>NW_027507903.1:518654609-519997109 GCF_037356315.1 Lithobates pipiens | reverse complement strand
TGTTTCTGTGCTATGCATGATTAATTGGCTCCGTCGAGGGGAAAAAATCTTTTTGAAGTCATATTTTATTTCATGTAAATTAAATGTCATAATCATCATGACACTCATCAGCCACTTGGAAGGATTGCACAATTAAATTTGCAATAATTAAAGCCGAACTCCAGGCAAGCACACAAATTCCTGTACATAATCATTTCAAGAAAAATGTGTTCATATATCTGCCTGAAATGGGCATCATCATTGCAGGCGCAAAATAAGGCTAGATTCACGTTGTGCGAGAATGTATTTGAACTGCGATTATTCCCGCAGCTACACATAAGGTGCGGGGGTGCCTTTTGCTAAAGTGGTTTTAAAAAGGTGTGTGTTGTTTGTTTGTGTTTTTTATTTATTTTTTTATTTTATTTTTTATATATCTTGATGCATTAAAGCGGTTCTGCACCTTTAAAAAAAAAAATATATATATATATATTAAAAGCCAGGGTCCAGCGATGTCGGCGGCAGATGACGAGCGATCGCTCGTCTCTCTGCTGCCCCCGCCGCCATCCTCTGTCAGGGAATCGGGAAGTGAAGCGTTGCGGCTTCACTGCCCGGTTCCCTACTGCGCATGCGCGAGTCGTGCTGCGCGTCTCTGCTGGTCCCCGCTGTGTGTTTATAAAGAACACAACGGGGGGGGGGGGGGGGGGGGCGCGCGCATCTGCGGTGGTCTGTCCCGGAAGTGGGTGTAGATACCTGGATTATCCAGGTAACTGCACCCCCCCCCTCTGAAAGGTGCCTATTGGGGCACCGGATGGGGGGAGTGATCAGATGAGTGGAACTTCCCCTTTAGGGTGGAGAACCGCTTTAAGATAAAAAGCCTTCTGTGTGCGTAAGTCCATAACCATCCCCCCCCCCCCCCCCCCCAGCTCCCCTAATGCTTACCTGAGCTCCTTCCGATCCAGCAATGTTGCACAAGAGGCTTGGCTGTCCGGGACTCTCACTCTTCATTTGCTGAGACAGCAGCCAAACGCCATTGGCTCCAGCTGCTGTAAAATCAAAGTCAGCGAGCCAATTAAGCGAGGGGGCCAGGCCGTGTCGCTGCTGTGTCTGGACAGAGCTGCGTCTCAGGTGCCCCCATATCAAGCCGCTTGCTGTGGGGGTACTTAATAGGAGGGAGGGGCCAGGAGTATCGAAGAGGGACCCAAGAAGAGTAGGCTCTGGGCTGCTCTGCACAAAACCACTGCACAGAGCAGGTAAGTATAACTTGTTTGTTATTTTGAAACAAACAAAAAAAGAGACGTTGGTATCACTTTTAAGCTTGCATTCACAATAGGGGTTGACTGATTATTGCAGGCAGATATCCATAACTTTGGAAAAATCAGTATCAGTGGCAAACCATTATTACTGATATTGCCGCAACCATCTTTTTGGGGCCTGGAAGCCTGGCAAGTTTGCAGTGCACTGGAGGGCTAGTGCGCAGGGGCACATGTGCACACAATGTAGGTTGCATTGCACACTGGGCCTAAACGTTCTGACAGCCCTGGCCTCCTTTGTCTCGCTACGAGAGTCTGATGGATAGGCCAGCCACTCCCCAACCACAGCAGGGTGCCAGCTAGCAAGCCACCCCCGACCACAGCAGGGTACCAGCCAGCAAGCCACCACAGCAGGGTGGCAGACATTTTTAACCTTCTCTGTACTCCTTCAAATTTTAATGCAGATCGATGCAGAGAGAAAGTGTGGTCTGGGATTATTTCTCATAGCCATTCCCTTGAAAAGCACCTGTGTGCAACACATGCACAAACAATGTGCGCATTGGGTCAACAACTGCAAAAACCAAAAATACATAATCTTTGTGCCCATCTGAGAGTTGATCTCGACAGGCCAGCCAGAAGCTCCCCACCCACCTGCTGTAGGGTGCCAGGAGGGCAGCTACCTACCCCCTGCAAGGTGCCAGGTGAGGCAGCTACCCCCCCCACCCACCGTAGGGCAGCTTCCCGCCACCCCCCCCCCCCCCCCCGTAGGGGTGGCTTGCAAATCTGTGCAAATGCAGGAAAGCACAGGCGCACATGCATGTAAGGCAGATTTGCACATTACAATAAGGAGGAGTAGCCAAAGTGTGACAGAACCCTCAACTAAAATCAAATGCATGAAGGTTTTCCAAAGATATAATTAAACAAGAGCATTGGTGTCTCATGAAGGTGGGGGGGGGGGGGGGGGGTTGTGACAGAGGGACAGGAAGAGTTGTTCACTTCACACCATGGTGCAGACAGACATCAGTTTTGAAATCGTGTTTTTTTTATTTTTAGTTTTTTCTTCATCAGTTTTCATGCAAATATGGTGTGAAGAATTCATAACATGTTAATTTTTATAGTGATTTGTGTAGGAAATTGAGTTATTTTTCAAAACTTTTTCATGTGCAAAATATCGGTGTAAAGCCCCGTACACACGAGAGGACTTATGTCCGACAGACTTCCGAAGGAGTTCTGCCGGAGTTCCGACAGAGTTCTGACAGACTTTTCGAATGAGCGGACATGGCCACACACAATCACACTAAACTCCGACGGATTCGAACGTGATGACGTACGACTGGACTCGAATAAGGAAGTTCATAGCCAGTAGCCAATAGCTGCCCTAGCGTCGGTTTTAGTCCGTCGGAATAGCATACACACGAGCAAATTTTTCGAAGGGACTGGGTCCGGCGGAGTTCCGTCGGAAAAATTTGAAGCATGTTCCATATTCTAAAGTCCGTCAGACTTTGGCGAATCAAAAGTCCATTGCAGCCCACACACGATCGAATAGTCTGACGGAATCAGTCCGTCGGACTTTGGATGTTGAAAAGTCCGCTCGTGTGTACGCGGCATAAGAGGCGGCTGGAAAATCAGTATTGGCCCTGAAAAAACTATATTGATCGATCCCTATTTCACACCATGCATATTTGAGTGTGGTGTTGGGTTTTTTTTTTTTCTTGTTTTGCATTACTGTGTTTTTTTGTGCAGAGTTTTTAAGGGTTTGGGGGCTATGGCTTTTTTTATTTTTTTTATATTAGCCACAGTAATGTCCTATTTCCTAATGGAAGAAGAGAACTTAAGATACTAGGCCATCTCACTCATTGCTGATTGAGAGCAGAGGGGCAAACACTGGGTCATGTACAACATGTTCACAAGAGGAGAAATGTCCTAATTTTTTTTTTTTTTCAATTATTAAATGTATAAACATAAAAAAATCACTAAAAAAACGGGGGGATTGGGGATATTGGGACTTTAAATGAAGCCATGACTGGGTAAAGTCATGTGCCTCCATCCCTGTCATTTGAAAACAAAAGCGCCACTGCGGCAAAGGACAGCAGTGGTGCAAAGAAGGAAGTGGGACTTTAAATGAAGCTCAAAATGACAAACACACACATGCACCCATAACATGGTGCCAATTTGTAACCTGGCAATAATTGATAATAACATGTTTACAACCATTGATATTCAAGATTAAAATAAAAGGGGCCACCATATTCATAGTTGGGTATATATGTTAACATATCTGCACTGTCAATAGGCTTAAGAACCTATCAAGTTAGAAGAAGTATAGACACATATCATGATGGTTTGTGTAGCTCGTACACAGTAGCTTGACGCGTTTCGTGGCTTTAAACCGCTCTTCAGGAGAAGACATGTAGGATATCTGCAATAGGAAAATAATTGACTAAGTTCACTATATCAGGGTAGGGGAGGATGGATAAAGACCCCCAAAACCATATAAGACAAGATAGCTTACAAATATGTGTGCACTGGAAAGCAGGGCGTCAAGGACCTTGGGCCACCCCAGAGCATCAGTGTCGGGAGCCAAGAGGACATGTATAGGGTGGCAATCATCACAGTCGGAGCTTTCTTTTGGTGGTATGTGATGCACTATAAACAAAAAACGACAATTTAGGAAAAACAATATTTTTTTACTTTTTGCTATGATGAATATCGCCAAAAAATATATATAAAAAAAAATACAATTTCTCAATTTACGCCGATATGTATTCTACTACATATTTTTGGTTAAAAGAAAAAAAAAATCACTAAGTGTATATTGATTGGTTTGCACAAAAGTTATAGAAGGGATAGAATATAAAAAGGGATAGAATTATTACATAATTTATATATATTAGTAATGGCGGCGATCTGCATTTTTTTTTTCTTTTGTAAATGAAACTGGCAGGGAAGGGGTTACACACTAGGGGATGATCAAGGGGTTAAGTGTGTCCTAGGAAAGTGTTCTAACTGTGTGTGTGTGGGGGGGGGGGGGGGGGAATGGTGGGCTACCACTGACATGACAGGGATCACTGCTCCCGGACGGACGCAGTAGATCGCTGTCATGTCACTAGGCAGAATGGGAAAATGCCTTGTTTACAAAGATATCTCCCCATTGTTCACTCTGTCTGCCAGGAGCCTGCAACTGTCAGAGTCCGTGGGACCAGTGGGCACAGTCACAATGGCATGTGCTCCCACAATGCCGTGATTTTAAAGGGGGCGTACGTGTACGCCCATTTGCCCAGCCATGCCATTGTGTGTGTGTGTGTGTGTGTGTGTGTGTGTGTGTGTGTGTGTGTATATACTTCAATATAATGTAATAATATAACTAACATTATTGCTAACATAACTATTTGCAATAAAAGAATACAAGACACTTCGTAAAAGCAGCTTTTGAATAAGCCCCTTCTCTGTCAAGAAAAGAGGTGAAAAATTAAAAAAAAAAGTTCATTTGAAATGCAAGTCATTGGTCTCATAATGTAAACATTAGTCTCCTGGCTAGCTCCTTATCTTGTCTGACAGGAATTCAGAATTTATGACTTGGGAAAATGTTAGATACAACTCTTCAAGTCTTCTTGTAAGCAATCTATTCCTCAACAAGGAACTTTAACATCCTAAGAAATGGCACAAAATGGCTTCTGAGTTGCCCATGAAATTATATATGAAAAGAGGAGGCCTTAGGAATTAATTCTTTTTAATCCCAATAGTTCTGACATTGGCAATATTTGGTTATTTCACCACGGGGCGGTAACTACATATGAGCAGAAAAACGTACCTGAACGTGCGACCTAAATACGAAATATACATAAAATCGGTCTGGATATGCAGTAAAGCATGCTTGTTATACTCGCTGTGGAACCTAAGCGGCTCTGCATTGTGTAAAAAGGTTGTTTGATCAGGACTTCTCTGATCCTCCCCGTTTTGCCACAGTCTCCATCTCCTGATATTTACAGAGCCTTGTGGGCACACTGCACATGCTCAATTTGGTGTATAGTGTTTTTTTATTTTTCTTCTTGGGTGGGTGAATGTCATCGGCACCGTGCCAATCGGCACTGTTCAGAGGATCAGATCAGGGCTCCTGCAGCCTCATAGGATAGTCAGAGTAGAGTGAAACTGATAGAAGTAACAAGACTGCTATATACTGCTGATGAGAAGCCATTTAGCAGTTTATATTTATTAAAATATCTGCATTTCTATGTTCTAAGTGAATGCAGAGTTCTGGGTTTAGTAACACTTTAAGGATTGGTAAGCTGCAATTTATAAAAAAAAATTGGTTTTGGAGTGTGTGTTTTTA
Source organism: Lithobates pipiens (assembly GCF_037356315.1). Taxonomy (NCBI): domain Eukaryota; kingdom Metazoa; phylum Chordata; class Amphibia; order Anura; family Ranidae; genus Lithobates; species Lithobates pipiens. Next base: position 519,991,550 of record NW_027507903.1, on the reverse strand, counting down.
TATATTTCTATCTCTCTATCTCCTCTATCTCCTCTATCTCCTCTATCTCCTCTATCTCCTCTATCTCCTCTATCTCCTCTATCTCCTCTATCTCCTCTATCTCCTCTATCTCCTCTATCTCCTCTATCTCCTCTATCTCCTCTATCTCCTCTATCTCCTCTATCTCCTCTATCTCCTCTATCTCCTCTATCTCCTCTATCTCCTCTATCTCCTCTATCTATCTATCTCTCTATCTATCTATCTCTCTATCTATCTATCTCTCTATCTATCTATCTCTCTATCTATCTATCTATCTCTCTATCTATCTATCTCTCTATCTATCTATCTCTCTATCTATCTATCTATCTCTCTATCTATCTCTCTATCTATCTCTCACACTTTCAGGCTCGGTTCACACTGCTGCAATGTGGGAAACCCTGCGATTCCTGTGCAGGTTACAGCATCACAACTGAGTCGCAGGCAGTTTACACTGACATCTGTGAACCGCTGTGAGTGTTAATGTTAAGTTAATGACACCCCCAACTCGTATCGCAGTGCCAACTGTTAAATTGGACAGGCATCAGCTTTTAGTTCGGACCAAAAAAAGTGTCCTGCACCATTTTGGTGCAACTGCTATGCCATTGTCAGCCATAGTTTGTATGGTTGAAGTGGCATCTAGTCTGAGTCTAGTGTGAACCCAGCCTCTGTGTATTTTTCCTGCATTGCTATATTACACCACTTCTCCCCTCCTTCTTCTTCTTTTTTTTTTTTGTTGTTGTTGTCCCTCCCTTCTTATCCGATACGTTTTATATATCTTATTTTTACTGTCCCGCATCAGCTCTAAGACCAAGAACTGAGTGATCACAGCTTAGCGTGGAGCAGTGGCTGTCGGTCACCGCTCTCTGCCCATCCATCACTTACTGGAGTGCTAGGCAAGAGGGAGTGGGTGCAGCTGTCTTTCACTCGCAGCAGTACACTGTGAACCTGAGCCAGCTGTCTGTCAGGCAGCTAAATGGATCCTGACGAAATGGTTGGTCACTTGACAGCGGGTAATAGCCCACTGTCAGCTGACTCTGTGTCACAGGAAAGAAAAACTAAGTGTACTCCTGTGAGCCACAAGAGAAGCAAAATGGGCATACAGGGTAAATTCTGAAGTGCACTTAAAATGTAACTACACTGCATCTGAGCACAAAAAAATGCTATTTGGTTCATTTTTAATATTTACAACATGCTCATCCATGCTGTATTTTGCAAAGAAATCACTTTGAAAAACAGCCCCTAGCATTTTTAGCTGTGGTTATCTTGAGTAAGGGCAAATGATTTATGCATGTAGTAGTGTTTACTTTCTGCCCTTAGCTCAGGCATGCAGGTAGGAAAAAAAGGTACATAGGAAGGTATTTTATATCTATTTACTAATGCTAACAGCATAAGGATTAAAAATGGTCAGTGTTGATTGAGAGAGGTTGCACTTTAACCTTCCAACTCTGGATTGGAGATCTGGAACCTGGATAGGCCGTCTGGTTGGGTTGCAGACAATTACAATTCCTATGGTAAGAAGGCTAGGTCAGTTCATATGCAGTTAGATCTACTGTCTATTGGGTATTACCATACTCCTATATTACAGTAAAACTCATCACTGGAGCAACCACGTACAGCCTCTGTCTCCTTCCACAGCATTTTTTGTGCTGCTCCATTAATGTAATAAATGTGTTCAGCAGCAATTTGCACATTTGTATGTGTGCGTTCTGCCTGTGTCTAATGCTTGAATGCATCGCTTTTTCATTATGTTTTTGGTAATTCTTCTCTCTATTTTCCACAGGACGCAACTATGGGCTCTTTAAGTAGTAAACTTCTAGGCCAAGAATCTTCTAAGCCAACTGGCTCTTGTGACTGTAGAAAGAGAAAGAGGAGCTCAGAATGTCTGTGTGACAGTGACAGCGAAGAGGAGATAGAGGACCTACTCAACACACCGCGAAGGTAGAATCCATGCGTTCTGACGGTTTTTTAGTTCTGCTTTGTATTGTAAAGTCTTACAGCATACTTCAGCCGTGTAAGCCTTTCTAATGCTAGCCACATACCGTTTGTATGTATTGTAACATAATTAAAGGGTACATTTTTGCATCCACATGCGACATGTTCATACAAAACCACGTACACCCACTGAGATGTATAGGCATAAATTAATGAGAAACGATCAGATTTGTTTTGTTTAAACTTGTATTACAGCAGAAATAGTTAAAACGAAAAAAGGGTAATGGCAGGGCTCATTCCTCTTGTTCTTTATTAGATATGGGCCTGTCCAGTGTTTTCAGCTCTCTTTAGCAAAGCACCCTCCTACCAAGGTATGTTGGTATGCTATCTTTCCTGCGTTTTCAGAAACTTGTGGCAAAAAATGACCTTTTCAAAAGATGCACAATGCCTTTCAGAAAAATACCTTGGAGTGTTTTTTGATTTCCAAAACGGGGTCATTTTCTGGGTGTTTCCACTGTCCTTGTGCTCTAGGGCCTCCAAAAATGTCACCCGAAATTAGATGCGTAATTTATGCCCCCTGAAATATCTGAAGGTGCTCCTTGAATATTGGGACTCTGTGCATCTAGGTCAGGGGTCTCCAAACTTTCTAAACAAAGGGCTAGTTTAATATCCTTTTAAAACTTTAGGGGGGGCTGGCCAGTGGGAGTAGAAAATTACCTGATGTCAGTGGTAGTAAACTGTTCCCTGTCTTTCATATTTGGGGGGGGGGGGGTGAGGATAATGCCCATCATTGGTGTCAGCAGGAGGAATAGTGCCCCATTGTTGGTGATGGCAAGAGGCCTGGTGCCCCATCATTGGTGTTAGTAGGAGGAATAGAGTGGAAGGAACTATGGCCCACTGTAGCTGACAGTGGGAGAAATAATGCCCCAAGGGCCGGACAAAAGCAAGCCACTGATCAGTGGAGACCACTGATCTAGGCTGTGACAGTCTCACACATAGCATCCCAATACTTGAAAGACCTAGTAGCTGTGTTTTGGGGTGTAATTGTAAGTATGCCAATGCTGTGTGCAAGGAATAACTTGTTAAAATTACAACTTTGTGAAAAAGACGCCCCTTTTCTTTTCCAAAAAAAGTGACAAAAGATTACAACTTCAAAAAATTCACCATTCCCCTTATTAAATACCTTGGACTGTGTACTCTCAAAGGCTAATTTGGGGGATATTTTCCTGTATTTTAGGCCCTCGAAAAAAATTAGATGGGCAGTCAGTACATCAGGATTGATCAATTTTCAGATATATACCATGGATTGTAGACTCTCACTTTCACACAGACTAAAACACTGCCAAAGAAATGTAGCCGAATATATTTTGACTTACATTTATGAAGAAAGATTATTTATTTGCAAAAAATCTAGAACCAAAACACAGAGCCTGGTTGGTGTATTTTTTATAAAATAAAAAAAGGGGAAAAAAACACCCAGTGATGGTTTAAATACTTCCAAAAGAAAACATGGTTCCAAAAAAAATTCCTTTGGCTACAATTGAGTAATTGTCATTTTAAAGTATGATGATGCTGAAAATATCCTGAACTGGAAGGGCTTGAAAGTGTCTGGACTTCAAGTGGTTAATGATGAACACAATTCCTAGTTGTGCAACTTTAATAGTGCAAAATGCTGTCGCCTTTTGGCAATGCATGATGCACCCTCTTATTGTGGTTTGCATTAACTGTAAATGAATGCTTTTGAGAAGCAAGTTTAAATGTGTATGACTGACAACTTTATTTGTACTAAAGGGAGCTTTTTTTTTTTATTCATTTTTTTTTTTTTTTTTGATATCCTGCAGAAAGAAGCTGAAAAGTACATCAAAATATATTTACCAGACCCTCTTCTTGAATGGGGAGAACAGTGATATTAAGATATGCGCACTTGGAAATGAATGGAACCTGCACAAAATCTACCTCTGTCAGGTAAAAGAAGTTATGCTGCTGGACAAGTTCTATGCTGTTCAGTGAATATATGGAAATTTTAAAGTATAGTGTTTTTTTTTTTTTTTTTATGCCCCTCTCGTATACATGCTCCTTACATAGTTGTACAGTATACTGAAAAAATGCAGAGTGAGCAGCAGAACTGATGCTTTTTGTGTTGCTCATTTTAAAGCCCCATGCACCGCATGTGTTAAATGCATTTTGCTGGGAGGGTAAATGAAATAAGTAGGTTCACCTTCATTGCTCACTTCTGCAGGCTTTCCTCTGTGAGACTGGTCCCATGAAGCTGCCTTACTTTGCAACCAGTCAGGCAGCAGCTCTTCACATCCTTGCTTTCAATGCAGTACCAGCAATCCTGCATTGTATGCAAGGTCAAGGACCCACCCTCATCTGGGGCATGAGGCGGTGGAAGAGAATATCAGCTACCAGGGGTAGTGTGGCATAAGGGTAGGTATTTTTACTTATTTCTTTATCCGCTAGCTAAATAAGAAGAATTTAACTCGTACATTGCAGAGGACCCCACAGTACTTAACTCCAAGTTTGTTTAGAAAAAAAATATTAGCCTCTGAGTGATCTATGTACATTGCTTGGATTTTAACCCCTTCCTGCCCACGCTATAGCCAAAATATGGCTACAGGGTGGGCTTACTTTGCCAGGAGGGCATCTATGGGAATCCTCCTGTCATCAGGCTGCCCTTCCACCCCCTGCTGTGTGCTCTGTGTTCACGGAGTCCTTTGGACTTGGCTGATCACAGATCGAGATAAAGGACCAATCACAGCAGCCCTTTACCATGTAATCAGCAGTGTTCAATGATGGCTGATCACGATGTAAACACAAGCCAGTTACTGGCTTTCCTTCCCTCTCGCTGATAGTGTGAGGAGGGAGAAGAGAGACAATAACTGGCTTGTGTTTAACCATTTAAGGACCACCACACGGCTGGGCACAATCGCGTACCTGTACGTGGCTCTTTAAGTGCCCAGCCGTGGGTCAGGAGCTACGTGACCGTGGCCGCAGGACCAGCGGACCCGATCGCCGCTGGTGTCCCGCGATCGGGTCACAGAGCTGAAGAACGAGGAGAGATCTGTGTAAACAAACCTCTCCCCGTGCTTCCTAGTGTGGCTGTCACCGATCATCTGTTCCCTTTTTATAGGGTAAGACGATCAGTGACGTCACATGCCAGGCCATGCCCCCTACAATAAAAAACCACGTCACACATAACCCCTACACTGCCCCCTAGTGGTTAACTCCTTCACTGCCAGTGTCATTTACACAGGAATCGGTGCATTTAAATAGATAAGATTAAATAGATTAATAATAGAATTAAATAATAGATTAAATACATTTTTGGTAAAAAAAAAATGTAGAATACATATCGGCCTAAAATATGTTTTATATATTTTTTGGGGATATTTATAGTAAAAAATTGAATTTTTTTCAAAATTGTTGCTCTATCTTTGTTTATAGCACAAAAACAAACAAACACAGAGGTGATCAAATACCACCAAAAGAAAACTCTATTTGTGGGGAAAAAAAGGATGCCAATTAAAGCGACACAGTGCCAAATCGCAAAAAGGGGCCTGGTCCTTTGGCTACAAATTGGTCTGGGGCTTTAATGGTTAAAGGGGCATCTACACTGATAATTGGGGCACTGATAATCAGTGCAGGCCCACCAGTGACTCCTAATCAGTGTCGCCTATCGGTGCCCACCAGTGAAGAAGAAAAATTGCCTGTTTGCAAAATTTTACAGCAAATTTGTTTTTATTTTTTTTGGTTTGTTTTTTTCATATTTTTCTGCATTTCTTTTCGTTTTGTTTAGCAAAAAAACTAAAAACACTACGATTAAATACCACTAAAAGATCTCTATTTGTATGAAAAAAATTATGAAAATTTCATATCGGTGCAGTGTATCGTGAGCAATTGTCATTCAAAGTGTGACCACTCTGAAAGGTGAATATTGACCTGGGCAGGAAGGAGTTAAAAGTGCCCAGTAAGCGAGTGGTTGGTTAAAAAAACTTGTGCGCAAATTCCTACCTTTTTGTACCCTGAAGAAATGGCTGTGTAATTAAGGGGGAATGTTCTGTACACCAACTTTTAGTCGTATTGCATTTTACAGAAAATTGCAATGCTGCAGATTGGAAAGGTAATTTTTCTTACCTTCAGTTACAATATGACTTGAGTCTCAATTTAGTTTTTTTTCTATATATAAAAAAAAAAAAAATACCTACAAAGGAGTTACCCTTTTTTAATAGCAGCTCAGAGTTAGTCCCGGTTCACACTAAGGCGACTTGTCAGGTGACTTAGCCACCTGACAAGTCGCACTCCATGCAGTACAATGGAGCCGTTTCTAATCGGAGCAAAAAAGGGGTTTAAATCTCCCTATTTGCGGTGCATTCAAATCGCTTTTTGAAAGCGCTGTCCATTCATTCCGATGGGCAGGGTGTTTTGGGAGCACTAAATGCAGCGCTCCCAACTCGCCCCAAAGATGCTGCTTGCAGGACTTTCATTAATGTCCCGCAAGCGCACGGCCTGAGTGTGAAAAGTCAGCCAGCGTTAAGCACCTGAAAACCCCAGTGTGAAAGGGGTCTTGGGCTTTTACGTTTAAATATCAGCAATGGGGATACTGTAAATAATTAAAAACCTGTACAATGGGAAAGTAGAACATTTTTATTTTATTTTTTTGTATTAATCATTTAATGTTTTCCCAATCTGTAATCCAGTACTAGACCTCTCCTAGGATGAATGACACCTAAGGCCGTTGAGTCCACTTTCCCTGAGCTCAGGTTGTAGATGACCTTTGCCCATCAAGCCACCATGAATAAGTTCACAAATTAATATAAGCAGTACAACTAAATATGTAGCCGCTCTTTCTTCACAATAAGTGTGTGTGTGTGTGTGTGTGTGCATGTGTACAGACACGGGTGAGTCAATTATTGGTCTCCTTTAGGATGCGTGCAGCAGGACTGATCCCAGCAGTACAAAATATAATCCAAGCCCGCCACATTTCACAAATTTTGTTTCCAAACCATATCCTTTTTTATGTTCACCTGGGGGTCCAGCCAGTACTTTTCTAATTCAACTTCCTTTACCAGACAAACCAGGTCAGCAAAAATTGCAGTTAGAGGTACAACCTCAAACCATTTAACACTGACTGGTGCTTACATTGGTAAGCTTTTATTCATGAATATAAAACCTTTATCCCAAAATAAATATGTTTTAACTGCTTAAATTTTTTTTATCAGTTTGGTTTTAATTTGTTTAAGTCCATCTGAATCTGACCGTACAATCAATATAAAATCTACTTTAGATTTGCCAAACTTTGTACTATAATGGTGGACATCCAACATCAATAAACGATTGATTTCTTCTCTAATGAGAATAGTTGATTTATACTTGACGATCCATTTCATTGATGTGGCACTCGATCGATAGTTGAGATATGATTGTGTGAGTTGTGAGCTGCTATGTAAAAATAAACCACCCAAAATCTTATATACAGCCAACCTACAGTATCTCACAAAAGTGAGCACACCCCTCACATTTTTGTAAAAATGTTATTCTATCTTTACATGTGACAACACTGAAGAAGTGGCCCTTTGCTACAATGTAAAATAGTGAGTGTACAGCTTGTAGAACAGTGTAAATCTGCTGTCCCCTCCAAAATAATTCAACACACAGCTATTAATGTCTAAACCGCTGGCAACAAAAGTTGGTACACCCCTAAGTGAAAATGTCCAAATTTTGCCCAAGTGTCAATATTTTGTGTGGCCACCATTATTTTCCAGCACTGCCTTAACCCTCTTGGGCATGGAGTTCACCAGAGCTTCACAGGTTGCTACTGGCGTCCTCCATGATGACATTACGGAGCTGGTAGATGTTAGAGACCTTGCGCTCCTCCACCATCCATTTTAGGATGTCCCACAGATGCTCAATAGGGTTTAGGTCTGGAGACATGTTTGGCCAGTCCATCGCCTTTACCCTCAGCTTCTTTAGCAAGACAGTGGTGGTCTTGGAGGTGTGTTTGGTGTCGTTGTCATGTTGGAATACTGCTCTGCGGCCCAGTCTCCAAAGGGAGGGGATCATGCTCAGTTTCAGTATGTCACAGTACATGCTGGCATTTATGGTTCCTTCAATGAAATGTAGTTCCCCCGTGGCAGCAGCACTCATGCAGCCCCAGACCATGACACTCCCACCACCATGCTTGACCGTAGGCAAGACACTCGTCTTTGTACTCCTCACCTGGTTGCTGCCACACACGTTTGATACCATCTGAACCAAGTAAGTTTAAGGTTCCAGTGATCCATGTCTTTAGTCTGCTTGTCCTCAGCAAACTGTTTGCGGTCTTTCTTATGCATCATCTTAAAAGGCGCTTTCTTCTAGGACGACAGCCATGCAGACCAATTTGATGCAGTGTGTGGCGTAAGGTCTGAGCACTGATGGGCTGACCCAACACCCATTCAACCTCTGCAGCAACGCTGGCAGCACTCATACGTCTGTTTGCCAAAGAAAACCTCTGGATATGAAGCTGAGCGCGTGGACTCAAACTTCCTTGGTCAACCACGGTGAGGCCTGTTCTGAGTGGAACCTGTCCTGTTAAACCGCTGTATGGTCTTGGCCACTGTGCTGCAGCCCAGTTTCAGGGTCTTGGCAATCTTCTTATAGCCTAGGCCATCTTTATTTGGAGCAACAATTCTTTCTTTTTTTTTTTAAGATCCTCAGAGAGCTCTTTGCCATGAGGTGCCACATTGACCTTCCAGTGACCAGTATGAGAGAGTGAGAGCAATAACAACAAATTTAACACACCTGCTCCCCATTCACACCTGAGACCTTGTAACACTAACAAATCGCATGACACTTTGGACGGTAAATGGCTAATTGTGCCCAATTTGGACATTTTCACTTCGGAGTGTACTCACGTTTGTTGCCAGCGGTTTAGACATTAATGGCTGTGTGGTGCGTTATTTTGAGGGGACAGCAAGTTTACACTGTTATACAAGCAGTACACTCACTACTTTACATTGTAGTAAAGTGTCATTTCTTCAGTATTGTCACATAAAAAGATATGATATGATATATTTACAACAATGTGAGGGATGTACTCACTCTTGTGAGGTACTGTACATATAATGTACACAAAGGGGAAACCTAGGTCATGGGGCTTTAAATGTGTAAAATCACTTCAAAACCTAGTACACATGATTACAAATTGATTGCATAATGGCATATTTCATAGACCCCTTAGGTCACACTGGGGCGTTGGCTGTAAAGCGCTGCTATTTTTAGTGGCTCTATACCGCCGTTTTTGCAGGGGTTTTCAGGCCACTAGTGGGATGCTGGCCAAGAAAGGGTTAAAACGGCCCACAAAGCGCCGCTGCAGCAGCACTTTTCCGGCGGTTCGGCATCGGTACCCGTTCAGTTTAATGGGCGGGAGCGGTGTATACACCGCTCCTTCACCACTCCAAAGATGCGGCTTGCAGGACCTTTTTTTAGCGTCCTGCCAGCTCACTGCTCCAGTGTGAAAGCCCTCAGGCTTTCACATTGGAGTGACAGGAGAGGCTCATTACAGATGCTATGCAGGCACTATTTTTAGTGCTGTAGCGCCTGTAAAGGGCCTCTGTGTGAAAGGAGTCAAAGTACCAGTTTTGTGGACATGATAAAATACAAGTTAAAGACCTCAAATTGAGCTGATCCATACTAGGTTATCATGATGGTCAATATGTATATTCATAAATATATATTTGTTTGTATGCATGATGATCCACACATTTCTTGGCATCCATGTCCACTTCCTCAGGAGAAGATGCAAAAAATCTAAAAAGATAAGAAAATACCAGTTATTTTATAGATCAACGGTCAAGAAAATTGGGCCGTTAGCCCTAATACTTACAGGCCAGCTCAAACGGGGGGGAGGGGAGGGGAGAGACATATAACCATACAGTGCTGTGAAAAAGTATTTGCCCTATTCCTGATTTTATTTTATATTTTTTGCATGGTTTCTCACACATAAATGATTCAGATCATCAAACACTATTTTAATATTACGCAAAGAAAACCAGAGTAAATGCAAAATCCATTTTTTAAATTATTAGGGGTAGAACATATGTCCAAACCTGCCTGGCCCTATTTGAAAAAGTAATTGCTGACCTAAACCTAATTCTGACACACAGGTCAGACCCCTGCCCTTCTCACCTGCTTGTAACAAAGGACTGGTCAGTCTGACTCCATGCTGTCACCTGATTACACAACAATGACCCTTTCAGCCTCACCCTACACAGATTGTTGTCCCGTGAGCTGGAGAATCTATGTGCCAACAGACTGAGAGCAATTGTCACTGGCTTAAGTTAAAGAGGTTGTAAACCCCTTTAACTTAAAAAGGTTAAAAAAAAAAATGGTGCAAATACAATATTTACAGAATTAACGCAACAGAAAAATAAGAGTTGTAAAGTGAAATACTTTTGCAGTCCTGGTTTGCAGAGTCCAATGAATAAGCTCCGTTTTGTTCTCTGGGTTGCTCAAGCCGGGGCATTACAGCTTTACAAGGGTACCTAGACTGAATTGTGTATTAGTTAATGGAGACGGCTGTGTGTCTGGTCAATGGAATGATAAGGTCCTGGCATGCAAATAAAGCTGTATGAACTGAAAGGAGGGAGCGGGACAGTCACTGCAGCTTTGCTTTCTAACAAAATGGCATGGGAGACTTAAGCTGAACAAAATGGATGTCTGATACAGTTTTTCATGGGCTCAATGCGCACAACCATTAAACGAACTGGTTGGGCTAGACTTGGCGGCAACAACCTCGGCTAAGCCCACCCCTCATGTAACATGTGACGAAACAATCATCGGGACATTGCGCTCACATGCTCCGCACATATGCGATCGCCATCACACAACTGGTGTGATTTTGTTGGACTGGAATTCCAACTTTTTACTTGACCGTTCGAGTGACCCGTTTGTAGGTAATTTTGTTTTTATGCAGCAGTGCATTTCGCCTCAATGCAATCTTGGCAGCATTTTTGCACTATTGGAGTGTTTGTTGATTTATTTTATATTCACTTGCACTTTTGACCGTGGATTTGAGTGGAGTATCGCCCAGTATGAGCTGGAGGTGAGAGCTCAGCGCACTGGATGATCTTCCAGGTTTCAGTTGTGTCTCCAAACGGATCACAGATCCAACAAGCCTTATATGAACCCCCCCCCCCGAATAAGGGTGGTCACTGGCTTTCTGGTAAACCTCCTGTTTTACCTGTGGTGGTCAAGTGTTCTTATTTTCACTATTTATGAATGATTCACCTTACAACGCACCAAGATTCCTTATGAACTGATGTCACTTATTTAACCGCTTGCCGACCGGCTCACGCCGAAAGAAGTCGGCAAAAGGGCACATACAGGCACATTAACGTACCTGTATGTTGCCCTTTAAGAATCAGTTTGCAGGCGCACCTGCCGTGAGCTCCATGAGCGTGATTGCTCTGTCCGTGGGGATATCTGCGATTGTCTCACGGAGAGTAAGACTGGGGAAATGCTGATGTAAACAAGCATTTCCCCATCCTGCCTAGTGACACACGCAGCCCCCCCCCCCCCCCCCCACAGTTAGACTCACTCCCTAGGACACACCTAACCCCTACATCGCCACCTAGTGGTTAACCCCTTGACTGTCAGTCACATATACACAGTAATCCATGCATTTTTAATTGCACTGATCGATGTATAAATGTGGTCCCAAAATAGCGCCAAAAGTGTTAGATCTGTCTGCCATAATGTTGCGGTCATAAAAATCGCTGATCGCCGCGTTCCAAAATCCAGTCCCTGTGATGTGATTTGCAAACAATAACTGTCCTTTATGCATGTAGGGTGATTTATTAAGCACAATCAACAAATGTGTGACCTCATCAGTTATGATTTTATTTGGTTTTAATGACCGTTTTAAACTGTGTAGAGTCAGAACAGGCTTTTGTCCCTTAGACCGGATTGTTTTGTATATTTTCTACTTCCAATCCGGATGTTCCCTGTGATAGCACTTTTTCTCAAATTAACTTTTTCCTCCTCTTTTAAATAAGTGCCAAATGGCAACCTCCTCCAGATTAGTAGACAATAACTTTGAGTGCTCTCCAATCTTCACCTTCCACTTCATAATTACAGCAAAATTAACAAGTGTTTTGGGCTGTTAAGATTACCAGCCTTATACATTGTCGTCGTGCTGAGCCAGGAGTTTTGCGGCCGCCGTCTCCTTTTTGTTCGAAATACTGTAATTGTGTCTGCGCACAGAGGAGTGCCAGTGACTATTCTCATAGGACTAAACTCTTGCAACATCTGTCAGGATGCTGCCAGTTCCATAGCTCCAAACAAGTCCTCCACCAGCAACCTTCCACCTTTTTTTTTTTTTTTTTTTTTTTTTTTTTTTTCCCCCCCCTTCTTCCCCCCCCCCCCCCCCCCCCCCCTTTAGTCCTGCCTGAACCCGGCCTGAGTTCAACTTGCATATGTATAAGACTGGAAATCTGAACAACCCAAAAATATTTCCTAATTTTACTGCAACTATGAATTGGAAGGTGAAGATTGGAGAGCACTCTTAAAGTTATAGTGATGATCTAGAGGAGGTTGCCCTTTTTTTTTTTATTTTTATTTTTTTTTTTTTTGTCGCTTATTAAAAGGAGAGTTAATTTAAGGAGCAAAGTGTCATCACCGCTAATATCTGGATTGAAAGCAGGAAATGTACAAAATGTCTAAGGGGCAAAAGCTTGCTTCCCGGCCCTGCACAGATTGGAAGGTCATTAAAACCAAGTGAGGGCACAACTATTGGAGGTCTCATATTTGGCAATTGACAACAGTTAAAGTGGTTGTAAACCCCTCCTTTACCCAGTGAAGGGAGCAGCCTCATATGATAGAGATTTACCAAATCTCCCTACATACGTGTTACATGTATATCTGCTGTCTTTCCCTTTCTACACTCTTTGGAAAGTGCAGATTGTGTAAGGAAATCATTTTTTTTTCCTCTTTTCAGCAGCACATATGGGTGGGCATGGTGTCCGGGTTTACACTGCGTGAGAGCTGATTGGCGGAAAGCCACACACCCCCACTCATCGTAAGCAGAGAGCTTGTCTATTCAGACTACAGCTCTGCATGTAACTTTGTTCCTCTGCTTATCTAAGCTCCCTCCCCTACACGTTTTTCAGCTGCTGTTCTCTTGTATGTTGCAGAAGTGATTTATTGTGTGTGTGTGTGTGTGTGTGTGTGTATGTGTGTGTATGTATGTATATATATATATATATATATATATATATATATATATATATATATATATATATATATATATATATATATATATAATATAAATATAGAGCCATTTATCTATCTCTATGTATGTGTGTGTATACGTAATATATGAGGCTGCATTCACACCTGAGTGTTTTCAGCTCATAAAATGCCCGAAAAAAGCCCAACAAGCAAAATCCCATTCATTTCATTGGCACCTGTTAACTTCTGAGCGTTTTTGTCACCTGAAGCAAAACACCTAAACGCCCTAAGCTCAAAAAAAAGAACATGAGCTGCTGTGGGATAGATTACAGGTGATTTTCTGCCTTTTTTACATTAGTGACCTCAACAAAATCACAGTAAAAACGTGCGACTTTGAAATGCTCAGGTGTGAATGCAGCCTTAGTGATCAGTGTGCTCAGCTGTTTGCTGCACAGACTGCCTGTTGACTGACTGTGTTGCTGAAGTACTGAATACACTAAAAAGTTGTTCTAAAACAGAGCACTGGCACCCTCTATTGGCCAGTCAGCTGAAATAAAGTAAAGCATAGAAGATAGAGTTGGCTTTCCTTTTTTATTTATAATTTTTAAACTCAACACTTGATATGAATGAGCTTTGCAGTAATACACAGACTAACTCGATTCAATCTAAATACTCAGCTGCTGAACACCCAAGTTAATTCACCAACAAATCCCAATAAACATCTGAAAAATATTTAGTGCAGCACTATAAGTGAGGGCTACTTATGTGTGCACACCCTTAAACTAATACTTGGTTGGAGCACCTTTTGATTCTATTACAGCACTCCATCTTTTTGGGTATGAGTCTATGAGCATGGCACATCTTGACTTGGCAATATTTGCCCACTCTTTTTTGCAAAAACTCGAAATCTGTTAGATTGCGAGGGCATTTCCTGTGCACAGCCCTCCTCAGATCACCCTCAGATTTTAAATCAAATCAGTTCTGGGCTCTGGCTGGGCCATTCCAAAATTGTAATCTTCTGGTGAAGCCATTCCTTTTATTGATTTAGATGTATGCCATGGGTCATTGTCATGCTGAAAGATGAAGTTCCTCTTCATGTTCAGCTTTCTAGCAGAAGCCTGAATGTTTTGTGCCAATATTGACTGGTATTTTGAACGGTTAATAATTCCCTCTATAGTGGGAAAAAAGTGCAGTGCTAATATATTAAATATAATATTGAGTGGTGGTGAAAAAAAATCTCAACTGAGAAAACGAAAGCAGTTGACACTTGGCAATGGCTATAAAATATTATGCTGAAAATCCTTAGTGAACAAAAGAAAAACAAAAACTAAAAAGATTCACTGATGGTGAAAAGATTAAACTAAAGCAGACGCCACAATTTTTTTTGGACAATATTAAGTGATAAGATTAATCCATAAAGCATTAGTGAAAATGGTAAGTAATAAAAAGCATGTTAGTGCATAATAATAAAGAGAAATTATTTAATGATAATTTCTTTAACAAAATTCCATTCAATAGAAAATAAGGTTCAAAAAAACCACAATCCAAACGAAGATAAGCGAGACCAGATCCTCAATTCAAGATAGTGACACACCACAAGTATTAATGCCCCTTACCAACTCAGTGACCACCATACGGTGATCTCACCAAACACGGGAAAGTTCAGGTTTCCCAAACACCTGTAGCAGCTCCTTTGATCGCCATTACGTTCTTACCACTCGAAAGTCTAAAGCAGAAATTGCTCCCATAGTGTAAAATCATTCAAAAGAATAATTTATTAGGCGATAAAGGTTGCACTTACAAGAAATTCATCCAAAGTGAGCGTTGTGATAATGCGGCTTAAAGCTGGTGATCGTAGCGTCTCCACAGGCTTCCTACTGTTTGTTTGCTTCCCATCAATCTCCTACAGGAAAGAACATAATTACATCAGCGTCACAGGCCCTACCCTACATGTTTCGTCATGATAGGACATCTTCCGGGGATTAGTCAAGTAACGCTGTCATTACGTTTAGGACAGGGATATGCAATTAGCGGACCTCCAGCTGTTGCAGAACTACAAGTCCCATCATGCCTCTTCCTCTGGGTGTTATGCTTGTGGCTGTCAGTCTTGCTATGCCTCATGGGACTTGTAGTTCTGCAACAGCTGGAGGTCCACTAATTGCATATCCCGGGTTTAGGATTTAAATAGTCCCACTGCATCATCTTAAGTACTGACCACTCTAGATAAGGAGATAGAAAGCATAAAGGCGCAGCCATATTAACAGCTGGCTGCCCAAATAGATGCAATCGGTAAGGGGCATTAATACTTGTGGTGTGTCACTATCTTGGATTAATGATCTTGTCCCGCTTATCTTTGTTTGGATTGTGATTTTTATTTGTTATTTTTTTTGCACCTTATGTGGACTTTTTTTCACCATCATTTGAGTGAATCTTTTTAGTGTTTGTTTTTTCTTTTGTTCACTAAAGATTTTCAGCATAATATTTTTATAGCTATTGCTATGTGGCAACTGCTTTAATTTTCTCAGTTGAGAATTTTTTTTGCCATCACTCAATTATTATACTTAATATATTAACGCTGCACTTTGTTCCACTATATTGTATTTTAAGTTTTTGTATTAGACTTTTTGTGCTAACTGCTTTTATTCATTGAGTTTTCAACATTTTTCAATATAATTTCATATTTTTCTAGTGCAGCGTTAACCTTTTTTTTTTTTTTTTTTTTTTTTTTGTATAATAATTCCCTCTACCTTGACTAAGGCCCCTGTTCCAGCTGAAAAGAAATGGCCCACCACACTTGACTTTTTTTTTTTCCCCATACAAATAGAGCTTTCTTTTGGTGGTATTTGATCACCTCTGCAGGTTTTATTTGTGCTATAAACAAAAAAAAAATGAAGATAATTTGGAAAAAACAATTTGTTACTTATTGCTATAATATCCCAATTTTTAAAAAACGCATTTTCTCTTTCATTCATTGATAGGCACAGCTCTAGTAATCTTGACCGTAAGGTTATCACGCCACATTCAGGAGAGGACTAGGCAGAACATGTAATATATGTGAAAAACAGAACTATACAGTTTCGCCCAGGGGACGGTCCCTCTGGTAATAACCCCTCAGCCTGCTTCCTGCAGCTCAGTTTTTTTTTCTGCCTAGTGAAGGAAGACCTAGGCTCCCTGCCGGGACCATCGGTCCTGGGGATTTTTTCCTGGATTTTTGCATTTTGCGCAAGATTTTAAGATCCTGTGATCTTCTATCAACATCCGGCTGGGTGACAGGCTGGATCAATATAGATATAGGATATAGATCCTTGTAGTCTCCCCAGCCTGGCCATTGAGTGTGTGCAGACCCTAGCTACGTGCTGGGTTGGCCACGACATGCCCCTCCAGGCTCCAGGGGCGGCTGGTGAGCGCAATGCTCCGGGGCAAACATATGACCGGACTACAGATGTCTTTGTCACAGTGTGCCGTGGCCCGCAGCCACCCCGTACTGCTCAGGTGTGGGTCTGTGATGGGATGCCTCCAGCTCGTCTGGATGGTAAGTACATCTCTTCCTGGGAAGTTGATTAGGGGGTCCCTCTCCTCCCCTTTCTTCTCTCCCTGTCTGTCCCCCCCCCCCCCCCCATGGGGGATTGGGGGATGCTGCATGACGGGGCTTTTGAGCGGTGTGTGTACCTGAGCCAGGGGTCCTCTGGGGGGGGCTCTGATCCTTGGTTGGGGGCTGGCTGGCTGTCTGTGTCCCTGGGCTGTCCTTGGTGATGCTGGACCCAGGAGAGTGGTCACTGCATCAGGAGGTGTTCAGGCTTCTTTTCCTGCGGTGGGGCACACCAGATGTGGATCTCCTGGCCTCTTGGCTCAATCGAAAAGGTGCGGAGGTTCGTTTTCAGGAAAATAGATCCCTGGGCGTGTCAAACGAGTTGGTGGCTCCATTGGAGCAGTACCGGCTGATTTACACCTTTCCTCCAATAAAACTGTTACCACATGTGCCGAGGGGATTCCATTGATACTGATTGCCCCAGATTGGCCTCGGTGTCCTTGGTACACCGGCCTGGTGGCGGATGCTGCTTGGCAGTTACCGATGCGAGAAGACCTTCTGTCACAAGGGATACTCCATCCTGCTTTACCGTCGCTGGTTTTAACAGCATGGCTGTTGAAAGCCAGGTGCTAAGGAACCGAGGTCTGTCTGACTCTACGATTGCCACTATGTTGAGGGCACAAAAATCTTCTTCTCAGAAGATATACCATCGTATGTGAAAGTATTATATCCCCATGGGTGAGGAGATGGGATGGCCTCCACACACCTAGTCGGTGTCCAGGGTCCTGCTGTTCTTACAGCGTGGAGTAGACCAAAAGTTCGCCTTAAGCACCATCAAGGGACAGATATCGCCCTTGGCTGGTTTTTCCACAACGACCCCTGGCGTCTTTCTTGAGTGAGCACCTTTGTACAGGGGGTCCGACAGGTAGTCCCTCACCCTTACCTCCATGGCATCTGAACCTTGTGCTATCGGCGCTTCAAAAACCACCGTTTAAGACAATCAGGGAAATTCCTTTAACGCTCTCTCAGAAAGTGCTCTTTTTAGTGGCCATTACATCTGCCAGGAGGGTTTCGGAATTAGCGGCCTTGTCTTGCAAGCCACCTTATCTGGTTATCCACAAGGATAAGATGTTGCGTCCGCAACCTTTTACTGCCGAAGGTGGTTTCGGCTTTTCACCTCAATGAAGGCATTGTGTTACCATCTGTGTCCAAAACCGACACACCCTAAGGAGGTGGCCCTCCATTCCCTGGACGTGGTCTGGGCTCTAAGGGTATATCTGTCTGCCACGGCTCCCTTCCAGAAGTCAGATTCTCTGTTCGTTTCTGTAGCTGGTCCATAAAAAGGACTGGAGGTCTCGTCGTCCACCATTTCCAGGTGGTTCAGACAGATCGTGGTCCAGGCTTACACTTTGAAGTGGAAGGTGCCCCCCTTTCCTGTCATGGCCCCTTCCACCAGGGCATTTGGGACCTCTTGGGTCTTTCAACATCAAGCGTCAGTTGCTCAGGTGTGTAAGGCGGTGACTTGGTCGTCCGTTCACACTTTTACAAAGTTCTACAAAGTTGTTGTAAGCGCATATTCTGATGCCTGCTTTGGCCGCAAAGTTTTGCAGGCGGCCGTGTAATGTTGCAATTTTACACTCTTTCTTCTTAAGAGAGTTACCTTTTTTGAATGTCGATGCACTCTGCTGCGTATGTTGACCGCAAGTTCTGATGGTGACTTCCCCATTAGGGAGCACCTCTGGTTGTGGGTGAAGTTATGTTGCTGTTCCCATCCCTCATTATGACGTTGCTTGGGGACATCCCTATGGTCAAGATTAATGGAGCTGTGTCCGTCAATGAATGAAAGAGAAAATAGGATTTTTGTACTCAACGTAAAATCCTTTTCTCTTAAGTTCATTGACACACAGCACCCTCCCCTCCTATTGGTTTTTGTTATACTTCTTGTCAATGTACTAAGCTGCAGGAAGCAGGCTGAGAGGTTATTACCAAAGGCTCCGCCCCCTGGGCGGAACTGTACAGTTCTGTTGTTTTTTTACATGTTCTGCCTAGTCCTCTCCTGAAGGTGGTGTAATAACCCTACGGTCAAGATTAATGGCACTGTGTCCGTCAATGAACTTGAGAAAAGGTTTTTACAGTGAGCACAAAAACCCTATTTTTTTTCCTCCCAGTTTAGCAGCACTTTTGAAACCCCCCCCCCTTTTATTTTTTTTATTTTTTCTCCTTTGCTATAAAAAGTATCCCAAATTATTATTTTTTAAATATAATTTTTTCCTCAGTTTAGGCCGCTATGCATTCTTCTACATATTTTTGGTAAAAAAAATCAAAAAATAAATCGCAATAAGTGTATATTGATTGGTTTGCGCAAAAGTTGTGGCGTCTACAAAATTAGGTTATTGATTTTGTAATTTTTTTTTTTTTCATTCATTTTTTTTTTTACTAGTAATGGTTGTGATCTGATTTTTTTTTAAATTTTTTTTATTTTTTTACCCGGACTGCGACATTGCGGCGGACAGATCAAACACCTTTGTTGCCATTTTGGAAACGCTGACATTTATACAGTGATCAGTGCTATAAATATCCATTGATTGCTGTATAAATTTCACTGGCAGGAAAGGAGTTAAAACTAGGGGGCCATCAAGAGATTAAATGTGTTACCTAGGGGGAGGAGACCAGTTGGTGTTCCTAATATGCTAGGAACACAATCTGTCTCCTCTCCCTTGACAGGAGGTGGATCTGTGTGTTTATACACACAGATCCTCGTTCCTGCTCTGTCACAAACGATTGCTGATGCATGGGCATCGGCTCCTCGGGGTTGCTTGTGTCCCCAATGACAGCGGGAAGCTGAGGACATCGTGAGTCCCACCCAGGATGGGATATTCCATCTGCAGACGTCGTATGACTACAGGCAGGTATTTAACCACTTACAGACCGGACCATTTTGCTGGTCAAAGTCCAGACCACTTTTTGCGATTCGGCACTGCGTCGCTTTAACTGACAATTGCGTGGTCGTGCGACATGGCTCCCAAACAAAATTGACGTCCTTTTTTTCCCACAAATAGAGCTTTCTTTTGGTGGTATTTGATCACCCCTGCGGTTTTAATTTTTTGCGCTATAAACAAAAATAGAGTGACAATTTTGAAAAAAATGCATTATTTTTTACTTTTTGTTATAATAAATACCCCCCAAAAATATATAAAAAAACATTTTTTCCCTCAGTTTAGGCCGATACGTATTCTTCTTCATATTTTTGGTAAAAAAAAAATCACAATAAGTGATTATTCATTGGTTTGCGCAAAAGTTTTATAGCATTTACAAAATGGGGATAGTTTTATAGCATTTTTATTAATAATTTTTTTATTATTATTATTTTTTTACTAGTAATGGCGGCGATCAGCGTTTTTTTTTTTTTTTTTTTTTTTTTTTGTGACTGCGACATTGTGGGGGACCCATCGGACATTTTTGACACATTTTTGGGACCATTGTCATTTATACAGTAATCACTGCTATATAAATGCAGTGATTCCTATGTAAATGGCAGTGAAGGGGTTAACCAGTGGGTGGCAGTGTAGGGGTTAAGTGTTCCTAGGGGTGTTGCTAACTGTGGGGGGGTTGGGCTTTCATTTAGTGAACACTGATCTCTGCTCCAATCGCATGGAGCAGAGATCAGCATCACTAGTTGCTAGGCAGAATGGAGAAATGCTGTTTACACGGCATTTCCTCCATTCAGCCATCCCGTGAGACGATCGCGGGGATGCCCGCGGTGATCGAGTCCCACGACCGGACTCACGGGGGTCCCGACCGGCGCACTCCTGATGGCAGGGTGGCATTGAAGATTGGACGTACCTGTACGCCAATATGCCTGCCCGTGTCATTCTGTCGACGTACATCGTCGTGCGCTGGTCGGGAACCGGTAAAGTGGTTAAGAAAAGGCTTCCATCTTGCCACTCTAACCCATAGCCCAGACATATGACGAATACAGGAGATTGTTGTCACATGTACCACACAGCAAGATATTCCTGCAGCTCCTATAAAGGGGTTGTAAACGTAAACGTTTTTTCACCTTAATGCGTTCTATGTATTAAGGTGAAAAAACATCCGACAATCCTGCCTCCCCCCCCCCCCCCCGTTTTACTTACCCGACCCCTCGAAAGTCCTGTGCTCGCCCCTGTCATCCTCTTCGCCGCTCACCCTGGCCGTTGATTGGCTAGAGTGGATGGATTGAAAGCAGCACAGCCATTGGCTCGCGCTGCTGTCAATCACATCCAATGATGTGGCGTGCCGCGGGGGCGGGGCCGAGTGATACAGTGAGCAGCTACGGCTGCCAGCTGTGTCACGGGAGCGCGCCCGCAAGCACTCAGCACATGCAAAGCATATTTGCATAGCATACTAGCTCATTTATGAATAACTTGCCTGAGATGGAAGCCCCCTGAAGCGACCCTTGTTCTCCTTCTCCTCCGATGCTGCCATCTATGTCGGAGTGACTTCCAGGTATCGCAGCTCCAGCGCTGTGACTGCTCGTGGGAGCTGCCACTAATGGCATGATTGCTGTTAGCAGCGGAATGCCCAGTGCGCCTGCGCGCTGCTGTCTATGGCACGTGCGCCGTAGACAATGGTGCCTGTCTTTTGCAAATATCTCCTAAGCCATGTAGGTTTAGGAGATATTTCTTGCACCTACAGGTAAGCCTTAATCTAGGCTTGCCTGTAGGTAATAGTAATCTGTAAGGGTTTACAACCACTTTAAGGGTGGAAAAGGTTCTAAAATGATTTATCTTTGTCTAATTCTTTTACATTACAGAAACCAGACATTTTAACAGGACTGTGTAGACTTTTTACTGTGCGTGTGTGTGTGTGTGTATATATTACACACACACACACTGTATATCACAAAATTGAGTGCACCCCTCACATTTTTGTAAATTATTCTATCTTTTCATATAACACTGAAGAAATGACACTTTGCTACAATGTAAAGTAGTGAGTGTACAGCTTGTATAACAGTGTCAATTTGCTGTCCCCTCAAAATAACTCAACACACAGCCATTCATGTCTAAACTGCTGGCAACAAAAGTGAGTACACCCCTAAGTGAAAATGTTCAAATTGGGCCCAAAGTTTCAATATTTTGTGTGGCCACCATTATTTTCCAGCACTGCCTTAACCCTCTGGGCATGGAGTTCACCAGAGCTTCACAGGTTGCCACTGGAGTCCTCTTCCACTACTTCATGACGACATTGCGCAGCTGGTGGATGTTGGAGACCTTGCGCTCCTCCACCTTCCATTTGAGGAATCTCAATTGGGTTTAGGTCTGGAGACATGCCAGTCCATCACCTTTACCCTCAGCTTCTTTAGCAAGGCAGTGGTCGTCTTGGAGGTGTGTTTGGGGTTGTTATGTTAGAATACTGCCCTGCGGCCCAGTCTGCAAAGGGAGGGGATCGTGCTCAGTTTCAGTATGTCACAGTACATGTTGGCATTCATGGTTCCCTCACTAAACTGTAGATCCCCAGTGACTTCAGCACTCATGCAGCGCCAGACCATGACATTCCCACCACCATGCTTGACTGTAGGCAAGATACACTTGTTTTTGTACTGCGCACCTGGTTGCCGCCACACACGCTTGACACCATCTGAGCCAAATAAGTTGATCTTGGTCTCAGACCACTGGACGTGGCTCCAGTAGTCCTTAGTCCGCTTGTCTTCAGCAAACTGTTTGCAGGCTTTCTTGTGCATCATCTTTAGAAGAGGCTTCCTTCTGGGATAACAACCATGCAGGCCAATTTCATGCAGCGTGCGGTGAAAGGCTAACCCCCTCCCCCTTCAATCTCTGCAGAAATAAATCTATTTCGCAAAGACAAACTCTGGATGTGACATTGAGCACATGCATGTAACTTCTTCGATCGACAATGGCGAGGCCTGTTCTTAGTGGAACTTGTCCTGTTTAACCGCTGTCTGAAGCCTATCTTTATGTAGAGCAATTCTTCTTTTTTTTTTTTTTTTTTCAGATCCTCGTTTTTTGCCATGAGGTGCCATGTTTAACTTCCAGTGCCCAGTATGAAATGGTGAGAGTAAACGCCAAATTTACACTCGAGACCTTTAGCACTGAGTCACATGACACCGGGGAGGGTAAATAGTTAATTGGGCCCATTTGCATGGTTTCACTTGGGGGTATAGGGGCTTTTGTTGCCAGCGGTTTAGACATTAATGACTGTGTGGCATTAAGTGGACAGTAAATTGACCTTGTTATACAAACTGTACACTCTAGCAAAGTGTAATTTCGTCAGAGTTGTTGCATGAAAAGATTATAATAAAATGACAAAAATGTGAGGGGTGTTCTCACTTTTATGAGATGCTGTATATATAGGGGTGTGTGTGTGCTATTGAGATAGAGATCGATATAATATAAAAAAAACAAAAAAAAACAAAAAAAAAAAAAAAAAAAAAAAACTGAACCGTGTATGGCTTGCTGAAGACACTTGCACATTGCACATGTTAGCCTGACCTGAGAGAGAGCCTGGAGCTACAAAGAAGCAACAAAGTGGTAGTGTAAATGGACACCGTAAAGGCCAGCCATAGAGAAATATTAAGGCATCTGAAAGTATACAAATTAAAGCATTTGGAGGTAGGCTTTAACTTTTATATAGGGTAGAAACAAGACCCTCCACAAGCATTGGGAAACCTAATGGGTAATTGGTACTATATGCAAAATTTATTTTGATGCCCTGAATATTTTGGCAATTCGTTCCCCCCCCCCCCCCCCCCCCCCCATAAATCCATCATTTAAACCTTGTACGATGTGTCTTTACACAGTACCTTATTTATTTATTTTTTTGTATTAAGAGCTTATCCTCAGTCCAATCATTCCAAAGGGTTAAGAGAATTATATGTAGCTATGTCTTGCTTCCCCCAGCCTTGTGAAAGCTGGGCTTTGTTATGGTCCAAAAAAAAAAAACTTAACAAATGGAACTGGCAGATTTAGATAAAGGGAATTGCCTTCTGATTGTGTTGATAAGAAAAGATACATAAGGTTATCCACAGTGAACACCTGATGGATGTATTGTGAAGAATTTTTCTGGTCCCAACAGTGTAATGGTTTTGTTTTTACAGGCTAGTCAATCAAAACTGACTTTGCCCTTTGCTTCCACATGTCCAGTTAACCACTTAAGGACCGAGCCTCTTGTTGAGATGTGGCGTTTACAAGTTAAACTTTTTTTTTTTGCTAGAAAATTAGTTAGAACTCCCAAACATTATACATTTTTTTTTTTTTTTAATTATTCTAACACCCTTGAGAATAAAATGGTTGCAATACTTTCTGCCACACCGGATTTGCGCAGTGGTCTTGCAATATATTATATTATAATCTATTATAATTTTTTTTTTTTTGTTTGTTAAAAAATAAGACGCCCGTAAAGTTAGTCCAATCTTCTTTATATATTGGGAAAGATAATGTTACATCGGGTAAATTGATACCCAACATGTCACGCTTCAAAACTGCGCCCGCTTGTGGAATGGCAGCAAACTTTTACCCTTAAAAATCGCCATAGGTAACATTGAAAAAATTCTACAGGTTGCGTGTTTGGAGCTGCAGAGGCGGTCTAGATCTAGCATTATTGCTCTTGGTCTACCGATCATGGCAATACCTCACATGTGTGGTTTGTACACTGTTTTCATATGCAGGCATTACTTGTGTATCCTTTCACTTCTGCATGCAAGCTCGGCGGGACGGGGCAATTTTTTTTTTTTTTTTTTTAACATTGTTAAAAAAAAATTGTCACTTTTATTCCTTTTTACAAGGAATGTAAACCGTGCATGACAGGACCTCTTAAATATGAGATCTGGGGTCACAAAGACCTGAGATCTCATATTTACACAAAAATTCAATTAAAATTTATTTTTTATTTTTTTGTCAAAAAAAACAAAAAAACCCTTTTAAGAGCTATGTGCAGAAGTGATGTTTTCACGCCGCTTCCATCTTGCAATGTTATGGAGACAGGTGGGGGCCATCTTCCCTTCGCTCGCCTCCATACCCAGCAAGGGACAACATCCGATCGCCTCATTCGCTGCCGACGGCTCCATTAAAGCGGGATTGCACTGTGGAAAAAAATATTAAAAGCCAGCAGCTACAAATACTGCAGCTGCTGACTTTTTTAATAAATGGACACTCACCTGTCCCGGGGTCCAGCGATGCCGGCAGCCAAGGCCGATCGATCTCTCGGCTGCTGCCGTCACCATTCTAGGTGAGGGAATCGGGAAGTGAAGCGCTGCGGCTTCACTTCCCGGTTCCCTACTGCACTTGCGCGAGTCGCGCAGCGCACTAGGAATTGTCCGCGCTGTCTCTGGGACCCGTGTGTGTCCCAGCAGACAGCGCGCAGGGACAGGAAGAGGCATAGACTCCCGTGGGAGTCTATGCCCGGAAGTGGGTGTAAATACCTGTTTTTGACAGGTATCTGGACCCCCCTCCCCCCTGAAAGGTACCAATATTGACACACCGGAGGGGGGGAGGGTTCCGATCAGCGGAAGTTCCACTTTAGGGTGAAACCCCGCTTTAAGCGGCGGAGGGGGGCCCTCTCCCACCACCAATTAAAAGTGATCTCGCTGCGAATGTGCCAGAGACAACTCTTATCAGAAAGCGGACTGCCGGCTGAAGAATAGGATACCGGGGTTATGGCAACTTGTTGCTGCCATAATGATATTCCTCTTCAAACTTACTAGAGGTAGAACGGTGTGCAACATCCGTAAATGGTTAAAGAAGAACTCCGGGCAAAATACAAAAGTTAATTGTCAGATTTTTTTTATTTTTTTTATTTGGTTTCTGAGTTGATGGCAAAACATTTTATAGCTGTAGGAAGTTGACTCCATTACAAATAGTACTTTTTAATGCAATGCAGAATCTTCTCCATTTAAGAAGTAATTTTGCATTTTTAAAATAAAGGGTATGCGGGTATTCCTACTAGGTGCACTGCATTTGCATGCTCTACATAACTCCCATGTGATGCTGAGCCTCCAAGTTTAAAATTGAAATCCAATGAATGAAGGGGCAGGCCTGGGACAGTCAAGCTGGGGAGGAAATGTCTGGGTGATGTCCTCCAGGCAAAAAATGAGGGGGGCTCTATGTGGCTTATTATAGCTTCCAATGTATACCATAAGAAGCAGACCACATGCAGTGAAATCGGAGCAAGCAATTTCAGAGCGGTTACTGGAGTTCTGCTTTAATACCTCTTTATGCCCCTTTTCTGCCTCGATTGCCCTTCCTACCCATTCTGTGAATGGACAGTGGATGTAATGCTGTGCATTCTACAACGATGTACATATTCTAACCCTTTTTCACTTTAATCATCACTGTCTGTTTTAAAACCCTCCCAGTTTTGGTTAGAGCCTTATTTTTTAGGAATTACATTTTTCTTTATTATAGCAGTTGTAAAATATATATATTTTTTTTGTTTGTTTTCTTTGGGCAGTCTGGATACTTTTCCAGTATGTTCTGTGGCTCCTGGAAAGAGTCCAGCATGAATGTGATAGAACTGGAAATTCCGGATCGCAATATTGATGCAGAAGGTAAGAAGCTTGGAAATGTAAAAATATACTTTAACGCTTTTATTAATAATAATAATAATAATAATAATATTATTATTATTATTATTATTATTATTGTTTTTTTTCCTTAATTCAAAATATGGCTATCGCCATTTACCCACCTTACTGAAGTTTCTATGTGGTGTACTGAGACATAAGAATTGTAGCTTCATACCACTGTATTGTCTTCATGCAGAGTCGCAATATGTATTCTATTTAGGAAATGTGAGGAAGGTGCAGCGCTCAGAACAGTGGAATCCATATGCCAGCCTGTGCTGGAATACACAGGATGGGTGCTTTTTGGCTCAGATGTCCAACCATAATTCAGTAGTGCTACCTTAACAAAAAAGTTCAAAAAGTAGAGCCGGAAACTCCTAAGCCCATCCGAGTTACTTTTTTTATTTGTGTTTATGACAGTGAGCATAAAACATGGGCCTATGCATTTTGGGAGACAGCCTTGATCACAGCCAGAGTTTTCTGCTCACGGTCACGTACATATAAAGTAACTTGCATGGACTTAAGAGTTGCTGACTGTACTTTTTTTGTGCAGGTAGCACATGCATTATATATTAGACAGTCTTCTGATATCTGGTTACTTGCCTTAAAATGTATATGACAGAAATGTGCACCTACCCTACTGTAGGTGTGCTATAAGCACTGCTGCATTCCTTGCATAGCGTCAAGAAAAAAACAAAACCTGGCAGAAGAGACTTGAGCATGGCTTTAGACACCAAGCCATCGTTCAGACTGAAGGATGGGTTTGGGAAAAAAAAAATTTCAAACCAGCATTTCGGTGTGAGTTTGGGGGCGATTTGAAAGACATCTGTGCGGGTTTAAAAAGTAGTGTAGGAACATTGGGACAATGTAGTTGCCGGAAGTAGGTTGCAATTTGGCATGCAATTTGGCATGCAATTTGACATCAAATCGCTCTGATGTGGATGAGGCTGGGTTCACACATGTGGCGTGAGTTGAAGCTCCGTTTTCCCAGCTAATTGACAAAGTAGTTAAGTGTTTCAGGTCAGTTTTGGAACAGATTAGGTTTACATCCAGATCAATTTGCACTGAATATGTACTCCAGCTGCATTAAACATGTGCGAACAGGCACAAAGAAAGCAATGTTTTTTCACGTCATGCAAATTGGATGCGGTTCAAAATCCATCCAGTTCGCATATGTTTGAACCTAGCCTCAAAATCAGTTTTTATTAATGACAATGTATGCTGTGACCAGTAAAACACACACTGAAATCTAAAAATAGTCCACAAAGTGAAAAAATGGTGAGTGGAAATATAAAATATCGACTAACTAACAAAATGATGGATAATAAAATTAAAAAAGTCCTGATGGTGATTAATATCAGAAAAATAGAGGTCTATAAAGCATCAATAAGGTAAGTGACATCAAATGTGAAGAGACTCGGTGAGTAGATGCTTGTAGAAGACACCACCAATACATAAAGGCTTACTGGAAGTAAAGGACTTAAAGGGGCTTATACCTCTTAAATCACACAGGCTTATGGCGATAAACACCATATATGGAACACCATCAGAACCCCTGGACAGATCTTTGAATAGTGTTGGTTAACATCAAATCCACAGCATAGAGGCACATGAGGCTCAAAATGGAAGGAGGGAAAGCCCGAGTGTATTATTTTGCTCACACGTTGAAATCAAAAAAGGAGGTTCCACAGAGTGTGATATTGTTTAAAAATTGCATTTATTTAAAAAAAGTTACAATGGAACATTCACGTTTAGGAAGTGCATACAGAGCTCATAGGACATGAAGAGGTACAGTAATCTTGGTAGAGTTCAACCTGATGCGTTTTATCTGCTTAGACATCATCTGGTGTATGACCTACTGCCAGCAACTGCGTGTTTTAAATAGGCTATGTGGCCCCAAATTAGAATAATTGAAAACCAGAAGTACGCCACTTCTGGTTTGGTCACTTATGGTTTAATCTGAATCTTAATTGGAACAAAAGAGATCTAAACTCTTATGTGGCTATGATTCCAAAATTTAGGAGAAAACATAAGGGCTTATGTGAATAAGGTAACGATAGTCCGCATACCATTTGGTGCCATGCGTTATACACAGCCGGAAGTAAAATGACAAACCAAGCCTCAATCTGGAGTATGGCTGCCAACATCCAGCAGTGTATATCGAGCGCGACAGGAAAGAAGTGAGGTGACAAACCAGACCTCGCTATGGAGTATGGCTGCCAACATCACTTCCTGTTGATTAGAACAGAGGTCGTATGCATGTCAAGCCTCGTTTTGATATTAACAAGTGAGCAATTGACTACATCAGTTCTTAGCAAACCAGGAAGTAATTACATACCAAGCCTCATTTATAGATGGAACGCATAGCCAGCTGTAATATAATGGAAAAACCGCTGGATTAACGGCTTTCCAGTGACACTTGAATAGCTAACAGGAAATATAGAAAATATATCTAACTGGAGCCACACAAAACCATTACATAAACATATTTAACCACTAAAATGTACAAACGCTTTTAAATGAAGGCTCATCAGAAATAAGAAAAACGTATGTATGAATTTAAATTAATCATGTTATAAAGACCATCTTATAAAAAGCGATTAAAAATGAGCTAAAAATGTGAACAAAATGTTAAATTGCAATTAAATGACAATTAAATGAGAACAGCCCTAACCCACCAATATCAACTCCATATATAGTTTGAAATTCAGATAAATTTTATTTATTAATAAAAGCATTAATATCTAACTTCACATTAATCCATTAATTCCGAGGGGGAAATGGGATTGCAATTCATAAATACAGTAAGTTTTGAGTCCGGATACCCCTCTAGGTTGGAATGAACCTATCGATAATAAGAAATTCAGTGCTCTTTGGCTCTTGCTTGTGCAGCTGACAATGCCGAGGGACAGTATGTTTGGTGTTATCCTATTTGATTTTGTTAATATATTCAGTCATCCTGGTAGAAAAAGATCACATAGTATGACCAACATATTGCTTGCCACACTGACAGTTCAAAAGATAAATGATGTTGATATTCGCACATGTACAGAAATGTTTAATGGGACATGTACTTTTGGTAACCATGGATGTAAATTTAGTTGCACACCTTCCACTAATATTAAACTGGTATACCATGCATTTCTTACATGGATAATAACCCACTAGATTGTGGGGGGAAAAAAAGCTCGAACAGGCAGATTTATAACATCTTACTCCTCATGGAAGGAGCTCCTTTATAAATGACTCAAGGTTTTTCCAGCAACAGATTGCCCAATATCCAACCATTTTGCAACACATTCCAGTGGAGATCAATGATGGCTTTAATCTGTTTGTGCTGCACTGAGAATGTCATCAGCAATGACCACTTGAAAGATTCATTGGGGTTTATCGACCAACAAAGATGCTCGTTCCACTTGTAAGACCTGATGGACATCACAATCTATTTCATGCTGGTCATATCCCTTGTCCAAAAACCTTTTGTTTTGTTTTGTTTTGTTTTAAAATGGTGGCTTGATTTTTGAACATATTTGTATCAGTACAGTTCAAGCATAAACGCAGGAACAGACTTTTTGGACCTGAGAGCAAGACCAAGATTTATGGTGGCAACTATCCGATGTAATAAAGCTATTGTGGTCCGTTTAGTACTGAACCGAAATTGACGTGCACATAGTTCAATTTCAAGGTCTAAAAAATTGATTTCCGTAGAACTAGATTCATAAGTCAAAAACCATGGCTCTATCGTTCAACTTGAGAACAGAGAAAGTGATTCAATGATTTCAAGGGGATTCAGGAGGATGTTGTCTATGTATCTAGCCCACAGACCTAACTGAGGTCTGTCCTCGGCATAGACTACATCCTCCTCCCCACTTGGCCATAAACAAATTGGCAAGGCTGGAGGCAAATTTTGCCCCCACAGCCACACCCTTATGCTGTAAATAAAAACAATTGTTAAACCAAAAATAGAGTGGCGAACTCGAAGAAAGAAAATCTTGTTTGAAAATCTTGTTTACTATTAGTTGAAGGTGTGTAACTAAACAATTTACATCCACGGTTACCAAACGTACATATCCCATCAAACATTTCTGTATATGTGCGACTACCAACATCATTTATCTTTTGACCTGTCCGTGTGGCAAGCAATATGTTGGTCGTACTATATGATCTTTTGCTACCAGGGTGACTGAACATATTAACAAAATCAAACAGGGTAACACCAAACATACTGTCCCTTGGCAATATCGTCAGTTCCTCAATCAAAACCCAAAGGGCACTGAATTTCTTATTATCGATGGGTTTATTCCAACCTGGAGGGGGGTTGCTACTACTAGAGGTGTATCCAGACTCGAAATTGACTAGATTTTATGAATTGCTATCCCATTTTCCACTCGGGATTAATGTAGAGTTAGATATGAATGCTTTTATTAAAGCATGATATCTTTTATCTGAATTTCAAATTATCTATGAACTTGATAGTGGTGGGTTAGGGCTGTTCTCTCATTTAATTGCAATTTGAAATTTTGTTCAATTTTTATCTACATTTTTTAAGACTGTCTTATAACATATGAGTGATGTAAATTTATACATATGTATTTCATGTAAAATTGTTTGTACATTTTAGTGGTTAAATATTATCTTTATTTATGTAATGGGTTTGTGTGGCTCCAGTTAGCTATATTTTCTATATTTCCTGTTAGCTATTCAAGTGTCACCGGAAAGTTGTTAATCATTAACATGTATTTCCGTTGTTTGTCCGTCTATAATGAGGCTTGGTATGTATTTACTTCCTGGTTTGCGGAGAACTAAGTGATGTAGTAAATTGTTCACTTAATATCAAAATGAGGCTTGACCTGCATACGACCGCTGTTCTAATCAACAAGACGTGATGTTGGCAGCCATACTCCATAGTGAGGTCTGGTTTGATTTTATAAACTATCGATTACATCTAAAAACGGACCTGAATAACGGGCATCATCATTACAAGTGAGTATGATGTTAACAAGACATGATTTTTGAACATTAATAACAAAAAAAAAGTCCGTGCAGAACCGCTTTAAGCCTTTATGCAATTGATGGTTGTCTTCTACAAGCTTCTCCTCACCGAGTCTCTTCACATTTGATGTAACTTATCTGATGCTTTTTTAGACATTTTTTATTTTTCTGATATTCACTGATACCAGGACTTTTTGAACTTTAGTATTCATAATTTTCTTTTTTTTTTCTTTTACTTGGGGGATATTATTTTACATATACATTCACACACAATTTGGTGGACTATTTTTATATTTCAGTGTGTTTTTACTGGTCACAGCATACATTGCTTTTTTTATTTTTTTTTAAGTGTGTGTGTGTATGTGTATATGTGTGTATGTATGTATGTGTGTGTGTGTGTGTATATATATATATATATATATATATATATATATATATATATATATATATATATATATATATATATATATATATATATATATATATATATATATATATATATATATCTCCTCTTTCACACTTTTTCCCTGAAAATGCAATCAAGATCTTGAAGTTGCTGTAGTGCTCTCCAGGGTGTAACATGCTATATATCCAATGCATGATTTCCATTCATGCTACCAGTTTAGAATTATTTTGTCTGTTTTAATAAAGCTGTAAAGGGATAAAGCTCTGTAACACACTATGACTTGAGATGCTGTAAAAGTAATTTAAAAAAGTCTTGCTACAGTGCTTTTATGGTAAACTCCCTTTGACCAGCTGTCCATTTTCTGTCCAGTGTTTTTCTTCCTGTGGTCTTTTTCAGTACCCACCCTCAACACGGATATCCTATTTTTCTGATTTATCTTAGTATTTCAGGATACTCTATTTTTACACTTTTTTTGGTTCTAAAACTGCCAGCTTCACATCTTACATTTTAGTACTAATATTGAAACGAATAAATGTCTGTATTGCAACAGAAGTGGTGTAGTTTAAAGTCCAGCCGATTGTAATGCAGCTCTGGGTTGCATAATCTGTTAGCATTTACACATTTAACATCTTGCATGGCGCCCCAACACTGATATGCATGCACTTATTTCTGATAAGTGACTTACGATGTGAAGAAGGAAACGGATAAGTGACTATGCATTTTAAAGCAGTTTTGAAATTGGTCAGTAGATGGCACTAGTGTTGTGTTTTTTAGATGTCGTTTCTCCTCCTGTGTAATGATTACAGCAGATCCTTATGTCTAGGAAAAAATGAGTAACTTGTTTGTAAAGGCAGGTTTGTAATTTGAATGTATTCTATGCATTGGGATAGAAAGCCTTCTGTGTGTAGCAGCTCCCCTAATACTTGCCTGAGCCCCATCTTGGTCCAGCGATGTGCACAAGTGCCTCGGCTGTGCGGGACCCTGCCTCCTGATTGGCTGGGACACGGCAGCAGTGCCATTGGCTCCCACTGCTGTCCAATCAGTCAGTTAGCCAAAGAGTTGAGCGAGAGGGCCGGGGCATAACCGTGACTCCATGTCTGAATGGAGGCACAGAGCAGTGACTCTGATGCCCCTATAGCAAGCTACTTGCTGTGGGACCTCTCGACAGGAGCATCACTTTAGAGCACCTCTTCAGTCATTTTTTTTTTTTCCAACTTTGCATTTATTACATTTCTGCCCTTGTTTTAACTTTGGATAGTAATTGTTTTTCTGCTATTAAATGCCTTATACAGCCCACTTCCTGTTTCTTGTCTGGTCATTAGCCTAGGCTTATGACGTCATGCACAGCCCTCTCTCCTGAGAGTTTGCCAGGAAGGGAATAGGCAGCAGCCTCAGCTGCCCACAGTTAAAATGGTGTCAGCCAGACTTGGTGGAGGGAGATTTTTGCAGCATATTTACCGTATATACTCGAGTATAGGCCGACCCGAATATAAGCCGAGGCCCCCAATTTACCCCCAAAAAAACTGGCAAACTTATTGACTCGTGTATAAGCCGAGGGTGAGACATGCCTGTCCATCCCTGTGTGTGTGTCCGTCCATCCCTGTGTGTCCGTCCATCCCTGTGTGTCCGTCCATCCATCCCTGTGTGTGTGTGTGTCCATCCATCCATCCATCCCTGTGTGTGTGTGTCTCCATCCATCCATCCATCCATCCCTGTGTGTGTGTGTCTCCATCCATCCATCCATCCATCCCTGTGTGTGTGTGTGTCTCCATCCATCCATCCATCCATCCCTGTGTGTGTCTCCATCCGTGTGTGTGTGTGTGTGTGTGTGTGTGTGTGTGTGTGTGTGTGTGTCCAGCCTACCTTTGTCCCGAGCCTCCGTCCCGTGCCTTGCCTCCGTCCCGTGCCGTGACTTGCCTCCTTGCATCCGTCCCGTGTCGTGCCGTGCCTTGCCGCCGCCGTCCCGTGCCGTGCCTTGCCGCCGCCGTCCCGTCCCGTGCCGTGCCGTGCCTTCCCTTGCCTCCGTCCCGTGCCCTCTTCGTCGGCGGCCATTGTAAAGTTCAAAAGCTGCGCCGCCGCCTTCGCCTGTGATAGGCGGAACACTGAATTTCCCAGCAGCCTGTGTTCCGCCTATCACAGACGTCGTATCATCCTCGTCCGTAGTACGAGGATGATACGATGTCCGTGATAGGCGGAACACAGGCTGCTGGGAAATTCAGTGTTCCGCCTATCACAGGCGAAGGCGGAGCCGGAGGCGCGGCTTTTGAATAGAATGGCCGCTGTCTGTCTGCTCGACACGCTGATCGAGCGGGCAGACAGCGATGACTCGAGTATAAGCCGAGGGGGGCACTTTCAGCCTCAAAAAAGAGGCTGAAAATCTCGGCTTATACTCGAGTATATACGGTAAGTACTGAATTGGCATGTGTATATATAAAATAATATACAGTGGTTGGAGGAAAACTTCAGAATGGAAAAGATGTTTGTTTTTTTTATTACAAATTATGTGAGTAGACTGCGGTCGGTTCCTCTAACTTTTTTTTTTTTTTTTTTTTTTTTTTCCTTCCTAACCCGATCTTCTATTTGCAAAAAGTGTATATAAATGTTAGCCTAGCAATCTAGTTGTCTTTTGACCACTTAAGTCCCGGATCATTTTGCTGGCTAAAGACCAGAGCACTTTTTGTGATTCGGCACAGCGTCGCTTTAACTGACAACTGCGCGGTCACGCGACGTGGCTCCTAAACAAAATTGACTTCCTTTTTTTCCCTCCCAACAAATAGCGCTTTCTTTTGGTGGTATTTGGTCACCGTTTGAATTTTTAATTTTTTGCGCTATAAACGAAAAAAAGCAACAATTTTAAGGAAAAACGCATTATTTTTGACATTTTGCTATAATTATCCCCCTAAAATAGGAAACTTTTTTTTTTTTCCCCTCAGTTTAGGCTGATACGTATTCTTCTACATATTTTTGATTAAAAAGAAAAAAAGCAATAAACCTTTGATTGGTTTGTGCAAAAGTTATAGCGTTTACAAAATAGAGGATAGTTTTACGGCATTTTTATGAATCGTTTTTTTTTTTTCTTTTTTACTAGTAATAGCTTTTTTTTTTTTTCTTTTTTCTTGTGCGTTTTCAGTTTTGCAGAAACACACTCCATTTAACATTGGTTTCCCATTGCATGTAGTCCACATCTATGCATTTTATGGAAAGGGCCAGGGCATATTTCTGGTTTTTGGTTCCATAGACTTCAATGGGTCAGAAATGTTTATTGAAAAACACAAAATGCACCTGGAATATGCAAACTGCTACCTGCATAGGTGTGAATCATGCCTAAGAGGATGATTCAACAGAAGCACTCCCTGGTCACCTACCTCCTAGATGAACATAGCAACTGCTTGGATGAGTACACATTGCTATGACCTTAATTCTTAGTTTCACTGTGCAGCAATTTTAACTTTTCATGTCAAGTTTTTAGCAGGTGCCACTGCCTGTCAGACTTGCTCATTGAAGTCTATAAGGCTACAGTACAGACACAGGCCAAGCGATTGGCTTACTGTTGTGAAACAATCCTTCAATGCACAATTTTCATTCGGCTGAAAAAGACCTGCTAGAGCCAGCATCCAGTATAGCATCCTGAATGCCTGCAAAGATTGCTTTTATCAAGGGGTAGTACGGGACGGCAGCATGTGTGAAAGAGGCCTTTGTGGTTACAGGTCCATGTTAAACCACAAAGTGCTTGTTCCATCTTTCATATATGCCTCCATTTATTTTGTGGACACATAGCTTGGTTTGAGACTGCGGGCATGCTATGGGAGATTGTCGGCGACTGCGGGCATGCTATGGGAGATTGTCGGCGACTGCGGGCATGCTATGGGAGATTGTCGGCGACTGCGGGCATGCTATGGGAGATTGTCGGCGACTGCGGGCATGCTATGGGAGATTGTCGGCGACTGCGGGCATGCTATGGGAGATTGTCGGCGACTGCGGGCATGCTATGGGAGATTGTAAATAGAAGAGGGTGCAACCATCTAAGTGTAGCTATTAAACCATGAAATTATCAAAAAATATTTATGCACTCTTTGTATTTTAAGAAATCTGTCCCATGACACGGCAGAGATTTTCAGTGTTAATTAGGGAGACATATGGTGGAGGCAAAGCTGCGCTGAGAAGCTGCAGGTGTGAGCAGCAAGGAAGCTATCCCTAGTTCCAAGAGGGAGGTGGGCAGATCAGTGTCCCAGGCTCGATTCCCATGGCTGGCCTTACCTTAAGCTCCCAGTTCCTGCCTAGGAGGCAGAGAAGGGAGGAGACGGCTAAAAATTTCTTCCTCTGCTAGGGCCTGTGCATGCAATTGGTTGCTAGACTGTTGTAGTAACCAATTCTTGATGGCGTCGGCCAGCAGGAGCTGGTGGCAGCTACAGCAGGACTAGCTAGCAGTGGGTGAAGACGGGGTGGGGGGTTGTTGGCCTCTAAATTTACAGGCAGTTTCTCTCCATGGACAAAAGGTTGAAATTGGTGTTTTATTTATTTATTTTTGTTCACAAACCATTTTCTAAATTTATCGAGAGTTGCCAACACTGGTCCATGGACATACACCATGGCTCATAGAAGTTTCACTGACCGCATCAGGAGCCTGTTCTGTGTCTCCTGTGAGACCAGGAATTGGGAGGAGCGATTCTGCAGCTGGGACAGCGTGGCATATTTTGTCAGGAGTCGAATAAATGGTTAAGGATGGTGGTGGGTAGGATAAGTAGTGGGTTTTTCTACTTTAAAGTGATTGAAATGTCTAACGAAAAATATATATATTTTTTTATACTTACCGTACTTGCTTCATTACAGTGCATTTGCACAGAGCTGCCCAGATTCTCCTCTTCTTGGGTGCCCCTTCTCTGCTCCTGGCCCCTCCTGTCTGTCAAGTGCCCCCACAGAAAGCAGCTTGCTATGGAGGCAGCCAAGCTGCAGATCCGTGTGTCCTGGCCCCCTTTCTACTTATTGGCTCCTGCGGCTGTCAAAGTCAGTTGGCCAATGGTGCCGCTGCTGTGTCTCAGCCAATCAGGTGGGAGCGTTTTGAACAGCAGAGGCAATCGTTGACATAGCTGGACAGAGATGGGGCACAGGTAAGTATTAGGGGGCTAAGGGGGCTGCTGCACAAAGGTGTTTGTTTTTTATTTTTTTTATCTTCATGCATAGAATGCATGAAGATAAAATACCTTCTGCCTTTACAACTCCTTTTAATGCGAAGAATGTGTTAAGTCAAAAATGTGCACTTTAGAACCACTTTAACACATTGGCAAATGCTAGACTTCTTCATTAAGCCCTGAGGCTCAACCTCTATCACAGGGGCATGTGCAACCCTTTAGTACTTATTGTGTAGCAGCCCATGCCTCTGCAAACAATAGTTGGAGTTTCCCTTAACTATGTGCTTACAAAGTGGTTGTAAACCCCATTCATGAAAGTTGAACTAAGCACATATCTGTAGTGTTTTACTTGTCTCTCTTCAAAGCTCTAAGTGCCATTTCTCTCCGGTGCTCCGTTCCTCTGTTATCCACATGAGTCACTTATGACACTCATTGACACTTGAGATAATAGCTGAAAAATTGTGTCAGGGAGGGGAGCTTTGAGGGAGATGAGCAGGGAGCTTGTCTCATCAGAATACAGCTTTACGTGTTCCTTTGCCTATGTAGAGACGGCGTGTATCCTTTTCCTCTAATCAGCTCTCACACATTGCAAGTTCACTATCCCCACCCACTCCTATGTGCTGCTGAAAGAGGAAGAAAGTTTAACACTTTCCAAAGAGTAGAAAAAGGTAAGACCACAGATATAAATATGAAACCTATGTAGGAGGATTTGTTTCTTCTGTGCATCATCTGAGGCTGTTAACTTCATTGGGTATACAGTGCCTTGAAAAAGTATCCATACCCCTTGAAACTTTCAACAATTTGTCATGTTACAACCAAAAACGTAAATGTATTTTATTGGGATTTTATGTGATAGACCAACACAGAGTGGCACAAAATTGTGAAGGGGAAGGGAAATGATAAATGGTTTTAAATTTTTTTATAAATATCTGAAAAGTGTGATGTGCATTTGTTTTCAGCCCCCTTTACTGTGATCCCCATAACTTAAATCTAGTGGAACCAATTGCCTTCAGAAGTTACCCTTTTTAATAAAGTCCACTCGTAATTTAATCTCGGTATTAATACAGCTGTTCTCTGAAGCCCTCAGAGGTTTTCTAAAGAATGTTGGTGAACAAACAGCATCATGGAGGCCAAGGAACACGCCAGACAGGTCAGGGATAAGGTTGTGGAGAAGTTTTAAAGCAGGGTTGGGTTCTACAAATTTTTTTTATCCCAAGCTTTGAACCTCACAGAGCACTGTTCAATCCATCCGAAAATGGAAAGAGTATGACACAACTGCAAACCTAGCAAGACATGGCCGTCCACCTAAACTGACAGGCCGGGCAAGGAGAGCATTAATCAGAGAAGCAGCCAATAGACACATGATAACTCTGGAGGAGCTGCAGAGATCCACAGCTCAGGTGGGAAAATCTGTCCACAGGATAACTATTAGTGGTGCCCTTCACAAATCTGACCTTTATGGAAGAGTGACAAGATGCTCTCCACCCAATCTGACAGAGCTTGAGCTATTTTGCAAAGAAGAATGGGAAAAAATGTCACTCTCTAGATGTGCAAAGCTGGTAAAGACATCCCCAAAAATACTTGCAGCTGTAATTGCAATGAAAGGTGGTTCTACAAAGTATTGACCTAAGGGGGCTGAATACAAATGCACACCACACTTTATTCAGATATTTGTAAAAAAAATTAAAACAATTTATCATTTTCCTTCTACCACTATGTGTTGGTCTATCACATAAAATCCCAATAAAATAAATTTACGTTTTTGGTTGTAACATAACGAAATGGAAAATTTCAAGGTGTATGAATACCTTTTCAAGGGACTCTGTGAGTGTTTACAACCACTTTAAGCCAGTGTAATAAAAGTATTCTTTAGAATGGCCTTTTAAGGGCCGGTTCACACAGCGAGGCGTCTCCGACTTGCCTCGCCGCGACCTGCGGGGACCTCAGCGGCGACTTGCAGAGGACTTCTGTATAGAAGTCAATGCAAGTCGCCCCCGAAGTCGCCCCGAAGTAGTACAGGAACCTTTTTTCTGAGTCGGAGCGACTCGAGTCGCTCCTCTCAGAACGGTTCCATTGTACAGAACGGGGGCGACTTGCGGGAGCGAGGCGAGGCGAGCCGTGTCGCCTCGCATCGCCTCGCTGTGTGAACCGGCCCTAAAGGGGGTGTATAGGCAACACATTATTGAAGAATTGATGTGTAAAGGGAATGTTAAGTGATCTCTAGCAGTATCGTGACGTGTCCCCAGTCTGTAATGGTCCCCTGAATCTTGTCCCCGGTCTGGAACTCCTACAGCATGTTTGCAGTCACTGGTCATTTCCTGTTGCATGCCTGTAGTCTCTGGCTATCTTTTGTTGCATGCCTGTAGTCTCTGACCTTTTTCTCTTGGCATGTGTGCGGTCTCTGAAAATGTTATGTAGCCTGAAATTTTAATTTGCTGGTATCGCCACAGGGCTGCATTTCAGGCCACCTATATCCAGTAAGTTGTGTATCATGAACCTAAATATTAGCCCTCCATCTAGTTGTGCAGGATAAAAGATGTGACCCAACATGACAACAATATGAAGGAACAAGCAGCATGATCTTACCAACTAAAAAAAAAAAAAAAAAAAATCAATCAAAGGAACAGCTGTCCACAATGACATTTTTTGAATTGGTCTTTCGGTTTGCCCAAAGTTCCACTTTAGGTCTGGTTATGTGCAGAAAGAACCCTGTCAATTTCAATGGAAACATTTAAGGCCCATTCACATTTGTGCATTGCCACAATGCACATCTAGCTAGCTATCTATCCATCCAACAAATTTTACAGTACAGCCCAATGCACTGTAGTATACCACGATGTATATAGCTTTACGTTTTGTTGTTCTGCACTTTAAAAAAAATAAAAACAAAGAAAAACCAGAAAGGGTTTCTCCCCCCTTCCGTGGTGGTGCATTTGTTATGAACAATCAATGGTTGGCCATACTATAATACACATTAATACATGTGCATTTATGCACCCCAGTACAATGCTTTTAATGTGAATGGCCCCCTGAAGTTTGCTGCTCAGACAGCTACTAATATTTTAGCTTTTAACTTATGCTCTGTTCTAGGGAGAATTGCAGTAATCTTGGCCAATATAAAGTTTCTCCTTCTTTTGGTTAAAAAAACAAACTGTATTCATTCTAATTGTTTATCTTTTGTCTTCAGTTTATTCTTTGTGTATTTGATCATTCTGTTGCTTTCAGTCTTTTTATGATCAGTCTCTCTGCTCATGGAAGTCCTAACCCTTTGAGTTCCAGTCTAACTTTTCTTGCACAGAAAGTACTACCCCGTTTCCCTGAAAATAAGACCTAGCATGATTGTTGGTGATGGCTGAAATATAAGCCCTAGTTAAAGTCCTTGTAGGTCTTATTTTCAGGGTAGGGCTTATTTTTGGGGAAACTGGGTAGGACTTATTGGGGGGGGGTAGGGCTTATATTGCAGCCATTACCGACAATCACGCTAGGTCTTATTTTCGGGGAAACATGGTATGTGCTCCGATTGCTGCTCTGTAGTCTTCCAGGTCCTTATACTTCAATATGTTTTCCCAGCTCTGCAGGTGGCATTTGGCTCTTTGTACAGAGATGATGTCTTACTAAAACCCAGCCGTGTCATAGCCATTTTAGCAGCTGCCTGCATGCTCCAGCTGGTAAGTGTTTGTTTGTCTTTGTGATGTTTGCTTCC
This sequence comes from Lithobates pipiens, assembly GCF_037356315.1. Lineage (NCBI taxonomy): Eukaryota > Metazoa > Chordata > Amphibia > Anura > Ranidae > Lithobates > Lithobates pipiens. The sequence continues at coordinate 519,951,068 of NW_027507903.1, read as the reverse complement.
TCCTGAGACTGCGGCCTTGACATTAAATATTGCCTGGCTTTGCAAATCGATGCAAGCTACTGGCTATAGAACATCTGCTTGCCTGTGCTCTATATTTGTTTTCAAGAATGTGATACCTGTATCCCATTATTCTAAGATTTATCAGTTCGATTTGTCTGCTTTTGTAGGTTATGTGCTAAACATGATATGGTAGTTCTGTAATACATTCAATATTATGAAGCAAAATGCTACAAGTTATTTATAAATCTGATGCAGGTTGTCTTGCTAAAGAAATGAGAGTAATACTCCTTTATCCTGCTTTGAATGTATTGGGTACTATATATTCTGAGAGGAAGCCCATTGTGCTAGATGTGATGCCCACAGAGTTTAAATTGACATGACTGTTGGCTATACAAGCAAGTAGACACATTGTACTGCTTTAGTGTTCAGTGTGTCTAACCTAAACTAATAAAAATTGTAGCTATAGTTTTGCACTTGATTTGTTACCATTGAGGCATCATTCCCTTTTCTCCATAGAGAACACTGGGATGTGCTGGGGACTGTCTAGCAAACGTTTTTGCAGACAACTGGGTGGGCTGGTCAGGGGTATTGGGCAGAATTATTAAGCACATCGTTGTTGGTTAGAAGAGAAGTTCGGGATCCAAATGCATTCATACCCACTGTTCTGGAAATGTTATAGGTTACTCCTATCGTATTTATCCGTGGTTCCAAATGAATAATTACCGCAGTTTGGAACACACACAAAGATACTCGGCATCTTTCCACATAACTGTCCTTTTTTTTTTTATTTGGTCCAATTAAAGTGTTTTTTTTTTTTTTAAATACACATTATTACATAGGTATCAGGCGAATATTACAATTGTACTTTTATGTTAACAAGGGGCAGGCTACTTGAAAGAATGTAAATGCTATCATAACATTATTAGTGCCGCGTGCAATACATGGCAAAGCATACAAAATAGAATACAGTTTTAAACTGAATTTACAATTTCTTTTACACTCACCTAGGTGGATGCAATGCATTGGCCATACATTTCCTTTAAATTTCTGCCCTTCTGTAGTGGACCTATCAATTCTGTTTTTGAAATTGGTGGAATTTTGAATTCTTGTATCATTCTGTGAGTTCAGCAGGCCTTCACTATGTCCAGATGTTGCTGAGATGTGTGAAGCCATTACACTATTTCATAATTTTCTATCGGCCCCAAGGTTCAGTGCATAGATCTTGAATGCTTTGTAACTCGCAATCTGGATGTATGGCCAACACTCACATTCCTGGTTTAAACAGCCAGTTACACAGATGAAATGTATCTGGGAACTATGTTACCTGCAAAAGACTTAGTATTTTTGTCCATCCTGTCTGGGGATTTGGTCAAACTTCTAGACAGTACAGTCAGCCTGGTGACTTGTTATATTTCTATTGCAGGTAAACATATATAGGTAACCTTCTTGGCCCCACAGCCTGTGATTGGACAGTGAAGGGGCAGCAACAGACTGATGAGGTAATCTCTCTGCTCTCCTCCAGCCTGCATGTTTGTCAACATGTGTGCATTCATTACACTTGATTGACTTCTAACATTGCCCCTCCCTCTTCAACTCCTAAGTGCTGCTCTAAAGGAAGTTTCTGAATAGAATTAAAGAGCAACTAAACCCCCTGAGTATAGCCCACTTTCCTATCTTCAGCCATGATCCTCCCAACATACTGCCAGCTGCTTCCTCTGCTTTATTGCCCATGTGCACTGCAGCCCCTTTCATAGGGACAGGTCAGACACATGGCAGCTTCTTTTACTTGTGGCGTACAGCTTACCTTGGACTGAATGTGGGTGCCTGTCCATGGTATAAAGACAATGTTATCAAAAAGCTTGCTGGACTGGGACTCGGAAGTGCACCTGTGCTCCAACTCTGGGTATTACAGAGCAACTATTGGACTTTAAATTAAGCACATAACCTATAAGGCTTAGTGCCTCCATCCTTATTTTGAATGAGGGAAAAACGAGATTGGGACTTTAAATGAGATGCTAACTATAACTCCTCTTTCACACTGAGGCCAACTTTTAAACTGTTTACATATTTTTAACAAGCCGTAAAATGGCTTGGACAACTTATGCCCCGTACACACGATACGAAAATCGTACGGAAAATACCGCTTTCGATGCGATCGTACGATAATCGGATCGTTAGTACAGAGCTTTCGAGAGCCGATTCGAACAGTACATCCGATATTATTCTATCGGACGTGCACGGAAATTTTTTTTCGTACGATGCTAGATCGTACGATTTTCGTGTAATCAGTACAGCTATCGTTCGAAAATGCAATACAAATGCATTACAACACATGACATCACGTACGAATTTTTTTTATGTCGTGCGGGAATTTTCGTGACTTTAGTAAACTCATCAGATTCGATCTGAGATTAGCATGCAATAAAAAACGGACGTTCATTCGTCCGATAATCTCATCGTGTGTATGGGGCATTAGTCTTAGAGATGCCATCTGGGTGTTTACATTCCAGGGCTGGCATGCTGCCAAGATATTTCCTAAAAATAAATACAAAGTTGAGATTTATGTGTGTATTGTGAAAAATACATTTATCCCGCATTCCTATAGCTACAAAGGTAATTGAGGATTTGTTTTCAGACACTAGTGAGTTCCGCTAAATGCATGGCCACTGGTGTGTGCCCTAACACAGCACTGATGCACTCATCCTGACACATTGCATGGTTAACTTTTAAAAATATGTTTTGGGTCATTTGACTACCTCACTACAAGGTGTTGCCATGTGGTGGTTCTCGTCACAACCTGCTGTGCTAAGAAGGTGCTTTTACTGCTTGTTAGAATATGTTAATACTTTAATGTGCATCTTCTGGGCAACCGGTTTCTTCTTTTTTTTTTTTTTTTTTTTTTTTAAAGCGGAGTTCTGTCCAAAATATGCCTTTTGAGATAAAATACCCCCAGATTACTCATGCCTTGTGCAATTTAACAAAAGTTTGCTGTAAACTATGCCCAGTTTTCTATTTGTGCAGCATCATTTTCTTACTTTGTGAAGTTCCTGCACAGCGTGGCCATCTCCATTGTGGGCATCTGAAGCTGCAATGTCCTTCTTCCTGGATTTTGTGCATGCTGGCTACCCAGCATGCATTTGCAGTGTGGTGCAGTCTTTGTCAGCTTGACATGGCACTGCTCCAGTAACATTTAACATGGGTTTCTATGAGAATATTGGTCAGCTCGACATGTCAAGCTAACCAAGATTTTCCAGGTGCCAATGCAAAGCCAGAATTTACGTTCTGGGTCATGGCCCCTAAAGGAGGAAGTGAAATTAGATACAGGCTTAAATCGGGTAAGTGAACAGAATTTTTTTAAAAAAAATTACCAATTAATTTTTAGGATTCACATTGCTGCATGGTGATGAGTGAAAAATGTGGGTGGAACTCCGCTTTAAAGAAGGTCTTAGCCCAATGGTTTGCATTCAGGTAGGGGAGGAGAGCCTTTCTCTTTTTGTGCCTGGAGTTCAATTTTTATGCAGAAATGTTTTATAGAGCGCTCTAATATGAGCCCAGTGCTCAATGTGTTGCAAGTTTTAGTATTGGTATTTTCCCATATTGTAAATGTGAGCCTATTTTCTCTATTCTGTATTTTTTTTTTATTTTTTTTTCCCCCTCCTTTTAGGATGGTTTAATTCAGCAGTGTGGTGAAACCATGAAAGAAACAATCAGCGTACAAACTGTATGTAGCTATTCCACAGCAGCTGGTGTCTACGGGTTAGACTCTGTAAAGAAAAAGTAGGTGAAAAATGTTCTATTTTCTGTAAACCTGTTCTCTTCAAAACGCGTTTCAACTCGCAATATAAAGAGGGGTGTGACCTGACACAACCAATAATGGCAAGCTTCCATCCCTAATGTCTTTAAACAAATAAGAAAAGGGTACTGGGACTTTATATGAGGCTTGTAATTAGGAACGATGATACGTAAATAAAATATAGTTTATTAGCACAATCACATTTGGCATTCCATATCTTAAACATGTTAATTTAATGAATACTGTAATACAATCAAGATACTCACATATTGAATATAATAGTGATACAATAAGTAATACAATTTTCCTGCTGCCAGCTTTCCATGAAGTGCAGTTTTACTGCTTGTTGTGTGAGAACTTCACTATATTTATCCATTACCATAAATTCACAGGTTTCTTTTTAAAATTTTTATGACAAACCAGCTCACCAACATTCTTATCACAGGTGCCTTGAATGGCTTCTCAACAACCTAATGACCCATCAAAGTATTGACCTATTTAAAGAGCTCAGGTAAGAGACTGATGACTTGTATTTTATTTTAAGCCTTTCTTTGCTTTCTTTGGGATCTATCTGGGATTGAAATCTTTGGTTATCTGCACCTTTATTTGTATTGAATGGGTATTTTCTCTGCTCCTTAAGACCCGCCTGCACCTTTTTATGGTTCCTCATTGCTCAATAATGTATTCTCTTAACATTTGGGCATAGATGCCAAGCAGTACTTTGATCTTTCTGCCTCTAGACGATTGGGTTTTTACCCTGGGAAATATAAAATTTTAATTATTTTTCTACTTTTCATACTTGAAGGTGGTTGGTTTTGTTCAGCCTGTAGCAGATCTAATCTTTCCTTAGTTCACTTTCTTACCCAGAATTATAGCTGTCCGTTATTGATTTGGTTTTACGGACACTGGCATGGTTACTACTCTTCTAGAATGGCTATCATGAATTGTCATCCCTGCTGTAAAGAACTTCAGTGCATCCCATGACTATGTAAATACCAAAAATACAGCAAACTAATTGTCTCACCCATCTGTTGAAGCCTGTGCCCTCATCTACAATTAGAAGATGCTCACATTTGTCTTATCACTTGTCAGGAATTATTAATGTTTTCTGGATTTCACCTATCCAAATTCATGGGAAATAAAATAAAATTGCCCCTTCCCATTCCCAATTTTTTTTCATTTTTTTTTTTTTTTTTTTTTAAGCTTAAACATCCCCTTTTTCTTCAGCCTAGAGGCTTTTCTTAAGCTGGCCATGCATGGATTGAAGTTCAGCCGGGACCAGAAAAATTTTAAATGTGTGGGTAGAATTTTTGTACAGAAGTTGATCGACATCTGTACAGACGCCCAAAATTTTGTAGTTGATCAATGCCGCTGGCAGTATCTTCTGACAGCAGAGAAGTCTCCCAATTGTTAGAATACAAAAGTACAGTGGGAGCATTCCCCCACCCACCTTAAATGTGTGAATGGTGTAATCAAGTCATTTTGCATTCAACCCAACCCGCCTGGCTGGTTTTAAAATAAATAAAATGAATCCTCTATGGCCAGCCTTGGTTCACTTTCTTACCGAGGATTATGACTGTTTCTGTGGTTGGCGTCAGTGAGAGGAATAGCGTCTTGCATCAGTGGACTGCAGTCTTCAAGTCATTCCACAGATTTTCAGTGGGGTTTATGATGGGATGATATGGCATTGCATGATGGCTAAGTATCTGCCTGTATTTATCATCATTGAGGACACCATTGATTCTGACCAAATCTCCAATTTCATTTGCAGAAATTAAGCCCCAAACTTGCAAGGAACCTCCACCATTCTTCACTGTTGTCTGCAGACAGTCCTTATTGTACCTCTCTCCAGCCCTTTTGGTGAACAAACTGCTTGACAGATACATTTGCAGCAACTAACCCTGTTTTGTTCTGGGCAGTTTTAGTCGGCTTGAATATATGAACTTGGCCAACAATCTATGTACATTTTGTGATACTGAATTCAGTGCACTTTACAGTTGGGGGGGGAATGAAGCAGAGCAACATTTATAGAGCCGCTTTGTGAGCGAGCTAGACTCGTGCTGGAGACCAGGTGGGCCAGGGCAAAGCAGGGAGTAAAAGGAGAGCGAGGTTGCACAGTAACATTGGAAATGTATGTCGCTACTTAGGAACAACTCGTTCATACCGGCTGAGATCAGTACGGACATCCCATCAGTACTTACCTGTGCTCTATCTCGACGCCTAGTGCTGTGCCTGAGAGCAGCCAAGCTTCTGTCTCTCTCCTCACTGGCTTAGAGACGGCAGCGGAAACCATTGGCAGGGTCCCCTACCACCGCTCTTGCCACCTCTTATGTATCTGCCCCCATAGCAGGCCGCCTGTTCATAGACAGTGTAGCTTGGCCCCACCCCAGCTCCCGCCTTGCTGAATTTGTAGCAGGAGGAACCAGTGGCTCCTTCTGCTATCAATCTGTTCTGTGAGACCAGGAAGAGAAAGCAGCACTGCTGCAGATGGGACACAGCACTGGATCGATACAGGGCTTGGGTAAGTATTGGGAAAGCAGGTAAGCAAAGGAGTAGTGAAATGTTTTATTACCATAATGTGGCTTCACACTTTTCTAGCATCACTGTCATCCATCAAATTCCTCCGTGGGTAATGTCAGCATATACACTCAAGGAATAGATAGAGCCCACCATAGTGTAGTAGATTTAAATGATATCGAGTTTATTAAACGGTGTAAAAACTACTCACAAAGCCGGGATAGACAGATCGCACAGCAAACAAGACAGCGAACGTACCGCTCGGGTGTAGACGTCGCTTGCGGTACCCTAGGCGTGACGTCGCTTGCGGTACCCTAGGCGTGACGTCGCTTGCGGTACCCTAGGCGTGACGTCGCTTGCGGTACCCTAGGCGTGACGTCGCTTGCGGTACCCTAGGCGTGACGTCGCTTGCGGTACCCTAGGCGTGACGTCGCTTGCGGTACCCTAGGCGTGACGTCGCTTCCCGTACCCTAGGCGTGACGTCGCTTCCCGTACCCTAGGCGTGACGTCGCTTCCCGTACCCTACGCGTTACGTCGCTTCCCGTGACTTCAACTGGGACTTCTGTTGAGTAGGGAAGGCCACACACACTGATCAAATTTTGATTGGTATATGGCCAGCGTTGCCCTGTCACCTTACAACTGTGGGATGATCTCCATTATTATTCTAGCTTTCTTTCCCCTCATACATCTCCTGTCTCTTTACTAACATGTCTTTATATAATCTGCTCTGTCTTCTAAGGATTTGTTCCCCTGTGTGTGTGTTTATAAAAGCCATCTATATACTTTATCCCGGAGTGCTATTCAGCGGTCACGTGACGTGCTGGTTCTCTCCTCCTCCTCCCACTCTCTCCCTCTCCTCTAGATTGATGTCAGCGGGGAATCTTGGCCCCTCCCGCGCGACGGAGCAGATTATATTAAGACATGTGGGTTAACAAACCCTTTAAACCCAGTTTTCTCCACTGCTTATCAGGTGATGAGTTTTCATTTTCCCCTTTTTCATGTAATCCCTCAACAGTTGGGGGTAGTCATTAAATTGTTGAACACATTGTGACAGATGAATTTAGAAGCTGTAGGGACTTCAATGTAAAGGAGAATAAGAAACCACTAGATGACTCGTCATCTTTTGCCATCTATGCACGTAGTTACCCTTTTTAAACTTTTTTTTTTTCCCTCAAAACTGATTTTATTGGTACAAAAACAAACACAAAATCAAGATAACATACATGTTCATACAAGAACCAAAACTTACAGCATACAAAGAAAAGTACTTCTCGCTTGTCAATGTTGCATACCACTACGGTAAAAATAAGCTCTTCTCCTTTATAAACAGCATACCAACTTAAGAGAATATGGCCCATCAGGCCTCAACCCCTTTGCAGCCGGGCATGCCCATACCAACTCTGTTGTTATACATCTATATCCCCAGGGTTGACTCTTCTTTCACTTCATAGATAAGTAATCTATCTATAACCAGCTCCAGGGGGGACAACCCGGGGGTATTAAGCCAAGGAGCCCACAGCCGCTCAAATTTTCCTGCATGGCCTCTGTGTTGATAAATGTACTTTTCCAGGCGTAACGTGGCTCCCATCTGCGGGAATGGATAGCTCAACCTCGTGGGGGGGGGGGTCACTCGCTCTCCAGTGTTGAAGGATACGTTTACGGTCCTGGAAAAGGGCTCTACCTATGGCCTCCTTAGGGTTCGCCTCTATTGGGAGGTCGTCCATAATACCTAGGATACACACTTTTGGGTTTTGTGGCACCGTTACCATGAAGACCCCATTGAGAGTTTCAATGACTCTCCTCCAATATAGCTGTAATTTGGGGCAGCGCTACAGTAAATGAATGAGATCTCAATGGTCCCTTGCGCACCTGGTGCATTGATCCTCCTCAATCCCAATCTTGTACAGTCTGGCCAGCGTACGGTGCACCCTCATTACAATGTACAATTGTGACAATCGCTGTGCCGTATTCAGCGAGCACCCTTGTATTGCCTGTAGGGCCTCAGCCCATTGGTCCTCCTCAAATGCTCCTACATCCCTCTCCCATGAGGTAGTCACCTTTGCTGGGAAGCTGGGCAAAAATGCATTAAGTAACATAGCATATGAACTGGATATAAAACCCTTGTAACTGGTGACTTCTATCACATAACGAAAGATTGGGGTGGGGGATTGTATCCAAGGAGTGTTTCCTGCCTGCGCCTTGACGGCATGCCACAGTTGCAAGTAATGGAAATGCATAGATTGAGGGACTCCATGTGCTTCCCTCAACTTTTGCAAAGGAGAGAAATTTACCCCTAGTAAAAATGTGAGCTAGGTGGGTTACTCTGTGTTTCCAACGTTCAGCGCAAGTCAAGCAGCTCCCCATAGTACCAGTTATTCCATATTGGACTGTACTCCGTAAAGCCCTCTACATCTTGTAATTGGCGTGTTTTATTCCAAATTTTCTGAATTGGGGCATACGTTGGGAACTGCCTATTCGATTTGGCGAACGATAAGGCCTCTAGACCCGTAACTACCCCGCCCGAGCCTGTGGCATGTCTCAGAGCAGTGGTGGGTTACCCCCCCCCCCCCATCTCCAGTCTGTTTGATGTGGCCCGAGCAATATGTTTAAGTTGGGCAGCTAAATAGTAGAGCCATGGGTTGGGAAGGGCCAGCCTGCCTGCCTCTTTGGGTTTCTGAAGCTGTTCCAATCTTATTCTGGGAGGTTTGTTAAGCCAGAGAAATGCTCTAAATAAGGAGTTAATAATTCTAAACATTTTAAGTGGAATTACCATTGGGGTGTTATGTAAGATGTACAATAATTGTGACATGAAAATCATTTTGGTAAGGTTTACTCTGCCCATCAATGACATTTTTAATTTAGCCTATGTTTTTGTTTTATCCCTGATCCTACTTCATAACGGGGAAAGATTCAACATTATATATTCGCAGGGCTGTGGAGTGAACCATATCCCTAGGTACTTAAATTTTGTAGACATCGGAATGTCATGTAGTGTGGGGTCTTGTGAAGTAGTAGAGTCTAATAACATAATATTTGATTTGGTCCAATTAATCACTAGACCCGAGAACGACCCAAATCTCTCAACCCCTGACATGGCCTCATCCAGGGACCCTGACGTATCCCCCAGTAGCAGCATGGCATCGTCAGCAAATAACATTTGTTTTTCGTGTAGCTGCCCATACTTAAAGCCCGTTGTTAAAGAGTTACAGCGCACCAGGGCTGCCATGGGCTCTATGGCAATGGCAAAAAGTAGAGGGGACAGGGGGCAGCCCTGTCTAGTCCCTCTATATAGAGGAAAAGGAGAAGACACCCGTCCAGCTTCCCTTATTACCGCAGAGGGGGAGTTATGTAATAGTTGAACCCACAATAAAAAGCCAGGCTCAAACCCAAATTTTTCAAGAGTCACCCACAGGTCCCGCCATTCGATGCTGTCAAATGCCTTGTGGGCGTCAAGTGACAGCAACGCCCTGTCGCCCATATTATCCGCGCGGGACTGCATGTTAAGGAATAAGCGGCGAAGGTTAATTGCCGTAGACCTTTCCGGTATAAAACCCAATTGATCCGGATGGATGATGGAAGATATCACAGTGTTAAGTCTCAGAGCCAGCACTTTGGCAAGGATTTTGATATCGTTCTGCAAGAGCGAGATCGGCCTATACGAGCCGGGGTCTAGCGGATCTTTCCCCGGCTTGAGAAGCAGTACAATGCTGGCTCTTCTCATAGAATCCGGAAGGCGTTGTGACTCCCTAGCTAAATTTAGTGTAAGGAGTAATTGAGGCAATATTACATCTCCAAACTGTTTATAAACCTCGATCGGAATACCGTCATCTCCTGGGGCTTTGGAATTTGGGAACGAGTTAGTGGCTATATGCATTTCTTCTACAGTAATGGGAGCTTCAAGAAATTCTACCTGGGACTCCGTTAAACACGGTAGCTCTATTCACTGTAGGAAATCTTGAACCTCCTCCTATAGTGCATGTCTGCTTGGATCTATAGAGCTCAGAATAGAATTCCACCAATTCCTGCACCACCAGGTCAGGGGCGTTAACCAACCTGCCCGATTTGTGAGATGGGGACGATTGATAAGAGTGCACTATCGTGGCCAAGAGTTTACCAGTCTGTTCACCCTCCTCATAGAAAGCCAATTTGTTGAAAAAAACTTTTTTGATTCGCTTTTGAGGTGTCAATTCTATTAAATGCATCCTGGGCGGCTATCCACGCCTCCCGGGTGGTCTCATCCGAGATGGCGATGTACTCCGCCTCCAGGCGTCTCGCCAACCAATCAGCCTGTTCCCTCTGAGCAGACGTATTTCGCTTAATGGCATTGACCTCAGAGATGAAAAGCCCTCTCAGGAAAGCTTTGAAAGCGTCCCAAGCGGCATTCGAATCAGGATACTCTGTGTCTCTGCCAGTAAGCCACAATGTCTGTTTCAATTTTTGTGGTGGAAGGGAGGAGGTTTAACCAGAAGGCATTGAGCTTCCATGGGGCTCTCTGCAATGTGGAAGCTGGTCTAACCGTTATGTGAACTAACAGAGGGGAGTGATCAGAGATACTTCTATTGAGGTATTGCACCTTCTCCACATACTGAGATGCCGAGTACAGGCACAGGTCAATTCTAGATAGGGACGTGTGCGTCTTAGAAAAGCATTAGAATTGTCTTTCTGTTGGATTTCTATGTCTCCATGGGTCTGTCCATCCTACTTCCCCTATAAACCTCGCCAAGGCCGTTATACTCTTAGTGGGGCCCCCTGGTGGAGGAGGGTGTTTATCTAAAGTAGGATCTATGACTCCATTAAGATCTCCCACCAACCCTTTTAAACTCTTAACTACTGGTTTGATATGATTAAATGCATTTGATTATTATTTTTCAAAACGGGTTAATTTTTTATTTAAAGCACTTTTTTGTTTTACATCCTGCTTTTTATTTGATAGCACTGAATAAAGTCCATAAATGTAGCTAGTTAAAGTTGAAATGCAGCTTTTGTTGCATTAAAGAAATTGTAACATGGAGCAAGCAGTTTACAATTGGCAGTACAGGGTGTGTAGGATTAAAGATGTCCAGCCTGAGCTTTTTAGGCTGGGCATCTCCTCTGGGTCACAGGAGTGCAATTCGTTTTGCACTTCTGTGTCATTTTCAGCGGAGAGCAGGCTGAAGTCTGCTGTCTGCTGACGTCACTGCTATCAAGCAGCGTGTCATCCCGACCTCCCAAGTCTGGATCCGCCAGCTGCCTTGACTGATGCCTGTCTCATCCTCTCAGAGAGCCGCTGAGATGGCTGCTCCCGCCCCTTTACAGCTCATCGCTCCAGTGAGCATGGAGGATCAGAGCAGGAGAGATGCTGACCAACAGGCAACATCTCTCTACTCAGGGAGGAGTGGGAACCAAGCCATCAGTGGTGTTCGGTGGTGGCCCGGTTCTTGGCGCAGAGATCCCGGGGGACAGCTGCAGCATCGGTCTGATGCTCCATCCACATAGGTAAGCATAATTATAAAAAAAAAGCACATCTCTTAAGAATGGAGAATGTGTATCATCTGATGGATATTTTTTTCCCCTATGTACAGTTGAGAATATTAGCAGATGTTTAGCATAAGACCTTTGTGTGTGTTGTATTTATTTATTTATTTTTTTTCTTTGTTTTTTAGGTATTGTTCTTTTTAACACGTTTTCTTACCTTATGCTAATAAGTTATATTTGTGTTTGCAGCATCAATATGATGAAGCAGCTGATCTCATCGCCCGACCTTCTAGTAATGCAGGTAGAAATGGATGTATACACTGCTTTAAAAAAGGTAACCAAATTATGTCAATGGACAACCTTGCTGTCAAATCTGCAACACATGGAAAACCCTGTTTCATAGTTAATAGTTTCTTAGTTGGTAAAGTTTAATGTCTTTTATTCCAGTTCAACCCGTGTGTGTGCTATGTCAATCATTCTCATATCCCTGTATGTTGTGTTCACTAAGATGCAAGTCCAAGAGTCTCTTAAAATGGTCAATACTGCCCGCTGACACTGCCAATTGTGGAAGAGGCTTCCATGTCCTTATTGCCCCAACAATGAAAAAACCCCGCAACTTTAGGTTAAACCACTTCTCCTACAATCTCATTGTGTGTCCTCTTACACTCCCTGAAACTGATTTAGTTTTCTTCCTACGCTGGGATCATCATTGAGATATTTGTATATCACTATCATATCTCCTTTCTGTTTCAATATGTTTATTGTGAATTTTTGAAGAAGCAGTAATAAACAAAAGAGCATAATCATCTCCTTGTGAGCCCTCACAGGGGCCACTCATCACAAATATAAATCCAAAGGGCTAACTATCACAATATATTCCTGATAAACACAGGAAAAAAGGGGAGATGGGCAAAAAATGGAATCTAGACTGATTCAGTGTCAAACAACTCATCTCTTAATCATGGTCTGCAAGTAAGCCCTGTTCCTGCCACCCCCGTCCATGGGAGGTAGCAGTTTTTATTTAGAAATATGAGAGAGTACTAATGAAAGAGAAAAGAAATAGGGAACAGAAGAAAGAAGGGCAGAGAGAAAGAGAAGACAAAAAAAAGGGGGGGGGGGGAAAGGAAGGGGGGAAAGCTCGGGCTCGGACGCCCCGCCAGGAGAATTCTCCAAACCCAGGCATGCTGCTTGGAGCGTGGGGAACTCATAAGAGATCCACGGCTCCCAGATCTTCAGAAATTTAGCATGAGAATCATGGACAATACTGGACATACGTTCTTGAAGTAACATAGCAGTCATACGTGTCTTAACCCCTTGAAAATCTACCCGTGGTGACTTCCAGGCTTGGGCAATGGTCCGCTTGGCCGCTATAAATAGATAGGTAGCCAGCTTCTGTTGAGGGCCGCGCAGGCCAGGGACCGGGCAGTGTAGGAGAGCTAGCCTAGCGTCCCTTCGGATCGTTAGATGAAAGAGTGTCTGCAGTAAACCAAAGATCCTAGACCAGAACCCCACCAACCTTGGGCAAGCCCACCATGTGTGCATGACATCACCTCGCTGACCACAATTGCGGAAGCATCTGTCAGTACTCCCAGGGAATGCCCGAGCCGTGCGGGCAGGCACCCAATACCATCGGAACATTACTTTATATGCGGCCTCTAAGGTATTTGTGTTGAACGAGCATTTGGCGACCGTGTGCCAGGCTCTGTTCCAATCCTCAGGGTCTACTGGGGCCTGAAGGTCCTTTTCCCATTGAGTCATATAAGAGAGGGGCGCCGATGGCGGACGACCATTCAGGGAGGCATAAATTGCCGAGATGAGGCCCGGAGACCCTGGGGAGTGATGGCATGTATGTTCAAAAAAAGTTTTTTGGAAGGGATAGGTGGACGTGCGGCGCAATGCTACAATCCAGTGCTTTAATTGGATAAAGTGATAATGCTCCGTAACCGGCGCCCCCTGCGCTTCCCTGATACTCTCCCAGGAGGGAAAAGAACGGGAAGATAGAAAATTTTGAACTTGTGGGTAGCCATGCGAAGACCACCAGGAGAATGCCTGGGGCTCCACATGACCGGGAAGGAAAAGAGGGTTATGGGTGATGGGGAGTAGGGGTAGGAAGGGGGACATCAAATTGTTAACCGATCGAACTGAGTCCCACACCTGCAGACCATGAAGCAGCATAGGGCTTAGAGAGGGAGGGCGTAGATTCCTGGGGAGCCATAGGAGTGCCTGAAGTGAACACGGGTCAGAACCAGGTACCTCAAGGAGCACCCACAGAGGAACATCCGTGGTTGCGTGAAGCATGGTCAATGGGGAGATCTGGGCTGCTACATGGTATTTAGAGATGTTGGGAACCCCCAGGCCTCCCCGAAGCCTGTGGGTATAAAGGGTCGCTCTAGGTACCCTAGGGCGTTTGCGCGCCCATATAAATTGGAGGATCCTATTCTGCAGGAGTCGAAGGAAAAAAGCGGGTACCCGGACAGGCAGAGTGCGAAAATAATAAAGGACTTTGGGAAGTATCGTCATCTTTGCCGCCGAGATCCTTCCTACCCAGGAGAGTGAGGGAAATTGCCAGGTTTGCATAAGGGTGGACACCATACGTAATAGGGGATAATAATTGGCAGAGAATAGGGAGGAGTAAGCTGGAGTCAATTTGACACCTAAATAGTCAATCGAGTGCGATGCCCAGCGATAAGGAAAATGGTCTTGAAGTCGCTGAACCAGTTCCAAAGGGAGGTTAACATTCAGCGCTGTGGTTTTGGAGTGGTTAATTTGAAGACCTGAGAAGGCTGAGAATTGATCTAATACAAGTTGCAGGTTGGGCAGGGAGATGAGCGGGTTTGAAATGGTCAAGAGGGCGTCGTCCGCGAATAGGTTCACTTTGTATTGAGTGCCTGCGTAAGGAATTCCCGAGATATCACTATTGGCCCTGATCGCCGCCGCCAGCGGCTCCAAGGCCAGGATAAACAGTGCCGGGGACAGGGGGCAGCCCTGTCTAGTTCCCCGGAGTATCGGGAAAGGGTCCGAAAGGAAGCCCGCGTATTTTACTGATGCCGACGGTGCGGAATATAGGGCTTGGATCCATTGCAGGAAATGTGGACCAAATCCCCATTTGGTTAGAACAAAATAAAGGTAATCCCACGAGAGCGAATCAAACGCTTTATATATGTCTAGGGAAAGCAAGAGTCCTGGAATTTTGCGCTGATTAAGTATATGGAGGAGATGGACCACCTTGCGGACATTATCCCCCGCCTGGCGACCGGGTACAAAGCCCACCTGATCCCTCTGAATGAGGGCCTGAAGATATCTGTTGACCCGCGCACTTAGGACCTTGCCCAGTACCTTCAGGTCAACATTCAACAGGGAGATGGGACGAAAGGACTGCGGGTCCGTGGCCTCCTCGGGCGACTTAGGTATCATAGTGATATGAGCTTTCAGCGAGTCCGGCGAAGGTCTCGCGCCGTCCCGCCAGGCGTTGAAATAAGATGTGAGATGGGGCGTGAGCAGGGGTGCAAATGTCTTGTAATATAGACCGGTGAAGCCGTCCGGACCGGGAGCCTTGGAAGGCTTAAGGGATTTTAGGGCTTGGGCGACCTCCATTTCCGTTATAGGAGCATTCAAATTATCTCGTGCCGCCAAGGACAATGTAGGGAGGTCAATCGATTGGAAGAATCTCTCAGCCCCGTCTCGGTCGAAGGCTGCCGGTCTATTATATAGGGATGAGAGGAAGGAGGCAAAGCCTGCCACTACTTTAGATGGGTTTGACGTAAGTCCCCCTCCCATCACCTGCAGACGAACCGGCCTGCCCGGGCGTCCCACTGAATTAAGTTTCCTAGCCAACATAGGACCAGGTTTGTTCGAGCAACTATAAAACTTATATTTGGACCAACGCAGGGCCTTTTCCGCCTGAGCAGAGGCGAGCAGGTCCAACTCAGTGGCCAATTTGTCACGTGTCCGCCTATGGGTTACCGTAGGGTGCGCCTTCCATGTCGCGTCCGCCGCCTCTAGTAAAGAGGTCAATTCCCGTATCCGCTGCTCTCTGGCCCGTTTTGTACGGGAAGCGATCTGGATCAAGTGTCCCCTGACCGTCGCCTTGTGGGCTTCCCACAAGGCGATGGGAGAGCCGACCGAGCCCACATTTTCTGCAAAATAAGTTTGGATATGAGTTTCTATATGGGAGGATGTAGCTTTCGTACTTAGGAGGGATTCATTAAGCCGCCAAAGATAGGCTGGGCGGGAGAATCCCGCCCAAGTGATTCCAAAGATCAGGGGATCGTGGTCGGACCACGGAGAGGTGGCGATAGTGATCTTTTGCACCAAGGGCAGGGAGCTAAGTTGCAGGAACACGTGGTCTATCCTACAGAAACTCTGATGGGGGTTAGAGAAAAAGGTAAAATCCCGAGACAATGGATGTTGCTCACGCCACACGTCCACCATGCCATAAGATTGGAAGAGATCATGCAATAGTTGTTCCTGAGAGGCATCACGGGACGGAGGCACTTCCCTGAGACTACGCCTGTCCAAAGAGGAGTCAAAAACAAAGTTTGAGTCTCCCATCATAATCAGAAGGCCTTTTTGGTGCCTGGTGATCACTTGAAGTAGGTGGGAGAAAAACCTCTGCTGAAATGAGTTAGGAGCGTAGTATCCAACCAAAGTGACCTCCTGGTCCCACAGGGTGCCCTGCAGGATCAAATATCTACCCGTAGGGTCTGCTATTTCTTTAGAACAGATAAATTGGAGGTTACGCCGAAAGGCCATCAGCACCCCTCTGTTTCTCAGTGGCAGAGGCCGTAAAAAACATCGGATAATGAGGGGACAAGTATTTGGGGGATGAGGATTGGGAGAACCTGGTCTCCTGCAGACACACCACATCAATAGATTGTGATTTTAAATGGCGGAAGACCTTCGATCTCTTATTGGGGGAATTGAACCCATGTATGTTCTGTGAGAATATTTTCAACACATTTTGAGCCATATGGGGGGTAAAGGAAGGTACATATAATGATAGCGCAGCCAGCAAGGTACGTACTTACCCTGATCCCATGGCGAGGCAGTCCGAGTCCGAGTAGGGGAGCGAGAGGGAGGAGAACACAGAGGAGAAGAGGAAGAAAGAGAAGAGGAAACATTGAAGAAACATGTGACACACCTAAACACCACAATGGGTGGGCTTAGCATCCCGTTACCGGACACTAATATAGGTGGCTGCACCACCAACCACAAGGCTAACGAATAGTAAAACATAACAGTAGGAACAATAATACTTCAATTTTCTAGAGCATTACTACCTTATTATCCTATTACCGCCCCTGCACAGGGCTACGAGAACTAAACCAAAAACAGATGAGACGAGCCAGGCCCATCTCGGGGAACCGCTCTATCGGATGGCAGTGATAAAAAAACTGGCCCCCGGGACCATAGGTTCTCCCCACCAGGCGTCACCCCGTAGGGAGCGCCCGAGGAGAGGACGTGACCACGGTCCCCAAACGTGACCCCCGCGTTGGTTCGCCGCCAGGCCCCTGGAGTCAAAAAGGGTAAAAGAGGGAGGGAGAGGTCAGGGAAGGGAGGGAGTCAAGTGGAGGGGGGAAGGGGGGCAAGAGGGGAAGCAGGAAGGGGGGAGATAGAGGAGCAGGGTAAGGGGAGTAGGGGAATTGACGGGGAAACAGGGAGGGGCCATGAACAAGGGGAGAGGGGGTGGGGACGAGGGGGGAGGAGGGGTAAAACCATACAAAAAAAATACAAGGGGAAGAAAAATGCAAAGTTGGAGCCCCAGATGGCTCCTAGGGTCCAAAGGGCAACCTGCCTACATAACTAGGCAATACATACAGTACTCCCGGAACCAGCCTCCCAAACTGCCCCCATCCCACCGGGACTATAGTCCCATTCCCCCTCCCCTCCCTAAAAGGAAGAAGGAAAAATATAAAAATTAATGTAAAATCATAAATAACATAACATTTTTGTCCTGATATAGGACCCTCAGGTTAGCTGAGAGGTCTGGGCAAAATTAGGCAGTCCTAGCAGGGCCGAATCACTGGTAGAAGCCCAAAGTCATAAAGGAAGGTGTATAGGGCCTCTAGGTTGAACACAAAACCAAAGTAGAACCAACTAAAAATTTGGAAATAAGAACAAGGAGGGGGGGAGGAGGTATGAATAAGGAACACTTGGCACAACATCCGGTAGAAGACAAAGTCCCGCACCCGGAGGAAGCAAACAGTTTTCCAAAGGCCTGGAGAAGGTTACCAAGCAAACAGCAAAGAATCCTGTACGGGCTCCTCTGTGCAGTCGTCATCCTGGGTCTGAATAGGGGGATCGCACATGCTGCTGGGTATCCGGTGGGGGTCGTTTCCTGTTGCTGACCGGCTCCCATACACGGCCCAAGCGCTGAGGAGCGGGTTTAGGACCTGGGGCTCTCTCGCGGATGCTGGGGTCGCTTGAGCTTCTTCCGCGTTACGCACAGTGTAGCCCCGACCTTGGTAGGTAAAGGCGAGGCGAAAAGGGAAGCCCCATGTGTATTTAATGTGGCGTTCCACCAAAGCTGAGGTGTAAGGCTTTAGCTGACGTCTCTTTAGCACCGTGGTGGGGGCCAGGTCAGTAAAGAGCTGGTATTTGTGACCTTGGAAGCGGAGATCAGGCTTGTCCCGTGCTGCTCTAAGGAGTGTTTCCTTCGTACGGTAGTACGTGAACTTGATGATAATGTCCCGAGGGGGGCCCCCCCTCTCTCCTCGGCCCCAGGGCCCGATGGATCCGGTCAAACTCCATGCGATCAATAGGGATGCCCGGGACCAGTTCTTGGAATAGGGCCGTGGCCGTGGAAGTTAAATCCTCAATAGTTTTGGGAAGTCCCCTAAGCCTGAGGTTCCCACGTCTAGACCTGTTCTCATAGTCTTCTAATTTTAGGAGAGCTGCATCCAGGTCCCTGCGGAGGTCCTGTAAGTCCTGCTCATGGTGATCAATGACCGTTGCTGCAGCCTCCATTCTATCTTCCAACGCATTCGTACGGTTGCCAAGTTCACGAATTTCCTTCGTAAGATGCGTGGCCAGTTTAGAAGTGGCTGCTGACAGTTCCCCCTGCAGCATGGTTTTAAAGCGAGATAACAGGTCAGCGTCCCGCAAAGAAGGCGCTACATGCGGTTGTTGGGTTCCAGGCATACTTTCTGCATCCGAGCAAGCTTCGGGCTCACCAGTCAGCAGCGGAGGGGTAAAGTCCATGTCCGAGGCCTGCGAATTCAGCGGACCGTCCGGTGGAAAGGCCTCGAGGCTTGCACTCACAGCTTGTCTCCTCGAGGTGCTTCGCGCTGTGCCTGATTTGCGTCCCATAATGTCAGCTTCAATTGCGGGGTATGTCGAGCCCAAATTAATGTGCAGGAGCGGCGATTTCACTGTCCGTGTGGTCGGTGGTGGAGAAGCGCCATTAGTTTGCGACCATCTTGGTTCTTAGTTCATGAGTACCCTCAGTATATAATAATTCTAGGTAGTAGCAAGGAATTAGTCTCTCCCCACACAAACAGGCTATGGAAGAATAAACTTTAGAGTACTGGGTGTAGCAAGATGGCCGCCGTCATCCAGAACAGGCCGAAGCCAGGGCCTTTCCTGGGAAAAGGGGCTGCTGCCGAGTAACCCGCAGCCTTGGTTCCTAGGGGGTTATCAGGGCCCGTCCTACTTCAGTCCCCTCACAGCCCAGAAGGATGAGACCCGCCCGGCTGGGTTAGAATGGCCTGGGGATAGGATGCAGCCCGCCCTGCGACTCACCAGGCCCAGAGGAGTCCGTGGAGGGGGATCAAGTGCTGGCTCCCGTTTTCAGGGTCCAGCGACCAGGAGGGTCTTCGTCTGGTGACCCCCCGCTGCCGATGCGGATATTCCCGGCCGGAGTGTCAGGCGAGAGCGGCGATCCCGGAGGCCGAGTAGGCCGCAAGATGGCGGCCGGCGCGCTGCTGGTGGCGTCCGCGGCGGGCCGAATCGTTCCGCCCGAGGGTCAAAGAATGCTGCCAAACCCGAATGGAGCTGTGCGGGAGTGCCCAGGCTAGCAGGTAAGTCCTTTATGGGGTGAAACGAGGCTTCCACAGCGGAGGATGGCTGCGGATTCGGAACCGGCCGGCGGAGCTTAGCCTCAACACGTCCTGTCTCCTCGCCGTCCGGCCACGCCCCCCATCATATCTCCTTTCAAGTGTTTCTTCTCCAGGGAGAATAAGTTTAGTGCTTGTAGTTGTTCCTAGTAATTGAGGTCCTCCAGGCCCCTTATTATTTTGTTGCCCTTCTCTGGATTCTTTCTATTTCAGCATATCCTTTCTGAGGATTGGTGACCAGAACTGGATGGAATGCCCCAAATGTGGCTGAACTAGAGTCTTCTAAAATGTCCCCATTTGTCTATACATTGACTACTGATTTTCCTGACACTTGTCACTGCTGTGGACAAGCATGCTTTGGAAATGCTGCCTGAAAGACCGTGTCGGCACTTTACATTTGTATTAAATTCAAAAGCAAACCTTTATTACATTGCAGCTTACCATGTCTAAGGAGTGGTGACTGCTTTTCATGCTTACTTTTCATGCTTACTTTTCATCTGGTGATCTGTCCTGCAACAGTTTTTTCAAACATTAAGCTCTACAGCAAATGTATCAGTTACAAAGATTAGACAAACCATTTACCACTAACAGAAATGCTTCCAATGATCAGATTGTATTCATGTAAAACCTTTAAAACCTTTATTCCAAAAGGATAAGCCGTTTCTAACTGCTTATAAAGTGTTTGACATTTGGCTTCATATTGTTAGTGTAATTAAATCTGCTAGTACAGCTAACCCTCCCCTCCTCCCCAGGCTGACGGTGCTGCTGTCCAACAGTGCCCCTGTGCTCCTTTATCCAGAGAGGAGGCATTCTAATACAGGAGGTGTTTTTTACTGGGCAGATCACCAGGTCAACGGCAATAAAAACTGACGGGGGGGGGGGGGGGGAGGGTCTAACTCAACATGCTCTTTCTAATACTCCTCTAACACTTATGTGGGGTGGAGATGTGTATATATATATGTGTGTGTGTGTATGTGTGTGTGTGTATATATAGATATATAGATATATAGATATATAGATATATAGATATATAGATATATAGATATATAGATATATATATATATATCTATCTATCTCTATCACCCTCACATCTGTCTTCTCCTTATTACTGCACTCATTAACTCTTGCTAATTCTAAAGCCACAGTAATAAAACCACGAAGACCCTGGGGCATGTCCCTTCATATAAATCACACTCAATCATATTACCTCAGTCAGCCCCCTGCTTCTCTTCCATCATTTAACTGTACCCAGCACACCCATTGCCCTTTAGTTTCCATTCTTCCTTCTTCCCAAAGCCAGACTCTCCTTCTCTTGCGCCCTTTGGCATGTCCGCTCTTTCTGCAACAAACTCATTTCTCTCCATGACCTCTTTATTGCTAACTCATTTAATCTACTCGCCATTAGTGAAACCTGGCTTCATGAATCTGACACTACTACTCCTGCTGTCTTTTTTCCCATGGTGGCAGTCTTTGGACTCACTCCCCCAGACCCAATGGACAGAAGGCAGGGGTAGTGGGAATCCTTCTAACCCCACATATCATCTTTCTGGTACTTCACCCACCTCCCTCTGTCACTTTCCTCATTTGAAGCACATTGCATTCGTCTTTTCTCTCTAGTTTCTCTAAGGATAGCTGTGATCTACCAGCCCCCTGGACCAATATCGGCCTTTCTTCATGACTTCCCTGCCTGACTCCCCTACTTTCTCTTTTCTGAAATCTCCACAATCATTCTCGGTGACTTCAACATCCCTGTTTGTATTAACACTTCTGCTACTTCCAAACTTTGCAGTCCAACCTCCTCCTTTGAGCTGAAGAAACAGATACGTGCTTCTACACACTGTCGGATTCAACCTTGACCTTATTTCCCCCTACCTATGCTCTCCATACAACCTCTCCAACTATTTTTTTCCCTCTCTCTGACCACCACCTTATTAGTGTCTCTCTTTCTGTGTGTGTGTGTGTGTGTGTGTGTGTGTGTGTGTGTGTGTCTTTCTGTCTGTGTGTCCGTCTCTGTGTGTGTGTCTCTCTCACAGTTACCCGTAAAAACCTTCACCTCCTCAACTCTTCTCTACTCTGCTACTGACCACCTCTGTCCTGTCCTAACTTGGCCACTTCTGTCTACAACACTTCACTATAAGCCTCCCTAGACAAGCTCGCCCCCCCACTACACACAGAACCGGCCACGTCCCCTACAGCCTTGGAAAACAGATGCCATTAGAAGGCCGAAATAAAAAGCTGCACACTTGAGCTCCTGTGGCGAAAGACTAAAGCCCCATCCATACACTATCAGATTTTCTGCTGATTTTTGTCTTCAGATTTACCAAAAGTAGTGCAGGGGCCTGCCTGATTGTATACAAATTGAAACCCTTAAGTTTTTATCTTGTATTATATGATTTTGGTAAATCTGAAGACAAAAATCAGCAGAAAATCTGATAGTGTGTATGGGGCTTTAGTCTCAGTTTTCAACCGTTATAAATCTGCTCTCCAAAAATACAATTCCTGCTTCCTCCCTGCCAAGCAGACCTATTTTTATCACTCTCATTAATAAATTCTCATCCCGTCCCCATTAAATTCTTCTCTACTTTCAACTCTCTACTTCGTCCTCCACTGCCTCAACCCACTAACTCACTCACTGCCCAAGAGATTGCATCAATCTTCTGTTTGTAGTGATTGGCAAGTTTTGAGGAGATCTCCACTGTACTGATGCCTTCTCCACCTAACACCCAATGTTCACAGGTACAGTCATTACTTCCTTCATTCAACCCCTGCCACTATAGGTGAAGTTGCAAAATTTTTCTCTAGCTTCCACCTGCCCCCCGGACCCTGTTCCGTTACAATTGCTACGTTCACCCTCTGGCTCTATTCTACACTCTAACTCACATCTTCAGTCTCTCCCTCTCTTCAGGCAGCTTCCCAAACTCTCTAAAACATGCATTAGTCACCCCTAAAGGTCGACCGATATGGGTTTTTCTCTGACCGATGCCGATATTTAGAAATCATGGCGGCCGATGGCCGATATATGATGCCGATTTTTTTTTTTTTTTTTTTTTTTTTTTCCTTTATCCCCCTTCATCTCATAAAATCTAACAGACCCCTTTCACACTGGGGCATTTTTCAGGCGCTTTTGGGCTAAAAATGGCGCCTGTAAAGTGCCTGCAAAATGGCTCCCCTGCAGTCTGTGTGAAAGCCTGACAGGATGTTAAAAAAAAAAGTCCTGCAAGCAGCACGTTTGGAGTGGTGTATGCCGCTCCTCCACCACTCCTGCCCATTGATACTAATGGGCACCACTGCCGAAGCACTTGCAATGCGATTTGGCAGCGGTGCTTCACGGGCGCATTTAACCTCTTCCTCAGCCGCTAGCTGGGTTATATGCCCCACTAGCAGCCGAATAGCACCACTAAAATGATGGTAAAGCGCCGCTAAAACTAGCAGCGTTTTACCAGCAACGCCTGCCCGCTCCAGTGTGAAAGCAGCCTTCATAAGTGATACAGAAAATTTCTTACGTTTAAACATTTATTAAACAAAACAAACCTCCAATCAGTTTACTTGTATGTATGATTTAGATAAAAAAAAAAAAAACTAAAAACAGTAAAGTTAGCCCATTTTTTTTTTTTTTTTTTTCGTCCAAAAGTTTTCACTACCTGTTTTTATTTAATATATCGTTTTTTTAGTTTTTTTATTAAATAAAAACAGGTAGAACTTTTGGCCGAAAATAAAATGGGCTAACTTTACTGTTTTTAATTGTTTTTTGTTTTTTTAAAATCGTTAGTGTATTTTGTCCAAAAAAAATTGCATTTGAAGGACCCCTGCGCAAATGCCGTGTGACATAAAATATTGTAACAACCGCTAAAATATATATATATATATATATATATATATATATATATATATATATATATATATATATATATATATATATATATATATATAATTTTTGGGGGGTCTAAGTGATTTTCTGGCAGAAAATACAGGATTTTTACTTGTAAGCAACAAGTGTCAGAAAAGATTTAGTCTTTAAATGGTTAATTCAAGTGTAAACATTCTATCTCTTTGCTCTTTTCTTGGTAGACTGCCCAGAGAGGAGGAAAGTTGTTTCTATGAAGACTGGGCAACTTGCTTTGACTTCTATTACAGAAGTCATTTGCAAGTCATACTGTAGTTCTAAATCTGCCTTTTTATCAGCAAAATTGGCTGATGCCGATTAATTAAAAAACGGCAAATATCGGCCGATATATCGGTCGACCTCTAGTCACCCCCATTCTTAAAAAGCCCTCACTAGACCCCACCAATATTAACCTACATCCCAGCTCCTTTCTCCCCTTTTTTTTCCCCAAACTCCTTGAATGTCTGGTCTACCACAACCTCACCAAGAATGACCACCTTGATCCCCCTCAGTCTGAATTTCGCCCTCAACACCCCATGGAAACTCCTCCTAGTAAACTCCCTTGTACTACTGCTGCTTCAGTATACCCATCTTAGATTTGTTCGTTTTGAGTTTCCTGTGCCCAAAATCCTCTTCATGAATTGGGTTCAGCCATATACGGTAAAAAGACTAGTAATTTGCGCCCAACTTTTTTCCACGGCGCACCAAGGATTGGACCCCGAGATAGAAATATTGGCCTGCCGTACTACGTAGGGGTAATTCCGCACCACACCAAGAAGATGCATAAACAAGTTTGACATGTCGCATTTATAAATATTCTGTTAGAAGTGACAGTGCTGTGAATAAGAAAATTCTACTTCAATAATTACATGAAACAATGTATCAATATATGTAAAACAGTAATTATGTGTTTCTAAAATTATATGAAAGGTGTAATTTATGTTCAATAAAATACTAAAGTGCTTACAAAAAAATCATCTTTTTGTTATCTAGTGATATGGATTTGAAAACTACTGTGATGTATATGCAAGGTGGAAGAAAATATGCAAAAAAACAGTTTTTACATTATACAAGCTTTTTTCCTCATCCCTGCATGTTTAGCTCCTGAGAATCGCGACATCTGTACCACTCAGTCAGTCTGTGGCTCCTGCAGAGCTTAGAAGGATAAGTCACCGCTAACATTTCCGTTAGCTTCTGAAGATCGGAGACATCTAGATTACTTGAGAAAGATAGTCTGTCTATGGTCCCTGCAGAGTTGATTTTATAAAGAATGTGCTGCTAATATTGCTATTTGAGTGCAGTTAGGCTCACATTTTTGCACAGAAGTCTTAACCACTTCAGCCCCCCGAAGGTTTTACCCACTTCCTGACCAGGCCATTTTTTGTGATGCGGCACTACGACACTTTAACTGACAAGTGCTTGTGCGACGTTGTACCCAAATAAAATGTCATTTTTTTACCACAAATAGAGCTTTCTTTTTGTATTTGATTACCTCTATGTTCTTTGCGCTGTAAAAAAAAAAAAGACTTAAAATTTTGGAAAAAAATATTTTTTTACTTTCTGCTATAATAGCCAAAACTAATTTCTTCATCAATTTTAGGTCAATATGTGTTCTTTAACATATTTTTGTTAAAAAAAAAAAATCCCAATAAGCTTATATTGGTTTGTGCAAACATTTTATAGCATCTACAAACTACGGGATAGATTTATTGACTTTTTATTTTTACTGGTAATGGTGGTGATCCACAATTTTTAGCGTGACTTGGACATTGCTGCAGACAAATCTGACCCCAAGTGACACTTTTTGGGGACCAGTGACCCCAATACAATGATCAGTGCTAAAAAAAATTGCACTGATCAATGTATAAATGACACTGGTGATCAAGGGGTTAAATGTGTTCCCTGGTAGGTGCTTTCTAACTTTTGGGGGGGGGGGGGGGTGGATTCACTGAAGGAAAAGAGATCGTGATTCAGCTTAGCTGAAACACAATCTCTCTCTCCCCCCCCTCCCCCCCCCCTCCCCTAACAGAGCACCGGTGTACTTTGTTTACATCGCCACACCTCTGCTCCATGTTTCTTCTGGACGATCAGTCTTTTTCTGTGTAAAATTCCTCTGGATTTTAAATCTCATCCAGTAGTTTTTAGAGCCATATCACTAGATAACATAAGGATTGATTATTTTTTATTTTTTTTGTAAGCCCTTTAGTATTTTATTGAAGATAAATTAAACCACCTTTCATGTAATTTTATAAATGCACATAATCAGTTGTTACATATATTGTTGATTTATTTTAAGTACGTACAGTCATGGCCGAAATTTTTGGCACCCCAGATATTTTTCCAGAAAAGTATTGCAGGAACACATGTGTTGCTATACAAGTTTATTTCCTTTGTGTGTATTGGAACAAAATGAAAAAGCAAATTTGACATAATGTCACAGAAGAATCCAAAAATGGGCTGGTCCAAATTCATGGCACCCTTAACTTAATATTTGGTTACACACCCTTTGGAAAAAATAACTGAAATTTGTCCCTTCCTATAACCATCAATAAGCTTCTTGCACCTCTCACCCGGAATTTTGGATCACCACTTCCTTTGCAAACTGCTCCAGGTCTCTCTTATTGGAAGGGTGCCTTTTCTCAACAGCAATTTTAAGATCTCTCCACAGGTGTTCAATGGGATTTAGATCTGGACTCATTGCTGGCCACTTTAGAACTCTCCAGCGCTTTGTTGCCAGCCATTTCTGGGTGCTTTTTGACGTATGTTTGGGGTCATTGTCCTGCTGGAAGACCCAAGATCTCGGACACAAACCCAGCTTTCTGACAATGGGCTCTACAGTGCGACCCAAAATCCTTTGGTAGTAATCAGATTTCATTATGCCTTGCACACATTCAAGGAACACAGTGCCAGAGGCAGCAAAACATCATTGAACCTCCACCATATTTGACTGTAGGTACTATGTTCGTTTCTTTGTAGGCCTCATTACGTTTTTGGTAAACAGTAGAATGATGTGCTTTACCAAAAAGCTTTATCTTGGTCTCATCTGACCACAAGACTATTTCCCAGAAGGATTTTGGCTTGCTCAAGTACGTTTTGGCAAACTGTAGTCTTGCTTTGTCTCTGTGTCAGCAGTGTGGTACTCCTGGGTCTCCTGCCATAGCGTTTCATTAAAATTTCAAAGGAGAGGGGGCGTGGCCTAGCACATGGTGAGGACGGACGCTTGAGAGACAAGCTCCCACTCCCATCCACACTACCGCTCATAGCACCGCGGACGAGACCTCCCCGGCTTCACATATGAGCTGGAGGGGACACGGCAACACCTCCAGGACCTCAAAACCGTGGGAAATCAGCAGCTACTTCCCCACAAAGGGCCTTGGGAATAAGCCCATGTCGGCGCCCAAGATGGCAGCGAACCACTCGGTGGCTGCACATCCTGTACAGGCTGCATCAAAGGTACCAACAACCGCTCATTCCCCTCACTCCCCCTGGTCCTTGGACCCGGAACCTGACCCCTCAAGGAGGCCAGCACAACCCAGGAGCCCATCTCCCTCTCGCCACACACGAGGGGACAGTTGGGACATTGAGGCCTATATTAAAGCCCTCCCCACCAAACAGGACATAGAATCCTACATTAGCAGATTGGAGAGGTCTTGTGAGAGGGAAATGAATGACCTCTGCCAAGACTTAGGACACAGATAAGAGGACATTGAGCATACAGTGGAGGCCATATGACACCCCAGTCGAAATAGACCAGATCCACAGATCACTGGGACCTCGCAACCCAAACCCTGCCTACCCCTGGGATATCATCTGCCACATATATTTTTTCAATGTGAACTCGGACTCCTGCGAGCAGGCTGCTTGCATGATGTCGATCTTGTTTGATACCCCCTAGCGTGCTGCTGACAGACCTTTCAAAGCAGACTTTACTCATGCGGAAAGCTTTGAAATCGGTCACGGATGCTCTCCAATCCAAGCAGATCAAATACCGTTGGATTTCCATTCCAACTACCTGCCTCTCAGAATGGCAAAACTGATTATTTTTTTATTTTTTTTTTCCCCACACCCTGGGTGACTTGGCTACTTTCCTAGGAACTTTTGAACTCCCTCAAATACAGATACCAGATTGGCCTCTTTGCACAGCAACCCCAGGTCTCCCCCTCTCTACTGAATGGGAAACAGTCTCCAAGAAGAAATGCTCCTGATCACGTACTTCCAAATCTCCAGCTGGATGAGACCCCTAGTACCCCACCTGCTGGTGGGGATTTCACTTTCTCAACCTATCTCGGTTCATAGTTTTCAGGGACAAGTGTGATGTTTACATTGTGTGATGCATAGCTTACTTAAACACTCACTTGAATCAGCACTTAGTGCTGCATTACCTACTTTTAGGTTATATCACTGTTACTTTAGACAAGGACTGGGGCGGAGTAACCCATGTCAGACTAACCACGCTCCCACCCGTAGGACTAACAGAGACTTTTACTGCCTCTGTACTTGAAGATTGCTTTAGTACTTCTAGATAGTGTCAATGTTCCATACCCCAATCCGGACTCTAGAGGGAGCCACACCCTCAGACTACTACAGTGTACCATGTTGTACACAATTCCACACATGCCTGCATTGCTCCTCTCCACTCTCCCCCCAAAGACACTATGCACTAAAGCACTTAACTGTTGTATACAGCTACTTCAGTGCAAAGTTCAATCTTTCCATCTTTCCCTTCCTCCTACATACCCCCCCATCCTCTCCCTTTCTCTGCACTACCACCCGCAACTGAGCCTCTTTACTTCATAAACATACTCTGCTTAACATGTTATTCCCAAACCTTCATTTCATGGCATCCACCTTAGAGCTCAAGATATCCTCGCTGAATTGCAAAGGATTTAACACACCTGAAAAATGCAGACAGATACTACACCAATTCCACAAGGCCAAAACACAGATACTGCTGCTACAGGAAACCCATTTTCGTTCGGATTCCATCCCAACGATCCCAGACAAGCACTTTACAACATGGTACCATAGTACCAATCCCATAGCTAAAACAAAAGGTGTATCGATAGCTTTTCATAGCGCTTTCTCCCCCAACGTACTTGAATCAGACATAGACCCATGGGCCAATATTTGTTCTTGAAAATTGCATATCAACAGACTGTTTTCACAGTTGTTAATGTTTATCTCCCAAACCAGGATCAGTTCCACTTCCTCTCCTCCGTGACAGCCCACTTGAAGACCTTTGGATCACCTAACCTAATCCTAGGAGGCGATCTCAACGCTCCCCTCATACCGAGACTGGACTCTTCCATTGGTAATTCACACATCACTCCGTCTTCCCTAACCAAAATATGCGCCGCCCTAGCGGAGCTATCCTTAGTTGACGCATGGCGACTCTTACATCCTATCGAGAGGGACTAAACATATTACTCCCTGGCCCATAAAACCTACAGTAGAATAGACTACATTTTATCTCACAACCACTCTTGGACTTAGAACCCAGGAGTGGGATAGGTTTGAAGCTATGGTCGGACCATGCACCCATACATGTAACCCTAGGCAGAATACCACAACACACATGTAGAGCTACATTAGCGACTGAACGATAATTTACTGACTGACATCGCTTGCACTGCAGCGATGTCGAAAGCCATCACAAACTTTACCCAACTACACACCAGAGATGAGATCTCTACCATGAACCAGTGGGAGACCCTGAAATGCCTACTTAGAGGGATCTTTATCCAACATGGCTCCAGACTAAAATGAGCTTGTACAGATGACATAAAACACCTATTTAAGCTAATATCCACACTAGAATCCATACATAAACAGACACTAGACCCCAAGACATTTGTGGAACTGTCTAATGCATGACGCAACCTATTGCAACTATTAACGGACAAGGAACTTATTGCCCGGAATAAAGGCCGCTATATTCATTATTCACAAGCAAATAAATGTGGGAAACACTTGGACAGGGTTCTACACCCCAGACAACAAAGACAAAACATCCCCTACATAGTATCTCTAACCAAACAAAAAAAAGCACAAAAATTCTGAAATGGTCTATGAATTCAGGGAATACTATTCTTCACTCTATAACCTCTAACCACATAGAGCACAGAACGCACAACACACTCAGATATCTCCAGACTTGCATCAATACATTCAAGCCACCAGCCCTTCCCAGTATACCCCCAACAGAAGCTGACAACCTCGAACTGCCCATTACTACCTCAGACTTCTTGATAGCGATCAAGGGACTTAAGAACAGTAAAAGCCCGGGCCCGGACGGATATACCCCCCAATTTTATAAAACGTTCACCCAGCACTTGGCTCCCATAATGGCCCATGCATTTGAAGAGCTAGATGACACACACCCTTTATCCTCCCAACTCCTCCAAGCTCAGATAGTAGTATTGCCCAAACCAGGAAAAGACCATGCTCAATGTGGCAAATACAGGCCCATTTCCCTCCTAAATGTCGACCTCAAACTATTCTATAAAATTATAGCCACTCGCCTAGCCCCCCTGTGGCCATGTATTGTTCATAGCGACCAAGCTTGAGGCTTGAGATAACACCACGAAAATCCTGCATCTTATCTCATATGCCCAACACCACACTATCCCTGCTTGCCTCCTAGCGTGTGATGCTGAGAAGGCTTTTCATAGAAAGGCTTTTGATAGGTAGGGTAAGCTGGCCCTTTCTATATGCAACACTTCACCAGCTAGGTCTGGGGCTGAAAATGTTAACCAAAATTATGTCACTTTACACTAATCCCTCGGCTAAGGTAGCAGCCAACGGGGAATCATCAGATGTTCAAAATCAGAAACTGCACATGACAAGGGTGCCCGCTGTCACCCTTACTATTTGCGCTCACGCAAACTATCTTAATATGCAGATGACTTACTTTACATCACTGAGCCACAAGTTAGCATCCCTGCCTTACTTCAAGAGCTTGACCGCTTCGGCGCACACAGCAACTTCAAATTAAATATTACAAAAACGGAAGCCCTGAACATTTCTTTACTCTACCACAATATCCCTACTTAAGAAACAATTCCCATTCCAACGGCAAACGTGTTCGATCAAATACTTGGGGACACAGATACCTAGAGACGTATGTAGCACCCTGCTCCTGATGAGCAGACGCTATTTTTTTTTTTCAAATTTAATTATCTGAAGCTGTAGTTTGGGTTTGGCTCAGAATATTTATAAAAAAAATAAAAATAAATCTTCAAAAATGGACCACGTGTCTGATATATCATAATTTGGACTACTTTCCACAGGACCCCCCTAGGATGAAGAGACAAGCAGAAGAGGTAACGGTAAGCCTGAATAAAACCAGCAGCTCCTTTGTGGGTTAGTGCTACACTTGCATGATACATATGCCCTGAATTACAGTCCTATATTTACAAAGATCCGGCATTCGCTGGAATCTTGACATCACCTCAAACTCTCCTGGAGGGGACAAATGTTTATCCTTAAGATGGATATCCTCTCTAAGTTGCTTTATCTATTTCAAACGTTACCCATATGTCTCCCCTCAGCTTTCATACGCTCCACTACTTAGCGGTCAAGTTCATCTGGCAGAACCACCCCTCTAGGCTCAAACATAAAATCCTATGCGCCCCTAAAAGCAGAGGGTGTTTTGGCCTCCCAGACTTTCAACTATATCACACATCTGCTATAGTCTTGAGACTTCTTGAGTGGTTCCCGCGTCCCTTATCCAAACAATCCACGGTCATTAAACAGGACATGGCACTAGCAGACCTTAGAGCTTACTTGTGGGGATACAATTCAAAATTTTGCACTATGCAGGGCATGTCCCCACTGACGGTAGCAGCACTAACTACTTGGTACCACAAACAAACCACCTTCTCACTTTCCACAGACCCTAGCCCTTTATCGTCCCCGTTTGACAATACCGCACTCCCGACATATAACACCAGAGGACAATTTTGCTCATACAGTAGAGAACAATGGCCTACAGCCAGACAATTTATTCAAGCTTGCACAGGCCAATTCCACCCACAACCAGACACCCAATCAAGTGCCCCTATAGATTGGCTTTCCATGTTATCCCTAACACAAAACTGTAAGGTGCTCCATCTTTCAGGACAGGGCCACAGACCTCTCACAGCCTTTGAGGATATGTGTGGTCTTTCTTGGACACCCAAACGCCAATTATCCCTAATTTACAAAGAAATACAGTCGCACATATGCAATACGATGCCTAAATTCACGCAAAAAGGGTCGAGACCTGGGA
Source organism: Lithobates pipiens (assembly GCF_037356315.1). NCBI lineage: Eukaryota > Metazoa > Chordata > Amphibia > Anura > Ranidae > Lithobates > Lithobates pipiens. Next base: position 519,919,098 of record NW_027507903.1, on the reverse strand, counting down.
ATGGAGATATCTCCCGAACAATGGAGCACCTCATTCAGTTACACACAAATCTTCCATATCCGTGTTCTCGCAAGAGAAAAACTACAAACTACTATCACGATGGTAAAGAGATCCAGTCTCGGTGAGCAAGATGTATCCAGGTGCCTCGGACTGTTGCTGGTGCTGTCGCGGAGGAGAGGAGAGGCCGCCTACACGCACGTGTGGTGGGACCAGTGATGTAAGTAACTCGGTTAAAATAAACGGAGTTACTTAACGCAGTTACTTTAGAGAGTGAGTAATCTAACTGATTGCTCTTCCCCTCATGGTAACTCCGTTCCCATTACTTGGGCGGCGTTACCACAATTACATCTACCGACCAGGAGGCCCATCTTGGGCGCGCTGCCTGGCCGTTCATTCTGCCGCGGGGAGGGGGGCTTTCGCCTGCTGACCTGAGAAGAGGCTGGGACTCGGAGAGACTGTCTGGACCGCACCATCCCGCCCCGCCTATCCAGAGAGAGAATGTGCTTTTTACTGATCCCATCCCTACCCACCCATCATCACTTCTACAGCAGAGGTGATGGGGGGGGGGGGGGGGGAACGGTAGGGATGAGATCAGTGGTGGTGGGGGATGGGATCAGTAAGAGGCAGAGGTGGTGGGAGAGGATGGCACCACCATCGCTGCCTGCCCCCCCCCCCAGTACACCACTGCTGCCACCCCACCCCCCCAGTACACCACCGCTGCCACCCCCCCAAGTACTGTACACCACCACTACTGACCCCCCCTAAGTACCACTGATGCCACCCCCTCAAGTACCTAAGTAAAAAAAGTAACTAATTACTTTTCCAATGTAGTAACCGAGTTACTAACGCAATTACTTTTTGGGAGAAGTAATTTGTAACTTAAGTAATTACTTTTTTTAAAGTAAGATGACCAACACTGGGTGGGACTGCGATCGAGTTCGTCCTTTCCGGGAAAAGGTACTCGAAATTTATAATAACTTATACAATGCCTCCATGGTACCTTCCCTGCAAGTGGCACTATTATCCATCCTCCCGGGACCAATGAGCTCCCACAGAAAAAGCCTCCTTAGGTTTTTCCTGTCAGCAGCCTGATATATATCACAATTTGGGAAAACCGAAACTATCGCCCCATCACTAGATGGATAGACACCATGAATGACATTATGCTCTTGGAGAAATTACAGGCAAAACAAAACAATATTTGGGATAAATGCATGCACTTATGGTACCCTGGCTCCATCATTCCTCCTCGGACCCCTTCCTCAACAGCATAGTTGCGTGAGAAACGGGCCCCACATATGTGGAACACTGAAGGGAGAGCGGCGCAAACTCTTAATAAAAGTGATTTTGACAAGGCTTACAATATAATGTAACTAATGAAGTGTCATAAGACTTGTACTGCTGAGTATTCTCCCTCCTATCCCCTCCTACCTACCCCCTTGATCTGCACCCCCCTGTACCCTATTGTCCTACCCCGTACCCTCCCCCATTTGTTAGTTTGTTTATTGAGCAGATATTCCAGGCAGTTTCCAGAGATAGATGATGCTCTGTGGCTGGGTCTCGTATGTAGTACTTTGAAGAAATGCTTTAAATGGACATGTAAATGTAAAATGTACCATTATACACAATGGACGGTATGTGAACACCGCCTCCCTTCCCTCCAATTCTCTTTATTATGTATCCCCCCTCTCTTATCTTTACGGTGTTATATTTTACATTGAAACTCAAAAATACATTCAACCTTAAATGTTGACGGATAGTTTGTGCTGACACTGATTCTTCCTGAGCCTACAGGACAGCTTGAATTTCTTTGGAACTTGTTTGGGGCTGCTTATCCGCCATCCGGACTATCCTGCGTTGTAACCTTTCATCAATTTTTCTCTTCTGTCCACGCCCAGAGAGATTAGCTACAATGCCATGGTTTGCAAACTGATAAAGTTGCACACTGTGGACAAAGGCAAATCTAGATCTCTGGAGATGGACTTGTAACCTTGAGATTGTTGATATTTTTCCACAATTTTGGACAATTCCCTTCTCCTCTTTCTGTTGTCCATGCTTGGTGTGGCACACACACAATGCAAAGACTAAGTGAACTCTCCTTTTTTATCTGCTTTCAGGTGTGCTTTTTATATTGCCCACCCCTGTTACTTGCCCCAGTTGAGTTTAAAACAGCATTGCATGCTTGAAACTATCTTATTTATCCACAGTTTTGAAAGGGTGCCAAGAAATTTGACCAGCCCATTTTTGGAGTTTTGTGTGACAATATGTCCAATTAGCTTTTTTTCCTCCTTTTTTTGTTTTGTTCCAATACACACAAAGGGAATAAACGTGTATAGCAAAACATGTGTTACTGCAATACTTTTCTGTGTGAAATACTTGATTTTCTGGAAAAATTTCTGGGGTGCCAACAATTTCGACCATGACTGTATTGAAGTACAATAATATTCACAGCTCTGCCACTTCAGACTATTTTAAGTTGATTAATCTCAGCAGTGTAATAGCTTAATTTTAATTAGTTTCTAGACACGGTTCTATCTCCCCCTGTGTTGCACTTCTGAATACGTTCACTTTTGATGAACTCTGATCTGTCATTGGGAAGATTCTTTTATCGCCTTGTTTGGCCATATAGTGTACTGTTTTTATCACATTACAGAATCCTTATGCCTATTCTGACCTATCTATAGTTAGGAGTCCAGGGAGTTTAGTGAGTTCTTTTCCATTGAATAGAAGCTTGAATTTTACTGTTCAGAGTACACCCCGCCCCCGTATTTTTTTTTTTTTTTTTAAATATGCTTTTATTTTCAACTTCTCTAAACCCCCCCCCCCTCCCCCCCAAGATTTTTGGGACTGTTAATTTTTTTTTATATTTTGTTTTTGGTAGAGTGTTGCTTTGTATAATGGTAATTCTGTTAGAGTTGGCATTTAGTTGTGCTAAACTTCAGCCTTAATGGGATCTCATTACACAGGCATTGGGGTTGACTTACTAAAGGTAAATAGTCTGTGTACTGCAAGTGCAGTTGCGCTAGATCTGAGGGAAAGCTCTGCTGATTTCTATCATCCAATTATGTAGAAGCAAAAATACTTTTTTGATTTTCCTTGCATGTTGCCCTCAAATCTAGAGCAACTGTGCTTGCAGTGCATAGGATACTTGACTTTAGTGAATCAATCCCTATGTGTTGAACACCTTCCCACCGGCCTATAGCAGAAAGACGGCTAGGTGGTGGCTTTAGGCTCCTTTCACACTACCGCGATTTTACACCTTTGACGCCATCCTGTCATCTTTTTGCTGCCATTTCAGAGAATGTCTGTGTAAACTTGAGGTAGATTGACCTCAATCAAGTGATGGTGTTGCGCTCCAATGTGAACTGTGATAATATAAATACCCACTTACAACATGGACATGGGACAAAAAATATATATAGGTACAATAATAAACCGTGGTCAGTAATGTGCAAAGAAAAGGTGCAAACGGGTTAAGTACAGTAGATAAAAAGTACTTAACTGCTAGCAAAAATACAATGAAAAATAAATTCTTGACATAAATATTGCAATGAAGCTTTGGAATGTCCAAATGTGAAACAAAGTGCAAACAGGCAAATTAAAGTGCAAATGATCAAAATTAAAGTGGCTGAAAGTCATTTACAACTCACTAAACAATAATAATCACACCATTAATTAGGCAAAGCTTCAGAATGTCCAAATGTGCAACCAGTGGTGTAGATTCCACTCAAATGAGGAATAATGTAAACTTCTTAGTATTAAAGTGCAAGGTGCAGGATGTGGGGTAGCATCAGTAAAGTGACAGTGACTTTAGAGTAATCTTCGGTGAGAAATGTCAACCGCAGGTGTACTAACTTATTACCTTACAGCTGCAAGGTAAGCATCATATAGTAAAGCCAGTGGGTCACTCTGGGGCAGAGGGGAAGGAGCCCCTTTCCTTTCTTCTCACCTAAGGGGTCACAGCTTATTTCCAGGGACAGGTACTGAGCAGAGGGGTTTGCTCCCAGTGTGTCAATCAGGTAAAATAGAGAAACATAGAGCCTCTCTGGTGTAGTATGTTTAACGCTCGATGTAAATGTATTCAACATAAAGCAAAAAATGGGGTACTCGCATTTAAAATTGGCAACAGTGCATTGTATACAAACGAGCAACGAGCTTGGATGGTAAAAAGTCCCTTCCGTTGTCCTGTGTCTAACGCATATCGTCACTGTCACGTGACTTCGGAGATATGTTTCTCTATAAACCTGTTTCTCTATACACCACACAAACTGTGGTTGCGTATCAAAGGTGATATCAGCTAAATGTTGTCTTGGCAATGAGGGAAATATTTAGCCATCCACTTCAGGCATGGTTGAGCTGGTCCATCCCATGAGGCAATGTATTGATAAGGGTCCTTGTGGCCTGGTTCATTAAGAGGAAACTTGGGGGGCTTCCCAGAATGCTGGTAATGAGGGGACTGGAAAAAAAGCTGACTGGTTTCACCAGTCACTCTGGCTGCATCAGAGGTATATGCGTGTCCTTATAAATATGTGCTGGAAATGTCCATCATTGGTGTAAAAACAGGGTTACGGTATGTCGCAACGCGTATAACTTGAAGACGTCACCACACATGCGCAGAAGGCAGCCATGATATACAATCAAATACAGTGATTCACCTTTATCCTGGGCAATAAAATTAACTTTTATACTAAACAAAATCAGAGATGCCATTTTATATTGCTTATTAAATAGATTGGAAGCTTTTTTTTTACAAATTTAACTGTGCCGAGTTGACCCACAATAAACCCAGTACTCTATTCAATTGCTATAGCATGTACTGGAGAAAACTGCAACCACCAATTCCTCATGTAAGCAGCAGTATAACTTGGTTGTTAAAGAAGCCAGTGAATTTAAAGTAGAGACTTTTATAGTTCGTACAAAAGTCATTTTTCTATCCTGAAAAGTTGTTTTATTGAAATCAAGTTTTGAAATGCATGTGCTCAGTTCTTTGATCCATTACTTCAGTTGCTTCTGTCTGGTTATCTAAAAAATACCTGCCTGTGATGGAGATAAGCTTCCTTACATATCCAGTGCAGGATATATGCTGTCTCTCTAAATTGGAAATCCTAAAGTGCAAAGCAGAAATATCTATATCTATCTATATCGCGATGCACCCGGGAGAGAGCCTGTCACTGTTGCCAGGATTTTGGTTATAGCTAACTTGGCGTAAGTTAAAATGAAAATGGCATGGCCCATAATCTTTAAGCTTCCAGTTCTGTGTTTTTATTTTATATATGCTTCGGTCACCAGTGATGAGATCACTTCCATTATGCCCTACCGTTGTGAAAATGTGCCGCATGAATGTGCCATGGATTTCCTATACTGTAAATCTAATTTACTATCTGTTTTCTAGCTGGTCTAAATCCACTTTTTAAGGGACACTTTTTTGGTTGCTATGGACAATCTCAAGTTTTCAGGCAGAAAGAACAGTATATATAATATAAAACTGTATGCAAGGCATTGGACAAGGTTCTGGGGACAAATGTGAAATCATTTCATACAGTAATGCAATCTGTAAGATTGTACTGTATGTATTATGATTTTTCAATTTTTTTTTAATTTGCCACCGGGCTCTGCCCCCCGTGCGTCATGACCCTCTCAGGGAACGGAGCCTAGCACAGAGAAGAGGCATCAGGTGGAGGACAGAGCCCATGGACACAGCAGGGGGACAGTGCAACATCCTGGGGACAAAGTATACCACACCAGGATCCTGCAATGCAATCCCGAGTGTGGCTCGGGGTTACTGCTAATAGTACTGAAATGTAACCCTGAGCCACACTCGGGAAAACCGCCAGGGAGGTTAAAGTGGTTCTAAAGGCAGATGTTTTCTACCTGAATGCATAGAATGCATTAAGATACAAAACCACCCCTGCAGCCCCCCCCCCCCCCCTTTATATTTGGCTGAACCATATGTCAATCCAGTGCTGTGCATGAGGGCAAAATCACTGCTTTATCTTTCTCCTCAATGGCCATTGACTACTGCTGCTGTTCATCGCAACCAGTGAGGAGGTAGCGGGGCCAAAACCTCCCTCTGTGCCGGTTGACACACAGAACATGGCTCAGGAGTGAGCCTGCATGAGTGCCACCATAGCAAGCTGCTTGCTATTGGGGCTTTTAGCAGGGGGGGAGCCAGGCACGCTAGAGGAGACCCAAGAAGAGGTCGACTGCTCTGGGCATAATTGTACAGAGCAGGGTAGGCATAAAATTTATAAAAAAAAAAAAATGTGCAATGAGGTAATGGAATGTTTGAAATTGTGGTCCTGAATTGTGATAAAGCCGTGGTTACGAGTAGTATCTCACAGCACTCTGTTTTCTCTTGTTTGCATATAGTATATTTTCTCTTGTTTGCATATAGTATTGATGTATCGGTCTTATTTTTTCATAGTGGATGTTCCTGCAATTAGTGCCTTCCTGGAATGGATCCCTAAAACAGTTGCTGCCTGAAGCAGATGCATGGTTTTCCAAGCGCAGGAAAGGTTGGTGTCTGCTTTTATGCTTTTTATCTGGGGGCCGAGAAAATCGTCATATCCCATAGTTGACACTCTTCTGCCCTATAAGATACTTAGAAGTAGTCATAGATGGAAGTTTTTTTTTTCTGTTTGGAGGAAAGGTGATTAAGATCTCTTATGTTTTTTTGGGTGAATCCTGCACTGCGCTAACTCTTCTCTCAATTTAGTTGATTTACAGTAGTAATGTATGTGTTTTGGTGTGACCATTTACTTTGAGAGAGCACAGATGTGCAATGTGGTGTGTTTTTTTGTTTTTTTTTCTAACTGGCTGCACCACTTGTCAACAAAATTCAACTTTAAAAAAAAATCAAAAATCAAAGGGGCCATGTGGAAAATTGCTGGCTGATCCTTTACTGCATTTGTTCAAACGCAGTTGCTGTTCTGGGATTCAGACCGTTGCATGAGTACATCAGCCAGCAGAGGCAATTCATCTATGAAAGCTGTTTAGCATGGATGTAGAATCAAATGATTTCTCTTGTTCAGACTGCAGGGTTGAAGGATAGTAATAAAAATGTGCATGGTTAGCCAAAGACTTTTTGTAGAGCTGAAAGATGTTGCCAAGTGACAAACAACTGCTTACTGTTATTTAATTGACAAAACTTACACTATTTTTATCAAAATAAAATTTGGCTAAAATAATTTGACTAAAATGGCAATAAAGTTAAGACTAAATCAAAATTTGACATCAAAACTAACACTGCACAATCACATAATAAACAGGGGTCATCTACTAAAGTGCTAAAAGGAAAAAAGGCTTTCTTAATTTTTTCTTAATATTTAATGTTGGTAATATATTCAGGTAATATGTGAAATGGTGTAAAAAAATGTATTACAATTTAACTAAACACATTTTTTTGGTAATGAGTTTAGAGGGTTACAGTGGAGGCACAAAAATAATATACTACCAGTCTTTTTTTTTTTTTTTTTTTTTTTTTTTTTTTTTTATTCCCCATCCAAAATGGGTAATGGCATTTACAAAAACTGGGAGCATTGCACTGTTACAATCCATGCTAGAGCTGTCTACCCCAGCACTCCTAGACTGTAAAAGTACATTTTAGAGATTGTTCTGTTTCTTGTGGATTAGTGCTGGGCAAGTTTTATATTTTTAGATTTCTAACACTACCAGCTTGCATTTCTTTTTATTACTACACTTCGTCTGATTTAATGATACACATAAGAGAGCAGCATTTCCTTTTGTAAGAACCTCTACTATTTAATTTTGTTCTAAATACTTTGTTCCAGAGTGCTGGTTTAATAAGATAATCAATACGTGTTCAGTACAAAGGGATTGTTCTACAGCCCAATGGAGGAGCTTACTATGTGTAAAAATGTTTATTCTGTAGAGGTTGTTTTTATAGATGTCAATTCGGTTCAAGTTCTTTTAATAACAAGTACATTTATTATTGGCAAACTGCTGAACTGTACAAGCATTTTATGCGGTTTGGATACTTGTAAAATGGCATATCCAATCATCATTGCAGGAACATACTTTAAGTATGCCTCAGCAGAATGAACGGTATATTTCTGCAAAGCATATTGGCTCATTCATCAGATGTGTCTGAAACTATTGTGCCCTTAATACAGTTGGTGGGATTGAAATCTCTGCTGGGAAGTGACAGTTGGCGACTGTAAAAATACTTTTTGAAACTTAGATCTAAAAAGAGCAGATGTCTTTGTTAAGAATCTTGACTGCTGAAACTTTATTAAAGCTCAATTCCAGGCACATATAAGACAACAATGAACAAAGTTCTTTATTAATACATCATTAGATTTTTAATGCAAAGACTGCAAGTACCTGAATCAGACTTAAAATTGTACCCTTGCAGTTACTATACAGCCAAGACTAGAAGGGGAAGACTTTAGTCAGCTGTACAGTGGTGTTCTTGTGAAAAACAAGACGTAAGCTTGATAGGAGGAGAAAGCGGAGTGCCAGAAAAATATTTAAGTTCCCCGCTTCTTCACTATTCATTCTCGGGCAGGACGGGTAAGGTCTGTAAGTGATACTAACCTGCAGCAGAGAAACGTCAAGTCTCCTGCCCTGCTGTGCTGTGTGGTAAAGTGTTCTAAAGCTCAGGATTAAATGGATAGAATTACAAATCCTTTGGTAGAGAAAACTACTTCCTAAGGCTACTTTCGCACTGGGGCCACTGAACATTAGGGCTAAAGCGCTGCTCGTTATTGCTTTTTGGGATGCTAGCGGGGAGCTTTTAACCCCCGTTAGTGGCCGAAGAAGGAGTTAAAAACGCCCGTGTTGCTGCACTTCTGAAAAGTTTTTCAGGCACTTTGGCGCTGCCCATTCATTTCAATGGGCAGGGCATTTTGGGAGCGCTGTATACAGCGCTCCCAAAGCATCCCAAAGATGCTGCTTGCAGGACTTTTCCTAACGTTCCGCATGCACACCGCCCCAGTGTGAAAAGTCACAATGACAAGGCGAATGAATGGAAGGCGGATTTCAGGCGTTATTTAGAGGCCATTTCTAGTGCTAAAAAGCCTGAAAACTGCCCCCAGCATGAAAGTAGTTTTTATATGTATATTTTATCTGTGTATTTGGCTATTTGAAAAGTTGTATCTGAATAGGAATCTGAAAATCAGGCAATATTTGAATATGAAAACTTTTACCCTTTAAATTACTACTTTTGTAACACAAATGGAAGTCAAATGCACACACACGAGTATTCCAGTCCTGCTGTTTTTTTTGCTGTAGCTGACTTAATGCATACACTCAAATATAACAGCATTAATGGAGTACCATTAAATTTTACATAAGGAACAAAGTGCTTAACAATTAACCCTTTTTTCTATTTATTATCATTTTATTTTATTTTTTGGTAGAGTTGGAGGAAAGTAACCTTGTGTTCCTGGAAACTGAGCAGGGCTGTCCATTTGTGCCTGTCTTCAGGTATTTGAGAATGCAGTACATCATCAGTGACCTGGCATCAGCAAAAATTATTGAACGGGATGCTTTGATCCCTTCAGGTAAGAATGAGAAGAAATGGTAATGTACTGCAGTAGTGAGAAAATCCGAGTGAATAAAACAATAGATATGAGTCAGTTGGCAAGCATTATAAAGGGTGTCTGTCAATTTTATGTTAAAGCGATCCCCTCGCAAAATTATGAATTAAAAAAGTTAGGAAGTATTGTACTTATCTGACCCTCCACCTAGGTCAGGAGTCTTTTTTTTTTTTTTTCTTTTTTTTTTTTTTCTCTGTTGGAGATCTAAGGTGACTTAAGTAATATGAGAGGAATACCTCCCTAAAGTTCTTGCGGGATGAATAACAGTACCTGTCAGGGGTCCACTTACTTTCACAGCCAAAACCTTGGGGGTGGGGGAGATAGAGACCCTGTGTGGAGCTTTATTAGTTGACTCATGATACATTCTTCCCACTTAGTGTACTTCAATTGTATTAGCCAAATGTAGAGTAGTAAAATAGTTGTCACAAAATGTTAAATGCTTTATATCACCATGTATCTGGTTAAATCAACCAAAGAACCCATAAAACCAGTTTATCCGGGAGGCAGTTGCTTCCTGTTTGGGGAACACTAGCACCTTGTTCCAGACCCGTTTAGCATCCAATATAGTACTTTAGTGCTTTTTTTTTTTTTTTTTTTTTATATATATAAATGCAGGCCAAATCGAAAGAAGGCATGGTAGTGTGTTTTACTAGAAAATGAGCAGTCTTCTCTAAATTAAAAATAAAATGCCAAGAAAAAGTATGTGAACCCATTTGGTATTCCCTGGTTTTCTGCAGTAATTTTCCATGAAATGCGATTGGAATCTCCTCTTAGTCACAACAAAGGACAAACACAATGTGCTTAAGCTGATAACGCACAAACCATTCTAATTTTTCTTGTCTTCGCTGAACATGCTTATTAAACATTCAGTGTTGGAGGAAAATGTAAGTGAACCCATAGTCTTATTACTTCAACTAAATCTAATTGGAGTTACTAGTTTGCACACCTAGAGTCCAACGAACCGTGCCCCGCCAAAAGGAGCTCTCTGAAGACATACAATCAATCATACAATCAAGAGTAGTTGATCTGCAAAAAGGCTGGAAAGGGATACAAGGCAATCTCAAAGTGTTTAAGCAGCCATCAGTCGACAGACAAATTGTCTTAAAATTGAGATAGTTTAGTACTGTGGCTACTCTTCCTAGAAGTGGGTACCCAGCCAAGATGACTCTCAACACAATGCAGAAACTTCAATGAGGTTAAGAAAATGCCACAAAAACCAGCAAAGACCTCACCATAACTGGTAAACATCCCTGTTCATAAGTCTACCATATATATCCCTTTGAAACAGGTAGGGTGTGCAGGGCAGAACCTTATGATGGAAGCAGCTGCTCTTTAAAAAAAAAAAAAAACATTGCTGCATGCTTAAGTTTTTGCCAAAAAGCACAAACTACATTGCTACTGGGAAAATATTTTGTAGCCTGTCAAAATAAAAGTAGAATTGTTTGGGAATAATCCTCTGCACTATGTATGGCACCAAAAGGACACAGCTTACCAACATCAAAACATTATCCCAACGGTGAAGTATGGTGGAGGTAACATCATAATTTGGGCTTACTTTTTTGTCTCGGGGCCTAGACCACTTGCAGTCATCACACTTAAATTGAAGTTGGCATGAAACAGCATGGCTAGGGAACACCTGAGACCAAGCAGTGAGAGGCTGTAGGCATCACTGAGCAAACGCACTGAGGATGACAGAGTTGCTGTTTCCCAGCCAATCAGGAAGGAGAATCTTGACTGCTGAGACATTCGTGGACAGAGAGGGACCTCAGCTAAGTATTAGTGGGTGCTGGGGCAGCTGCTGCACACAGAAGGCTTTTAAACCTAATGCATTAAGATAAAGAAAAACCTTCTGCTTTTACAACCCCTTTTAAAGTGTAAGCCCACCATAACACAAAAATCCCTACATCTACAGACCTCAACAATCTAAGACTAACCAAACAAGCCCTGTAAATAAGTAATTGGTATACATAATTTTTTTTTAAGCCGACCCGATCCGGCCTCCAGCGGTAGAAGCTCTGCAGAGGATGCGGCTAATAATGGCTGTGAATTGAATGGGGAGTGATGTCACCCATAGACTTACTATGGGGCTTCCGTTATCAGGTGTGTCCTCTGCATCTGCCTGTTCTAACTATGACATTGTCAGAAGCTTTATGATAATTCAGAAAAACATCAGTGAGTAGATCACAGAAGTTTCATAGTAGGCAAGGTTGAATAAAGACAAATAGTCCAGCTGATGCGCTGCATCTGGGTGTCATGTGACGCGCTGCATATCTCTATCTCTATCATCCTTTAAACCAGCCAAGACTGGTGATGAGGCACACCTATTAAATGTGTGGAGGGAGGGAGCCTGCGGGTAGCAATCGGTCAGTCTTCTGATCCAAGAAAATCTCATACCTGGGTCCAGAGCGTTGTTTTCAAGGGCTAAAAACTAGAGTTTTGCACTCTGTCTCCTACCTGCTTCATGTTTTTCAACTTGTCTCCTTCCATCATGTCACTGTTATGGTAGGTGGATCTGCTTCCTGCTGTTTGGCACCTTTTGTTTCAAGGGCTTATTGCCATTTTTTTTGTACAGGAAAATGCTTTGAGTTTCTTCTCTAGCCTTATTCCCCAAACTGAATGGAGGTGTTCAACCCAGGCTGGATCTGAGATCTCACTCTCTCTCCTTGTTCAGTCTATGTTCCCTTGGGATTTTAATATGGTTCTCTCTGCTCTACAGAAGCCACCCTTTGAACCTACTAAGGATATTCCCTTGTCTGACCTTAAATGCAAGATGTGGTCCTCCTTGTGGCTTATTTATTTTGACTATCATCTCTGGGAAGACAGTCCTTTGATTTGATGGCTTTATCTTGTAAGAAGTATTTAATTGTTGTACAAGGACAACGTTTTCTTGAGGTGTATGGCCTACTTTTCAAAGGCAGTCTTTCTTCCACCTTTAATCAGGGTATTGTCCTTTCTCCCCTATGTCCAGCTTTGCACATCATGGGGAAATTCTTTTCACCGTCTGGATATGGTGTATTCTTTAAGTATTAACTTCTCAGCTATTGCTGGTTTTACGAAATTGGGTTCCCTCTTTGTGCTTCATGGAGGTTCCCGCAAGGGTCTTCCTGTTCTATTTTGCTAGGTGGATCAGATATGTTCTCATTAGGCCGCATAGTCTGAAGATAGGGTTCCTCCTCTCCCTGTTAATGCACACATTACCAGATTTTTTTAGTACTTCTTGGACTTTTCAGCCTCAAACTTCTGTTTCTCAGATTTGCAAGGTTGCCCCTAAGGCTTTTGTTCACATGTTTAAGTTCTACTACGTGGCTGTTCAAGCCTCCTTTGACCAAAGTTTCAGTACAAGCTTCTCCCTGACATTGTATAGCCTTCTTGACCCATTTATTATGTGGGCCTGTTGGTGCTATATGCTGTGTTGCCACACCTTAGCTGTACTGCTTTTAGGCATCTTGGGTAATATCAAGTATAGTATCTGTTCTCATCTCTGTCCAGTAGGATTGCTCCGCTATCATTTCAGCCTCTTGGTAGGAATGGCTGGCTGTATAGCATCCCTGCTGGTATGATGGGGCTTTGAAGGCCAGTTGGGGCACTTGAGTAATTCCCCTAGGAAAACCAGATGGGCCCAGTTCTTCCTAATTTTAATGGATCTACCTTGTCTGGCAATGGGCCGGGGAGGCAGTCTGTGGTGTCCGTTCCCCTTGGAGTGGTCACCCTAGGAGCGCTCTTAGTAACTCTTGGGTGTAGTACTGTTTGAACAGGCACATGGTCCCAGCACGAAGTACTTTTTCTGCAATGCGTCTCCATGAGCTAGGCCCTTTGGTTAAGTCCGGAGCAATTTTTCTCACTGGATGAAGGGTGCGAGTCCTCGGGCTTGCCCTAAAATCTAGGGGAGAATGATGTGTGGCAATCGGTTTTCTTATTCCCCTGAATCTGGGGGGGTCTCTCTTAGACCCCTTTCACACTGAGTTTGTTTTCAGGCATTTTAGCGCTAGAAATAGCGCCTGAAAACTGCCTCCCATTGATTTCACATTGGGGCAGTGTGCTTGCAGGATGTTAGGAAAATACCTGCAAGCAGCATCTTTGGGGTGGTTTGGGAGTGCTGCATTTAGTGCACCCAAAGCGCCCTGCCCATTGAAATGAATGGGCAGCGCTTCCAAAGTGCCTGAAAAGCGCTTTGGAAGTGCAGCAACATGGGCACTTATAACCCCTTCTTTGGGGTTAAAAGTGCCCTGCTAGCAGCTGAAAAGCGCCACTAAAATGAGTGGTGCTTTAGCGCTAATGCAGCCGCGGCCCCAGTTTGAAAGGGGTCTTAGGGAGAGCCCCTAAACCTAGTACTTGTTCAGCTTTGGCTGGCCATGAGAGGGGAGAGGTCTTGCAGCATCTTGACTAGGTGGACCAAGTTCGTAATCTTGTCCCTGTCAGGAGCCTTTTTTCCCCTGGGGTTTCAGGGAAAGGTTGTACCTTTCCTAGGGGTGGACAGAAGCACACCCTTAAGTGTGTTTTTTATTTTATTTTTTTCCCACCACCGCAGATTTAAAAAAAAAATCCCAGTTATATTGTGGTAGTGTGTGTCCTGTACTGAATTACTGGGAAATAGAATTTTTACCTTGGCGGAAAAATCTGTTCCCTGGAGTACACTACAGGTTGCAGAACCCTCCTCTCTGTTATTTTGATCTGATTGCTACCAAACCAAGGCCAGTGGGGAGTTAATGTATTTTGTTTATCGATTTTGCTGTTCCTGAAGTGTACTGAATGCAGTGGAAGCATTGTTTTCTAACATGAAGGAAAAAAAACCTAAAGTAAACGTGAAAATATGTATCATTTTAAATTGGGGAGATAAGTTTTAGTGAATCACTTTTTAAGACTACGTTTTTTGTCCACACAATGGCAGACAAAGTAAACAGACCATTTACTTATTATGTGTTGTAAAATGTTATGATTTTCCAAGCTGCTGTGCTGTAATTTAGCTTGTTTTATAATTATTGAACCAACCATTGTAGGAGGTTTGTGCAGTTGCCATTTAAGCAACAGCTGTTAGTGCTTTATGCCCATAGCCCCTGCTGAATAATTGGTCTGCAAAACGTGTACGCTTTTTGTTTGGTGTATGCTGAGGACAAAGACGTATCTGCTGTCCTAGTACAGCGGTAATCTTCAGGATAGCGCAGAACAGGATACATCTGGATGGCTGTGCAGTCATACATTTTCTGGTGCAGGCTGACAGCAGGGCATAATTGCAGTTGGTTTTGGAATTGTGTAACAGATTCTTTCTGAAATATTATTTGTTCTCAAAGATAATATGCAGCAGGTAAAAGTATTGAAAAGGTCACCATTTTTCTGGGTAAATATATTTCTAAAGGTGCGATTGACATGAAATTTTTACCACATGTCAGTAACAACCCATGCAATCCGTACATACAAAGAAACCAAAACAAAAAAGTTCAGAAATGAAGTTGTGTGATAAAATGGAATGGCATGGGGGAAAGTATTAAACACACTAACTTGCATTGCATGCATTGCTCAGGTGTGATTTTGGCTCATTCTTCCATTCAACTCTTTTTAGGTTCCATGGGCCTCTTCTATGAACTTTGATCTTTTAGCTCTTTCCATAGATTTTCTATTGGATTCAAGTCAGGTGAATGGCTGGGCCATTCTAGCAGGTTTTTTTTTTTTTTTCATTCTTTGAAACCAATGATGTTCCCACCTCAAAATTTCACTGTTGGTATATTGTTTTTGGGGTGATGTACAGCGCCATTGACCTCCAAACATGGTGTGTATTATGGCATCCAAAGAGTTAAATTTTGGCCAGACTACGTTCTCCCAGTATTTCACAGGCTTGTCAAAATCAGTGTTTCTCAAGCTTTTTTCAGTCAAGGCACCCTTTAAAATTATGGACAGTCTCGAGGCACCCCATTCTAAAATTTAAAATACTATTCTAATGCCATTACACAATGCAGCAGCATCCACACATAGGGCACTCAGTTGGAGGGGATTTATTCTTCCAAAGCAAATACACTTTTGCACACTGGTACTGACTATCATTCCCTTGTTTCTCCCTCAGTCAGTTAATGTGACCCAGTGCTGAGGAAGAGGGGCAAAGGAGGGTTAAACAAGGATGCTGTGGAGGCAACAGGCATCCTCCTTATTAATTGATGATGCCATTGGTTGTTGGGATGCCAATGTCTAGAAAGTCGTAATGGTGCATAATGAAAACCCAAGGCTTTGTGAAATCAAAAGGCAGGCTTGAGCCACCTGCTGGCTTGTATACAATTTTTGATACATTTTTTTTATTCATTTTGCCAAGGCACCCTGGTTGGAAAAAGGCTGGTCTAAATGTTGTGGAGCAAATTTTAAACAGTTTCAATATGCTTTTTCTTCAGCAGTTGGAGTCTTGCATGGTTGCGTGTGCATAACTGGCCATGGCGGTTGAGTACATTACTTAAAAAAGGGCGATAACCGGCTTCTGTTTACTTCCGCGATCAGCTGTCATTGGCTGACAGCTGATCACGTGGTAAAGGGCCTGCTGTACTTGGCCCTTTATCTCGATCAGTGACCAGCCGAGTCCCAAGGATTTGGCGATCACAGAGCGTGCTGGCCGTGCTACCAGGGGGGTACACCAGCAGCGCACGAACAGGAGGACATACATGGATGCCCTCCTGGCATTTTAAGCATGCGTGGTAGCTGTCTTTCTGCTATAGCACAGGCACCAAGTGGTTAATTTCCAAAAAACTGTGGCAAAAAAGAACCGAAGAAAGACGTTGACTGTTTCTGTTCGAGGGACATCTGCCCCCTAAGTGCCATCCATGAATGCTAATCGGTGACCATCAGTAGTGATTATCAGTGCTGCCAATCAGTGCCCATCACTGCCTCATCATCAGTGTTGCCCATCAGTGCAGCTTATTAGTGCCCATCAGTGAAGGAGAAAACATTTTTTATACCCAAATCTGAAAAACTTATCTTTTTTGGCAAAATTTTTGGTCTTTTTTTTTTGTTTAGCAAAAAATAAAATCCCAGTGGTGATTAAATACTAGAGGTCGACCGATATATCGGCCGGCCGATATTTGCAGTTTTTTAAATAATCGGCATCGACCGATTGTGCTGATAAAAAGCTGATTTAGAACTACAGTGGGACTTTGAAATGACTTCTGTATAGAAGTCAGTGTGAGTTGCCTGAGTCCTCATAGCAACACTTTCCTCCTCTCTGGGCAGACTGCCAAGAAAAGAACTAAATGATACAATGTTTACACTTGAATGAATGAAGTCATCTCTGTGTGTAGAAGTTCTCAGTTTAACCATTTAAAGACTAAAGACTAAATCTTTTCTGACACTTGTTGCTTACAAGTAAAAATCCTGTATAATCACTTAGACCCCCACAAATTATATATATTTTTTTAGCAGAGATCCTAGGGAATAAAATAGCGGTTGTTGCAATATTTTATGTCACACGGCATTTGCACAGAGGTCTTTCAAATGCATTTTTTTGGGGAAAAAAATACACTATTTAAAAATAAAATAAAAACAGTAAAGTTAGCCCATTTTTTTTTTTTCAGCCAAAAGTTTTGACTACCTGTTTTTATTTAATACATAGGTTTTTTTTTTTTTTTTTTTTTTTTTTTTTTAATCTAAATCATACATACAAGTAAACTGATTGGAGGTTTTTTTTTTGTTTAACCACTTGCAGACCGGACCATTTTGCTGGTCAAAGACCAGACCACTTTTTGCGATTCGCCACTGCATCGCTTTAACTGACAATTGCGCGGTCGTGCGACGTGGCTCCCAAATAAAATTGACGTCCTTTTTTTCCCACAAATAGAGCTTTCTTTTGGTGGTATTTGATCACCCCTGCGGTTTTTAATTTTTGCACTATAAACAAAAATAGAGCGACAATTTTAAAAAAACGCATTATTTTTTACTTTTTGTTATAATAAATATCCCCCAAAAATATATAAAAAAACATTTTTTTCCCTCAGTTTAGGCCGATACGTATTCTTCTACATATTTTTGGTAAAAAAAAATCGCAATAAGCGATTATTGATTGGTTTGCGCAAAAGTTATAGCGTTTACAAAATAGGGATAGTTTTATAGCATTTTTATTAATAATTTTTTATTATTTTTTTTTTTACTAGTAATGGCAGCGATCAGCGATTTTTATTATGTCTGCGACATTGTGGGGGACCCATCGGACATTTTTGACACATTTTTGGGACCATTGTCATTTATACAGTAATCACTGCTATATAAATGCAGTGATTCCTGTGTAAATGACACTGGCGGTGAAAGGGTTAACCAGTGGGTGGCAGTGTAGGGGTTAAGTGTTCCTAGGGGTGTGTTACTAACTGTGGGGGGGTTGGGCTTTCATTTAGTGAACACTGATCTCTGCTCCAATCACATGGAGCAGAGATCAGCGTCACTAGTTGCTAGGCAGAATGGAGAAATGTTGTTTACACAGCATTTCCTCCATTCGGCCGCTCCGTGAGACGATCGCGGGGATGCCCGCGGCGATCGAGTCCGCGGGTCCCGCGACCGGACTCACGGGGGTCCCGACCAGCGCGGGAGCGCGGCGCGCTCCCGATGGCAGGGCGGCATTGAATATTGAACGTACCTGTACGCCAATATGCCTGCCCGTGCCATTCTGTCGACGTACATCGTCGTGCGCTGGTCGGGAAGTGGTTAATAAATGTTTAAATGTAAGAAATTTTCTGTATCACTTATGAAGGCTGCTTTCACACTGGAGCGTTGATGGTAAAACGCAAGTTTTAGCGGCTCTTTACCATCATTTTAGCGGTGCTATTTGGCTGCTAGTGGGGCACATATAACCCAGCTAGCGGCCAAGGAAGAGGTTAAATGCACCCATGAAGCACTGCTGCCAAATCGCATTGCATGCGCTTCGGCAGTGGTGCCCATTCATATCAATGGGCAGGAGTGGTGGAGGAGCGGTATACACCACTCCAAACGTGCTGCTTGGAGGACTTTTTTTTTTAAGATCCTGCCGGCGCATCGCCTCAGTGTGAAAGCACTCTGTCTTTCACACAGACTGCAGGGGAGCCATTTTGCAGGCACTTTACAGGCGCTATTTTTAGCCCAAAAGCGCCTGAAAAACGCCCCAATGGGAAAGGTGTGTTAGATCAAGGGGGATTAAAAAAAAAATAATAATAAATAAAATAGAAAAAAAAAAAAAAAATCGGCCTAACATATCGGCCCAAAAAAATCGGCATCATATATCGGCTATCGGCCGCCATGATTTCTAAATATCGGCATCGACCAGAGAAAAACCCATATCGGTCGACCTCTATTAAATACTAAAAGTTCAGTTCAGTGGTCAGTTCAGGTCGGGGTCTTAACTATTATTTGGCCCTTTCATTTTATTTTACTTGAGGTTTCTTGCACTGATGTCCTACTTTGAGGCTCTGCTATATGCCCAATTTTTCTCCAGACTGTTGAGTCAAAATTCTGACTACATGAAATGAACAGACTTGGTCTCTGGATTGCCCCCATGTTTCTAACCAGCAAGTCCAGACTCCTGGGCATTGTGGATTTCCACCTGGTGCTGGAGATGTTCCTGATGTTCCTCCTTTTTTTTTTTTTTTTTTTCCCTTTGCCAATGTCGAATCATCTAAAGGTAGCTGCATATAACCCATTTAGGACTACAAATCATGTGTACTGTACTACAAGAAAAGTATTTTACAGGCAAGTAAATAAATCCTAATGTCCCAATGCCCATACCACCTATTGCACTCAACGGCACATGTGTCAAACCCTAGCCCTGCAGGCTGAATCCAGACCACCAAGCCATTTCATTTAGCCATCGAACCTCTCCAGCAGCAGAGAGGAAGACCTAACTCTTTTGCCAGATCTTGTGGTTCTCTGTGCAGCTGCGCAGAGGCTAGTTTAAAGTTTCAGACTTTTTATAACATGTAACAAGAAATGAGATTTGTAATGCATTTGTATAAGGCTGCATTGGCTTTTTGTGAACCCTTTGATGGTTGGCAAAGTAATTTGCTACTACATGTGTCTATGCTGCGCTTCTTTGGTGCTATTTTTGCATGTCAGGCAGCACACTAAAATGAATGGGCTGTCGTAAATGCCCCACGCAAAAAACCTGCATGCACTGTCACGCCTGCGCAGGTGTGACTGGAGCCTTACTGAAGGGAATGGGGCCTTTTATTAATGGCACTCTATGCAAATCAGTAAGCTAAAACTATTGCTTAATCACACTATTTTAAGGACCTCTATCTTCCTATAAATGAAAAGCCAGAGCTCCAAAGCTACTCAGAATTCAATATTGTAAATATATTTTTTTCACACAGATGTATTACGAGTATGCTTAAAAATTATGCTTTGAAATCTGGCTTTAAAACCATTACTTGAAGGCCAGGGATCTCCAAACTACGGCCCTCCAACTGCTACAGAACTAAATGTCCCATGAGGTATTGTAAAACTCTGACATTCACAGACATGAATAGGCATGATGGGAATTGTAGTTCCTGAACAACTGGAGGGAAATAGTTCGGAGACCCCTGCTGTAAGGCATAGGTGCTCAACCTGTGACCCTCCAGCTGTTGCAGGATTAAAGTCCTATCATGCCTCTGCCTTTTGGAAATCATGCTTGTAACTGTCGGCCTTGCAAAACATCATGGAACTTGTAGTCTTGCAACAGCTGGAGGGCCACAGGTTAAGCACCTATATACTGTGATGGATGAGAACTATAAATTAGTTCTTGGTTATCTGCTGCTATTCCTAATTAAAAAGTATAAATGTGCATGCACACCAGAAGTAAACACTCTCTGAGATATGTTCAGCTCAGGCTACTTCTAAATACTGATTTATTGGTGGGCGGTGTTAATATTTTATACAGAAAGATACGTCATTGCTATGTCAGTCTAATTGGTACATCTTATTGGTTACAATACAAGAGAAATGAAGAAACTTGATGCTTGAAGTTTGGTTGAAGCTGGTTCTGTTATCTCAAATGAATTCTTCTAACGCGTGGGATGTGGGGGGTAGACGCCATCTTGGCTCCGAACATAAAGTCAATCTGTATACTACATAATAAGTAAGGAACATGTATACACATAAGCAAATAGACATTTTCTGATTATCATTATGTACATTGGATTCCTTAACAGTCCCCCCTAAAATGGCTATTTTCTTCTGTCCCTCATCTAAAAGGTCCTACTCACCTGGCCCATTCTCCTCAGCAACTCTTTTTAAGCTGTATATAGAGTTGGGCAGCAACTAGTTCACTACCCCCCTCGATACAGCTGGAGAAGGGCAATCAGGTGCTATCTACCCCTATAACCCTATAGGATTGTGAGATTTTGGACAGGGAGTGACTGTAGAGGAGTGAAGGGTTTGTCACCCTCCATCATAAGAGGGTCCTCTTCTTCTTGGTGGAGAAATGTAGGTGGGCTGTTGTCTACAGCCTTGCTCATTAACTTCTTTACGAAAGGTAGAATACAGCATACAATCGGGGGGGGGGGGGGGTAAAAGAACCAGGATTATTAGTACCGTTGCCCCTATCTGGGCGAGCACCTTCTGCCACCCACTCATCCAGCTAAAATATTGATCCCATGGGTCTGTAATACCGGAGTTCTTCTTCAACTCCAATGCTAATTTCTTTATAGCTAAAGTTATTTTACCATTTGGGCCGGTATTATCAGGAATGTAGGTGCAACAGGTTCCCGTTTTTTTTTCTATTTTTACAGACACTTCCTTTCTCAGCTAACAGCATGTCTAAGGCCATCCGGTTCTGGAATGTCATGTAGGAAGTGGGGGGTAACTGGCCAGCAATTCCCTGGCTTTGAATTCATCAGGGACCCCCCTTGGGACCCCTATAGCATCTATGTACACATGAGGGTCAAAGCTTCCGGAGAGAGCTGCTCGCTTCCTCCTCTGACTGTGTGCTGGGTCAGTGTATGTATCAGGGGTATCTTCTGCTAGGATATGGAGGGGCATAATGACCTTTTTAAGGGCACATTTACCGGTCCAGATACCCTCTAATCTGGTCCTATGTTCCAACCCACTGTCCCTCCCAGGAACCACAATTCTGGCCCCAGTAACTGTCTGTAAAACACACATGTATATCCTTACCATCAGGGATGTCACTGTACCAATGGCATTGCCATGAAAGAGTCAAACAGACAAGGTACTATGTCACAGTAATCAAAGGTAAAGGTGGTCACATGTGTACCTGAAGAGTTGTACCAAAATGTAATTATGTTATAATTTTTTGTGATGACCACCTCCTGGGCCTCCCCTCTAGACCAAACAGAAAAAGGATATGCAGCATGGTCGTCATGAAGTGGGCGGGATCTTGTCCTCGGGGGTGGAGCTTTCTTGCAGTGGGAAGCGTGTATTCAGGTATTCTTCCCGGCCAATTCCACTGAGGTGGCTGTGGTCAGCAAAACTTGGAATGGACCATCATATCTGGGTTCAAGAGAATGTTTTCTCACAAATTTCTTTACCAGCCCCCAATCTCCAGGCAGTAGTTGGTGTATTCCTGTATCTAATTCAGGATCTGGAATGGAAGAAAACACCTGGACATGCATTTGGGTTAATTCTCGTGATAATGCGGTTACATAATTAGTCAACACATCAGATTGCAACTGAAACTGTTGTGGAAAGTGACAGCCAAGTCTGGGGGCTGAACCAAACTAAATTTTATAAGGAGATAGGGCATATTACCCCCGAGGAGTGTGTCTGACACTGAACAGGGCAATGGGCAAACTGTCTGGCCGACTCATGTTAGTCTTTTGGGCCATCTTCTAACATCCTGTTTTTCTAGTGTCCCTTTCATCCTTTCTACCTTCCCGCTACTTTGAGGGTGGTAAGGGGTGTGTAGAGCCAACTGAACCCCCAGTGCTGCCCTAATCTTTTGTAAGGGTTGCTGTGAAGGCTGGGCCCAATCGCTCTCTATCACCTCTGGGACCTCAAATCTACATACTATCTCACTCAGTAGTTCCTTAGCTGTGGTCCTGGCAGTCATGTCCACCTCCACTAGGGGGCGTCATCCTCTGGAAGGGGTATAGAGCTTTTGCCAGGTGCTTCTTCTGTGCCTCTTCTGTACATTCTGGGTTACATTTGTCGCAGATAGTGCATGATCTGCAGAAGTTGTTGGTCAATGAAGTAACTCATAAGTTCATAAGAGTCTTTGTCAAGTGGGCAGTTCCATTTCCCCATTGCACCATGGCTGGGTACATACTCCTGGGTAGACAAGGCTTCTTGTTGCACTCGAATAGTCCATCTCTGAGAGTTGCTCCTCTCCGTTTCCAGCTTTCCTTCTCATCCAGACTTGCTGCTTCCTGTAATTATTTCAGATAAACTCTGTCCACTGGGAGAGTCTGTAGGGTAAGCATGGAGTGGTCTTCTTCTACCACCCTGCTGTCCACTTTCCGTGGACCACTGGCTGTCTGTTTGGCAGCTGAATTGGCTAGATTGCCTCGAGCTTCCTTCGAGTTTAGTTTGTTGTGTGCTTTACTTTTAGAATAGTCACTTGGGTTGGGAGAAGCAGGGCGTCCATCAAGTCCTTGATGGCTGAGCTGTTTCACAGGTGTTCCTGCAGCCGTCAGGAACCCTCTGTCCTTCCAGATAACACCAAAATCATGGGCAACGCTGAAAGCATATCTTGAGTCCGTATAAATGTTGGCTCTTTTTCCCTCTGCCAATTTACATGCTGTAGTAAGTGCTTGCAGCTCTGCCACCTGTGCAGACATCACCGGCGGTAAGGTTTCAGTTTGGAGAACCGAGTTTTCAGTGGTGACCTGGATCCTGCAGGGGTATTTCACTCATGGTGGGGATATGCGTGGTTTCCAGCCGCATTAGTTCGATGCAGTCATGGGGTGACAAGTCAAGACTCGACTCCTCCTCCTTACCCCCCTCGAGAAGTGGAAGAAGGGTGGTAGGTTTCGGTGTTTGACAACGTAATAGAGTAATGCTGTCTAGAAGGTAGGAACACAGGAGTCTCAAGTGTCTGGCAGTGGACGGATGTTTCGGAGCCCTAGCACCAAAGATGGTGTGCTTGAAGGCCTCAAAGTTGGATATTGCTTCAGGAGACATCTGGAAGGGGTCTGATTTCAGGGCATCATACAAAACTTGCATCAGTAGGGAGCCTTCTGAAATCCATGCTCTGCAATAGGAAATTAGTCCAAGGAAGGAATGAAGGGGCTTCTGGCCTTGTGGCAGTGGTATGTCAGAGATTGCTTACACCCTGTCTTCAGTGAGGTGTCTTGTCCCATGGGACAAGACAGTGTCCAAGAACAATTACAGATGTTGAGCACCACTGCAATTTGGGCTTTGAGGTTTTGCAGCCCTGTTTGGCAAGATGGCACAACTGGCTTTCTGAGGTGACTTCAACAGTGGGTAAGTCAGCTGCACAGTGGAGAAGGTCATCAACATATTGGAGGAGAGTCACTTCCAGGTGATCCACTTGTTATGTGTCAAGGATGATAGCCGTAGCGTT
Organism: Lithobates pipiens; assembly: GCF_037356315.1. Classification (NCBI taxonomy): domain Eukaryota; kingdom Metazoa; phylum Chordata; class Amphibia; order Anura; family Ranidae; genus Lithobates; species Lithobates pipiens. Next base: position 519,895,086 of record NW_027507903.1, on the reverse strand, counting down.
TGCAAACTAGCTTGGAGAGTTCTGTGCCCCTTTTTGGCATAACTGTCTGGGTACGTTGCTGCTTCTTTTCGTGGGAGAAGGCAAAGAGGTACCTGCAGGAAGGATGCAGGGGTACACTGTAGAATGCATTTGCCAGGTCCACCACAGTGAAGTACTCAGCCATTGGAGGTACAGCTGATAAGGTATGTGGATTTGGCACAATTGGGGTGTCCAACACTCTGACTTCGTTAATTGCTCGCAGATCCTGCACCATCCTGTATCTGTCAGGTTCTCCCTTAGGTGTTTTCTTCTTGACAGGAAAAAGAGGTGTATTACATGGTGAGGTACAGGGGATCAAGGCCCCATTCTGGACCAAGGCAGCTACATGTTTCGAGATAGCTTCTGATTGCGCCAACTTAAGTGGGTATTGTGGTTTCCGGGGCAATGATGCGCCCTCTTTGAGCTTGACTGAAACTGGTGGCACTTTTAAGTGACCAATGTCTTCCGGGCCCGTGGACCATAGACACGCAGGAATTCTGTCAAGTACTTCTTTTGGTATTGAACTTGGAGTTATTGCTTCATGAAGTGTCATCAGGAGAGGCAGAGAATACAAAGCAGATGAGTCTTCCAAGGATAGGGGAGTATGTAACTTCACCCCCCCCTATAGGTGTGAAGATGAATGACGCCTGTAGTCTGGACAGCACATCAGCTCCTTGTAGATTCAAGGGACATGTAGAGGACACCGCGAATCTGGTAAGCAAATCAGGAAATGTCCCCACTTGGAGAGGCTCAGTGAGTGGACTGGAGCGGGGCACCCCATCCACTCCCACGCAGGAAACATCAATAGTGGAAAGGAAAGAATTATCAGGCAGGTCCTCAGCCCTCAACACACTCCTGGCTGCACTCATGTCAATGAGAAAAGTGGTAGGTTTTCCTTGTATAGGTAACGTGACCTTTGCTAGGGGTCCCCCAGTCTCATTTGAGGACACTGTCATAAGGGGTGACATGGGTTTTCTCATTTCCTAGCATGAGTTGGGGCGTGGTGGTGGAGATTCATGTCCACGTTGCACTTCGCGGGGATCCCTGTCTTGTCTCAGATGTCTTGGGGCTCTGCGTACTCTTCTGATGTGACCCCGCTTCCCACAGTTGTAACAGATGATCTTTTCCCTGGTATTGGGCAGTGGTGGTGGACGAGTGTAGGCGGGATCTTCATCTTGTGTTACCATGAGGGGCGTTGGTTTTTTCCTTTTTGGTTTTCTATCCCTCTGGCCACCAACAGTAAATTAAACATTTTCATTGAGCGATATTCAGGGCGGGCCACCATCAGGCTTTTTTCTGATATCCTCTCTGAGTCCTGAGACAAAAGCAGATAATGTGTGTGTCTTTTCATAGAGGGAGAAGCCCAGATGTTCAAAGGCCTGTATGAGTCTAGCATGATACTTCTCCACAGACTCCCCTTTATCTTGGGCAATATCTTGGATTGTGGTGGTCTGATCTGCCAATTTCTCCTTTGCCCAGTCGCGGAGTTGTGCACAGAACTCCAAGCCTGAGGTATAAGAAGTGGCACTTGCCAGGCAGGCATCATTGAAGGCTGTCTGCATGACTGGCCAAAAGACATGTCCTGCTTTAATTTGGCATAGGCTGATCAAGTCTCTCCAGGCAGCTGAGTAAGCTTCTTGTATCTGCACTATCCTGCGGTAGAAGGGCATTGGCTGTTTCTCTGGGTCAGGCAGACTTGTCACTAAGGTTGCTGCTTGTGATGGGGTAAAAGCGACATACATCACCGGTGCCCCTTCTGGTAACCGAGACTGGTGTTGGGGCAGGGAAGGGGCACTGTTCCTTATGGTTGTCAGCATACGTTTGAGATCCTCCCGGAACTGTGAGTCCGGAGCCGGATTAGGGGTTAAATCAGCAGGTGGCCTTGCTGCCTGTTGTTGGTCTTCCCACTCGGACGCTTCTTCATCATTAACATATCCGGCCTGTGAAGGTAGTGCTTCCATATTAGGGAAGACAGGTGTGTGGTAAGAACCATCCTGGTTTAAATGGGAAGAACTGGTTATATGCCACGGCTGGGCCTATTGGGTGTACCAAGATGGCCGCCGGCAGTAAGTGCACTGGGCTGTGCCTGAAGCGAGGGCTTGGGTGTACCAAGATGGTCACAGTGGGTTATGCTCGGGTTGGGGTGGTGAGAAGGGAGTGGGCGTTAGTTGTCCCTCTCCTCCTTCGTTCCAGTTTTTGTATATGGGGGCGGTACAGCCACATGATTATTAACTCTGTGATTCACATACATAGTACAATTTGCATCTTTCTTGATTTCCTCTTCTATCCAACCTTCTTTGTGCAATGACCTTGCCGTCCTGTACCATGCTTCTGCCACATCCAATAAGCCGTTATCACACAGACTCTACTTTTTCTTCTTATCAGCACATGCCATTCTTCTGCTTCTTGCAACATCTTCTCTCCTCTTCTAATATCACATTCTAGCATTCCCTTCTCTCTCTCCTTCTCTCTCTCCTTCTCTCTCTCCTTCTCTCTCTCCTTCTCTCTCTCTCTCTCTCTCTCTCTCTCTCTCAGCGGACGGCTTAAGAGGAGAATACAGGCAACAAAGTGGTTAATACTCCTCTGACTGCTGTCTTATCAAAGAATTCCTAGGGTGGGGGCTCGCATCCCTGCGAGAGATCTGTCTCCTAGCACACTCCTGACTGTTCGAGGGTCAAAACTAGCACGTCAGAGGTGGTGTGGAGCAGTGGCTTATGGCCCAACTGATCCTTCAGGTAGCCACTTTCTCTCACTGTCACCCTCTTCGTGTATATCAAACAGTAATGGACAAATACACACACAGGACATGACACCTGACACTCTTTGAACTGCAAAGATAGCTCTCGGGAAAAGCTCACCTGAGTCACAAGACTGCCAAATTCCAGCTAGCCTTCTTTCAAACTGCCCTCATTCACAGTTTGAGATAAACCCTCAGGACAGCTTTCCCGAGCAGAACATTCATAGACGTTTCGCAAGACTGCCACATCCGCAAGTCTTCTTTCAAACTGCCTTAATTCACAGTTTGAGATTAACCCTCAGAGGTCCTACACAGCCAACCTCGAGTAACCCCGTCTATAAATGCCTGCAGAATTCCACCCCACCACCAGAGATAGGGGTGAGGATGGACACACGCCTGCAGCTGCACTTTCAGTCTGCTAAATCTGCAGCCCTTCAGAATGACAGACACTGAACAGATAATAGTCAGCAGAAAACCATTAGCAGGTTCGTTAAAATGGCTTCAGGCGAGAAATAAGTTACCTGCCTCTTTGAACAATCGAAAGGAGCCAACAAGACCAAATCAACCAGCCAAACCAGAGAGGTCGTACAAATGGTAAGGATAAATATGCTTACCGTACTGTTAGGGCTGCGCGCTTAACCCCCTTCTCTGATCTGGCCAGCCGTTCAGTCCTGGAATGCGGTCTCCCTTCGATTGAAGCCTGAAAGCCGCCCACATGGGCGCCAGTTGTGATGGATGAGAACTATAAATTAGTTCTTGGTTATCTGCTGCTATTCCTAATTAAAAAGTATAAATGTGCATGCACACTAGAAGTAAACACTCTCTGAGATATGTTCAGCTCAGGCTACTTCTAAATACTGATTTATTGGTGGGCGGTGTTAATATTTTATACAGAAAGATACGTCATTGCTATGTCAGTCTAATTGGTACATCTTATTGGTTACAATACAAGAGAAATGAAGAAACTTGATGCTTGAAGTTTGGTTGAAGCTGGTTCTGTTATCTCAAATGAATTCTTCTAATGCGTGGGATGTGGGGGGTAGACGCCATCTTGGCTCCGAACATAAAGTCAATCTGTATACTACATAATAAGTAAGGAACATGTATACACATAAGCAAATAGACATTTTCTGATTATCATTATGTACATTGGATTCCTTAACAATACAATCCCTTCCTAAACACAAGTCATTGAAGCTTTTCTGCACAGTCCAACTTTAGCAGTTCCAGCATAGATCTGTTAACTTTGCTATAGCTCTGTTTTGTGTGTGCGCCCAAATTATTTGGATGACAATTTAAAAATACCCAAAATTCCATTTAATCTGTGTTGTGAAGTACAGGTAGGTGGAAGGTGCATTCCTTTAGAGCAGTGGGACGTCATTCTAAATTGGTGTGTTACTGCTATGCATGCATTAATTATTTCAATATCCTTTTGTAGTACACCACACACAAACAGACTGATAGAGGGGCCAGTATTTCAAACCAATCAGGCTCTGCCTTAGCATGTGTGCTGATAATGGTTCAGAGAGGCACAAACTTTGCTAGCAGAAAGCATAAGATGTCAACAACATACTTGCACATTATGGCAAACTAATCTCTGTTGGCCCCTTTTCTAGAGCTCTTATTTCAAAGCTAACCCCCTCTACTCCTTCCATCATCACCATCTTCTCTGATGCTTATTTGGGTTAAAGTCGATTCCTTCTGCCCATGGTTTCGTTGGTAAAGATGCATCTCCTGCACATGTGAACAGGATTTACATTTTCCTTACACCTGCCTCTATTCTCGGCATCTTACAGATGTCGTGGATATACAAACGCAAACACACACACACAGATTTCTGCAATGGCGTGAAAGAAAATGTATACAAAAAGTGCAGTACATTTTCTGTTTAATATTTTCTTGTTTTTGGTGTTGGAGGATACAGGTTTGTTCATGTGTATATTTTATAATACAATGGCAAAGTGTTTGCAGCATTTGTTTAAAGAGAAGGTAATCCCTGCCCTATTTTGTTTTTCAGAGTGGCTGTCTTTTGTTTACAAGCAGCAGTGGTTCACTATGCTGCGAGCTGAGCAGGATAATGACACTGGGTGAGTAGATCACACATCTTAAAGTGATTGTAAAGTTTTGTTTTGTTTTGTTTGTTTTGTTTTTTAGCAAGCATTTCATACTTGCATCCACTGTGCAGTTTGTTTTGCATAGAGTGGCCCTGATTATCCTCTTCTGGGGTCCCCCTGCAGTACTGGTAGCTCCCCTCCACATTGTATAACCCCCTAGGAGAAGCACTCTCCTGAGGGCCCTGCCCCCCCTCCCCCCAGCGCCATGTCATTGGATTTGATTGGGAGCCAATAGCTGTGCTGCTATCAATCTATCCAATCGAGCCGAGAATCCTGGGCAGAGGAAGAGCACGTCTTCGCCGTGGGAAATTCCAGGCCTCAGGTGAGTAAAACAGGGGGCTTGGGGGGGGGGGGGGGGGGGGGGAGGGCAGTCACTAGAAGTTTTTTTTCGTCTTAATGCCTAGGGTGAGGTGAAAAAACACGGGGGTTTACAACCCCTTTTTATAGCGTCATTCTTCTGTTTAGTGTAGTTAAACACAAGACTGGACGTATGGCATAACGGTGTATTGAAGTCCATGTTTAGTACTTTTGTGCAACACCATATTCCTCTAGCAGTGGTTGAAGTTTAATGGTTTCACCACCTTAAAACCATAGCTCTGTTTTGGTAATTTTTACAGACAGCTGTGACTTTCTAAGTCCACCAACCTACCGTGACAAGTACATTGGAGTTGCACTCCTCTGGTTAGTCCCGCTCCAGGTGCTAACACAAACAAAACCAGTGACTAACAATAGGAATAAAAGAACGGCTACACACCACAGGAAGTTTCCAACAATTTTATTCCAAAAATGGCAAATGACAGCCAACAAAGAGTGCTCCCAGTGCATCTGGACTGTAGTGACTGCTCACCTGTAGAGGCGTATTCCTTGTTTGAATCTAGTGAATAACAATGCTGTTAGGTGCTAGCTTGCCTGTAGGGCTTGCCCAGCCCTCTGAAATCAACGGACAAAAGATGTAGGGAGGCCTCTATGGCAAAACCCATGGAAGGTGAAACGGGGCAGAGAAGGAGGCAGGCTGAGACACTTCGCTTTTATGTTATAACAGGGCTGATTATCGGAATGCTACCTACATCATTTTGTCTTCTGGTTAGCAGTTTTTTTTGTTTTGTTTTTGTCAATATGGAGAATGTTGAGTGAAACTTGTTACTGAATTATTTGAATCTAGTGTGCGAAACTCCACCATGTATAAAATATTGAGCATTTTTTGATAGACTGCAGCTAAAGTTTAGACCACTTTATTGGATGGATTGAATGGATCAGCAAAATATTTAGTGGAGTGTGCAAGTAGCACACTCTTGTATGATCCCATGCCAAGAATTTCCAGTTATGCTTTTCCTCCTGACTGTCTTGGTTGTTGGCCACACAGAAATTGAACATTCCAATACACTGCTGTACTGTAGATGTGTTGAAGAGCAGTGATGGACATGTCGGGATTGATCAACCCCATTGTGACTGCAGTGGAATTGCAAATCTATTTGCTCTAAATTGGCAGATTGTTACGCAATTCTTGTCTACGAAGAGTTGCAGTATAGGTATCGTCTATGTTAACAGTGTAGCGCTTATTTCTACAATATTTTGCCAACCCAGTAGTGTGATCTCCCTCTCTGCAGCTCTATGCATGTGTAGGATTGATACCTCTTGAAGACTGTGTCTAAAGCCTAGTACAAATGATCAGAAAATCAGACAAATAACGCTTTCTAAGTGATCGTCTGATAATCTGATTGTTAGTACACAGCTTTCGAGAGCCGATCATGACTGTTAATCTGAAATTATCCAGTGAGACAAATGCACACATTTTCCTCGTACGATACCAGATCGTACTATTTTAGTTTAATCAGTACAGGTTTAGTCTGAAAATACAAATACAATGAAATCCATTACATCGCTTCTGACTTTTTATTCTATTGTACGAGAATTTTTTTTAACTTTTAATAACCTCTTTTCAATTTAAAGGCTAACATGCAAAAAGTGATCAGTTGCCATTCTTTTCCAGTGTAACAAAAGCGCATGAAAACTATTCCCTATTAAATCCTATATAACTGTTCACACTGCAAGTGCACTGCAGTCCTACATGCTGCATCTTTAAAGTGGAAGTAAACCCACTTTTTTAACTTTTACCTACAGGAAAGCCTATAATAAGGCTTACCTGTAGGTAAAAAAAATATCTCCTAAACCTGTACGGTTTAGGAGATATTCCCCTCGGTATGCGCCGCTGACTGCAGCGGCGCATGCGCACAAGGGGGTTCTCTCCGTGAAAATCCGGCAGCGCTCGCCCGGCCGGATTTAAATCTCCCGCGCGCATGCGCGGGAGTGACGATATCGCGGCTCCGGCCACTCACAGCGCCGGAGCCGCGATACCCGGAAGAGACGCCGAGGGAGCATGTCGGCTTCCTCGGCGTGGATCGGGCGAGATGTCGGGGCCTCGTTCTAAGGTAAGTATTTCATAATGAGCTAGTATGCGGTGCATACTAGCTCATTATGCCTTTTGCTTTGCAGGTTTAAAAAAAAAAAAAAAAAAAAATGCGGGTTTACTACCGCTTTAATAAAGTTTCTCTTTCCTTCACTGACAGGAGAGGACTAGGCAGAACATGTTATACATGTGAAAAAAAACAGAACTTTACAGTTCCGCCCAGGGGGCGGTCCCTCCAGTAACATGCCCTCAGCCTGCTTCCTGCAGCTCAGTTTTTTTTTCTGCCTAGTGAAGGAGATGGACCTAGGAACCCTGGGATTTTTTTTGCAGAAGTTTGCCTTTTGCGCAAGATTTTATCTAACAGCCGGCTGAGTGACAGCCTGGATACCCTTATCCTTGTCTCCCCAGCCTAGCCATAAAGCGTGTGCAGACCATAGCTATGTGCTGGGTCAGCCACAACATGCCTCTCAGGCTCCAGGGGGGCAGGTGAGCACAGCACTCAGGGGCACACATATGACTGGACTACTGTTTTTGTCAGTGTGCCGTGGGCAGCAGCCATCCCGTACTGATCGGAGAGTGGGACTGTGATGGGATGTTCCCAGCTCATCCGGATGGTAAGTACAGCTCTCCCTGCCTCGGCGGGGTTGAGCAGCTGGGCATTCCCTGGGAGGTCGATTTGGGGGTCCCTCTCTTCTCTCCTTGTCCCCTGGGGGGCCCTCAACTTGAATGGGGGGCTGCACTGGGTGTCTGGTCTCCCCGCTGGGTGTCTGGAGGTCTGCACCCTGCAGAGTCCCTCAAGGCTCTCCTTTATCACCCGTTCTCTTCAACATTTACATTCGCCCACTCCTCCAAATCATCAGATGCTCAGATCTCTTCTTCCACTCTTACGCTGACGACACGCAACTTTATTTCCGGATCAATGGAAAAAAAGATCACCAACAACAACTTGAAAACTGCCTCAAATCAATAGAGGACTGGATGACCACTGACTCCCTCCAGCTGAACGAATCAAAGACAGAGCTTCTCATCTTACACCCAAATCATAAGCCCGCAACCAAAACCTCCTGGTCTCCACCAACCGTCTTTGGGCAGACTATCTCCCCAAAGACCAAAGCGAAGAGTCTTGGGGTTATTTTAGACGCACAAATGTCAATGGATGCGCAAATAGGATCTGTAGTCAGTGGATCTCACCATCTGCTACGCATGCTTCGCAGACTCATCCCTTTTATCACAAAGAATGACAAAGCAGTGGTAGTTGGAACAATCATTAATTCACGACTGGGCTACCACAATATTAACTTGCGCGATTACAACTGATCCAAAACACGGCGGCAAGGCTGATAACAGGAAAAAAACCCTGGGATACCACCTCTCCTTCGCTGATAAGCTTACATTGGCTAACCGTAAAAAATCGAATCACGTTCAAGACCCTTTGCCTCACCCACAAATGTGTGCATAGAGAAGCTCCGCAATACCTAATGGAGAAAATAAATCATTACACACCAAACCGCAGTCTTCGATCAGCCAACAAAAACCTCCTCCTAATGCCCAAAGCCCGGTATAAATCCAAGGGGGATCGGAGATTCGCTGTCCAAGGGCCTCAGCTATGGAATGCTCTACCAATCAACATCCGCCTGGAAGAAAATCACCTGGCTTTTAGGAAAAAACTCAAGACCTTCCTCTTTTAGCAGATGATCAAAGCTCACCTCAGCGCCTAGAGGCGATTCGGTTCGCATTGTGCGCTATACAAGTATTTCATTCATTCATTCATTGCCATAGCTGTTCTTTAGCCTTTTTCACTGTCCTTTGTCTGTGTACAGTTGCCTGTCAGACATTTTTTGTGTGTCAGGGGCCATTTTGCTGTAGTTGGGTGGCCATTTCCCTGTGGTTATGTCCCTTATACTGGGCGGCCGGCGGCTATTTTGTTGTAGCCCAGCACGGTTTTTATGCTCAGCGCTGGTCCCTGCTGCTCAGAACAGTGCGGTTTCTCACTCAGCACACCTGGGAGCTGACACGGGCACTTGTAGCTGAGCGGTGCAGAACTCAGTCAGGGTGGGGAGTCCTGCGGTGGGGGCCCCTCAGTCTGCAGCTAGGAGGGTAGGACTGTACAGCTGTCCTAAATCCCCAGGGCTGGCAGACTGGTTGGGTCAGCAGGGCTTCAGAAACTGGTGTTTCTTCCCCCGAACTCCCTGCAACTGCAACCGGCTAGTCTGCTAGTGCAGTGCCTTTGGACGCTTTGTCGGCGGTCCTTGAAATGTTCGTTGCCAGGGTGGAGGTGGTGTGTGGGCGTAAAGGTGGTAAAAAATGGCCCCTGCCCCCTCCCCTCCTCTGGGGAGAGCTGTGACGCAGACTCGGGCCCCACTGAGACTGGTGGCCCCTGCTCTGTTGCTTAAGATGAAGCTGACCAGGACGGTGAGGATGAGTCCCGTCCGGGTCCGTGCAAGACAAAGCGCTAGTTGGAGCACTTATCACAGCTGTGCGTGATACCCTGAAAATTCAGGATACAGCAGGTCCCTCTGCTGAAGTAGCGGCCCCTTTTGGGTCCCATAAGCCAGCCCGTACACCTAAGGTGTTTCCGTATCTGACTTATTTCGTTCATATACAAGGAATGGGGAAGACCGCAACGGACTTTCTCAGTCCCAAAAAGAATGGCGGTGCGTTACCCCTTTGAGGAGAGCCTTCTTAAATGGTTGGCTCCTCTGGTCGTAGACCCCCCAGTATCCAGGTTAAATAAAGTAACCATGATCCCGGTAGAGGGGACTCCTGCCTTTTTAAGGACCCCACGGACAGGAAGGCCGAGGCAGTGGCCCGTTGCTTGTTTACGGCTATGGGGTCAGCAATACGACCAGTACTGGCCACAGCACTTGTGTTGCAGACACTTACTGAATGGGCAAGACACTTGCACCATGAATTGGAGAAGCAGCAGGCTACTTCCGTCTGCGTGGAATTGGCAGACCAGGTAGTGCACGGCCTTAAATGCGTTTGTGACGCGGCTCTGGATACGCTTCCTCTGCTATCCAGGGCTTCAGTTTCAGCAGTGGTGCTGAGGCGCCTGATTGGCTAAAATGCTGGTCTGTGGACCAGGCATCTAAAGCCTTGACGGGTCTACCCTCTTCCTTGGTGAGCAGCTCTTTGGATGACATAAGAATGTCACAGGTGGGAAGAGTACCTTGTTCCCACAAGCCAGGAAGACTAAGGAGCCACGCCGCAGGCAAGGGCCCTCATTTTCTGCTCAAGAGGCTTTTCCTCTGTCCGGGACTTCAGCTAAACGCTCCCAGTCCAACAGGATGACCTCTGAGGGACAGAAACGTCCCTGGAACCACAAGTCTGCGAGCAAAAGTGCTACCGCATGAAGGTTTGCCCCCACCCGTCTTATGGGTGAGAGGTCGCCTCCGGGAGTTTGCAGCCCGGTGGGCCTCTCTGCTATCAGACCAATGGGTCTGCAAACTGATTTCTTCTGGCTACAAGATGGTGTATTCTCTCTTGGCCACCAAACAGATTCTTCGCCTCCATCATACCCTTACTCCCGGCTCGCTGGGAGGCCCTATTGGGGGCAGTATGGGACCTGCTAGGCTGCAGGGTGATAGTGCCTGTTCCGGGCTCGGAAAGGTTTCAGGGGTTCTACTCCAATCTATTTGTAGTCTCCAAAAAGGAAGGGGTATGTCCAAACTTGGACCTAAAAGCCCTCAATTGCTTTGTAAAAGTACAGAGGTTCAGAATGGAATCGGTTTGCTCAGTAGTCGCTGCCCTCCATCAAGGGGACTCCCTAGCGTCTTTGGACATCCAGAGGTGCGTACCTGCACATACCCATATGCCTCCGGCATCAGAGGGTTCTGCGATTTGCAGTTAGAGAAGCCCACTATCAGTTTGTGGCTCTCACTTTTGGCTTGGCTTCAGCACCCCGAGCCTTTACCAAGGTATTTTCTCCAATTTTGGCGTTATTGCATCAACACAGGATCGCAATCGTAGGTTTTATAGACTATCTCCTTCTGAGAGCAGCTTCCACATCAGAATTAAAGGAGGATGTGGCGATCACCATGCAAACCCTGCAAGAATTTTGGTGGCTGTTGAACCTAAAGTACCCACTCAGCGCTTGGATTACCTTGGTTTACTGCTGGACTCCATGGAAGCAAGAGTTTTTCTCCCTTCGGACAAGCTGCAGAAATAGAAAACAAGGAGAGGGATTTTGCTCTTCTGTTTTTGTGAGTAGTTTTCTTTTGTACCCTTTTTAATAAATATTATCCAAAGGATAATGCACAAGGCTGGTGCACCCTTCTTTTTGTATTTTTTATTTTTTTTTCCTATTCCTGATTTCTAGGGTTCCCCATTCTTGAGGGCAGCAAGGCCTGGGTCCTTATATAACTGACTGGTGGGTCACTTGTGCACAGGAGTGTCTTTTTGTATGTATTTTTTGACAAGCTGCAGACTCTGAGCCACGGAAAAACTATTGATGAACCGCAGGTGGTCGTTGCTGCGCTTTTGCATGCGTGTTGTGGGCTTGATGGTGGCCTCCTTCGAGTCAGTAGCGTAGGCCCAGTTTCACACCAGTCTTTCAGAAGGAGATTTTGACAAAATGGGACAAATTTCCGTTATCCCAGGATCAACAGATTCGGATGAGCCAGTCAGTCAGGGACTCCCTGCTCTGGTGACTGAGGTTCCCGGCACTTTGGTCCGGGAAGTCATTCTTACCTCTACATTGGACTGTGATCACAACAGACGCCAGCCTGACCGGCTGGGGCGGGGTACTGGGAGTACAGTTGACCCAGGGACTCTGGTCAGGGGAGGAATCCAAGTTGCCAATTAATTTGCTGGAACTCTGAGCAATCAGACTATGCCTCTCCACATGGTTGTTGAGACTATGAGGGAGTCTGATCAGGATCCAGTCAGACAATGCCACAGCAGTGGCATATGTCTACCATTAAGGAGGAACAAGAAGCTCAACTGTAGCGCGGGAGGTCGCTCACATCCTTCAGTGGGCAGAGCAAGATGTACCGGCCTTGTCGACCATGTACATCCCAGGAGTAGAAAACTGGCAGGTGAACTACCCAAGTCGTCAGATGCTGGACCCAGGAGAATTGTCGTTTCATCCGCTACTGTGCCTGCGGTGGGGCACACCAGGCATGGATCTTCTGGCCTCCCGTCTCAATCAGAAGGTGCCAAGATTCGCATCCAGGACAAGAGATCCTTGGACAGGTGCGTCAGTCGCACTGGTGGCTCCATGGGGTCAGTACCGACTGATCTATGACTTTCCTCCACTAAAACTGTTACCACGTCTGCTCCGCAGAATGGAGGCCGAGCGGATTCCAGTAATACTGATTGTCCCAGATTGGCATTGGCGTCCCTGGCACGCCGACCTAGTATGCCTGGTTACGGATGCTCCCTGGTGACTGCCGTTGCGAGAGGACCTTCTGTGTCAAGGTCCGGTTCTCCATCCTGCTTTACCTTCGCTGGCTTTAACGGCATGGCTGTCGGACTTGGTGATTTCAACTATGTTGAGAGCACGACAATTTTCTTCTCGGAAGATATACCATTGTACCTGGAAGGCCTACATCTCCATGTGTGAGGTGATGGGGTGGTGTCCGTGCACCTGTTGCGTTTCCAGGATCCTGCTGTTCCTACAGCGAGAAGTAGACCAAAGCACCATTAAGGGACAAATATTGGCCTTGGCTGTTTTTTTTTCCCAACGACCCCGGGCGTCTCACTCTTTAGTGAGCACTTTTATTCAAGGGGTCTGGCATGTAGTCCCTCTGGTGCTTCCACCTTTACCCCTGTGGGATCTAAACCTGGTGCTCTTGGCGCTATTGAAATTCCCTTACTGACTTTCTCAGAAAGTGGTCGTCCTAGTGGCCATTACATTGGCCAGGAGGGTTTCGGAGCTGGTGGCCTTGTCTTGCAAGTTGCCCTATCTGGTTATCCATAAAGATAAGGTGGTGTTGCGTCTGCAACCTTTTTTTTTCTGCCGAAGGTGGTTTCGGCGTTTCCCATCAATGAAGACATTGTGTTACCATCTCTGTGTCCTAAATCGACACATCCTAAAGAAGTGGCCCTTTATTCCCTGGACGTGGTCAGGGCTCTAAGGGTGTATTTGTCTGCCACAGCTCCCTTTTGGAAGTCACTCAGTTCCTTTTGGTAGCTGGTCCGCTGAAAAGTATGGCGGTCTCGTCGGCCACCATTTCTAGGTGGATCAGACAGATTGTGGTACAAGCCTATGCCTTGAAGGGGCAGGTGCCTCCCTTTCCTGTCACGGTCCATTCTGCCAGGGCAATTGGAACCTCTTGGGCTTTCCGACATCAAGTGTCATCCACTCAAGCGTGTAAGGCCGCGACTTGGTTGTCCGTTCACACTTTTACCAAATTCTACAAAGTGGATGTAAGCGCATCGTCTGATGCCTGCTTTGGCCACAAAGTTTTGCAGGCGGCCATGTAATGTTGCAATTCTACACTCCCCTTTTCTGTATTTTAAAGAAAATACAGTTGCTTTTGAGTGTAATGCATTGTTGACCGCAAGTTCTGATGCGGCTAAATAAGGTGGTGACTCCCCTGTTAGGGAGCACTTCTGGTTGTGGGTGAAGTTAAATCCCACAGACACTCCAAAACCCTTTTGGAAAGCCATCCCAGAATAGTGGAGGCTGTCATAACTGAAGAGCAGGTGGGGCCAGCTCCATGTTAATGACCACGTATTTTTGTTTTACTATTGCCTTTAAAACATACACAATGGAGCAAGTCAGATGACAATAACAGTACATACAGTATATATGCATATATGGGAATTGCAAACATAACATTGTTGTAGTTTCATACAACCAAAAAAATGCATACATCCAGAACTTCATAGCGTCAGAGAAAAGCAAAACTGCCTTCCATCTGATTGTAGTGTTGATTTTAAGGTTTGCCTGAAATACCAGGCCAAGAAAATTGCAATTCCACGTCAAAACGCAGGGGGGGGGGGGGGCGAAGTGCTGCAAGCTCATTATGACCAGGTTCTGTTCTAAAGGCCTAATAGGTTTACACGCTAATTGAAAGGATCTAGCATTTAAAGGAAAGAAAAGCAAAAGAGCAGAAAAAAAAAAGAAAAATCCCAGAAAAGATGGAATAAGAGAAAAAAGAAGAGATAAAGATGGAGGTCTCAGGGAGCAGGGGATTAGGGTTCTCAAATTGACATGAGGAGGTTGACTGTGGTTTTTTTAACGGAATGTCCAGCAAGTTTGGTCAGATGTTAACATATCTTGGCCATATTGTGTATTCCTTTCCTTGCTCATCTCTGCCATTTAAACAGAAGAACCCGCCCAACCTGAACATTCCTCTTTTGGGGCTAAGGCTGTGATGGCATGCATAGCCAATTGATCTGATCAGAGTTGAGTTTTATGCATAATGGAAGACACTACACCCCCAAAAGACTTTACTTGGTCTCTGTATATTTTTTGCCATCAGTTTAGAAAGCAATTTTAGGCTGGGCAGTTTAATGCTTATTTGCATTCAGGGCTGGAAGACTAAGATCTACTTTTTAGTGACCGTGAATTGTCTTTCAAGCTACTGAGAAAAATCACATCACATCAGCTCTGCTTTGCAAAATAAACTCGGCTTTGATCCTTGAGTAATAAAACTCTTTATGCAGCCTTTCAGCACAGTTTTGTCCTTATGAATAATTGAGAGGCTTGAAATTTCCCGGTGCAGTTAAATACCTCTCTTGTAACAGTTAGATTATACTTGCGTCTGGCTGGCAGCATTGTCTCGTCATTATTAGCTGTGTCGAGTCTTGACGACATCATGAGCATTCTCAGTTTAAATCGTAAAGAAGTGTTCGTACTAAAGATTCGTCCACGAACCAGTCTGGAGTTCTAGAAATAGACAGTCACCTCAGTTCACCTGTAAATAATCTCCGTGCTTAGCATCTGGGATACAGCATCTTCTACAAGGAATGTGAAATTGATAGCGAATTCAAAGCTGCCCTGCATAGCCATTGTGTGGATATGAAGATGTATGATAAAAGCTAGAACAAATGATTCTCGGGATTCAGTGATTACAATACTCTTTTAATCAGCCTTTGCTGACCCCAATATCAGTACTGCTAAATACTTGGCTAGAAAGTTTTACTTTTGGTGTTAAGCCACCTCAGGCACCAAACAAAAATCTTAAACTACGGGTCTCAAGAATGGACTGTTTTTATTGTCTCATAATTTCTGTTTGAGTTGCAGACCTTTAAATGGATGGGGCTTTGCGTCTTTATTTGTAACTAGTAATGTGTATTGTTAAATGTTCCTATAACGGTTCATAATAATTGTATATATTATATGGGGTATTTATGCTTTGTGCAAACACATAGGATAGCCAAATGCAGGCAGTTGCCCCCCCAAAAATAGCGGTAATAAGAGAACTGCCTGTACACATTTTTAAATTTGCACCAGCGGAGCCTGTCCAAGTTTATTCTCTATGGTATTTTTTTCTTTTCTTTTTTTTTTTTTGCCTTCTCCATGAAGAATAATCCTTGTGTTCTCATTGGTATAGAACAGCCTTTCTAAACTTTTTTTAGCCCAAAGAAACACCCTAAATATTTTTCAGGTCTCTTACCAAAACAAATTCATTGGAGTCAATGGACCCTTGGTGATCTGCAAGGATAATGCAACCCTGACAGATAAAAAGAAAATTGGTGTCATGCTGCTGACTGCCAAGTGTTTTAGGTCATGGAACTATGCAGGCACCAGCCAACAGGAAGGTCAATCAGCCACAGCCCAAGGAACCTCTAGAGCAGGGATTTGTAATTAGCGGACCTCCAGCTGTTGCAAAACCACAAGTCCCATCATACCTCTGTCTCTGGGTGTCATGCTTGTGGCTGTCAGTCTTGCTATGCCTCATGGGAATTGTAGTTCTGCAACAGCTGGAGGTCCACTAATTGCATATCCCTGCTCTAGAGGAACCCTGGTTGAGAATTGCTGATATAGAATGCTGGAAATGCTCTGCGTACCAGCTTTGATGACTGAAAAAGTCATTCTAGTGCAGTAGCTGTTGCTGCCAGAGATCCAGTGAGCCTCTAACTTCTGGTGTGCTCTGCCTATGCTGCAGTCTTGTCAGTTAGCGTTCTTGGCTATCCATAAAGCCTACAGCAAATTTCCCCCTCTGTTATAGTGATGGCGGTGTTTTGTAGTCCTAAAGGTTTTGAAAAATGGATGCCACAGCTGGCACCAAGTCTGTCATTCAAATGAATGACCATATATGATCGTACTCTTGTAAACACTGATGTTTCTTTGCATCAGCATTTACCTGCACATGTGCGTAAAATGTATTTCACATACAGTAGGCTACAGTATGGCTACATATGGCTTTTTGCCTGAACGACAGGCTGTATGCACAAGTTGTGGCTCCCCCTGAACAAGCAAGTGCCAGGGAATGTTTTATGTTGTGCATAAAAAACTTCCTACAGTTATCCATATGTGTAAATCTTAAGGCCTCATGCTTGCTGGGCATTTAGCCCCTGTGTGTTTAAATCCTGGTGCTTTCGTTACCCCAGGTGGCAAAGGTGCAGCGTCCAGCCCCATTGCCTGCAAACTGTGTTTATGATATACTTTTCAGCTGGACACTGTACTGAGTGGTACATGTGTTTGGGACCTTATGCTTTCAGGAGCATAAGCCTAGGACAAGGGTAGTCTACATTCCAGGCATGTCCCTATAGGGTCTTTAAATAGGAGTATTGTACGGTGCAGCAGAACTTTATTTTTTTTCTACAGTGATTTATTGTGCAGGATATCACACTGGTACACTCACTGACACAACCATGACCTACACTGGGTTATATGTCTGATTTTATTTACTACAGCAGTGATCTCTAAACAACTGCCTTCCAGCTGTTGTAGAAGTAAATGTCCCATGAGGCACTTTAAAACCCTGACATTCACAGACATGACTAGGCATGATGGGAATTATAGTTCCTTAACTGGAGGCCATTGTTTGGAATCCCCAGTCCTACAGCATAGCTGCCATATCTAACCCATGAAAGTGAAAGCCAGTATAAGGTAAAGGATGTATAATGTATGTGAGCTTTGGTTGAAATAAAGTTGCTGCTGACGTTTTGAACATGAGCTTGGAAGGCAATGCTTAGTAGTGATAGGAAAGTGGTATATGAGAGATGCTTCTTGGCATATTTAAAAAAAAACGAGAAAAAAAAACTAAACTAAACTCTCTTTTCTCCAGGTGAGGGCAGTCATAACTATAAAAGGCAATTATCACTTATCATGGTGTACTGCAGTTAATAAATTAATGGGTCTCCAGGTTAGTTTTTTTTTATCGTTTGTCTGCTGTTGCGCCTGATTACTGAAGAGGCAACAGAGGCAACCTGATGGTGTAAATGTGGTTTGTGCCTCCGACTCCCAAGATGGTTTCTCATTAATATAGAATACAAATTAATAAGACCATCTGAAAGATCAGCATTTTTTTCTGGATTTAGGAGGATGGACTACTAGTAAAAATTCCAGCAAGGGTAGTCTTATTGTCCAAAATTGAGATGTTTGGATCCACAGGGCCCAACAAACGCTGCATCTATAGTATATGCAGGCATATAAAGGTCTCTTATTTTAATTTCTGAATTCACTTAAGCTTGTTCTAGATTTTCAGGAAACATCGTGGGACGCTGGACCACTTTGTAAAGCTCTACAAGCAGAAGTGGCTCTTTTCTTTATTTTAAGTGAATGGCAAGCAAAGAACAGCATTACCTTTCCAAAGTAGTGAATTCACTCTCTGGGGGCCCATTCACATTTTATATAGCGTTCCTGCTCGTGATTTTCAAGAGATTCCACGTGCCGCACATCGGGCAGCCCATTCACTTGAATAGGCTGCTCTATGCACATTTGTCACCAAAAAGGAAGCTCCTGCTCCTTTTTTGGGCAACAAGTTTCATGCAATTTTTAAAGGCATGCTTTGCTGTCATTGTAGCGCAATTCTGACGCATGACAATCGTGGCAAAATCTTGCCGCGTTTGGGGTGCCAGTTACAATGAATGGCACCTAGCGTTTGCCATGCAATTTGGAATTGAGGGGATTCCAAATTGTCAAATGTAAATTGAGCCTTATAGGTTCACCAGTGGACTCCTGGGTCTAACTAGTGTCTTTTTCTATGGGAAATATTCTTTCACAAAGAACCAAATATATAAACCAGATTCTTGCTGTCGTTTGGGCACATCCTAGGCAATTATATCTGGAAGCCAAGAGTGTCTAGGATGGTTTTCTTTAGCATGAATATTTCACAGCATTTGTAAGGACTTCATTAAAATTTAGTAATAGGAAGTGAAGTGGCAGCCACTGTTTGACAAGTTCCTTTTTTAATCACGAAGTGCTCAAACACATTTCAGAAAAAACCCTCTTTAACATACCATCCATCTAAAAGCAATATGCAGTTGCGTTTTAAGTCAAATCTATGATAGCAAATTGTTATCTTATTATTTTTAAGTACTCAATTTAGCTTCCCCTGTGCAGTTCAGCTGACAGGTTTTAAACTTTTGCTTTTTGTACTCATTTGCTAACTACATAATTGGCTTTGCATGCTGTTTTTTCCGGGAGAGTTTTCAAAAGTATCAGTGTAGATGTTTGTTTCTTTCACTCACGGTCTAACCTGACTTCCTTTTTGTGGATCTGTCGGATTTGTTTTTGTACAGAGTATGTCTCACATTTATTGTGTTAAAAACCAATATTCCCATTATCTGTTGTAGCCCTCAAGAGATCAATAAAGATGAACTAGAGAGCAGCAGCATGCGATGTGGCAGGAGACTTACGAAGGATGGAGATGTAAGATCATGAAAACACCTAGTTTTGCTTTTTCCAAGTAACACGTGTTTATGTGCAATTGCTCCTCTTATAGATATTCTTTTTCTCTTACACAATTAGCCTGTGGGGGTTTTGGTTTTCTTTGTGGTTCATAAAGAAGATTTCAACAATGCTTTAATGGCTGTATATTAAAGATGACATTTTAATTGAACACTTTAGATATTTTAAAGGCATGGCATTGCAGCTTTTTTCAGAAAACTCATGTAATGCATAGGTCTGAATGGGATCGAAAATATTTTTGGGGAAAAAGGCGTAAAACGGTTTATAAAACCGCAAACTGACTAGTTTTTCATATTGGTGATTGTAACCTTTTCTTTGGAGAAACTATTTATCTCTTTTAGATCTGTGAATTAATAAATGTGGGCATGTAACTTTTAAACAATGTAACATGTATCCTCTTACTGTAAAATGCGTTTAAAATTGTTGAAACATAAAGAAATATTCAATTGGTGACTTCACTTTTGTAATCTAAAGAAACTTGGCCATACATGGATCAATTTTTATGCAACCAGCCTTTTGGGTTCTTCCTGATCAGCATTTAATGCCGCTGGTTGAACGAAAAAATAAGATAATGTATGGGCTGCCTAAGTTGGTTTCCAAATAACTGTGATCAATGTTATACCCTATTATTAAAGGGGTTGTAAACCCTCGGTTTTTCCCCTTAATGTAGTCTTTGCATTAAGGTGAAAACCTTTCTGCAGCCCCCCCCCCCAGAGCCCAACTTTTTACATGCCTGAAACCGTTTCGTTCCATCGACGGGGATGAACACAGCAGCTCCAGCCGCGGTTTCTGGAGCTCATTGGATAGATAGCAGAGCAGCCATTGGCTCCCACTGCTGTCAATCAAATCCAGTGACGTGGGAGCCAGGGGGCGGGGCCGAGTCCTGCTGTCTGTCTCAGTGACGCAGCAGCAGGTCTCGGAAACCTCTGATGTCAGACGCCAGGGATGTGTAGGAAATATGGTAATGCATTTTCCGCCTCAAATACATTCCTATGCCCCCTTCACACCCCTTGTGTCTGTCCTCCAAGTGGTTCCCACGCTGTCAGTTCTCTGACCACTCAGTTTCTGTGCCTTCTGCAGTAGGCTGGGCAATGTTATCTGTACATGTGGCCTTTCCTCTGAGTTCGGGGCATGTGACCTGTATTCTGATTGCACAAAGCTTGAGTTTGGCAGCTGATTTCAGCCAATGATTTTCTCTGAAATCATCTGATTGGCTGGGGCCAATCACACACAGAGTTATGGGTTTACAAAAACCCAAAACTCCTGCTCTGTGAACAGCAATCTGTCTGTTTACTTATATTGTACTTACATTACACATTGTTAGTGAAGCACTGACCCCCGAAGGAGCGGCTGGTTATTTTTTGGGCTTACCATTACCTTCACCTCCTGTGTGTCTAGGGGTTTCCCAAGGTAGATGGCCCAATGAACTGCAGAGGCTGACACTGGATCCACTTTATGGATTTTTATTTGCAAAATTTGAACAGTGTCTATCAGTAGGGAATATAGGGTATGGGTAGGAAAGCTCAGGTACTCTTGGAACTGCTGACACGTGAATGTCTGTCTCTATGCTATACAGGGAATAGGCATTCACAACTGGATATTACTTCTAACGGATAAATCCCCTTTTGGTGAATTTAGTAACCGGAAGGTGATTCAGATAAAGCAAAGTCTCTGCCACAGACTTGGTAGTAGAATTTTAGAACGAAAAGTCTCTCACAGACTTGGTTGTAACTGAAGGATGAAATTGGAGAACTCTCATACAGTACCAGTATCTTGCAGCCGGTCCGGCGATACCGTACAAGTATGGATTCACCTGGTGTCCTTTCCAGCTTAGCTTCCAGGCTCTTGCTGAGCAGCCAGCCTTGTGCGTGGCCCTCTTCTGAAGAGTCCTCCCCTGGTTAAGTTTTCAGTTGCTGGGCGCCTCCAAAACCTAGACGCACTGGACCACCTTGGAACCCTCCTTCCAGTTACTGTGCCTCGGGCTAGCCAGCCCCGAGACTTCGGAAACGGATGGATCCGCACCCCAGGCCATGAGTGACCTCAGTACCTTAAGTACCCTCTCTCAGAATACACACCAAGACAATGCACCTACTGATTGGCTCCGAGAGAGATTGGCACCCAATACGTCCAACCAGACTGTGTTCCAATGCCTGCCAAAGGTGACACCCACACCTATGGCCAAGCACAACACAATACAGTCCAGCCAAACTGATACTGAGACCATAATTTACTACAATTAACCCTAAAACCCAACTATGGTCTTAGGAACATTTAAATTGACAAAACATAGTGTGGGCTCCTCAGGAGCCCGTTGCTACATTAGGTACACAACCCCTGGATTGCCCCTAGATGTTAACCTCTTTCCTCAGTGTCATTAGTACAGTGACTGTGTACAGTATTGGCACTAATCAGTGTCACTATTGATGTCAGTTTCAGCACATCTCTCAGCTAGTGTCAATTGTCTGCCACACTATCACAGTCCCACTAGAAGTTGCTGAACACTGCCATTATCAGTATAGTATCATAGCTGCATAAATTCCAATGTATATATACTATAACTTTTGCACAAACAAATTTAATATACACTTATTAGGATTTTTTTTTTTTACTAAAGACATGTAGCAGAATACATTCTGGCCTAAAATTATGAAGAAATGAAGATAGCTTTATTGGATATATTTTATAACAAACTAGATGAAATATATATATTTTCCTACATATTCAAAATTTCAAAGTTTTGGGCTTTTTATATCGTATCACAAAAACTAAAAACCCCAGTGGTGTTTAAATACCACCAAGAAAGCTCTATTTGTGTGAAAAAATGTAATTTTGTGTACAGTGTTCCATGACCTTGCAGTCGCCAGTTAAAATAACGCAGTGCCGAATAGCAAACAGTGCTCTGGTCATGAAGGGAGTAAAACCTTCCGGAGTTAAAGTAGTTAAAGAAAATTACCCAGACTGCATCAAAAACATAATCCTTTCTTTGGAAGCTGGTAGAAAATGTACAGACTGAAAAGGACATGCTGTCTGACTTTATCGTCTGTATTTATGGCTCACTTATCAGAATATCGAATATATGAAGATAATAAATGGACAACACATAGATCAGCTGCCAAAAATAGGTCACTTGTACTACATGTACTGCTTGTATATATTGATTGGACTCAAGGGCATAACAGGTTGACAGTAAAAGAGTGTTTACATGCGGGTACATCATCCTGACATGTGCATAGATGATGAAATGCTTCTGCCATGGATAATGACTAAATTCCATTCATGAATGCTTATTCTTTTCTCGTAATGTGGAAGTAAATTGCACTTCTTAAAAAAAAAAGTCAATACATAACTGATTATGTAGGCAATTTTCTGCTTTTTAAACTCCTGTCCACCTTTTTCATTGTAATTGTGCTGTCTCTAAAGACCTCAACACGAATGCATAAAGCTTGATTGCACAGATTGTGCAATATAGTTAGGGTTCCATTTCTGCAATGCATACATACAGTGTATACAGTGTAGAAACTGTAGCATTCAAGAGGGCATCCGGACGCTAGGTATTTTAGCCTGTTGATGTTTGACAGGCTGCTGGCAGCAAGCCCTAAACTGTACAGCCCCAAAACACCAGGTCACATCAACCACACCACACTTGTGCTTGAGTCCTAAAGCTTAGCTGACCATCACCGATTTGTATGTTACATAGAAGAGAGACTTCTCTAGCAATTGTATGTAAAGACCCTAAAACACAGAATCCGTTCCTTAAAAGTCCTGTACTTTATCTATGCACACACACACAGTGTGTGTGTTTTTAATATTTTTATAATATTAAAAAGTATGATAAAATACATGTTAGTACAGCAAATATCCCAAATAACCCAATACTTATAACTTGGTGTACATACAGTTCTCAGCATAAATGAGTATACCACTTTTGAAAAGTATTTTAATCCAGGGGTCAGAAACCTTTTTCCACTTAAGGGCTGAATTCAATGTATGTGACTGAATGGAGGGCCACATTCACCTGCTAATGAAGATGATAATCCAGACCCCTTTACATTACACAGCCCCCTCCCCATGTTATGCTTTAAAACTGCGCACACTCGTGGAATAGCAACAAATTATGGTACTTAGAAATCTCCATAAGCAACACTTCTACAAACATTTCTACAGGTTACCAGTTTAGAGTTAGAGGCGGTCTTTTGCTAGAATTATTGCTCTCACTCTAACACTTGTGGAGATATGTCACATATGTGGTTTGAACACTTTTTTACATTTGCAGTCACGACTCATGCATTCGCTTCTGTACGCAAGCACGGAGAGATGGGGTGCTTTTTCTTATTTTATTTTTACGCTGTCCCTTTTAAAAAAAAAAAAAGAAAAATTCTGATCGCTTGCTGTCAGAAAGAATGTTAACATCCCTTATGACAGTAATGGGCAGTGACAGGTACTCTTTATGGAGGGATTTGGGGTACCCCAAATCCCTCCTTTGCACTTAAAAGTATTCAAACCCTGGTTTTGAATGCTGTCATATTTTTTAATTTTGCGCCTAGAAGTCTTTTGGAAACCAGAAGTTATGTCATGACATTGCTTCCGGTTTACTAGATCCAAGACCTGATCAAAGCCAATTGAGGCTTTGTTGAGGTCTCTGGCCAGCCGGCGGACATGCCAGTTGCTTGGGTCTGCCAGTGGGACAAGAGAGCCCGGGCAAGCCCGGAAGGAGGGTGGACGCTCCCTTCCATTGCTTGGGATAAAAGCTTAGCGACTTCTTAGCCGCATTGGGTATTATCCCAAGAAAGTCGACCAGAGTTAAAATGTCCGGGTGCATGTGAATTCATCATTTTCATAGACAATGAATTCATAGACATCTGTGTCCATTTTTTAGGAAAAATCTCCTTAACCGTGTGATATTTCTTGCACCTACAGGTAAGCCTTAATCTAGGCTTACCTGTAGGTTATCTAGTCAGACACCAATTGTGCAAGTTTTCCCACTTAAAAAGATGAGAGAGGCCTGTATTTGTCATAATAGGTATACCTCAACTATGAGAGACAAAATGTGGAAACAAATGCAGACAATCACATTGTCTGATTTTTGAAAGAATTTATTTGCAAATTATGGTGGAAAATAAGTATTTTGTCAATATCAAAAGTTAATCTTAATTTGTTATATATCGTTTTTTTGGCAATGATGGAGGTCAAACATTTTCTGTAAGTCTTCACAAGGTTGTCGCACACTGTTGCTGGTATGTTGGCCCATTCCTCCATGCAGATCTCCTCTAGAGCAGTTATGTTTTGGGGCTATTGCTGGGCAACACAGACTTTCAAGTCCCTCCAAAGGTTTTCTATGGGGTTGAGATCTGGAGACTGGCTAGGCCACTCCAGGACCTTGAAATGTTTCTTACAAAGCCACTCCTTCGTTGCCCGGGCAGTGTGTTTGGGATCATTGTCATGCTGAAAGACCCAGACACTTTTCTTCTTCAATGCCCTTGCTGATGGGAGGAGGTTTGCACTCAAAATCTCACCATACATGACCCCATTCATTCTTGTACACAGATCAGTCGTCCTGTTCCCTTTGCATAGAAACGGCCTCAAAGCATAATGTTGCCACCCCCATACTCCACAGTAGGTATGGTGTTCTTTGGTTGCAACTCAGCATTCTCTCTCCTCCAAACACAATGAGTTGTTTCTACCAAACAGTTCTACTTTGGTTCTCCTCTTCTGCATCATCCAAATGCTCTCGAGCAATCCGCAGACGGGCCCGAACTTGTACTGGCTTAAGCAGGGACACGTCTGGCATTGCAGGATCTGAGTCCCTGGCGGTGTAGTGTTACTGATGGTAGCCTTTGTTATGATGGTCCCAGATTTCTGCAGATCATTCACTAGGCCCCCCCGTGTGGTTCTGGGATTTTTTTCTCACCGTTCTTGTGATCATTTTGTCCCCACGGGGTGAGATCTTGCATGGAGCCCCAGATTGAGGGAGCTTGTCAGTGGTCTTGTATGTCTTCCATTTTCTAATTATTGCTCCCACAGTTGATTTATTCACACCAAGCTGCTTGCCTATACAATTTCAAATCTACAATTTTGTTTCTGGTGTCCTTCGACAGCTCTTTGGTCTTCACCATAGTGGAGTTTGGAGTGTGACTGTTTGAGGTTGTGGACAGGTGTCTTTTTTTATACTGATAACAAGTCCAACAGGTACCATTAATACAGGTAATGAGTGGAGGACAGAGGAGCCTCTTAAAGAAGATGCAGGTCTGTGAGAGCCAGAAATCTTGCTTGTTTGTAGGTGACCAAATACTTATTTTCCACCATAAATTGCAAATAAATTACTTCAATCGGACAATGTGATTGTCTGGATTTGTTTCCACATTTTCTCTCATAGTTTAGGTATACCTATGGTAATTACAGGCCTCATCTTTTCAATTGGTGGCTGACTAAATACTTTTTTGCCCCACGGTAAAAGCTCCTGCACTCACAGTTCAGCATAAAGATAATTCCAGTAACTTGGCAGTCAACATAGTGCCTCACTGCATTTAGTTTCCCATTCAGTAGCGTATTACATTTACCTTGTGAGATGGATCATAAACACAATTTCTGAACTATTTCTAAAGTGCATGGAAATCTGAGGATTAGAAGATACCAGTATTTATCAATTATGTTTCTGATTTCCTGTTATTGTCTGTTATAATGTAATAATGTAAAATTTAGCTGGATCCTGATCACTTTTATTAGATGTATTGAATATTTTTTTTTTTTCCCCCATGGCTGCTTCATCACTTTGATATGCTTTCCTTAGCATGTTGTTTTTTTTTTTTTTTTTAACTACTATATCTTCTTTAACCACTTCAGCTCCGGACCAATAAACACCTTAAGGACCAGAGGTCTTTTTGCAATTTCGCACTGCGCTGCTTTAACTGGTAATTGCGCGGTCATGCAATATTGCACCCAAACGAAATTTGCGTCCTTTTCTTCCCACAAATAGAGCTTTCTTTTGATGGTATTTGATTGCCTCTGCGATTTTTTTTTTTTTGCGATATAAATGGAAAAAGAGCGAAAATTTTGAAAAAAAAAGATATTTTCTTCTTTTTGTTATAAGAAAAATCGAATAAACTAAATTTTAGTCATACATTGAGGGCAAAATTTATTTAGCCACATGTCTTTAGTAAAAAAAATGTCAATAAGCGTATATTTTTTGGTTTGCGCAAAAGTTATAGCGTCTACAAACTAGAGTACATTTTCTGGAATTTACACAGCTTTTAATTTATGACTGCCGATCTCATTTCTTGAGGTGCTAAAATGGCAGGGCAGTACAAATCCCCCCCAAATGACCCCATTTTGGAAAGTAGACACCCCAAGGAAATTGCTGATGGGTATGTTGAGCCCATTGAATATTTATTTTTTTTGTCCTAAGGGATTGAATAATGACAAAAAAAAAAAAAAAAAAATTTTTTTACAAAAAGTTGTCACTAAATGATATATTGCTCACACATGCTATGGGCATATGTGAAATGACACCCCAAAATACATTCTGCTGCTTCTCCCGAGTACGGGGATACCACATGTGTGGGACTTTTTGGGAGTCTAATCGCGCACGGCACCCCGAAAACCAATCACCACCTTCAGGATTTCTAAGGGTGCAAATTTTTGATTTAACTCCTCACTACCTATCACAGTTTCGAAGGCCATAAAATGCCAAAATAGCACAAAACCCCCCCAAATGACCCCATTTTGGAAAGTAGACACCCCAAGCTATTTACTGAGAGGCATGTTGAGTCCATGGAATATTTTATATTTTGCCAAAAGTTGCGGGAATATTACAAACTTTTTTTTTTTTTTGCACAAAGTTGTCACTAAATGATATATTGCTCACACATGCTATGTGCAGAAGTCAAATTACACCCTAAAATAAATTCTGCTGCTTCTCCCGAGTACGGGGATACCACATGTGGGGGACTTTTTGGGAGCCTAGCCACGTACGGGACCCCGAAAACCAAGCACTGCCTTCCGGATTTGAATATAAAATGCTATAAAAAACAAACTAACCAGAGTCACCCGTAACACTTATACGGTGATCAGTGGTGAAAGGGTTAACTAGGGGCAATCAGGGGGTTCAAATTTTTATTAGGTAGTATATGGGGGTCCCTGGCGCTATATAAAAACCTGACGGGGAACCTAAATAACTAACTGGCTAACCAGCGTCACCAGTGACACTTATACTGTGATCGCTGGTGAAAGGGGGTGAAAGGGTTAACTAGCAGCAATCAGGGGGTTAAAACCATTATTGGGTAGTATATCGGGGTACCTAGAGCTATAAAAACCTGGCGGTGAACCTAAAAAAATAACTAGCTACCTAGCGACACTAGCGACACTGATGCAGCGTTCAGAAAAATTATCGCTTAGTGACACTGGCAAAAGGGGGTGAAAGGGTTAACTAGCGGAAATCAGGGGGTTAAAACCATTATTGGGTAGTATATCGGGGTACCTAGCGATATAAAAACCTGGCGGTGAACCTAAAAAAATAACTAGCTACCTAGCGACACATGCAGCGATCAGAAAAATGATCGCTTAGTGACACTGGCAAAAGGGGGTGAAAGGGTTAACTAGCGGCAATCAGGGGGTTAAAAACATTATTGGGTAGTATATCGGGGTACCTAGCGCTATAAAAACCTGGCGGTGAACCTAAAAAAATAACTAGCTACCTAGCGACACTAGCGACACATGCAGCGATCAGAAAAATGATCGCTTAGTGACACTGGCAAAAGGGGGTGAAAGGGTTAACTCTAGGGGCAATCAGGGGGTTAAATCTTTATTGGGGGGTGATAGGGGGCTACCCTGGACCTAACACTAACTGTCCTGACAGTTTTTACTGTCACAACTGACACTGAATGCATTGATCAGTAAAGAAATGATCAATGCAATCAGTGACACTGTGACTGGGGGGGGAGGGGGGGCGGGGGGGGGGATCGGGGGGGGTTTGTGTGCCTGTGTGTACCTACATGTCAGTGTAGTGTTGGTGCACACTTACTTTTACTGTTCTCCTCGTAGTCCGGTCAAAAAGACCGCCCCGAGGAGAATGACATCACTTCCTCCTTCCTGTGTAAACAATACACAGGGGAGGAAGCTTCTCATTGGCCAGGAGCGATCCAGAGGGGGTGGCCGAAAACCAACGGCCATCCCCTCATCACGGAGCGCTCCTGGACCGAATCGGACCGCCGTAACCAGCGGGAGGGGGTCCGATCGGACCCCCCACCCGCTGGAAGGCAATCACGTAGATGTACGTGATTATGCCTGCCTGTGCCATTGTGCTGACGTACAATGGCAATACGGCGGTCCTCAAGTGGTTAACCACTTCAATACCGGGCCATAGTCAAATGACTCCCACAGATGGGATCTCCCATCCTAGGTTGACGTCATATGACGGACTCAGTATTTTGCCGCTCCGGGCGTGGCGATCGTGGATGAGGTGTGTCCCTTGGACACAGACCATTCCCGATCTGTGTGGTTGCCAGCCCATCCACCCCCCGATACACGTGACTGGCCGTGTCCAATCACAGCCGGTCACATGTACTGTGCACATTCATGTCACTCGTGCAAGCGCCTAGGGCACGTGCAGAGCGGCGATCAGGGATGCGGCTTGTCACCCTGACACAGCCCAACCCCGGTCACAGTAAAGAGCCAATGAAAGTGACTCTTTACCACGTGACCGGCTGTGTCCAATCACAGCCGGTCACAGAATGTAAACAAACCGTGGTAACGAGATGTTACCGGGTTCTCCTCCTCACACACCGATCGTGTGTGAGGAGGAGATTGCGTAACATCTCGTTACTGCCTAGTGTACACCAATCACACACTGATTACCCCCCCCCCCCATAAAGAGGACCTATCACCAGTCATCAAAGTACCTGTCCTCACCCATAAAAGTACCTGTCATCACCCATCATAGCCCGCCTGAGTACCGGAGTACCTGTCACCAGCCCGTCTGAGTAACTGAGTACCCGAGTACCTATTTGCAGACCATGCCTCATAGAGTACACATCAAGGTATTTGCTTTCCAAAATGGCGTCATTTTGGGGTTAATTCCATTGCCCTGGTGCTCCAGGACCTTCAAAAGTGTGATAGGTAGGAATGAAATGAGATGTGAAATGTATGCTCCTATTACGCATGAAGGTACTACTTCAATGTTGGACCTCTGTATATGGCCAGGCTGTGTAAAAGTCTCACACATGGTATCACCATACTCAGGATGAGTAGCAGAATGTATTTTGGGGTGTCATTTTTGCTATGTACATGCTTTGAGTTAGAAATATCTTAAAAACTGACCACTTTGTGTGTAAAAAAAAAAAAAAAATAGTTTTTCATTTTTCTTGACACATTTTCCGAAGACTTGTGGAAAAAAATGAACTGTTCAAAAGACTCATTATGCCTTATAGAATATACGTTGGGGTGTTAGCTTTCCAAAATGGAGTCATTTTGTGGGCGATTCCATTGTCCTGGTGCTCCAGGGCCTTCACAAATGTAATAGGTCGTTAGGAAATTAGGTGTCATTTATGCTCCTAGAACCCCTGATGGTGCTCCCTGCATGTTGAACCTCTGTGTGGCCAGCCTGTGTAAAAGTCCCACACATGTGGTATCGCCATACTCGGGAAGAGTTGCAGAATGTATTTTGGGGTGTAATTGGAAGTATGCATATGCTGTGTATGAGAAATAACTTGTTATGCCAATTTTGTAAAAAAAAAAAAAAAAAAAAAATTCTTTTTCCCAAGAATTGTGGGGAAAAATTACAACTTCAAAAAACTCACCATGCCTCTTACTAAATACCTTGGACTGTCTACTTTTCAAAAAGGGGTAATTTGGGGGGTATTTGTACTTTCCTGACATTTCAGAGCCTCAAGAAATGAGATAGGCCGTCAGTGCATCAGGTGTGATCAGATGTGATTGGTTCTCAATGATTTGCACCATAGCTTGTAGACTCTATAACTTTCAAAGACACTAAATAATATCCACTATACATTTTGGCACAAATTTATGAACAAAAATTACTTATTTGCAAAATTTTATCATAGAAACTAAAAAAAAGTGTGTTTTTTTTTTTTTTTTTTTTTTTTCACTTATGTCGCAAAAAATAAAAAACCCAGTGGTAATTAAATACCACCAAAAGAAAGCTCTATTTGTATGAAAAAAATGATAAAAATGTTGTTTAGGTACAGTGTTGCATGACTGAGTAATTGGCATTCAAAGTGTGAGAGCGCTGAAAGCTAAAAATTGGTCTGGGAAGGAAGGGTGTATAAATGCCCTGTATTGAAGTGGTTAATAATCTTGCTCTTGGCCTGTTGGTCACTTTTTTTTACTTTTAACAACTGGCACACAGCTACGCAATGTATAAATGTCAAACCTTTAGTCAAAATGTTATGACATCAAATAACCATTTTTAAAGTATATTTAAAGACCAAAATGTTGTGCGAGTGTGGCAGTGATATTAAAATGTAAGCTTTTCTATCACACTGCATGATATTAATGTTTTCAGTATTTATTTACATGCGATTCTGATATTAGACTAACCTGAGATTAGACTAACCTTTTCAATAGGCACGTGTGAATAACCTGTACAATCCTAATATCAATGTGTTTTCAGAGAAATACTTTCTTTTTTCCTAGTACTGTTGGCGATGGACTGGATTTAACTTTGGTTTTGACTTGTTGGTCACTTACACAAACCGCTATATCATATTTAAAAGGAACACTTTGAATCAGCCATGTAGTGGCTCAGTCAGTCTGCAGCCACAAAGGAACATTGCATACAGGTAGGTGGATTATATTTCAAATTAAGTGGCAAATCAGCTAGCTGGGTTCTTGGCTTTATATCCCAACATGATAAAATATATATTTTTTTTAAATGACTAGGCACACATTTTAATGCGCATTTCTTATGATGTACAACAACTGCGGCTAACCACGTATTAATGGTAGCCTTTGACTAATTGAAGATATAACTTTAGCTGTGCAAGGTTTTTCTTACTACAAACCTTTTTGAGTCCAGGACTGGTTCCCACCAGATCCAGTGCAGTGCATTCTTCTTTTTTTTTTTTTTTTTTCCTGCATCAAAAACACATTGGATGTGTTTAACCACTTCAGCCCCGGACAGATTTACCCCCTTAATGGGGCCATTTTTTTACGGCACTGCGTTTAACTGACAATTGCATGGTTATGCAACATTATACCCAAACAAAATTTATATATTTTTTTTCCCCACAAATAGCTTTCTTTTGATGGTATTTGATCACCTCTGCTCCTTCTTTTTTTTTTTTTTTTTTTTTGTGCTATAAAAAGAAGCAACAATTTAGAAATTGTGTGTGTGTGTGTGTGTGTGTGTGTGTGTGTATGTGTATATATATATATATATATATATATATATATATATATATATATATATATATATATATATAATATAATTTTTGCAGTAGCGATCAGTGATTTTTAGAGAGACTGCGACATTGCAGCGGACAGATCGGACACCTGATATTTTTGACACTTTTTCAGGAACCAGTGACATTAATACATTGATCAGTGCTAAAAATATGCACTGACTTTGTACTAATGACACTGGCAGGGAAGGGGCGATCAAGGGGTTAAATGTGTTCCCTGTTTGTGTTTTCTAACTGTATGGGGGACTGTGTGACTGTTGAAACACACAGATCCGACTTCCTGCTTAGCAAGAAGATCTCCAGTGTTGTCCCCTGACAGAATGGAGATCTGCTTTGTTTACTTCAGCAGATCCCCATTCTGTCTTTGCAGGGAACAGCCGGCAGACATTAGCTCCCCCGCTGGCCCCCGATGACTTGCACAGCTGAGCCACCTTGCCACAGTACATCTGCAGCGGATGGTCAGCAAGTAGTTAACATGGATTCCAGTTGCCCTATGTCACACCAGTGCAGTGCGTTCCAGTGAAATAAACAAAAGTAGAACGTGTTGCGGTTTTTTTTTTCTGTACAGAATGCTTCAGGAATGCCGCAAAACACATAAACTGTACCGGAATGCATGTAAAAAATCCAACACACTGGAATGCATCAAACGTGCATGCAGAAAACACATCCAGAATGCATAAATTAGTGTGAACTGCCCCTTTAATGAAAGAGGAAAAAATAGCAACCCCCCAAACAGATTGTCTAATTACAGATTTTTCTTGAAGTCTCTCTATAGTTAGATTTTGATAATTTTTCAATTGTATATAGAAAAAAAATATTAAACTTTAGCCCCACTCCAAGCTCTTCCATCTTCCACACTGTATGGTAAACCTAAGGAAGAAAGGCAGCCTGCTCACATCTACCTTTTTTTTAAGGACAATTTAAAAAATTGCCACGAGTATTAAACCTTTGTTTAATCCTCCAGGGAACCTGGGGCACATACTACTTGTCTCCATTTTAAATCTGTGCTATGGTTCCTTCGTAGCATTGCTTGATGGCTAATCCCTTCTCCTTATACTGCTATATGATAACGCTGGATGAAGGAGACAGTTTAGAGAGGAGGCAGTGTGACTGAGTGCACACAGAGGCTGCACAGCCCTTCTCCCCAAGCTGCCAATTCTCCATTTAACCCTACAGGCCTGTGCTTCCTATTCTCCATTATATTTTCCTAAAATACTAGCTTGATTGAGCCAAAACTCCCCTTCTATTTCGGAGGAGATAAACTATCAGGCTCTTAGCTTAATTCCTTGTTCATGACTGCAGCCACTGAAGCGCACCATCATTCACAAAAAACGCAAGGACATGGATAGCTCCTTTGAATGCATGATGTAGGTTCACAGTAATAGATTCCAAATGCCAATACCAGACTTAGAATCAAATCCGGACCGTTTACCTGCTTAACTGATGAAGAAATAATGGAGTAGCCCACACCTGGCCATGAAACTGCTTTTGATTCAATTGTCCAATTTAATTTTGGTCCCTTGAAAAAGGGGATGGCTATTCTTTTTGCATCTTTGTTCTGTCTTTCCCAATTACTCACATTCTTGATGTAAATGTGTGGTCTATCACTTTAAAGGAAACCTGTACGGAGAAAATGTGGAAGCGGCCATTGCTGTCCTCTACTTATGAAATAGTTGCTATCTTGATCCAGTGGCTTCAGTATTTTGGGGCACTGACTTACAACCATTTAGCAGTTTTTCAAATCAGGAGTTACTACTTTATTCTAACATTAATCTGCATCCCATTTCTAGGCCAGTGACTTTTAGTCACTGAAGCCAGACAAAGACAGCAGTGGTTATCCGGTGTCCCCTTGTTCATCTCCATACAGGTTTCCTTTTATTTTTAAAAATCCCAACATCTATTTATAATAATGCCTGTTGTTTGCACAGATTGCGCTTGTTGTCATTTGATAACAATGGTAAAGTCATCTGCAATAGAACAAGTGGATATCAGATCCTTGGCCTTGAGAAAGATCAGGTAAGTGTAATGTTTCAGTAAATAACATGCTCTGATTAGACTCCCTTGGCATTCTTTATTTGCCCCAAAAATGGTTAAAACTTTACAAAATTCACCTTCCACAGACTTTGGGGTTCAGTACTAGGTTTGGGTTTACCCAACCCAGGCAGATTCACTCATCTCTATTCTGGAAATACCTAAGCCAGTCATACATGGTTTGAAATCTGGCCGGTCCAGCAGGGCCAGATTTCTACAGAAGTCGATCTACTGATTGACTTTGGCACAACCAACTGGATTCTCCCTGCTTGGTTAACGCTGCAGGCTGTAGCCTGCAATGCTGATCTGTGTATACTGACGGTATGGAAGTCTCCCTGCTGTCAGAATACAATAACACGGTGGGATGATTCCTTCATCCAACCCAATGTGTATACAGAGGTATTGGGTATGTTTTTATTTCATTCAACCCAAGGACTCCTGTATGGGCTCATTGTAAAGTCTTGTTTCTTAATTCTATTAAGATAACAAACATGTTATACTTGCCTGCTCTGTGTGTAGTGGTTTTGCACAGGGCAACCCCAGATCCTCTTCTTCTCGGATCCTTTGCTGGAGCTCCTGGCCCCTCCCTCCTGGTGATTGCTCCCACAGCAAGCAGCTTGCTATGGGGGCACCTGAACCGACTGACAGCTTTGTGTATCCATTCAGACATAGAGCTGCGCCTAAGCCTCACCACCTCTCTCTCCTGACTTGGCTAAGTAAGTTTGACAGCAACAGGAGCCAATGGCGCCTCTGCTGTGTCGTAGCCAATCAGGAGGGAGAGTCCCGGATGACCGAGGCATTCCTGGACATCACTGGATAGAGATGGGGCTCCGGTAAGTATTAGGGGGGCTATCACTAAGCACTGTTAAGTGTGAAACGCGTCAGTTCGTTGCTCATATTTTTTTTTTTTTTTTTTTTTTTTTTTTTGCTGTGGCTTGTATCTGTTGGACTTTTACTAATAAAGGCTATATTATGGAGTGCGGCTGTCCAGAACTTCCTTTTTGCCTCAAGTATTAGGGGGGCTGCAGCACACAGAAGGCATTTTTTATCCTAATGCATAGAATGTATTACGGTAAGATAAAACCTTCTGTCTTTACATCCCTTTGCTATCCATGTATGGTGATAATAATTGTACAGAAGTTGACAAGCAACCTGCCAGGTAAATTCCTTTTGATCAGCTAGAGCAAGCAACGCTAGTCAGTGTATTCTGATGGTGGGGGAAATATCTCCACTGTCAGAATACAGTTGCCCAGTGGGCAATATTCCCCCATTCACTCTGAATGTGTGGATGAGGTAATCGGGTCAGTGTTTTTTTTTTTTTTTTTGCTCCTTTTTTCAACCCCAGTGGGTTGAACGATAAAATAATAAAACTGCATCATCTGTGGGCTGCTTTAGACAGGACATTAGATATTTTAGTGGCAGGTCTGCCTGTTTATAACTGAATAAATTAGCTTCAGTGTAATCTGCATCTTAACATCCCTTCAGCTAATTGTAGCTATCTTGAACATTGCTGAGGCCTGAAATGTTATAGAATGCATATACAAAAAAGCAGAACTGATTGGAAAGAAACCTTTTTGCCACTTTATAAAGAAGAAATAATCTGGTTGAAGATTGAAATAGATTTTTTTAATAACATTAAAACACAATGGACAAAAAAAAAAATATATATATATATACCGCGCTAGACAAACTTTCCAACCAATTGGTAACCTGATCTATTGCTAAATCTACCAACTGGCCAAAAAAACTTTTAAACAGGCAGCAGCTCTGGTGGGATACAAACACAGACAACAATTTGTCCATTATGTGTCACTTACCTGACACAGGAGCCAGCGAAGTCACCGCTGTCCCTTGTAGTCAGGCGCATCCATCTTCTCGGTGGCGTCTCGCAGCTCCGCCACTGTCATTCGGCAAAGCAGTGATGACGTCACTCCCGTGCATGCGCACGGGAGCAGACATGCGCGGCAGCTCCGTTGTTGAAAATGCCGCGCTCAGTGTGCCTGCGCGCCGCTGTCTATGGCGCAAGCGCTGTAGACAGCTGTGCCTGTCTTCGGGCAAATATCTCCTAAACTGTATAGGTTTAGGAGATATTTCTTGGACCTACAGGTAAGCCTTAATCTAGGCTTACCTGTAGGTCAAAGTGTGTTGTAAGGGTTTACAACCAATTTAAGAGCTGCACCAACTGATTAAAAAATTGTAAATAAGGAATTTATATATGAAATTTAATATCCATAATAATTATTCGTTGTTTACAAATAACAGCAATCTTGTCATAAAAATTATATAGCACACAACAAATTGTATAAGGAATAAAGTCCACAATAAAAATCCTACGTTTTTCCATCTGGTAAGCGCAATATCACTCTGGTGGTCGGGCAAGTTTTCAC
Source organism: Lithobates pipiens (assembly GCF_037356315.1). NCBI lineage: Eukaryota > Metazoa > Chordata > Amphibia > Anura > Ranidae > Lithobates > Lithobates pipiens. The sequence goes on along the minus strand of NW_027507903.1, from coordinate 519,859,170 downwards.
TTTGTACAGTACATATGAAGACACCGGGGTGTTTCAGTCTGGACTATTGTCCTTTATTTCTCCACGCTGCTATTTTTATATGAAGTCAGTAATAATCAGGATTTTTATTGTGGACTTTATTCCTTATAAAATTTATTTGTTTCAGCTATATAATTTTTTTTATGACAATTTTGCTGTTATTTGTAAACAACGAATAATTATTATGGGTATTTTAATTTATTTCATATATAAATTAAAACACAATGGTGTGTTATTTTCCATGAATGTGGATGCTTTTCTTTCTTTTGGTTTGAAATGAGCAAAAAAGCTGTCAAATGCATAGGTCTGAAACAAATTAATATATTCGAGCAATTTTCTGAGCACTTCTAAAAACATCTAAGAGACGGCCGCGTGGGTTTTCACTCACTAAAGGCTTTAATGAAAACCTGAGCAGCAAACACTTCTCTCACTAATTTCTTACCTTAGGCCTCTTTAACACGGGACGGATCCGTGATGATCTGTCCCGTGAACATTGCTTGCTCAGCTGTGCAGGGACAGACCTGTCAGTGCCGCTTTCCCCTATGGGAGATCGGATGACGACGGACTGCAGAGTCCATCACCCGATCCGCAGACGGAACGAAAAGTAGGTTTTTCCTCTGTCACACTTTTTCGGATCGGAGCGGGTTGGATGTCAGCAGACATGTCACCGCTGACATCCGACGATCCATAGAGGTCTATGGAGCCTCCATTCAGGTCCGCCTAAAAAACTTACAGGTGGACCTGAACGGATCATTCCTGTGAAAGGGGCCTTACCCAAAAGTTGCACCTGCAGAGTTGATTAGGCTGTCCGCATGGACAGAACTGATATAAGGCTGATAATTAATCTTCAGTAATGTGCATGCTGGATAGCTGGGGTTATAACTCTTTGTCATGAATTTTTTAATTCTCTCTTCTTTAAGCATGGTTGTTTTTTCATTTTATTTTAAAGCCTGACTCCAGGAAAAACTTAAAAATGATCCCTTGTGGGGCTGTGCCTGCACTGCGAGGGTTAACTGCTTGTTTATGTCAAGGGCACATAGAAAAGATCCTTTACTTTATTCTCAGCTTCTCCCTTCTACTAGGCCAGTCCCTGCAGCATATTTGCCTTCACCATTGTATGTACTGTATGTATTGTATTAATATTTACTTTTTTGTTTTTCATGAAAGTGGAGTTGCACTTTTAATAGTACTGATTTGTCTATTACAATATGTTTCTATTGTGTTAACTCCTTAAGGGACCAAGTGCACTTAGCAATCTGTCTCTTAATTCCTAAGCATTGTAGCCAGTCAGGTACGCAAACCCCACCCCCTTCGACAGTTCTGCTAAGTGGGAGACAGATTTGTGATGGATAGCTGTGGTGTTTGGCAGCAGGAGCCACTCTGGAGACCAGCGCTGTCCTTAACCAAACAGATCACACAGCCAGCAGCACTGTGTGTCTCTAGTGGCTGCTTTTACACATCTGCAGATGGATGGCGTAAGGAAGTGTCTGAGCTGTCAGTTTTATGCATGAGCAATCAGCGATGTCAGGCTGTGTTATACAAGGCATTGGCCTAACCTTGCAGATCGATCGTTAGTATTGAAAGTTCACCCAGCACTGCAGCACTCGGTGATGTATTGACTGGGCTGTGTATGTGTGCACAGCAGTTCTGATAGACGCACAGAGAACCACAGTGCTGAGTGATCTTTTGCTGTTGTAAACTAATAATGAGTGCTGCTTATTCATTTATAATGGTAAAAAAAATCATTCAAAGGTGTGTCTCTGTGTAATGTATCTGCAGCTATTTGTACACACACACAAGGCAGATACTTTACACAGAGCCAAAGTTCTGAATTGTCTTTTTTACTATTAAGCGTGATCGGTCATTTATAATCACAACAGATCACTCGGAGGGGTCTGGGCTCTGTGCTAACTGCACTCCTCCCCCTACCCCCCTCAGGAACATCCAAATTTGGGCTCCAAAAGATGATGGCGCTACAGCCCGCATATAGAAGTGTGTTTAGGGGACAGTGGGGCCCTGTTCAGAATGGGAACACGTGCTATATAATAAAAAATGATAGTTGTTCAAGTAAAAAATAGCTTCAGGAGAGGTTTAAAAAGAAAATGCCATTCAAACATTCATGTCCTCAGTGTACACTCTTCTGTTGCTTTTGATCAGTTCTAATGAGTTGGCACACTGGACCACATACATACTCAGCTGAACTCTTTCATCCAGTTTATAGACTAATATTCTTGGGCAAAGTTCTACATGCTGTAATAACTTGTGTTTAAATTGATCAGAAGCTGATCACCAGTCCAGACAGATTTTTCTAATCAGAAAACGACAGAATACAACTTCGGAAGTGATGTATTGTACCATAATGTGTTCTTTCGTTTCTGAGCATGCGTGTTCTTGGCCTCGCGATTATTTTTTGGACTAATACTATGCTGATTAAGCATAAATCATTCGTTCTGCTATCGTACAAGAAAACTAAAGGAGTGTGATTGGCATGCCTCTGCCGCCTTGTGTGTAATGAACAGTCTCTTCCTTTGCCAGGTTTGGTGCTAATAAAACAATTCTAGCAAAAAGAAAAAGGGGGGTGCACGACCTATTGCATTACCACTGATGGAGCTTTATTCAAATAAAACATAGCAAAATGAATACTCACAAACGAGTATTGATAAAAGGCATAATCAATACAGCAGAGTCCACTCCTCCGAACATCAACAAGCCTGGACCTGATGTCAAGTGGATCGAGCAATACCCCAACAAAATGGGTGACGCGTTTCAGGGGAGAATCCCTTTCCTCAGAGCCTAAACGGGCAATGGTTTCTCACAAAGGGGCAGTGATATATATATATATATATATATATAATGTGTATATGTGTGTGGCTGCCCACACCCGAGCTTCACACAACCTACCCCTACAAACCACACCCAAAAAGGAAAAAAAAATAATTAAAGGAGAATTTTTTTTTTAAAATTAGTGTTTAAAATCATTCAAATAATTAACTCAATAAATACCTTCAAAAATTAAGAATAGAATGGCTGGTTAATTTATCGGTCCCCCAATCACCTCCAGTCGACTAATCGATTCATTAGAGAAGGGGTGAATGTATACCTTGCTCATAAAACAAAGTGTACAAAAAAATGAATAGCAAGCTAAACATTACCACGTTGCTGATATTGTCATGTGAATATATACCAACTCGGGTATATTCGAATGACTCCCTACTGAGAAACCATAAGGTCCCCCTGAGTTGGTATATATTCGCATGATAATATCCGCAACGTGGTAATGTTTAGCTTGCTATTCATTTTTTTTTTTGTACACTTTGTTTTATGTGAGCAAGGTATACCTTCACCCCTTTAATGAATCGATTAGTTGACTGACTGTTCGACTGGAGGTGATTGGGGGACCGATAAAATAGCCAGCCATTCTATTCTTAATTTTTGAAAGTATTTATTGAGTTTTAATTATTTGAATGATTTTAAACACAAATTTGTAAAAAATTCTCTTTTTAATAAAAACATTTTTTTAATGAAAATAGTGTGTGTGGGGGGCCAGGCCCCTCCATTGCCCCCTTTATGGGGGCGTCGTGGTTTTTTTTTTTTTTTTCAGATATAATATACAATATATACATATATCCTATATAGATTATATATTTTATATATTTCACATATATTTTTTATCACAGCAGATTCTTGTAGAGAATTATTTTAGAGACTTATTTATGAGCTGACATCGTCCGCATTTGCTGGCAGCACCACTGCCCACACGTCCTGTGTATTTAGACGGGCTGGCTATAGCGGGTGAAGCGTATACATTCTGGACCGCACTACCAGCGCACACATCTACTCTCTATGCAGGCGTCGAGACACTAGGTAGGCCACTCACGCATGCAGGCGCGGAAGTGATATGTGAGGTAGCCGGAAGTTGCGGGTGGAACGCATTTCCAACCGAGCTTCCTGCTTTGAGCTACAGCTTGCGTTCCAGCAACCCTAGCGTGCATAGGAGCGGAAGTGAGGTGTGGGGCGACCGGAACGCATTCCCACCCGCACTTCCTTCATATAGACAAGCGTGCGTTCCAGTTAACCATCCCACAGTGACCCCGGCAAATCATATGGATAGTGGATGAAAGACACACAGGCACAACTGTTAACACCACCATCACTGTAATGTCCCCATTACAATTAATAATAATAATATCAACACTTCTAAGTATATCACTATAGAAATCTCCCCTTGTGAGCATTAATTTCATTTTCTTAAGATTTTTCATGCATTATTTATTATGGTAGTGGATACATAAAATGTGCCTATCGCTATACAATATACAGTGCCTTGCGAAAGTACTCGGCCCCCTTGAACTTTTCAACCTTTTGCCACATTTCAGGCTTCAAATATAAAGATATAAAAAATTTTATTTTTTGTGAAGAATCACTAACAAGTGGGACACAATTGTGAAGTGGAACGAAATCTATTGGATTTTTGAAACTCTTTTAACTAATAAAAAAATGAAAAGTGGGGAGTGCAAAATTATTCGGCCCCCTTGCGTGAATATTTTGTAGAGCCACCTTTTGCTGCGATTACAGCTTCAAGTCGCTTGGGGTATGTCTCTATCAGTTTTGCACATCGAGAGACTGAAATTCTTGCCCATTCTTCCTTTCAAAACAGCTCGGTCAGTGAGGTTGGATGGAGAGCGTTTGTGAACAGCAGTTTTCAGCTCTTTCCACAGATTCTCGATTGGATTCAGGTCTGGACTTTGACTTGGCCATTCTAACACCTGGATACGTTTTTGTGAACCATTCCTTTGTAGATTTTGCTGTATGTTTGGGATCATTGTCTTGTTGGAAGATAAATCTCCGTCCCAGTTTCAGGTCTTTTGCAGACTCCAACAGGTTTTCATCCAGAATGGTCCTGTATTTGGCTGCATCCATCTTCCCTGTCCCTGCTGAAGAAAAGCAGGCCCAAACCATGATTCTGCCACCACCATGTTTGACAGTGGGGATGGTGTGTTGAGGGTGATGAGCTGTGTTGCTTTTATGCCAAACATATCGTTTTGCGTTGTGGGCAAAAAGTTGGATTTTGGTTTCATCTGACCAGAGCACCTTCTTCCACATGTTTGGTGTGTCTCCCAGGTGGCTTGTGGCAAACTTTAGACAAGACTTTTTATGGATATCTTTGAGAAATGGCTTTCTTCTTGCCACTCTTCCATAAAGGCCAGATTTGTGCAGTGTACGACTGATTGTTGTCCTATGGACAGACTCTCCCACCTCAGCTGTAGTTCTCTGCAGTTCATCCAGAGTGATCATGGGCCTCTTGGCTGCATCTCTGATCAGTCTTCTCCTTGTCTGAGCTGAAAGTTTAGAGGGATGGCCAGGTCTTGGTAGATTTGCAGTGGTCTGATACTCCCATTTCAAAATAATCACTTGCACAGTGCTCCTTGGGATGTTTAAAGCTTGGGAAATCTTTTTGTATCCAAATCCGGCTTTAAACTTCTCCAACAGTATTGCGGACCTGCCTGGTGTGTTCCTTGGTCTTCATGATGCTCTCTGCGCTTCCCCTCCTTTTTCTTTTCTTTTTCCTTTTTTTTTTTTTTTTTTTTTTTGGGTGTGGTTTGTAGGGGTAGGTTGGGTGGAGCTCGGGTGTGTGCAGCCACACACACACACACACACACACACACACACACACACACACACACACACACACACACACACACACACACATATATATATATATAGTACTGCCCTTTTGTGAGAAACCATTGCCCGTTTAGGCTCTGAGGAAAGGGGTTCTCCCCTGAAACGCATCAGCCATTTTGTTGGGGTATTGCTCGATATGCTTGATATCAGGTCCAGGCTTGTTGATGTTCGGAGGAGTGGACTCTGCTGTATTGATTATTCCTTTTATCAATACTCGTTTGTGAGTATTCATTTTGCTATGTGTTTTGTTTGAATAAAGCTCTATCAGTGGTAATGCACTAGGTCGGTGTGCCCCCCCTTTTATTTTATTTTTTTTTTTTTGCTTCTTTTAGTTTCTGAATACCCATTATTCTGTGGAGGGCTGCAAGATGATAGACAATACCATGTGAAGCTGATTACACCACACATTGAAGACCTTGACACCAGAGCGCAGAAGTTTCTGCTTTTCTTTCTAATAAAACAATTCTAGTCAGGTTTTATTAGAGCTTTCAGTGATAATTAGTAGGAGAGTGCTCAGCCTTCTAGGGAAATGTTCGCCACCAATTAGCCCAAACAAAGCTTGATAGGGAAAATAGCTGGGCACTTGCACCTATGAGCCTAGTATTCTATCACTTCCATGAATTGTTAAACATACTTGACAATTATAGCTTTATACCGATTCCCAGGATTATCCAATCGCAAAGCTAGCACGTCCATTGTTAAACACAAACAAATTATTTTTGAGTGATACGTCGTGCAAGCTAGTTTAATAGATCTTATACATATTCATATATATGAATTATTTTAGTACAGAAACGCATTAATCAAGTCCTTGTCTTGATCTCTTCATGCAAAATTCCCTACTACTACATCCTCCTGACATAAGAATAACGCACAAACAAAATGAAGGTTAAACACCCTATTAAAATTGATTAAAACAGACACTTTCTTCCATTAAATGTAAATGGAAGAAATAAACCTGTCTGCTGCATTGTAAAGACTATGAGCAGCCTTTGGAATCCCTTGTCAAGTTAGAATGCACATTTGCTGCCATAGATTACAGAAAACCTCTTGTTATGAAGTGTTTTTGTAGCAAAGCAGGGACATGGTCACTGCTTTTTCAGACTTAACGGGATTTGTAAAGGGCAAATTTTTTTTCTTTAAAAAATAACAAACATGTCACGCTTGCATGCTCTGTGCAGTGATTTTGCACAGAACAGCCCTAATCATCCTCTTTTAGGATCCACTGATGGTGCTCCTGGCTCCTCCTCTGTGTGCCACCAAAGGGAGTCAGAATAGCATCCTATTTTGGAGCTACCTGTCGTTATAGACATAGACAGTACGGGGATAATGAGAGATATTGCCTCAATATACAAGTATAGGGTTGGGTACCATCATCCTATAATTGTATAGTGGAGAAGAGGGAGATAAGTCAAGGGCTACTCCAAGCAAGGCCCTTGACCATCCATGGTAGTTAGGACCATTACGGTACCCAGTTGTACAACAAGGGATTATAAAAAACTGTATTTATTACAAAATAGACAATACAAAATTAACAACAAAAACAGGTAATTGTTGAAATTCATGACAATAACATTAACCAAAGTATTCCTCGTCAGGATGTTTAACCTTCTTAAAAGGAAGTCACACCTGCATTGGCACACCCAATATTTCGAACTATACATTCAGGAAAAAGTATGTCCACTAGGCCTTCGGATTCAGGTATTCACCATTTTAAAAGACCCCCCCCCCCCCATTGTTTTTTAAAAATCATGGGAGGATACATTGACTAATTGTAGTTTTAGAGTTGATGAGACATCTTGCCGTCCAATACTGTGCCGACATAGCCTTGTTGGATGGTGAGATTGATCGACTCAACAGGCAGTTCCCTAATATCATGGACTCCACCTCCTTCCCTGAAAAATGGAAGGAGGTGAGAGCGTTTAGAGGTCCTTAACCTCTTCCCGCCCGCCCTATAGCCGAATGATGGCTATAGAGCAGGCGCTTTCGTCCGGGAGGCCGTCCCTGGACGTCCTGTTTACTTCCGCAATGCGCGCTGCCGCGGGCGCGCATCGGGGAAGTTCTGTGTTTGCCGTGTCCCCCGGAGACAGGCAAACACAGATCGCTGTAAACTGCCAATCACAGCGGCCGTTTACAGCGTGATTGGTGTGTCCAATGTGAGATGATCTCATATGTAAACATATGAGATCCTCTCTCAGCGCCGCTCTCCCTCCTCACACAGACAGTGTGTGAGAGGGGAGAGATGAACGGCTGCAGCGGCCGTAAGTGTAAAAAAAAAAGTAAAAAAAAGTGCCATCCACCCCAGTGCCATCCACCCCAGTGCCACCTGTTAGTGCCATTTGTCCCCAGTGCCATTTGTCCCCAGTGCCATTTGTCCCCAGTGCCATTTGTCCCCAGTGCCATTTGTCCCCAGTGCCATTTGTCCCCAGTGCCATTTGTCCCCAGTGCCATTTGTCCCCAGTGCCATTTGTCCCCAGTGCCATTTGTCCCCAGTGCCATTTGTCCCCAGTGCCATATGTCCCCAGTGCCATTTGTCCCCAGTGCCATTTGTCCCCAGTGCCATTTGTCCCCAGTGCCATTTGTCCCCAGTGCCATTTGTCCCCAGTGCCATTTGTCCCCAGTGCCATTTGTCCCCAGTGCCATTTGTCCCCAGTGCCATTTGTCATCAGTTCCACGTGTCATCAGTGCCACATAGTACCACATATTAGTGCCATCTGTCATCAGTGCCACGTATCAGTGCCATTTGTTATCAGTGCCACTTGTCAGTGTCACGTGCCATCAATGCCACCTATCAGTGCCATCTGTCATCGGTTGCAAGTATTAGTGCCATCTGTGCCACATATTAGTGCCATCTGTCATCGGTGCCACGTATTAGTGCCACGTGTCATCAGTGCCATGTATAAGTGCCACATATTAGTGCTACGTGTCATCAGTGCCACGTGTCATCAGTGCCACGTGTCATCAGTGCCATGTGTCATTGTCCTGGTGCTCCAGGGCCTTCAAAAGTGTAATAGGTAGTCAACAAGTTAGATGTGTAATTTATGCTCCTAGAACACATGATGGCGCCCCCTGCATGTTGGGCCTCTCTATGTGGCCAGGCTGTGAAAAAGTCCCACACATGTGGTATTGTAATACTCAGGAGAAGTAGAAAAATTTTGTTGGGGGTGTCATTTGTGGTATACACATGCCATGTGAGAGAAATAACCTATTACAATGACAATTTTGTGGAAAAAAAAAAAAAAAAAAAAATGAAAAATCTTAATTTTGCAAAGAATTGTGGGGGAAAAAAATGACCACATCAAAAAGCTCACCATGCCTCTTACTAAATACCTTGCAATGTCTACTTTCCAAAAAGGGGTCATTTGGGGGGTATTTGTACTTTCCTGACTTGTTCGGGTCACAAGAAGCGAGATAGGCCACCAGTACATCAGATGTGATCAATTTTGTGCGGTTCGCACCACAGCTTGTAGACTCTCTAACTTTCACAAAGACCAAATAATATCCACTAATTTGGGTTATTTTTACCAAAGATATGTAGCAGTATAAGTTGTGGCCAAAATTTATGAAGAAAAATTAATAATTTGCATAATTCTGTCACAGAAACAAAGAAATATGCGTTTTTTTTTCAACATTTTCGGTCTTTTTTCATTTATGGCGCAAAAAATAAAAACCCCAGAGGTGATCAAATACCACCAAAAGAAAGCTCTATTTGTGGGGAAAAAAAGGACAAAAAATTCATTTGGGTACAGTGTTGCATGACTGAGTAATTGTCATTCAAAGTGTGAGAACACCGAAAGCTGAAAATTGGTCTGGGCAGGAAGGGTGTTCAAGTGCCCAGTAAGCAAGTGGTTAACAAGGAAAATTATTGTGAAGAAACGAGGCAAGTTTGTCCAAGACAAACTTGCCTACTCAGAAGGGTACGCCTATAAATGTGCAGGCAGACCACAATCTAGAAGGAATGCAACACGAAATCGTAAACCACAAACTGCTACAAAGGATTTATCTGAATCCGATTCCTCCATCTCCTCACTGTCTTCACAGGTTACATCATGTTCTATTAATCCACGTGCATCGGGTATTCCCCGCAAAAGATCCCTTACTGATGATGGACATCCTACTAAAGAATCGAAAAGGGTAAAAAACTTGGCAAAACACACAACGCAACAGCCACCACGTTTGGGGGCACAGACCCCCAAAAATGGGGCTTCAACTTTGCATAATATCCCTAAGTTACTTCAACCCCATACCCAAACACTTTTTCCCACGACTATTTTAATGCCAACGACTCCAGAGCCCACCCGATGAGGGAGCTTGGATTCGTTTGTGCTGAAAACCCCTATGCCCAGCACATCTCAGAACCTACTGTTATAGATTCTACTAATTCACCTACCCTTAATATCATTAATCTCACACCCTATGTACTGACCTCTGAGGAGGAACAGGTTTTACAATTGAGTCTGGGATTTTGTCCCTCTGAAGCTATTAATATTTACGAAACAATTAAAGATTTGTATTTATTTGCTCGGAATCTTATTTATAGTTTCATTTTTGACCAGGATTGGAAAAAACTAAACCTTGAAAAAGAATTGGCTGAGAGGACTAAAAAAACAGGGCTTGCACAGACTGTGAGGCTCGTACCCAGCATGGACATAAAATTTTAGGAGCTTCCCAGGGACTCGGTGATAGTAAAAAATTTGGAATACCTTCACTCCAGCAGTATTGGGGGTGCACCGAATGGGTTTTTTGGTGCCGAAACCGATACCGAAAATGAAAAATACACTAGCCCAAAAACCAATGCCGAAAAAGATGAATACTGAAAATGACTGTTTTTTATTTATTTTTTTATTATTTTTTTACAGGAGACTGGCCAGAGACTGCACACGTGGTACAGGAGACTGGCCAGAGACTGCACATGTGGTACAGGAGACTGGCCAGAGACTGCACACGTGGTACAGGAGACTGGCCGGAGACTGGCCAGAGACTGCACACGTGGTACAGGAGACTGGCCAGAGACTGCACACATGGTACAGGAGACTGGCCAGAGACTGCACACGTGGTACAGGAGACTGGCCAGAGACTGCACACGTGGTACAGGAGACTGGCCAGAGACTGCACACGTGGTACAGGAGACTGGCCAGAGACTGCACACGTGGTACAGGAGACTGGCCAGAGACTGCACACGTGGTACAGGAGACTGGCCAGAGACTGCACACGTGGTACAGGAGACTGGCAAGAGACTGCACACGTGGTACAGGAGATCAATGCAGCCTTGCCAGGTTCCTTTTAAATGCAGCCTGCCAGCGCCCAGCAGCCTACCAGTGCCCATCATTTGCAGGCTGCCTGTGCCTCACCAGTGGCCATCATACAGCCTGCCTTAGTATGTCAAACAGGATCAGGACAGCTTGTCGGTATGATCAGCGGGAGGAGCATTATCAGTGTGCAGCACCACGGGGGTTAAGCAGTGAAGCGAGTGGGCTGTTTCTAACAGCATGTCAAACATGTCCTGCACTCTTAACCCCTGAGGTGCTGCACACTGATAATGCTCCTCCCTCTGATCATACCGACAAGCTGCTCTTTAATGCGGTGTGCTGACCGCTTTCCTCCATAGATAGAGCACTGTTTTGCTTTCAGCCGCCTTGTCGAGAGAGGGGAGGGGAGGGGAGGAGCTCTCCAGAACGACACCCCCGGGCGGGGCCCCACACAATTTTTGTCGCCCTTATAGGCACAATTTCCTTTTCGGCATTTTGACGTAAAGGCCATTTTCGCCCCAAATTTCGGCGCATCCCTAGTATTGCTATATTAGCCATGTTTGGGACCTTGCAGGTTCATGTTTAAAGGAGTTGTAAAGTCAAGTTTTTCATCTTAACGGCATTAAGATGATAAAAAGCCTCCTGTGTGCAGCTCCCATCTCAGCCCCCCAAATACTTGCCTGAGCCCATCTCTGTCCAGTGATATCCACGAGTGTTTCGGCCATCTGGCACTCTCCCTCCCAATTGGCTGAGACACAGCAGCTGTGTCATTGGCATCTACTGCTGTCAATTAAAATAAGTTAGCCAATCAGGAGAGGTGGGGGGTGGGGCTGAACCGCAGCTCTGTGTTTGAACGGACACATGGAGCTGCAGCTCGGCTTGGGTGCCCCCATAGCAAGCTGCTTGCTGTAGGGGCATTTGTCAGGAGGGAGGGGCCAGGTGCACAGAAGAGGGACCAGAGAAAAGGAGGATCTGGGCTGCTATGTGCAAAACCACTGCACAGAGCAGGTAAGTATAACGTGTTTGTTATTTTTATAGAAAAAAAAGAGAAACTTTACAATCCCTTTAAAGATATGTCTGCTTATATGAAGAATGCTTACTTTCCATTACTTGATTTATACATTTTTTAGAATAACTTATTTGGGCTTGTTCCAGCATCTTACTCTTTTTCTAATATCAAATGTTTTGTTGCCTTCCTCTAGGAACAAGTGATAATGAACTTGGACAGTCGCCTGCTTGTGTACCCACTGTACATCTGCTGCAACTTCTTGTACACATCTCCTGAGAAACGGGCAGAATCAGAAGGTCAGCTGGACAACAATGACAGCTAAGAAGACAACTGCACACAAATATCTCAAAGTATAATTAGAAAGGGAACATTTATTTTTTTTGCCGTCTGGTTTATTTTGCTGAACTATTTGTGCTCTAGTTTCAGTATTTGACCTTTGCTGTGGGGTTCTGCAGCTTGTAAAGCCTTTTTCTGTTGGATATAAAGAATGTAACGTTGAATGCACCAGGGTATATTTATGAATTCTAGGGCAAAGGATAAAGAGTAATATGGCTTTCGGCAGCTAGTCCCATTCAGATCATTTTAAAGAAATGGGATTTAAAGGGACTTCCCCCAGAAAACTAAATTGTTCTCATCTGAGAGAGATCCCTGTAAAAACACGGGCCCTCCCTTCCCACACAAGTGTTTAAGGGTATCTAAGATTGTCGGAGAAGAAAATCATTGCAGTACGTAGCCCTGCTGCAATAGCAGAGTTCAGCAGCAGATAGTTGGCTAGGCAAATTCTGCAAATTGAACTGGAAGTTTAGGTGAAATCTATGACAGTGTTGAGAACCCTTTGTATTGAATGCAATCTGTCATTCTTTATTTACTTGCCAAGATTTTCTTCCTATAGAGAAAAACCATAATGAATCCTGGAATTTCCCCAACATGGTACATTTGGCTTGGAACTTATGTGCGCTCTGGCATTAGGAGATAATTAAATATATTCACAACTGAGCCAGGTTAACCAGATAGTAAGCGATACCATTTTTAGCATTGTTGGATCCCAAACTGCTGACTTTCAGTTTTCTTTGAACTTCCATTTTTAAGTTGGAAAATCAAAGCTATGTCCTAACCTTGGTCAATTTATAACTTTCTTTGCTCTAGTTTTCAAAGAAAGCCTGTGTCTTACAGAATGTAGGCTGTTCTGCCAAAAGTGCTGCTTTACCATCGCAAGCCAAATGTTACCTTTAAAATATATGTATATATAATGTTCTGTTTAGACTTGTAGCTGGTGCTTATATTTTTTTAAGTAGCTTTTCAAAGGAATGCAGCAATCTGCCATGCAGATTTTGTTATTTATTTTGTAATAATGAAGGGTGGCCCATACAAAGCTCAAACTTGATGAGCAAGATGTGAGTATTTGCAAGGATTGGGCTGCGTAGGGCTTCTTCTGGCAGCGCCAAGCTTCTGAATGTTGGAAGTACATATTACATCACACAGAGATTCTCCTGTTTGGAAATCTCAATGCGATCTGTCATTATTCTTTTCTATGGAACCTAAAAAGTGCTAATCCTATGGGGTTGCCAAACAAAGACTGGCATGCTATTTAATGCCTACTATTTAACAAAGGAGGAAGGAAATTTTTAATGTCCTGTTTTCATAATTTTGTTGTAACTATCTATGTTCTTTGTTTAAAAAAAAAACATTTTTTTTTTTTTCAGACAAACATGTTTTTTCCTTTTATTTTTTAATATAGTTCACCTATAAGCCTTAAAGATCCTGCAGACCTCCAGCTTAACTGTTGAATGCTTTCTAGAGATGAGCTTTTAGTGTGTCTGAAGAAATGTCATTGTAGACCTAAGATAATGAAGGCGGGCTCTTGTTAAAACTTACACTAACTTCATTACCTTCTTATGTTTCGGGATTGAAGTCTAAGTAGTTGCCTGCAGTATGAAATGGAAAAAGCCAGATGAGTTGTTTAATATTTGAGAATTGAGTCCCTGCCTTGGTATCTAGATAAGGACCTCTCACCAATTTCCCTATTCTGAATATTAGTGACAGTGACTTAGTGTCCTGAAGCCAGAGGATGAGCCGAACACCCAGGAAACTAACAGTTTGAGGTAATCTAAGGCAGCCTTCATATTTTCTAATAATAAAAGGTTGTCAGATATCCAGAAGCAGAGACTTTCACTTAAACATATTCTTTAATACCCAGAAGTCCTAAATCCCTATTGCACACACAATAATTTTGCAGACACAAACTTTACCCTGTAAAATTATTGATGGCATCATCACTATAGTCTATACAGAGAGCAGAACTGGGAGTGAAGTTCCTTCTCCTACAAGCTCAAAACTAGCATAAAACTATAGGGGGTAGGTACAAGACCAGTCACACTGCTCAAGGTAAGAGAAAATGGCAGTTAACAGTCTTATTATATGAAGCTCCGGCACAAAATGAAATTGCAGGAGGTACAGTGAGGTATATAAAAAAAAAAATCAAATTTTGTTGCCTTGCAGCCTGAAAAGACAGTTTTAAGTTTTATCCAGTTGTATTTACTAGTGCAACTTAACATCCAAGTTAAAGCTTTAACTCTACGTGTCAGAAAAGAATCCAAAACCGAATCACTGAGTTGGAAAAGGATCACCCCCTTGTGTCCGTATTTTGTTTACCACCTTTTGCTTTAATTACAGCCTTTAGTCTGTTGGGATAGGTCTCTTACTGGCCAGCTCACCAGGTGAAAACAAGACAGCCTAAAGCAAACAATTGCAGCCAGCACATCTAAGAATTGGTAAGCTGCAATGTAATGTTTGTTTTTGGGTTTATTACTGCTTTCAAGCGGTATTAAATTCAAAAAAACAAAAATGTAATATAGGGCAGATTACCAATCAGATGTGGTGGCTGAATTAGTTTACTTTTTTTTTTTTAACAGCTTTTTTCCCCTCTGTTTTTACCTGGTGATCTGGCCAGTAACATAGCTCCTATATTATAGTGCCTATATTATGTTCCTATATTATGAAGGAGCATAGGAGCCACTTTTTGGACAGCAACATTGACAGTCTGGGGGAAGGTAGAGTTGGATGTATTGGCAGATTTAGATACACTAGCAAATTGAAGTCAAACTGCAACCCACACATAAAGGTTTAACATAAATTAAAACTGATCATTGTAGGCACCACTGTCAGTGGTAAATGGGTTGTCTCATCTTTGCAACTGATAACCGTCCATCTTCCCATTGCATGTTCCTTAAAGGAGCTCTCAAAAGTAGTTGGTGCTGTAGTGACCCCAGCTGGACACTGGAAAATGTACGACACGGATCTTCAATTTAGGTCCAAGAGATTTATATATTGAAGATCACATAACAAACAGTGCAATATTTTGGGGCCATGCAGGACCCCTTCGTCAGGCATGTGATGTGTTCTTCAATTAAAAAAAGTTTGTACCTAATAAAAGATCTGTGGTATGCTGGTGAATATTTACATTGTGGTATTTTTGTAACTGATACATCTGCAGGTGAGCTTGTTCTCTTGAAAAACAGATTTGCTGGATTATCAGCTGAAAGGAAGCCTAGGAAAAAAACAAATGCAGCTATCACATCTAAGAATTGGTAGGCTGTAATATAATGGTCTTAATACTGCTTTAAATATTGAATTAAAGTAGAAGTCCAGTACTACCCTGTAAGAGCAGTGGTCATCAACCCTGTCCTCAGGCTCACTAACAGGTCAGGTTTGCATGATAACTGGAATACATCACAGGTGATATAATTTGCTGCTCAGCAATTGCAGTATTCTAGTCTGCATCTCCCCAAGGTAATACATAAAGCCTGGCCTGTTAGTGGGCCCTGAGGACAGGGTTGATGACCACTGATGTAGAGGAAAGATCTTTATACTTGCTTCCTGAGGGCTCTCTGATCCATGTATATGATCTCCCCAGCAGCCAGCTTCAGTGTAGAGAGATCCCTGACAACGGCTGCAATGCCTATACAGTGACGTCACCCATAGACTTAAAGCGGGAGTCCACCGGGACTCCGCGTTTTTTTTTTTTTTTTTTTTTTTTTTAAAAGCCAGCAGCTACAAATACTGCAGCTGCTGACTTTTAAAATAGTGACACTTACCTGTCCAGCGCGCCCGCGATGTCGGCACCCGAAGCCGATCTGTAGATCGTATGTCGGGTGCTGCCGCCGCCATCTTGGGTGTGGGAATCAGGAAATGGAGCCTTTCGGCTTCATTTCCCGGTTCCCTACTGCGCATGCGCGAATCACGCTGCGCAATAAGGACGGTCCCCGCTGCCTCTGGGATCTGTGTGTTTCCCAGCAAGCAGCGGGGCACTTGCGGAAAGGGGCGGGCACTTGCGGAAAGGGGCGTAATATACGCCCCTTTCCGCAGAGAGCTATCCCGGAAGTGGGTGCAGAATACCTGTACTGTACAGGTATCTGCACCCCCCTCCCCCCTGAAAGGTGCCAATTGTGGCGCCGGAGGGGGGGAGGGTTCCGATGAGCGGAGGTCCACTTTAGGGTGGACCTCCGCTTTAATAAAGGGCATCCGTTGTCTTCTGTCCCTTTTCTACACTGAAATCAACACTGGGAGCTGATCATGTGACTGCACCAGAGCGCTTAGAGAATAGGTAAGTATACACCTCTTTTCTCTACATGGTAGTTGGTATAAGGTATTTTAATGTACTTCTACTTCTGTTTAAATTAAAAATGTACAGTCATTGAAGAGCAACACAAATGATATTCCTTAGCGTTAGCACAAATCTGTACAGTGTATTACCTTACGTATATAATATTGGTAATGTTGCTGTTTGTGTACAGGTTATATTACTAATGGTGTGCCCAAAAGAATTCACAATCAGTGTAGGCTGCAGTATTGGATTTGTTTATGCAGCTATATCTAGTTATCTGTTTAGGAAATTTAAATGTCACACCTATTCGACATGGAAATACAAGTCTCAGTTATACACTGCTAATCAATGCTTGCCTTCCAGTAGCTTTTGTATAATACCAATTACTCCATTCTGGTCACCAGGGAATACCTCTTTCAGCAGAAGATATTCCTTTTCCCTAAGATTTGAATGTGACTTCAGCCGATGGCAGACTTTAACTCTCTGTTGGCTGAATACGGGTCACCGGAGTGCAAAAAGTTCTGTACTCCTGTGACCTACAGGAGAAGTAGAACCAAAAGAGCTTTGGACCTACTTCTCCATCGCGCAGTTATTTACTGCCTTTTTTTTTTTTATTCCCAAATTCTTGGGTATACTCAATTTGAAAATAAACGTCACTGAACAGTTACCCACAGGTGCTTAAAACTGAAGTGTTTTCAGTATGCATTTTTTTTTCTAGACACTTTGAAATCTAAAAAATGCTCATGAAGTCTTATCCTTCGCATATTTGCTATTGAGATTTCCCAGTAGGTCCCCGTTAAAGGGATCCTCCAGGCAAACAGCTCAAGTACACAGTTGAGATTTGTATGTATATATGTGCTCTCTTCACCTGCCAAACTATATTATTGACTCACACCTGTGTTTTTTTTTTTTTGTTTTGTTTTTCTCCAGCTGTTCTCTAAACCTCCCTTTTTCAGCATAGTTTAAATTTAATTTCTTCACTGTTTTCTGGTCTTGCATTTTTTCCGCATCACCTCCCTGCTACTTGGTCAGATTCAGTGTGGAGGCTGGTGGTGGAGAGTAAAATAGGGTTATATTCTTTCTTGTTGGTATGAGCACAGAGACGTTAATTGCAAGACTTGATACGCTTAATTAAAATCTTGCTGCAGGTAAGCCAGTGCACACTCACATCTTTCAATTGTGTATTTAGCTGTCTGACTAGCTTTCCAGTTTGCGTTATAGTAGGAATGTTTGCTGTACCAATGGTCTTGGAGAACACAGGTTTTGCAGGCAGACACCTAGAAGCAATAATTCTAAAATATGAAGGCTGGCTATAACCTGGAGTACCAATAATGTTTTTTTTTTTTTTTTAAAGTACAGCGCAGAGAATAGCAAAAAAAAAAAAATCAGGATTCAGTCAGCCAGATAAAGAGGGATTTCTGATTGGTCACTATGGTTTACGGTTTATTGACAACCTAGTTATTATTGAACTGATTTATATTGAATGGGCAGGAAAGGCAGAGTACACAGGGCAATCGCCTTAGGATGTATGGTCAAGCCGTGTTTTACACAGGCATACAGAATGGGGAGTGTGAGATTAAAATCAACTGAGCTGGGTGAAAAATTAGCTGGCTAGTGACTGCATTCTATCGGGTGCCTGAATAGCTGCCTTAATACTGTAGCTGAGGGCAGACATTCCTCCATCCACACAGTTTAGCATAGATGGGGGAATCCATTCTTTCACCTTCATTTTGCCCGTGAGATACACCAGAGAGAAATGAGCTATGCATGTTTAGCTTTAGAGGCAGCATAACATGATGTGGCAAACAATGGTTGGGGCAGTTCCAGCAACTTTCTAAAAGTAAGCCACATCTTCACCAAGCAAGCCACATCTTCCATTCCATGTAATTTGCAGCATTGGTTGTTGGGTTTTACATTTTGCCTGGATTGCAGCTTTAGCAGTGCCCTTGATTTAGTACGATTACCCTTTATTACCCACTTTCAAGGCCTTAAAGTACATAGTCCTAATGACATGACTTTGCATCAGTGTCAAATGCATTGTAAACTAGTGTGGCATGTGACCTTTTTATGACTCGCACAATGCCTTGAATTTTTTTATATTCTGTGTATTGGCCTTTGACGCTCAGTCTATAGAATGTTTGTTTCCATGTAATGGAAACTCCTTTTACGGCCTGGACTGTAGAAATGGAGAAAAGTTCTCATCAGTCAAAGCTCTGGTTCATAATTTCCTAATAATATAGCTCTTTCTGGCTGACACTGTGTGTGACATTGTGTAGAATAAAACTTAAATGGTTTAGAAGAGACTCTGCCGAGTACAGATAAATCATAATTTTTTTTTTTCGGCCAGTGTATGCTCTTCTAAATTTTAAATAAGTGTTCCTTATTTGTATAACCTGCGGAAGCAGTGGATGTTTTATGTATTCTGTTCTGTTTGGCAGTCTCTTGGATCTGACTTATGGATAATGAGTAGTAATGGTTGCAGTGATTGGTGGCCAAGAGCCACCTGTAAAATCTGCATATGTGTGTAGCTTACAGAAAGCTAGTTTTATAGCTAAGCCATGGGTAAAATTAGGTGTTACCCTTGCAGTGGGACACCTCCTGGACTGCAAGGGATAAATGCTTGTTTTTGACTCGTGGAACATAAAAAAAAGTTTTACTAGTCTTATCCCTCACCGCCCCGCCAGCTAGTGTATTTCTCCTCTTCTCTCTGACGCTCCAGGATGTGGGCTACTCCTGATGTCCTCATTTACAGTGCAGGAGTTCCTGTGACCTATGGAGCAGGGAGAAGATTGACCTTCTGGACTAGTTGTGCGGCTGTGAAGAAGTCAGCGGGAGTAAGGGATAAGCTTTTTATGACTGCACTTTATTATTCCCTTTTGATAAAATGAGTATTGAATCCTTGCTGTGTGGGGGAGCCCCACTGCAAGACTAGGTGTGGATTTTCCTTGTAGAAAAGCCTTACTATCATTTGCATTTAACATTGGGTTGCAGATGCATTATGTTTTGAGAAGGTGAATATAATTTCAGCTGTAGAATACAGTGGTGCGTGGAGTACACCCTGATAAACGGGTGTTTTCACAACATCTGAATGGATGTTTAGTGCCTGTTCACAAAGCTGCAGGAGATTATTTTCATGCCACCCTTAGGCCGGGTTCACACCGGAGCGATGCAGGAACGCCGCGAATCCGCTGCGTTTTCCCGCATCGCATGCCTCCCGCCGGCAGTTCACACTGCCCTATGCGGACTGCTGGGAGTGTCAGTGAAATGTTAATGACACCCCCAGATCAGTTCGCATATCGCAGTGCGATCTGCAAACTTGGATCGCATGGTGTGAACACCCATGCGTTCCGATTCTGCTGCGGACCAAAAAAGGGTCCCGTGCGAGTTTGCGGCGGGTGCGATGAGAATTCAGCCATACTATCTGTATGGCTGAACTCGCATCGCTCAGAGATCGGATGTGATTTGCACTGCAGTGCGGTGCGAATGACATCCGGTTCTCGCTGCCGCAGCGGTGTGAACCCAGCCTAAATGACCGCTTTTTCCACCCTCAATAGACTTCTATATAAGCTGCCTTTTAAAGTATATCCAAATCCATTTGTGTCTCGCTCACTTCTTCTGCAGACTCAATAGGAAAGAGGGAAATCTCCACTTTGATGTCACTGGAACAGTGTCACCATTGGAAGATTTCCATTTTATTCTCATTCTAGTGGGAACTCAACATTTTGGATATACCCCAGCTCTCATTCCTGGTAAAATCTGTGATCAGAACAATTGGAGAAAGTGTATCTCCCTAACAGGGATATACTGCAATTGAAACCTGACACAGGGTTCTAATCCCTCACCTCTGTATCCAAATGTAAAACGTTTTTGTTAAAGTTATACTTTGTAATTCTATTCAGCAACTATCCCCTGCCAGACTGCACAGCCAAGAGGGTGACTACACTCTGTTAAAATGTATGTTTTATCCTTTTGCGTTTTATAAAGCGATTACCTTATCAGCATAGGTTTAGCAAGCAAACTACATTAATAGACTTAAAACATGCACAGCAAATACTGCATTTTTATGGAAAGCTAAGCAGGGCTGGGAGGAGGACATGTTACATTGGTAAAGCTTCGACCAATTTAAGTATGCACATGCACTACCTTTGGAACTGAAGAATTACTTTAGTAGTCTCCACTATTACAGCAATCACTGGCCTGTCCTCATCTCCCCCTCCAGCTGGCGACATCTCTCCCCGGGCTACTTCCGGCTATTGCGGCTCTGGCGCTGTGATTGGCCAGACCCGTAATTATGAAAAGAATAAAATACTCTCACAAAAATGGTGGGATATCTAGCTCATCAATTTGAAAAAATGTGATGCTGGTATAGTTCTCTCCTATATAAGATCCAGTCCTTCCCAATGTCCAGCAGTCAAAAGGGAAGGAGAAACAGCGGCAAGATAGCCACTGAACTTCCAGAACTAGCTTGAATCACAAGCAACCAGAAGTGGCATCACAGGGAGCGATAACATGTTTTAGAGCATGTACAAAGCTCCTTTGTCAAACCTCATGCCTGGGAAGGAATCGAGCTGGATTTATAGGGGACAGACTCCAAAGTCAAATAATAAAAACAAAAATATATGCACACAAACAGGCAAGAGGTTTAAAAATTCATTTAGTAATAAAAAAAAAGAATGTAAGGCAGTATGGAACTACAATTTCCAGCCTGCCCGCCAAGCAGTAAATACAATAAATAACAAACACTTCAGAGATTAAAAGGATAATTGGTTAAGAAAATTGAAGCTGCAGTTATGTTATATAATGAATACATATTTTAAAAGCATGTACATATTATGTTTGTTACACAGGACCATGGTCATAATATATGGAATACTGATGTGTATAGATTATACAGCACATGTGTCAATGTGTAGGAATACACACATCTGCATAATAGGCTAGTAAAGCTACACAGTTAATTACAGTGCACTTGCACTGTATGCACTTGCTATGGAAGTCAATATTCATAGTTATAGAAGTCAGAAGTTTTTGTGTATAATGTATTACAAGGGGGAGGGTGGTCTCTAGCACAAGAGGAGCCTGCGGAAAATAAATAAATAAATAGAAATTGTTAGTGCAAATATGAAAAAGTTAATTTATTATGACACGCACTCATAGTTGGGGTTTATAGCGACTGTCTGGTGGCCACCCGAAGATGGTTATAGTATAGAACCCACCTCCAACTCTTTGTTCAGGTGGACTGAACATTTATATATCCAATATGTCTCCCTTTGGTAGAGCCATTGAAAAGTCTCCACCACAGGGAAATCCCTGGACACAGTCTCCATAAGGCATACTCGTAGACCATTGTTGGACTTATTGTGGTACTCTAGAAAGTGTCTAGGCAAACTATGCCTGTCATTACCATTTTCAATGAAAAGATAATGCTAGTCTAAGCTTTTTCTGAATGTGTCCTGATGGCCCTGCATGTGTAGTGTAACCTTTTATGGGCAGACTAAACAGTACACTACAAACTTCTGCTCCTCCTTTGACTGCTGGATGGTGGAAAGGACTGGAGGGGAGCCAGGACAGAGTCCTATACCAGCGTTACGTTTACAGATTGATGAGCTAGATATTCCACCATGTTTGTGAAAGCTTTATAGCCTGAGCCTATGTGCTGAAGTACATTTTTGAAAATCTCAAACTATGGGGACACTAGTTTTGGTGATCTGGGGGTTCCCAATAGAGTCCCTTAATTTTCAGGCATTCCCTCCCACTTCCTGTTTTGACTGTGGGACAGGAAGTGAAGGGTAATCTCCCCAATGGGATAGCGGAGGGGAAGATGACCCTCATTCTGCCTGGCTGTACGCATATATGTGACCTCTTGGCAGTGGGCTTTAATGCCAAAAGACTGCATCTATGCATCCTAAATGTAAACATTCTATGCTGAGAGCACATGCCCTACATGCTCCCAGCATGATTGCTGTTGGGGATTGGAAAGTTCCCGATGCAGTCTAGAGCTTTCCATTCATTTGACTGCTGTAATTGGCTCCCTCCACCTCCCAGCATTTAGAAGCTCTTAAAGGGCCAGTAGGTGGCGGTGGAAAAAGTTAAGGTTCTCTGAGAGATTTACCCTAATTTCCTGTCCTGTCAGTGGTTTCACCAGACAGGAAGTAAAGGAAAATCTGTAACGGAACACACAAAGAAAAAACAATGATTAGAGGTTCCACTGAAGGGAAGAATCCAATTTGTCTGTGTTGCTGTTGGAGAGTTCCCTCATTTCCAGTCTGCTAAATGTCAGCGGGACAGGAAGTGAAGGGGAATCTCTGTATTGGAGATCCAGGTAACAAACCTGACTTGGATTTTTACCCTTCCCTACTTCAACCAAAACTTTTTTTTTTTTTTTTTTTTTTTTTACTGGACATACAGTTTAACCTGTGGGGGGTGGGTCATCAAATTTTTAAGCCACGTGATCACTTCTGCCTGAGAAACAGTTTACATGTATACTATCACCATTTAACAATATGAAACCGCAATTTGTTACACATGCTTTTATATATTTTGGTTATAAATGAATCGTTTAACTTTTTCCTGTTGACGTTCATTTTTGTGCTCAGCTGGGGAAACATGTTCTGCTAGTATAAAGTTGTTTTTTTTGTTTTTTTTAATTAACATGTATGTCTGTCATTCTGTGTGTCTAAAATGACTGTTAAGAAGACTCAAACACTGTGACACGGTAAAGATACTGTATGTATAAGTATTTTGCCGCCTACACTTGAAGTCTTAAGCTATAACAATTCCTCAGTTCCTCATCTATTATTTTTATTTATTTTTTTCCCCATCGCATTCGTTTGCTCTTTTTGAAATAAAAATAAAACACGGGTAGGTTGTCCTGTCTTTCTTTGCCATCTGTTTCATTTTGTTTTCTCTGCTATCAGTATTTTGACTTCAGATTATTTTTTTTTATTTTTTTGCATTGTTGCAGGGCAGTTGCCCGGAAGTATAAAAGTTTAAAGGTCAATAATGGCAGCATATGTATTTCTCTTATGGCTGGCTTTATAAGAGATGTATGAGATGACTGCCATCATAAAGGATATATGAGAGCTGCCATTGCTGCCCCCTTCTGAAAAAAAAAAGCTGGTTGCCTAACTGTATCTAACGCAAGTATTTTTGAAACGCCTGACTCTGTGTGCTTTAAATGACCCCATCTTTATACATGTTCAGTCAGCAACTCAGACAGCCCTGAAGCCAAAGCATTAACATGACAGCCAGGGAACTAGCCTTCCCACAGAATAGATGGATATGGTAGCCTCCATGATCCTCTGAGTGCCTCTTAAAGCAGTGGATCTAAACCTCAGTCCTCAAGTACCCCCCAACAGGCCATGTTTTGGGAATTTCTCTTAGATAAAATAAATGTCCAAAAAACATCAAGCCATTGACTCTGATTTAAAGCACCTGTGCAAGATGAAAGAAAACCTGCAAACATGGCCTGTTGGGGGTATTTAAGGATTGAGGTTGAGAACCACTGTCTTAAGTTACCTGTCACCAGAAGCCTAGTTGGTGAAGGTGCTACATATCCAGTCTATATATTAACCAGGAACTATACTTGGTTGTATAAAAGAACTGTCCCAGCACACCTATTAGTAGTATCAAGATAGAAGAATCAAAATCACTCCGGTGATAAAGTCTCTAAAAGGGATTCTATCCTACTAATCCCATGTCTATAGTACCAGAAAGAAGGCAGAGGCCTTGGACTTGATCCAAAGAAATATGCAGTTTAATGAATGTGGTTATACTGTAATGACTATATACAAAAGGATTGCTATGAAATCCATAACATACAGTTGCTTCTCCAAAAAATTTATTTCAGAAATTTAATTCAAAAAGGGAAACTTTCTTTTAATTTTCATGATTCATGGCTTACAGCTAGTGAAAATTTGAATATTACATAAGACCACTAAAAAGGATTTTTAATACAGAAATGTTGGCTTAATGAAATGTATGTACAGTATAGTATGCACTCAATGCTTGGTCAGGGCTCCTTTTACATGAATTACTGCATCAATGTGGCGTGGCTTGGAGGTGACCAGCCTGTGGCACTGCTGAGGTGTTATAGAAGCCCAGGTTGCTTTGATAGTAGCCTTCAGCGTGTCTACATTGTTGGGTCTGGTGTCTGATGTTCCTCTTGATAATACCCCACAGATTCTTTATGGGTTTTAGGTCAGGGGAGTTTGCTGGCCAATCAAACAGTGATACCGTGATCATTAAACCAGGTATTGGTACTTTTGGCAGTGTGGGCAGATGCCAAGTCCTGTTGGAAGATGATAGCCGCATCTCCATAAAGAGGGAAGCATGAATGAAGGGCTCTAGAAGTTCCTGGTAGAGGACTTTGGACTTGCTATAACACACTGGACTAACACCAGCAGATTAAATGGCTCCCCAAATCATCACTGACGTGGAAACTTAACACTGGTCCTCATGCAACTTTGGTTTATGTGCTTCTCCACTCTTCCTCCAAACTTTAGGAAATTTATTTCCGTATGACATGAAAAATTTACTTTCATCCGAAAAGAGATCTTTGGACCACTGAGCAACAGTCCAGTCCTTTTTTTTTTTTTTTTTTTATCTTAGCCCAGGTAAGACACTTCTTATGTTGTCTCTGGTTCAGGAGTGGCTTGGCACAAAGAATACCACTAGATACATTTGTGTGTGGTGGCTTTTGAATTACTGACCTTGGCCATAGTCCACTCCTTGGGAATTTCCCCCAAATTCTTGAATGGCCTTTGCAATCCTCTCTGCAGTTCTGCCTGTTGCTTGTGCACCTTTTTCTACCACACTTGTTTTTTCCACTCAACTTTCCATTAATATGCTTGGATACAGCACTCTGTGAACAGCCAGCTTTTTTAGCAATGGCCTTTTGTGACTTACCGTCCTAGCGGAAGGTGTAAATGACTGTCTTCTGGACAACTGTCAAGTCAGCAGTCTTCCCCGTGATTATGTAACCTACTGAACCAGACTGAGAGTCCATTAAAGGCTCAGAAAGCCTTTACAGGTAGTTTGAGTTAGTGTGACACCGTGAGTATACAGTATTTAACTTTTTTCACAATATTCAAATTTTCAGAGATACTGAATTTTGGGTTTTCACTAGCTGAAGGCCATAATCATCAAAATTTAAAAGGAAAAATGCTTGAAATATCACACTGTGTAATGAATCTATATGCGTTTCACTTTTTGAATTGAATTACTGAAGTTACATTTTTGATATTCTCATTTTTTTAAGATGCACCTGTAAGTATACAGAGTGTATCATGTGCAAAATCGTGTGTGCATTCAAGTGTGAATGCAGCCTAAAGGCACAAAGTCAGCAACAAACCAGGTTTAAATATGAAAAACGTAAACTACCATCAAAGTATAGGCAGCCCAACCAGAGGGGAATAAGATCTCCTCCTCATTTTGGGGTGTACCCCGTTTTCAGATTAGACATTCTTCTTTCTTTTTTGCAGTGCTTATTAATTTCAGGAAAGGATGCATATTGCATCCCTTCTTTCAAACTCCGTTGTATGGCTACATACAGTTTAGTGACTACATAGTCTGTGGTGAACAGGAGAGGGAGACTAGCAGGTGGCTGCAAAGGTAGTGTTCAATGGCTAACCAGAGATGGAGAATATCATACATTTAACAATGTAAAGGAAAAGCTGTTTTTTTTTGTTTTTTTTTTTCCAGTTTTCAATTTGTGCCCTTCACACCTTTGTTAAAAAAAAAAAATATCTCCTCTAGAATTGCCACTTTCTGACTTTTGGTGGGCATTAAGTAGCCTAATGGTCACATTGCAATCCCAAATTACTTTTCCAAACTGTGTAATAATTAGGAATGCCATTTGTGAGAGTCCCCAACTTAAAGTAAAACTATAGGCAAAACATATATAGTGATGAAGGGTTATGACCCCTGTCAGATTTTCTTTCCGCCACTGTCTCATTGGGAAGATTTAGCCTCATTTCCTGTCCCATAGCCAAATGGGAAGTGAAAGGAAATTCCTGCAAATTAAGGAAATTCCCTAGGGACCAGACCAACAGAACTAAGGTCCCCATTGGAAGTTTTCCCCTTTACTACTTTTCTGGGGACAACCCAAAATCTGGGATTTTCTTTTACTTTCACTTTCAATGATAATGGTAAAAAGGACAAACCAAGAGGGGGAATCTCCAAACGGGGACACAGACAGCAATAAACACTGACAGGGGTTCCAATTCCTCCACATTCTGACCAACACAAAAAAAGTTAAACTTTTAATGCTGGGCTTAGTGGCAGGAAAGGTGTGTGTGTGTGTGTGTGTGTGTGTGTGTGTGTGTGTGTATATATATATATATATATATATATATATATATATATATATATATATATATATATATATATATATATATATATATATATATATATATATATATATAATATAATATGTGTGTGTATATACTAAAATAAATATTATTTATATTCTATTTATTTATATATATATATATATATATATATATATATATATATATATATATATATATATATATATATATATATATATATATCACTCCTTTAAAGATGATTTGGGATCTTTGAGGTGAAATTAAACTAACATGTTAGGAGGGATAGTTAGGAGGGATTTCAAGAAGGCCCTTAATTGATCACTACTACTGTTTCCTGCCTGCCAGTCACATAAAAGCCAACCACCCTTATCCAAACTGTTGTCCCTCTGTGAGGCTAAAGCAGAGTAAGCTGACCAAATGATGAATTTAAAGGAAACCAGTCCTGTGAGGATATGGAGGCTGCCATTGCAGACTTTTGTCCGACAATTATAATATTCCGTCTGTCACAGAAATCTAGCCATCTGTGAGTGAGTCCCTGATTAACTTTGGATTGAGGGCCACAGATGGGGTCATCCTGCAAATGACATATTACATTTAGGTTGTATCATAAATTTTGCAGTTTGTCCTAAAATGCAAGCGCACAAAATTTACTGAGTCATGGCTATATCTGCCAAATCAGTCCGAAGTGTTTTATTACCGTATAATTGCATCTGACCAGTGATGGGTAAAGTATGTTTTAAATAATAAAATGAAGCCAATTGACTGCCAAACCCTTCCCCCGGTATAGCTCAAAAAATGAGGACATTTTGTATGATGAATTCACTGGAAAGGTACAAAATGTTTCAGTATTATACACTAATTTGTCTAATATTTAAAAGCAATCTATTGTATTGATGTATATACATTAAAATATATGACTTTAAATAAATTTACATGGGAGGTAATGGTTTCTTGTGCTTTTCATTTTGCAAACCCTGTACACTTTGGTATACATATGTGCCTGCATGATGTAACACGTTTCTATTGAAACATTACCTTCTGTCTGTGGAGACGGGAGAGTGCATTGGGAGCTTCGGCTGCTCCGGACTCCTGCACCTCACTCACGGAAGGGAAGCTGCAGAATCGCACCTGTTAGAAGGAGCAGGGGCCTCAATAGCTGCTGGAGGGAGGATTCTGCCCCCCCTCTCCCCTTTCAATAGCAGCCTGCTGTGGGCAGAAAGATTGAGGGTGTCTGAGAACACACCTCTGTCTCATCCTAGCTCTGCCCTTCTTCCGGTCTCCCCTTGTCATGTGACGTATCACATGACAAGAGGTGGGAAGAAATAGAATCTGCCTTCATTTCCAGAGGGCACCTTACTGGGATAGAGGTTTGAACTAAGTATAGAGGGTAGGGGGACAACTCGCCCCCAAAAATATCCCCTCTTCAACCTCACCAAGAGCCTCTTGGCCTCCTCCCACCCCTAGAGCCCCCCAGATCTTGCAGTCTATGCACTCCACATAGCCCGCCTCCCACCTTCCTTTTCACTTCATCAT
This sequence comes from Lithobates pipiens, assembly GCF_037356315.1. NCBI lineage: Eukaryota > Metazoa > Chordata > Amphibia > Anura > Ranidae > Lithobates > Lithobates pipiens. Next base: position 519,830,742 of record NW_027507903.1, on the reverse strand, counting down.
CCAAAGGACTACTAATGCAGGGGCATTTTTATCCTTCCAATGACACCAACTACAGTGCCTTGAAAAGGTATTTATAACCCTTGACGTTTTCCACATTTTGTCATGTTGCAGCCAAAAACGTAAATTTTATTTTATTGGGAATTTGTGTGCGAAAAATGCTGTGATTTGTGAATGGCCCAGTGGTGGGGGAGGGGGGGGGGGGTGACCGAACTTCCGGCTGAGTTTGCTTCAGCGAACTCGCGTGGAAGCGGGTACCAGTCCAAACCAGGTACCCACTCCCACCCGAAAGGTGCCAAATGTGGTGGCAGCAGAGGGGGGGGGGGGTGCTAGGAGGAGGAAGAACGGTTTGGCCCATCAGCATCAAATCCGAGCATTTTTGGGTGCCTGGGAGGCACAGTAGCTGTGTTCAGCCCTGCTACCAGCAGCAAGACTTAGATTTAGGGATGTACAGTATGTGTTCAGGGCATACATCCTTAAATGCATACTGCCCTAAATGTGACTACAACTTAGTGCAGCCATGTATTTCAGTTTGTCATAGATTTTTACAGGCTGCCAGCAGAATGCCGCTCCTGTGCTTCCCAGGTGCCTAAAAAATGCTGGAACTGATGCTGACTTGTGAGCTTAAAGTGATTGTAAAATCTCGTTTTTCTTTCTGTAAAAAGAACAAACCTGTCATACTCTGTTGTAATGGTTTTACACAGAGCAACCCAGATCCTCCTCTTCTCAGGTCTCTCTTCGGTCTTCCTGGCTCCTCCCTTACCTAGCTGCAGACACGGAGCTGCGGTTCGTCCCTGCCCCATCTCTCTCCTGATTGGCCAACTGACTTTGACGGCAGAGGGAGCCAATGGCACCACTGCTGTGTCTCAGCCAATCAGGAGGCAGAATCCCAGATGGTTGAGACACTCGTGGACAGAGCTGGGGCTCAGGTAAGTATTAGGAGCCTGAGAGAGGCATTTTTATCTGAATGCATTAAAATAAAATAAAAATTGCATTTACAACCCCTTTAAGAAAGGTCTCTCAAAACTTGACTCAACACTGGACAGAAATATAACAGAGCTTAATATAATGTAGGATTTTTTTCACTTCAGGTTATAGATTTTAAAGATTTAAAAATAACTAATGTCATCACAAATAACCCTGAACAATCCTTAATAATTTTACTGCTAATGTGAAAGCTCCTGAGAGATACAACCATCTTTTCTGGTCCCTAAGAAGTCATTTATAGAAATGACCAACTCAAAACCCAAGCATGTGTTGGAAGTGTTTGATTCAGCAGACACTCCCTCAATTCCAGTTTTTCTAACTATATCAATATTTTCAGATGACCATGTTTTACAGTCTGACAACCAACATCATATTACACAGAATGTACTCCTGAATTGAGACATTGGATACTATATGGATAGTAGCAAGAAAGGATTTTGTACTTGGCCTCTAAAAAGGTCATATTGAGCATCACGCTGTGTATTCTATAGGTCCATAAATTCCAGTCCTCATCGTTGATCTCTGAACCCAAGTCTGCTTCACAAGGCAGTCTTGAGCTAGTTTAGTGGGGGGGGAGCAGAGAAGAGCTGGTAAAGTCATCCTTCTATACAGGCTCCTGCAGGAGACTGTTTTCGAAGACAGTCCTTGTAGTGATATTGCAAATTTTTTACAGCATTTCAGGGGGAGGCATCCTTAGTTTCTGCAGAAAATAGTCAGACTTGGAACACCTCTATGATCAAGGTAATGTCCAGTATGGTACAGCCTCTGTCTGTGCACCATTGAAGCCGCAGGGGTTGATATCGTGGCAGAAATGTGGTTAATTAACCACTTGACCTCCCGAAACCCCTCCCCCTCCCAATAATTTTTTGTGATACAGCACTGCGTTGCGTGAATGCACAATTTGTCAGTTAAAGTAACACTGTACCCAAGTAAAACTTATGTCCTTTTTTTCCCCACAAATATAGCTTTCTTTTGGTATTTTATCACCTCTGCACTTTATTTTTTGCACCATAAACAAAAACCTCCAATTTTGAAAAAAATATCTTTTTTTAATTTCTGCTATAAAACCTATCCAATAAAAATCTTTAAAAAAAAAATCACGCTTATTCATAACTTTAGACCAATATGTATGCCTATATATATATATATATATATATATATATATATATATATATATATATATATATATTGGGAAAAAGAAAAATCCCAATAAGCGTATATTGATTGTTTTGTACAAAAGTTGTTGCATCTACAAACTGAGATAGATAGATATATCCATCTATCTCTTTTTTTATTTTTTACTAGTAATGGCAGCGATTTAAAGCGGGACTGAGAGATTGTAGCAACCACATAAAGAGATCAATGCGAGGAGGCGCCCACGTGAACTTGTTTCAACATTGTTACGTTTGTGAATTGCAAATTTTGAAACGGTGAGAGTGGCTCTGTGCTCACTGTGTTGGGGTTTTCAAAGCCATTTCCAGAAGTGACCAACTTCTGCTGATTTTACTTCTGGAGACACTCCATCCATATGCCAAGTGATTTTACTTTGCTGTATGGTGAAATCATATTGCTGAATAATGAGCCTCCAAGTAGCTTGCCAGCAAGCTTTGCCCAGTTGAGTGGATTGTGGTCAGTGATCACTGTGAAGGTGCAGCCATACTGGTAGTGTTGCAGCTTCTACAGTGCCTACACGATTGCAAGACGCCCCTTCATGATAGTGCCATACACTACCCCCCTGGGGAGTAGCTTCCTGCACAGGTAGAGATTGAGATGTTTCTCTCCAGACTGATCCACCTTGCTCAGGAACGCACCTCTAAAAATACCTAAAACCCTTCCAGCAGGTCATCATGACCCTTTGAAAGCTGGCTGGCAAGTTCTTCATTCTAAACAGATTATTTTTGAAATTTGCCATTACCCTCTGTTCGGGTCCATGATTGCTAAATAGTGGGGGACCACCAGCTTATCCAAGAACTCATTTCAACCTGGACAAGGTGTAGGTAGGAATCACTAGTAGGCATGGCCTTTAGCTTCCTGTAGTCCATACATACCTGGTTGTCTGTCTGTGATATCAGTGAACTGACCCCTTAACCATGCCCTACTTTGTCTTTTGTATTAACTTGGTTTTTACTCCAGGTGAAATAATTGAAGCAGGGAGGCAGAAGCTGATTATTTAAACTGTCAGGCCAGGTCATGCAGTAAACTTTTCAAGACTGCGTGAAATTCATATTACAATCTGTCATAGCAAACCTGACCTTTCTCACTTGGATCACAGTGCAGGAATTAATTAAAGCAGTGTTCCTTTTTTTTTTCCTTGACAGTTAATTGTGCAAGTGTGGGATGTAAGCATACAGATTTTCACATTCTAGCAGGATGAGATGGTCATTATAATGAGCAGAAAACGCTGTCCATCTATCAGATAGAGTTGACATATGCACTATAACACGTGATTTCCATTGGTTGAGCTCTTCAGATGGAATCTTCTTGTCCTAATTATACATTGCCCTTATGACAGCTTACACCTATTAAAGCAAATGCTCCTAATACTCTTTGCCCTGCATATGATAATAGGTTATTTGTGAAGTTAAATGTTCTTTGTCCTTGTTATACGCTAAACTCCAAACTTCAGAAAAATCGAATCTGCAGGAACGTTCTCTTGTTAGAGTTTAATGAAGCATATAAAATAAAATAGATTAATTTGTCATTAATGTAGCACTATCTCTGCAGGAGCTGCATGGTAATTTGTGTTCTCTGTTCTGTGCCTCGACTTCTAGAACACCCTCAGCACATCTGACACACCTGGTTGAATGAAAGTTACTGTAAGCACTAGCGTTGCACCAAAACTGGTATCTGTGCCAATACTTAGCAGTTGCAAAAATATTTGTACTCGTGCAGATGCTCTGATACTAAAACCGATACTTTAAAGTAACCCTGGTTCACATACTGTATGTGTGTTTAGTGATATCTTTTGACTTGTGGATTCGCATGACCAGCAAAAGTGAATGTGTTCATTTCGAGGGTGTTAAAATAGATGCATTGGTGCCGCAGTGTGGTTTTCAAAAAAGGGTTCTGTGCAATTCAAATTTGCAGTCAATCCATTTCAGGGGGTACTGTCAGATTACATTGTGGTTTGTGCATTTCCCCTGCCTAATTACTCAGTGGAAAGAAGAGAGGATTTCAGTGTCACTAAAAACATACCAATCGGGAAAGGTCTGGGACTGTCACATGACAATTTCAGACCCTCCTGATTGGCTGCAGTTTCAGCCAGTGAGTTGCATGTTGGAAGGATGGAGTACACTTGCCGAGCTGTGTGCTAGAGGAAGCAAGGCTGCAGTGGGGTTATTAGAGGCTTTTGTGCCCTACTTTCCGACAGTCGCCTCCTCAGTTTCAGGGTCCTGGTGACCCAGAGGCAAGAGAGAATTCAAAGGAAGCCATAGAATGTAATGCATGCTTGCTTTGAAATAGTCTGTGCTTTGCCTTTGCTGTTGGACAACAGAGATGTGTTGAGAGAGAGAGAGAACGTAAGTTGCATGACAAAATGCACTGCCATTCAAAGTAACTGCATGTGAATCGCAATGCAATTCTAGGCAATTTTAGCATTTAAGGACTACACCCCCAGGGCAGAGGCAGGTGAGCTGGGCGTTATGTGTAAATAATAAATTCATCCAAAACCACAATATGTATCAGTAATTGGTATCATTGCGTACTTGAAAAAAAATATCGGTACTCGTACTCGGTCTTAAAAAATGGAACATGAGTATAGATACCTTTTTAACTCGGCTGTGAATTAGCACCAGGAATTAGACACAAGACCGCTTAGTGGTAAATGGTACACATTAGAATAAATGGTGGGTTTAACATATATGAGCACAGAGAAGGTAGATTCAGACAGTCTGCTAGAAAGTAAAATCGCTATGCCAACGTAACTTAGAATAGAACCTGGGATTTTCTCATGAATCAGCAATATACAGTGCATATAAACATTAACTGAAATGTGAATAATAATACTATAACTCAGTGGTGGCTGGTGCTCAAATTTTTTTTTGGGGTGGGTGGGGGGTCAAACTGAGAAAACCCTATCAATTGCATCCATTGTGTCCATCAAATCCCACCACTTGAGTCCCATCATATGCAGCCACTTGTGTCCATCATATGCCGCAACTTTTTCACTATCAAATGCCGTTACTTGTGTCCATCAAATGCCACCACTTGTGCCCCATCAAATGCTGCCACTTGTGCCCGCCATATGCCGCCACCTGTGCCCCTCATATGCTGCCACTGTCACCCACGCCCGCTGTCTACCCGGCCCTTACCCCATCTTAGTGGTGGGTCAGGCAGCGGGTGACTCTAGGAGAATGGCTAGGTTATGCACAAATGTCCCCTGAGCGGTAACTTTTAAGCAATAGGCGAAGGTCCCTGTATAGAAGCTGTAAAAGCACAATCTTTAGTTATAACTGTTCAGCAGGCTAGCTTTGGGGCCCATTTGTACCGTTGCATGAGAACAGTCCTAGTCAAGCCTGCGGGCAGCATGAAGGCTACTTCAGTCTCTCTAGCACCAGATAGTAAATCCTCACAGAAGCAACTCATCAGTGCAGCAATATTTAAGCTCATCATCTGGGCGCACACAGAGTTTAGTCCACCCTTTGCTCTGCACCCAGCTGACCCTGGCTGTTTTCACCCCAGTACTCTGGATCCTGCCCAGGCCACTGATATGCAGGAGTGGTGGTGCACACTGGACAGCAATGTGCACTCTTTGGGCTCCCCCATTCCAAGAGGAAAATGTGTCCTCAACAGCTTGAGAACATGCAGCTTTTTCCCCTCCTCCTGGTATTCTCCCACTGGGAAATGCAGTTCAAAAGCTCTTGATTACAGTAGAGTCTTTCTCCTCTGGACTACAGTTCCCACAGTTCGGTGCTGCATGATTCAGTGTATTGAACTCTTCCTGTTCAGTAGTTTTCGCCTCTTACTGATACAGCTGTTAACTAGTTCAGCACTGCATGGCGACAGCTACAGAGAGCAGCTGCAGCCAGTGTTTCTGTCACTTTGTTTTCATAGCCAAGCAGCTGACTACACAAACTTAAGAGAACAATGTGTGAAATGTAAGCGTGAAATAAGGGGGGTGTGGCCTGGAGCAGCATTAGGTAGGACGCTTGTGACCTGAGCTCCGCTGGTTGAATATCCTCCACCTCTATCCTGTGACCTTATTCGCTACCCAAAGCCCGTTTTTTGCTGCCGCTACATCGGGTACCTCCCTAGACCATGTCTCCACCAATAAAAGTCACAGATATGGTGGCTAAACTAGACAAATATTGCCAGAAAGACAAGAAACCCCCAGGACAAGATGGTGATGCCATGCCAGGGAAGGGAACATCCACAGGAGCGGACACAGCAAAGGTGCTGGAGGCTATCACAGTCTGCCAAGAAGCCATTACAACCTGCCAAACAACCCTCACATCCAGGTTTGAGGAGGTTAAAATCTACGTCTCCCTAGTGAGACAGGATTTCCAGAAGCTGAGAGAGAGGGTCACAGGTGCAGAGACCCGCCTGAGCAATGTGGAGGACTCCCTCCCCCCTCTTCAGAACACCACAGATGCAATGCAGCTGCAGGTCAACCAACTCCTACAGAAAAGAGATGACGTTGAGAACAGACTCTGCCGCTGTAATCTTATATTCATTGGCCTGCCTGAGGGGGTTGAGGGGCAAGACCCCCCCCCCCCCACATTTCTTGAACAGCTGCTTTGCGAAACATATGGCAAAGAGGCATTCTCCCCCACATTAGTTGAACAAGCGGCCCGTATGTCTGGGAGACCGCCACCGGCCGGGGCACAGCCTCGCACTTTTATTGCAAAATTCCTCAATTTCCGGGACAGAGATTAAGCAGAAAGAAAGGGAATATTCCTTTGGGAACAAGATGATTGCTGTCTTTCTGGACTTCTCTGCAGAAGTACAGCGCCGACGCAAGAACTTCGCGAAAAACCAAGAGATGCCTTCGCATCAAGCATATAAAATATGCAATACTGTTCCCTGCAAGTCTCCGAGTGGAGGGAGAGGACAGAGCGTAATTCTTTGAAGATCCCAATGCAGCAATTGCCTGGTTTGAGCAGAGAGAAGTAACTATGCAATTTACCCCTTTCCCTTTTATTTATTTATTTATTTATTTATTTATTTATTTCCTTCTCTCATGCTCTATATCTCCGCAGCCTACTCTTGCAGCAAAAGGGAAGCTAAATGCTCTGAGATTTGCTGCCTGGTATCTGCACCCCTGGGACACAAAAACATTTGTTACTTAAACTGCAAGCATGTAGACATACGCTCTGCAAATATCCACTTTATGCTGCATCATAGCTACCACCAGAGGTCACTGTTGCCTCATATCTTGAATGATACACTTCTGCCCTGCCCTCTCCTTTGCTGAAGATGACTTCTGATTTTAGAACTCACTGTAGGGGCAACCTACTTTCACCATCCTTACTAAGATATTTCCATGCCTATCAGTTCTTCCTAGTGGAAGATGACAACCCACTAGAGAGCTCACTACACGAAGTGAGCATAGTCCTATAATGTGTAACGTTAGCGACGTAATGTGTAACGTACAGCAAATTTTCGCCACCCCTGGAAGCTTATGCAACTTGTGCTGGAAAGGGGTGTACACTGCTCTGCTACAAATATCCTCCCTATTCATCTACTGTTTGGACATACCAGCACTAGCTACTGTACTATGTTTATTATTGCTCTTTAATGCTTTTTCACAGGTTGAACATTAACTGTTGGGAGTTTGCGTTGAATGCCTGCACCAGTTGGGGATAGTGCAGGGTGGGGAGGGGGAATTTAAGTTCTAAGTTGCTACGACGCACCCTGATATACTATGTTCGGGTTAGATTTATATGGTACAATGGCAGGCCTGCTATATTGTTAAGCATTTTCTCTTCACGAATCATCCACACGTCTGTGTCAGATATTGGGGGGACTTTGAACTCCGGAGCCCCACAACATTCTCTACTTGTCCTATGGCTCACCTTGATGGAATGTCTGAGGCATGAAGTTAAAAGATCAGCCACATTCTCACTGCCCAAGAAGCAACGTGCTGATGTAATAGCATTAGAAACTCATGCTGGGGGCTGAATACAGATGGCACTTAAACACCCATGGAGGGGTTGGGCTTATCACTCCATCCATACCACCCACTCTAGAGGAGTATCCATCCTTAGAGGCGAAAACCACACACTTTGAGCTCTGGGGTTCTGAGGTTGACCCACTGGGTGGATATGTGTTTCTATATGCAGCAGTGTATGGGGACCTGATAATGGCATTTTATGTACCCCCCCATTTAACTTTGCAATTTTGTCTGATGGGTTTAGCTTCCTGGCACTATACCCTTCTGTGCCGGTTGTTTGGCAGGGCGATTTTACCAACACCCTCAACCCAAACATTGATAGACTGTGTAGAAACACTCCAACTCAACCTTCATCCCGCTCTACGCGATTTTCTGGACTGATAGCTGACTTCAACCTTGTCGATACTTGGAGATCCAAACACCCCACGTTGCGGGCATATTCTTGCTGCTCTCCCTCCCATCACTCAATGTCCAGGATCGACCTCATCCTCATATCCTATTCTCCCTTAACCAGACTGTGAGATGCAGGGTTCTCCCCTAGACCACTGTCCCTACTGGGGCACGTTGTCTCTACCACACAACCGACCTCCAGCTACATGGCAGTTAAACACCTTCTGACTGACATTACTACCAGCAGAAGATGACATAGAGGTTGACTGGGAGCAATACTTCCTGACTAATAGGGACACTGCACCACCGCAGGTAGTTTGGGACACCTTTAAAATTCAAGCCCGCTCGACACACACACTAATCAAGAGACTAAAAATTACCTTGGAAACTGCCCTGGGTAAGGCAACAACTGACCTGCTCTCCACGGAGAGAGGGTTTTTGGACGAGCCCACACTTGACAGGGCAAATAATCTCAAACTACAATCTGCGGCATTTGAACAAATGCACTACGAAAAGTCTAAGCGTAAACTGTTTTTTAGAGACAAAAATTATTCGAACATGGGGAGAGAGAAATTCTTAGCCTACCTATTGCATTGCGAGGGGAGGCCACCCGTGATGATTTTACTCAACTCTCCTGGGAATGGACTGGTGACAGAACTTAGCCAGGTGATGACAATATTTAGGGACTTCTTTGCCACACTGTATACAACCTCAGCCTCGAATGGCACCTCCTCAATGGATCATTCCTTTCTGAGTTGCATCTTCCTCAAGAGGCACCACTAAGAGCAGAGGAGATCACCGGGGCCATAGCTGAATTCCTCAAATCGAAGTCACCGGGATAAGATGGCTTACCTATAGAATTTTATCCAACATACTTGGAACTCCTGAGTCCAAAGCTTCTCTTGCTGTATAACTCCATATATATGAAGACTCAAATTTACCAGCCTCCATGAGGGAAGCATTAATACTATTAATCCCCAAGCCTGGCAAGGACCTGAGTCTCCCTGAATAATATTGCCCCATTTCCTTACTGCAGGTGGATGTCAAGATTCTGACAAAAGTCCTTGCCATCCGCCTCAATAAAGTAATTATATCATTATTACACAAAGACCAGTCGGGCTTCATGCCGGGCAGGAATTCCCTGCTCAATCTTAGAAAATTATTTATAAATCTTCATGACAATCCAGTTCGACTCAGTCGAATGGCGATATCTATGGACCTGCCTAGGAAAATTTGGCCTAGGCCCTAAATTTATAAAATGAGTTCAACTACTGTATCAGGCTCCAGTTGCTAGGGTACTGGCCAACGGATGGTCCTCTGAACAATTCCTTCTCACTAGACTTACACAACAGGGATGTCCTTTATCGCCACTGCTCCATGCACTGGCGGCAGAACCATTGGTGTTCGTTATACGTGCACATCCTGATATAGTAGAACTAAGCAAAGGGCCGATTACAGAGAAGATCAACACCTATGCAGACGACACACTGCTCTACCTAGACAACTCAGATAATTCCCTGCCCAAAGCCCTGGCCTTGATATATCAGGTCTTCAGATCAATTTGTATAACTCCTAAATACTCCCTCTGGACAGCTTCCCATTGCCAAAAGACAGAGTCATACTCCCTTAACAGGGAGAAGATCACATCAAATACTTTGGAATACAGACCACTAGCGACCCAGTTGACTATGTCCTACTCAATATAATGCTTAAACAGAAAACTCAGATTTGGACCTGAGTCCCTCTGGGAGTAATGGGTTGAATAAATCTTGTGAAAGTGGTACTTTTGCCCAAAATATTATATATGATATGGCACCCACCAGTGTACTTGGTGCTTAGGCATTTCAAATAAATGGACGTAATACTCAAACTGTATGAGGTAACAGTAGACATAAACTTTCTTGGAGCCGATTAAAAAATCCCACTGACCTTGCCAGAATGGCCTTACCAGACTTCACCACATACTATTTAGCCATTCAAATGTGTCAACTATTTCCCATAGACAAGGATGACAGACAGGTTCATGAACTTCCTATGCCCCAAATGGTCACATACAACCTTAGATCCCTTTGTTGCAATAACGGGAGGAATAAGAGGTGCAGAGAGAGCGGGTGACTGCAAATCCTTGGTTTATCAATTCAAACAGGTATGGGATATTGTATCGGACACGATCAAATTACGACAAGTGAAATAGAAAAAACACAGGTGGGACTTTATATGAGACCATGGCCATCCAGCACATAGGTCTCCATCCCTATTTGCATAAAATATAACAAGGGGGAAAAATTAGGGACATTGGGACTTTATATGAAACACACCACTCGGGCAGGATGAGACTTTGAACATAAAAAAGAGATATTGTATAATAACAACAATGGGCATAATTCAGTAATTGGTATATATTTGATTCAAAGATATGATACAAAAGAGATAAACATGATTAGTAGGTCATATTGTAATAAAATTCATCGCAACAAGGTACACAAACATGATTAATGCAAGTCTTGTAATAGAATTCATAATATAGTAAGCTATATACAACATGATTATAATTAGTATCAAAAATACACCCACAGTATACACAGACATAATGAACATAATATAATAATTCAATGGCTCAGCTGGATAAAACCCATGGTATAAAGCATGGTAACTGTGACAAAACATCAAATATTAAAGCTCTACGCATTTCGTGGAGTAATATGCACTTGTCAGGAGCAGCTATTTGGGAATATCTAAAATGAAAAATAGATAATAAATTATAATAAATTAACACAGGAAGAGAGGGATCAAAATCTATGGTCCTAGTCCTCTTACCTGTGGGTATGGGTAGAATTGTGTAAAAACCATATAACTTGTAGATATACTTGATGGTAAGTATCGGGGGATGAAGAAACCATCCCTCCGGGAGCTGAGGCGGCAACAGGGCGGGACAAGCCAGGGAACGATGAAAATAAAGTGCTTGAACGGGATCCCCTTCTACAACTGGGATGATCAATGTGAACCCAAGGGGTATACTATAAAGAAAAATTGTGTATAGTGAGCAAGGTAAGTATATATACACAGACTAACAAGGAAAATAAATGCTGGAGAAAAAGTGTGAAAAGAAGTTGGAAAAACAAATGAACAAATTACGACAAGCTCATGACTTCACTCCTCTGTGGTGTAATACATACCTCCCAGAATTTTACTCCTGGACCCTGAACTGTGGCGCTCCAGGGGAAAATTCTATTTGTCTCACATTACACAAAATGGGGAATTAAAGACTTTTGACAGACTGAAATACAAGTTTATGCTATCGAACCAAATGTTTTTCAGGTACCCTCCCTAGAGAACAATCTTTTAAAGAAAGTGATTAAAATCCCTGACCCCAAAAAACTGATCTCTTATGCCGCGTACACACGATCAGACTATCCGGCGGACCAGAGTCTGCTGGACAATCCGCCTGTGTGTGGGATCCGGCAGACTTTTTCTTTCCAAAACGAGCTGACTTTTCAACATCCAAAGTACGACGGACTGAGTCCGTCAGACTATTCGATCGTGTGTGGGCTGCAACGGACTTTTGACTCGCCAAAGTCCGAAGGACTTTAGAATATAGAACATGCTTCAAATTTTTCCGAAGGAACTCCGCCGGACCCGGTCCCTTCGAAAAATTTGCTCGTGTGTATGCTATTCCGACGGACTAAAACCGACGCTAGGGCAGCTATTGGCTACTGGCTATGAACTTCCTTATTCGAATCCAGTCGTACGTCATCACGTTCGAATCCGTCGGAGTTTAGTGTGATTGTGTGTGGCCAAGTCCGCTCAGCCGAAAAGTCCGTCAGAACTCCGTCGGAACTCCGGCAGAACTCCGACGGAACTCCTTCGGAAGTCTGTCGGACATAAGTCCTCTCGTGTGTACGGGGCTTTAGAAGTTTTGACTCAAAATTGTCTGGCGGACTTTTGAAATCAACAGACTTGCCCACACACGGAGGAAAGTCCGTTCATTTTGAACGCGGCTCCAGGTAGACCGGACAAGCAAAAGAAATCAATGAGATATATAACCTCGCTGGCCCCGTCACCTGGTATGGACTTAAAGGGGAAGCCCTATGCCGAAAAAACTGCGTGGGGGTCCCCCCCCAAAGTCCATATCAGATCCTTATCTGAGCACGCAGCCCGGCCGGTCAGGAAAGGGGATGGGGATGAGTGAGTGCCCCCCCCTCCTGAGCCGTACCAGGCTGCGTGCCCTCAACATGGGGGGTTGCTTTGGGGAAGGGGGGCCCTCCGGCCCCCCACCCCAAAGCACCCTGTCCCCATGTTGATGAGGACAAGGGCCTCCTCCCGACAACCCTGGCCGTTGGTTGTCGGGGTCTGGGGCGGGGGGCTTATCCTCGGGACTGTGACATCATAAGGGGGCAGGTTCACCATGTGAGATCACTCAGTGACCCCGCCCCTTGTCCCTATATAAGTCGCCGCACAACGTGTCCCTGTCTGCGGCCAGAGAGAGCATCGAGTCAACATCTCAAGGAAGAAGAAGAGAAGTCGGCGACATTGACTTCCTTTGCTAGTCCCGTCTACCTGGAGCCACGTTCAAAATGATCGGACTTTCCTCCTGTGTGAGCAAGTCCATTCATTTCAAAAGTCCGGAAGACTCCCGCCATAGTCCGTCGGTTTGTCCGCTGGAAAAGTCCGGTCGCGTGTGGGCAGGTCCACTTGTTTGGAAATTCCGGCGGACCTCCGCTTCAAAGTCCGGCGGTTTGTCCGCCGAACACTCCGATCGCGTGTACACGGCATTACTTCTATAACATGTTATCACTCCCTCAGGCATCTACATCAGCCTATGCATTGAAGACTAGATGGGAGAGGGAGGTGGGATCCATGGAGGATGAGGAGTGGAGTGAAGCCTTAGATACCTGCAAACTAGTTTCACCCAAACTCTCTGATTGCTTGACTCAGATCTTTATACTGCACCAATCATATCTTACACCACTAAGAATTTCTCAATATATAAACAAGATCAATCCACCAATTTCCCAATGTGAAAAAAAGAAACGGGAACATTCTATCAATTAATCTGGAACTGCCCAAAGATTCAGGCATTCTGGCCACATATAATGCAGGTTCTACATGATTCCATGGGTTCCTCCTGACACTACACCCCAAGCTGTTCCTTCTGGGTATTTTCCCAGAACCAGATATGGATAAATTTACTAAAATCTTCAATGAAACCCTCTTCTCAGCGAGAAAAGTCATATCTAGGCTATAGATGAGGCCCAGCCCGCCGGAGCTCACTAACTAGATAGTAGAAGTGAATAACACTCTGCCCTATAAAAAAACTCATATACTCCCATAGAGGATGCCCTAAGATCTGGAATAGGTGGCTACAGACCCCTAAAACCTGCATTTAACAGGGAATCACTACACCATAAACATTCGGACCTCCAGTGTCCCTATTAACATTATGTGGAGAAACCGGGAGGAGAGACCATAAGAGTATAATGTATCTTGAAAATTGTAAAAACTGACTTGGCTTAAATGGCAAAAATTTCTCATATTCAGGTCTGTAACATCACGGAATGTCTTTGTGTGATAGTTGCCCACAATATTGTCTAACATACTGGACATTTGTCATGAATGTTTATATATGTATATTTTCTTTTTGTTCAATAAAAGAAACTGGTTCAATTTTAAAAAGTGTGAAATTAAGAAATAGTGAGCACAATGGGGGCTGTTTTGCCATAATTCATGTTTACAGTCTTTGCCACACTAAGAATTTTAAAAGCAATGGAAATTAGCAGTAAAGTCAGCATGTACTTTTAGCAGAGAAACGTTTCCACCTCCAAATGTTTCCACCTCCATGCTTGACTGTGGGGATGGTGTTCATGGTGTCAGTCAGTATTTTTCTTCCTCCAAACACAACAAGTTGAATTAATGCCAAAGAGCTCAATTTTGGTCTCCTTTTTACCACAGCACTTTCTCCCAATCCTTCTCTGAATCATTTAGATATTTATTAGCAAACTTCAGATGGGCCTGTACATGTGCCTTCTTGAGCAGGGTGGGCACGGCAGGATTTCAATCCATGTTGGCTCCACCTGTGTAGTTCTGGGATGATCCCTCACTTTTCTCATGATTATCCTTGCCAGTGAGGTGAAATCTTGCATGGAGCTCCAGACCAAGCATGATTGATGGTTATTTTGTATTTCTTACATTTGCAAATAATTGCTCCACCAGTTGTCTCCTTCTCACCAAGCTTCTTGTTGATGGTCTTGTAGCCCATTCCAGCCTTGTGAAGGTCTACAATCTTGTCCCTGATGTCCTCTGACAGCTCTTTGGTCTTTCCTGTGTTGGTGAGGTTTGAATGGAAGAAAGAAATTCTGTGGACAGGGGTCCTTTATACACATAACAAGCTGTCAGGAGCACCTTCTGAAATTGACAGAACTAATCTGTGTACAACATGGGCACATACTGTAGCCAGTCTGTGGGAGCCAGAATTATTGTTGGCGGATAAGGGATCAAATACTTGTTTTACTTATTGAAACGCAACTCAATTTGTATCATGTGCTTTTTTTGTTTTGTTTTTGTGGTTTTTCTATCATTTAAAATACACCCATGATAATAATTACAGACATTTGGTTATGTCCTCTACTGGTTAAGTCATTTAGGCTCTATACTTGGGGACAAAATGGGTGACATCCAAGTTTCTGAAAAATGTCAATGCAAGAGAGTCAATCTCTCATTCATATTAAGAATATATTTGGGCAAGAAGGTTCAGAGACCCAAGGCAAGTCTAAATTTCCCTCATCAGCTGTGGCCCTTTGAACTATCATTGATCTCAAACCCAAACACAGTCATTCCTTAACCTACCCTATATAATGAACCCTTAATATTTACGGTGCCCATGAATTCAGAATGACTGTCTCCTTTTTTGGGCTTGATTGGGAGACAATTCAGTGTCAACAGGACAGTGAACAACAGCCTTGAATGAGCATTTTTGGGAAAATGAAACAATTGCATACATTAGAAAACTTTGTTCAAAGACTATTTGTTTTCTTAGTGTTGAGACTGACAGTTTATGGCTGCCTCTCCTTCTCCCTGCTCTACTGCCTTGAAGAATTTATGTGTTTAGAACAGTTCCTGTTCAATTCCTGCGCAATTCCATTATGATGCGATTTTGCAGCCCATTCATTTGAATGGACTGAAATCACACCCAAACACAGTACATCAAAGTGCATGGTACTGCTGGATCCTGCGATCTGATGCTCGCAAACACTCTTGAAACACTTAACCTTTAACCTAACCCTTCAAGTATAACTGCACTTCCTCTAAACATTTTACAGATATTTTCTCCTACCCCTGAACTTCTGAAAATTATCAGTATGATGCCTTCGCTTAGGATAATTCCTGTTTCTTGCAGCCTGCAGCCTTCTGGATACATCCTATTCCGTTCTACAAAATCTACCCTAAAAGGGCATAAATCAGGTCGCCCATATAAAAAAATCTCCTTTTAGTGGTAGCGAGCAACAATTTACAGATCAATGAAAACAGATGGCCAGGCTATCCTGAAGGAAACAGGATTTATGTTCACTTAAGGTGAGCAATCATATTAGCATTTTTTTTTAACTGTATGGACAAGTACAAACGTATCCTGTTTAGTGAAAGTGAAGTTATGTTGTAATATTATGCTAAAATCAACCTTCCAATATTACCTAAATGTATACACATTCTAATGGCATAAAAACAATAGGTATAAAATATAAAAGTGCAGCCGTGTAAGTCCAATATGTGAACAATTTGTCACCACCACCAGTTAGTGGGTGTACTGCTCACCTAACGGTTAATTTGTTGTTTGCCAAGAGAAAGGAAAAAACACACACATATATCTTGATTGAGAGAAAGGTCCCTGGATTATTAGGCCTCTTTCACATGGACAGACCATTCAGGTCCGCCTGTCAGTTTTTTAGGCGGACCTGAATGCACGCTCCATAGACCTCTATGGAATGACGGATGTTAGCGGAGACATGTCCGCTGACATCCGACCCGCTCCGATCCGAAAAAGTGTGACGGAGGAAAACCCTATTTTTCCATCCGTCTGTGGATCGGATAAAAACTGACTCTATGGTCCATCTTCATTCAATCCCCCATAGAGGAGAGTGGCACTCTGACAGGTCGGTCCCTGCACAGTGTGCAGAGAAAGACATGTCATCTGCCTGCTCAGCGGGGATCGACGGAGCGATCCCCTGCTGAGCAAAGTGGAGCCCATACATGGACACGTCTGTGTGAAAGGGCCCTTATCCAGATAGAAGCTCACATCAGAGACGGATAATCTTTATACTGTATATAGTGGATAACTATATCATGACTTCTCTGAATACAGTGATTCTCAAAGAAAAAATTAAGACCTCTACATTGCGCAATGGACGGAGAAGGATTCTGCTGTCTGCACTGACCACTCTATAAGTGTTACACTATCAAGTTAAATGTGAGTGTAGCTATCCAAAGCTCTTGTTCTATTATCCCATAGCAAACGCGCAATGATGATGTCTTAATATTTTCTTTGAGAGTCACTGTATTCGGAGAAGTCATGATATAATTATCCATTATATATGAAGATTATCAGTCTCTGATGTGAGCTTCTATCTGGATATTACTCCAGGGATCTTTCTCTCAATCAAGCTAGAGGTATGTGTTTTTTCGTTTCTCTTGGAAATCAACTAATTAACTGTTAGGTGAGTAGTACACCCACTACCTGGTGGTGGTGACTGTTCACATATTGGACTTTCACGGCTGCACTTTTATATTTTACAACTATTGTTTTTATGCCATTGGAATGTGTATAAATTTAGGTAATATTGGAAGGTTGATTTTAGCGCATTATTACTTTATTAATCTAGCACAATATGGTGATATCAGTACACTTTTTTGAAATAGCTGCAGCTTTAATCATTTATCTTTTTAATATTTTTGGTTCACATCAGCGCTTAAGTACACATTTTTTTACATGTCGTAATATTAACCCATAACATATAGCCTATCGTTGAAAATGAACATTTAGGCCTAATGCACACAGGGCATTAGAAAAAACTTAATGCAAAGCCACTACCCACACCACGAAAAAGCATCTGTAAAAACATGCTTTTAGTAGCTTTTTGCATTGGCGTTAATTTGCTAGCGTTAGCTTTTAGCAGCGTTTCTCTGCCTGTATTCAAAATCGGTGGTTCCCTATGAGAGCCGTCTTAACTGATCTGACTTTCAGCCCATTAATTTAAATAGACGTTGCATCTAAGTTGGATGCCCACGCCATTTTTTTAATAGTTTTTTTTCCTTTTCATTTTGACCTGTGGTTCCCCTTCAAGATCCTCACAGCACAAGTCGCACCACAAGTCGGATCATGATGAGCCTCCCCCGCCCCAAAGCACCCACCCCCACGTTGAAGGCATGTGGCCTGGTATGGCCCGAGGGGGCGCTCGCTCACCCCCCCCCCCCCTCCTGACCTGCTGGGCTGCATGCTCAGATAAGGGTGTGGTATTGATTTGGGGGGGGGGCCCACACCATTTTTTTTTTTTTTTTGGAGTGGGGTATCCCCTCAAAATCCATAGTATGGTCCTGGGAAGGAAACTTACGACATTTAAAAAAAAATATTTGACGTGGGGTCCTCCTTCAAGATCCTCAGAGCACAAGTCACACTCCAAGTTGGATCATGATGATCTGACTTGGATGCAACTTCTATTTAAATCAATGGGCTGAAAGTTGGATCAGGTAAGACGGCTCTCATATGGAACCATTGATTCTGTCATGTCAAAAAAATTATAATATTGACACGGCTTAACGCTGTATCCAGCATTAAGCCGCATCAGACTTTTTACAGCTGTAACGCTGGTCTTCAGAATGCGCTGGCCCTGTTTTTTTTTTTTTTTTTTTTTTTTTTTTTACAGCTTTAATCTAATCCCATTACCTCCTTCACTCAGAAAACCATGGCTGAGATCCTATAGGAATCATATGACTAAATTTGCAACCAGCAAAAATGAACTTCTTACTCCAGGGCAGTGTGTCTCAACCCTTTTTTTTTTTTAAGTCAAGGCACCCTTTAAATTACGGACAATCTCAAGGTACCCCATTCTAAAATGTAAAAAAAGATTCTAATAGTTTTACATTATGCAGCAGCATTGACACACGTAGGACTTTAGACATTAGAGATGATGTATTCTTCCAAAGCAAATAAACTTTTGCACACTAGTACCGACTAGTATCCAGTGTTTCTCCTCTCCCTCAGTTTCTCTCCATCGCCCAGCTAACATGACCCCAGTGTTGATGGAGAAGGGAGGTGAGGGTCAAACAAGAATGCTGTGCAGGCGATCAACACTGATGACATCACTGGTTATTAGAACGACTGGAAAGTTGAAATGGTGCACAATAATCTGTGGCTTTGTGTAACTAAACGGCAGGCTTACAGCATCTTATGGCTTATATACATTTTTGGGGGAAATTTTTAGGCATTTTGCCAAGGCACCCCTGAAGAAACATCAAATTATCCCAGGGTGCCTGGGCACTCTGGTTGAAAAAGCTGCTCCAGGGTATGTGCCATGTATGTGTTTATTGTGGACAAGTGAAAAAAGTAAACCATGGCAAAACTAGCCAACATAGAGAAATGCAAGCAAATGGGAACACAACCAACTTAGTGAAAATAAATATGCAGACCACCAAATTAACTATATACACATAGCAGGGCAAAGGCAGAGAAGCTGAGAAGTAAGGAGGACTTGGCAGGGATGGGTAATGCAGTGTAATGGTAGCACGAGGGAAAAGCTCACAACAGGTCAGGCCAATAATACAGGCAGAATTCTAAGACACCAAATAAGAGCTTGAATGGATTTTAAAGAGTCTCCCATCAGCCAGGCTCAGTTGGTGAAGCAAGTCCAATGAATGCTGGGATTCCCCCTTTGGAGCCTCGAATTATAGGCTGACAAGCAGGTAACAGAGATAAGTGGCACATTTCTGCTTTTGGGTTTTAGGGTTATAAGCTTCCACCGGACTGAAGGAACTCTCTCCCGTGTAACAGTGCTGGGTGTCTAAACACCCAAACACCAGTGCTATCACATGGGACAAAGAGAAAGTAACAGTTATAAAGATACGGGCTGGTGCATCCTGGGTCGATGACATCACAAGGGGGTGGTGCAACCAGATGACTTTGCCAGGTGAGGCCACCCTTTGCTATATAAGAACTTTCAAATGGCAAGCCGGGCATTCGGCAGTTTGCCTTAGTTGACAAGGGAGCGATTTTTTTTTTCTGGATCCGTGGTGGTGGTGGACATCGTGATTGATGATGAATTTACATCGGGGAATAGTTTTTTATTTTTTAATAAAGGAATTGTCAAAAACTGTCTCTGTGTTTTTATTACTTTTTGACACTTTTTTGGTGAATGGGTAGGGATAATATGTATCCCAGACTCTATTCACATCAGGGAGCTGGGATCTGAGGGCCCCCTTCTTAAAGGAGGCTTAAGATTTCGATAAGCCCTCTGCTCACAGACCCCCACAATCCCAGCTCAGGGTTGTGTGGAAGAAGCGCTTGTCCCCATCAATATGTAGACAAGGTGCTTTAGGTTGGGGGGCAGAACTCCTACCCAACCCCCATGTTGCGAGCATGTGGCCTGGTATGACTCAGGAGGGGGGGAGCGCTTGCTTGCCCCCCTTTTCCTGGCCTGCCAGGCTGCATACTCGGATAAGGGCCTGGTATTGACTAGGAGAGGACCCCACACTGTTTTTTGTGACATTTTTCTATTGCCAGCTGTGGTATTATATTACCAGCAATTTAAATGTCAATTTCATGCATTTTTTTTTCTTTAGAAATGTAACTTTTACTGCAGGATGTTCTATACATGCTACAGATGCCCCATTTTATAGGCAGACTAAGGGGACCCCTCAGGCTCTATATTTAACTACTTTCAGACCACCCACCGCACATATACTGCAGCCCCGATTGTTCAGGGGAATGACCGAACAATGTAAACAAGGCAGACTGTTGTTCTGTCACAGAGGAAAAGAGAGATCTGTGATTCCTACTAATCTCTCTCTTCATCTCTAATGTCAGCATCCCCACACAGTTAGAAACCACACATTTAACCCTTTGGTTGCCCCTGATGCTAACTCCTTCCCTGCCAGTGTAATTTATACAGTGGCGGTGCATTTTTTTGTTAGCACTGATCGCTGTATTGGTGTCACTGGTCCCCAAAAAGTGTCACTTGATGTCCACCTATGCTTTTTTCTTACAGAAAGTAAAAATTTTGTCATTCCATAAAATCTCCACTAGAGTAAGTAGATACATACCTTAGTACGTTGCTTCTCAGTCAGCTCAGAAGTCCCAACTAAAACAGCACGTGTGTGGTCTCAAAAGCCAGGGGGGATCCTCATCCTGAACATTTCAACCCTGGGGAGGGAGGTACAACTGTAGCTTGTATCTGCCCCCCTAAATTAAAGATAGAAGGGAGGGGCGCTGATTGACGGAGGGGGCATGGCTAAGTTGAGGCACCGTGTGCAGGACGTAAGTGTATAAGGGGCAGACAGTTGCAGTTCAGTGAGTAAAATAAGTATTTGATCCCCAAGCTCATGACTTAGTACTTGGTGGAGAAACCCTTGTTAGCAAGCACAGAGGTAAGGTATTTCTTGTAGTTAGTGACCAGGTTTCCTCACATTTTAGGAGGGATTTTGGTCCACTCTTTACAGATCTTCTCTAAATCTTTAAGGTTTCTTGGCTGTTGCTTGGCAACTCGAAGTTTTAGCTCCCTCTATACATTTACTATAGGATTAAGGTCTGAAGACTGGCTAGGCCCCTCCATGACCTTAATGTGCTTCTTAAGCCACTCCTTTGTTGCCTTGGTGGTATGTTTTGGGTCATTGTCATGCTGGACCCATCTTCAGTGTTCTGGAGGGAAGAAGGTTCTCATCCAAGATTTTACAATACATGGTCCTATCAATTTTGGTTAAAGTCAGCTTTGTAGCTTTACAGAGAAACAGCCCCAAAGCATAATGTTTGACTGTAGGGATTTTGTTCTTATGGTCATAGTTAACATTTTTCTTCCTCCAAACACGACGAGTCCCCCTTCTCAAGAAGGCACATGTACAGTCATGCCAATGAACATCTAAATTATTCAGAGAATGATTGGGAGAAAGTGCTGTGGTCAGATGAGACCAAAATTGAGCTTTTTGGCATTAACTCAACTCGCCGTGTTTGGAGGAAGAAAAATGCTGACTATGACCCATTCGGGTCAGAACTTTTTCCATGCTTGGGAGTTCTGGTGCGAACTGAACAGGGGGGGTGTTCGGCCCATATCTACTTACAAGGTACTGAGCAAACACAGTTTGGATACACTTATGAGAATATTTTCATCATTTCACATGGTTACAATAATGTGGACTTTTTTATACTATTCAAGGACATTTGTTACTTCATATTTTGCTTATAGTTACATAGTTACATAGTAGGTGAGGTTGAAAAAAGACACAAGTCTATCAAGTCCAACCTATGTGTGTAGTTATAGGTCAGTATTACAGTGTATGTCCCTGTATGTTGTGGTCATTCAGGTGCTTATCTAATAGTTTTTTTAAATTATCGATGCTCCCCACTGAAACCACCGCCTGTGGAAGGGAATTCCACATCCTTGCTGCTTTTACTTTAAAGAACCCTCTACGCAGTTTAAAGTTAAAACTCTTTTCTTCTAATTTTAATGAGTGGCCACATGTCTTAATAAACTCCCTTCCGTGGAAAAGTTCTATCCCTATTGTGGGGTCACCAGTATGGTATTTGTACATTGAAATCATATCCCCTCTCAAGCGTCTCTTCTCCAGAGATAATAAGTTCAGTGCTCGCAACCTTTCTTCATAACTAATGTCCTGCAGTCCCTTTATTAACTTTTTTTCCCTTCTCTGTACTTGCTCCATTTCCAGTTCATCCTTCCTGGAGACTGGTGCACAGAATTGACAGCATACTCTAGGTGAGGCCGGACCAGAGTCTTGTAGAGTGGCAGAATTATCGCTTTATCTCTTGAGTAAATCCTCTTTTTAATGCATGGCAATATTCTGTTTGCTTTATTAGCAGCAGCTTGGAATTGTATTCCATTGCTGAGCCTATCATCTACTAAGACCCCCAGGTCTTTTTCCATCCTTGATTCCCCCCCAGAGGTTCTTCCCCCAGTGAGTAGATAGAATTCATATTTTTGCAACCCAAATGCATTATTTTACATTTTTCCACATTGAACCTCATTTGCCATGTAGTTCCCATTAATTTGTTCAGATCTTCCTGCAAGGTTTCCACATGCTGCGGAGAAGTTATTGCCCTTCTTAGCTTAGTATTGCCCGCAAATACAGAGATTGAACTGTTTACCCCATCCTCCAGGTTGTTTATGAACAAAATAAATAGGATTGGTCCCAGCACAGAACCCTGGGGAACCCCACTTTCCATCCCTGACCATTCTGAGTACTCCCCATTTATCTCCACCCTCTGAACTCTTGTAGCCAGTTTACAATCCATGTACTCTCCCTATTGCCAGACCTAACTTTGTACAGTAAATGTTTATGGGGAACTGTGTCAAATGCTTTTGCAAAATCCAGATACACCACATCTACGAACCTTCCTTTATCTAGGTGACAGCTCACCTTCTCATAGAAGGTTAATAGATTGGTTTAACAAGAATGATTCTTCATGAATCCATGCTGATTACTGCATATATAGTCCCTTATCATCCCCTCCGAGAGCTTGCATACTATTCATGTTAGGCTAGCTGGTCTGTATTTCCCAGGGATGTATTTTGGCAATTTTTTAAATATTGGTGCCACATTGGCTTTACTCCAATCAGCTGGTACCATTCCAGTCAGTAAACTGTCATTAAAAATTAGGAACAATGGTCTGGCAATTACTTGACTGAGTTCCCTAAGAATCCTCGGGTGCAAGTTATCTGGTCCCAGTGACTTATTAATGTTGAGTTTTCCAAGTCTATTTCTAATTCTGACCTCTATTAGCAATGAGGGTGCTTCCTGTGATAGGTCATAAGGATAAACACTGCAGGTTTGGTTAATGAAGCCCCCCGATTCCATCATGAAGAAAATCATGAGGAGAAAAATAATAAATTCAATACCTTCGCCATCTCCCCATACTTTGTAACCAGATTTCCTTCCTCATTCTTTATGGGGCTAAAGTGGTATGTTCTCACTTTTTTACTGTTCATATACTTAAAGAATTTCTTGGGATTTTTTTTTGCTCTCCTCTCCACTATGCGCCTTTTGTGTTCTATCTTAGCCGCCCTAATTGCACCCTTACATTTCTTGTTGCTTTCGTAAAGTCGTAAAGTCTGAATGCTGATGATGATCCCTCAGCCCAAAGCCCGGTATAAATCCAAGGGTGATCGGAGATTCGCTGTCCAAGGGCCCCGGCTATGGAATGCTCTACCAATCAACATCCGCCTGGAAGAAAATCACCTGGCTTTTAGGAAAAAACTCAAGACCTTCCTCTTTTAGCAGATGATCAAAGCTCGCCACAGCGCCTAGAGGCGATTCAGTTCGCATTGTGCGCTATATAAGTATTTCATTCATTCATTCAGCCTTGTATTTTTTTAAGGCCTTCTCCTTTGCTTTTATATGCATTTTTACATTGGAGTTAAGCAATCCAGGACTTTTGTTTGTTCTTTTAAATTCATTTCCCAATGGGATGTACTGGCTAATGCCCTTATTTAATATGCCCTTAAAGCAAACCCATCTCTTGTCCGTGTTCTTTGTTCCTAAGATTTTATCCCAATTTATATATTCTAGCAAGGTTTGGAGTTTAGGGAAGTTGGCTCTTTTGAAATTCATTGTCTTTGTATTCCCCTTATCTTTCTTATTTGTGTGATTTATACCGAAGCTAATTGACCTGTGATTGCTGTTTCCTAAATTGCCTCATATTTACACATCCATGATCAGGTCTGTATTGTTGGTAACCAATATGTCTAGTAACGCTTTGTTCCTAGTTGGTGCATCTACCATCTGACCCATGAACTGGCAAGCCTTAGACGAATGCATGGTTCCTTCTGCCATGTCTATGTCTGGATAATTATATTCCCGCTATTGTGATGACACTTCCCATCCTTGATGCTAATCAAAATTGTGATAGGAGGTCCATTTCCCCCTCCTCCCTCAGATTAGGGGGCCTATAGCATACTCCCAGTATTATTTTCCCCTTAGTTTCATCCCTTTGGAGCTCTACCCATAAGGATTCCACCCCCTCCCTAGCTCCCTTAGTGATGTTATCTCTTACATTAATTTGTACATTATTCTTGATATACAGGCATACTTCTCCCCCTTTTTTACCCTCTCTATCCCTGAAATATAGGGAATACCCTTGAATGGTTGCCAGCCAATCGTGAGAGCTGTTTAATAAAGTCTCCGAAATTCCCATAAAATCGAAAATCCTCCTCGTTCAACAGTATCTCCAGTTCTCCCATCTTGTCCGCCAGGCTCCTGGCATTGGTGAACATGCCACGTAGTTTAGATCAGTCACATACTGTCCTCTTATTGGGTGTTCCAAGATTGCAAATAGAACATATTACTATACTTACCTCGAGTTTATGTGCTTTAGTCAACCTACCACTAATGCCCCCAATACTGCCCTCTGGAATATGTTCTGTGCTGACTATCTCTATCTCTGGTCCCTCTTCCCGTCGCCTAGTTTAAAAGTCCCTCTAACTTTTTGGCCATCTTTACTCCCAGCACATCTGCACCCTCCTCATTTAGGTGCAGTCCGTCCCTTCTATAGAACTGATGACCGACTGAAAATTCAGCCCAGCTCTCCAGGACCCCAAACCCCTCCTTATTACACCAGCTCCTCAGCCACTTTCTTACTTCCCTAATCTCCCTTTGCCTTTATGATGGGGCTCGAGGTACCTTGAGCCACTTAGGTATTTCTGAGAATAGTACATTGGAGGTCCTTTTCCTTTAGCTCCTAATACCCTAAAATCGTTCTTTTGAACACTTCATCTGCCTCTGACTTTGACATTGGTGCCAACGTGCACCATGACAGCCCGGTCTTCCCCAGCCCCTCCCAGTAATCTATCCACCAGATCTGTAATGTGCCTAACCTGAGTGCCCAGTAGACAGCATACAGTTCGGCGCTTCAGGTCTTTGCCACAGATTGCCATCTCTGCCCTTCTAAGAATTGAGCCCCCCTGGCAGCTAGGGGAGTCCCTCAGCTCCAGCAGTGCTGATCCCTGACTGGTTTCATCAATGTCACTCAATGGAGCATACTTATTTGGATGTTTTAGCCCAGGATCGGCCTCCCTGGCACTTTCCCATCTACCCTTCCTGACTGTCACCCATCTACTCTTTTCTAGTGCCTGCACCTCTTTGTCTCCACCCGCCTCTGTGCTGGCCCCTTCCGGCACCTGCGGGGTATGTTCATGGCTCTCCTTTCGTATGGAGGGTCTTCTCATTGCAGACAGTTGCTTCTCTAGATTCAGAACTTGGGCTTCCAAGGAGACAATGTTTTACACAGCAGTATTCGCCCTCGATCAGATGTTCAGGGAATGCATACATGCCGCAGGATGTACACCGAATCGCAGCTCCATACCCCCCGGGCATTGTACCAACGAATTTAATGAGGATTGGGAATTATACCCTGTCCAAATTACCAACTAGCTTCCTGACACTAATATTCAACAATACACAGGTACTCACAGCCCACATGCACTCGCAGCCCACATGTACATACAGCCCATGAGCACTTGCAGCCCACGTACACTCACAGTCAACGTACACTCGCAGCACTTGTGTACTCACTGCCCACGTGCACTCACAATACACAGGTACACACTATAGACAGGTACTAACGATCCACACATATTACTCAGATACACACAACACTCAGATTCTCACAATACACAGGTACCCCCAACACTCGCAATACTCAGGTACTGGTAACGGTAATAAAAAAAAATGGCTTCAGAACCACTTTAAAGCGATACTAAAGCCTTGTTTTTTTTTTCTAATAATAACAAACATGTTATACTTACCTGTTCTGTGTAGTTGGTTTTGCACAGAGCAACCCAGATCCTCCTCTTCTTGGGTCCCTCTTCTGTGCTCCTGACTCCTCTCTCCTGTTAAATGCCCCACAGCAAGCAGCTTGCTATGGGGGCACCAGAGCCGAGTCACAGCTCCCTGTGTCCATTCAGACACAGAGCCCCAGTTCGACCTTTTCCCTTTCTTTCTTGATTGGTTAACTGACTTTGATTGACAGCAGCGGGGGCCAATGACACCGCTGCTGTGTCTCTGCCAGTCAGGATAAGTGTCCCAGATGGCCAAGGAACTCGTGGACATCGCTGGAGAGAGATGAGGTTTAGGTAAGTATTATGCTGCGTACACATGATCGGACATTCCGACAACAAATGTTCGATGGGAGCTTGTTGTTGGAAATTCCGACCGTGTGTAGGCTCCATTGGAAAAAATGTTTTTTTTCGAATTTACGATAACAAAAATTTGACAGCTGATTCTCAAATTTTCCGACAACAAAATCCGTTGTCGAAAATTCCGAGCGTGTGTAGACAATTTAGACACACAAAATTCCACGCATGCTCTGAATCAAGTACGAGACGGAAGCGCTCAGTCTGTTAAAACTAGTGTTCGTAATGGAGATAGCACATTCGTCACGCTGCACATTTTTAAATCTTTTTAAGAAGAAGAAGAAAGCCGGGCTCCTCCGCTAGTAAAAGAGCTAGCAGAAAATAGCGGAGAAGTCCAGCGAGAAGACCCCCCAAGACGGAAGACCACCGGAGCTGTGCAATAAATTATTTTAAAACCGTGTGTTGTGTTTTATTTACACTTTTTTCACCAGGTGAATGGGTAGGGGTACATTGTACCCCATACTCATTCACATAGGGAGGGGGCCAGTATCTGGGGCCCCCTTATTAAAGGGGGCTCCTGGATTCCGATAAGCCCCCCCCCGCAGACCCCAACAACCAATGGCCAGGGCTGTCGGGAAGAGGCCCTTGTCCTCATCATCATGGGGACAATGTGCTTTGGGGTGAGGGGCCGCAGGGCCCCCTTCCCCAAAGCACCCCCCCATGTTGAGGGTACGTGGCCTGGTACAACTCGAGGGGGGGGTCGCTCACTCGTCCCCACCCCCTTTCCTGACCGGCCGGGCTGTGTGCTCGGATAGGGGGTCAGATATGGACCTTGGGGGGGACCCCCACTCCATTTTTCCGGCGTAGGACTTCCCCTTTATGCCAGGTGACGGGACCAGTGAGGTGTCAATCTCACCGATGGAGGCGGCGACATTGACCTCCTTCGCTAGTCCCGTCTACCTGGAGCTGCGTTCAAAACGAATGGACTTTTCTCCGTGTGCGGGCAAGTCCGTTCATTTCAAAAGTCCGGCGGAATAGCACACAGATGGCCGGATTGTCCGCCGGACTGCCGAGTCTGGCAGACAACTTTGAGTCAAAACTTCTTTCTAAGTCCACCGGACTTTTGGGGGAAAAAAAGTCCGCCAGAGCCCACACACAGGCGGATTGTCTGCCGGACCAAGTCTGCCAGATAGTCCGATCGTGTGTACGGGGCATCAGAGGACACTAGGGATCCACAGCCTCCTAAAGAAGGGGAAATGCCAAAACCACAACTTCAGGATGTGGAGGAAGGAGAGGTTTATGAAGTGGGCGAAATGGTGACCACAACAGGTGAGTGTCTGATAGACATGTGCATTTGTTTTCGTCCGAATGCATCTTCGTCCAAATTTCGGGTATTTTCGTTATCGTTTTAACAAACGAAAACGAACGTGCAGAATCCAAAAACCGAAAGAACTGACATAAAAAAATGCTTTATTTTCGTTTTCGTTGAGACAACAGTTCGATATAGATAGGAGATTCGACATGACGCTGACAATAGCGATCTGTGTCCATCGAACCTGTGGTCGAATGTACCTAACCTTAGCTCTATTAGTCCAAGATTATTCTACAGAGAGAGAAAAGATTCGACATTATAAAGACGATAGCAAATAAGGTAGAATGTGCCTAACCTAACTCTATTAGTCCAAGATTATTCGACATAGAGAGAAAAGATTTGACATGAAGATTCGATGAAGCAATCCCCACGAGTGGACATTTATCATCAAATGCTCTGCCCATAGGCTATAGAAGAATTCTAATGTTGGTTGGTTGTAGGCAGAACATTCAACCGGAAATGTATGATTGCGGTGTCATACAGTTTAGCTGCTCCGTCAAATCTTCTTAGAACATTCGACAGAAACCCTAAGCCTTCAATGACAGATTCAACCTTACTTATTTCTGATTTTCGGACAAATGCATTTTTTAACTAAACAAAATAAATAAAACCGAATTTCGGGAGTAACTAAATAAATGTATTTTTTGGACGAAAACAAAATTCCGAAACAAAATATTTCAGTGTGCACATGTCTAGTGTCTGAGACCACTGCTTCAGAATTCAGATAATAGATGTATGCCTGCATATTTATAATACATGGTGTGTTTTTTTTTTTTTTTTCAATGATGTGGATGTTGTGGAAGAAGAATCTCATTTCACAAGTGCAAGTGCACACGTCCTCATTGGGAAGATCATGGTATGTAATCGGGATTTACAGAAGATCAACTAAGACATCATTGATGTGAAAAAAAGACTTTAGGCAGAATCTAAAACACACCGAAATTTTTGTTATTTTTTTTATTTTATTATAACTTTTCTAAAAAAATTTGAAAGCCAAATTTTGAAGATACACACAGTGTGTCAACATGTGCTATGTGCCATCACGGGATATCACGGGATATCAAGGTACGCGTTTTGTGGGTGCAACCCCTTCCTCGCAACTAAAGTATCTGAGAGGAAGGGGTTGCACCCCCGAAACACGTCCATTGATCCCCAATGATAGGAGCTAGCACATGTTGACATTAGGCATGGGATCAGAAGGGAAATCCCCATTTTGACTCCCAATTTGTGTGCATCTTAAAAATGTGGCTTTCACAGGGTGACATCACCCCATCTGATAAAGGCAAGATCAACACAGTTTGGACATACTAATGTCTATACTAATGTAAAGTTGAACGTTGTAAGTTCCTGAGTTGTGTATTGTTTTATGTTTTTAAAAACATGATTGTTTACCACAAAAAAGCATATTTCTAATGTCCAAAAAAAAATGTTATTCAAAAAATATGTTGATTTATTCAAAAACCCTTTTCTAAACGCACATGTGAATGTGCACAGAGTAAAACATTTTCTACTCAACAATGTGTGGCATCTTCTATCAATGCTCAATAGCAGTTTTTTGCTTAAGTTGGTGTTCACAGTGACAATGGGGGTTATTTCCTAAAGGCAAATCCACTTACAAGTGCAGTTTCAAGTGCACTTGTAGTGCAAAGTGGATTTTCCTTTAGTAAATAACACCCATAGTGCTTTATAATTTGCATCAATCAGGCCATTTTCATCACTCCAAAATAATTTATTCAGGTTGATGAAAAAGATGAATATTTTTATCATTAATGCATTACATACATTAACAACAAAAACAAGGTGTGTGTGTAGCAGAACCACAATGTAATAGCTGAAGAAGAGATTGCCACCTCATGTATCCAAGAAATTACGTTTGCACCATTGAAGAAAATGGCCAAAAAAAAGCCAGTTGGAGAACCTAGGAGACAGCTAAAAGAAACCCAAGCAGTAAATCAAAGGAAATATTTTTCAGTTTAAAATACAGATTTATTTAAAAAATACATTTATTTATATACACATAATGTGATGGTAAAGGAGAACATTTACCCTAATATAGTCCTTCTGCAGGACCTGAATGATGGCAGAACAGGTCTCTGGAAAAATGATTCCCAGAGCCTGGGGGGAGGTGCCTGTCGAGAACTTGATGTGCTGCAGACTTCTCTCCATCGCCAAGTACAGCACGGTGTTGACGAGCCTCAGCACCAAGCCCCTGCACAGCACTAAATCTACAATGAGTACGTACCCACAACATGGCTTCAAAACGGTCAGCTGGTCAGAACGAACTAACAGAACGCACTGAAAATCAGAAAGGCTTGAGAAGAGCGAGCTGAAATTCAGAAACAAGTGGACAAGAACACACTGAAAATCAAATGCGTAATATAAAAATACCCACTGAAAAACAGATACAAACTGACTACATGCACTGAAAACCAGATACGAACCCACAAGCACAAACTGAAGAGCAGTAACGATCTAAAAAGCACCATGCGGAAAAGCGCAAATCGTCTCTCACCAAACTTCTACTAACAGGAGATTAGCAGAAAGAGCCCAAAGGATATTGAACTTCCTCTTTATAGTTCCGTCGTATGTGTTGTACGCCAGCGCGTTCTTGGCGATCGGAATTTCCGACAACATTTGTGCGACCATGTGTATGCAAGACAAGCTTGAGCCAACATCCGTCGGAAATTAACCCCAGGATTTCGTTGTCGGAATGTCCGATCGTGTGTATGCGGCATTAGGGGGTGCTGGGGCAGCTGCTAAACACAGAAGGTTTTTTATCCTTATGCATAGAATGCATTAGGATAAAAAATCTTGTAACTACAATCACTTTAATGGCTCCAGGGAGGGAGAAGATTGCAGCCTCTTCCAATACTGACTTGAGGAGAGAAGCCCTGTGAGTGCAACGTGACCTCTCTCCAGGCCTCAAGAAGACACATTAGGATCATTGGGAGTAGTGAGAGGCCCTTTGGCCACTTGTTTAAAACTGACATTGTTGCTATTTAACCACTTGCCGACCATCCGCCACAATTGTACTGTGTCAAAATGGCACGACTGGGCGAAATAACGTTATGCAATGCCGCTTCACCCTGTGGCCACTAGGGGGCACGTGGCGATGTGCGTGCCCGGCAGTCGCGATCATCGCCGGGCTACTGCGATCGCTCAGGGCACACAGAACTGGGATATCTGTGTGTAAACACACAGTTTCTGGTTCTCCAAGGGGAGAACAGACAGATCATCTGTTCATACAGAGTATGAACAGCGATCTGTCATCTCCCCTGCACAGTCCCCTCCCCCTTCAGTTAGAACACACAATAGGGAACACATTAACCCCTTGATTGCCCCCTAGTGGTTAACCCCTTCACTGCCAGTGATATTTCTACATTAATCAATGCATTTTCATAGCAGTGATTGCTGTAAAACGGCAATGGTCCCAAAAGTGTGTCAAACTTGTCCGACGTGTCTGCCATAATGTCACAGTCCCCATAAAAATTGCAGATAGCCGCCATTACTAGTAAAAAAAAAAATTTATAGTAAAAATGCCATAAACCTATGCCCTAGTTTGTAGACCCTATAACTTTTACGCAAACCAATCAATATACGCTTATTGTGATTTTTTTTACCAAAAATATGTAGAAGAATACATATCGACCTAAACTTATGAAAAAATATGTTTTTTATATATATATTTTTGGGATTATTTATTATAGCAAAAAATAAAAATTATTGCTTTTTTTTCCCAAAATTGTCGATCTTTTTTTGTTTATACCACAAGAAAAATAAACTGCAGAGGTGATCAAATACAACCAAAAGAAAGCTATTTGTGGGGAAAAAAGGACGTCAATTTTGTTTGGGTGCAACGTCGCAAGACCGTGCAATTGTCAGTTAAAGCGACGCAGTACCGAATTGCAAAAAGTGCTCTGGTCATGAAGGGGATAAAATCTTCCGGGGGGCTGAAGCGGTTAAAGATGCTGCCTGTGGAGCGTCAGCCTTGTACCCTTTACTTAGTCTTCCCGGTGGATTAAAAATACTGTGGTGTGAGGGAGTGAGCACTCCAATGGAAGATCCAGAGCCCTTAACTGTACTTTGACCCACTGGTCAATGATTTAGTGTTTCCTTTAACTCTCAGTCTGGTCACCTAGATAGTTTGCTGTTCTGTACAATAGATTTGTATACGAGTATTGTCTCTCTTGTGACAATTGCGTGCTGCTTTATTGAGTTGTATTATCATTATTGGTTGTTCCACACATTTCTTCCCTGCTGGGCATTCGCTTGTTCATTAAAGAGGAAGTAAACCCTGATGGGTTTACTTCCTCTTTGATTCCCTGCAAAGGTAAAGCATAATGGACTACTATGCATCGCATAGTAGCCCATTATGTGTCACTTACCTGATACAGGAGCCAGCGAAGTCACCGCTGTCCCCTGTAGTTCCGAGCGTACATCTTCTTGGTGGGTCTCCGTGGGTCTCGTTGCTCCGGTGCTGTGATTCGCCGGAGCAGCGATGACGTCACTCCCGCGCATGTGCACGGGAGCCGACACTCGCGGCATATCGCCGCGATCTGCGGATTACCGAGTGCGCCTGTGCGCCGCTGTCTACGGCGCATGCACCGTAGACAGCGGTGGCTGTCTTCAGGTAAATATCTCCTAAACCGTATAGGTTTAGGAGATATTTCTTGGACCTACAGGTAAGCCTTAATCTAGGCTTACCTGTAGTTCAAAGTGGTTTGTAAAGGTTTACAACCACTTTAAAGGACATGTTAGGGAGTGTGGTGCTTCTTAAGGCCAGTACATATGATCAGACTTTTTGACAACAAACATGCAAATTAGCTGTTTTGGAGCAACATCCGACCGTGTGTACGCCCCACTGGACAAACTTTTTTGGTTTTCATCTGACTTTTGTTGGCTGTGCGAACGGACAAACTTTCTGGCAACAAAAGTCCGATGGAGCAAAGTCTGATCGTGTGTACAGAAAACCATAGGACTTTTGTACAAAGTACAAACAGGCATGCTCAGAACCAATGCAAAAGATCAGACAACAATTCAGAAGTTAACCAAAGGTGGCGGTAAAGAGCAGAAAAACCCACATGATTTGGTGTAAGTTGGCTAAAAAAGTCCTGCTGTGTGTATGCAATACAAGTTCAGAGCCGACGCCCTTTGTACAAAAATCCAAGGGAAAGTTTGTACAAAGTCCTATCGTGTGTATGAGGCTTTACACAGAGTTGTGACACTGGCAATAGCCATTCAAGGAAACAGCAGCTCCTTCAGGAATGAGGGATACAAATATGTATTTTGAATGCTGGGTTATATTTAGCCACTTGAACACCGGAAGATTTATCCCCCTCATGAGCAGGCCAATTTTTGCGATTCGGCACTTTGTTACTTTAACTGACACTTACGCGGTCATTCAACCCTGTAGACAAATAAAATGTATGCCCCCTTTTTACCACAAATAGAGCTTTCTTTTAGGGGGAATTTAATCACCCCTGTGTTTTTAATTTTTTTGCTCTATAAACAAAAAAAAGGCCGGCAATTGAAAAAAAACAAAAAAAAAACAATATTTTTTTACGTTCTGCAATAAAACATATCCAATAAAAAAATGTAAAAAAATCTAATTTCTTAATCAGTTTAAGCCAATAAGTATTCTGCCACATATTTTTGGTTAAAAATATCCCAAAAAGCGTATCTTGATTGGCTTGTGCAAAGGTTATTGCGTCCACAAACTAAGGGATATATTTATGGAATTTTTATTTATTTATTACTAGTAATAAATAGCCTGTTTGCGGGCTTTCTTGTACATCATTTTTAGAAGAAGCTTCCTTCTGGGACGACAGCCATTCAGACCAATTTGATATAGTGTGCAGCGTATGGTCTGAGCACTGACAGGCTGACCCCCCACCCCTTCAACCTCTGCAGCAATGCTGGCAGCACTCAAATGTCTATTTCCCAAAGACAACCTCTGGATATGACGATGAACACATGCGCCCAACTTCTTTGGTCGACCATGGCGGGGGCTGGTTCTGACACCAAATTTAACACACCTGCTCCCCATTCACACCTGAGACCATGTAACACTAATGAATCACATAACACTGGGGTGGGAGAATGGCTAATTGGGCCCAATTTGGACATTTTCACTTAGTGGTGTACTCACTTTTGTTGCCAGCGTTTTAGACATTAGTGGCTGTGTGTTGAGGTATTTTGAGGCGACAGAAAATGTATACAAGCTGTACACGCACTAATTTACATTGTAGGAAAGTGTCATTTCTTCAGTGCTGTCACATGAAAAGGTATAATAAAATAGTCCATTATGGGAAGGCTGAAGGTGGGCTATACATGATGGGACCAGGTACCATCTGGTAACTGTTTTAAATGCAGACTCACATTAATAGAGCAAGAGGCTACTGTGGCCCAGGTTTGCAACCAATCTGCTCTATCTCTGGTGCACCGGAGGTCTGTCTCCCACTTGGAAACATAAGCATGATCGTTGTGGTTGTTGGAAGTTTTCAATTGAGAGTAGAGAATAGAAATCAGTTTAGGGGAGAGAGGTGCATGGTGGCATATATTTATTACTAGTAATGGCAGCGATCAGTGACTTAGCGGGGCTGCAATATTGCGGGGGACAAATCAGACACTAACTGACACTTTTGACATTTTTCGGGGACCAGTGACAGTAATATACAGTGATCAGTGATAAAAATATACACTGTTACTGTGCTACTGGGAAGGGGTTAACATCAGGGATGATCAAAGGGTTAACTGTGCCTAGCTAGTGTTTGTGTAGAATGTGAGAGGTACTTTTACTAGAGAAAGTCATTGATCCATGTTGCTGCTTTGTTGGAACACAGCATCAATGCCTTCCCTACTGACAGACTACTGTTCTGCCTCTGCCTTGCTGCCATATATTTAAGTTATACGATTGACAAGCTGTCTAATCACTTTAGTGGGTGGATTGCACTATTTATTTTTCGGTTTATTTATTTTGCTTATACAAACATATTTAGCACCATCTTTTCTTCAGTTTGCAAATGTAATGAATATAAAAAATATATATTTTATTCATTAGCATGTGGATCTTCGCTAATATGTGTTACAATTACTGATATGTTTGCCTAGGGCAGATAAAAGTAAACATCTTCATCAACATCTATTACTGTACGTGTAGCTGTAAGGATTGCCTCGGGCTACTCATGATATTATACATTCAGACTACTAAATCTGTTCATTGACAATCCCGGGGGTGTTGATGTAACTTTCCATAATCTCTGCTGTGCAGGTGTAGCGGCTGCTGAGAATATGCCCAGGTCTCCCTTGCTGGTACAGAGGCTGCCTACCACAGACAGCTCTATGGACACCGACAATATGGGCTCAGTCTTGTGAAATATTTTTATTTTTTTTGCATAAATGTGAACAGAACATGATTTAGGAGTTGCAGGATACTCCAAACATGATATGCAGAAATCAACAGGAGGGCAAACTTTTAACACAAATCGTTAAAGCTGTAGACAAACATGAAAGTCCCATGGTAGGACTTACTCATAATGTCCCAGGAGCTGACTGCCAACCAGTTAAAATAAAAACCCTTTCTTCTACCAACTTCTAAGGCCGGAGTGCTGTTCTTGTCTCAGTATAGCTAAAAACAGAATCCCTGCGTTGGAAAAAGGATCACCCCCCTTATGTCAGTATTTTGTTGAACCACATTTTGTTTTAATTCCAGTCTGTTGGTATATGTCTCTACTAACTTTGCAAATCTAGACTTTGCAATATTTATCCACTCTTTTTTTTTGCAGAACTGCTCAAGTTCAGTTAAATTTGATGGTGACCGTTTGTGGACTGCAGTCTTCAAGTCATTTCACAGATTTTCACTTTCAATAGATTTTTATTGAAAAAATATAAAGATACAAAACATGGTATACCAGAACTTTTTTTTTTAATTGTCAAGAAGATACACAGCTAGAACACAGCTGCCGACAATGTAAAAACTTTCTACAATATAAATTTCCTAAAAATAAACAAAACTTGTAGCCTGTAAGTTAGAATAGGTATTGATGAGCCAGGTAATATCTCTACAGGTTGCGAAACAATAAGCAGGTCCAGACATCAAGTCTGAATCAACAACACAATTCATACAAGCAAATAAGAAGGAAGGAAGTCCACAGTAGGAGGATAGGAGAGAAAGGTAGGATAAGGAGAATGGGAGTGAGCATCAGGCATGCCCAAAGCCAGCACCGCAATTCTGGACTACTATAATGAGTTATAGCTCTCCATGGACAGATTAACATATTGTAGCCACGGGGTCCATATTCTGGAGAATTTATTTTGCGTGTGCAGTAGGATGCTGGTCAATTTCTCATTAACAAAGAACCCGTTGATCCGCCGATGAACTTCCTCAAAAGAAACAAATTGTTTCTTCCAGGCTTTGGGAATGGTCTGTTTCGCTGCTAACAAAATATAGGTCACCAATTTGAATTGTGCTTTAGTAAAATCGTGGGGTTGAAGGTGTAATTATACATACCAAAGATCTCTGGGGAGGGGAAGATAAAACAAAGAATGAATGAGCTTCAGAACCTTGGTCCAAAACATGTCTACCAGGTACAGTATCTCATAAAAGTGAGAACACCCCTCACATTTTTGTAATTATTTTATTCTATCTTTTCATGTGACAACACTAACGAAATTACACTTTGCTACAATGTAAATTAGTGGGTGTACAGCTTGTATAACAGTGTAAATTTGCTGTCCCCTCAAAATAATTCAAAACACAGCCATTATTGTCTAAATCGCTGGCAACAAAAGCGAGTACACCCCTAAGTGAATGTGTCCAAATTGGGCCCAAAGTGGCAATATTTTGTGTGTCCACCATTATTTTCCAGCACTGCCTTAACCCTCTTGGGCATGGAGTTCACCAGAGCTTCACAAGTTGCCACTAGAGTCCTCTTCCAATCCTCCATGATGACATCATGGAGCTGTTGGATGTTAGAGACCTTGCACTTCTCCACCTTCCATTTGAGAATGCCCCACAGATGCTCAATAGGATTTAAGCCTGGAGACATGCTTGGCCAGTCCATCACCTTTACCCTCAGCTTCTTTAGAAAGGTAGTGGTCGTCTTGGAGGTGTGTTTGGGGTTGTTATGTTGGAATACTACCCTGGGGCCCAGTCTCCGAGGGGAGGGGATCATGCTCTGCTTCAGTATATCAAAGTACATATTGGCATTCATGATTCCCTCAATGAACTGTAACTCCCCAGTGCCGGCAGCACTCATGCAGCCCCAGACCATGACACTCCCACCACCATGCTTGACTGTAGGCAAGACACACTTGTCTTTGTACTCCTCACCTGGTTGCCTCCACAAACGCTTGATACCATCTGAACCAAATAAATGTATCTTGGACTCATCAGACCACAGGACATGGTTCCAGTAATACATGTCCTTAGTCTGCTTGTCTTCAGCAACGTTTCCAGGTTTTCTTGTGCATCAGGCCAATTTGATGTAGTGTGCAGCGTATGGTCTGAGCACTGACAGGCTGAAACCCCACCCCATCAACCTCTGCAACAATGCTGACAGCACGCATATATCTATTTCCCAAAGACAACCTCTGGATATTGCACTACTTCTGGCGAGACCTGTTCTGAATGGAACCTGTCCTGTTAAACCGCTGTATGGTATTGGCCGCCATGCTGCAGCTCAGTTTCAGGGTCTTGGCGATCTTCTTATAGCCTAGGCCATCTTTATGTAGAGCAACAATTCTTTTTTCAGATCCTCAGAGAGTTCTTTGCCATGAGGTGCCATGTTCAACTTTCAGTGACAAGTATGAGAGCGTGAGAGCTATAATACCAAATTTAACACACCTGCTCCCTATTCACACCTGAGACCCTGTAACACTAACATGTCACATGACACCAGGGTAGGAACATGGCTAATTGAGCCCAATTTGGACACTTAGGGGTGTATTCACTTTTGTTGCCAGCAGTTTAGACATTAATGGCTGTGTGTTGAGTTATTTTGAGGGGACAGCAAATTGACACTGTTATACAAGCTGTGCACTCGCAAATTTACATTGTAGCAAAGTATCATTTCTTCAGTGTTGTCACATGAAAAGGTATAATAAAATATTTACAAAAATGTGAGGGGTGTATTCATTTTTGTGAAATACTGTATGTCAAACACCACATGGTATTGGGCAGCCACGAAAGCATAATCCATTATGGGAAGGCTGAAGGTGGGCTATACGTGATGGGACCAGATACCATCTGGTAACTGTTTTGAATGCAGACTCTATAGTATTCACATTAATAGAGCAAGAGGCTGTTGTGGCCCAGGTATGCAACCAATCTGTTCTATCTCTGGTGCACCGGAGGTCTGTCTCCCACTTGGAAATGTAAGCATGATTGGTGTGGTTGTTGGAAGTGTTCATTTGAGAGTAGAGGATAGAAATCAGTTTAGGGGAGAGAAGTGCATGGTGGCATATATGTTTGAATAATGACAGCTGACTCGTAAGGTCTTTATTAGTGCATATGGTGGAGAGCCAGTGTTTTAGTTGTAAGAATCAAAATGTTTTGGAAGATGGAGCCTGATATTTTTCCCTAATTTCTGCCCAAGTATAAATGTTACAGCCACTGAGGAAAGAATGGGCGCAACATTCCATAGATTTTGAATGGGGTTTACGTTTGGGCTCTGACTGGGCCATGCAAGAACATTCACCTTTTTCTTCTTCAACCACTGTGTGGTCATTTTTGCTGTGTGCTTTGGTTATTGTCATAGAAGCTTCCCATTGACAACTTTCTGGCAGAGGACAGCAGATTTTCCTCAATTTGATGGTATTTTTCCCCATCCATGTTTCTTCTATCCTGGCAAGTGCTCCAGTCCCTGCTGCAGAAAACACCCCCATAAAAGGATATTACCACCTCCATGCTTTTCTGTAGGAATGGTATCATTTGGATAGTGAGCTATATTGGATTTCTGCCAGACATATAGTTTGGTGTTGGGGCCAAATAATTCAATTTTAGTTTAATTTTACCACCCATAATGCACCTTGTAGATTCTGAGGTCACATGGAAAAAGGTGCTATGGTCAGATGAGACTAAAATTGAATTATTTGGCCTCAACACCAAAGGATATGTCTGGCGGAAACCCAGGTGGTAATATCCTGTTATGGGAGTGTTTCTCTGCAACAGGGGCTGGAGCACTTTTCAGGATAGAGGAAAAATGGATGGGACAAAACACCATGAAATTCTTGAGGAAAATCTGCTGCCCTCTGCCATAAAGTTGTCAATGGGAAGATGATTTACCTTCCAACATGAAATGACTCAAAGCACACAGCAAAAATTACCACACAGTGGTTGAAGGGGAAAAGGGTGAATGTCCTTGCATGGCTTAGTCAGAGCCCAGACTTAAACCCCATTGAAAATCTGTGGAATGCCTTGAAGACTGCAGTCCACAAACTGTCACCATCAAATTTAACTGAACTTGAGCAGTTCGGCATAGAAGGGTGGCCAAATATTGCAAAATCTAAATGTGCAAAGTTAATAGAGACATATTCCAACAGGCTAAAGGCTGTAATTAAAGCAAACATTGGTTTGACATAATACTGACATAAGGGGGTGATCCTTTTTCCAACTTGGTGATTCTGTTTTAGATTTTTTCTGACATGTTGGTGTTTTATCCTTTATTTGGATGTTATAAGTTGCAATAGTAAATACAGCTGGATAAAACAAAAGCTGTGCCTGTCTTCATTTCAGGGTGCAAAGCAGCAAAATTATTTGTTTTAAGGGGAGATGATTCTTTTCTATACCTACTGTTTATTTGAATATTTATCAATGCTGTTGTACTACTACTGACATCCGATCTCATTTCTTGGGGCCCTAAAATGTCAGGGCAGTACAAATACCCCAAATTATCCCCTTTTTGAAAAGTAGACAGTCTGAGGCATTTAGTAAGAGACATGACAAGTTTTTTGATACTGTACCAGTGCAGTACAGCGTCATGATATGGCGTTGATATTTTTCACATTATTTTTATTTAATTTTTTAACAATTTTTTAAAAATACTTTCATCAGAGTAGTTAAATTTTACTATAGTATCATTGTACTACTCTTTGGGGGGGGGTTGATCAATAATTTTTGTTTTCTTTATTTTGATAGCTGGTACAAAGAATATCATTGTACAAGCAATG
The DNA here is from genome assembly GCF_037356315.1 of Lithobates pipiens. Taxonomy (NCBI): domain Eukaryota; kingdom Metazoa; phylum Chordata; class Amphibia; order Anura; family Ranidae; genus Lithobates; species Lithobates pipiens. Next base: position 519,790,379 of record NW_027507903.1, on the reverse strand, counting down.
CTTATCCCATTGATGACAGTTCTTAATATTAGTTAGTAAAATCACATGGTACAGGGTGCTGCGACTGGCCCAGGTACCATATGACAGCTGTGGGCCAATCACAGCTCACTAGTAGTAGGAAGCAAAGCTGTTATAAATCAGATTGTGACCACATAATCACCAGCCCGAGTACTGGAATTCCCATTCTGCTGTTTCTGGGGGGGCAAAATTACATACAGGTACATCTTTCTACCCATTCATGACACTCGCTAATAGTAAATGTACTGTGGGTTTTCAGCAAGTGGATGTTCTGGAAGCCTCTCCCAGAAGTAGGTGGGAGAAATCAAACACCCAGCTAGGAAACACTGACCAGTCAAAAACAAGATTCCTGCTCCCCTAATTTAGCCTGGCAGCCTAAATAGAAAAGGGCACTACACTAGCAATATAGACCTTAAAGTGGTTGTAAAGGCCCCCCAAATACTTACTTGAGCCCCATCTTGATCTAAGGATGTCCACGAGAGCCTTACCTCTCTGGGGACTCGCACTTTTGTTTCGCTTTTGGCAGCAGCGGGAGCCATTGGCTTCTGCTGCTGTCAATCACAGCCAGCGAGCCAATCAGGAGATGGAGGGGGTGGGCAGAGTCATGGCTCTGTGTGTGAATGGACACACAGAGCCACGGCTCTGTAGTGTGCCTGCTTGGGTGCCCCCACAGCAAGCCACTTGCTGTGGGCGCACTTGGCAGGAGGGAGGAGCCAGAAGTGCCAGCATGGGACCCGAAACCATTGCACAGTGCAGGTAAGTATAACACGTTTGTTATTTCTTTTATTTTTTTTAAAAGGCTTTAATATTGTTTTACGAGGAGAAGAAGTATAGTGTACTTTTAGTAAGCACATACAATACTGTGAGTTAATATTGCAATGTTTACCTTAAGCTAGCTTTTTATGTAACTATCACACTTTTACAAGCTTGCTCTTCCATATTTTTATGATTGTATTTGTTATTGTATTTGTTATGGAGAGTTGTATATTAGCGTTGTATATTAGCCAATTGAGGGAGCATTTAGTGGCTCAGTGCATGATGAGTTGACTGTTTCATAGACGTACATTGTAAAAAGGAATCATAATGCAAAATGTCTGAGTATATAATGAACGAATACCATTGATACCATTTAAAAATATATAATTAACAATTATCTGCGGAAACAACGTTTTTAAAGCATTAAGACACATTGAAAAGATTACATAAACCTTTTGTTCTCTGTGATATTGCATCGTGCCTTCATTTATTTAGAAACTTGATTTATTAGGGAAACTTAAGCAATGAATATTTCTTCAGCTTTTCAAATGCTGCCTGAATATCATGTACCATCTTCTGAATTGTCTTGAACTACAGCAGTATATTCCATGAGAATTTACTGGATAAGAAAAGACAATTATCTTGCTAGAACATCGTCAAATTTAACAGTTGAAAGCAGGTCAGAAATAATGAAACCTCTACATAGATTTCATTTGTTTGATAAACTGTTGAAGAAGATGTATATAATTGAGGAATAGCGGGGAGATATTGTTAAAGAAACCGTACAGAAGGAACATGACAAAGGATAATTATCAGGAGAGCCGACGTTTACAGAGGAAGAAGCTAAGCTGGTATATAAGTTCCTAAGCGGCACAACATGAGAGAGATGGAAAATATCCCCCCCCCCCATGTGAAAAGCTTCATATGAAGTAGATTCCACTATACAACAAAGAACACAAGAAACACAAGATTTCATCTGACAGCCCTTAATCTACAAATTTGGTACAGATCAAGGATTGTGTTTAAAGGGATGGTGTGGTTGACATTGACAAGTGCAACATCAAAGTAATGTGAACAAAAATAAATAAAAAAATGTTTGAAACTCTGATATGGAACGAAGTCAAAAATGAATAATCTGAAAGGAAGCTATTGAGCCATCAATGTTGTATAGGCGACTTTCACAGGATACCAGCTTATTGCCATGTTCTGAGAGTAATGTGCAACTAAAATATAAAACGTAAGCATTTTTCCTGTAACTAAACTAAGAATGTTGTTTTTCTCCACGGCAAATTGTAGAACTGAACTGGAAGGTCCAACATCAATGGGAAAGAAAGTGAGAAAAAGAAAATGTCAATAACAATGGCAAAGAAGCCTTCATATAATGCTGTCAAATTCAGAAAAGGATCCAACTATTTTATTTTTCAGGGTTTTTTATTAATTTATTTGCAGAATGTTTTTTTACTTTGGAGCATCATGCTTAACCCAGGTCATACTTTGGTTCTCCTCCACAAAACCGGTGTTGTTTTTGCTGTTCACCTACATATTGGGGAAAATAATTCTATGAGTAGTAGGTGTTTATTGCTTAAAGTGGATGTAAACCCGAAATTATTATTATTTTTTTGATGTCATAATGTAGAGCAGGGGTGCCCAACCAGTGGCCCGAGGGCCACATGTGGCCCGCGGAGCTCTCTGATGTGGCCCTCGACCTCCTGCTCTAAGATGGCAGGTTGGCAAGCCCAGATCACGGGTTGCCGACCAGCCATCCCAGAGCAGCAGTTTGTGAATGAAGCCACTGGTAGTGGAAGCAAGTGGCTGCAGAGCAGACCCACATAAGCCAATGCTTCCTGTATAGTGCCCGCTCCTGTCACAGGCGGAGTGATACCAAATGCACTCCGCCTGGGACAGCAACAGCCAGCGATACCAGAATTGAAGACGGTTATTAAAGGTAAGTTTACTACTAAATTCACAGTATATATGGATATATCTGTTTTGCAGTGGTTACTGGGCAGTGCACCTGCGGGTTACCTGCATTGAGCCATAGACTTCTGTTATTACCTGCGGGTTTGTTGCGCCTTCAGAAAGTGCGCCACACCTGCAGGATATAATAGAAGTTTATGGCAAAGTGAAGTTAACCCGCAGAAAATCCACAGGTTCACTGCGCTGCACCCATGCTTTGGGCAAATAGCAGTGCATAAGTGTGAAAGTAGCCTTAGGCCCCTTTCACATGATTGGTCAGACCCAATCGGACTTACTTTTCACCTCTGTGGAGCAGCAGATGTAAACGGACTTGTGTCTGTTTACATCCGCCTACCTAAAAAAAAATAGAAAGGGATCTGCCCCTTCCGTCTGGATGGATCGGATTGGACCAGAGGGCCCATAGAGTAGAGTGGGCTGTGTCTGTGGACACGAACCTGTCATCCTCCTGCTATGCTCATTGTGGCCTGCGATCAATTACCAATTCACTTAAGTGGCCCTCGCTCTTCAAAAGGTTGGGCACCCCTGATGCAGAGTATAAGATTTCCTATCATTTGAGCCCAGTCTTGCCACAAAGAGTTAATCCAGCTCTGAGCAATCCTCTTTTATTGTTCAGTGAGATAAATCTTGACAAACAGAGAAAAACTTTGTCAAATCCTCCCCCTTGCTGTTAGTGACAGGTGATTTACATATCTCGTGCACTAGCCTAAGAGACATGCATTATTTTTTAATTCCCTCCCACTTCTTTCTTCTGCTGCTCTGCAAGGATTGGCTGTTCCACACCTCAGCATGATTTGTCATGCTGAAGTCATGTGGGGACTTTTATGGGTTTTGACTGGATGTTAATGATCATAGCAGAAGTTCAGTGTAAGAAATACACAGGAGAAAATGCATGTTGATAAGGGGAGTGTAGAGGTGGGCGGGGAGTCTACTGACATCATGACTCCATCCACTGAGCCCTGGAAAACAGACCCACCCACAAAATCTGCAGTTTTTTGGCTTTCATAGCAGACAGAGGGGAGACATTTGACAGATAAGTATACATGCAGGAGGCATGTATATCCTTCTAGATAACCAATATTGCAGTAGTTTAGAAAGGATGAGAGTGGGTTTGCATCCACTTTAAGGCTGGGTTCACACTGCTGCGGGGGGAGATCCGGATGTGATTCGCACCGCAAATCACATCCGATCTCCGTAGCGATGCGAGTTCAGCCATACATATAGTATGGCTGAATTCGCATCGCTCCCGCAGCAAACTCGCACGGGACCCTTTTTTTGGTCCACAACAGAATCGGATCGCATGGGGGTTCACACCATGCGATCCGATTCCTGTGCGAGTCGGCAGATCGCACTGCGATATGCGGACGGATCTGGGGGTGTCATTAACATATCATTGACACTCCCAGCCGTCCGCATAGGGCAGTGTGAACTGCCGGCGGGAGTAATGCGACGGATTCGCGGCGTTCCCGCATCGCAGCGGTGTGAACCCGGCCTAAAGGTGAAGTAAGAACTTGTCCCATGCTACCCCCTAAGAAGATGTCACATGAGATAATGCATACACTTTAATGCATAATGGGGACAAGCCTCCGAAGATCTGTTTAACCACTTCAGCGATGATGTACCCAAATAAAAATTTATGTAATTTTTTCCATCAAATAGAGCTTTCTTGTGGTGGCATTTGATCAACTCTGCAGTTTTTATTTTTTGCGCTATGAACAAAAAAAAAAACTATATTTTTTACTTTCTGCTATAAAACATATCCAATAAAAAAAAAATCGAATTTCTTCAGTAATTTAGGCCAATATGTATTCTGCTACATGTTTTTAGTAAAAAAAATCCCAATAAGAATATATTGATTGGGTTGCGCAAAAGTTATAGCGACTACAAACTATGGGATGTTTCTATGGAATTTTTATTTATTCCTTTTTTACTAGTAATGGCGGCAATCGGCGACTTTCAGCGGGACTGCGACATTGCGGTGGACAGATCACACTAAGTGACACTTTTGACACTGTTTTTGGGATTCTAATACAGTGATCAGTGCTAAAAAAAAATATGCGCTGTCATTGTATTAGTGACACTTGCAGGGAAGGGGTTAACATCAAGGGGCGCTCAAAGGGTTAAACGGGAGTGCTTGCTAACTGTGTGGGGGATGCTTTGACTGGGGGAAGACAGAGATCCGTGTTCCTGCTTAGCAGAATCACAAGCTCTCCACCTTTCCCCTGAAAGAACGGTGATCTGCCTTGTTTACATAGTTTTTTATAGATCCGAAAAAGTTTACGTACAGGTATGTGATTTTACGCTGAAGGGCCGCCCTGCCGCAGTATATGTACATGGTGCGGCCCGAAAGCAGTTAGAATAAAACAAAAATGCAATATACAGTAGCTCAAAATATAATAGGACACAATTGTAACTCTCTGTACTCTACATTGAGAGGCTGGAATAACCTTTTTTTTGTAAAGGGCATCATTTAGCCAGGTAGCGTAAAGAAGACAACTCCAAGAAGTCCTCTTAAAAACATATTGTTTTTGTTCTACTAACATTTAGGGCCCATTCACATCAAGGCCACGTTTATACTGCACCCTCTGGCATGTGCTTTGAAGGGAGCAGTGCCAATGCACTTACTTTTTTTTACTTTATTGAAATGTAATTAAATTGCATTTCATTCATCTTTATGCATCACAGTTGTGACATGCTATACTGCATAAAAATGCAGCATGTTCTATATTTACAATGCACACCAATGCAGTGCAGCGTTGTTAACTGAATTCAGAGGCCTAGAGGCAAAGTGCCTTGCTATTTGTTGGGACTGTGTTGGGAAAAATGTAACTTTTTTTGCTTTTTAGTTTTGTATATAGTGGGAAAGGGTAGTATTTTTTGTCTAGTCTTTTTTCTTTCAAAAAGTTTTTATTTTTTGTAATAAGCATGAAAATAAACAAATTGAGCTTATAGACGCGCAGCCCTCATATAAAAAGAATGCAACTTACAGTCACATACATTTGACCCATAGAATAAACAAAATAAAAGGGTCCGTCAAACACCAGTCAGTGCAAAACTTAAAATGCCAAAGGGAAGAAATATCATGGCATTAATAATTATGATGTAGGCTTGACACGAGAAGTCACAATGCAATATAAAGGAATAAATATCGAAGAATGGCACAGAAAGACTAAAAAAGAGGGAACCACCATGCCCAGAGGGTTGCTAACATAATTCCAGGAGAATACACACCAAATGATTCAAATGCTAGAATGAGAAACAAAGAGAAGAAAAGAAAAGAAAAGAAGGAAATAAAAAGCAGAAAGAAGAAAGAACGAGACCCAAGGCTCACAGGACTAGGAGAAAAGCATCAATTAAATTGTCGACTGAGAGGAAGCCAAAGACACATTCACATATGTCACCCACGGTGCCCATGTTAGCTCAAACTGATTTTGTTTGTCATGAATAAGGCTATCATAATCGAGAAGACCTTATATACATCAAACTACATATAGAGGCAAAAAGTGTATTACATGCACCCGCAATGGTAATTTTAGCCACCAAGAGAATAAAACATACCAAACGCCACACATGGCAAGGCACGCTGGGCAGAGAACCATTCAATAGAGTGATATGAGGTTGCTGCAGGATGTCAATTTACAGAGCATGGAAAACTATTACTATTATTAACTATTCACATAACCGCTTATGAGAAGCATAGTTTCCCATAGAGGACATCCTCTAAAACAAATCTGGAGTAGCATTCGGAAACATCTGTGCAAGGCAGGAAGGGCCAGGTACCATGTATTTAGAAACTTTAAACTTTCCTCTACCGAAGACACATTGAGGTTTCCCTTAAAAGAGATCTGAAGTGGGGTGTACCAAGACTCAAGGTTCTATAGCACAATCCGGATCTTTATCCCAGACTAGCATGTAGGGCTGTCTTTGTCTAGTTTTTATTGTGGCTCCTCATTGGGGAGATTCACCTATCTACTTGTCCTGGTAACCATTGTTACTGAGGCAGAAAGTGATGGGAAATGAAGAATGTTAGCATTATCACCAGAACAAAATGTGAGGGTGAGTTATTCAACGGGGGCAAATATTCTTGTGACAACAGTGCAAGATTGGAATTTCCCTCACTTTTGTGAGAGTTCCTATTATGTCCTGTGGCATCTTTAAGTCAGAATGTGATAGAAAATATCTTCAGCAAGACACAGATAATATAAGATAACCTTCTCTACAAAAATCCCCCAAAAAGTTTTAGCTATACATACACTTTAGTAGGTCAAATCTAGAGAAAATACGTGACTTCTTTACATGTAATGTAAACAGCATCAATGTACATTGACCATGGGCCTTTCATAGGTAATGCTGGGAATGCCTGAAAAATGTTTGCCTGGATACATTTTAGGCTCAAGTATAAATTATTCTCCATATTCTTATCTAAATAGGGTAATTGAACACGCAAGTACCCAGGCATCACTATAGTGTACTTACCAAACAAAATTCAAATGTGGCCAGTGGATGTAACATATGGAAAGACATTACAATCAGTCATTACTAATACACTATCTCTGTGGTCTCTGTTGAGCATCCCTTGAAGATTATACAAAACAAACTTAATTTTATTTTACACCATTTGATTTTTCCTCAAGGTACCTTAAAGGCATTGCTTAACTAATGCCAACATTAGTTCTTTAATGTATTCGCTGGAATAGTATTGCCTAGAGATTTTTAAAAATGTAAAAAACTAATCCTTACTTAGATTACATAATATTATTATAATCCATTTCAATACCAGTCCAACGTAGTTTAACCGTTTCAATATTGGGCACTTTCAAGGCCAATTTTCAGCTTATAATGCTAATGCATTTTCAATGACAATTACAAGGCCATGAAACACTATACCCAAATTACATTTCTGGAATTTTTTGAGACAGATAGAGCGTTCTTTTGGTGGTATTTAATCTCCACTTTTTTTTTATATTTTGCTAAACATACAAAAAAAATATGTTTTTATTAATTTGTTTTAAAATTGAGCAAATAAGTAATTTTTCTTCTTTACTGATGTGCGCTGCTGAGCGTGTGCGTTGATGCCCACTGATGAGGCTGCACTGAAGTATAAGGCAGGAGGCTGCACTGATGAAGAAGGAGGAAATAGGTGGAGAAAGGATGACAGGGTGGACAGAGATAAAGGAAAGAATGGAATGGGAGGGGATGCGGAAAAGGGGAAATGGGAGGAGGGGAAAAAAGGGATAAAATGGGTGGGGAAGGGAGGAAGGAGAGGGGGGAGGGAAAAGGGATGGGGACATGCTCTTTTCTGTTTGCTGTTGTGCTTTGATAACCATTAACCATTTGGTTATGATATGACTGAATATTCACTATATTACCAAAAGTATTAGGACACCTGCCTTTACACGCACATGAACTTTAATGGCATCCCAGTCTTAGTCCGTAGGGTTAAATATTGAGTTGGGCCACCCTTTGCAACTATAACAGCTTCAACGCTTCTGGGAAGGCTGTCCACAAGGTTTAGAAGTGTGTCTATGGAAATAGCCTGAGCCTTGGTCTTTTTTGGGGAGTTACCCCTCAGGAAATATCATGACTATGTGACCATTGGTCCTATTTTACTGTGTTACATTCCTCTCGATGAAGATTTGTGTCAAGGATTGAAAGGCATCAAGGTTTTCATATGCATTGCTATGCTCATGTATCTCATTTTGGTTTATGTATTTGATATGGACCAGTTTCTATCATGTTTTTTGTGCACAGTGTTTTGTGTGGTTTTTTTTTATAACAAATATAACAATAATAGGCATTTTAAAATTTTGTCTTGTTTTTCATGTTGCCTTTGCAATCCACAATGTTTACTACCTTTCTATTATTTTATATTTTCGCATGTGCTAACCAGATTGGGCTATATATGTCTACTAGGTACTAAGTGTAAATTAATGTAAAAAAAAATGTAAACAACTGTAGTATGAGGCTGCAACATAAAAAAATTGAAAAAAGTCAAGGGGGTGTGAATACTTTATGAATGCACTGTATAATGCATGTAGAGTGCAGGTCAGTGGGCAGAGTATCGTATTGATTTTTTTTGCATGCAGTGGGTAACAGTTCTCATTGATGTAAATCCCATGTACATTCCAGCCTGTTTGTGTTAAGGTTGTAGATGGAGGCTGTAGACATACATGGAGTTGCCAGTTATTGCAAAAGCAGCTCCAGTTAAAATGGCATCTATTTTGCACATTTGCAAGAAACTTGGAGGTGGTTTTAAAAAAAAAAAAAAAACACAAAAATTTGTAAACTTCAACTTAACCATCCTTAAATGTGGTGGCTGCAGTAGGTTTCTTTTTTTGGGGCTTTTGTATCCTTATTTTCACCCAGTAATTCAACCTTTTACACAATTAGAGCCCTTTCAGACTGGGGCAGTTTTCAGGTGCTCCCATTCAATCAAGTGTGACTTTTCACACTCGGGTGGTGCGCTTGCGGGACGTTCCACAAGGAGCACCTTTTGGGCGGGTTGGGAGTGCTGTATTTAGCACCCCATCAAGTTGTCTGCATTGATGAGTCCATGATTAAGTTTTTTGGCCGGTTGTCATTCAAACAGTACCTTCCCAGCAAGCGTGCCAGATATGGGGTCAAGATGTATAAGCTCTGTGACAGGGCCACAGGCTATACTTGTAGTTTTATGGTTTATGAGGGCAAAGATAGTCACGTAGAGCCAACAAACTGCCCTAACTACATAGGAAGCGCTGGTAAGATTGTGTGGGACTTGGTGTCACCCTTATTCAGAAAAGGGTACCACTTGTATGTGGAAAATTATTACACGAGCGTGCCACTGTTTAGTCACTTGTTTGATCATCAGATTGGAGCATGTAGCTATGTGCGACCTATTCGCTGGGGCTTTCCCCAGTGGCTTGTAGATTCCTGTCTTAGGCTGGGGGAGAGAGCCTGCTTGCAGTGTAATAACTTGCTCACTATGAAGTGGAGGGATAATAAGAATGTTTTCGTTCTTACCTCCCTTCATGTAGACACGACGGTCCAAATTATTATGGTGACTGATGTTGTGGAGAAACCCCTCTGTGTCCACGAATATAACCAAAATATGGGAAGGGTGGACCTCAACGGGCAGTTGTTGGTGCCATACCTAGTTGCCTGTAAGGCCATACGCTGGTACAAGAAAGTGTCTGTTTACTTATTTCAATTGGCTTTGCTAAATGCTCATGTGCAGAGCTTCAGCATGGACTGGATCCTTCCTTAAATTTCAGGAAGAGATTGTCAGAGCCCTTCTTTTTCCAGATGGTGCTCCACCACACCTTCCCCAACCAAATGCAGTAAGCTGGCTGCATGAGAGGCATTTTCCTTATGTCCTCCCGAGTACCACTACCTAAAGAGCCCCCCAAAGAAGATGTTGTGTCTGCAGCAAGCGTGGATATAGGCATGACACTCGCTATTTTTGTCCCTCCTGTCCTGACAATCCTACTCTTTGCATTGGTGAATGTTTTGAACGCTACCATACATTAGTTGAGTATTAGCGTATGGTACAGCATTGCACAGACTAGGCATACTTTCACAGGGTCTTCCAAGATGCCATCGCATTTTGAGAGACTCAAACTGCTGGAACAGTCACAACAGTTACAACTGTTAGAACCGTTACAGTTACAAAAAAAAAAATGTTAAAAGTAAAAAAAAACACAAAAACACTTTCTCTCTCTATTCTCTCTCTATTATTCTGCTCTTTTTTACTGTATTCTATTCTGCAATGTTTTATTGTTATCATGTTTTATCATGTTTGCTTTTCAGATATGCAATTTTTTTATACTTTAAAGTGGAGGTCCACCCTAAAGTGGACCTTCCGCTCATCGGAACCCTCCCCCCCTCCGGCGCCACAATTGGCACCTTTCAGGGGGGAGGGGGGTGCAGATACCTGTACAGTACAGGTATCTGCACCCACTTCCGGGATAGCTCTCTGCGGAAAGGGGCGTAGATTACGCCCCTTTCCGCAAGTGCCCACCCCTTTCCGCAAGTGCCCCGCTGCCTGCTGGGAAACACACAGATCCCAGAGGCAGCGGGGACCGTCCTTATTGCGCAGCGCGACTCGCGCATGCGCAGTAGGGAACCGGGAAATGAAGCCGAAAGGCTCCATTTCCTGATTCCCATACCCAAGATGGCGGCGGCAGGACCCGAGAGACGATCTAGAGATCGGCTTCGGGTGCTGACATCGCGGGTGCGCTGGACAGGTAAGTGTCACTATTTTAAAAGTCAGCAGCTGCAGGATTTGTAGCTGCTGGCTTTAAAAAAAAAAAAAAACGCGGAGTCCCGGCGGACTCCCGCTTTAAGGTGTTTTAATGTTAACCATTTTTTTGTTTTCAGGTACGCCATTCAACTGCAGAGCGGATTTATTTATCTTGACAGCAACAGCGTTTGCACCCATGATACTTAAAGCTGTGACTCCAGCACTGTCGGAGGTGATTTCACCACCACAGTTAAAAAAAAGAGCATATATGCCAAAGCATGGGGGCAGCAGGGGTGGAGGAGCGAGTTGCTCCTACCTTTTGGGGCAGATGCCCCCATGTTTTGGCATATATAAATGGTGCATGTATGCCCATCATTAGAAGTGCATGGATGAAGGGAGGTATTCTAATGGTGGACATACCCATCGATCAATCTCTTTTTTTCGTTCAGCCCACAGGCTGCATGAAAAAAAGAGATTACAATATATGGCCAACAAGGACCAGCAAAGTACCGTTATGTTGCTGGACTTTGAGTGGTTATACCAGAATGATGCCTGCAGGTTTAGGTATCATCTTGGTATCATTCTTTTCAGCCAGCGGTCACCTTTCATGTAAAATCAATCCTAGGGGCTAATTAGCAACTAGACTGCTTTTACAAGCAGTGGGAGGGAATGTCCCCCCTCCCACCGTCTTCCATGGTTTTCTCTGGCTCTCCTGTCCCAACAAGGAACCTGAGAATGCAGCCGGTGATTCAGCCAGCTGACCATAGAGCTGATCAGAGACCAGAATGGCTCCAATCATCTCTATGGCCTAAGAAATCAGAAGCTACAAGCATTTTATGACTTCGATTTCGTCGGATGTAAACAGCGCCATTGGGAAATTGGGAAAACATTTTATCACACAGATCTTGGTGTGGTCAGATGCTTTGAGGGCAGATGAGAGATCTAGAGTCTAATAGACCCCAATTTTTTTTAAAAAAGAGTACCTGTCACTACCTATTGCTATCATGGGGGATATTTACATTCCCTGAAATAACAATAAAAATGATTAAAAAAAAATGAAAGGAACAGTTTAAAAATAAGATAAAAAAGTAAAAAAAAAAAAAAAAAAAGAAAAAAAAAGCACCCCTGCCCCCCCCCCGCTCTCACGCAAAGGCGAACGCAAGTGTCGGTCTGGCGTCAAGTGTATTGAACCATGCATATGAGGTATCACCACGAAGGTCAGATCGAGGGCAGTAATTATAGCAGTAGACCTCCTCTGTAAATCTAAAGTGGTAACCTGTAAATGTTTTTAAAGGCTTTTAAAAATGTATGTAGTTTGTCGCCGCTGCACGTTTGTGCGCAATTTTAAAGCATGTCGTGTTTGGTATCCCTGTACTCGGGCCTAAGATCATCTTTTTTATTTCATCAAACATTTGGGCAAAATAGTGTGTTTTAGTGCATTAAAATTGGAAAAAGTGTGTTTTTTGCCAAACAAATAAGTTTGAAAAATCGCCAAGCAAAAACTGTGTGAAAAAAATGAAACACTCACCATTTTGATCTAAAGGGTCTTTGCTTTAAAAAAATATATAATGTTTGGGGGTTCAAAGTAATTTCTCATGAATTAGAATGCACAATGCATCCTTACCGATGAGAGAACACTGGGAGGGAATCTATGATCAGCTCCTCCTATCCAGTATACGCCCACTGGCTACACAGGAGCAGTGCCCCTCCCTGGAAGTGATGTCACTAGCTTTCAGTAACCACACCAAACCAGCTGCTTTTAGACTCAGAAGGAAGTAGAATTGAACTCATATGACGACACTGGATACTGCAAAATCAAGTTAGAAAAAATGGATTTTTTTCATTTTGAGACATAAGGCTGAATTTAGCTCACATTAATGATTGCAGGGAAGAATTTATGTGTTAGAGTGGACTTGCACTTTAATATCACTTTAATTCTTCTAGCAGGACATGGGTCCCCAAGGAGGGAGGTTAGAAGGAAGCCTGATATACAACAAAGGTACATAGAAAGGATGTCTTTAAACATAGAAGGCCAACCATATGGAAAATTTACATGAGAAACGTTTTTGACATATATTAAAAACTAAGCAAAGAAAATAATCTGCATTATGTGTGTTGTGATTTAAAATCAGTAATAAATGATTAATAAACAGCTGCACTCACTGTATTGTACATCCCAATACTAAACCATAACAATAAAAAAAAAGTGTTGCGCTGTAAATATACTCAAACTTAGCCCTTGTACACACGGTCGGACATTCTGACAACCAAATCCGTTGGATTTTGTCCGACGGATTTTGTCCGAAACTGTTGCATACACACGGTCGGACAAAGTTGTTGTAAAATCCGATTGTACATAACGTGATGACATTATTTCGTTACGACGGGACTACGTTCAGGCTAGTAGCCAATAGCTTTGGTCTAGGAATTTGATCTGAGCATGCGTGGCACTTTGTCCGTCGGAGTAGGCTACACATGATCGGAGTATGTCCGATCGGAGCATTTTGTCGGAAAATTTTACGGACAAGTTGGAAAACTTGGTCCGTCGGATACTCCGACGGAAACAGTCTGATGGAGACCACACACAGTCGGATTATCCGACAAAACGGTCCGATAGGACACATTCCGTCGGAATCTCCGACCGTGTGTACAAGGGCTAACATGTATTCAAGTAATCAAAAATCAAATAAAGTGCCAAGTAAGGTATACAGATTATATATTTTTAATTATAGTGCCAATTATTCTGTGCAAAGCATAAAAAAACTCAACTGATGTTCATTCAAAATGACAAATCTTCAAATAAAGCATACAATTTGTGAATTATATAAACAGCAATCCCAATTCCATATACGGGTGGTAACACAGGTGTTCCAGTCCACACGTGCTTAATTACAGTCCAAAAGTGATCCAAGTGATCCTTTGTCCGTGCTCCACAATATATAATAATAAATGGACGATTACCAGATGAGGAGGTCCCAAACGAGGTCTAGCCATGCATTAGTGGGCAACACCCCGCATTGTGGGTATGCAGATAACACTCCTTTTACAGGACCTGTTTGTTAGATGTGTCATCAAAAAGATCACCTGATAATGTAGCTGGTAAGCATCCATTCATTATTATATATGGTGGAGCATGGACAAGGGATCACTTGGAGCACTTTTTAACTGTGATTAGGCCAGTGTGGAGCACATGTTTTTTATGCTTTACACAGAATAATTGGCACTATAATTGAAAATATCCAATGTGTATACCTTATGTCACGTACCTGGTGGTGAGCCTGACATGTAGAGGAAGGCCTCCTGTACAACTCCGGCTCAAGGGCCGCTGGTAGTGGGACAGTTGGCGCTGGAGCACAGTGGAGTAATGCCGCGTACACATGGTCGGAGAATCTGTCGGAATGTGTCTTATCGAACAGTGTCATCAGATAATCCGACTGTGTGTGGTATGCATCGGACTGATTCCGTCTGAATCTCCGTCCGACCCAATTTTCCAACATGTTGGAAATATTTCCCGACCAACTGGGCCGGTCGGACCTAATCCGATCATGTGTAGAGCATTTTCATCGGACCAAGTGCCACGCATGCTCACATTAAAATTCCGACACGGAAGCGCTCGTTCAGGTAAAACTACTGCTCGTAAGCGATATAGCACATTCGTCACGCTGCAATGTTAAAAAATCATTCATCAAGCGCATTCTCTTGTTCTTTACAATGCTGCAAGAACCAACTTCTTTTGATGCTCATAGTCACACACACTTCTCCCGAACGGATTTCATTACTCTTTTTTAACCATTTTAGCAATACAATTTTAGTTTGCGTCCCATCTACACAATGTTTGATTTGTTTTTTTATTTTTGGGATGTTTTTTGGGGGGGGATTCCCTAAAAATCTCCTTTAAAGACACTGCTCATTTCTCCTTATTTTTAAATTTTTATTTTTGGGTGTAAACTTACGACAACAACATTATTGTATTTTTTATATTTTCTTTTTCTTTTTTAATCTACAGGAGGTTGTTTAGTGTTGGTACCCCTTGTTCTTTAGTTCACTTTGTATTTTGGAAATGTACCTGCCTGCTCACAAATAAACTGTACTTTTTGAAGGAAAACACATTACACAAGTATTTCATCAAACAAAAATAAAATGTATTTTGTTTTCTCGAAAATAAAACTAGGAACGCAGCACTGGAGAAACTTCTTAACTTTGGTGCAGCCTTTGGCCCCCAGGGCAGACATGACTAAATGAGATATAAAAAAATTGGTGGCCTGAGGAGTAGATATCTCAGGGAGAGAAGTCTGCTCCCGAAGTCCTAGAGAGCAGGAAATTCAGATGCCATTTCTGTCCCCAGGATGGTGATCTTCAAGAGGCTGCATCTTCTGGCACACCAGACTCAACCCAGGCCATCACTCTCTGATCTTCCTTTGTGACTTCCCACCAGGCATCCTTCCAGGCTGTGGCTGAGCTCCTGTAGCTGGGGCAGGAGAAGGAGGGCTTTGGTGGACCTCCTGGCTGCCACTTGCCACAGCCTCCCCCCGACTGAGGTCTTCCTGTGTATGAAAAGGGGACATAGTTTTAGTTTTTTGATCCTCGATCACAACATTTTGTGCTCCTGGTTTTTGCTAATTAAATGTTACCAAATAGAACAGACTATCATTCTGACACCAGCATTTTTCTTTCCCGTCCCAATCATTTTTGGTCACTACTGTCTATTGAGATGTAAACCACTTGGAGAAATCTCAACTTACTGATCAATAAGAACATCTAGTTAACATCATTAAATGTAACACAAGAAATATGTTCAACAATGCAATACCTGTCTCAAGCTGGGCCCCACCACATGGTGCTGCCTGGAAGGCCCAGGTTGGACATCAGAAGCCTCAGCTGGGGGTGAAGGATGCCTTGGAGGAAGCCTGGAGAGTGGTGGCCTGAGTGGTGGCCTGGGTACCCCTTGGTCTACCAGAAAATGCAGCCTGTCAAAGTGCACCATCCTGGGGTAATAAACAGCATCTGGATCTCCTGCTCTCAAGGACTCCAGGTGCTTCTTTCTCTCCCTGAAATATGTAAGCTACATGGCCACAATTTTGTGATTCAGATATGTCATGTCTGCCGTGGGGACCCTGATCTGCACCAAAGCAAGCAGTTTCTCCAGTGCTGCGTTCCTCTTTGATCTGTCATTATAAAACTTGTTGTGGAACTGCCACAGGCAGGGCATCTCCATGTAGAGCTCGAGGAATAGCCCCATAAAGTTGGCATTGTTGAATGGGTCCATTTTGTCTGCAAGACACAACACAAGACAAACCCTCAAATACTAATAATGCAATTAAAATCACTCCTAATCTTGTCCCAACATCGGCCTAGATACAAGCAGTCTAGTCTAGTGAAGCACAAAGTTAAAAATGTTACCTTCGTTTCCACGTTCGCCGCATCCGTGACTCACACTCTCCTCCCAGATCGTACGGATGATACACATGTGTGGCGTTTTATATACAGTGCGCATGCGTGAAACTCCGCCCGCCCCTGACATTCTTTCCAGACTATTCCCTGCCCCTTCGCTTCCCGCGCAGTGGGGAGAGCACATGGCGGAGAGAACCCAGGTGCGCACTAATAGTTCCACTAACGAGGAGGAGGGTGAGGAAAGCCCGGAGCCTGAAACGTCCCGATCCAGGAAGACAAGATTTAAGGCCTCAAATATGTCTTTTGGAGAGATGTTGGAGATGGTCGACATATTGAACAGGACCGACTATGATGGGAAGTATGGACCTTACCCAAACCCAAATATCAGAAAGGCCAAGATCATGAATAAAGTTGTGAAGAGTCTTCTGAAGAATTTTGGGGTACGCCGATCCAAGGATCAACTGAGAAAATGCTGGTCAGACCTGAAACTGAGGGAGCACGAGCAGTACCTAAGGATCAAGCGTGTTCTTAAAAAAAGTAAATAGTTGTCATGTGTTCATATGATTATTTTTGCTTGCATACATGCTCCATGTGCTTTGATTTCATGTTGTGTATTTTAAAATGGCCACTTTCAAGGTCATGGTTTCGTTCGTTCGTATGAAACATCGTTCTGCAGGGAAGTATTCCAGCTTAACAAAGTGTCCCCAATAATGTTCTCACCTTGTAACTCGGCCCAAAAAAACAATTGTACAACACTTCCAAGCAATTTTTCATATTCCTATTTATGCCCTCTGTGTGCTAATTAATCTTTGTTTACATTCTCATAGGGGAGAGAAGACTCTGCAAGTATGAGGACACCAGGGACCATGAGGACACCAGGGACCACACCCCGCCCAAAGAAGGGCAACTTCCAAAAGAACAAACAGAGGAGCAGGAGCAGGAGGAGGAGGAGGAAGGAGAGATCGTGGAGGTTGGACAAATTGTCACCACAACAGGTGAGTGTCGGAGAACACAGCTTCCGGTAAGCTCATCAATGTATATCACCATATTTGGATTACATGGTGTGTTTTTTTTTTTTTCTAGGTGATGTGGAGGAAGATTCCCGTTTTACCAGTGAAAGTGCCCAGATCTTGATCGGGGAGATAATGGGGTGCAATAGGGATTTGGAAATTGTACAACAAAACATCAATGATGTTAAAAATAAAATGAAGAACATCATTGATGTTTTGGGGAAAGTGTGAAAACGAAAAAACTAGATAGGGTTTTATTTTTGCTTTTTAACATAAAAATGTTGTATTTTGCATAATTAAAAATTTGGAAGATGCACAGAGTGTGTAAACATGCGCTATCTCCCATCATGGGGGATCAATGTACATGTTTTGTGGAAAGTGTCTGAGATGAAGGGGTTGCAGCCCCAAAGCATGTACAATTGATCCCCCATGATGGGAGATACTGTTTCCCCTAAAATAATACCTAGCGTGATTGTCGGTGTTGGCTGCAATATAAGCCCTACCACCCAAATAAGCCCTACTCTGTTTCCTCAAAAATAAGCCCTACCCTGAAAAGAAGACCTACAAGGACTTTAACTAGAGCTTATTTGGGGGGTAGGGCTTTTATTGCAGCTATCACCGACAATTACACTAGGTCTTATTTTAGGGGAAACAGGATAGCATATGTTGACACACTGTGTGCATCTTCCAAATTTGGATTTTTCAGGGGTCACACCCCATGTGATAAAGGCAATATCAGCCGAGTTTGTACATACTCATGTCTGATATTGTCTTCACTTTTCCAAGTTGAACTTTGTAAGTTCCTGTGTTCTGTATTTTACGGTTTGATACATGCCTGTTTACACAAAAAAACAAGTAAAAAATAAATATGATTAAACTCTGTTTTGGATACCCAAAATATCTTGGTTTGTTGTAAAAAAATCTTTACTAAACGCACATATGAATGTGCTTGTATTAAAAAGTTGAATTCTCAACAATGTGTGGCTTCCTTTTTCATTGGGCTTAAAATGTATTTGTAGTCAAATTTGAGTTTGTGCTGAGAAGGAGTGCGATTTACTAAAGGCAACTCCACTTTGCACTCCAAGTGCAGTTTCAGGTGTACTTTTGCAGTGCACTTGTAGTGCATAGTGGATGTGCCTTTAGTAAAAAGCACCCACAGTGATGTGTAAATTTGGACAATCATGCCATTTTCCTGCCATGGTGCTGAAAATGAGCATGATTTTGATCAGTAATGCACTACACATTAGTTAACAAAAAGAAGGTGTGTGTGTGTAGCAGACCCACAACATAATAAGATTATCTGAAGAAGAGACTGTCCCCTCATCTCGCTCTGAACTTGGGTTTGCACTGTTGGTGAAAAAGGCACAACTTTAATAAAAATGGCAAAGTGGGAGGCCACAGTCTGCCATTCCTGTGGCGTTGAAGGACACTGTGTAGTGACACAAGAAAAAAAACTAGTAATTTGACAAATCAACATTGCATGCAGATTAGACACCCACATTTTTGGGCAAAATTAGTATAACAGTTTTTTGAAATGAGTATTTAAAGCCTAAAGTATAAGGTCCCCTTATGAGAGTCATAACCCCCCCATCCCCCCCATCTGATGGGCCCTTGCTAAAAAATGAGGGGGGGGATGTTTAGGACAGGTAACGCTCTCCACTTGATTGAGAGCTGAATGCCTAAATAATGTGTGATACTTTGTGAAGCCCCTCCTTAGTTACACTATTGGCAGCCCACCGGACAGGTAAGAAGTGTCATAATAACAAAATGGAAGGACATTTTGACATTCTGCTATTACATAGCAAGAAAATTAATGTGTTTAAAAAAAAAAAAACTAGCATTTGAAAGTATTGAGGCAGGCCCTTACACTACATGCTTTGGTGAATTTGTCCATAAATGTGATCATGAAAAAGGTATTTAGAGTGTGTATTGGGTTGGGTCAAGTCATCAGATAGAAGATTGCTATCAGCTGAGGTAGCAGTTGGGGAGAGGGGGGTTCCTAATGAGTTTGGCACAACTCCAAAAAACAAAAAAAGGTCACTTTGCATGAATTGAAGCACACACATCACATTTGTAGAGATTTTAGGGGGTGTTTAGGGGAAAGCAATACTATGGAGCTGCCAAAAGACATTGTTAAGTGACTAGAAATAGTTTTAGGGGCCAAGAACAGCATGGTGGTGAAGTTACTGAGGCAAATCTGCATGAGGACAAAGGGGCAGAGCATATGAATTAGAGCATATTGCAATGATGGTAATTAGGGAATGAGAAAAGAAATGCAAGACATTAGCAATCATGAAATACATAGAATGTGATGTTTAAGGATAAAACTTAGCATAATATAGTCCTTCTGCAGGAGCTGAATGATGAACAGAACAGAACAGGTCTCTGGAATAATGATCCCCAGAGCCTGGGGGGAGATGCCTGTAGAGAACTTGAGGTCCTGAAGGCTTCTCCCTGTCGCCAAGTAGCGCAACGTGGCGATGAGCCTCTGCTCCGGAGTGATGGCTTGCCGCATGCAGGTATCCTGCCTGGTGATATAAGGGGTGAGCAAAGCCAGCATACAGTGAAAAACGGGGTCCGTCATCCTGAGAATATTCCAGAAATGATCAGGATTATTCTCGCGGATCTAACGGAGCAAAGGCATGTGGGAGAACTGGTGACGCTGGCGCAACCAATTCTTGGTCCGCAAACACCTCCCCTCCCTGTTCATGGACTGGGCTTGTGTCAAAGTCAAAGTAAGAACCCTTGCACAGCACAAACTGTACGATGAGTACGTAGACGAAACATGTTTGGAAAATGGTCGGCTGGTCAGAACGGACACCAGAAAGCACCGATAAACAGCAAGGCCTGAAAGGACGACCTGAATAGCAGAAGCAAGCAGACAATAAAAAATGCCTTTCAAAGCGTACTATACCAAGATATAGTCCACAATGAGAAGCAAATACTTAATGACTGCACGCACTGATTATCAGATATGCAAAGACAAGCACAAACTGAAGAGCGGTAGCGATCTGAATCACTAATTTGAAAAGCGCGAATCATCTCTCACCAAACTTCTACTAAAACACAAGATCAGCAGAAGGAGCCCAAAGGGTGCCGGACGTGGTGCTGAACTTCCTTTTTCTAGTCCCGCCGTACACGGCTTACGTCACCGCGTTCTTGGCAACCGCGAAATCAGACAACTTGGCCCGACCGTGTGTATGCAACAGTTTCAGACACAATCCGTCAGACTAAATCCGACAGGCAAAATCCGACGGATTTGGTTGCCAAAATCTCCGACCGTGTGTACGTGGGCTAAGAGTGCCTGGGATAAGTCCTGAAGTCTGTGTAGGTAGTAGCCAGGAACACACAGATGGAAAGCCGGACTTGGCTGCTAGCGGGGTGGAGCATAGCCGGATCACAGGCAGGTCTTGGCAGCAGACAGGCAGATCAGGTACAACAGCAGACAGGAGCATGGTCAGGACACAGGCAGGCTTGGCAACAAGTAGGCAGATAAGCTGTAACAGCAGATGAGAACGTAGTCAGGTCACAGGCAGGTTTAGCAACAGGTAGTGTCACATGCCTGGTATCAGAGCCACTTGTCGAAGGAGATATCTCTTACAGCCCTGGCTCGGGGACCACTGGGGTTGTAACAGTGGTACAGGAGCGCAGCGAGGTAGGAGTGCCTGTATGATCCGTGGTAGCTGGTACAGATGTGTAGAGAAGATCCCCCGGATGGACTGCACTGAAGAGGCAGCAGGAAGCGGTGGCAACAGGTGTGGGCCAGCGACCCCTGGATCTAGGCAGGAACTGGATCAGGACTAGACTGAAGCAAGGTGAGACAAGCCGGGTCAGATATGGGTAATCAGGCAGTAATACAGCAGGCAGAGAGTAGTCAGTAGGCAGGCAGTGGTTCGGCAACAAAAGGTCAGCAGGTTCAGGATTAGCAGAATCAAGGCAGGCCGAGTCAGGAGAGGAGAAGGCAGCAGTAGTCAGATGAAGCAGGATCAGATAACAGTAGGTACAGGATCAGACTCGGGTAAAGCTGCAGATCAGACAGCACTGTACTGGAGCAGCTGTTGTCTTTTTAAAGGGGAACTGGTGCCAAGCCGAGTTAGCGCATGCGCACGTTTGCTTGGTGCATGCTTCTGCGCACGATCATGCACCGCTGCCCAGTGTGGCTTGTTCTCGCAGGAACACATGTGTGCACGCGCGCTGGCCCGTGCGCCTACCTTGTCACAGGGTATCCCTGACAGGTAGGCAGATCAGGTATAACAGCAGGCAGTAATGTAGTCAGGTCACAGGCAGGTTAAGCAACAGGTAGGCAGATCAGGTATAACAGCAGACAGAAGTGAAGTTAGGTAGCAAGCCGGAACGGTATTCAGGAACAACACAGGGTAACAAGATTTCAAGTGACGCTGTAGACCAAGCAGCAACCAGGCAGTACTGAGTTCTGAGTTTAAATAGTCCGTCTTGCGCCAGTTCTGGCGACAGATGCGCACACGCGAACATGTGACCGTGTTCGCGCATGTGCATCTACTGATGCGTCTGTGGCAGATCTGCGTGTACTTTGTCAGCACCTGTGCACAGGTGCGCGCCTGAGAATGTCAGCTGTATTCCGTGGACGACTTCCCTGACACCTTATTTGACACTTTATTGAATAAAATAATGTATGATTGCACATGTTTTAGGCTTTAGATTAGGAAATAATGGACAGGGCACTTGAGCCAGAACAGAGGGAGGAAGAGGAGGACTTCCTTACCTCTTAAGGCCCCCTTTATCCAGACAGTATTCTTGCGGGCCCGCCAATCACACAGGAAGAGGAGGAGGCTAAGGATTGTGTCAGCATGGAGGTGGAGCCTAGCACTCAGCATCAGCAGCAATCTTCAAGGGATCGTTTTCAGTCCCCAGAAACCCATGGACTGGGAGGAGGTGGCTGTGGATCATGTCATCCTTAGTGACCCAGACGACTCCGGATCAAATGTCTCAGCAAGCCTTTGCTGCATGGCCTCCCTGATCCTGCAAAGCCTGTGAAAGGACCCTGAGATTCATGGTATCAAGGAGAGGGATCATTACTGTCTGCCAACCCTTCTTGATCCACGTTACAAGGGTAAGGTTGCAGAACTTATCCAGCCTTCACAGGGGGAGCAGAGGATGAAACATCTTCAGGAGGCCTTGCAGAAAGGTTTATGGAATGCATTTCCAGAGCCTGGGAGGTTACAATTTCCTGGTCCTCCTGGACAAGGTGTTGCTGAGGCTTCGGTCAGTCACAGAAGGAGCGATGGAGAAGGGGGCCGTCTGACTGATGCGTTCAGACAATTCTTTAGTCCGCAGCCCCAAGGTCTGAACGGTTCCAGCAACCAACGCCAGCGTCTGATTTACATGGTACATGAATACCTAGGGGCAAGATCAGACTTGGAGACCTTTCCAACCGAAAATCCACTGGGTTACTGGGTCTTGAGGATTGATCACTGGCCAGAGCTTGCACAATATGCAACTGATAACAGAGTGCGCCTGTCCACAGACTCAATTGATCGGCTCACCTTCATAAAAATGAATCAGTCTTGGATCACCAGCTACCAAGCACCTGATGCTGATGTAACCGATTAATTTTTCTATGAATGTGAGATCCCTTGAAGACTGCTAAGTGATTATCCTGTTATACTGAGTGACTATCCTATTCCTCCTAAATGTTCATGTTGATAGCTTCTAAGAACATTTTTGTTTCAGGGCACCACCACCAGTGCCCAATTTTTCTGCCCCTGTTTAACAGGGATGTGTTATTTCAATTTTTGCTGTCATATTTCACAGCAGGGCCCGTTCCTGTGCTCAACAAGAGTATCTGTGAAGCTTTACAGTGTTGTGCCACCACCATCACGACTTACAAACTACTCTTACTTACAAATGGAGGGAGACAACAGGAAGCGAGAGGAAATTACCCCTAGGAAGGGAAAGTCTCTCCTGTAAGAGTTAATATGGGAAAAGGGTGTCTCCACTGATGCTTTATCACCAATCCTTGTTTCCCTAATAACCCCAAATTTTCAAAATCCAATTGTCATTGGGACAGAAAGTGAGGTGAAATTGTCCGAACAGGGGCACAGACAGCAAAACAAATGTTACAGGGGCAATGATAACCCTTCCCTGTGTTATCCAAAAAGCTTAAAAATAGATTTTTTGGCTGGAGCTACACTTACAAAATGTACCTGTTCCAAATTACAAACAGATTCAACTTAAGAACAAACCTAAAGTCCCTGTCTTGTTTGGACAGCTTGTATACTGCTGTTTAGAGTATATAGGGCCTGGGGGCCCCACGCCTTTTCTTTTTTTAATTTGGGTGCAGGGTTTCCCTTAACCACTTTCAGACCGGACCATTTTGCTGGTCAATGACCAGAGGTCTTTTTACAATTTGGCACTGCGCTGCTTTAACTGGTAATTGCGTGGTCATGAAATGTTGTACCCAAACAAAATTTGCGTCCTTTTCTTCCCACAAATAGAGCTTTCTTTTGATGGTATTTGATTGCCTCTGCGATTTTTATTTTTTGCGATATAAACGTAAAAAGACCGCAAATTTTGAAAAAAAATGATATTTTCTACTTTTTGTTATTAGAAAAATCCAATAAACTCAATTTTAGTCATACATTTAGGCCAAAATGTATTCAGCCACATGTCTTTGGTAAAAAAAAAGTCAATAACTGTATATTTATTGGTTTGCGCAAAAGTTGTCACATCTACAAACTAAGGTACGTTTTCTGGAATTTACGCAGCTTTTAGTTTACGACTGCCTATCTCATTTCTTGAGGTGCTAAAATGGCAGGGCAGTACAAAACCCCCCCAAATGACCCCATTTTGGAAAGTAGACCCCCTAAGGAAATTGATAAGTGGCATGTTGAGCCCATTGAATATTAAATTTTTTTGCCTCAAGCGATTGAATAATGACAAAAAAAAATATTTTTTTTTTTTTTACACAAAGTTGTCACTAAATGATATATTGCTCACACATGCTATGGGCATATGTGAAATGACACCCCAAAATAAATTCTGCTGCTTCTCCTGAGTACGGGGATACCACATATGTGGGACTTTTTGGGAGCCTAGCCACGTACGGGGCCCCGAAAACCAAGCACCGCCTTCAGGCTTTCTAAGGGCGTAAATTTTTGATTTCACTTCTCACTACCTATTACAGTTTTGAAGGCCATAAAATGCCAATATGGCACAAAACCCCCACAAATGACCCCATTTTAGAAAGTATACACCCCAAGCTATTTGCTGAGAGGCATGTTGAGTCCATGGAATATTTTATATTTTGCCACAAGTTGCAGGAAAATTACAAACTTTAATTTTTTTTTTTCACAAAGTTGTCACTAAATGATACATTGCTCACACATGCCATGGGCATATGTGAAATGACACCCCAAAATAAAATCTGCTGCTTCTCCTGAGTACGGGGATACCACATATGTGGGATTTTTTGGGAGCCTAGCCGCGTACGGGGCCCCGAAAGCCAAGAACCGCCTTCAGGTTTTCTAAGGGCGTAAATATTTGACTTCACTCCTCACTACCTATTACAGTTTTGAAGGCCATAAAATGCCAAGATAGCACAAAACCCCCACAAATGACCCCATTTTAGAAAGTAGACACCCCAAGCTATTTGCTGAGAGGCATGTTGAGTCCATGAAATATTTTATATTTTGCCACAAGTTGCGGGAAAATTACAAACTTTTTTTTTTTTTTTTCACAAAGTTGTCACTAAATGATATATTGCTCACGCATGCCATGGGCATATGTGAAATGACACCCCAAAATAAATTCTGCTGCTTCTCCTGAGTACGGGGATACCACATATGTGGGACTTTTTGGGAGCCTAGCCGCGTACGGGGCCCCGAAAACCAAGCACCGCCTTCAGGCTTTCTAAGGGCGTTACAGTTTTGAAGGCCATAAAATGCCAAGATGGCACAACCCCCCCCCCAAATGACCCCATTTTGGAAAATAGACACCCCTAAATTTAGGGGTACACTAGTGAGACTAGGTAATAAATGGCGGGTGCCCTGATCCGATTCTGCTGCGGACCAAAAAAGGGTCCCGTGCGAGTTTGCGGCGGGTGCGACACGAATTCAGCCATACTATCTGTATGGCTGAACTCGAATCGCACAGAGATCGGATGTGATTTGCACTGCAGTGCGGTGCGAATCACATCCGTTCTCATAAACCGCTGCAATGTGAACCCAGCCTTAGTGACACTGGCGACGGGGGGTGATCATGGGGTTAAACCTTTATTGGGGGGGTTAGGGGGGTACCTTAGAACTAAAGGGGGCTAACCCTAACTGCCCTAACAGTTATTACAGTCACAAATGACACCCGCCGGGTGATCAGGGGGTTAAACCTTTATTAGGTAATAAATGGCGGGTGCCCTGAAACTATAAAAAAATAACTAACCAACCAGCGTCACCTGTAACAGTTATATGGTGATCACTGGTGAAAGGGTTAACTAGGGGGCAATCAGGGGGCTTTATGCGGTAGTATATGGGGGTCCCTGGCGCTATAAAAAGCTGCGGCGAACCTAAATACCTACCTGCCTAGCTAGCGTCACCTGTGACACTAATACAGCGATCAGAAAAATGATCGCTTATTAGGCTGGGTTCACACTGGAGCGATGCAGGAACGCCACAAATCCGCGGCGGGTTCCCGCATCGCATGCCTCCCGGCGGCAGTTCACACTGCCCTATGCGAACTGCTGGGAGTGTCAGTGAAATGTTAATGACACCCCCAGATCAGTTCGCATATCGCAGTGCGATCTGCAAACTCGGATCGCATGGTGTGAACACCCATGCGATCCGATTCTGCTGCGGACCAAAAAAAGGGTCCCGTGCGAATTTGCGGCGGGTGCGGCGGGTGCGACGCAAATTCAGCCATACTATCTGTATGGCTGAACTCGAATCGCACAGAGATCGGATGTGATTTGCACTGCAGTGCGGTGCGAATCACATCCGTTCTCATAAACCGCTGCAATGTGAACCCAGCCTTAGTGACACTGGCGACGGGGGGTGATCACGGGGTTAAACCTTTATTGGGGGGGTTAGGGGGGTACCTTAGAACTAAAGGGGGCTAACCCTAACTGCCCTAACAGTTATTACAGTCACAAATGACACCAATGCAAAAAAAAATAAAAAAAATGGCATTGGTGTCACTGTGACTGGGGGGCAGGGGTAATTGGGGGGGTGATCGGGGGGGTGTGAGTGTGCCTGGCATGTTCTACTGTGTAGTGTCGTGTTGGTGCAACTCACCGATCCTCTCTCCTCGGTGTCGGAACGAAAAATACCGACACGGAGGAGAGATTACATCACTTCCTCTCCTGTGTTTACATTACAGGAGAGGAAGTGATGTCACGGAGCATTTCCATTCGTCGGGAGCGATCGCGAGGGGGTGGCCATGAATGAATGGCCGTCCCCTCATCCCGGATCGCTCCCGAACGAATACCGACCGCCGCAGGCACCGGGGGGGGGGCCCGATCGGGCCCCCCACCCGCGGGAAGGCAGGGACGTGCAGGTACGCCCATATGCCTGCCCGTGCCATTCTGTCGACGTACATCGTCTTGCGGCGGTCGGCAAGTGGTTAATATCCATACAAGACCCAAAGGGCCTGGTGATGGGCTGGGCGGGGGAGGGGGGTACCCATGCCATTTTTCTCAATAGTTTTCATCCATATTCCCAGGACCCGACATTACATTACAGCCGCAAGCAGTTTTAAATTAGTTTTATTACTTTAGAAATGTCATTTTGCGCAGGGACTGTTCTAAATACGGGAAACATGCGCCACTTTACAGGCATACTATAGTCACCCCCAGGTACGATATTTAAAGGAATATTTCACTTTTATTTTTTCACTTTAAGCATTATTAAAATCACTGCTCCCGAAAAACGTCCCACTTTTAAAACTTTTTTTTGTGTTGATACATGTCCCCTGGGGCAAGACCCGGGTCCCCAATCACTTTTTAGGATAATAACTTGCATATTAGCCTTTAAAATTTGCACTTTTGATTTTTCACATTCGGGTCCCGTAGACTTTAGCGGTGTTCGAATGGTCACATGAACTTTTCGGTCCGTTCGCATGTTTTCCTACGAACCAAACGGGGGGGTGTTCGGCTCATCCCTGCTTTAGATGTATATATGGATGCCTTTTCTTTTTTGCACTTTAGCACTTTATTTATCATCAGTGTATGAGCACTACCTGATTTTGATTATTAGGATTATATATGATAGACCAGTACAAAGTGGCACACAATTGGGAAGTGGAAGGAAAATGATAAATGCTTTTCAAAATGTTTTACAAATAAATATGTGAAAAGTATAGTGTGCATTTGTATTCAGCCCCCTTGAGTCAATACTATGTAGAACCACTTTTCGCTGAAATTACAGCTTGAAGTCTTTTTGGGGGTGTTGCTATGAGCTTTGCACATCTAGAGAGTGACATTTTTCCCATTCTTCTATGCAAAATAGCTCAAGCTCTGTCAGATTGGATGGAGAGCGTCTGTAAACAGCAATTTTCAAGTCTTGCCACAGATTCTTAATTGGATTTAGGTCTGGGCTTTGACTGGGCCATTCTAACACATGAATATGCTTTGATCTAAACCATGTCTATGTGTTGGGTCCTTGTCCTGCTGGAAGGTGAACCTCTGCCCCGTCTCAAATCATTTGCAGACTCTAACAGGCTGTCCTCTAAGATTGCCCTGTATTTGGCTCCATCCATCTTCCCATCAACTCTGACCAGCTTCCCTGTCCCTGCTGAAGAATAGCATCCCCACAACATGATGCTGCCACCACCATGTTTCATGGTGGGGATGGTGTGTTCAGGGTTATGTGCAGTGTTAGTTTTCCACCACACATAGCGTTTTGTTTTTAGGACAAAAAGTAACATTTTGGTCTCATCTGAGCAGAGCACCTTCTTCCACATGTTTGCTGTGTCCCCCACATGGCTTCTCAAACCTGCAAACTGGACTTCTTATGGCTTTCTTTCAACAATGGCTTTCTTCTTGCTACTCTTCCATAAAGGCCAGATTTGTGGACTGCATGACTAATTATGGTCCTGTGGACAGATTCTCCCACCTGAGCTGTAGATCTCTGCAGCTCCTCCAGAGTTACCATGGGGCCTTTGGCTGCTTTCTGATTAATGCTCTCCTTGCCTGCCCTGTCAGTTTAGGTGGACGGCCATGTCTTGGTAGGTTTGCAGTTGTGCCATACTCTTTCCATTCTTGGATGATGGATTGAACAGTGCTCTGTGAGATGTTCAGGATATTTTTTTTTAGAACCTAGCCCTGCTTTAAACTTCACAACTTTATTCTTGACCTGTCTGGTGTGTTCCTTGGCCTTCATTGTGCTGTCTGTTCACTAAAGTTCTCTAACAAATCTGTGAGGGCATCACAGAAAGCTGTATTTATACTGAGATTAAATTACACACAGGTGACTTCTGAAGGCCATTTGGTCCCACTGGATTTTTTCTCTAGGGGTATCAGAGTAAATACAAATGCACGCCACACTTTTCAGATAATTATTTGTATAAAATGTTGAAAATCATTTATCATTTTCCTTCCACTTCACAATTATGTGCCCTTTTGTGTTGGCCTATCACATAAAATCCCAATAAAATACATTCATGTTTTTGGTTGTTACATGACAAAATTTGGAAAATTTCAAGGGATATGAATACTTTTTGAAGGCACTGTATGTAGTTAACTGTGAGCTTCTCACTTGTTCAGGAATCAGACTACAAGTAGAAATAATTTGTTCAATATATGTTCTGCCTTTACATTACAAAGGTAATCCGAGGACATGAGCTAGTCGTGCTTCACAGGTGGCATAAGGACAGTGTAAGCCTCAAAAATAATATGATTTCTGAACTCATTATTACAGCTTTCCAGTCTAGGGATGTTCCCAGTGTCTTTGTAAATTCTGCTTTACACAGTTAAAGGTGTTCTTTGCAAACATATTGATTGAAAACAATATCTTGGAGGCTGCTGTGAGATAAAACAAGGACTTGGTAAAAGAGAAGCTTTTTTTGATGTTGCTTTCCTAATCGCTGATTACATTGGTAGGGTTTCCTGCTGGTTGTAGTTCAGTACCTTTTCAAGCTAGTATATTGTTGCAAGCTAATCATAATAATCATTTAGCATTAGTGTCCACCAGAAAAAAGGTCCTCATTTCCACAGAGTGCAATTCTGGTATCAAGTTATAGTGGGCTTTTTTTTTTTATTGGGATATTTTAGACAAAATGGTCATCCTAAATATAACCTGCACATTCTCATTAATCATGCTTTCAATTAACTTTATAAGGACAATCTCTCTCTGAACACCACTTTATGACTTTTTTTATTGATTTTATGGTCTAATTAACCTCGTGTAATAGAACTGAAAAGTGAGTAGGTGCTGAGATTCAAACAGCAAATATATTTTATATAAGCAATAATCTTTATAGCCCTCAATGGATACCTCACTGAAACTCACAGTAATTGTCAGCCTAAAGCTAACATGATTTTAAAGAGGGATAACCCAATAAAATGTACATGCGGTAAATGCAGCAATGCCTTTAGTGAACTAAAAAAATCTATTTTCCATCATAAACAAAAAATGCTGTATTTAAAATATCACATACGTTAAAGTGTATGTGAACCTTAAGCCGCGTACACACGGGCGGACTGTCTGGCCTACTTAGTCCGCCGAAACACATTTCAGCGGACAGTCCGCTCGTGTGTGGGCTTCAGTGGACTTTTTCAGCGTGCAGTCTGGCGGACTAAGTATTTCGGAATTTCCGTAATACTGTCCGTCGGACTCGCATTTCGGCGGACAATCCGCCCGTGTGTGTGCCAGTCTGCCGTACTTTTGAAATGAGCGGACTTTTCCCGCCCGGAGAAAAGTCCGCTCATTTCGAGCGGGTATCCAGGTAGGCGGGGCCCGCGAAGGAGACGTCGCTGGCCCCGCCGCCTGGTATGGACTTAAAGGGGAACCCCAACGCCGAAAAAAATCGGCATGGGGGTCCCCCCCAAAGTCCACAACAGACCCTTGTCCGAGCACGCTACCCGGCCGGCCAGGAAAGGGGGGCGAGCGAGCGCCCCCCCTCCTGAGCCGTACCAGGCCGCGTGCCCTATACATGGGGGGGTGCCTTGGGGAAGGGGGGGCCGCGCGACCCCCCCACCCCAAAGCACCTTGTCCCCATGTTGATGAGGACAAGGGCCTCTTCCCGACAACCCTGGCCATTGGTTGTCGGGGTCTGCGGGCGGGGGGCTTATCGGAATCCGGGAGCCCCCTTTAATAAGGGGGCCCCCGGATACCGGCCCCCCACCCTATGTGAATGAGTATGGGGTACAATGTACCCCTACCCATTCACCTGTAAAATAAAAGTACCAAAAAAAACACAACACACGAGATAAAATACTTTATTGCACAGCTCCGGGGGTCTTCCGTCTTCGGGGGTCTTCTCGCCGGACTCCTCCGCTATCTTCTTGTAGCTCTTTTGCTAGCGGAGGAGTCCGGCTTTCTTCCTTGCCGCCGGCCTCTTCTCCCGACTTCGGGGGTCTTGTCCCCCTCTTCGGTTCTTCTGCCGGGCCACCGCGCCTTCTTATAGCTCTTTTACAGGCGGTGGCCCGGTCTTCTGTCGCCGCCGTCGCCGCCGCCTTCCGTTCTTCTTCTTCTTCTTCTTCTTCTTCTTCTCCAGGAGATGTTGCCTCGACGATCTCTCCGGCCGGAATGCCAGGGACGCACTGTGCGGCCACTTATATAGGGACAAGGGGCGATGTCACATGGCTTTATGTCACATGGGTTGGTCACATGGGTTGATGTCACATGGGGACTATGACATCGTAAGGGGGCGGGGTCACCATGTGACACCAACCCATGTGACATAAAGCCATGTGACACCGCCCCTTGTCCCTATATAAGTGGCCGCGCAGTGCGTCCCTGGCATTCCGGCCGGAGAGATCGTCGAGGCAACATCTCCTGGAGAAGAAGAAGAAGAAGAAGAAGAAGAAGAAGAACGGAAGGCGGCGACAGAAGACCGGGCCACTGCCTGTAAAAGAGCTATAAGAAGGCGCGGTGGCCCGGCAGAAGAACCGAAGAGGGGGACAAGACCCCCGAAGTCAGGAAAAGAGGCCGGCGGCGAGGAAGAAAGCCGGACTCCTCCGCTAGCAATAGAGCTACAAGAAGATAGCGGAGGAGTCCGGCGAGAAGACCCCTGAAGACGGAAGACCCCCGGAGCTGTGCAATAAACTATTTTATCTCGTGTGTTGTGTTTTTTTTTGTACTTTTATTTTACAGGTGAATGGGTAGGGGTACATTGTACCCCATACTCATTCACATAGGGTGGGGGCCGGTATCAGGGGGCCCCCTTATTAAAGGGGGCTCCCGGATTCCGATAAGCCCCCCGCCCGCAGACCCCGACAACCAACGGCCAGGGTTTTCGGGAAGAGGCCCTTGTCCTCATCAACATGGGGACAAGGTGCTTTGGGGTGGGGGGGCCGCGCGGCCCCCCCTTCCCCAAGGCACCCCCCATGTTGAGGGCACGCGGCCTGGTATGGCTCAGGAGGGGGGGCGCTCGCTCGCCCCCCTTTCCTGGCCGGCCGGGTAGCGTGCTCGGACAAGGGTCTGTTGTGGATTTTTTTAGGCGTTGGGGTTCCCCTTTAAGTCCATTCCAGGCGGCGGGGTCAGCGACGTCTCCTTCGCGGGCCCCGCCTACCTGGAGACGCGCTCGAAATGAGCGGACTTTCCTCCGCGTGTGTGGGCGAGTCCGTTCATTTCAAAAGTAGGGCGGATAGTATGGCGGACTTAGTACGCCGTATTAGTCCGCTCAAAAAGTGGTGTGTGTGGTCAAGTCAGTTCATTCGAAAGTATGACGGACTGTCCGTCGGATTGTCTGACAGGCTAAGTTGGCCAGACAGTCCGCCCCGTGTGTACGCGGCTTTACATTTAAACGTTGGGGACTATTTAGGTCAATTGGTTCTCAACTTTTTTCTTCCTCCAACTCCACCTCCATACAGACCTTCAGTTACAGAGCTGGATTACAAGTGCGGTAACGTCACTGCACTTGTGTGCCATTGAAAACCACAGTCCCTTTTCCATGGTGAAAGGTAGGGCTTGTAGTTCTTTCATTCTCAACTCTCTGTAAATGGATGGCGTGACTGTGTGGGCAGAGCAAAATCAAATCTGATAGGATCAAACTGTGAGAAGAATCCCCACACTCAGTAAGAGAATGAGATGGTTTGCGGTGGAGGACTATAGACTCTGACCATGTTTCATGTTACACCCTCAATATGGGTGTAACATAAAACACGGTTAGAAATGTGGAGTTAGCTAAAGTAGATATAAACCCTAAGTGAATAACATATCGTTTGCTAAAGCATTGTCTAAATAATTGATATTTCCTTTTGAATAAATACTGTTTTCGCCTTCAGAAGTCTAAGAGACAGGGGGATAATGCATGCAGGAGCACAGCTGAGAAACAGGGAAAGAGCACCATCACCATATAACCCTGTAACAGGATCTACCCGAATAAGGCTCTTAATCGCAGGAATTACAATGTATTTTAATTAAAATTGCAGATTTACAAATACTATAAACTACTTTTGAAATGACTTTACCATATACACTATATTACCAAAAGTATTGGGACGCTTGCCTATACACGCACATTATCTTTAATGGCATCCCAGTCTTGGTCCATAGGGTTCAATATTGAGTTGGCCCAACCTTTGCAGCTATAACAGCTTCAACTCTTCTGGGAAGACTGTCTACAAGGTTTAGGAGTGTGTCTATAGGAATGTTTCACCATTCTTCTAGAAGTGCAATTATGGTGCCAGGCACTGATGTGGACTAGAAGGCCTGGCTTGCAGTCTCCAATCTAATTCATCCCAAAGGTGTTAAAGTTGAAGTCAGGACTCTGTGCAGGCCAGTCAAGTTCCTCCACCTCAAACTCTCTCATCCACACTATACTGCCAAAAGTATTGTGTCACCCCTCCAAATCATTTGGTGGAGGGGGGGGGGGGGTTATGGTGTGGGGTTGAGCTTGGCCCCTTAGTTCCAGTGGAGGGAACACTTAAGGCATCATCATACCAAGACATTTTGGACAATTTCATGCTCCCAACTTTGTGGGAACAGTTTGGGGATGGCCTTCCTGTTCCAACATGACTGCACACCAGTACAACAAGCAAGGTCCATAAATACATGGATGAGTGATTTTGGGGTGGAGGAACGGCACAGAGTCCTGGCCTCAACCCGATAGAACACCTTTTGGGATGAATTAGAGGGAAGACTGTGAGCCAGGCCTTCTCGCCCCAACATCAGTACCTGACCTCACAAATGCGCTTCTGGGATAATGGTCAAACATTCCCATAACACACTCCTAAACCTTGTGGACAGCCATCCCAGAAGAGATGAAGCTGTTATAGTTGCAAAGGATGGGCCAACTCAATATTGAACCCTACAGACTGAGACTGGGATGCCATTAAAGTTTATATGCATGTAAAAGAAGCCGTATAATAATTTTGGCAATATAGTGTATGTTGAGACATCCAATTGTTGGGATGTTGTTTTGTCTCCCCAGTTATAGGTCTTTGCATTTTCTCTCAGTACACTAGACTGCATAGGCCAAGTTACTTCCCTTGAGGGTTTTACAATTCACACCTCCAGACATGTAACTCAAAACATTAACACCCCAACTAAGTTTCATGGCACCATGGATTGGATTGTAAATAGAACAGGGTTGTTTCACAAAACATCACAATTTCAGATCTCATTATTTTCTTGGACAATCAACATCTGCCTTAACACAAAGTATGTTGATTGGAGTAAGGTGACTAAGTTAACCATGTGGCTATCATGCTGGGATATGTTCCTGACACTAAAACTGAGGAAGCTGATTGGATAAGCAATCGAACATTTTTAATATTACAGAAATAGGTTGAATATCACTACCTACTAATAGTTATACCATGTCCAGGATAAATGAGAATACTACACAGACAGCTATAAATCCTGTTAAATTGTTGGTCATGCTCCCTTGTATACAATTGCCATTATTACATGAATCACTTCACAGTAGACATGTGTACACTGAAATTTTTTGTTTCGAAATTTAGTTTTAGTCTGAAAAATACATTTATTTTGTTTATTTTCTCTCCATGTCGAATAATCTTGGACTAATAGGGTTAGGTTAGGCACATTCAACCTTTTTTGCTATTGTCTCTATAATGTCAAATCTTTTCTCTCTATGTAGAATAATCTTGGACTAATAGAGCTAAGGTTAGGTACATTTGACCACAAGTTCGCTGGACACAGATTTCTATTGTCAGTGACATGTCGAATCTCCTATCTATATCGAACTGTTGTCACAACAAAAACAAAAATAAAGCATTTGTTTATGTCGGATATTTCAGTTTTAGAATTCTGAGCATTCGTTATCACTTGTTAAAACGATAACGAAAATACCCGAAATTTGGACAAAAATGTATTCGGACAAAAACAAATGCAGATGTCTACTTCAGAGTACACACCAATGCACAACACTACTATCTGAAAGCATGCTAATCTGTCTGTGCTCACTGCATGCTGTGCTTGGATTGGGAATAAACTCTGTTTAGGAGCGTTATATTAGAGAAGTATTCTATCTATGTCTCCCTAGACCTGGATCATAAGGCGAGATCTAAGCAAGGACAACTAAATATGATCCATAACAGAGTGTTCCTAAGAGATGAGAGGAAAGTATTTTCACTCACTCCATCAGCCTGGGCTGGAGAGTAAACAACTTCCAAATTGCTTTGATTGGGTTTCCCTGGAGATTAATTAGTGAATATGATTCTCAATCAAACAAGTTATATTGGGGAAGGCTAGTTGGTTAGGTTAGCACAAAACATTGATTACTAAAGATCACACCCAGGAGGAAAACAGTTTTTTGATCCCTCCAGGCGTTAATATCATTAATATCTCATCCTGATTTCTGTTTGGTATTTACTTCCCAATGGGGCACATTTTGATTCCCCTGAAAGATTTTCTAAAAACCTGCTCTGTAAATATTAATGATGGAGAAGGGTCTTTATAATAAATGCCCATTTTACGTTCTCTCATCTTCTTTAATGGTGGGAAACTAAAGATAAGTTTAATAGGTGCTGCTGGTGGGGCAACTATTAAAGCGAACCTGATTATTTCCCTGAGTGAGAAAGGCAGTTTCTCTTAAATCTCTTGTTCCAGAAATTGAGAAGGTAAAGGATTATGGACTGCCAAACAGTGTTGTCAGGTGGATGGGCTTGGAAGATTAAAAGCTAAGTTCACCTTTTCATGCATAATTTCACTTTTCATAATAAATTGCTTTTTCCAATGTGTTTTCTGCCCAAGCCATCCCAATGTGCTTATTTATCACTTACCTCAACCATGGCAGCTTTAATTCTGCACCTCCCTGTTAAAAATGTAAAAAAATTTTTTAAAAAACATCATGAGCCCTTCAGTTCATGTAGCATCATGTGACCAGCCAGGAAACTTCATATCCCACATTCTTTACTGCATGTTTTTCAATCTGATTTTACATTTTCTGTTTAATCTCCTTTAGATTTACCAAAAACAATATAATAAGTGGACACACCTATTTATCTAAACAGGAGTTTATACAATCAAATTATATAATGTATAGCAAGCTTTATAGACAACCAAGGACACACCTCTCCTGTTTTAAATATTACAGCTGTGCTTTGTATAGACTGTTAGGTGATAGTTTAGCTCCTGTACACTCTGCCAAATGAACAATCTATACAAGAAGAAGGTAAGATACAAAACGATTGATCAAAGTAAAACATTGGGTATGTTTTGAGGGAGAACAGTGTTCATTGACAATAATTGCATTGAAGTATGTAAGTTCAGAGGTGGGCAGGAACAATCTCCTGGAGGGGAGGGCAGGTGCACAGTTTTCATGTCTTATAGGAAGTATGCCAGAAAGCCATGGAAGAGTTTTCTATAGAAAGAAACTGAAGTAATGTCTGTCCTAGAATATATTTTTTTGCAACAGCAGTGCATTAATGGTATATTGGTACATATGGAAACTGGATAAAAAAAAAAAAGCAAACAATACCTCTATTTTTGTTTTTACCATTCATGCATTAATACCCCACAAGAAACTATCACTTCCAGAAAAAATGCAGGCAGTATTTGTAATGCCGCGTACACACGTAGCCGACTATCCGATGGACTTAGTCTGGCAGACTGTCCGTCGGACTTTCCGAACGGGCTACTTGCCCACACGCGGCACTTTTTCAGCGGACTAATACGGCGTACTAAGTCCGCCGTACTATCCGCCCTACTTTTGAAATGAACGGACTCGCCCACACACACGGAGGAAAGTCCGCTCATTTCGAGCGTGTCTCCAGGTAGGCGGGGCCCACGAAGGAGACGTCGCAGGCTCCGCCACTTGGTATGGACTTAAAGGGGAACCCCAACGCCGAAAAAAAATCGGCGTGGGGTCCCCCCCAGGTCCACATCAGACCCTTGTCCAAACACGCTACCCGGCCGGCCAGGAAAGGGGGGACGAGCGAGCGGCCCCCTCCTGAGCCGTACGAGGCTGTGTGCCCTCAACATGGGGGGTGCCTTGGGGAAGGGGGGCCGCGCGGCCCCCCACCCCAAAGCACCTTGTCCCCATGTTGATGAGGACAAGGGCCTCTTCCCGACAACCCTGGCCGTTGGTTGTCGGGGTCTGCGGGCGAGGGGCTTATCGGAATCCAGGAGCCCCCTTTAATAAGGGGGCCCCCGCATACCGGCCCCCCACCCTATGTGAATGAGTATGGGGTACAATGTACCCCTACCCATTCACCTGTGAAAAAAAGTACAAAAAAACCCACAACACAGGGTAAAAATAGTTTATTGCACAGCTCCGGGGGTCTTCCGTTTTTGGGGGGTCTTCTCGCCGGACTCCTCCGCTATCTTCTTCTAGCTCTTTTGCTAGTGGAGGAGCCCGGCTTTCTTCCTCGTTGCCACCCTTCTTCCGACTTCGGAGGTCTTGTCCCCCTCTTCGGTTCTTCTGCCGGGCCACCGCGCCTTCTTATAGCTCTTTTACAGGCGGTGGGACTGTGACACCATAATGGGTGGGGACATCATCCGGTGATGTCCCTATATAAGTCGCCGCGCGTCGCGCCGGAGCCATTCTGAGCGGAGGATCCGACGAGGCAACATCTGAAGAGAAGAACAGAAGGGGGCTCCCGGATTCCGATAAGCCCCTCGCCCACAGACCCCGACAACCAACAGCCAGGGTTGTCGGGAAGAGGCCCTTGTCCTCATCAACATGGGGACAAGGTGCTTTGGGGTGGGGGGGGCCGTGCGGCCCCCCTTCCCCAAGGCACCCCCCCCATGTTGAGGGCACGCGGCCTGGTACGGCTCAGGAGGGGGCGGCGCTCACTCGTCCCCCCCTTTCCTGGCCGGCCGGGTAGCGTGCTCGGACAAGGGTCTGATGTGGACCTGGGGGGGACCCCCACGACGTTTTTTTTCGGCGTTGGGGTTCCCCTTTAAGTCCATACCAGGTGGCTGGGCCAGCGACGTCTCCTTCGCGGGCCCTGCCTACCTGGAGACCGCTCGAAATGAGTGGACTTTTCTCCGGGCGGGAAAAGTCCATTCATTTCAAAAGTACGGCGGACTGGCACACACGGCCGGATTGTCTGCCGAAATGCAAGTCCGGCGGGAAGATTGGAGTTCAAAACTACTTTCTAAGTCCGCCGTACTTTCGGGTCAAAAAAGTATGCCGGAGGCTACACACGGGGGGATTGTCCGGCGGACTTCAGTTTGCCGGACTTTTCCACCCGATTGTTTGATCGTGTGTACGCAGCATTAAGAACACTTTGCACCACAGAACTGTAATAATAAGGACACGGTAAAATATAAAATGCTGGATTTTCATTTCCAGGAATGTTTTTCAGATGGGGATATAACTGTGACTCTTTGCAGCCAGTCAACGATCATTGCTGGCTTGATGATTGTAGAGTACTGAATTTTAACTGACAGCTTAGGTGTTTACATTGTGTTCATTCTTAATGTGCCATACAATTTAAGTCCTGCAGAAAGGGTTTCCCCTAATCTCAGTTTCCAACCATAATGATTGGCAGTAAATCAAGCCAAAGCTTTGGCTCCATTAAAAAGTTTTTCCCTTACTTTCTTTCACCCATGACAATGGTTTTACCAGGACGGAATTGAGGGAAAGTCTGCAAAAAGGACAGAAATAAAAACCTAACATGAATTCTCTTTTAAAAAATTCCCTTTTCTTTTAAAAAATATATATGCATGTTGGTGTTGATGTTGAGGTGCTCCCAACCCCCCCCCCCCCCCCCCCCACTTCATGTCCGGTAAAATGTCAGCAGAGCAGGAACTGAGGAAAAATCTCTCTAATTGAGCTTTGGATAAAAGTAAAAACTTTTAGGGGGTCTAACCCTTCACCACTCTGTCCAGAACCGGGAAGAACGTTTTGGCTTGACCAATAACAAAATATGCAAGAGCAAGCACTTAAAATGTCACATTGAAAATAAGTACTGCAATAATAACCTGTTATGTTCTCTACTATGCATACACAATATGACTCCTTTAAAGGGAACCTGTAAAGGCAAGAATATTAGTAAACACGATCTTAATGGGGCAGGCTCCCTAGCCTGCATCATCTTATTTTTGCTTTGCTACCTGGAGCAAGTACACACAATGGGAGTTGAGAATTTTCACATTTTACTGGCTGCATGCTTGTTTATGGAGCCAAGAGGAAATTATGGCAAGATAATTATGGCAGCTCCAGAGTCTGCACCCAATAATGGCAGCTCCCATATATATATATATATATATATATATATATATATATATATATATCATATATCCATTTATACAGGTTCACTTAAATGGGCAGGGACTGATGAAACTGGAATTATCTGCCATACTGCATGGCATTCGGAATGGTAGATGAGTGGTGTTGAATCCATGAAGATGTATCTATTTCCACTTGATGGTGTGGAAGTGGTGTGGCAGTGATGGTAATGTAACATTGTTTTACATTCATCTGGTTGTTCTCCTACACCGAAGGGCCATAAGGCTCCCTTGAAATGTGATTGGAGAAGGAGATAAAGGCTGGAGCAACACACAGGAGGCAGGATTGATATCAAGAGTAATAAGTGTATTCCAATAAAAAGTGTTCGGAGGTGCCCCTCTTATCGGAGCACAAACATGGATAGAAGATTTTGGATAATGAACTTAAGGTAAAAATTCACGGTATTATGACAGGCAGCCTTAAAGTGATTGTAAGGCTTTGTTTTTTATTTTTTTTTAAATAACAAACAAGTCATACTTACCTCCACTGTGCAGTTCGTTTTGCACAGAGTGGCCTGATCTTCGACTTCTGGGGTCCCCTGAAGGCACTGGTAGCTCCTCCCTGCATCGTTTAACTCCCTAGGAGAAGCGCTCTCCCACGTCATTGGATTTAATTGACAGCAGCGGGACCCAATGGCTGCACTGCTATCAATCTATCCAATCAAGAGCCAAACAAGGAGGAAGAACGCGTCTCCGATGGGGGAATACAGGGCTCAGGTGAGTAAAACGGGGGGCTGGGGGGCCAGTCAGTAACAAAAGTTTTTTCACCTTAATGCATAAGCTGCATTAAGGTGAAAAAACATGAGGGTTTACAACCCCTTTAAGACAAACTTATCAGCAAATAAAGGTTCAAATGGTCATAAGGTAATTATCATACCATCATTGCACTATCCTAAACCTTCTATTCACTACTCGGCTCCGATGAAAGGGGCGCCTCTGAATTCCCTAAAACATGTTGAATAATTATATAGCTTCAGTTTAAACTTTTTTATTAGAATTAACTTGTCTGTCTGTACTACGCCCCTCTGACATGTTTCGCCACATTGGGCTTAATCATAGAAGTAAATAAAAAAATGATGTTTACCCGCTGTGATCAGTTATAATTTAGATGTTTTATTTGTGCCTTTTAGCGTACAGTACTGTGCAGACGTTTTAGGCAGCTGAGAAAAATTCTGTAAAGTAAGAATGCTTTTCAAAAGATATATTTTAATTGTTTCTTTTTATCAATTTACAGTTGTGCTCATAAGTTTACATACTCTGGCAGAATTTATGATTTCTTGGCCATTTTTCACAGAATATGAATGATAACACATTTATTATCAGTCTACTGTGTTTACTCTTTTTAAATCATAATGACAACAGAAGCTGCCCAAATGACCCTGCTCAAAAGTTTACATACCCCAGTTCTTAATACTGTGTATTGCCCCCTTTAACATCAATGACAGCTTGAAGTATTTTGTGGTATCTGTGGATGAGGCTCTTTATCTTCTCTGATGGTAAAGCTGTCCATTCCACTTGGCAAAAAGCCTCCAGTTCCTGTAAATTCTTGGGCTGTCTTGCATAAACTGCATGTTTGAGATCTCCCCAGAGTGGCTCAATGATAATGAGGTCAGGAGACTGAGATGGCCACTCCAGAACCTTCAATTTATTTTGCTGTAGCCAATGACAGGTCGACTTGGCCTTGTGTTTTGGATCATTGTCATGTTGGAATGTCCAACTACATCCCATGCGCAGCTTCCTGACTGATAAATGCAAATGTTCCTCCAGTATTTTTTGATAACATACTGCATTCATCTTTTCATCAATTTTTGCCAAATTTCCTGTGCCTTTGTTGCTGTGTTTCACAGTAGGTGTACCTTTCATCATAGGCCTTGTTGACTCCTCTCCAAATGAAGTGTTTATGATTGTGCCCAAAAAGCTCAATTCTGGTCTCATCACTCCAAATGACTGTGCAGAAGGTTTGAGGCTTATCTCTGTGCTGTTTGGCGTATTGTAAGTGGGATACTTTGTGACATTTGCATACTAATGACTTTCTTCTGGTGACTCGACCATGCAGCCCATCTTTCTTCAAGTGCCTCCTTATTGTGCATCTTGTAACAGCCACACCACGTTTTCAGAGAGTCCTGTATTTCACCTGAAGTTATTTGTGTGTGTGATTTTTTTTTTTTGCATCCCGAACAATTTTCCTGGCAGTTGTGGCTGAAATTTTAGTTGGTCTACCTGACCGTGGTTTGGTTTCAACAGCACCTCTCATTTTCCACTTCTTGATTGGAGTTTGAACACTGCTGATTGGCATTCTCAATTCCTTGGATATCTTTTTATATCCCTTTCCTGTTTTATACAGTTCAACTACCTTTTCCCGCAGATCCTTTGACAATTCTTTTGCTTTCCCCATGACTCAGAATCCAGAAATGTCAGTGTAGCACTGGATGGAAGATGCAAGGTTTTGTCAGGAGTCCAGAAACTCATTGACCTTTTATACACAAAAAATAATTACAAGCAAACAGATCACAGGTTAGGATGGCTACCTTTAATAGCCATTCAAACCCCTTTGTGTCAACTTGTGTGCATGTTATCAGGCCAAAATTGATAATAAATGGCTTCAGGAAAACACTAACCATGAGTGAAAGAAAAGTTTTTGTGTTATAATTCATATTCTCTTAATTTATGACCACAACTGTACAAAATGTTAAGTGAGCGAACAGAAGAAAAATCTAAATCAATCAAAATTTGCTATAACTACCCTTTGCCTTCAAACCAGCATCAAATCTTACTCTTGCACACTTTATACACTTTCACAAAGTCTGTGATTTTGTAGTATTAGAGTCAGGTGTATGATTAACCAGTTATACCAAGCAGGTGCTAATGATCATCAATTTCATG
This sequence comes from Lithobates pipiens, assembly GCF_037356315.1. Taxonomy (NCBI): domain Eukaryota; kingdom Metazoa; phylum Chordata; class Amphibia; order Anura; family Ranidae; genus Lithobates; species Lithobates pipiens. The sequence continues at coordinate 519,748,299 of NW_027507903.1, read as the reverse complement.
GTAGGTTGAAACAAAGTCATTAACTGAAACAGAGGCAGCTGTGTAGGAGGCTTAAAACTTGGTGTGGGGCAGCCAAACTCTGCTACTAAGGTGAAGTTGTAGAAGACAGTTTCATGTCACAGGTTTCATGGCAAGACCAAATACAACAACAATACACAAAGTAGTTATCCTGCATCAGCAAAGTCTCTCTAAGGCCGCGTACACACGCGGGGACTGTTCGCCCAACTTTGTCCGTCAAACAGTTTCGGCAAACAGTCCGCTCAAACTTAGCATGGACGGACATGGCCACACACGACGGACGAACAGTTTGCTGAAACCGTGCGCGATGACGTGAACGGCACGTACGACGGGACGAAAAATACGACGTCCTATACACTGCATTATAACTTTCGGCGTGAAAATCCTTTCTGAGCATGCGCGCAACTTTGTTTGACGAACAAGCCTACACACGAGCGGACTGTTCGCTGAAACAAGGTTTCAGCGGACAGTTTTTCGGAAATTCCGAAAAACCTTGTCCGTCAAACTGTCCGCTGAAACTGTCCGCTGAAAGCCCACACACGAGCGGACTGTCCGCCCAAACACTGTTCAGCGGACAAAGTTGGGCGAACAGTCCGCCCGTGTGTACGCGGCCTAAGGCAAAGATTTCAAAGCAGGTTGGGGTTTCAAAACATGCCATTCAAGTTCTTTTGAAGAAGCACAAAGAAACAGGCACAGTTGAGGACGGTAGAAGTAGTGGTTGGCCAAGGAAACAATGCAGCAGATGAAAGACACATCATGCTTACTTCTCTTCAACATCAGAAGATGTCTACTAGGACCATCAGCACAGAACTGGCAGAAAACAGTGGCACCTAGGTACACCCATCTATACTCATTGATACTTATACATGATGCCATACCCTCAGGGAGGCATATGACTGGCCCCAAATTTATTCTGCAGCAGGAAAACACCCCAAAAATGCAGCCAATGTCATTAAGAACTATTATCAGTGTAAAGAAGAACAAGGAGTCCTGGGAGTGATGTTGTGGCTCCCACAGAACTCTGATCTCAACATCATTGAGTCCGTCTGAGATTATACAAAGAGATAGAAGGATTTGAGGCAGATCTGTGGTTTGTTCTCCAAGATGTTTGGTACAACCTACCTGCCAAGTTCCTTCAAAAACTGTGTGCAAGGAACTGATATTTTTTTGAAAGGAAAGGGGGGTCTCACCAAATATTGATCTGATTTGTATATCTCTTCTGTTCATTTACTTTACATTTTGTTAAATGATAACAAAACTATTAACACTTATATTTCTGAAAGCATTCTTACAGCATTTTTTTCACACCTGTAACCAGTAATGTACATATGCATTTGGAAAAATACTAGGAGGTCGGTCCCCAATCCATCACACATGAAGGGAATTTCGAAGCACTATCTCAGTACCAACTTATACAGCGTATACTCAAAGTTTAAAAAAAAATTTCAATTCTTTCTTTTAATACAGAAAACCATAAAAATGGGATATCCAAATACTTAATGATAAACATTGTAAAAGGTGCATGATAACAATCCATGTATATCACCAGCATTATTGTCCCCTGCTAGGGGAGATCAGGATGTGGTGGGTTTCTACAAATAATATTGTTCTCAACATGTTTAGTGGGATTCTACAGCTTCATCGGTAGAATATCTGTGATCAGTCATGTGATAAGCACCAAATATTGCAATATATACAGTATCTCACAAAAGTGAGTACGCACGTCACATTTTTGTAAATATTTTATATTTTTTCATGTGACAAAACTGAAGAAATGCTATAATGTAAAGTAGTGAGTGTACAGCTTGTATAACAGGCTGTCCTGTCAGGGCTGGGCTCAGCCCTTCCTTCTCTGAGCTGGCCACTCAGCTGTCGGCTAATTGCCAGCTGCTCTCTCTCCACAGGTACCCAGCTGTTGATGATATCCTGTTCATCAGTCCTGCCATCCAGCTCAGAGGATCTCTATGTCTTCGCCTTAGTCAACATCACAGAGACGCTCTCCTGCATTCCTGTTAAAAGACTTGCTTGGATGACATCCCTTCTGGCTCCAGATCCTGCTTGCTGTTTTACTACGCTGATCTCCGGCTCCCTGACATTTGGCTTGTCTGACTATCCATTCCGGTTCCTGAACTCTGGCTATGTTTTGACTACGTTTCTTCTATTTACTTTTATTATTAAACAAGTGGGAAGGCTGGCCATATTTGTGGGAGGAGTCTGAGGGACTATTTAACCCTCCTCCTCTATCAGGGCCAGGGTTGGTGTGTTTTAGGTTGCCATTACTGGGTGGTGGGGGGTGCATCAGGGCCTGCTTAGTCCTCCTCCCTTTCTCCCCTCTGCTGCATCGTGTGCAGCCTACCCGGTTCCCGTGGCACTCCTGCTAGGGAGGGGGGGGGGGCGTCCGCCCGTCCGCCTGCCCGCTTGCTTTCTCAGTCCCCCCTCAGTGCCGTGTGGCCAGCGTGCTCCCCGCCCGCTTTTCCCGGCTCTCATGCCGGGGGGTGGGGGGGCGTTCATCTGGCCATCCGTCCTTCTTTCCAAATCTCCCCACAGCTCCGTGGGGCTGGCGCGCAGCCCGCCCGTTGTTCCCGGCCTTCATGCCGGGGGAGTGGGGGGTTTCATCCGGCCATCCATCCGCCTTCCATGATATTCGAATAGCTCCGTGGGGCTGGCGTGCGGCCCGCCCGCTCTTCCCGGCGCTCATGCCGGGGGAGGGGGAGGGGGGGGGACGTTCGGCCATCCATCCGCCTCGATATCTCCCCAGTCGGTTCCCAGCTCCACCTGGCCAGCGTGCACGCCGTGAGAGCACGGGGGGTTGTGATCGGCCGCCTGCTCCTCTCCTCATGTATGTTTGGTTACGAGGGGGGCAGGCTGTCGGTTTACTCCTGGTGCTCCCGGGGGATGGGCAGTCTCCCGCCAGTCACTCCTTTCTTCCCCTCAGCCAGCAAAAAATGTCAGTGGGGATCAGACCACCCACTGCAGCCATGGCAGCGGCCAGACCTGAGGCCAGGGTTGCTGCTTTCACTTGTCCACTTTCTTTGATCAGTGTTTTTAATCGCAGCTAGCGGTCTGTCCAGCGTTTTTCTGTCATAGCAGCATTTTCTGTTGCAGCGTTTGTCCAGCATTTCCATTATGGCATTCTGTCGTTCGGTCCAGCATTTTGGTCATAGCGTTCTGTCCAGCATTTCCGTCATAGCGTTCTGCCCGGCATTTCCGTCTCAGCGTTCTGCTCGGCATTTCCGTCTCAGCGTTCTGCTCGGCATTTCCGTCTCAGTGTTCTGCTCGGCATTTCCGTCTCAGCGTTCTGCTCGGCATTTCCGTCTCAGCGTTCTGCTCGGCATTTCCGTCTCAGTGTTCTGCTTGGCATTTCTGTCGCACCGTTCTGCTCGGTATTTCTGTCGCACCGTTCTGCTCGGCATTTCTGTCGCACCGTTCTGCTCGGCATTTCTGTTGCATCGTTCTGCTCGGCATTTCTGTCGCATCAATCTGCTCGGCATTTCTGTCGCATCGTTCTGCTCGGCATTTCTGTCGCACCATTCAGTCCAGCATTTCTGTCGCACCGTTCAGTCCAGCATTTCTGTCGCATCGTTCTGCCCAGCATGTCTGTCGCACCGTTCTGCCCAGCATGTCTGTCGCACCGTTCTGCCCAGCATTTCTGTCACAGCGTTCTGCCCAGCATTTCTGTCACAGCGTTAAGTCCAGCATTTCTGTCACAGCGTTCAGTCCAGCATTTCTGTCACAGCGTTCAATCCAGCATTTCTGTCACAGCGTTCAGTCCAGCATTTCTGTCACAGCGCTCAGTCCAGAATTTCTGTCACAGCTTCAGTCCAGCATTTCTGGCTCATCGTTCTGCCCAGCATTTCTGGCACAGCGTTCGGCCAGCATTTTTCTGTCATAGCGTTCGGTCCAGCATTTCAGTCACAGCATTCTGTCCAGCAGTTCTTTCATAGCGTTTCTGCCCTGACATGTCTGTCATAACATTTCTGCCCGGCATGTCTGTCATAGCATTTCTGCCCTTGGATTTCTGTCTTAGCATCTCTGCCCCTGGATTTCTGCCTTAGCGTTTCCGCCCTGGATGTCTGCCTTAGCGTTTCCGCCCCTGGATGTCTGTCTTGGCATTTCCGCCCCTGGATGTCTGTCTTGGCATTTCCGCCCCTGGATGTCTGTCTTGGCATTTCCGCCCCTGGATGTCTGTCTTGGTGTTTTTTCCCCTGGATTTCTGTCGTAGTGTTTCTGTCCCTGGATTACGGTCGTGGTGTTCTGCCCCTGGATTTCGTCGTGGTGGTCTGCCCCTGGATTTCGTAGTGGTGTTCTGCCCCTGGATTTTGGTCGTGGTGTTCTGCCCCTGGATTTTGGTCGTGGTGTTCTGTCCCTGGATTTTGGTCGTGGTGTTCTGCCCCTGGATTTTGCTTGTGGTGTTCTGCCCCTGGATTTTGCTCGTGGTGTTCTGCCCCTGGATTTTGCTCGTGGTGTTCTGCCCCTGGATTTTGCTCGTGGTGTTCTGCCCCTGGATTTATGTCGTAGTGTTCTGCCCCTGGATTTCTGTCATAGTGTTTCTGCCTCTGGATTTTGTCTCGGCGTACAGTTTTCTGCATTTCTGTCTTAGCATTTCCTGCCCCAGTATTTCTGTCAGTGTTCTGTCTAGCATTTCTGGCTCAGCGTTTTTCGGCCCCAGGATTTTCTGTCATGTCATTGCTGCCTCAGCGTTTCTGCCCCAGGATTTTCTGTCATGTCATTGCTGCCTCAGTGTTTTTCTGCTCCAGGATTTTCTGTCATGACATTGCTGCCTCAGCGTTCTGTCATTGCATTCTGCTCCTGGGTTTCTTTTCATTTCTGCCTCAGCATTCAGTTCAGCATTTCTGTCGCAACATTCTGTCATAGGGTTGCTGTCCTTGCATTTCTGGCTCAGCGTTTCTGTCACTCATGGCATACTACGGTACCTGTTTTCATATTTGTTGGTTGTCATGTCTCATTGTGCCTGTGTTCATGTTTGTACCTAGGGCAGTTAGCTAGGGCTCACACGTCAGGATCTGTCACGTCTACAGATCCATACGGGCTGAGGTTTCGTTATTAATTATTGTTGACCACAATCTTCTCGCCCGTATACCATACGTCATACGATGCATGTTTCATTCACCACACCTGTACGTCTACCCACCATGGTCCGTGGGTACTCTAGGCCTGAGTTTCTGTTAATTACCTGTCTCTGCGCTGCAGGTTACTCGGGCTAACTCACTACTCACACAGGGGGGGGGGGGGGCGGTTCGTCATCAGGTTCATTTATGCGCTGTGGTCTTGATTTTCTGATAATGTTCTCATTCTTAGGTAGGCAGAGGGGCGTTGTTGTTCTCATGTCTGGTTGTCTGTCTTTCCTTCTAGTTGCGTTCTCAGGTTGGGCCGTCTTGGCATCCATACCGATATCAACCATGCCTGCACTCACTTACAGATGTTGTTTCGCCACTGGGCTCACCCTCGGGTCGGAAGCAGACATCAATTTTCTTCAGTTGACATCCTGTTGCATTGAGGCCCTGGTTACCACCCTGGGATTTATACTCTCTCAGGGTGTGTCCTAAGCCACGGTCCTTAGGTGGTAGGTTGGGGGACATCGTCATGATTCTAGATTCCACTCTCAGCTTCGTTCTCTTGTCTAGGAGGTTTCTTGGAGTACTGCTCAGGGACATCAGTCCAGTCATCTTTGCTGATCCCCGGTCTGGTCCAGGTAGGGGGGGGGCAGCTTTAGTCACTTTGGGCATGGCTGGATCATGCCATGGGACTTATTTCCCTGGGTTGGAGTCTGTTTCTCCTTCTTCGGTGCAGGACTTGGTCTCAGGCAGTAGCATGACCTGTTCGCATCCGGTGGGACCAATCTGTCTTGGTGTCTCCATGTTGATGATGCTCATTGCCTTGGCACCTACTCCATCACATCAATCGGGCAGCCAGCTTTTCCTCTCCTATCTCTGGTATTTTTGGCACTTACCCTCTCACTTCCGCTTGTCGGGTATGGGTGTTCCACGGTGCTTCTTCTGGTGTCCGTTGTGGATTTTTCAGTCTGCTCTGCCATCTTCTTGCAGGGGATCCTCGGGTCAGCCCTTGTTCCCTTTTCCCCATGTATCCTCTCATTCACAAGCAGTTCATTCTCATGTCTGGGTTACCTTGGGCATAAGGCTCATCCTATCCTTCACAGGACATTCATTTGGGTTTGCATAGCTTGCAGGCTCTAAGGGGGTTCCTTCTCATTTCCAGGTCAGGAGTCGGTGGGTTCTACTCTTACAGCGGATACTTACCGGTTACTTACAGTTGGCGTTTGGGCATACGTCATTTTATGGATGGGATCTTTACCTTCCCTTTTCCACCTAAACTTGTGTCTTTTTGCCCTCTTTTCAGGCATACTGACCAGCCAGGCCATGGCACACCTCAGGCCTTGTTTCTTATGTAATATCGCATTTCCCACTTGAAGACTCCGATTACAAGTGTGATTTAACTGTACTTCTGTCTTGGTCTGATTTCATGGTTTCTGACATGTGCTTAGTCTGCTTGTCTTCAGCAAACTGTTTGTGGGCTTTCTTGTGCATCATCTTTAGAAGAGGCTTCCTTCTGGGATAATAGCCATACAGACCAATTTGATGCAGTGTGCAGTATATGGTCTGAGCACTGACAGGCTGACCCCCCACCCCTTCAACCTCTGGATATGACGCTGAGCACGTGCACTCAACTGCACTTGACCATAGCGAGGCCTGTTCTGAGTGAAACCTGTCCTGTTAAACAACTGTATGGACTTGGCCACCGTGTTGCAGCTCAGTATCAGGGTCTTGGCAATCTTCTTATAGCCTAGACCAGGGGTCTACAAACTTTCTCAACAAAGGGTCGGTTTACTGTCCTTCAGACTTCAGAAGGACTGTGGCCATTGGAAGTAAAAAAGGTCCCGACATCAGTGGGAAAAAACAATACCCCATCTTTGGTGTCAGTGAGAGGAATTGTACCCCCGTCATTGAGGCCCATTGTTGGTTTTGTTGGGAGTAATTGTACCCCATCATTGGTGTCATTGGGAGAAATTGTTCCCCATTGCTGGTGTCATTGGGTAGAATTGTGCCGGTTCGTCAGTGTCAGTGGGAGATTTGTGTCCTTTCATTGTTGTCAGTGGGGCGAATTATGCTCCATTATTGGTATCAATGGATGAAATAGTGCCTCAAGGGTCAGATAAAAGCAAGCAAAAGGCTGCATAAAGCTCCCAGGCCACAAGTTGGAGACCACTAGCCTAGGCCATCTTTATGTAGAGCAACAGTTATTTTTTTTCAGATCTTCAGAGAGTTCTTTGCCATGAGGTGCCATGTTGAACTTCCAGTGACCAGCATGAGAGAGTGAGAGCGATAACATGAAATTTAACACACCCACTCCCCATTCACACAGGGGACCTTGTAACACTAAAGAGTCACATGACATCGGGGAGGAAAATTGATAATTGGGCCCAATGTGGACATTACGGTTGTACTCTTTTTTTTGTTGCCAGTGGTTTAGACATTAATGGCTGTGTTTTGAGTTATTTTGAAGGGGCAGCAAATTTACACTTATACAAGCTGTACACTCACTAATTTACATTGTAGCAAAGTGTAATTTCTTCAGGTGGATCCTCATTTGGAGATTGCTTTTCAGAGGGAATGTTGCTGTTATTGTGACACCAGGAAGGAAGCCTTTGGGGCTTTTTGAGGTTTTCTGCCATGATTGAAGATTTAACATTGTGACCATATAAGCATTTGAAAGCTGCTCGTTACCTTTGCAGTTGTTTGTAGCTATACTGGGGAGATTTCTCCCAGTGCAGCATGGCAGAACTTTGATCAATTTAGCTTGGAATCGCCATTTCCTGTGTGTGGGATTTCTTGGGCTGGTTTCAGACCTACATGATTGAGACAGACATTTGACCCATTCTGCAGTGCCCTGGTGGGGACATACAACACCTCTTTTGAGGTTTTCCCAAAATGACTACTTACTGAATCGGCTTTAGTGCATTGACCTCTCTGTCAGCAAAAACCCTACCATGCGAAACGTGTTGGACTGTGTCTCTTTTCTCATACTTTGGCCCTGAATGTTTATCATGATTCATGATTACACATACAATGAGAAAAATTATAAACGCAGCACTTTTGTGAAGATGCCGATTAGACAGCATGATTATTGCACAGGTGTGCCTTAGGCTGGCCACAATAAAAGGGCACTCTAAAATGTGCAGTTTTATCACACAGCACAATGCCACAAATATCGCATGTTTTGAGGGAGCGTGCAATTGGCATGCTGAGCTGCAGGAATGTTAATGTTAAAATAATGGTGGTCACACAAAACATTGAAACTTTGGACCCAATTTGGACATTTTTACTTAGGGGTGTGTTCACTTCTTGTTGCCAGTGGTTTATACATTAATGGCTGTGTGTTGAATTATTTTGAGGGGACAGCAAATTTACAGCAAATTTACACTGTTATACAAGCTGTACACTCACTACTTGCATATGCTACTTACATTGTAGCAAAGTGTTCACTTCTTGTTGCCAGTGGTTTATACATTAATGGCTGTGTGTTGAATTATTTTGAGGGGACAGCAAATTTACACTGTTATACAAGCTGTACACTCACTACTTGCATATGCTACTTACATTGTAGCAAAGTGTCATTTCTTCAGTGTTGTCACATGAAAAGATATAATAAAATATTTACAAAAATGTGAGGGGTGTACTCACTTTTGTGAGATACTGTATATATCAAATACACTGCCTGCACTGACTGAATATAGAATGTACACTGAATATCTAGTCTACGCTAAATGCAGAGTATCTATCTATCTATCTATCTATATATATCTATATATATCCATATATATATATACAGATATATATCTCTCTCTATATATATATGTGTATATATACAGTGCCTTGCGAAAGTATTCAGCCCCCTTTGAACTTTTCAACTTTTTGCCACATTTCAGGCTTCAAACATAAAGATATAAAATGTAAATTTTTTGTGAAGAATCACCAACAAGTGGGACACAATTGTGAAGTGGAACGAAATCTATTGGATAATTTAAACTTTTTTAGCAAATAAAAAACTGAAAAGTGGTGCGTGCAAAATTATTTGGCCCCTTTACTTTCAGTGCAGCAAACTCACTCCAGAAGTTCAGCGAGGATCTCTGAATGATCCAATGTTGTCCTAAATGACTGATGGTGATAAATAGAATACACCTGTGTGTAATCAAGTCTCTGTATAAATGCACCTGCTCTGTGATAGTCTCAGGGTTCTGTTGAAAGCGCAGAGAGCATCATGAAGACCAAGGAACACACCAGGCAGATCCGTAATACTGTTGTGGAGAAGTTTAAAGCCAGATTTGGATACAAAAAGATTTCCCAGGCTTTAAACATCCCAAGGAGCACTGTGCAAGCGATCATTTTGAAATGGAAGGAGTATCAGACCACTGCAAATCTACCAAGACCTGGCCGTCCCTCTAAACTTTCAGCTCAGACAAGGAGAAGACTGATCAGAGATGCAGCCGAGGCCCATGATCACTCTGGATGAACTGCAGAGAACTACAGCTGAGGTGAGAGAGTCTGTCCATAGGACAACAATCAGTCGTACACTGCACAAATCTGGCCTTTATGGAAGAGTGGCAAGAAGAAAGCCATTTCTCAAAGATATCCATAAAAAGTCTTGTCTAAAGTTTGCCACAAGCCAGCTGGGAGACACACCAAACATGTAGAAGAAGGTGCTCTGGTCAGATGAAACCAAAATCGAACTTTTTGCCCACAATGCAAAACGATATGCTTGGCGTAAAAGCAACACAGCTCATCACCCTCAACACACCATCCCCACTGTCAAACATGGTGGTGGCAGCATCATGGTTTGGGCCTGCTTTTCTTCAGCAGGGACAGGGAAGATGGTTAAAATTGAGGGGAAGATGGATTCAGCCAAATACAGGACCATTCTGGATGAAAACCTGTTGGAGTCTGCAAAAGACCTGAAACTGGGACGGAGATTTATCTTCCAACAAGACAATGATCCCAAACATACAGCAAAATCTACAAAGGAATGGTTCACAAATAAACGTATCCAGGTGTTAGAATGGCCAAGTCAAAGTCCAGACCTGAATCCAATCGAGAATCTGTGGAAAGAGCTGAAAACTGCTGTTCACAAACGCTCTCCATCCAACCTCACTGAGCTCGAGCTGTTTTGCAAGGAAGAATGGGCAAGAATTTCAGTCTCTCGATGTGCAAAACTGATAGAGACATACCCCAAGCGACTTGCAGCTGTAATCGCAGCAAAAGGTGGCTCTACAAAGTATTAACGCAAGGGGCCTAATAATTTTGCACGCCCCACTTTTTATTTTTTTATTAGTTAAAAAAGTTAAAAAAATCCAATAGATTTCGTTCCACTTCACAATTGTGTCCCACTTGTTGGTGATTCTTCACAAAAAAATATTTTTTTTTATATCTTTATGTTTGAAGCCTGAAATGTGGCAAAAGGTTGAAAAGTTCAAGGGGGCCGAATACTTTCGCAAGGCACTATATATATATATATATAATATATATATATATATATATATATATATATATATATATATATATATATATATATATATATATATATATCTCAAATACACTGAAACGAACCTACCTGCCTAATCTAGCTTAATTTATCTCCCCCTTAGTCCCCCTGAGCAATGATTGGCCAAAGGCACCCTGCCTTTGGCCAAATATGGCTCTCTCAGCGCGCTGTGATTGGCCAAAGCATGCAGGTCAGGTGCATGCTATAGCCAATCATCATACAGCAATGCACTGCGATCTCGCAGTGCATTATGGGTCGCTCAAATTTCCTGTTAATACCCCATAATATATGCGCTGTTTGTTGAATGGGCAAACACCTTATGTTCAAGCTCATCCCTAGTAGACATGTGGATTTTTTTTGGTCCGAATTTCAGTGATTTTCGTGTTCGTTTTAAGAAAATGATAATGAACACGCAGAGTCTGAAATCCGAAAGATCCAAAATAAAATAAAAAAGCTTAATTTTCGTATCCATTATATTTTCGTATCGTTATGACAACAGTTTGATATGGATAGATAGAAGATCCAACATGACAATGGCGATCTGTGTCTATTAAACTTGCAGTCGAATGTGCCTAACCTAACTCTATTAGTCCATGATTATTCGACATAGAGAGAAAAGATTCAACATTTTAGAGACATGAAGATTCGATGAAGCAGCTAAAAACATACGATCCCCTTTCCTAAGGTGGCCATGCAGGTGTAATGTCAGATGTATCCATGGAATAGCATGAGGCACCCACAGGAATAGTTTGTGGTAGCATTTTTCTTTTCCTTGCTACATCAGCCATGACTTTTTCCCTTTCTTTGTTCCAGAATGTGCAAAATGTTTTCATTATTTCAGTGGAGAGCCAGACAAACCTAAGTATAGCCCCATTACCTCTGAAAAATACATAGAGCTGTGTCCCCTTCAGAACTGCAACAGAGAAGAGAATGTATTGTGAAGACACAGAAAATGTATCCTGAGTATGTTGAGTACTTCCGATAATTCTTTGTACATGATGTTCACTATATTGTAGGTCAAGAATCCCAGCAAGCATTAAATATGCAAGATAGAGATGGAAATTATGTTTACATTTCCCAGCAATGTCTAAAAGAAGTAAATATAAGTAATGATAAGTGACAGACATCAATACAGCCCTTGTTTTTTAATGTAGCTATTATTTGTGATAGATGGAACAGATATAAATTTAAAGTTGGAATACCAATTGCCAGCTATTTGTTGCAGTAAAAAAGTAGCTGAGAGACTGGTAGAATCTATATTCAATGTAAAATAGCTCCCACATGGAAACCCAATATAAGTTATGTGCATTAACCAAAGAAAGTGTCTAGCATCTTCAAGGACATTCATAGCGTTGGGCAGATTCAGATAATCACAAAAAGTTCTAGACAGTAGTTTTGGGCCCAGTGGACATCAAGGATTTCGTGGGGGGCAGCTACAACCTTCATGCTCTTGAAGTAAACCAGAGGCATAGCACAACTGGCTGTACACCTGCCTGTCATTTCACAAAGCGTATTTGTATTTGCACAAGAAAGGAGGGGTGACCCCTGGAAGTCGCACATCTATGGTGTCCGGCTGCAGTGAATGAATGGAGCGGCAACCTCAGCCTGTCCCTGTACTCCGACCAAGGCCATGCTCCCAATGCGTTTCACTTCACCCCCCAGGACTTAGTCATGGGAGCATGACTAAGCTCTGGGGGCAGAGTGAAATGTTTGGGGGCGTGGCCTTGTCAGAGTCCAGGCTGAGGCTGCCCCTCCATTCATTCGCTGTAGCAGAATACCATGGAAGTGCAACTTCCAGGGGTCACCCTTCCTTTCTTGTAACATTGCAGGAGCCGGGACGGGTTCAATCGCCTGTCAGCACTCTAGCAGCAGCTGCCAATGCACCAATAGCCAACCAGCCACAGTCGTCAGAACCAGCAATCACCTTGTTTACAAAGGCAGTTCCCTGTTCTGCTTGTGTAACAGGCGATCGCAGGCTGCCTCCCGACCCACGGGCATGATGCACCATGCATGAGTGTGTGCTGCCGGCAGCACTCACCTGAACTGCCCTACAGCTATTGCATTTTGCGCAGGAGAGCGGACCCGCTGACGTATAATGACTTCGGCCAGTCAGCAAGCAGTTAATGGCTGTGTGTTGAGTTATTTTGCTGAAGGCAAGCAGACTAAGGACATGGATTACTGGAACCATGTCTTGTGGTCTGATGAGACCAAGATTAACTTATTTGGTTCAGATGGTGTCAAGCATGTGTGGCAGCAACCAGGGGAGGAGTACAAAGACAAGTGTGTCTTGCCTACAATAAAGCATGGCGGTGGTGCCATGGCCTGGGGCTGCATGAGTGCTTCCGGCACTGGGGAGCTACAGTTCATTGAGGGAACCATGAATGCCAACATGTACTGTGACATACTGAAGCAGAGCATGATCCCCTTTGGAAACTGGGCCACAGGGCAGTATTCCAAACATGAAAATGACCCCAAACACACCTCCAAGATGACCACTGCCTTTCTAAAGAAGCTTAGGATAAAAGTGATGGACTGGCCGAGCATGTTTCCAGACCTAAACCCTATTGAGCATCTGTGGGGCATCCCCAAATGGAAGGTGGAGGAGCTCAAGGTCTCAGACATCCACCAGCTCTGTGATGTTTTCATGGAGGAGTGGAAGAGTACACCCGTGCCAACCTGTGAAGCTCTGGTGAACTCCATACCCAAGAGGGTTAAGGCAGTGCTGGAAAATAATGATGGCCACAAAAAATATTGACACTTTGGTCCCAATTTGGACATTTTCACTTAGGTGTGTACTCGCTTTTGTTGCCAGTGGTTTAGACATTAATGGCTGTGTGTTGAGTTATTTTGGGGGCACAACAAATTTACACTGTTATACAAGCTGTACGCTCACTACTTTACATTGTAGCCAAGTGTCATTTCTACAATGTTGTCACATGAAAACCTATAATAAAATATTTACAAAAATGTGAGCGGTGTACCCACTTTTGTGAGATACTGTATCCAGAGAGATGCGACTCCCTATGCTTTCCCTCTCATCATGAACCCTCTGCATTGCAGCTGCGGTTGAGCACCACCTGCACTGTAGGCAGACTGCACCTGCCTACATGTGGTGAAAACATGACCCATATTCATTAGATGTATATATATATATGCTTTTAACTGGAAATAGGAAAGTGTTAAGAGTGTTTAGATTTCAGGATATTATTATAGTGCCAGCAGTTTGCACAGAGCTTTACAATCTAAAGGAAGACAGTACAGTTAAAATACAATAACATACAAAAGGTTATATGGACCCATCTCATAAAATCTTATAATCTAATAAGGTGAATTATACCATTTGATTCTTTATGCAAAGAAGTTGGTTACCACGTGACGTACTGCATCTCTTACCCATCACAAGTTGGTACTTGATACTGCACAACCCAGCATTACCCAGACCTAATAACATAATCAGTGCTTCTCACACATTCACACCTTCTTGCTTATTCACTCTCTACAATGTTGGCGATGCTGAAGGAAACAAGACCATAACCACCAGTTCTGTAGCCTGGCCAAAGCCATGGTCAGAATTACCCAACAGACTAGGCAAGTATAATTTTCAGAAGGAGGTCAGAAATTACATCCTCTTGTATTCTGCCACCTCACAGTCCTGCACCACAATGTTGATTGTGACATCATCAAGAGGCCCACCGTCTCTTCCTGGTTGAGTTGAGTGCCTCCTGATGATGCTGCATTAGGCCAACCCCCTCCTTCTTTCTGCATGAAGCACATTGCCTCCTGGTATATGTAATGTGTGTATCCCAGTAGGCAAAGGGAGAAGAGTGCATGTCATTCATCTATGAGAGTGATGTGTGGGTGGGGTCACACTTTTTTAATGAAAAAAATAAAAAAAGACAGCCCTACTCTGGTAGTCAAGGTGAGCAGAGGTAGAGAGGAGATAAGTCTTTCCTGAGGGTGAAGTTTCTAAACTTTTAAACTTTTATGATGGTATCACAGTGTGAATTTTTAAGGATGAAAGACAACCAGCCCCATTCATTGTTAAAAAGCTTTGTAATACAGCAATGATTGGGATCAATGATTCTTTACTGATTATGTATTTAATTCAGTTCTCTTTTCTATGTCATCCGTTATTAAATGACAGATCACATCCTTTAGGTACAATTCCCACCATTGGGAGGTGGACAATCAATGAATGTTGCTGATGGAAATAATAACGTCATATTAAATTACTGTTATTGCTACATCAATTATTGGTTTACACATCAGTAAAGGTCAATATATATGAGTCTTGTACTGATAATAAGATTATCTTAGCAGTAGAACATGATTTTCTTTGTATTACATTTCTGTGCCTCATCAGTCTAGTCTCTTATCTGTTTCCCCCAACATGAATGCCAGTAAAATGCATTTTCTATTAAAATGAAAAATGCACAACAATAGTTACAACAAACAAGGAATGCAACACAGAGATCATGATACTACAATGGTTCTTGTTATTTTTATGCACTGATATCATCATACAAAAAAATATTGGATTAAAAAAATTCCCAGATGTATTGTATATCAGGGTACAAGCTGTTTACAGCACAAGTTTGATGCACTCTATAGAAAAAGCAAGATGCAGTCTAGTTATAGAGTAAGTTGAATGCAATCTATTTATAGAACCAGCTGGGTCCAATCTATTTACAGAACAAGCTGGGTGCTATCTATTTATAGAACAAGCTGGGCACAATCTATTTATGGAACAGGCAGATGCAATATATTTAATGAACAAGCTGGGTGCAATCTATTTAAAGAACATACAGGGGCAAACTAGTGTAACAACCCTGCTCTAAGCAGGAGTGTCTAATTTGAGTAATGCTAAATTGCAGTCAGTTTAGCTGGATTTATGCTTTAGCTTCTCTGGGGTTCTCCTGGGCCCTGGTTACTGTGTGTGTGTTCTTCTGTTGTCAATGCCACTGCTGCCCCTGGTAATAGCATGAAAGGTGCATTAATCAGAGTTATGAATATTTATTTATTCCTGCCACCGATGCACTCATTTTGAATTAGAAAAATACATTTAAATTGTATTGGAATGCGATAAAGTGCTATTTAGATACAATAGCATACACTTCCAGGTGAATTTGCATGGCTTTCTTTTAGAGAAAACTGCAGACTTTGAAACCCAGATTATAGCCAGGTACACACGATCAGATTATTGGACGAATTTTCATCAGTTTTTTTGTTGCATGCTAGTCTCATATCGAAGGAGAAGAGGTTACTGAACATACGGAAATTCTTGTACGACCAAATTCAACTTCAGAACTGATGCAATGTGTTAAATTGTTTTGTATGTGCTCTTTCATTACTGAGCATACGTAGTCTTGCTCTTACGATTTTTTTCAGATGAAAACTGTACTATTTACAGAAAAATCAGATGTTGTGTTCATATACGACAACAATTTTATAGCTGGCACATTTAGTTTTTGTCATTTGAAAATTCAGAATCAGCTGTCGAAAGCACTGTATTAACGATCTGAAAATCTGCAGATCGCTCATCGAACGAAATTTTACTTCTGATTTTCTGATCGGGTGTATGGGCCTTATCTTATCTTATGAATGTGCTGGCTTCAGCCAACAGTCTACAATGCCTCACTTTTTCTTGTTCAACAGCTTTTATTGAAGTTTTAACTAGTGCATAAAGAGTAATGCAGATAAGTACATACACCCACACACCACAGTACATTTTCAATTGAAGGTCCACAGGATAATTATAAAAAGATACAAATAACAAAAGGCTCTTGACAATATACCATATAATTGAAGAGATTACAGTGGGTCATAGAATCTAGCCCCTTCCTAACCATGAGAGCTATAGCATAATCTAGTACAAAGCAAGATAGTTTTGTATGTGTTTATTAATATATAGTAAGTAATGAACTGTAGAGGGCCAAAGCTAATTTTAAAGCACAGGCTATGAAAGCAGGAGAAGACAAAGGAAGAAAGAGCAAAATAGGAGAGGGAGACAAGGTATGAGGGCAGAAACGTACACTCCTCACATTTTTGTAAATATTTTATTATATCTTTTGATGTGACAACACTGAAGAAATTACACTTTGCTACAATGTAAAGTAGTGAGTGTACAGCTTGTATGACCAATGTCCAATTAGCAATTTTCCCTCCCCAGTGTCATGTTACTCATTAGTGTTATGCCGCGTACGCACAACCGGACTTTCCAGCGAACTAGGTCTGACGGTCTTCCCGACTGACTTTTCAGCGGAGTTTTGACAGACTTACGAATGAACGGACTTGGCCACACAAGTCTGTTTTGAACGTTCGTTTTGAATGTGATGACGTAAGACGGGACTAAAAAAGAAAGTTCAATAGCCAGTAGCCAATAGCTTCCCTTGTGTCGTATTTGGTCCGTCGGACCAGCATACAGACGAAAGGTTTTCCCGATAGGAATTGAGTCCATTGGACAGATTTGAAACATGTTTTATTTCTAGATCCATCTGATTTTTATACCGAAAAACATTCGGATTAGCCCACACATGATTGGATTGTCCGGCGGACTGATCCCGTCGAACCTAGTCTGCCGGAAAGTCTGGTCGTGTGTACGCGGCATTACAAGGTCTCAGGCGTGAATGGGAAGCAGGTGTGTTAAATTGGGTGTTATCGCTCTCACTCTCCCATACTGGTCACTGGAAGTTTAACATGGCACCTCATGGCAAAGAACTCTGAGGGTCTGAAAAAAAAATTGTTGCTCTACATAAAGATGGCCTAGGCTATAAGAAGATTGCCAAGATCCTGAAACTGAGCTGAAGCATGGTGGCCAAGACCATACAGCAGTTTAACAGGACGGGTTCCACTCAGAACAGGCCTTGCCATGGTCGACCAAAGAAGTTGTGTGGACATGCTCAGCGTCATATACAGTGGTGTGAAAAAGTGTTTGCCCCCTTCCTCATTTCCTGTTCCTTTGCATGTTTGTCACACTTAAGTGTTTCGGAACATCAAACCAATTTAAACAATAGTCAAGGACAACACAAGTAAACACAAAATACAATTAGTAAATGAAGGTGTTTATTATTAAAGGTGAAAAAAAATCCAAACCATCATGGCCCTGTGTGAAAAAGTGATTGCCCCCTAAACCTAATAACTGGTTGGGCCACCCTTAGCAGCAACAACTGCAACCAAGCGTTTGCGATAACGTGCAATGAGGCTTTTACAGCGTCCTGGAGGAATTTTGGCCCACTCATCTTTGCAGAATTGTCCTAATTCAGTTACATTAGAGGGTTTTCGAGCATGAACGGCCTTTTTAAGGTCATACCACAACATCTCAATAGGATTCAGGTCAGGACTTTGGCTAGGCCACTCCAAAGTCTTCATTTTGTTTTTCTTCAGCCATTCGGTGGTGGACTTGCTGGTGTGTTTAGGATCATTGTCCTGCTGCAGAACCCAAGTTCGTTTCAGCTTGCGTACACGAACAGATGATCGGACATTCTCCTTCAGGATCTCTTGGTAGACAGCAGAATTCATAGTTCCTTTTATCACGGCAAGTCTTCCAGGTCCTGAAGCAGCAAAACAGCCCCAGACCATCACACTACCACCACCATATTTTACTGTTGGTATAATGTTCTTTTTATGAAATGCAGTGTTCCTTCTACGCCAGATATACTTGGACACACACCTTCCAAAGAGTTCCACTTTTGTCTCATCGGTCCACAGAATGTTGTCCCAAAAGTCTTGGTGATCATCAAGATGTGTTGTGGAGAAATTGAGACGAGCTTTGATGTTCTTTTTGCTCAGCAGTGGTTTTCTCCTTGGAACTCTGCCATGCAGGCCATTTTTGCCCAGTCTTTTCCTGATGGTGGAGGCATGAACGCTGACCTTAACTGAGGCAAGGGAGGCCTGCAGTTCCTTGGACGTTGTTGTGGGGTCTTTTGTGACCTCTTGGATGAGTCGTCGCTGCGCTCTTGGGGTAATTTTGGGCGGCCGGCCACTCCTGGGAAGGTTCCCCACTGTTCCATGTCTTCGCCATTTGTGGATAATGGCTCTCACTGTGGTTTCGCTGGATTCCCAAAGCTTTGGAAATGGCTTTATAACCCTTTCCAGACTGACAGATCTCAATTACTTTCTTTCTCAATTGTTCCTGAATTTCTTTGGGTCTCAGCATGATGTGTAGCTTTTAAGGATCTTCTGGTGGACCTTACTGTGTCAAGCAGCTCCTATTTAAGTGATGCCTTGATTGTGAACAGGTGTGGCAATAATCAGGCCTGGGTGTGGCTAGAGAAATTGAACTCAGGTGTGGACAACCACAGTTATAGTATGTTTTAACAAGGGGGGCAATCACTTTTTCACACAGGGCCATGATGGTTTGGATTTTTTTTCACCTTTAATAATAAACACCTTCATTTACAAATTGCATTTTGTGTTTACTTGTGTTGCCCTTGACTATTGTTTAAATTGGTTTGATGTTCCCGAAACACTTAAGTGTGACAAACATGCAAAGGAACAGGAAATGAGGAAGGGGCAAACACTTTTTCACACCACTGTACAAATGTTGTCTTTGGGAAATAGATGTATGACTGCTGCCAGCATTGCTGCAGAGGTTGAAGGAGTAGCGGGTCCGCCTGTCAGTTCTCAGACCATACACTGTACAATGCATCAAATTGGTCTGCATGGCTGTCATCCCAGAAGATGATGCACAAGAAAGTCCACAAACGGTTTTCTGAAGACAAGCAGACTAAGGACATGGATTATTTTAACCATGTCCTGTGGTCTGATGAGACCAAGATATACTTATTTGGTTCAGATTATGTCAAGTGTGTGGCGGCAACCAGGTGAGGTTTACAAAGACAAGTTTGTCTTGTCTACAGTCAAGCATGGTGATGGGAGTGCCATGGTCTGGGGCTGCATGAGTGCTGCTGGCACTGGGGAGCTACAGTTCATTGAGGGAACCATGAATGCCAACATGTACTATGACATACTGAAGCATGTCCCCCTCAGTTCGAAGATTGGGCTGCAGGGCAGTATTCCAACATGATAATGGACTCAAACACACCTCCAAGACGACCACTGCCTTACTAAAGAAGCTGAGGGTAAAGGTAATGGCCAAGCATTTCTCCAGACCTAAATGCTATTGAGCATCTGCGGGGCATCCTCAAATGGAAGGTGGAGGAGCGCAAGGTCTCTAACATCCACCAACTCCGTGATGTCGTCATGGAGGAGTGGACGAGGATTTTAGTGGCAACCTGTGAAGCTCTGATGAACGCCAGGCCCAAGAGGGTTAAAGCAAAAGCAAACCTATTCATTTAACAGTTTCAAAAAACAGTTACATTTCCGGCACGTGCCGAACGAAACCCTCCCATTGGTTATGCTCTCAACCAGACTGTGAAACCATCCAATGGCTAGTGTCATAACTGATCGCACGTGCAGCATCATGGCAGTAGTAGATTAAACAGAGGCCAAAATGACCGCTTTCCTGGCTAAAAACAATTGGAGGGATTACTTCAACTTTAAGGCAGTGCTGGAAAATAATGGTGGCCACACAAAATATTGATACTTTGGGCCCAATTTGGTCATTTTCACTTAGAGGTATACGATTTAGACATTAATGTGTGTTGAGTTATTTTGAGGGAACAACAAATTTACATTGTTCTACAAGCTGTACACTCACTACTTTACATTGTAGCAAAGTGTAATTTCTTCAGTGTTGTCACATGAAAAGACATAATAAAATATTTACAAAAATATGAAGGGTGTACTCACTTTTGTGAGATACTGTACATCCCGGTAAGATAGTGGGTATACCAGGATTAGGGCTGCTTCTTCAGCCAACCAATTTTGCCACAGCATGTGGAACATTTGATTTGGTCAATTCAATAAAGTTATTTGTGATCTTTTTAATGCCTTACTATTTCACTGGCCAATAGTGAGAAGTAGATGATGGAAAGTACAAGCCAAAGATCTGCCACCAATCTCCTTGATATTGGTTTCAGCAGCTAAAAGAAACTTGTCATGAAAGGAACATAGAGGGTGCTATTTCCTACCCCCTTAGTTGCTAATCCTCTGGCTTCAACATTCTGAGCAAGTGACTTTGAAGAGAATAAAAAAAGAAGGTCATCGTAACAGCCATACAGGTAAAGTTTTCAGAAAGATGTTGGCAATCGCAGTCCAGATGTTTCTCTTGTGATAGGTTTCCTTTAAAAGCAGAATGTAGACGAGACAATCTTACTGAGATCTAATCAGACCATATACCCGACTAATCAGGAGCCTATAAATAAAGAACTTAGGGCTGCAAATTAACCCTTACATGCCAACCTAATACAAATATGTGGCCCCACTGAACTGGTCTTTTTTCCATGGGGCTGCATATTTATGTATCTCCCTTCGTGCTGGAAGCACCGCACGGCACTCTCCCAGCACTGAGACTGGTGTCTAATTAAGAGCCCTTGCCCACATAATAAGGCACAGGCCCCGGCTGACCTGACCGCTGTGATAGCCTCTGTTTGGCTATCACAGTAATCAGTCACTGTGAAGCCCGCCCCTATATTTTTTCTCTGTGAATGAAGGAGAGATACATCATATCTCTTTGCAGAGTAAAAAAAAAAGCGCATGTAAAAAAAGAAAAAAAAACCAAGGTTTGATCCAGGTCAGTGCCAGGAGTGTTTGGGTCAAGGTCAGGGTCAGTATTTTTTTTTTTTAAATCTTTATCGATGTCAGTGTGTTTTAGACAGGATTATGGTGGTAGCAAGAAATATACAGCTAAATTACAATTTTTTTTTTACTATTTTGGGACAATTTTTTTGATAATAATAATAACAGGAGATATCTATTACCATTTACAACCACATGGAAGCCCAATTTGTCCTGAAAAAATGCAGTATAATCCACCTGGATACACAAAGTAGTTGTGATTATATGTACAGTTTTACTAACACACGTCAGAAGTTGCAAAATTGTGCTTAGGCATTAAGATTTGTTTTACCCTTAGGCGCAAAGGGGTTAACTAATGTAGGAAGTCTTGTGACAGCTCTCAGTAGCCCCCTGAATTCTTCCACAATTCACATGCTGCTAAATTTACATACAAAGACCTATAGATGACAAACCAAACATGGCAAACATAGATGGAAAATATAAGAACAAATTGCATGTTTTGTGCAGTAGTGTTGCCCCTCTCAGCCTTTTGCCGTAGGCAGCAAAGTGCAAAAGTGACCCTAGTCACCTGTCTACTTATTTGGTAATGTTGACATTTCCATTTAATTTATTCCAAGTCTAAGGGGTAACATGAATCTATGTGTACTTACACAAGGGGATAATTTTGTGCATCACTTGTAGGATGAATGTTCTTCTGTTCTGGTCAATGTATTTCTAAAGTAGTTTAATATACATTTGCTAGCAAGCCAACCAGAAACTCATTAATATTAATCAGTATTATTAATGCTAATTTAATCTCCACATCATTTCAGATCTTGTTCTGGAATGTAATAATAAAATGGGAAACAATGTTCTAGCATTGCCTGTGTTCTGCTTGTTTTAACTCTTACAGATGCACTATTAGGTTTAATTCTAGTCACTATAGTCTTTAGACTTTAAAGTGATTTTAAAGTCTTGTTTTAAAAAAAAACAAAAAACAAAACAAACATGTTATATTTACCTGGGCAGCCTGGATCCTCCTCTTCTTGGGTCCCTCTTTGCTGCTCCTGACACCTTCCTCCTATCGAGTGCCCCCACAGCAAGCAGCTTGCTGGGGGGGGGGGGGGACCCGAGCCAAGCTGCAGCTCCGTGTGTTTATTCAGACACAGAGCTGCCATTTGGCCCCGTCCCCCCTCTCTCCTGATTGGTAGACTTTGATTGAAAGCCACGGGAGCCAATGGTGCTGCTGCTGTGTCTCAAGCACAAGGGATGGCTTAGGGAGCTGTGCACATCACTGGATAGAGATGGGGCTCAGGTAAGTATTTGGGGGGGGGGGGGGCTGGGGGGGCTGCTACACACAGAAGGATTTTTATCTTAATGGATTAAGATAAAAAAAACTTCTGCCTTTACAACTCATTTTAAGTCCCCAGCCAGCAGCTGTGTTGGCTCCAGGATGTCAAGTCTGCTTCTGAAAAGTGATATTATATATAGATAGAATGAAGTGGTAGCTGTAATAGTTATATTTTGGTAAGAACTTTATACTCTGATAGCCCCCTTTTAGAGGGGGTGGGGGTGTTATGAAAAATGGCCCTCCTCCCAGGATATTGCACTAAACCTGTAGGTAAATAGGAGAACCAGAACCAGAAGTGGAAGAGTGGGTTTGATAATAAAATTGGCAGTGACAGGCTGGGAAATTAATTAGTAATCTAATCAAAGTAATTGGAAACAGAAGTACTACTGCCACCTACATATAACATTAATTCAGGGGCGGATTCAGGGGGGGGCAGCGGGGCAATTTCCCCCTCCGAGAATTGTGGATGTCAATACGGCGTGTCCGGTTCTGCGGGTGACAGCGTGGCCGGTTCCACGGCCAGTTCCGCGGGTGACAGCACAGCCGGTTCCGCGGGTGACAGTGCACTGAGTGCGGGCAGCTCGGTTGGTGAGTGGACGGGTGAGAGGGGGAGCAGCTTTGCGGCTCAGTGTCTGAGGGCTGCTGGCCAATCAAGAAGCCAGCGGGCAGGGGAGCAGGGAGATTACATCATCTCTCACTGCCCTGCATCCCTGCAGGTCCGCCTTCACTGTGCGGTAAGCTGTGTGCAGCAGAGAGTTTACATCATCTCTCTGCTGTCTAACTTCACTCTGGGAAACAGCAAAAGACCACCTTAGCAAAAAAGTGACACAGTAGGTGACAATATGCAATGTGTGGCAGGCGACGTGGCAAGAAACAATCCGCAATGTGTGGCAGGTGACGTGGCAAGTGACATTTTGTAATGTGTGGCAGGCGACGTGGCAAGTGACAATCCGCAATGTGTGGCAGGTGATTTGGCAAGTGACAATCCGCAATGTGTGAAGGTAATGTGGCAAGTGACAATCCATAATATGTGGCAGGCGACGTGGCAAGTGACAATCCACAATGTGTGACAGGTGACGTGGCAAGTGGCAATCCACAATGTGTGGCAGGTGACGTGGCAAGTGACAATCCACAATGTGTGGCAGGCGACGTGGCAAGTGACAATCCCCAATGTGTGGCAGGTGACGTGGCAAGTGACAATCCCCAATGTGTGGCAGGTGACGTGGCAAGTGACAATCTGCAATGTGTGGCAGGTGACATGGCAAGTGACAATCCACAATGTGTGACAGGTGATGTGGCAAGTGACAATCCGTAATATGTGGCAGGTGACGTGGCAAGTGACAATCCACAATGTGGGGCAGGTGACGTGGCAAGTGACAATCCACAATGTGTGACAGGTGACGTGGCAAGTGACAATCCGTAATATGTGGCAGGTGACGTGGCAAGTGACAATCCACAATGTGGGGCAGGTGACGTGGCAAGTGACAATCCACAATGTGTGACAGGTGACGTGGCAAGTGATAATCCGCATTTGGTGACAAGTGACACGGCAAGTGACAATCCGCATTTGGTGGCAGGTGACATGGCAAGTGACACCCTCAGGGCTCCCATTGATTCTGCATTATGGTGAGTTGAACCATTTAATTTGATATTACAATGTAATAATAGAAATGATGCGCTTCAACCATCCTGACACCATAACAATCATTGTGCCGTAATGATTGAAGCGCCAATACCAGCCATTTCCCATATAAATTGCCCCCAAAAAAACATATTTTATAGCAGTGCCCATCCCGAGACTAAACTCTGGATCCGCCCCTGCATTAATTATGAGCATATAAATATCACAAGTTTAAAATATTACAAACATAAAATATTACAAGCTTTATATATGTAGCAGTACCCCCGTGAGGGCTGCTAATAGACTCTGTACCTCACTGATTACCTCGGCTCTGCAAATCCTCCATTACCTCTGACACCCTGGGTTCAGTCCTCTTTCAAACTGTCGTAGGGAAACAGAGACTCACACAGTATTAAAGAAACAGTTAAAGTGATTGTAAGGCTTTGTTTTTTGTTTTTGTTTTTTTAATATCAAACTTGTCATACTTACCTCCAGTGCGCAGTTCTTTTTGCACAGGGTAGCCCCATCCTCGATTTCTGGGGTCCCCCGGCGGCGACTCAGGTGAGTAAAATGGGAGGGCCGGGGGGGTCAGTCAGTGACAGAAGTTGGTCAGTGACAGAAGTTTTTTCACCTTAATGCACAAGTGCCAATATATTTTAGCAGACAGTCAAATGCGATGATTTTTGTAATATTCATGATAATCCGGGAATCTCCTATCTCTACAGCATCCATTGCTCATCTTTGGTGCGTGGAAGTCCTATGTACGTCTGCCCCCCTTATTTAACTTAAGGCCCTGGGGCATTATTTCTCCCAATGGGCAGTATTCTTCTCAATGATACCAATGATGGGGCACTCTTCCTGACGTTCTACATTGGAACGACAGTGCAAACTCTGTAACCACCTATTTGCTATATTTTCAGTAAAAGTATTCCTGTTTAAGGCCCTTTTCACACTACCGTTCCGTTCAGGTTGGGGACGAGTGGGCGCCCCCCCTGAGCCATACCAGGCCGTGTGCCCTCAACATGGGGGGTGCTTTTGGGAAAGGGGGGCCGCGTGGTCCCCCCACTCCAAAGCACCTTGTCCCCATGTTGTAGAGGATAAGGGCCTCTTCCCGACAACCCTGGCCGTTGGTTGTCGGGGTCTGCGGGCGGGGGGCTTATCGGAATCTGGGAGCCCCCTTTAATAAGGGGGCCCCCAGATACCGGCCCCCCACCCTATGTGAATAAGTATGGGGTACAATGTACCACTACCCATTGACCTGTGAACATTTTTTAAATAAAACACAACACACAAGGGTTAAAAATAATTTATTGCACAGCTCCGGGGGTCTTCTTCCGTCTTTGGGGGTCTTCTCGCCAGACTCCTCCGCTATCTTCTGCTAGCTCTTTTACTAGCGGAGGAGCCCAGCTTTCCTCTTCGTCGCTGCCCGGGGGTCTTTTTCTGACTTCGGGGTTCTTGTCCCCCTCTTCGGGGTCTTGTCCCCCTCTTCGGTTCTTCTTACCGGGCCTCCGCTTTCTTCCATTAGTTCTTTTACTAGTGGTGGCCTGGTCTTCTGTCGCCGCCGCTGCCTCTTCTACCGACTTCGGGGGTCTTGTCCCCCTCTTTGGTTTTTCTTGCCGGGCCTCCGCGCCTTCTTCCAGCTCTTTTACAAGCGGTGGCCCAGTCTTCTATCGCCGCCACCTTCTCTTCTTCTTCTTCTTCTTCTTCTTGTTCTTGTTCTTCTTCTTCTTCCTTGAGATGTTGACTCATCGCTCTCTCTGGCTGCAATGACAGGGACGCGGTGTGCCGCGACTTATATAGGGACATCGCCGGGTGATGTCCCCGCCCATTATGATGTCACAGTCCCAGCAAAAGTTCACACTATTGGGTGGGGTCAGGGTGCACTCTCTGCACCCCAAGCCCACCCTTTTTCATAGCCCATTAGAGCCCCTGGTATTCTTTCATTTCTGAGCATGCGTAGTCTTGCTCTTACGTTTTTTTTCTTACAAAATGAACTAATGAAACGAAAATCGGATAATTGAGTTCATATCTGACAAAAATTTTATAGTCTGCACATTCAGCTTTTGTCTGACGAAAAAGTGAAATTGGCTGTCAAAAGCACCGTACTAATGATTTTTCCATCAGATTTTCATTTTGTGTGTATGGGCCTTAAGGCAGGACATGGCAATTATGCAAATGTTTTTCCTTCCACCTTGATTCCCACATGAAAACAGTCAGTGTCGATGGAGGAATTCCTCTTGCAGTGCTATGGTGCTAGAAGGGAGCATGGGGAGCCTTCCCTGTCAGCAAAACACAATGATTAGTGTTTCTGGCTATAGCTGGTGGCACTAAGCATTCTGGGAAAAATCTGACCAGGCTGGTTGTAAACAAGATGATCGATAGATCGACATCTGTACAACCAGGGTGCCCATATATTGATTAAACCAGCCAAGCTTCAATTCATGTATTGCCTTCTTAAGTCACTCGTAATTTAAAAAAGGGCGCTGGCTTTGGTGGGAAGCTGTGCCAGTTGAAGTCTGATGCGTGGGTAGTGGATTTTTACCTTTCCAACTAGCAATGGTATCTGCTTACTCACCTCAGTGGGCTGTGTTCAGATGATAACTGTCCTCAACTGATAATTAGGATAGGCCTTAAACTTGAAGCCTTGAAGTTGAGTGTTTTTGTCATATCAATTGAGTTTATATATGCTGAAAACTTTTTTTTTTAAAAGCTGTGGCCTTGCTCTTCCCTCTAAGTGCCGGTTCACACTACCGCGACTTGTCAGGCGACTTAGCCGCCTGACAAGTCGCGCTCCGTTCTGTACTACGGAACCGTTCTAATAGGAGCGACTCAAGTCGCTCCGACTTAGAAAAAGGTTCCTGTAGTATTTTCGGGGCGACTTCAGGCGACTTGCATTGACTTCTATACAGAAGTCATTTTGCAAGTCGCCGCTGAAATCGTGTGCAGGTCGCGTCTGTGAGACGCGCTGCAAGTCACGTCGCCCCTGTGTGAACGGGGGCTAATAGTTGTAGTGTTTTTTTTTATTAAACCATGGAGGGGAATGCTTTTTAACGTATGTATTTTGTATGGGTGTCAAGATCTGGTACCCTAACCAGTGTACCTGACTACCTGTATTCCTGGACCTTTGTACCTTTGTTTTGTATCAATTTTTTTTGCTGAACTATAGCCATCTAGAAAATGGCATGTAATGCAATTGGAAAATTCCTAATTTAATTAAGTCAGTTTCTGCTTAAAAAATGTCTTCTACCATGTTGGCTAGCTGTAGAATTTTAATACCCTAGTGTTAGGGAGGGATTCACGAAAACATATTGCGCCTGCTTAGTAATGCCTACTACATGGTCTTTGGATTAGTGATGGGGGCATGTGGGTGTCTGGGGTGGTTACAGATTAGCTTTATAAATATATTACTTTAATGAATATATTTTCCTTGGAGTAATAAACTGTGCTTTGACATATGATGTAAGCATTAGAGAAACAAAATTGGCTCCAGTTTCAGTGCTCTGAGTGTGCTGTAGGTAGAACGAATTGCACTTCCATTATTAATATATAATAGCTGACATTTGCCTGGCTTAAAAATAATTACTTTATAGCAAAAAGAATCTTGATGTCAGAACTTAGTGTTTCAAATAAGAAAATGTGTGGTAGTGGAGAAGAAGCTGTATGAGACCTTGAGAGGCAAAGTGTAGCCATAAACATTTATGCTTGTCCTCCAAATGAGTCTCAATGCCTGAATTATCCCCGTAAAGTCATGCAATAATGTTGATCGATATTTCATTAGCATCTCAGGTTTGAGTCTAAGCTTCACAGTAGCAATAAATATGCAACATCTTCCTGAAACATAACAGGAACAAGAAACTCTCTGTACTATAATGAGACATAGCCTTTGTATTTTAAGGTTAGTCTTAAAAGTGTTGATGATACAATTTATTTCCACTGATTTGCAAACAAAAAATGGCCATCGTTATTTTTTCTTTCAGGTTAAGGATTGTGCTGCTCCATCTCATGGGCTTTTAGATATAGCCAGGTTGTTTACTCATTCATCTGTATATAATTCCTAAGGGAAGGGGAAACGTATAGTCAAAAGAAATATAAATATTTTTAAAGTCTATGTATAGCCAACATTTTTATTTATAGGTTTCAATAGTACATTGATCTAGCTTTGTATAAGTGTACTATAGACTGGCATTCAGAGTGTTATAGGAAGGGGCAGCCCTGTTAGCTGATCAAGCTTTTATGCCCCGTACACACGAGCGGACTTTTCGACATCCAAACTCCGACGGACTGAGTCCGGCGGACTATCCGATCGTGTGTGGGCTGCAACGGACTTTAGCGAAGCTAAAGTCTGACGGACTTTAGAAATGAAGCATGCTTTAAATTTTCCCGACGGAACTCCGCCGGACCCGGTCCCCTTTGAAAAATCCGCTCGTGTGTGTGCTACTCCGACGGACTAAAACCGACGCTAGGGCAGCTATTGGCTACTGTCTATGAACTTCCTACGTCGAATCCAGTCGTACGTCATCACGTTCGACTCCGTCTGAGTTTGGTGTGATGGTGTGTGGTCAAGTCCGTTCGGTCGAAAAGTCCGCCAGAACTCCGTCGGAACTCCGTCGGAACTCCTTTGGAGGTCTGTCAGACTTAATCCCTCTCGTGTGTACGGGGCATAAGGCTCCATTCACACTTGTATGACCCCAAAATTGCACAGAATTTGGAGTGTAACTTTGCTGCAACTTTGGATAGATGCAACTTGGATACAACTTTGGCTTTAACCAGGGATAATGGACAACTGTTGCATTGTATTACATTCAGGTATGACTTCATGCAACTTCTGAGGGTTAACATTGAAGCCTATGGCCCTCAAGTGGCATGAAATTGGACCAAAGTAGTGCATGAACTACTTTGAAGTTACTGAAACTTTAAAGTGGATGTAAACCCTCTCCTATACCTAGTGACATGAACAGCCTCTGATGATACACAGATTAATCAAATTTCCCTACATAAGTTTTACATCTATATCTCTTCCCCTTTCTATATTGTTTAGAATTTTTACCTTGTGTTAGAGATTTTCTCTTCCCGTTCAGCACTGGGAGTGGAATCTTGGCATACAGCCAAGACAGCTGGTTGGAGGAAAGGCCCATACCCCCCACTCCACATAGGCAGAGACTCTCAGAGCTCTGCTGTGAGATGAGCAGCAGGCTGATAACAGAGCTACGGAACAGAAGACACACGCGGGACTCAGTGCTTTGGAGAGAGATAATAAAACACTACAGCTCAAATTTCATGAATCAGGGAAGGACTTGTCATGCAACTTTGATGTCCAAAGTGTGTATGGTGCCTAATTTAATGTAAAAAAGTGATGATTGCAGTACAGATTAGAGAAGCCTTTCTCAACCTTTTTACCATGGTGGAAGCCCTGAAATGGTTTTCAGGTCTTGGGGGAACCCCCACTAAATATTTTAGACTCACAGCTCATGATACATTAGCATGATTGGCAGGTTGTAGAGACTTTTAAATAAAAGAGCAAAGGATGGAATTCACTTGATACACATGCAATTAAAAAAAAATAATAATAATTAGAAAAGATACATAGGCATTGAGAATTGTAGTCACACCTTACATTAATGGTCAGAATAGAAGTGGCTTGTGTAGAAGTGACCCCTTACATTCATGGCCAGTGTAGAAGTCACCCCTTACATTGATAGTCAGTGTAGAAGTGAACCATTACATTGGTGGTCAGGATAGAAATGACCCCTTATACTGATGGTCAGTGTACAAGATACCCCTTACATTGGCGGTCAGTGTAGAAGAGATTGCTTACATTAATGGTCAGTATAGAAGTGACCCCTTACATTGGTGATCTGTGTAGAAATGACCCCTTGCATTGGTGATCAGTGTAGAAGTGACCCTTTACATTGATGGTCAGTGTACAAGTAACCCCTTACTTTGGAAGTCAGTGTAGAGAAGATCCCTTTCATTAATGGTTAGTGTAGTAGTGACCCCTTACATAGGTGATCAGCGTAGAAGTGACCTCTTACATTGGTGGTCAGTGTAGAAATGATCCCTTAGATTGGTGATCAGTGTAGAAGTGACCCCTTACATTGGTGGTTAGTGT
Organism: Lithobates pipiens; assembly: GCF_037356315.1. NCBI lineage: Eukaryota > Metazoa > Chordata > Amphibia > Anura > Ranidae > Lithobates > Lithobates pipiens. The sequence goes on along the minus strand of NW_027507903.1, from coordinate 519,718,008 downwards.
AGAATTGACCCCTTACATTGGTAGTCAGTGTACAAGTGACCCCTTATTCTGTTGGTCAGTTTAGAAGTGAACTCTTACATTGGTGGTTAGAGTAGAAGCGAGCCCTTACATTATGTTTATGGACATTGTACTGAGGCTGCCAGCAAACCACCCACAGACTTTAAGTCAGACATGCACCAAGTTGCTTTGGGAAGCCACAACTCTGCAGTGTACCAAGGCACATAGCGTGTTATTGCAATACTTTGGTGTTAATGGGCCTTCACAGGCCAACACTGTCTAGAAAGAGGGAGAGTGGGCATAATCACCATTGCCTGGGAAGGGTGGAGGGAATCTTCCTGGCATTGTTGTATTTGCTGGGAGAGGAGATCCTTCTCACTAACATTGACTATGCAGAGTTCTTTCACCCGCTGTCTAGTTATGTTTTTCTTTCACTGACCATCAAGACCTTTGAGTATTATCCACCCACTGCATACCAATGACATTTTGCCTCCAAATGACCAATAGGCTGGACTGTGCTACACATTCCTGATCCTTGTACCCTGTATGTTGGTCTTTGCTTTCCACTCCTTAACTCTGCATTCTCTAAATTATGGTATGTTGTACATTACATATTCATTTTCTTTCCTGCATTTTCCAAAAATGGCAAAAAACAAACAAAAAATACATTTTCTAAAGCCTCACTACGTCTTTCAGAAAATAACTTGGAATGTTTACTTTCAGGAAATTAGACAATCTATTCTCCCTGAAAGCCCCAAGGTGCTCCTTGGATTTTGGTCCCCTCTGTACACCTAGGCTCTGAAAAAAATCTCATACATATCGGGGGTTATTTACGAAAAGGTAAATCCACTTTGCACTGAAAGTGCACTTGGAAGTGCAGTCACTGTAAATCTAAGGGGTAGGTCTGAAATGAGTGAAAGTTCTGCTGATTTTATCATCCAATCACGTGCAAGCTAAAATGCTGTTTTTTATTTTCCTTGCATGTCCCTCTCAGATCTACAGCGACTTTACTTCCAAGTGCACTTTTTAGTGCACTTTCAAGTGCATTTGCAGTGTAACGTGGATTTTCCTTTAGTAAATAACCCCCAAAGTATCCCCTTACTCGGGAGACATGTTTTAGGGTGGAATAGTAAATATGCCTATGTTGGGTGTGAGACATCAGTTGTTAAAATGATAACTTTGTGTGGAAAAAAAACGTTAAAAAACTCACCATGCCTCTTGCCTCTTGCTAAATACCTTCATCTTCGTCTACATCCAAAAAGGAGTCACTTGGGGGGGTACTTGTACTGTCTTGGCATTTTAAGACTTCAGAAAATGAAATAGGCACTCAATTTTCAAATATATATTTCATAATTTGTGGACTCTGTTTCACACCAACTAAACAATATACACTGCTTTGGATTATTTTTTTACCAAAGAAATGTAGCAAGAAAGGGTTATTTTTTTATTATAGAAATGTAGCATTCGGACTTACATTTATGAAGAAAGATTATTTATTTGCAAAATTTTAGAACAAAAACTATGTTTTTTTTTACTTTTCCTTTATATAGCAAAAAAAAAAACATTGGTGGTTAACCACTTCAATACAAGGCCCCCTTCCTTCCCAGCCCAATTTTCAGCTTTCATCGCTCTAGCGCTTTCAGTGATAATTGTGCGGTCATGCTACACTGTACCCAAATGAAATTGTTATCATTTTGTTCGCATAAATAGAGCTTTATTTTGGTGGTATTTATTCACGACTCCGTTTTTTATTTTTTGCGATATAAGCGCAAAAAAAGCGGAAATTTGGAAAAAAAACAATATTTTGTCATAAATTTAAGCCAAAATGTATTCTGCTACATGTTTTTGGTAAAAAAAAATCCGTTAAGTGTATAATAATTGGTTTGTGTGATCACGGACATATGTACGCAAATGATCATGTACATATGTGTGCAAGTGATCACGGACATATGTGTGCAGATAATCATTGGGACATGTGATTTTAGTGGGACATATGTGGGGGACATGTTTTTATTATTAGGGACATGTGTTTTTATTATTTGGGGACATGTATGTTTTGGGGACATGTGTGTTTTGGGGACATGTGTGGGGACATTGTGTTTACACTGTGTGGTGTGTTGTGTATTACACTAGACTGGTGATCAGTGAGTAAAAAGCTGTAAAAAACAGCTCATACTCACTGATCATCAGCCGGCTGCAGCAATCTGCTCTCCTCTCCTCAGCGATGACTTCTGTGTGAGGAGAGGAGAGCCGATTGCCTAGCAACCGGCTTGTTTGTTTACATCACATGACATGTCATGTGATCAGGAGGGCCAATCACAGAGCCCTCCTGCCGATCTGAGATGTGCCGTGTCCGGGTGACACGAGCACATCGGGATCGCGCCGCTGCACGGGCACGCGCGCGCGCGATCCCGCTACTTCTGCAGGACGTTCCCGAACGTCCTGTCAGAAGTAGACGGCTCCCACCCGGCCGTATATATGCATTGGCCGGGTGGGAAGTGGTTAAATACCACCAAAGAAAGCTCTATGTGTCTCAAAAAGCTGATGTAAAATTCAGAGTTGCATGACTGAGAAATTGTCATTCAACGCATGACAGTGCTGAAAACAGAAAGATGGCTTGGGATTGAAGGGAGTAAAACAGTCTGGTGTTGAAGTAGTTAAGGTAAAAACAACTCCTGTACCTGTACACCCCCCCCCCCCCCCCCCCCGCACAGTCCCTCTTACCACACAGCTTGATTAGGAGGGCACCTGGAGGAAGGAGCATACAGTGCTGGCAGGGGGCTCTAGACGAGGAGGCAAGAGACCGCTCTATGCAATATGATTGCACAGAGCAGGTAAGTATAAGACCTTTTTTATTTTAACCGCTTTAAGATTGGCCAGCGTCACACGGCGGCACAATGGCTCTCCTGCGTGAATCGCTGTAGGTGTACGGTGGCTCGCGCAGGCTCAGTTGCAAGCAGGCAATCGCGGGTCGGGACCCCCAGTGGCCCATGATTGCCTTGTACACAGCCAGAACGGAGCAATGCCTATGTAAACAAGGCATTTCCTTGTTCTGACAGGTTACATGGCAGGGATCTACTGTTCCCAGTGGTTGGGAACCCTGTTCTCTGTCATGTCCCAGTAAGCCCCCCCCCCACAGTTAGAAACACTCATAGGGTACACAGTTAACCCTTTGATTGCCCCCTTGTGTTAACCCCTTCCCTGCCAGTGACATTTACACAGTAAACAGTGGCTATTTTTAACTCTGATCGCTGTGTAAATGTCAATGGTCCTTAAAAAGTGTCCGATCTGTCCGCCACAATGTCGCAGTCTCGATTTGCAGATCATCAAGTAAAAAAAAAAAAAATGCCATAAATCTATTCCCTATTCTGTAGACGCTATAATTTTTGCGCAAAAACGAATCAACATATGCTTATTGCGATTTTTTTTTTTTTTTTCCCAAAAATATGTAGAAGAAAAAACATCGGCCTAAACTGGTGAAGAAATTTGTTTTAAAAAAATTCATGTGGGATAATTATTATAGCAAAAAGTAAAAGATTTTTTTTTCAAAATTATAGCGCAAAAAACTACAGAGTTGAACAAATACCACCAAAAGAAAGCTCTATTTGTGGGGAAAAAAAGGACGTCAATTTTGTTTGGGTACAGCGTCGCAATTGTCAGTTAAAGCGACTCAGTGCTGAATCTCAAATAATGCTCTGATCATTAAGGGGGGTAAAACCTTCCGAGGCTGAAGTGGTTAAAGCAAAAACAAAAAAAAAACCTTATGTATCACTTTGAGATAGGATTAATCTTTGCTACAATGTAAAGTAGTGAGTGTACAGCTTCTATAACATTGTAAATTTGCTGTTACCTCAAAATAACTCAACACACAGCCATTAATGTCTAAACCGCTGGAAACAAAAGTGAGTACACTCCTAAGTTAAAATGTCCAAATTGGGCCCAATTAGCCATTTTTCCTTCCCGGTGTCATGTGACTCATTAGTGTTACAAGGTCTCAGGTGTGATTGGGGAGTGGGTGTGTTAAATTTGGTGTTATCGCTCTCGCTCTCTCATACTGGTCACTGGAAGTTCAACATGGCACCTCATGGCAAAGAACTCTCTGAGGAGCTGAAAAAAATAATTGTTGCTCTACATAAAGATGGCCTAGACTATAAGAAGATTGCCAAGACCCTGAAACTGAGCTGCAGCACGGTGGTCAAGACCATACAGTGGCTTAACAGGTCAGGTTCCACTCAGAGGAGGCCTCGCCATGGTCGACCAAAGAAGTTGAATGCACGTTTTTAGAGTCATATCCAGAGGTTGTCTTTGGGGAATAGACATTTGAGTGCTGCCAGCATTGCTTCAGGGGTTGAAGGGGTGGGGGATCGGCCTGTCGTTGCTCAGACAATACACCGCACACTGCATCAAATTGGTCTGCATGGCTGTCGTCCCAGAAGGAAGCCTCTTCTAAAGATGATGCAAAAAAAGCCCGCAAACAGTTTGCTAAATAGACATGCAGACTAAGGACATGACATGGATTACTGGAACCATGTCCTGTGGTCTGATGAGACCAAGATAAACTTATTTGGTTCAGATGGTGTCAAGCATGTATGGCAGCAACCAAATAAGGAGTACAAAGGCATGTGTGTCTTGCCTGCAGTCAAGCGTGGGGGGAGTGTCATGGTCTGGGGCTTCATGAGTGCTGCCCACACTGGGGAGCTACAGTTCATTGAGGGAAGCATTAATGCCAACATGTACTGTGACATACTGAAGCAGAGCTTGATCCCCTCCCTTCGGAGACTGGGCAGTATTCCAACATGATAACGACCCCAAACACACCTCCAAGATGACCACTGCCTTGCTAAAGAAGCTGAGGGCAAAGGTGATGGACTGGCCAAGCATGTCTCCAGACCTAAACATGGAGGAGTGGAGGTCTCCAGTGGCAACCTGTGAAGCTCTGGTGAACTCCTTTCCCAGGAGGGTTAAGGCAATGCTGGAAAATAATGGTGGCCACACAAAATATTGACAATTTTGGCCTAATTTGGACACTTTCACTTAGGGGTGTACTCACTTGTGTTGCCAGCGGTTTAGACATTAATGGCTGCGTGTCGAGTTATTTTGAGAGGACAGCAAATTTACACTGTTATACAAGCTGTACACTCTCTACTTTACATTGTAGCAAAGTGCCATTTCTTCAGTGTTGCCACATGAAAAGGTATATTAAAATATTTACAACAATGTGAGGGGTGTACTCACTTTTGTGAGATACTGTATGTCTGTAAAGCTCTCTTTTGTGCCACTGTATATGTTGTACATGAGTAGGTTTAGGCTATATGAAGCCGCACTTAATATTCAGAGTCATTTCAACTACACCCACTTTTAACCACAGTTTGTGCTGTAGATCCTTACCTCTCTGAGGTGTCCCTCTTTTTCAAGTTCCAAAATTAGGGGGTAATTGGATTGGTAAACTGGCTAAATCAAAAATACATATTTTGTCAGAAAATACCGTTCACACATTTTTTGCACAGCTGCATAGAATTATAGCTAGACTAAATAAATAATAATGCATGTCAGAATACTACAGCAATACATGCCATCTGTCCCTATATTTGCCTCCCCGTACAGTCCTCCATAGTTCCCACAGTGGATCATCTTCTTGTTATCATATATGACCTTTTCTCCAGGACAAGAGATAATCACCACAGGCACTAAAAAGCCAGGCAATTCTGAACCCATGATACTAGGATTTTAAGATTATCTATGAAATCTGTTGACTAATATAGAGGGTTACCTGAGAGCCAGACGGATAGAAATAAAACATGATTCTCCCAAGTTATTCTGCCTTTCCTAATAATCCTTCTTGAAGAAGATGGAAGGAAGAAAGTGTCTAAATCCTGAAAAGATAATAATTCATCTTATAATAATATCGAACTTATGTTTGATATACGTTGTCTTTAAACATGTAAATTAAGGTTTTCTTTTATCATTTTCCATTCATATAATTTTTGCCCTACACACTGTAGATGACACTCAAGTTTGGTTCTTGGCTTATCAACGGATCAAGGGCCATACAAACTGTAAGAAAAGATATAATGTATTTAAATACTAACTATCAACTTCTTACCACGGTTCCTCTTTACTCTGTTTAACCACTTGCTTACTGGGCACTTAAACCCCCCTCCTGTCCAGACCAATTTTCAGCTTTCATCGCTGTTGCACTTTGAATGACAATTGCACGGTCATACAACATTGTACCCAAATGACATTTTCTAATTTTTCCCCACAAATAGAGCTTTCTTTTGGTGGTATTTGATCACCTCTGCAGTTTTTATTTTTTGTTAAAAAAAATTAAAAAGACCGAATTTAAAAAATATATATAATTTTTTTTATATTTTGTTATAAAATTTTGCAAACAGGTAATTTTTCTCCTTCATTGATGTACGCTGATGAGGTGGCACTAATGGGCACCGATAGGCTGTACTGATGAGCACTGATGGGCTGCACTGATGGAAACCGATAAGGTGGCACCGATAGGCGGCACTGGTGGGCACTGATAGGCTGTCAGCGCGAGGAGAAAAAAAAGTAATAGGTGGTGACAGATACTCTTTATGGGGGGGGGGGATTCCTCCTTTGCACCTAAAGTATTCAGATTGCCAAAAATGACGATTCTGAATACTGTAGTTTTTTTTAAATCAGTGCCATTGGCAGCAGAGTAAACCGGAAGTGACATTGTGATGTCTCTTCCGTGTTTTTACATAGGAGACTGTAACAAAGCCATTTTTTTGATTTTATCCAAAAAATCGATATTATATTATCGGCTTATCCTTATGCTCTCTGCCCCACTACATGTCACACCCCAACTGGCTGCCCCCCCCCCTCCCACACACACTGCAATCACCTGCCACCCTAGCTCTACTCTCACTTCTCGTCTCCTACCCCAGCATGTCTTCACCTCCCAGACAAAGCTCCCCAACTTCTATTAAACCAACCTTAGGCTTGCACCCCTTTATTACTTCATTTACTCCCAATCACATGCCTGGCAGAAAACCAAAACCAAGTCAGGGCGTCAGCTCGTAGGCAGGTCAGGTCATCACAATGCAACCCCAGAGAGGATAGATGATCTAATAACAATCCGCACCAATCTGGAAGACAATGATTGTATGGTAAGTGGTGTGTGAAATTGATCAATAGTGAAAAAGTGGAAAAAAGGTAAAACAAAATGAAAAAAATATGCATATGTATACATTTAAAAAAGGTTATTGTAAGGATGTGTGCTGTGCAAGTGAAATAAAAAAAAAAAAAAAAAAAAAAAAAAAAAAAAAATATATATATATATATATATATATATATATATATATATATATATATAATAAGATTATATATGTAAAAACCCTAAACAGGAAATGAGAAAAAAGTGGAGTCACCTTGCATGTGTAAAGAACAATGTGAAACCAGTGATGTGGTGTCTCTCTCATGGTGAAGGATTGAAGAGTGATTTCCTGGCCAAACCCCAGCTGATATACCCGAGATCCAGGGCGGGTCCCCATCTGCATCATACTACACTCTGTGAGCTGGATTGGGCAAAGATACGGATCACACGTCCAGCAGGATTGCCGGACACCGACCTGCACCCGCCCGCCCTAAAGCGTAAGGTGGATACAAAGCGTCCATTCCTCCCAGCACCACTAGGACATGGCTGGTGCTGATGCGCAGAAGGACTACCCCCGCCACCACCCAAAAGGGGCAGGGAGGGGAGGCACTGCTGCACATTGCAGCTTCGGACCAGACAAACAAAAAGGAACACCTGTCCCACCGCCCCCCCAAAACACACACATTCGGGTCAGGCTCTAGACTGGATTAAACCTGATGATGTAGGTTATTTGTGTGTGTATATGTAGACTAATGCAATATATTAAAAATAGGATATGGACAGACAGCTTAGACTCTGGATGTATAACCTCTTATGGTAATACTGACATGGCAGGTCACACAGGAAAAGTGGATGTCTTCCACCCTATATATAGTACAAGAAAAAAAAAAAAAAAAGTGTGACCTGACCTGTCCACAGTAAAAAGCCTCCATCCCGGGGGCGTGGCCTGCAGCGGAACCGAATGGACATCTGATTCCAGAGCTCCTGCTTCACCGTAGATACAACGGCGACAAGCGGCTAACAGGACCCATTTTATCCTCCATATACCTGGCGTTTTGAGAGGGGCACACCCGGAGAGCATGATGGGCAAGCGAAAAGGCTCGTCGAGGCCACAACGGCTAATAGATTTCTTCCTACAACCGCGCCATAACGGTAGGCAAGATGGCGCTGACCATCCATCCTCATTGACTGCCAAACACAAGCTGAAACTGCCCACTAATACCTCATCCCCTAAAAATCTGGACTCTTATAGCGACCAGGCCTCCCCATCAGCATCCTCTCCCTCGGGGAGCCCAGCTAAAGCAAAGTTAAAGCTGGATGGCTCTGAAAGCAGCCCCGCGCTGAGCCCGGCGGCAGACTCTGAGGATGACACCAGGGAGCTCCATGACTCTATTTCCAACTATCCTACTACCAATCAGCCAGTGCTGGATACAGTACTGAAGGACATGCTAGTCTCACTGAGAAGCACGCTCCAGGCTGACATGATGGGCTGCATGAACAGGCTTAGTGGAGCTGTGAGGAAAGTGGAAGACAGAGTAGATCACCTGGAAGGCAAGATGGGGGAATTTGCCTCCACCATAAATGACTTGGTGGATGCTCACGAAATGCCGGAAGGGGAATCAACCTGGGTAAGAGACAAGCTGCCCGACATAGAAGACAGGTCTAGGAGGAACAACCTCAAAATTAGAGGTATTCCTGAATCCATCCAAACCTCAGAATTACGCTCCTATGCTGCTGACCTGTTTGCCTCTCTTCTACCCAATCTTTCCGCCATTGAATTGTCTATTGATAGGATACACCGGCTGCCAAAACCGGCCTACCTCCCAGACAAAATCCCCAGGGATGTGATCCTTCGTATGCAATTTTACTACTCAAAAGAACAACTGATGCAATACGTTCGCAAACAGGAGCAGCTTCCACCTCAATACCAACACCTGCAGTTCTATGCTGACCTGTCCCAGCATACATTGCAAAAGCGAAGAAACCTGAACACGATCACAAAAGTGCTGCGGAACCACCAAATCCCCTATCGTTGGGGTTATCCCACCAAAATCACGATTACTTACCAGGAACGTTCGTTTGTCATAGACTCTTTGGATAAAGGTCTTGCCTTGCTAAGGGACTGGAAGATCCTTCCTGACGCTAAATATAATAATGCGGATGCCTCCACTCGCCGGCTGCCCAGCCCAGACTGGAAGACAGTGACACCACAAAATGCCAGCTCACATGCTTGACTATATGTTAACGGGGTCATCTCTCCTATCGACGGGGAGGCAGGACGACCGTTAGGCCTGAACTTTTACCCCGATTCACCTGAGCAACATTTGGTTGCATACGACCCACCCCTTCCCTCTTGAAGGGTGTCTTGGACCTATGTTTGAACTTACCATGCATAATGGTTTTCGTTTTCTCAGTTATGTTTGTAAAAGTTGGTTTTTCTTTGTTTTTTTTCTTTCACTTAATCTGCCTTTATTTTTTCTACTTCCGGAGTTTTGCCAGCACTTGATGTACTGGCAGCTCACCTCAAGAATGCTTGTTCATCGCACGGATAGCAGCTTCCACGAACAGCTTCAAACACAGCCCACAGAAAGATCTCGACCTCGGCTTAACTGTGAGTACACATTCCACGGAACGGCCACCTCACCCCTGCTGACACTTCTAGGGGGAAATTTCTGCCTTCTCTTTATGTATACAGAGCCTACACTGATCTCAACCTCCGTCCATCCCCATGGCCATTAACTTTTTATCTATCAATACCAAGGGACTCAACCACCCTATGAAAAGGAAGTCCATGTGGAGGGAAGCATTATCCAATGGGTCAGATATCCTCTGCGCCCAAGAAACGCACTTTTGTCAACATGCGGCACCGGTCTGCAAGCATAAAAACTTCCCACACACCTTTTTTGCGAATGCCACCTCTAAAACGAAAGGAGTCATGATAGCAATCAGGGACTCTGTTACTTTCAATCTACATACGGTAATTGCAGATCCACAGGGTCGCTATTTGATTTTGGTATGCGATATTAATCAAACGACTTACACCATTGTAAATGTCTACGCTCCTAACACCCGGCAAATCAATTTCTTTCACAAAATTATGAAGAAGGCACGAAAATGCAGCAGAGGCTCGATGGTGCTATGTGGTGACTTTAATGTCGTACCCGATACATCCATTGACACGACATCCAACTCTAAACGCTTACCCACATCTCTGGGCAGTACATTGCACAGTGAGGATGTTTATGACGTATGGAGATGCCTACACGCGACTGAACGAGACTTTACTTTTTTTTCTGCCCCTCATCATACGTACTCACGAATAGACTTGTTCTTGGTCGACCAACACACATTGTCCAAAGTGATATCGGCATCTATCAACACCATCACGTGGTCAGACCACGCGTCTATCACGCTATCGTTGAAAAACTCTTCTACATTTGAATCCATTCCTCTTTGGAGGGCGAACTCTTACCTTATGCAATTGCCTGAGTATAGGTCACAAATCGAGGACCATTTGGGGGAATTTTTCTCCCTCAACGGGCCCTCGATGCCTAACAAGTTTGTGCTCTGGAATGCCCATAAGGCATATATTTGGGGAATTTTCATAAAATTGGGAGCTGGGGAGAGGAGGCGGCGGCAGCAGAGGATACGTGAAGTTACTGACAGGATCCACGACTTAGAATCTCAAAATAAACGAGATACATCCCAATCTCTGACTGAACAGCTCAATAGATTGAGACATGACCTGAGACTCCTTCTACTGGACTCTTTTGAAAAACAGACAAAAAGGCTAAAGATGACGTACTACACACAGGGCAATAGGGCAGGGAAATTACTTGCACACCAACTTAAAGGTCATAGATTAAAATCAAAAATCCCTTACATCATTCATCCCACTAACAAACAAAAGCTGTTGCATCCACAAGACATTGCCAACGCATTTAGTAACTATTATGGTTCCCTTTATAACTTAAAGGACGATACTGCCACTGTCCAGCCCACGCCCTCCCTGATCAATGACTTTCTACAACAGCTATCCTTGCCTACTATCTCCTCACATCATCTGGACCGACTCAATACGCCTTTTACGTTAGAAGAAATTCTCAAAACAATTGACTCACTCCCCAGCTCAAAATCTCCTGGTCCTGACGGATTCTCCGGAGAATACTATAAGGTGTTTAAATCATTTCTACTACCTTGTCTGACAGAAGTGTTTAATGCTGCCGCCGCTTCCTCTTCCTTCCCACATGAAATGTTGAGCGCTATCGTAGTGACTTTGCCGAAGCCAGGAAAAACTCCAGACACACCGGCCAATTTCCGTCCCATATCCTTACTAAACACGGACGTGAAAGTCTATGCTAAACTTATAGCAAACCGGCTGATAACTATTCTTCCCTGTTTAATACACCCCGACCAAACTGGGTTTACAAAGGGGCGTCAGACCTCAGATGCCACGAGGAGGTTGACAAATATCATCCATCTGGCTGGCGCTGGACGGGGGCCTTCTCTACTCCTTGCATTGGACGCGGAGAAGGCCTTCGACAGGGTCCACTGGGGGTATATGAATGCAGTCCTAACCAAATTTGGATTCTCCGGTATGATCCTATCGGCTATAATGGCTTTATACTCAAACCCTTCAGCTAAGGTATATACTTCGGGTGTACTCTCTACTCCCTTCCCAATATCGAATGGGACGCGCCAGGGGTGTCCACTCTCCCCACTAATTTTTAATCTAATATTAGAACCCCTGGCGGAATATATACAATCCCACCCCGATATTGCTGGGTTTAAGACTCAGACATCGGAACACACGATCAGCCTGTTCGCAGATGACATTATTCTGATGCTTACAGATCCTGAAAATTCCTTGGCTTCGGTTCATGACACTCTGAGACTATTTGGTACGCTGTCTTATTATAAAATTAATGAGAACAAATCTTATATCTTGGGATTGGGTGTGGACGGGGACATGCAGTCGAGAATTAGTGCACGGTTTCCCTATACATGGAGTGAGAAGGGCATAGAATACCTGGGAATCACCTTGACCCCCACCACTGGTGACTTATACACCAACAACTACATTCCCTTTCTTAAATCCCTACCTTCCAAGCTGCAAGCCCTTGACAAAACAGAACTTATCTGGTCCGGTAGGTTAGCAGCGATAAAGATGATAATTTTACCCCAACTACTCTACTTATTCAGGTCCCTTCCTATCCCCATCCCCACTAAATACTTTACTGAGGTACAAGCTGCGATAAACAAATTTTTGTGGAAAGGGAAAAAAGCTAGGTGGGCCTTTAAAAGCTCGCTGACAGCGAGAACGGCCGGGGGAGTGGGAAATGTACTGATCTATGACTATTACATTGCCTCCATACTAGCGCAGCTGAGGACGTGGTTCCCAGATTCGCCCCAAACGAGATGGCAGGAACTTGAAGAATGCCAAATCCCCAACACTAGCTTATACAATTATTTACTGACACACGTAGCCAATGCATCCCGCGTCACAGCCTTGGCCCCCTCTATCGTAGCATCTCTACGAGCTTGGAGGATACTCCTTACACAAACTTTTACCACCCCTACTTCCACTTTAAAAATTCCTCTCAGCAGTCTCAGTGGACTCATCCCCAATCTGCAAATATCTCCTTGGCAAGAAAAGGGTATCACATTTATTGAGGATCTTATGATAGGACCAGCAATGAAAACATTTCGCACATTACAAATTGAATATGGACTGACAGATTCTGATACCTATAGATACATCCAAATTAGGCATCTTCTCCAATCACACAATCTCTCCGACATACAACTCCCCTGGAAGATTGTTTTATATCTCACCAAACCCTCTACTAACTTGAAGGGAATATCTCTATTCTATAATGCCCTCAATGACAAACTGACATTCCGCAAGACATCTAATATTAGTGCTTGGGAGAAGGATTTAGGGGAGACATTCACAGAAGCCCAATGGCAAACAGCGCTGCGAACAGCTTACGCATCCACTAAATGTATCAACCTTTGGGAATTGACGCAAAAAATACTGCGACGCTGGTACATTACTCCATATAGGATTTCCAAATTTGATCCCAATGCCTCTCCACTTTGTTGGAGGAAATGTAACCACCCCGGCACCCTGTACCATATCCTCTGGGAATGTCCTAAAATACAAACACTTTGGAACAAAGTATTCCACTTATGCTCACAAATAGCGCAGATTCACATCCCCACTGACCCGGCACTGGCCATCTTATTTCTAAACATAGATCAAATACCCAAACCCGCCAGAATGATTGTTTCCCATATTATGTTGAGTACTAAACTGGCTCTAACGCGCCACTGGAAAGATCATAACGCACCAACGTTAGGAGAAATCATCAGGATTACTGACACGCATGCCATGTATGAAACCCTGTTTGCGTCAACCCAGGGCAGGCTTGTTGCGGCCAGGGACAGTTGGAAAAGGTGGACTGACTGGTTTACTAATACTAAACTGATATGATTATTGCTTTATAATAACCTAGACCTGTGAAAGGACATATAGCAAAATGTGTTGAAACTCCGAACCTCTAGCTTTTCTTTTTCTTTATTTTTATTTTACCACTTTATTATTTCCTTTGTTCTATTTATCCTTTATCAATTCTATCTTTGTTTTATTCTTTACTCTCTAAAACTCTCTTATGTTAATCATACATCATTCTCTCTCAATTGCCTACATGACGTAATATTCATATGCTTAGGCAGCGCAACTGGCTTCACCAGATTTGATTACCGAACCAGGGGAAGGTGGAGGTTTTCCCTCTCTAGGCACAGTGAGTACCCACTAGGGGTGCCAAAGGGAGGGTCTCCTCTTCATAATGGGGAACCTACTGGACACACAGGTAATCCATGTTACCCCCTGACTACTGTACTGGTGACCCAGGTGTGATGCGGTTTTGTTCTTTTTGTATCTTTCTTTACGTTCTATATCCCACGTTAGTCATCATATGCTTCTACTCTATACTGTAAACCGGAATGTTGCCATACTATGTATGTAGGTATATCTTTGTTAACTCACAAAAATTTTAATAAAAACTTATTGCAATGAAAAAAGCCTCCATCCCTGGCTATATGAAATCGAAACAAAGCAGAAGAATGGAACTTTAAATGAGGCTTATTGTTGCAAAAATTAGTGTATGGGGTAAATATATGATAAAACCTTTATTGTATCAAAAGCAATTCCATGGTCTAGAAATGCATGATAATGTTTTCAAAACATACACAACCATATACAAAGGCTGAAATTTTGGTAAAAATATACCACTGTATACAATGATGAAACGTAATTATACATATTCATAGCTGAGTACATGCTGTATTAAAGTCAAGCTGTCATCACATGAATAGAAAAACTCTATGTGTTTCTTAAAATAAGGTTCAAGTCTGAGAAGCCTCATTTCACACTTTTATACATTCTACTTAACTATAAATCTATTGTATGACTCTTTTTATTGCATTATATTCAATAAAATATTTGAAAAGAAGAAAAATAAGGTTCAAGTTGAATCACGTTTACCCATCCGGAGTATGGATGCAAAAATTCATTCATTGTAAGTACAGAAAAATCTGATGTATAAATATAATAAACCCTTCATAAAATGAGGGAGGGAAAACTATCTGAACGATACAAAAAAGTTCCCTTAGGGGAAAATCTGTACAGGCCTTTCGGGATTGATTTACCAAGACTTGAGTTGGTTACTGGACTCCAGAAAGTGAGGACATGACCAAGACTCAACTATCACTTAATCCCATATCTTGGATTGTTTGTAGACCACTCAATCTTTACTGCAGTGAACAGAGGATTCAATCCTTAAAATCCTTATCCCATGGTTGAACACATGGTTTGAGTGATTGGTCCCAACCACTCCATTTTTGTATCTTGATCCTTCCTTCTGCTTCATACCTAATTTTGCTTTCTGACCAAGAACAATGGATAATATAATCCTCAACATCTTCTTTGAACAGATGTCTCACTGTAGAAGCAAGCTTTGGTAACATTTGCTTAAAGCTTGATTGCTTATAAGGAACCATGGTGGGAATGAAATAATTTGGAGGAGAGGAAAGAAAATTCCAATTACATTCTTATTGCCTCGGATCCATGGATCCTGAAGCTACCATGCCCCCATTTGCAAAAGTTCTGCAATCCAACACCTACCGGGCAAGTTTGAGTGAAGAGGAACTTTGCTGTTCCTAGGGAGGAGCAAACTTGGAATTAGAAAAACAAAGAAAATTATGGATTATTTCATTCTCTACTAT
Source organism: Lithobates pipiens (assembly GCF_037356315.1). Lineage (NCBI taxonomy): Eukaryota > Metazoa > Chordata > Amphibia > Anura > Ranidae > Lithobates > Lithobates pipiens. The sequence goes on along the minus strand of NW_027507903.1, from coordinate 519,702,593 downwards.
AGCTCTTCTCAGGTTTACGCTGTCACCAACTCTTCACCCTGGTCATTGGTAAGGGATTAATCCCCTTTCTAGATATCACTGAATCCAACTTTCACCATAGTCAATTTGACTTTGAAAGGTATATGCAGTCTGTGGGTTAAGCGATAGGGCTTGACTGACCACAACAGAATCCTAGAGGAACAGCATATTGTATTTACAGTGGCTGTACTTCATCATTGACCATTTTAGTTTTACTTAGGAATCAAACCAGAGACTTCATGAATGGTCAAGTTTTGCTTTCAACTCATCTGAAATAGCCTTGGCTACTGAAGTGAGCTCCAACGCAGGCCACAAATTAATAAAACGTTCTTCATTTACAAATCTATATTGCGGTTCACAGGCCTCTGCTTCCATCGCTGGCAGAAAGACACATCTGGCTAGTGTGATGAAGATTCCTTAGTCAACTGCCTCTGAAGTAAAGATGGCTTTACAGAGAGGATATTGCACCCCCTGTTAGCAGAAAGACACATTTGGCCAGACTGATAAAGAGTCCTTGGCCAGCTGCTTCTGTGGCATAAACATAGCCATTAGATTAGCCTAGTGCCTGAGTGACTTGAGAGTCATCCAGTCAATTTCAGTTAAAGCATCTGCTTTTCTTGCCTCCTTGTCCACTGCTGCCTCTGCAAACCTGGTATAGCAACTTCCCGGGAAAGCCAGCTACCAATAGCTGAGGATGACACATCTGGCCAGTCTGATAAAGACACTTTGACCAATTGCTTCTGAAGCAGAGTTGGCCTTTAAACAAACAGTTGTTTGATTTGGCTTAGTGTTTGACATATAGTGACTGTAGATCTTTGCAGTCAATCTAATCAAAGTCAAAACATCTCTCTTCTTTGCCTCCTTATTTACTGCTGCCTTTGATACGTAACTTGACATAGCATCTTGGCAGGTAAGTCAGCTAACCACAAGCCCAATACCGCCCAGGATGATCATGTAGTGAGATTTCCTTAAGGCTACTTTCACACTGAGCTGCCTGTCCGTTCTCGCTAAAGCGCTGCTTGTTTTAGCGCTGTTTAAGCGCCGCTTTTGCACAACTTTTCGGCCGCTAACGGTGTCCTTTTAAATACAGCGCTCCCAAACTGCCACAAAGATGCTGCTTGCAGGACTTTTCAGAACCTCCTGCAAGCGCATTGCCTCATTGTGAAAAGACACACTGAAATGAACGGGAGATGGTGCTTTGCAGAGGCTATTTCTAGCGCAAAATTGCCTGAAAAACGCCCCAGTGTAAAAGGGTTCTAAGCCTGCCTCTCCTGGTAGAGCCTTGAAATTCATAGCGATTCTTTAGGGCTAAAGAGGATCTGTCACTGTTAAAGTAAACAAGTTTCCTTGAAGAAGTGGTGCTGGTGTTGAGGGCTGGAGAGATTTGCAATCCATTATGCCCATGCACTCTTTTTAAGGCTACAATCTTCTTACCTGACCCTCACCTTAATAATTATGACTGGTCTCTAGGTAAGCTCATGGATCATAGCTGAGATGAAGGACTGTAGTCACAAGAAATACCTGGAAGCACTGACCAGGATATTAGCATTATTACCACATCAGTGACAACCCACACAACCAACCGCAGGATATTGAAGGGTAAAAGCCCTACTCACAACTATGAAGGGAGCTGTCTGTAGCCAGTCACAGCGTCCCAAGAGTCTCGGCCGACTAGCTATCTGCCACCAGTCACAGCGGCGAAAGCCACCAATGCAAACAGACCCCCGCGCAAGCGCTGGCAACATCTGAGGCACATTAGACATAAGCAATCACAGATTGGTTAAGCAGAGCACTGAAATTTACTCAGGCAGTAGAATTAACGTTAATGCATAGCAGTCATTAAACACCTAGCAGCAATTAGTACTGAAGAGTTAATATATAACAGGCAAAGCAATAAGGGGTTAAGAGACAACTAGCACTGGCCGGATAACCTACACTAGGCAAATGTACTGCAAAAGGTTGTTACAATAACCAAGCATTTAAAACATTAATACCTGCTAAGTCAAGCCTGCGGAGCTAGGCATTGCTGAGTTAATAGAGAAGACTCAACTGTGCAACAGCAAACACCTGAAATCAGCCCATGCATTAGCAGTCCTGCAGACACACATTACAACCTGTGAGATATTAACAAAACAGAACTATGGACAAGCCAGCAAAGATTCTTGTTCAAGTATTTTATTATTTCATTATATGAAAATGGCACCAAAAACATTCAGGTAAACTGGAAATTATGTCATGTCATTGAGAGCCACGGGAGGGCTAGTTAGCCGCTCAATTACTATTACAACAGAGCTGACCATCAGCTCTAAATAAAATGTGCATGGGGGATTAGGGTGATCCTAGGCACATCTAGCACACCCTGTGCGCACACCTATGGTAGGGAAGTGCATTGGAGTGGGTCGTGTACTTGTTTTTATGGACACTTTCCAATAGATTATTTTCTATACTGTTTTTGGAAGAAAGAATTTATTAGTAAGGAACATAGGGATGTGTGAGAATCATTTGCTTCTTTATAAAAGTACAATTATCATTTAACCAGGTTTATGCAGTTTTATACATTCTTCAACCCATTCTGTGCTAAATGGATGAGTGAATATTTAATCTTTAAGTTCTTTCAGCCAACTATGAGTTAATTTTATTTCCTTTGCACATTGTGCTCCTGCATATTAAGATACCTCATTTCTATTTTTTGTATTTGGTGTACTTCAATCTGTATGCATGTCATATCAATATGTTCAGATCTCTCTTTTAAGTAATCTCCTCTCACAGATTCTGTCCATATCTGATTCTTTGTTATCAGGAGATGGAGATTTCCCTCTCCCCCTCCCTCCAGACAGTGGATTATCATTGCAGGTACTAAAATATAATTCCTGGCAGATGACCTTTGGATTTTGAAACATGTAATAGCAGAATTTTTGGGCTCCACCACCCGTATATTTTCCTTATGTAATCATATTAACCCCACAAAAAAAGAAAAAGCTGATACCAATGTAGAAAAGCCCAGGGACATATACTAATCAATCAGAATTGACTTTTTAACTACTTCAGGACCACCTACCCACAATGTAGTGCAGAAGGTTGGCCCGTACAGACACAGCAATGTATTGGAACGTTGCTGCCTGTTTTCTAGGCTTAAGGCGTGCGTATGTGCACCCACCCCACCAACTCCCACTGTGATGGCACACAGCAGGAGTCAGTCAGCAGGTCCCTGCCAATGATTCATGGTGATCGGTCCCAGTCAGACCAGAGAATGATCTCTGGTTTCTTATCCCTGCAAAGCAGTAAAAAGCAGCACACATTACACAAATAAACACTTGTTTGGCACACATTTAACCCTTTGATTGCCCTAGATGTTAACCCCCTTACCAGCCAGTGCCATTAGTACAGTGACACTGGGGGTTATTTACAAAAGACAAATCCACTTTGCACTATGAGTGCAAACTACAAATGCAAAGTATAAAAAAAATATATATATAAACCGCGCTCGAGTGAAAACAAAACACAAAAAATAATCTAAAAGGCCGCAGCTCTAAGTGGGATACACACACTCAAATACACTAGAAAAATTTCAAAAGCTGCGCCAAAGACTCATATATACTGCCTGCACATACAATAAAAGTAGTATAATAAATAAATGTAAATGGATTATTATAGATCACATTACATTCAAAATAAATAAGTGAAATAACATAGTTCATCAATTTAAGATTAAGGAGCAAACAAAGTTTATAAAAAAGTCCTCTGTCGCAATCCTTTCCAGGACACCACGGTGAATCCACTCAAAAAGACAGCAAACAAGTGCCCATCACCGAGAAGTGAGTATGTTTATCAGATGGAAGCTTAATCAAAGCCTTGTATACAAATCATCTGTGTCCTTCTCCTTATATTTACACCAATCACGGTGAATTCATTTATTTAATTTTTATTAATTTAATTATTAAATAATAATATTAATTATACACTAGGTACTGTGGGTTGACATTTAGTATTTGTTCTGGGATATTAGATTAAAAAACACATTCACTTTACTAAGCACAGATATTCGATTAGGTGCATAATATAATAATATTAGTAAGGATATGAGCTATGCATATGTTCAGCGTTAGATATTTATCAATTTAAAATATTAATTTAATTTAAATATTTATTTATTTTATTTATATATATAGAGATTTTTTTTTTAATCTATACATATATTCCTTGTTTTTTTCATTAAAAGGGAGGTAGTCATTATAGATTAGAATTAATGAAATCTTCTTTGACCCTCTGACCCCCGTTACCTGTAGGGATATACCGTTATCTACATTTGCATATGAAACACGATGGTTTCCTCCTGACTGGTTTCTTATCCAATCGGGTAATGGTAGGGGTTTTTGCCATTAATCAAAATGGCGGTGTTCGGCCGTATCTCGCATCTCAAAACGAGGTTTGGCTATAAATGGTGGTGCGTCGCTGCGCTGCCCGTTCCCCATCGACAACGTCATTTGTGACGAAACGCGCCTGGACGCCACCACGTTGCACGAGGGGAGGATGGGCTTCCGAATGCTGGCCGGCTTTCTATATTTTTTTTATGCTGTATTCGAATGGATGTCAATGTAAGTGTAATATTCTCGTTTTAAAATAAATTTTCCAAACGGTGTTATACTATGTGGGTTTCCTCTTCTCTTTGGAGCCACTGTTAGCATTATTTGGGACCGCTGAACGTGGGATATGTTTATGTGAACGCTGCCATTCATTAGGGTTAGCTGACCTATGAGCGCAAGCTATAAGGAGAAGGACACAGATGATTTGTACACAAGGCTTTGATTAAGCTTCCATCTGGTAAGCATACTCACTTCTCGGTGACGGGCACTTGTTTGCTGTCTTTTTGAGTGGATTCACCATGGTGTCCTGGAAAGGATTGTGACAGAGGACTTTTTTATGAACTTTGTTTGCCCCTTCCTCTTAAGTTGATGAACTATATTATTTCACTTATTTATTTTGTATGTAATGTGATCTATAATAATCCATTTACATTTTTTTATTATACTACTTTTATTGTATGTGCAGGCAGTATATATGAGTCTTTGGCGCAGCTTTTGAATTTTTACAAATGCACTTGAAATTGAACTGAAAGTGCAGTCACTGTAAATCTGGGGGGGTAGATCTGAAATGAGGGAAGCTCTGCTGATTTTATTATCCAATCATGTGCAAACTAAAATTATGTTTTTTATTCTCCTTGCATGTCCCCCTCGGATCTACAGCAAATGCATTTCCAACGTGGATTTGCCTTTCGTAAATAACCCCCACTGTATTAGTATCACTGGTGATGTCAGTGGCAGTTAGTCAGTTGTCAGTGTCAGATTGACCGCCGCACTATTGCAATCCTATTATTTTTGGCCAAAATGTATAAGGAAATTAAATTAAAGAAAAAAACTACATGTATGTATATATATATATATATATATATATATATATATATATATATATATATATATATATTATATGTTTTATTTTCAAAAATAGTTTACTATGAGGGGAAAGCCATAGCCTGGTAAGGTCCCGTGCCTCCATCCCTGTAAATATGAAAGAAGGAGCAAGGAGGTGGAACTTTAAATGAAGCACGTGGTTACAAATAAGTAAATTTGTGAATATTAAAGATGTTTATTCTTTCATATACAGTGGATATAAAAACTCTACACACCCCTGTTAAAATGTCAGGTTTCTGTGAAGTTAAAAAATTAGACAAAGATAAATCATTTCAAAACTTTTTCCACCTTTAATGTGACCTATAAACTGTACAACTCAGTTGAACAACAAACTGAAATCTTTTAGGTATAGAGAAGTAAAAATAAAAAAATAAAATAATATGGTTACATAAGTGTGTCAACTAATACTTTGTTGAAGCACCTTTTGATTTTATTACAGCACTCAGTGTTTTTGTGTATGAGTCTATCAGCATAGCACATCTTGACTTGGCAATATTTGTCCACTCTTTGCAAAAACACTCCCAAATCCATCAGATTGTGAGGCCATCTCCTGTGCACAGCCTTCTTCAGATCACCCCACAGATTTTCAAACAGATTCAGGTCTGGGCTATGGCTGAGTCATTCCAAAAATGTAATCTTCTTCTGGTGAAGCCATTCTTTTGTTGATTGGGATGTATGATTTGGGTCATTGTCATGCGGAAAGATGAGGTTCCTCTTCATGTATTCAGTTCAGCTTTCTAGCAGAAGTGGAAGGTTTTGTGCCAATATTGACTGGTATTTGGAACTGTTCATAATTCCCTCTACCTTGACGAAGGGCCCCTGTTCCAGCTGAAGAAAAACAGCCCCAAAGCATGATGCTGCCACCACCATGCTTCACTGTGGGTATGGTGTTCTTTTGGTGATGTGCAGTGTTGTTTTTGCGCCAAACAGATCTTTTTGAATTATGGCCAAAAAGTTCAACTTTGGTTTGCTCAGACCATAACACATTTTCCCACAGGCTTTTGGGAGACTTCAAGTGTGTTCTTGCAATGTTTAGCTTTTCTTTGTTTTTGTTTGTAAGAAAATGCTCCCATCTTGTCACTCTACCCCATAGCCCAGACATATGAATAATATGGGAGATTGTTGTCACATGTACCACACAGTCAGTACCTGCCAGATATTCCTGCAGCTTCTTTGATGTTGCTGTAGGCCCCTTGACAGCCTCCCTGACCAGTTTTAATCTTGTCTTTTGCAACAATTTTGAAGGAACGTCCAGTTCTTGGTAATGTCACTATTGTGCCATATTTTCTCCACCTGATGATGGCTGTCTTCACTATGTTACATGGTATATCTAATGGAAAATGAATAGTAAATTATTTTGTACCCTTCTCCCGACTGACACCTTTTAACAATGAGATCCCTCTGATGCTTTGGAAGCTCTCTGCGGACCATGACATTTGCTGTAGGATGCGACTAAGAAAATGTCACAAATGACCTACTAGAACAGCCGAACTTTGTTTGGGGTTAATCAAAGGCACTTTAAATGATGGCAGGTGTGTACTGACTCCTATTTTACATGAGTTTGAATTTGATTGCTTTATTCTGAACACAGCTACATCCCCAGTTATAAGGCGGTGTGCACACTTATGCAACTAAATTTTTTTATTTTTTTTTATTTTTACTTCCCCTAAAAGATTTCAGTTTATTTTTCAATTGAGTTAAAGGTGGGAAATTAAATGATTTACCTCATGATATGTCTAATTTTTTTACATCACAGAAACCTGACCTTTTAACAGGGGTGTGTAGACCTTTTATATCCACTGTTCATATATATATATATATATATATATATATATATATATATATATATATATATATACACACACACACACACACACTTAATCTTGTCAAATACTGAAACATGATAATAACATAACATAATAACATAACATGATAACATTTCACAATGCATCGATATATATATATATATATATATATATATATATATATATATATATATATATATATTGTGGTGAATCTCCAATCCTGGGACCGGGTTTTGGGAACAGCCAGCAGTCTGGCTGGATGATTGCACAGGTGGGTCTTGGGCTTAAAACAAAGCCAACACCATGGTTCTGGGCTCCACCCTCCCGAGGAGTCCAGGCGTGTAAGGGAGAAGAAGTGTGCATGTCTGCACAGGTCGGTCTGTCAGAGCAGACAGAGGGTCCAAGCTTGTGGGCTGAAAGAGAAGCTGTTAAAGAGTGCTGAGGTACTGGGTGTACAGGAACTCTGTTAAAGAGCCAAGAGGGCTGCAGCAGAAGTCTGAGCAGCAGTGCTGCTAAAGAGAGCCAGGTGGCTTGGTATTTTTGGTTCTACATACATTACTGCTGTGGAAAGCTGAAACCCCTGTGTGGGCAACTATTTTGTTATCTGACTTTTCTTTCTTTAATAAAAGTGGGCCTACGAGCCCTTAAACGACATCTGGTGTGGATCCAGCTCACTGGTAAGCTCTACCTTGAAGCTAAAATAACCCCCAAATATTACAATATATACATATATATATATATATATATACATACATGTTACAGAGTAAAACCTGCATAGCCTATGGCCTCACTGAAACACGGCATCTGATATCCCTACACATTTCCTGGCTTTGAGACACTCTTCATGAGATAGCATGTGATGTATCTGTAATTGGAAAATTAATTATCTAAATGATCTAACATGTATCAACATAGAAGAAGGTGGGGTGAAAACACCCCCCTAAATGTGACTTACAAAACCTTCTGGAGCTGAGGTGGTTAAACAAATGAGATCTGATTGTTTGCCTTAGATTACAATATTTTGCACATCTTGCCCCCTATACTGTCGAAGAGCAGATCTAGCATCAGATCATTTGTTATAGAAAGCAGACCCGGACCTGGGGGGGGGGGGGGGGGGGGGGGTGTAGAGCCAAGATCATCGTCCAACATAAAATATAAGTAAACACTACTAAAAAAAACTTTGAGCCTGCCTAGAATGGTCAAGGCGCTGAACCACTAGTAAGTGGGTGGAAAAGGGTATTAGAAGGAGAACCTAGCTTTCCTAGCTTGTAGGCTTAAAGAAAAGTAGAAGGGGGGGGGGGGGGCAAAAACTAGGGTAGTAGAATTCTAATGCAGGAGTTTGCCAGTTAAGGCTTTGTAAAAGTAATAGTAAATAATGTAGCATATCTTGCTTGCTGAATAGTTAGGAGTTAATTTATCAGACGGAGATGATGACCCATTATTCAAACGAGAGATAGTTCCAACTTCATCGTAGGCATAGGGAGATCGTAAGGTCGATTTTTCGAGTCGACAGGGTGACGTCTAAGAAAGCCTGCAAATGGTGAGCACATCGTTTCTCTGGACCAGAATTGTGGATAGGAAGGTCCAGTTGTTCCATATAAAGCAGGAGTTTATGTTCCCTTTTTATTTCCAAATAGTTGGAGCATGCATTAAGATCCAATGCTTAAGAATAAATCTCTGAGCCACTAATAAGCAAATGTAAATCCACTGTGGAAAGTGCTGTGGTCGAGTGAATAATGGACCCTCTGGACCAGAGATACGATTGGCACAGCTGAATAGAAGATTACGGTAAGTGGGTCCTTAGGTGTCCTGCCTTGAGTCACTCTTTGTATATAGGATAGAATATGGTCCCTAGATATAGATATAATAGGTCAGGACCACAGACAGTGAAAAAGTGTTGGTCGAGCTTCTTTACATGGTGGACAAGATTTCAATCTTTCAATGTTTGTTGGATGGTGAGCATGTCTGCAAAGGGGCTAGCAGTAAAGATTAGATGTCATCAGCCAAACGTGCCACCTGGAGATCCTCTTCGCCTAATTGAAGACCATGTAAAGGTGCCACAGAGCTAAGGTAGCAGGAGAGTGGTTCATGGGCCAAATTTAAAAGTAACGGTGAGAGGGGGCAATCCTGACGTGTTCATTTATGAAGTTCTGTAGGGTCTGAGATATGTTCTGCTGCAACAATTCTAGCTTCTGGGGAGAAGTACAGACTATGAACAAAGTGTAAGGCTTCATGCACGGTTTATTGTAAAGGCTGTTTCTCCTGATGAACAAAACAGTGTTAAAAACTCACCTAAGCTGCATTTTTTCAAACCACTAAAGGTGAATTTAGCAGCATTTGGTGTTTTTTTTGTGTCATTGGCCAGAATTTTAATTTATTGTGGCCATTGAAATGAATAAATGCTGAAATGCTAAACGCGCCTAGTTTTTAGGTAGGTTTAGGAACGTTTAGATGCAGTAAACATTTGTCCTGAACGTTTTTTTAGTGCTTTCAGAGATATACCAGTGAACTCAGCTGCTTTCTGGAGGAGAGTTCAGGGGCTTCAGAAAAAAATCCAACAGCTCCTAACAGTCACTTTAGCAGCTGCAGTGTACATGAGGCCTAAGAAGGGACCCAGAAAACCAAAACTTGCAAGGACAAGAGACAACCAATGGAAACTCACATTATCGAAGTCCTTTTCAGCATCTAGGGTAATTATGTCCTCAGTCGGGTGGGCTTTTGCATGTCCTAACACTGTGAGAACCTTTCTAATGTTCGGCAAAGCTGAGCGCACTTTGATGCAGTCAGCTTGAGCCAGGTGTATCAGGGATGGTAAGATGTTTGCTAGGTGGGAAGCTATAATTTTGGACAATTTCTTTAACCACTTCAGCCCCGGAGGATTTTAACCCCCTTCCCGACCAGAGCACTTTTTGCGATTCTGCATTGCGTCGCTATAACTGACAATTGCACGGTCGTGTGACGTGGCTCCCAAACAAAATTGACGTCCTTTTTTCCCACAAAATAGAGCTTTCTTTTGGTGGTATTTAATCGCCTCTGCGATTTTTATTTTTTGCACTATAAACAAAAAAAGAGCGCCAATTTTGCAAAAAAATCAATATTTTTTACTTTTTGCTATAATAAATATCCCCAAAAATATATAAAAAAATTTTTTTTCCACAGTTTAGGCCGATATGTATTCTTCTACATATTTTTGGTAAACAAAAATCGCAATAAACGTATATTGATTGGTTTGTGCAAAATTTATAGCATCTACAAAATAGGGGATAGTTTTGTGGCATTTTTATTTTACAATTTTTTTTATGAGTAATGGCGGCGATCTGCGATTTTTTCAGGACTGCGACATTATGGCGGACACATTGGACATTTTTTACACTATTTTGGGACCATTGTCATTTATACAGCGATCAATGCTATAAAAATGCATTGATTACTGTGTAAATGACACTGGCAGTGAAGGGGTTAACCACTAGGGGGCAATGAAGGGGTTAAGTGTGTTCTAGGGAATGATTCTAACTGTTAGGGGGCTGGACTTCAACACACAGGACAGTGATCACTGCTCTCGATGAGAGAGAGCTGTGATCCCTATCCTGTCACTAGGCAGAACGGAGAAATGCTTTGTTTACAAAAGCATCTCCCCGTTCTTCCTCTTTGTGACACGATTGCGGGCACCCAGTGTTCATTGAGTCAGCGGGACTCACGGTCATGGAGACCGCGGCAGGCCACTCGACAACGCTTCTTAAAGGGGATGTACCTGTACGCCCTTTTGCCTACCAGTGCCATTTTGCCGACGTACATCGGCGTGCGCTGGTCGGCAAGCGGTTAAATGCACATTTACAAGGAGATGAGGCGATAGGAGCCCAGCTCCGTCAGGGTCTTTTCCTTTTTTAGCAATCAGTTTTATGTAGGCTTGGTGGCCCAACTGGAGCTACGCACCCCCTCCCAAATCACATTTTATACCTTTAGGAGGGTTTATGTTTTTTTTTAACATATTAGCTCAGGGATGAACTTGTGTTTTGCTGCATCTAATGAACAACTGTCTAATAAAAACCTGAATATTGTTTTAAACTATATGATTACCAATATATGCAACTAGTCTTTTCTTTCATTCAAAAGCCTGATATACTAAAAATGTGACTATGACCACCTCATGATGTTGAGTAAGTAGAGAAAAATAAGGAAATCTGCTACCGTATACTGATTGTCCTACATTTCCTTTGGGCCAGATCTGTCAGCTAAGATATGCTGCAAATTGGCTCATATTTGTGCAGGGGAACCCCAAACTGATGGGTTTTGGTGACATTTTGATTGCTGAAGTTGAATTGAAAAGTATAAATGAAACAAACATGCAGGGGTAGCAGCATACAGGGAGAGCAACACCATACAATTGGATTCAAAAGGTGACTAGCTGGGCAATCTAATATAATTTATAGTATATGTCCTAAGATGGGTGGAATCTGGCTATCTAATGCCACATACACGCGATCAAACAATCCGGTGGAAAAGTACGATACGCCCGTGTGTAGGCTCCGGCGGACCTTTTTTACCCAAAAGTCCGGCGGACTAATGCCGCGTACACACGATCAAATTGTCCGGACCGCATTTCACCGGACAATCCGATCGTGTGTGGGTTTCAGCGGACTTTTTCAGCGTAAAGTAGTTTTGCAGCCCAATCTTTCCGTCGGACTTGGGTTTCAGCGGACAATACGTTCGTGAGTATGCTAGTCCTCTGGGACTGTGACATCATAGGTGCCAGTGGCCAATGCTGAAAAACACTGGGGGTTTGGGATTACAGATCACTGCAATGACCACTAATATGTTGGGAAGTGGAGTCATGTGTATTAGAAAACAATGCCACTAACCACTAATGGGGAATAGGGGGTAAATAGCATAAGGGGGGGGGGGGGGTAATACCACTGCCACCAGTACTGTGAGTTATTATTGTGGTCACTGACGCCAATGGCTCCAACTTTCTCTTTAATGTGTATTGTGGTATATTGCCAAGATGCAGCAGATTCACTTTGAATGGGCTGATCAACTTGATGCAAGATACCTCAATGCACCACTATTGTGCAGCCCTTGGGAAGTGTCAGGGGCTGCAGTTGAAACCCCTATTATTTTCATGTAGGCCATTACTCTTCTTATTGCTATCTGTGATGGCTACATCTCTCAACTCCCTATATAACCTTTTATATAGCTGCCAAGGGTGGAGTGGAGATGTATACTATAGAGCAGGGTTTCTCAACTTAGGTTCTGCCTCTTTTTAAGCTTATTTATATCTGCCCAATAGTGACTTAAATTTTACCCCATGGCAACTACAACTTGATGTCAAAAGAGCAGGACTTATAAGCATAGGCTTATAGTTCTGGCTCCCTCATGATGTAACACTTAACTTAGATCACCCTGACAACGACACGCTACCTAGAGTCCCTGCACTTTTCCCAGCAACCTATATGGTCCCGGGCACATGTGGAGAGGGAACCCCTCTCTTGGAACTGGTCAAAGAGGAAAATAATGCAGCAAGTGAGAAAGTACAGGCAAAGCAAAGCCAGGTAGTTCAGGGCTGGTGGATACATTTCCTATGACACCAGAGGGGTCCTGGGTAAATAATGCTGGGAGAATGGAGGATGGCAGAAGCCAATAGGCAGCCTGCAGGTAGCCTGCCTTTGACCTGTGGTGTTAAACTGCAGGTCATTTTTAAACAAAAAAAACTTTTTATGTTGGTTTAGCGCCGACTCCTGGCGAGCACGGGCTATATGTTTTTGAAAACTAATATTCCTAAAACCACAGTTGGGTTTTAGGGCTAATTTTGCCAAATTGTGGTTTCAGTACCAGTCTAGCTGGATTGCACTGAGTTCTCCTTGGCTGCAGGTGTCGCTGTCACCGCCAGTAAGTGGTAGAATGCAGCCTAGTTGGGTGTATTGAGTACCATCATTGTTTTGGAACCAGCCTAGTGAGAGTATTTTCCTTCTGTGCATTCTGGGAGGTGGTATTTAAGGTACTGTGCTCACGTGCTTCTGGGTTCCGGTCCAGAAGAGATTTTCTGTCTGTTCGGTCCTGGTCTTCCTGACCAGCCACCATGGCCCTCCTGGCATGGGGTGCGGATCCATGCAATTCCAAGCCTCGGGGCTGGATAGCCCGGGCCGAAGCAACTGCAGGGACAGGCCTGAATGGGTATGAGGCCATAATGATTCAAAGGTGGTCCGGTGCCGTCTCATCTAGGGAGAGGCCCAGCTACTGGAGGAGCATCCAGGGGAGGACTCTTCGGGAGAAGGCCATGCGTAAGGCTGGTTTCTCAGAAGGAACCTGGAGGCTCAGTTGAAGGACACTTGGTGGATCGAACAGTATCTTACGGTATCGCCGGACCGGCTGAGAGATACTGGTACAGTATCAGAGTTCTCTAAATTTATCTACGTCCCTTGGTTACATCCAAGTCTGTGGCAGAGACTTTTATTTCTCAAGTGTTCTACATCCAAGTCTGTGGCAGAGACTTTGCTTTACTTAACACCCTGCTGGCTGCTAGGCCTAGTGAGAGGAGGTCTATCCGGAGGTTGTGAGAATCCAGCTGTGAAATGTTTATTCTCTGGATTTTGCAGTTCCAAAAGTACTTGAACTTTCTTTCTAACTCTCTACCTTTATTAAGAAACTGTGTTATCTTCTAAAATAAACCCTAGACGGAGGCGAGGTCAAGAAGGTAATGATAAGCGCAACAAAACCAGCAGCTCCTTCGGGGGTCAGTGCTACATTGGTATTCAGAGAAAAATGTTTTTTGGTAGGAGAGATCCTATCTTTGCTTCATCACCAATAGGGATTAGTGCAGTGATTTCAGCTAAACTGATTTTCATGTTGGTGACATTTCCCTAAAACCCTAACTTTTGTTCATTCAACTGCTTAGTTGCTGGTTGCTAAGCAGTCCCTGACTGTTATCTAATAAAGTTCTTCTGTAAGGTTTCACACTATGTAGAGCATATGATTCTCTTGTTTTGGGTACTTACCTGTACGCACTGACCTTTTGTGGCTGATGGTACTAAGGAATCATCTGGCTAAGAGAGGCTTTCCAGGGAGTGGCTTTCCAGGGATTTGTTTTCCAGGGTATTGATGAGATGATCAGTATGCAAATTATTCCTTGATGCAGGTAAGACTCTTGAGAGTCTTTAACATCTGGTAAGCAGATTTGGATCTCTCTAGTGGATCACGGTGGGGGAAGCCCTTTTTTTGGAAGCTTATTGGATTTATTTCACAAGAGACTTTGTGTTATTTATCATTTATTGCGTTGTGCAGCGACTTATATAGGGATAAGTGGCGGGGTCACCGGTGATGTCATATGGTGACCCCACCCCTTATGATGTCACAGACCCAGAGGATGCTGGGACTGTGACGGGACTGTGGCCGCAGGGCCCCCCTTCCCCAAAGCACCCCCCCATGTTGAGGGCACGCAGCCTGGTACGGCTCAGGAGGGGGGGGGGGGCGCTTGCTCATCCCCACCCCCTTTTCTGACTGGCCGGGATAAGGGTCTGCTATGGACATTGGGGGGACCCTCACGCCGTTTTTTCGGCGTAGGGGTTCCCCTTTAATTCCATAACAGGTGACGGGGCTAGTGAGGTGTCAATCTCGGTGATGGAGGCGGCGACATTCACTTCCTTCGCTAGTCCCGGCTACCTGGAGCCACGTTCAAAATGAACAGTCTTTACTCCGTGTGTGGGCAAGTCCGTTCATTTCAAAAGTCCGACAGACTAGCACACAGATGGGCGGATTGTCTGCCGGACTGCTGAGTCCGGCGGACAATTTTGAGTCAAGACTTCTTTCTAAGTCCGCCGGACTTTTGGGAAGAAAAAGTCCGGCAGAGCTCTGGCGGACTTTGGATAATCCAATCATGTGTACGCAGCATTAGAAGATCTTTGTATTATCCAGCATGTTCATAATACGTTAATGGTACAATTCCTTATACAGAATCTGTCCATAAAACATTGAAAAAGAAACCATAGGGGTATATGGGTAGCTTTGGATTACGAGAACTGTAGCTTGGTCAGATACAATTATATAAAATGTGGAAATAGATCTGCTTGCCAGAGTCCCTGACAACAGTCATTATCAACAACAATGCAAAAGTCTGTATCAAGTGGAGATGCAATGTAATTCCTGCTTTAATTAACGCCAATGATGGGGCTTTACCAACTCAATGACTTTGAATGATAACAGGGACAATATGCTCAACACATATTCATGAATCTATATTCTATATTTCGCACCACCTTTGTAAGGTAGCCTAATGCACATTCATGAAGTGGTCTTTCAAGTGGTGTTTCACTTGAATTAAGAATTATCTTTATGTTTTATTGTTGCCATGTCTGTCCTCTATAAATTATAGGAGAGTGAATGTGGAGCCAAGTACACTTGTGCAATGCAGATCAGGTTCAAGTCATGCAAAAAAAATGATCAAAGCCGCTACTTGACATGGGGTATTTGCATTTTATATATTCAAGGTCAACTTATGAAGCCACCAAAGCAAACTCGGTTAGTGTATTGATGCAAGTATGTTTGAAAGCCAGATAAAAAATTGATGCAAGCTGAAAAAACTATATACTACTCCCTGGTGTATATAGAGCACACTTTGGCCTAAAGGGAAATGGAATGTGTTGGATCTCAACAAAGCAGGTCTGTCAGCAGTATTTTACGTGAAGTTCATTTGCTGCACTTCACTAATTATTTCAGTGAAGCAGTGTAAAAATGTGGTCATTCATGAACTGGAATCAATCGCAAACCCATCAACACTGAGCAGTAATAAAAAATAAAAAAAGTCTTTAATCACTTCATCCCCGGAAGGTTTTACCTCTTTAATAACTAGGCCATTTTTTGCGATATGGCACTGTGTTACTTTAACTGACAATTGCGTGGTCGTGCGAGGCTATTCCCAAATAAAAATGGTTTACATTTGTTCCACACAAATAGAGATTTCTATTATTGGTATTTTATCACCTCACAATATGTATATATTGATTGGTTTGTGCAAAAGTTATATCGTCTACAGCCGATGGGATATTTTTATGGAATTATTATTTATTTATTTCTTTTACTTGTAATGGCAGTAATCAGCGACTTATAGCGGGACTGTGACATTGTCGCAGACAAATCGGACACCTAACTGACCCTTTTTTGGGGACCAGTGACACCAATACAGTGACCATTGTTAAAAAATATGCACTATTACTGTACTAATTACAATGGCAGGTAAGGGGTTAACATTAGGGGCAAGCAAAGGGTTAAATGTGTTCCTTGGAAGGGCTTTCTAACTGTGAGGGGTTGCTCTGACTGGGGGAAGACAGAGATCCATGTTCCTGCTTAGCAGAAAAACAAAATCTCCATCTTCTCCCCTGTCAGACCGGCGATCTGCTTTGTTTACATAGGAAGACAGCTGTTTTGCCTCTCTCGGAAATGATCGCAGGTGGCCTGGCGGACCCGTTGATTGGCTCCCCTCTGTCCAATCAGCACATAATCTGGTCCCCGGCAGCACGCGCGCACCCCCCTAGAGTCACTTTTATCTCTCTGATACTTATCTCTAGCCATAATATTATATTTGACCATATAAAATACAATTTCACGTTTGTTAAAAAAAAACATTGTTCCCCACTCCTCCTACATGTACTGTACATCAACTACAATGACCATGGATGCAGTGAATGTTATGAACCAATCCTATGAGTATAATTATTATGTTTCTTAATAAAGTATGTTTATTATGTTTCTTAAACAACTCTTCATTTGTAGAATATTACACCTGTGAAAACTGACTCTATGTTCCTATGATGTAAAAAAAAAGTCAGTATACATCTTATGTATTGAGCAGCACAAATAATGCATTTCATTTGGCAAGGTCACAGACCGCGACTGTCGGCCCCAGTCCTTTACCATCATAGGCTACAAGGCAGCTTTGCAGTACCACATTCAAAACACTACTATAATGTGGCTCAGATCGCTCCCATGGTTTCTCTTCATACTTCTTCTGAAAGACCAATCTGGGTTAATTTTCCAGTAGCAGAATACTCCCTTTTTCCGGTCTATAATCTTCTCTGGACCCCTCCCACCTATAGACCCAGGATTCATGGCCCAAGTCCACTGCATTCCTTACATGTATGGGACTGTGAAATATTCCTGCAGACTAATCTCCTCTCATCTACCTCTTTCAGGTGTCCTAAACACTCCGTAGTTCCACCCTGCATATGAAAACCAGTTGACCTTCAGATAGTGGCATAGGAAAGGACTCAGATATGTCTACTAACTTCTTGCTCTTGATGGGGTTAAATCTCTCCAATACTTAGAAGAACACTGGCAACTGCCAGCAAACGGTATTATATCCAACTTAATTCCCATGTCCATAGCCTGCTTTGTTGCTATGAGGGACCTCCCAACCAATTAACTCCCTTTTCGAAAATCATTATGGAAAGAATCCCCACTTGAAAGGCATTGTTTCCAATCTCTACACTGCTTTGATCAACTCAATAAGCACTGGCCTTTCCTCTTATACGCTGAAGTGGGCAGCTGATCTAGCCAAGACCCCTGACCATCCTACATGGACAAAGATTTGGCTAGCCTCTTTGAAATCCTCCTAGAATATCTTTGCTCAGGAAAATGCCTAAAAGCTGCTTTCTCGATGGTACATTACCCTGGACCACATGTCTAAATATACCCATCAGTATCCCATATGTGCTTCGGCTGCTATAGAGATGAGGCACTTTATTTCATATTTAGTAGTCCTGCCCCAAGGCAATTAGGTTTTGAACATGGGTATATAACATGATCAGATCTGTCCACTTCACTTTAACCCGAAAACTCCTGTGAGGCACTTTTGCATGAACCAAACCCATCATTGACTAGGAACCAGAGGAAGCTGGTGGGGTTCGTTTTCCTAGCTGCCCAGCAAACCCTGACTAGAAAAAACGTTTCTAATTTTTGATGAAGTGCGACAGAGGCTTAAGAGCACGATAGTACATGATAAGCTCAGCTCCACCTTCTAGAGGACACCCACACCAATTGCCTATAATACCCAGGTGATCTTGCTCTAAATTTGAACCTGTATAGCAACTCAATGGTGCAATGTTCTGGCTGAACCCAGTGATAGAGACCCATCCAACCCACCCCTCCTCATTTTCCCCTCTTTCTTGCTTTCTCCCAGGCAAGTCTACCCTGTAACGTTTCTTACTCTCACCCCTTATTTCTCCCCCCCTTATACTTTTTTCTTTTTTCTTTGTTCTTTTTCCTGCCTTCTTTGCACATTGTATTTTGGGCAATTGCCAGCAGAGAGCAACCCTTATCACCTGAGGTATTGTACTGACTTTCTCATCTAAGATTCTCATGTATACTGTTGGGTACCGTTTTACCTCTAACCTCGCTGATATGGGCCATTGTGCTCTTACAACCATTGATACAGTGTGCCTTTCTTGTCCCATTTTTTGTGCTATTTTCCTGCACTGTTGGTTACATTTAATGCCTTTTTCTATTGTAAAACTTGGAAACCTAATACATTTTTATACAACAAAAAAGTCAGTTTACATCTGTTGTACTTAGTGTACTCTTTTCTAGTATAGAAAATAGTGTATAAAGATGATATTGGTACTGTATGTTCTGAGAGTTTCTTTCATTCTCTCAGCATACATTGATGGCAGTAGGCATCAACACAAGAAAAGGTTTTTTTAAGCAATTTAGTTCCTGATTGTGTTTGTGTGGATTGGAATAGTAGTTATACTTTTCTATACTTATGACACATTTGGTAACCACTAGAGTACCATACAAATAACATTTTCTCATAGGATAATAAAATAATGTTTTTTTTTTTTAAATCAATTTTATTAAGTCTTTAAAGAACAAGAAAGGCAATAAATTGGTTGAAACTAGATACAAAAAAACACACATATAACTCCTGACTGGACTGTACACAATATATACAGCTAATGTGTCAAACTGTTCTTCTTCTCTTTTTCCCTGAGAGCTTGATCTGCAGAACTTCAGAATGCATGCTCTGGAGCCATATGACTACCAAAAGGATAAGAGGACTAAGTAGTGCATGAGGGGTTGTCTCCTGTTTCCAGACTTGTATAGCTATTTAACTTATTTGACTTGCAGCCTTTAATTAGCAGAAATATTGCCTGAAATCGCATGTTCTGGTTGGGGCAATTAGGAAAGAAATATGCCCTTTAAGTATAAAGTGAACAAAAGTTTTGTAAATGTCACGGTTCTTATTTCCTATTATTTTTTTGTCATGGTAAAAAGCTTCCTTTGACTGAAAGCCCATCCCTGGTTTAGCAGTGATTATGCAGACTGTCCATTGGGTAGGAGGTCTTTGTGAGAGTTCACAAGAGGGTAGGTGACAGACTCCAGTTTGGCAGCTGAAAATTGCTCGCATAGACGTAGCTCCAAGTTCTCTGCACTGAGTTGACTGTGAGGGCTCCTTCCCTCTCTCCTATGGGGAAAGTTGGATGTACCAACCTTGGGCTTCTCCAGATTATTAGAGTCCCGTTTGTCAGCTTGTTCTTGAACTCTAAAGTGACAGAACAGCACAGCCACCAGGCTTTTCTTAAAGTTTTCATTCATGAAAGTGTAAACCACTGGGTTGTTGAATGAGTTGAAAAACCCAACAGCTTGTACAATGGCCACAATCATTTTTACTGTGACATCATCGTATTCTTCTTCCAAGTCATCTGTGGACAGTAAGTAAGGTGAAAAATAGGACGGAGGTCATTATTTATTTATTAAAACATTCTCTAATTCTAATACGGTTGTACTAGAAGTGAAATTATTCACAACACATTAACACTGCGCATTGAAGCCATAATTGCAAGAGGTGGAAAATGTCATATATTTTATTCTGTTCTATTCTAAATAGAGATAAGCTGAAACCTGGCACAGCCAGTTAGGTGTCACATGTAGTTCCTAATTAAGCAAGTCATCTTCCTGGTTGAGCAATTCAGCTTCCTTTGTCACCTGTCTGCTTCCAGCCTCCTAATTAAACTATGAATATGCATCATCACTTCAGTCCAGTGAACAGGAAGTGACAAAAATAGACGAAGATCAACCAGAAAGTTTTGACCAACAGAGGTGTGTGTATCACAGAAATTGGAGGCCATGATTATAAGTCCTGGGGCAGGTGTTTTGTCAGATTAGACGACCCGTCAGATTTTGTAACGGAAGTGACGTTCCGTTGCCGCCATCTTGCTACACCCCGGACTCACCCACAGTAAGGAAACAGTGGGAAGGCAGCAAGCGGACATCTTGTTACACATTGCATTTCACACTTATTTTTAAGAGTAAACGCTTATATAAAGAAATTCAGTATTTTGAAATCCGTCAAATGATTTTTATGTTTTATCAAATATGTTCTGTCATATTAACCTTATAGGAAGTCTGTAACGTATGATATGTTTGTATCCACCAGCAATGATTTTAGTATATTTTTTGTGAAAATACTGTTCTGAAAGGTTTGAGGGGGGGGGGGGGGGTGACCTGTCAGGTAGGCTGTATGGGGCCCTGGGATTCCTAATAGCAGCCCTGCTTCTATCTGTGACTAGATCCATATTTTTTTTCTAGTCTAGTCAAGGGGCAGGTGATTCACCAAAATGCCTTTTGGATTTATTATTTACATACTGTAATGTAACATTATTCTATTTCATGGAATGACCAAATTCACACATACTGCTTAACTCTATACCCTTCTTCCTACGCTTAATGTGCGGTCCATGCACACAACTTACTGTATTCAAATAATATGTGAACCACGTGGAAGGGTGCCCAGCAGGCTGTGAAGAAAAGGACTACAATGACCATCATCATTACAGCTCGTTTTTTCTTCCTGATAAAGAAGCAAACAACACGTTTCATAAATCAGTAAATTGCATGATGACATTCGAATATTGTCAAAAGTTACTTTTTTATAAACATCATATATCATCATTTTACAAAAAGGACCAACTGTGTTGGTCCTTTTTAAATTCTGTAACGTCTATCAAAAAAATAAATTAATAAAAAGGAAGAATAGAATTGTACATTTAATACATCTTTCTATATTTAGGTTATACAAATGTATTTGCACCAAAACCATAAGATTGTACATATATATTTTCTATATGTCAGTTATATACAATTTGTGATATTGTAAGACCCTTTTTCATTATTTTTTAAATTTCTCTTTGTACCACAATTTTACTCAAACAAAAAAAAGAAATAAATGGCACGAAATTGTTAATATATAGGTAGGTAATTTTCTCTATAAGGGGAACAACTTACCTTATTGGCTCTTTACTAAGAAAAATGAAAACAAGGTACATTGATGAACCTCCAATGTATGGCTACAGTTTCAGGAAGATGGCAGATTTATTTAAGAAACCACACAGTTGTCTGCCATCATTATAGTGACAGCTAAATTTTGAGGGTGATAATTGCTTTGCTGCTGCTGCCCCTGCTCCACTTATTTTTTGGTCCGATAGCTCGAGCTAGAGCATTCAACGATAAATGTCCTTTTACCTAGCAATGTACAATTGTACTTGTCACTGAAGCCTTTTAAAAATGTGATCTTACATTTACTGTAGATTATTTATGTTTGTAGCAACATAATAACGTGGGCATGTTTGTGCATTCATTTGCTGTGCTTTAGCTGTTTCTGGCCACTACTAAAATGCACTACTCAAACACAAATTACCTTTTGTGCATTGGGTTGAATGACCTGCCAGTAGCCAATGTTTCAAAGCACAACATTATCTAGGAGGCCATATTGCTGGCAATAGGGAATATCTTAAAAAAAGCTATTTTTCAGCAATTTACTGGGAACAGTGAATTTGCTTGTGTATGTTTTTGGAATTTGTAGACACAGTGGGGGTTAATTACGAAAGGCAAAATCATTTTGCACTACAAGTGTAAACTACAAGTGCAAAGTGCACTTGGAAATGCAGTCGCTGTGGATCCGAGGGGGACATGCAAGGAAAATAAAAAAACAACAGCATTTTAGCTTGCACATGGTTGGATGATAAAATCAGCAGAGCTTCCCCTCATTTCAGATCTACCCCTCAGATTTATAGCGACTGCACTTCCATGTGCACTTGCAGTACAATTTCAAGTGCACTTTGCACTTGTAGTTTGCACTTGTAGTGCAAAGTTGATTTGCCTTTCGTAAATAACCCCCATAGTGTTGTAGGAACAGTTCATCTAAAAATAATGAAAAATGTATTTTCACGATCAAGTGGAAATGAGTAAAAAATTCACTCACTTATTTATATGCAGGTAAAATCCATTTGTAAATCAAATTCTCCCCTAATTAACAGCAGTAAAATACAGCATAAAACAAATAGCATTGGCTTTTTCTAAACAGGGTTGAAATTTAAAAAAATGTGATGTAACTTCTTTTTTTTATCGCCCAAGAAACACTGCAAATTCTGTTACTGTAAGCTTGAGGCTGAGTTCACACTATTGCGAATTGGATGCGGTTTCCCCCCACATCATATTTGCATGTCAGGAGATTGTGACGGGCTCTGTATGGAGTCAGTTCATACATCTCCGGGATGGCTGCAGATTGAATTGCACAGGAGTCCTGTACGTCTTCTGGTCCATTTCAGGTCTGAATTCAGCAAAATATTCGCACCACCCCTGCTGTGAGCCGCTCCGTACTGCAGTGTGAACCCAGCCTAAAAGTTGTGTGGCCAGCACTCTGCCAGAAAAGGGTTTGTGGAAAAGGATTTCCCTGAAAAGGTAACCTGGAAGGATTAAGTGACCATAACATTTTTCTCACTTTTATCATTCTTAAACTGAATCCTTGCGTTTTTATGTATCACTTACCCACTTGCTTACTGGGCACTTATACCCCCTTCCTGCCCAGGCCAATTTTCAGCTTTCAGCGCTGTCACACTTTAACCAGTTCCCGACCAGCGCACACCGATGTACGTCGGCAGAATGGCACGGGCAGGCATATTGGCGTACAGGTACGTCCAATCTTCAATGCCGCCCTGCCATCGCGAGTGCGCCGCAGGCGGCGTGCTCAGGTGCCGGTCGGGACCCCCGTGAGTCCGGTCGCGGGTCCCGCGGACTCGATTGCCGCGGGCATACCCGCGATCGTCTCATGGGACGGCTGAATGGAGGAAATGCCGTGTAAACAGCATTTCTTCATCCGGCCTAGCAACTAGTGACGCTGATCTCTGATCCATGTGATTGGAGAAGAGATCAGTGTTCACTAAACAAAAGCCCAGCCCCCCCACAGTTAGTAACACACCCCTAGGAACACTTAACCCCTACACTGCCACCCACTGGTTAACCCCTTCACTGCCAGTGTAATTTACACAGGAATCACTGCATTTATATAGCAGTGATTATTGTATAAATGACAATGGTCCCAAAAATGTGTCAAAAATGTCCGATGTGTCCGCCACAATGTCGCAGTCACAATAAAAATCGCTGATCGCCGCCATTACTAGTAAAAAAAATAATAAAAAGTGATTAATAAAAATGCCATAAAACTATCCCTATTTTGTAAATGCTATAACTTTTGCGCAAACCAATCAATAATCGCTTATTGGGTTTTTTTTTTCCCAAAAATATGTAGAAGAATACGTATTGGCCTAAACTGAGGGAAAAAATGTTTTTTATATATTTTTGGGGGATATTTATTATAACAAAAAGTAAAAAATAATGCGTTTTTTTCAAAATTGTCGCTCTATTTTTGTTTATAGCACAAAAAATAAAAACCCCAGAGGTGATCAAATACCACCAAAAGAAAGCTCTATTTGTGGGAAAAAAAGGACATCAATTTTGTTTGGGAGCCACGTCGCACGACAGCGCAATTGTCAGTTAAAGCGACGCAGTGCCGAATCGCAAAAAGTGGTCTGGTCTTTGACCAGCAAAATGGCCCGGTCTGTAAGTGGTTAAATTACATTTACATGGTCATGCTACACTGTACCCATATGACATTTTTATCATTTGCTTCACACAAAGCTTTCTTTTGGTGGTATGTAATTACTACAGGCAGTCCCCGGTTTACAAACAAGATAAGGTCTGTCCCAGCCCAAAAAACTATTTCCAAGCTCTTTAGATAGCATAGGGAAGGGTTATCACCCCTGTAATGTTTGTTTTGCTGTCTCCACCCCTGTTCAGAAGATGTCACCTCCCTTTCTGTCCCAATGACAATTGGATTTTGAAAATTTTGGGTTGTTGTGGAAACATGGACTGGTTGGACTTGTTTTAAAGCATGAGTGGAGACACATTTTTCCCATAATAACTCTTACAGGAGTGAATTTCCCTTCCTAGGGGTAGATTTCCTGTAACTTCCTGTTGCCTCCCTCCGTTTGTAAGTAGGAGTTGTTTGTAAGTTGGATGTTTGTAACTAGGGGGTCGCCTGTACTGGGTTTTTTATTATTAGGTAAACAAACAAAAAAAGACCGAAAACTTAGAAAAAAAAACAAAAACGTTTTCATAGTTTGTTATAACATTTTGCAAACAGGTAATTTTTCTCCTTCATTGATGTGTGCTGATGTAGCTGCACTGATGGGCACTGGTAGGCTGCACTGATAGGTACTGATAGGCTGCACTATTAGGCACTGATAGGTGGCACTGGTGGCCACTGATGAGGCTGCACTGATAGGTGACACTGATGGGCACTGATAGGTGGCACTGATAGTTGGCACTAATGGGCACTGATGGGCACTGGTAGGTGGCACTAATAGACAGCACTGATAGGTGGCACTGATGGAAACTGATTGGCAGAACTGATGGGCACTGACAGGTGGCACTGGTGGACATTGGTAGGTGGCACTAGTAGGCACTATTTAGCAGTACTGATGGGCACTGGTAGGTGGCACTGGTGGGCACTGGCAGGTGGCACTGGAGAGCACTGCTTAGCAGCAATGTCCCTTTTACATGAGCCGGTAATCGCTTGTTTTTTCTCCTCACACTAATAAAAAAAAATCTGATTACCTGCTTCTGTTTACATCACGTGATCAGCTGTCATTGGCTAACAGATGATCACGTGGTACCAAGGTCCCAAGGACTCAATGATCACAGGGCAGGCTGCTCAGCGGGAGCACGGGAGGACGTCTATGTACGCCCTCCCAGCAATTTATGCCCGCGATGTAGCCGTCTTTCGCAAAGTTAAAAAGTGAAGTGGCCTGAATAAAATTGTATAAAAGAAAGGATTGTACTTAAAAAAATGAAAATAACAAACATGGCAAGTATAAAATGTTGCAATGGTTTTGCATAGGGAACCCCAATTTTCCACCTCTCAGGTCCCCAGCGTTCCTGCTGAGTTCCCTCATAGCAATCCATAGGTGTATACAGCCTATTGTATTAGGGTGCGAACCCCAGGGCTCAAATACACGTGCATGTGTATTTACAGTATATATATATATATATATATATATATATATATATATATATATATATATATATAGAAACACTCTTATAAATAAATGTGAACAAACATTTTTAAATGTGTTAAAAAATGGATGGTGTTATTAGGGCAGTGAATGGTGTCAGTAGGGCATTGGTTGGTGTTAGGCCAGTGGATGGTGTTAGTAGAGTAGTGGATATGTCAGTAGGGCAGTGGTTGGTGTCAGTCAGTACAGCAGTGGGCTTTGTCAGTAGGGCAGAGGTCAGTGTCAGTAGTTTATTTTATTATTTAATTTTTTTTTAAATGATTTTTTACACGTTTTCATTATTATTTTTATGGTAATATATATATATATATATATATATATATATATATATATATATATATATATATGTGTTTGTGTGTATAAATTTTTTTAGGAGTTGAGGGGCTTTGGTAAAATATCAGGGGTCACGTTTGAGACAGAGAAGGGGACTGAGGAAAGACTTCCCAGTCCCTTTCTTTGCAGCCTCATGCAGTTTACTATGCTTCAGTTATGAATGAACACAGGAGCCATTGGTACCAATCACTCACTGTATTCATTCAGAAGAGGAAGGGGTTGGTAAAATGACATATCTACCGACCCCTTCCCCAGTCTCCATCCAGAAACATCCCCTCAAAGCAGCAGCCAGTGGGAGAGGAGTGAAGGGAAGCCAGCAGCCCTGTGAGTTGGGGGGGGGGGGGTTGTGGGGGCAGCTTGGGGAATCATCACTGCCCCGTGTGCAAACCTATAATGGGGTACTCATGCAGGCTCACTGCCTCGCTGTGTTCTGTGTCCAATGACACACACAGGCCCCACCCCTGCTTCTTCCTCACTAGCTGTGATTGACAGCAGCCAATGGCTCCTGCTGCTGTGTCTGAGCTCTCATGCATTGTGCTGGATCACGATTAGGCTCAGGTATATATAAGGGGGGTTGGGGGGAGCTGCACACAGAAGGTTTTTTACCTTAATGCAGAGAATGCATTAAGGTAAAAAAAAAAAAACCTTCTGCCTTTAGAGCCACTTTAAGTGAACTGATCATCATTAAAATTCACACTTCAGGGAGTTCTATCAGGTATGTGACAGTATTATTTCATCCAATTAAAATTTTCTGTTATTGAAAATCTGTACCATGAATAATAAAATTACTCTTGTTAACCTTGCTTTTGTCACCGAAACCAACGCAGCTAGTAGTTATAATAGGGTGTATAGAAAAAGGCCCGTAGTAAATATTCTTTGATGCTACAGGATACGGCTTATGATTTAGTAAATCAGGCTCAGTGGATTGTATTCTTTAAGTGGAACTATGAGCAAAATCATTGCCGTATATCACCTTATTTCTGTGAACAGTCAAATTCTACAATATAGACAAACTTTAACTAGCCATGTATAGCTACTCAATTATCGGGAACTTTTTTTTTCTGACCTGCAAAAGTAAAGGCATAATGTGCTACTGTGTATCGCATACTATCACATTCTGTTATTCTTACCTGCAAACGCAGCCCGCGTTGTCCCCACTGAATGCCGCATCTATCTTCGACTGTCTTCCTTCCGGGTCCGAGGACTTCGGTTGTGTGACTGAATGGAACTGCGTGGCATCACTCCCGCCGCCAGTCAGGGCACAGGATTCTGAAGAAACGGCACGGGTGTCTGTTCCTTCGGAGAATATGCACCAATGGCGTAATCAGCTGCATATACAGTAAATATCTCTTAAATGGTGCACGTTTAAGGGATATTTAGGGTACCTATAGGTAAGCCTTATTATAATCTTACCTATAGGTACAATTAATACATGAAAGTTTACTTCCTCTTTAAGCTAACATGGCATTTAGATGTGTTGGGACAAAGTATTATCTGAAGCTGGGTCATAAAACAAAAGGCTGTGTACTCATCAGAATTATTTTTTGTTCAGCCCAACAGGCTGAACGAAAAAAAAATACCTGACAGATTGCCATACTAACACAAGCGATGTCTATTTGCTTTAAGTAAATCAGCCCCGTATCATTCCTTATTGACTGATGGCCAGTGGCGATTTTGTGCGAATGTTCTTGTGTACTCAGTCAACTTTTTTCCCTACCATAAGTCGTGAAAGTATCCAATGTGGGTACATGCAACAGCAGCAAGGTATGAAGTTAAAATCATTCACCTTGCTATGATTATGGTAATTAAATCCCATCTGCCCAATAGCCCATACACATAATCCGAATATCGTATGAAAAATTCCGCTTTCAAATTGATTGCGCGATAATCTGATAGTTGGTACACAGTTTTTGAGAGCCAATCATGACAGTTCATTCGATATTATCCGATGGGACAAGCACAAAAATGTTCTCGTACCATACCAAGTTGCACCATTTTCATTTAATCAGTATAGTTGTCATTCGAAAATACAATACAAATACACTACAACACATTACATCACTTCCAAATTTTTATTCTCTTGTACAAGAATTTTTTTCACATTAAAAACTCTTAATTTTCAATATGAGACTAGCAACCAAAAAAAATAAAAAAATTGAAGCTCTGTCGTGCGATTTTCACAGGACACGATGGGGTAAAAAAACAGAATGTGAAAGTTTAAAAAAAAAATATTTGAGATTCAGCACATCATTTTCATTCTCACCACAATATTGTGACTTCTGATGGAGTCAATAGTATATATATTGGCCTTTTGGGACCCATGGAGCCTATAGAAACAAGCACATCCAGCTCCTTATTCATGTTATAGCAGGCTTTTCAACCTTTTAACCTTAGAGAACCCCAAAAATATTCATGTCTCGAGGAACCCTTACTAAAACCAAATCATCAGGGCTCAATAGGAACAATGCTCCTTATATTAGTGGTCATATAGTGGTATATTAGAATGTCCCCCTTAAAGTGGTGTTTATAATATCACCCTTAAAGGCAGCTAAAAAGATATTTGGTGTCATGTTGCTGGCTTTGCTAAGTGGTCCTGAACCTTGAACTCTGTAGGCATCATCAAATAGGTGGTTCATCAGCCACAGCTCAAGGAACTCCTAGCAACCTCTGGAGGAACCCCAGGGTTCCATGGAACCCTGGTTGAGAATGGCTGTGTTATAGCATATTAAAATTGGCAGACCAAATAACACCAATAATGTCCATGCATGTTTTATGTAATTTAAAATTGCCACCGTTTTATTTTTTCTGGTTATGAAATCTGCCAGCAGTTTATCTCCAGGAAGTTACTGATTAGCATTTAGATTTACTATATACCAGCTGAGGACCATGTATTTCCCGTGGGACTATAACATCTCTGATAGCACATTTTCTTTAAAATAAGGAATTACTGTATCAGTGGACATGTCAAAAACCTATGATTTAAAATTGATTTCTTTTGATTATGGATGCTCAAAGGCCTAAGTGAAAGCACAATGATGGATCATATGGTTAACTTGTGTGCCTGTTACATTGAATTTAAAAAAATGAAGAACATGAGACAATATGAGTGCCTGTACTGTATGCAATAATTTGGTTTCAACTATCTCTCATGAAGATTACGGATAGCTATTGATCTATAGTGTACTGTGTCTAGAAAAAAAAGTTCACACTTCAGTTTCTGTACCTAGTAATATGTTATTTTAAACTTATTATGTAAATGTAGGCAGATAAAAAAATCTATTTAATCTAGATTTTTCTTCATGTCCAGTTAGAAAAAGGTAAAATTCACTGGCCAGAACATATAAAAAATAAAAACGCATGGGCTTTATTTTCATTTATTTTTGGAGGTGCTATACAGGATATAACAAGAACAAACATACTTTGGAGAAATTAATTAAAAATCAAGGAGGTCTGGTCAGTAAAATTTTCTTCCAGCAGAGGTCCAAATATAATGTTTTTGCAATGACTCAGATCCTAGTATATATGTAATCATCTATGCCTAGCAAAAAAAAAAGGCAACATACAATTTCCATAGTGAATCAAAGCTATTTATTGTCAATTTTCAGTGTGCCCCCTTACATCATGGATACGCATCAGACTGCCCCTTTACATCTGGCGTCTCTATCACAGTGCTCTTTTACATGCCCCTTTACATCAGGTGCCTCCATCCCAGTGCCTCCTTACATCAGGTGTTCCCATCACATTGCACCCTTATATCACAGTGTCCCTCAGGGGCGGACTGACAACTCATGGGGCCCCCGGGCAATAGGAGATTATGGAGCCCCCAGGCAATCAGAGATTATGGGGCCACACAGTGTACACAAACACACACACAGTATACAATCACACAGTATACACATACATGTACACACAGTATACACAGACATGTTTCTATTGGCTGAGAAGGTACTGAAGAGGTGGGGCAGCTATAATCTCTGGATTTTTAGACCAAAGGGATGTCAGTAAGAGACAGAGACAGATGTAAAAAAAAGACAGATTTTTACATACTGTTCCTGGTTTTACTGAGGCTGGCAACCCTGATGTGGCCCCCTAGTGGCCCGGGGCCCTCGAGCGGTACCCGAGTGGCCGAATGGTCAGTCCGCCCCTGGTGCCCCTATACCTTTAGCATCAAAAAGCCAGAGGAAAAGAGCTTGAATATTTCCATGATCCTGTGGGCTGAACACGAATGTGACATCATTAGTTGTTAGGATACCGGTGTTCCTAACAACCAATCATTGCCGCTTTAGAAAGACATAAAAATTGCAGCTATCCCTGGAATTGCTAGAAACATTTAGAGACCCAAATGTTATAAGCTATTACACAATATCTAAAATAAATGTTGTTTATAAAGGGCTTATAGTTTTAGATGAACTTTAAGACAAATTATGAATTAAAGCCTAACTCCAGGTTTAATTTCACTTTAAATAGACCGTTTGGGCTAAGCTGCCCCAATAATATTTCCTTTCCTAACACATGCGGCCACTGTCAGCGCTGTAATAACATTATGTAGCATTGTGTTCTGGCAGTGGTAATCATACCAAGAAAAAATGAAACTGTGGCAATGTAAGATTACATACAGCATAAATGGACTTTACAGTATGATGTGCTGCTTGCCCTGACAATTTTAATATACGATAATATGAATAAGGAGCTGGGTGTGCTTGTTTCTATAAGCTCCATGAGGCTCAGAATTTCAATATACATACTGGACACTGACTTAGATGTCAGAATGTTGTGGTGGGAATGAAAGGGAATTGCATGTGGCATGCACAGAGTAGGGGTGTTGTTTTTTTTCTGTGGCAGAGGGGGTAGGGGAACTCAAATGCAATGCATCTTTAGGTGCTTCCAGAGTAAAATGGCTTAATATCCATAAGAAGGTTTTTGACTGTTTTTCCTGGCATTTCCACTAACATATATGAAGGTTGCAGTTTGCATATTCCAGGTGCATTTTACATTTTCAATACACATTTTTGATCCACCAAAGTCTATGCAAACAAAAACCAGAAAAAAGTCCCTGGCCCTTTCCATGAAATGCACAGATGTGAACACGACTAATAGGAAACCATGTTAAATGGACTGTACTGTGTTTCTGCAAAATTGAAAATGTACTAAAAATTTAATAGTTGTGAACCACACCTAAGACCCCTTTCACACCACACCGCACCTTGCGTCGGCGGTAAAACGCCGCTATTTTTAGCGGCGTTTTACCGCCGGATTTGCGGCGGATTTGTGGCGCATTTCGGCCGCTAGCGGGGAGCTTTTACCCCCCGCTAGCGGCCGCGAAAGGGTTAAAACCGCCGGCAATATGCCGCAATAGCGGCGTTTTGCCGGCGGCATTACAGCGCTGCCCCATTGATTTCAATGGGCAGCAGCGGTGGTGGAGCGGTAAACACACCGCTCCTTCACCGCTCCAAAGAAGCTGCTGGCAGGACTTTTTTCTGACGTCCTGCCAGCACACCGCTGTAGTGTGAAAGCCCTCGGGGCTTTCACACTACAAACAATGGTGCAGCTTCTTTAGGGCGTTTTGCAGGCGCTATTTCTAATGCTATAGCGCCTGCAAAACGCCCTGGTGTGAAAGGGGTCTAAGTGTTGGTAAACTCTAATAATGAATCTTTCCTGTTTGCTCCCTTTCGATTTGTTAAATATATAATTGAAAGTGTTTTATTCTATCTGCTTAACAAGGGCACAAATCTGGCAATTTAGAGCTTTCCTGTGTCTTCTGTACACTTGTGTTATCTCAAAGAGCCCTCCTAGCAGAGGCGGTCCATCCATTAAGGGCGCCGCCCCCCCATCCATTACTACCTCCCCCTATCCATGCGTCTGGCTCTTTGCAGGATGCCGGATGCATGACTTACAATGGCGGGGGTGTTTTTTTTTACCACTACAATACAGGGCACTTTCACCCCCTTCCTTCCCAGCCCAATTTTCAGCTTTCATCGCTCTAGCGCTTTCAGTGACAATTGCGCGGTCATGCTACACTGTACCCAAATGAAATTGTTATCATTTTGTTTTCACAAATAGAGCTTTATTTTGGGGTTATTTATTCACGACTCTGTTTTTTATTTTTTGCGATATAAGCGCAAAAAAAGCGGAAATTTGGAAAAAAAACAATATTTTATTTTTTCTATTTGAAAAGAAATCCAATAAAATCAAATTTTGTCATAAATTTAAGCCAAAATGTATTCTGCTACATGTTTTTGGTAAAAAAAAATTCGTTAAGTGTATAATAATTGATTTGTGTGATCAGGGACATATGTACGCAAATGATCATGTACATATGTGTGCAGGTGATCACGTACATATGTGTGCAGATAATCATTGGGAAATGTGATTTTAGTGGGACATATGTGGGGGACATGTTTTTATTATTAGGGACATGTGTTTTTATTATTTGGGGACATGTATGTTTTGGGGACATGTGTGTTTTGGGGACATATGTGGGGACTGTGTTTGTACTGTGTGGTGTGTTGACACTAGACTGATGATCAGTGAGTAAAAAGCTGTAAAAAACAGATCATACTCACTGATCATCAGCCAGCTGCAGCGTTCTGCTCTCCTCTCCTCAGCGATGACTTCCGTGTGAGGAGAGGAGAGCCAATTGCCTAGCAACCGGCTGTTTGTTTACATCACATGACGGCCATGATTGGACACGGCCGTCATGTGATCAGGAGGGCCGATCACAGAGCCCTCCTGCCGATCTGAGATGTGCCGTGTCCGGGTGACAC
Organism: Lithobates pipiens; assembly: GCF_037356315.1. Classification (NCBI taxonomy): domain Eukaryota; kingdom Metazoa; phylum Chordata; class Amphibia; order Anura; family Ranidae; genus Lithobates; species Lithobates pipiens. The sequence continues at coordinate 519,669,807 of NW_027507903.1, read as the reverse complement.
GAGCACATCGGGATCGCGCCGCTGCGCGGGCACGCACGATCCCGCTTCTTCTGAAGGACGTTCCTGAACGTCCTATCAGGAGTAGACGGCTCCCACCCGGCCGTATATATGCAGTGGCCGGGTGGGAAGTGGTTAAGCATCTGATTAGAGCCAGAGGGTGGGCTCGGGGCACAGAGAATGCAAACGGAGCCCACCCAGGTGTGTCACAATAGCAAATATTAATTCACTGTTGTAACACTGATCCTCCTACCGGCCAATTAGAAAGCAGGTTTTGAGACCCGTCACCCGATTGGGTGAAAAGACAGGTGATCCTATTGGACGCCTAGGAGGAAGGGAGGAGCCACACACTGTAAGCTGCCAATGGACGAAAGGAAACAGAGCTGCTGTCTGCCATCCACTACCTGCCTATACAGGCTCAGTGCTGGACTGGTGGGCAGACAGCGGGGGGGGAGGTGCCACTGACCACTGGGAGGGGGAGTAGTTGTTTGCCGCCCCCCCCCCCCCAAAGAAAAAGCATTTTTATTGAGAGAGTGAAATTCCCCTTTAAGATCTGAAAAATATGTTTGTGTCTGGAAAAAAAATATTTAATGTTTGGGGGTTCTAAATAATTTTCAAGTAAAAAAATATGATTTTAACTTAACAAGTCTCAAAAAAGGCTGGGTCCTTAAGTGGTTAAAATGATTTATTTATTTACCTTTTGTTGCTAACACAAGGGGTTAACAAACCCCCATGTGACAGAATGGGCAGGTGATACTTTGCAGAGTCATTGGTGGTCTAATAGATCCCAATGTCTCCCCTGTCCTCCAAAGATTCTAACCGAGCAGAAATCTGATTGGTTAGAGAGTTCCCAGGTCGTAACTGAGAAAGAATATTCCTCAAATACTGAAGCATCTTCAAAAATGCTTTACAACAGTGTGCAGGAAACCAGCAAGGCCCGTTTACATAAGCTCTTTACTTGGTTGTGGAATGTGGTGACATTACATAGAGGTGGTGCTAGGGCACTGCTATTTAGAGTTTGGAGGACACTCCATTATTGTACCATTCTATGTTTGTGAATGTACAACTATTCAAAGGGGAACTGCACCTCTTTGGCCTCTGTACACCTAAAATATTATTTTTTTTCAACATTTGAATCTACAAGTTTTAAAATTTGGTTGCTGGGATTTTAGCACTACAATAAAAGATACACGCATTTTTAACACCTATAATTTATTGTAAATAATTTTACTGTTCATTGTATCGGACACTAACATTTTTATGCTTTTCTAAAAGTGACATATCTCAGATTTAGTTATAATCTACCTCAGTTGCCAGACTGAAGAGTAAGTTTGGGTTATTATAATGTTAAGGAAAACCTGTGTCTTATTTTCTTATTATGACTAAATTACACTGTTTAACAAAAATCCTTCCCAACTGTAAACTGTAGATTAGCATCCTTAGGCATAATCCCCTGTTTTGAGAGAATGCAATCTCCTAATTTATGAGTCTGTACTGTCACTGACTACTGCTTGTGCCATACTAATGACAAGAAACCAATCAGCAGGGTTCCCAATTATGTGATCAACATAAAAGCCAATTATGATAATCACAGGAGATCCTTTCACTGATCCCTGCACAATAGCAGATGTGGTGGTCACAGTACATTACAGTGTGTACAATGAATAAAATATCTAAAGTGGTTTCAAAGGCTCTCATTCTATACATGAAGGTAAAAAACCTTCTGTGTACAGCCCCCCCCCCCTTTGTGGCCCCCTAATACTCACTTGAGCTCCCTTTCGATCCAGCCCCATGCGTGGACATGCAAGCACAATCCGTATCAGCCCAGGGTAGCAGGTATCAGAGGACCTTGTCCCAGAATTGCCTGCACCTTTAAAAACAAGTCAGCAGTGGCAGTTTCCACATCTATGTATTCAGAGGTTCCCTTCAAAAACTAAATTGCACTATACTCAAGAAATGAATATTGAGTTTTTTTTTATAGCAATGTTAATTCTTAAAGTTCCCTTTAATATGATGGTTTTCAAATAACTAAATTTTTAACAGAAGCAGTTAGAAAACCAGTATATATGCTAAATCTTTTGAAATACTTGAAAGAAAAATGTGAAGATTAATACGTTGATATACCTGGTGATCTTTGCCATCTCATTACGGCTCAAAGTATTCAGCACTGAACAGTCCCCAATACGCTTTTTAATCCACAGCTCATACCCGATACGGGTATACAGGAGCAGCATCGCAGCAAGTGGTACCAGGAACAGAGCCACCAGGATAAAGATGGCATAGGCTCTGCGCAGTGCAGCATTGCTCCAAGACTCCAGGCAGCACACGTGGTACAAGTTATACAGCAAGTCATATTTCACCTAGAAGACAATATCAAATATTATAACTGCCAACTCCAATTACATCAAACATATTAAAACAAAACTCCACTTGCAAATGTTAATAGTAATATCCAGTATATATAGTATATTTTCAGTTAATACACATTTTATTTATTTTTCCAGTAACATTTACCTATAAGGAAAGCAAAGAAATCAACCAGCTATGAGTGTCCTAGAACAATGTTTCTCAACTCCAGTCCTCAAGTAACCCCACCAGGTCATGTTTTCAGGCTTTCCATTATTTAGCACAGGTGATTTGATCAGTTTCACTGCCTTAGTAATTACCACAGCTGTTTCATCCAAGGGAAATCCTGAAAACATGACCTGTTGGGGGGTACTTGAGGACTGGAGTTGAGAAACATTGCCCTAGAACAGTGATGGTGAACCTTGGCACCCCAGATGTTTTGGAACTACATTTCCCATGATGCTCTGGTACTCTGCATTGTAGTGGAGCATCATGGGAAATATAGTTCTAAAACATCTGGGGTACCAAGGTTCGCCATCACTGCCCTAGAAAGTATACCATATACACCACAATTAAAATGTCATCAGTTTATTCAAGGTCTTCTAAAACACAGATTATTATATACATAGGATTCAGGCTATAGCAGCTAATTTAAGATTTTTTGTTTCAGAGTACACGGTTGACCTTCCCACCTTTCAGTAAAATGATTTTATCAATTGTTATTTTCAAGCCAGATGGTTTCCAAAATTTTTAATGCTGATACAGGGAGGATTTCAACAATCAATGCACAACATGTTTTGTAGGTCTCGAACATCGAACATCCCACTTTCTAAGGCTTTACATTTCATCAGATACTTGTATACCAACAATTTATGTATATATTGTGATAGGAAGCCAGGAAATCTATGGGTTGTGTCCACAATGGTAGATATATTTGTCCCAGGTTCATGCTGTACACTGATTGCTTTTGTGTTTGTACTGTGCAAATCAGGGTTAACGAGCTCAAGTGTAACAGATAAAGCACTCAGGGCTCTATAAAACTCCCAGGTTGCTTCAACAGGGGGCTTCACCCTGGAACCAGATCTCTGTGCACAGCAGACTGGGGAGCAGCAATACCTCTGAATGGTGAGATTAAGTCTGTGGGATTAAAAGCCTATGTTTATTTCTATCTGACCGCCAAGTGTCTGGGTAGCAGAATGCTGTGGCAGAACAAGTAGCTAGGTTCCTGTGTTTTTGTAGTTAGATACCCAAAATGGCAAGGCTTTATTTTCTGTTGTGTTTTATTTTATCTGTTTTGATGCGTGCACTTTATAACCACAGACGTGTAAATAAACCACAGTTTTTGCTTTCACAAAGATCCTGCTGTCTGTCCGTGCCTACTTCACTGTGCTGTGACCCCCCCCCCACTACTGAGATAATCCCTTACATATGTATTATATATGGTGGAGGTTTAGCGGGGAAGGTGAAGTAAGGCCAGCATGGAGGAGCTACTGAGACAGCTTGCTCTGGCAAATGCAAACCAACAGCAGACAAATGCAACGTTGCAAAAGAGCCTTGCATTTCAGCAGAAAGTGCTGGAACAGCAGGAACAGAAACACCAACAACAAATAGAGGCCATCATAAAACAGTTTCAGCAAAGGCAGCAGACCGAGGCTGGAAGGGATTCTGGTAACATTCTGTCTTTTTAGGTAAGCCCCTGTTGCCAAAGATAACTGCAGATGATGACCCTGAGATGTTTCTGACCACCTTTGAAAGAAAGCAGAGAAAGAAAGTTGGCCTAAAGAACAATGGGCTGGACTAGTGACCCTCCTACTATCTGGAGAATCCCAAAAGGCTTATTTTGACTTGGAGCCTGTGGATGCAAAAAAATATGATCATTTGAAACCGGAAATATTGGCACAACTGGATGTAACCCTGGCAGCCCTTGCTTAGCGTGTCCACAATTGGAGTTATTGGCTGAGAAATGTATGACCTTATCCACTTGACCAGTAAATGGCTGCAGTCAGAATCACTGTCTGCACCAAAAATTCTGGAGTGGGTGGTCATGGACAAATTTCTGAGATCTCTCTCTACCACCTTGCAGAAATGGGTGAGCCATGGAGATCCGGAAACAGCAGACAACCTGTAGACCTTGTGGAAAGGTACCTAACGGCTGAGAATCTGACGTCTTCCCTCAAAGATTAACAGACTTTCCCCCCCAAGACCACACCATGCCCAGCTACGGGTAAGACCACACCAAGGGATGGGGGTGGAGAGAGGGAAAAATGGGAAACATAAGGTATTTTTGGGACTGCTTCTAATGTCTGGTTAGAGTGGCCTGGAAGACTAATACCGCAGGAGGTGACTAGAAAGTTAATTTGTTACCACTGCCGAGAAGAGGGACATAGTGGTAGTGGTAGTTTGCCCAGCTATTGATGAACCAATGCACTGTGACTTTCTTACAGAGAGATGACAGTCCCTATTTGCAACTACATGCACTGCAGTAAAGGGAAATGAGAAACCTTTTATGCAAAATGTGTGTAGATGATAAAAATGTTGTTGTATTGTTGTATTCAGGTAGCCTTGTTACCTTGGTAAAAACTGAACTGGTGGTGGGAAAAACCTTGCACCCTAGGGAAATGGCGATCATTTGTGTACATGGGGACACTCGAGAGCATCCGTTGACTAGGGTATCCTTTGAAACCTCCCTTGATAACCTGTGTCACCAGATGAGTTTGTTTCCCCGACTACCACATGACGTCATTGTGGGAAGGGATTTCCCAAAATTCTGAGAGCTCTTCAGAGTATTAGCAGGGGAAACAACAGGGCCTAGGGAAGAGTCTGCAACCTCAGAAGAGGAACAGTGACCTCTAGTGTTTGATGATCTAGTGGTACACAGAGAAAGTTTTGCCACTGAACATTTGAAAGACCGCACATTACTAAGGGCCTGGGAGAATGTAGTGAAAATAGATGGTGAATTAGTTAACCCTGATGAGAGGATTGCCCTCCCATACTTCATCATGGAAAGGGATCTGTTATACTGGGTGTCACAGAGTGTAGAGGAAACCATTGAGCAACTGGTGGTGCCTAAACCTTACCGCAAGTTGGTCTTAGAACTGGCCTATGAGCACATTCTTGGGGGAAATTTAGGAGCTGAAAAGACCTGGGGTTGAATCACACAGAGGTTCTATTGTCCTAGGATCACTAAGGTAGTGGAAATGTACTGTTTGCCCTTTCCAGTGTGTCAGATTTCTGCACACATGCCACATTTCCATAGTCCTTTGGTACCCCATCATTGAGGCCCCTTTTGAGAAGATCGCCATGGATTTGGTTGGCCCCTTGCTGAAGTCCGCTAGAGGTCACCAGCATATATTGGTAGTAATGGACTATGCCATCCAGTGCCGATCCTTACCTCCCTGGGGCCCTAAGCAAAATTCTGCTAACGGGCCCTCTACCTGACCCATGATGCCGTGAGCTATTTAAACCATTTGCCGTTGCTACACAGTCACACCTGACACTTCAGTGCTCCCAGTACAATCCTCCCTCCTTTAACCTCCTCGCGCCCGCCCTATAGCCGAATGACGGCCGTAGAGCAGGCGCGTTCGTTCGGGCGGTCGTCCCTGGACGGCCTGATGTTTACTTCCGCAATGCGCGCCGCCGCGGGCGCGCATCGTGGAAGTTCTGTGTTCGCCGTGTCCCCCGGGGACAGGCAAACACAGATCGCTGTAAACGGCCAATCACAGCGGCCGTTTACAGCGTGATCGGCGTGTCCAATGGGAGATGATCTCATATGTAAACATATGAGATCATCTCGCAGCGCCGCTCTCCTTCCTCGCACAGACAGTGCGAGAGGGGAGAGATGAACGGCTGCAGCGGCAGCCGTTCTGATTGTGGGAAAAAAATAAATTAAAAAAATGAAATAAAAAGTGCCATCCGCCCCCAGCAGTGCCATCCGCCCCCAGCAGTGCCATCCACCCCAGTGCTACCTGCCCCCAGTGCCATCCACCCCAGTGCTACCTGCCCCCAGTGCCATCCACCCCAGTGCTACCTGCCCCTAGTGCCATCCACCCCAGTGCTACCTGCCCCTAGTGCCATCCACCCCAGTGCTACCTGCCCCCAGTGCCATCCACCCCAGTGCTACCTGCCCCCAGTGCCATCCACCCCAGTGCTACCTGCCCCCAGTGCCATCCACCCCAGTGCCATCCGCCGTCAGTGCCACCTGCCCCCAGTGCCACCTGCCCCCAGTGCCACCTGCCGTCAGTGCCACCTGCCGTCAGTGCCACGTGTCATCAGTGCCACATAGTGCCATCTGTCATCAGTGCCACGTATCAGTGCCATTTGTCATCAGTGCCACCTGTCAGTGTCACGTGCCATCTGTTGTCAGTGTCACGTGTCATCAATGCCACTTATCAGTGCCATCTGTCATCAGTGTCACGCGTCATCGGTGCCATGTATTAGTGCCATCTGTCATCGGTGGCACATATTAGTGCCACGTATTAGTGCCATCTGTCATCGGTGCCACGTTTCAGTGCCACGTGTCATCAGTGCCACGTATAAGTGCCACGCGTCATCAGTGCCACATATTAGTGCCATCTGTCATCAGTGCCACATATTAGTGCCATCTGTCATCAGTGCCACCTGTCATCATTGCCACGTATCAGTGCCATCTGTCATCAGTGTCACTTGTCATTGTCCTGGTGCTTCAAAAGTGTAATAAATAGTCAACAAGTTAGATGTGTAACTTATGTTCCTAGAACACATGATGGCGCTACCTGCATGTTGGGCCTCTCTATGTGGCCAGGCTGTGAAAAAGTCCCACACATGTGGTATTGTAATACTCAGGAGGAGTAGCAGAATTTTTTGGGGGGTGTCATTTGTGGTATACACATGCCACGTGAGAGAAATAACCTATTACAATGACAATTTTGTGGAGAAAAAAAAAATATGAAAAATCTTAATTTTGCAAAGAATTGTGGGAAAAAAATGACAACATCAAAAAGCTCACTATACCTCTTACTAAATACCTTGGAATGTCTACTTTCCAAAAAGGGGTCATTTGGGGGGTATTTGTACTTTCCTGGCTTGTTCGGGTCACAAGAAGCGAGATAGGCCACCAGTACATCAGATGTGATCAATTTTGTGCGATTCGCACCACAGCTTGTAGACTCTCTAACTTTCACAAAGACCAAATAATATCCACTAATTTGGGTTATTTTTACCAAAGACATGTAGCAGTATAAATTGTGACCAAAATTTATGAAGAAAAATTAATAATTTGCATAATTCTGTCACAGAAACAAAGAAATATGCGTTTTTTTTCAAAATTTTCGGTCTTTTTTCATTTATAGCGCAAAAAATAAAAACCCCAGAGGTGATCAAATACCACCAAAAGAAAGCTCTATTTGTGGGAAAAAAAGGACAAAAAATTCATTTGGGTACAGTGTTGCATGACTGAGTAATTGTCATTCAAATTGTGAGAGCACCGAAAGCTGAAAATTGGTCTGGGCAGGAAGGTGTTTAAGTGCCCTGTAAGCAAGTGGTTAAACAAAACAGTCATTGAATAACTACAATGATATAGCACAGAATGAGGTTCAAACAAACAATATTTATTGAATAGAGTACATCAAGGTCCCCAGAAAGCCCCTCCTTACATCAGGGTCCCCAGAAAGCCCCTCCTTACATCAGGGTCCCCAGAAAGCCCCTCCTTACATCAGGGTCCCCAGAGAGCCCCCCTTACATCAGTGTCTTCAGAGAGCCCCCCTTACATCAGTGTCTTCAGAGAGCCTCCCCTTACATCAGGGTCCCCAGAGAGCCTCCCCTTACATCAGGATCCCCAGAGAGCCTCCCCTTACATCAGGATCCCCAGAGAGCCTCCCCTTACATCAGGATCCCCAGAGAGCCTCCCCTTACATCAGGATCCCCAGAGAGCCTCCCCTTACATCAGGATCCCCAGAGAGCCTCCCCTTACATCAGGATCCCCAGAGAGCCTCTCCTTACATCAGGATCCCCAAAGAGCCTCCCCTTACATCAGGGTCCTCAGAGAATCTCCCCCTACATCAGGGTCCCCAGAGAGCCCCCCTTACATCAGGGTCCCCAGAGAGCCTCCCCTTACATCTGGGTCCCCAGAAAGCCCTTCTTTTTATCAAAGTCCACACAGAGGTCCCCCTTACATCAGAGTCTATACAGAGGTCCCCCTTACATCAGAGTCTATACAGAGGTCCCCCTTACATCAGAGTCCACACATAGGATCCCCCTTACATCAGAGTCTGCACAGAGGCCCCCCTTACATCAGAGTCTGCACAGAGCCCCCCCCCCCCCTTACATCAGAGTCTGCACAGAATTTCCACTTACACTGTAAGGAGGAGCTCTGTGGACTCTAATTTAAAGGGTAATTCTGATTTAAGGGGGGGTCTGATGTAAGGGGTGTTCTGGAAACCTTGATTTAAGGGGGAATGCTGTAACTGTTCCTTTGAATCTTACAATATTCGTGTACTATGTGCTTCTATACATACACACATTAATGTAAGCACAGTCTTAAGGGCTAGTGTGTCGGTTGCTTGGCGATCCAGTCTATCCGCTAGCTGTCAGACCCCCAGCACCTCCTAGCATTCTCAGTGATTCCCTGTCTTCCTCTGTCTTGCCAATGCCATTACCTTCATTCTTCACCCTGCTCCTGTGATCTCCACGGTTCTGCTCTCAGCCAGGGCTGGACTGGGAATAAAAACCAGCCCTGGAAAAAATTTCATACCAGCCCTACAGCATTATTATACCAGCCCAACAGCATAACGTCATTATTTTCTTGTTCATGAAACAGAAAACCATACATTTTAAAGCACATTTGATGAAGAATGTATTATATATAGATATGAAATCACATAGGGATATATATATATATATATATATATGCAAATTCCAGTTAAAAGTGGTCAATTATCAAGGGGGACCCCAGGAACTCAGAACGTGGGGGGGGGGACCACCTTCCGCAGAAAGAATACACTAAGGTAAGGGGGGGTGAGTTACTAATATAAGGGGGAAACCCTTTATATCAGTGCCCCTTACATTATTGTATTCACTCCCCCTTACATCAGTGACCCCCCCCCCCCGACTTGCCTGGTGGTGCTGTCACTGACCTCCTCTCAGGTACACTGTGCAGGGCTCAGTCAGTCGGCTCCAGCTCAGTGGCTCTGGTTTTATCCTATAGTCTCCTCTCCACAGTCCACACAAGTCTGAGTTTTCCCATGACCCCCATACCACTCCCACTTTTGACTCCTCTCCAGACTCCCTCAGAGACTGCAGACATGATGCAGGAGATGGTCAGAGACTGCAGACTTGATGCAAGAGCTCAATGCAGCCTTACCAGTGCCCATCAAGTGCAGCCTCACTGTCCCCATCAATGCAGCCTCACTGTGCCCATCAATGCAGCCTCACTATGCCCATCAATGCAGCCTCACTGTGCCCACCAAATGCAGCTTTACTCTGCCCGTGAATTCAGTCTCACTGTGCCCACCATTGCAGCCTCACTGTGCCCATCATTGCAGTCTCCCTGTGCCCATGAATGCAGCCTCCCTGTGCCCATCAAATGCAGCTTTACTGTGCCGTGAATGCAGTCTCAACGTGCCCATGAATGCAGCCTCACTGTGCTCATCATTGCAGTCCCTCCTGTGCCCCATGTCCCAGTCTGCAGTCCCTGTCTGTGGGAAGGTGTGTTGTTGATGCTCGGTACGGTACTTTGCATGCCAGCAGGATATCCATGATGGCCAGCAGCAGGCAGGGTCTGTTCTCGTTTTGGATGGGGATGGTGCTCCTTCCAGAAGATCTGTTTGCTGTGAGATAGAGTGGTCCCTGGCCACCTGCACCTTCAGCCAACCTCATTTTCCGGCCCCAGTCAGCCTGTCCTCTGGTCCTGGGGAAGTGGAGAGCACTGGGTGGGAGCTGGAGAGAAGGGGGTGCAGAGAGTACTGGTGGGGTTGGAGAACACTTGGGTGGGGGCAAAGAACAGGGGGGAGTGGAGATCACAGGGGTGGGGAGTGGAGAGCACTGGGGGGGCCAAAAAGAACAGGGGTGGAGAGCACGGTAAGCTGAGAGCACTGGGGGGCTAAGAGTGTGGGGTGGTGAAGACCACTGGGGGGCGCAGAAAAACAGGAGTGGAGAGCATGGGGGCTGGAGAGTCCTGGGGGGTACAAAGAGCAGAGGGAGAGCTTGAGAGCACCAGTGGGGGCCAGAAAGAACAGGGGTGGAAAGCACGGGGGACTGGAGAGCACTATGGGGGGTGGAGAGCACTGGCAGGGTTGGAGAGCACATGGGTGGGCGCTAAATGCAGGGGGAGTGGAGAGTACAGAGGTGGGGAGTGGAGAGTGCTGGGGGGTGCCAAATAGAACAGGAGTGGAGAGCATGAGGGGGGTAGAGAGCACTGGGGGCTGGAGAGCGATGGGTGGAGCTTGAGAGCACCAGGGGGCCAGAAAGAACAGGGGTGGGGAGAATGTGGGGCTGGAGAGAACTGAGGTGGGGGCTGGAGAGTGATGGGGAGAGCTGGAGAGCACTGGGAGGTGAGAAAGAACCTGGGGGGGGAGAGCACTGGGGGGAGATTCAGCGGCTGCATGGAGGAATATAGAAGGCTCATTTCCTCTATATGCCCCCCATCTATCCTCTTATCCAGGCACTGTGGCACACAGGGCGGGCTGTACGGGCGGCATCTCATCCTATGGATCGCAGAGCTGGCTGGCTCTGTGTTCAGCGGCCGTGCTGTAACACAGTCCCGCCCCTCCAGACTGGCTCGTGTGATAGGCGGAACGTTGATTCTATCTACTATCACACGAGCCAGTCTGGGGGAGCGGGACTGTGTTACAGCACGGCTGCCGAACACAGAGCCAGCCAGCTATGTGATCCACAGAAGGAGAGGAGAGAGCAGAGCAATGTAGCTGCTATTAAAAGCGGCCTCAGGGCAGGCGGCCTACCGGGAAATCTCTCGGTATCCCAGTAGGCCAGTCCAGCCCTGCTCTCAGCTATCCCTAGTGTGTGTTCCTGCCTGCAACCCAAATCCTGGCACCTGTATTATCCTCTGAGCACTCCAGCATACCTGTATTATCTGTGATTCCCTGTGCGTTCCGACCAGAAACTTGTTACCACTCCAAGCCAGCCCTCCTCCATCGGGGCCCGCCCGGGGAAGGGGAGGAGGAGGGTGGAGAGGCCATCTGGAAATAGGTGCTGCTGGGGGATTGTCTGAGCAGATTGGAGCTCCGGGAGCAGAGCCCAGGCCCGGACTGGGACAAAAAAATAGGCCCGGGCAATTTAGACTGAGCATCCAACTTTTCTAGGGACCGGGGGGAGTTCTCAGCTGACATTCGCGGGGGTGGCTGGTGTCATTCCTCCACACTGTAATGTGCAGGGACACTGTGATATAAAGGGGACGGCACTTTAAAGGGGCACTGCAATGATTACAGTGCCCCTTTACAGTGCAGTCCCCTTTATATTACAGTGTCACAGTCCTATTGTGACCATATAATGCTAGTACTGTCTGTCTCTTATTTTGCCCACACTTCCCAGTGACACTGTACTGCTCTCTTTCTGGTGCTGCGGTACAGCGTGGCTCTCTCTTTGGTGGTGCGGGTACAGTGTTGCTCTCTTTGGTGGTGCGGGTACAGTGTGGCTCTCTTTGATGGTGCGGGTACAGCGTGGCTCTCTCTTTGGTGATGCAGGTACAGCGTCGCTCTCTTTGGTGGTACGGGTACAGTGTGGCTCTCTTTGATGGTGCTGGTACAGCGTGGCTCTCTCTTTGGTGATGCAGGTACAGCGTCGCTCTCTTTGGTGGTACGGGTACAGTGTGGCTCTCTTTGATGGTGCTGGTACAGCATGGCTCTCTCTCTGGTGGTGCGGGTACAGCGTGGCTCTCTCCTTGTGGTGCGGGTACAGTGTGGCTCTCTCTTTGGTGGTGCAGGTACAGCATGGATCTCTCTCTGGTGGTGTTGGTACAGCTTGGCTCTGTCTGGTGGTGTGGTGCAGCGTGGCTCTCTCTGGTAGTGTGGTACAGCATGACTCTATCTGGTGGTGCTGAGGCTATTAGTTCCCCAGCACAGTCCTCTCTTTTGCTTTCCATGGGTTCTGTAGTAGCTGCTAAAAGCACTCCTCAGCTTGTTTCCAGGTTTTCTCTTTCACCCCAGCAGAGTGCATGCTGGGGACTGTAATCTGCTCCCTGCTGAGAACAAGTGGGCCAGCTATCTCTGGGACTACATTTCCCATGATTCCCCTCTAGTTGCATCTGATTGGCCCTTCACTGTAGCCAATGGAGAGGGAAGAACAACAGACGGCACACGAAGGCCATCATGAGAAGGGGAGGGGGGCAAGCGGGGGAAGCATTGTGTCAGCAGCCTGCAGCTCTCCCCACCGTGCGGACGCCCACGGCTGGAGGAGGAGAGCAGAATTGTTAGCACAGCTCTGAGGCTGAGTTGTGTGTGAGTGAGACACACAGCTCAGCCCATGCAGCCGCCAGAAATGACAAAGGCACAGCCACTTGGTGGCCGCCGCTTACCTCCCACTGGGCAGCCTGATCATTAACAGGCCACGAAGAGAGCCGATTCGCCCTTGGGCCCCCCCCCAGAGCGGCGGGGCCCTACGCAGCTTGTGTAGTGAGCGTATAGAGCGGAATGGCTCTGATGCCATCCGCTACCCAGAAGTGATTCCTCCCCAAAACACCTCTACCAAAACTATTGCCAAAGAACTATTTCAGGTTTTCACCTGTATAGGCATTCTTAAAGAAAGTATTAACTGACCAGGGCACCTCGTTTATGTTTAGAGTAATCAAAGAGCTTTGCAAACTTCTTAAAGTGAACCAATTATGTATCACCCTCAAACAGAATAATTTTTAAACCATTTGTCACCATGTAAACTCTGCAGACTTTTGTAAGTGAAAACCAGGAAATAGTTACAGAAAAATTCAAACAAGCCCTTCTGGCACCAACAATCATGCAATGGTTAAATCACTGAGACCACATTTCTTTATTTGCTCTGTCCAAAGCATGATCTCTCCCTGGTCTATGTTCTTCTTGTAGGCCATATTCACACATATGCAGGTTGCAGTTTGCATATTCCAGGTGCATTTTGAGTTTTTCAATACACATTTTTGATCCTTTCCATAAAAATGCACATATGTGAACTACACCCATAGGAAACCATGTTAAATGGACTGTAGTGTGTTTCTGCAAAACTGAAAACGCACTAAAAAATGCATAGATGTGAACGGCCTTAGTCTTAATCTTCCCAAGTGTTTTGCCTTGATGTGAATCCACATACTTTAGGTCTCTGACCACCTGCCTTATGTCTAGCCATTAACTTACCTCTAATGTCTGCACATGCAGCATTGGAGAGCCTACTACAATAGCGATTGTCCACACAAGCCCTGCAAGAAATAGAGAGATTTAGTTTTCAGTAAAGTATTGAAATCCCTGTCAAGTTTTTATTGCTACCTGGGAGCCTGTGGAGAAGAGACTGAAAATCCAACATTTTATAGTTGCCACTGGATTTAGGAGATTAGGTGAATCTTCAAATTAGTTCACCTGTCCAAGTGACTAAGTTTTTATTTCCCTTAACTTTGAAGAGATTTTCCTTCACTTTCTGTTGCGATTCTAGTTCAGTAAATGAAAAAAAAAAGTTTGGGCAGCACAGTGGCTAAGTGGTCAACTTCCACCTAGTAGCATTACAGTTGCCAGTTTGAATCCCAACCATGGTACTACCTGCACTAGGTTTGCATGTTCTCCCTGTGCCTGCATTGGTTTCACTGGGGTATTCTGGTTTCCAACAACACTCCAAGCCATGCTGGTAGGTTACTTGGTTCCTGTCTAAAATAAGCCTAGTATATGAATGTGAGTTAAGGACCATAGATTGTAAGCTCCTTGAGCGCAGGGACTGATGTTAATGTACGATGTATATGTGTAAATTGACGGTGGTATATTGGTAAGAAATTTGCTCAGCATACTGATTGACTTGAGTTCTTAACATATTTTCAAACTTTTTATGTTTATTTATTTATTTGATACAATGTGAAAAAGTTAGAAACTCTGGTAACTGTAACTGTGAGAGGAAGAGAAGTCGGGTTGACATCGGACCTGAAACTGTGAATGAGGACACACCGGACCCCTGCTGTGAGCCCATGCGGCGATAGTGTGAACCCAGCCTCAGAGTTTCATCCTCTTGTATGATGTGTTGTAAATCATGGATTATCTTTCTTATCTCTTCTAGTGCTTAATTTTGTGAATCAGTACTGCTCAAACCTTGCAGAAGGGGGCATACCCCGAAAGCTTGTCCTAAAAAATTGTATGTTAGTGCAAATAAAAAAAGTATCACGGACAGTACTCAATTGTTTCTGTTGCAAGTGCATTAATATTGCTACAATCATCTCAAAAGAAAAAAAACTGGAAGTGGAAGCTGTACCAGATATTGCACTCTCCAGTTTTAGTAAATAAACCCCACTGTGTCAATAAAACATAATAAATATACAATAAAAAAGATATGAATGCAGTACAAAGGACTTACTAAATCTATTATTTACGTACATTCTGGGGTGCTTCAGAGCTTCCAAATTCTCTGCTGCCTTATAGCAAATCAGTCACTAAATTAAAACAAAATCCAACCCCATTCCCTCACAGTGGACTAAGCATCCTCCAGAGCCATTACTTATTCTTAGTGCCACTGGCTATTGCCCTGATCCATAGCACAGCCCTGTTTAAAATGCCAATACTTGCGAGAATAGAGGTATAAGTACTGAGTATGTTTAGACTCCTAGAGGGCACATAGAGGGCACATAGTCCTTAGTGGGAGGTTGGGCTTTATTTTACTTATAGCTTTAATCAAGATCAGGAACCATCTCTGTATCTTACTGCAGAAAGTAATCAAGAGACACTTTCTATCACCCAGCGGTAGATAAATGATTTATCAGTGACTTCATTACTACTCTGCATAGTGAAGAAAGAGAGAGAATTGGTGTAAATTGCTTCTCATTTACAGTTTACAAAACGTATTTTGTCCTCAGATAGGAGTCTATTAGGATTAATCATGTGTATATATAGATCTACTGGCCGACATCCTGCCAGCCGAGCCTCCCACTTGATCTACTTCTGAACAATCTAAGAAGCCTATGGAAGGTGGTGTTTGTAATATTCCAGAACAGAAATAGTTATGAATATACAATAAAATGCCTTGCAGCATATGCAGAGATTTTTTCATTCTTTTGAAATAGCAAAAGTAGACTCCCCGCTAACATTTACCGGCACATATTTCTCAGAGCATCACGGAATTAAAAAAGATCATGGTAAACTACCTGACCACTGTGTTTTATCTATAACTTGCTCAATACTCTCTTTTTATCATAGTGGAGGACTTATATTATGAAGGGTACACTGTATTTGTAATCAAATGCGGTAAGGGGAAGTTCTTCTTAACAAACAATTTATTTAAAGTGGACCTTTATTAAATTTTACTACTGTCATGTATCTTATTCCTCCCTTCCCCTTGCAGCAAATTGCAACACAAATAAAAAAAAAACATTAAAGGGGGTTTCTTTTTCTGTGGAGTGCAAAGAGTGCTTCTGCCTTTCTTGTCTAGGTGAGAATGACACCCCCCTGCCCCAAACCTGGGATACCCATGCCATTCATCCCAGGAGGCTTCAGGGTTATGTAGAACATACTTCGCATGCAGTGTGAATTGTCATCAGGGGGCTAACTGACAAGGCCAACAAGAGTCAGGTGGCCTCATAGGGACATCTCCAAATAAAATTGCAGCCCAAGACTCACTGAATTAGCTGTGAGCGTGAGTATTTCAACCTAAACTAGCAGACAAGATAAGAGGGCATTAGAAATCAAAATTAACCCGGGGGGGGGGGCAGTTTCCTTTTTTTTTAAATATCAGGAACTAATGTCCTCTGCAATATACATTTTGTATATTCATCAATATGTGATATGTGAACTTGGATTTAAGGATCATTAAAGTGTTACTAAACCCACAACAGTAAAAATCAGTCAGTACATGCAGTAAAGCATGCTTGTTATACTCACTGTGGAACCTCCCCTGTGGAACCATCCTCTATATTGTGTAAAAATGCTGTTTGATCCTGTCGTCTCTGAATACCGCCCCCCCCCCCCTTTTTTTCACTGTCCCCAAACCATCTACTAATAGAACAGAGCCTCTGGGGTATTCTGCACATTCTCAGATTGGTGTATATTGCTAGAGAGTTTTTTTTTCTTGGGAGAGTGCATGTGATCAACACCGGGCCAATCAGGACTGTACAGACATAGAGTCAGGGGACTTGCAGCCTCATAGGACAGTCAGAGTAAATTAAAATTCCTCCTATAAGCTTTAACCAGTGCTCGACTGGACATTGATAAAAGTCAGATTACTACATACTGCTGATGATAAAAGGTATTTGGCCATTCATATTTACTAAAACTATGGAATTTCCATGTTCTGTGTACTGTGGGAGACCAGATATAGTGAATGCAGGGTTCTGGTCTCCTCCCTGTAGCTCCAGCTTCCTGCTGGAGCTACAGGGAGCTAACACACTTTAATTGTGTTAGCTCCCTGTAGCTCCATCAGGAAGCCCATCCTAATGGATGTTTGCAAGGAGCAGCAATCTTTCACCGGAATGCTGCATACTGAGATGTGGATTTTCTGGTATGACTCCTCTCTGGTAACAGCACAGTGTTTCCACCAAAGAAAAGACAGTTTATGTTAACCTAAGTAAAGCATTGAATTGTCAAGCAGGAGAACAGTCTATATCTGTGGTTAAGACGGCCTTGTGGCAAAGCCGTATCACATGCAAAATAGGATGGAAAGCAGGCAACAAACAGCAGAATCCAGAAAACAGGCTGGGTCATATCTAAAGTATCAGCAGCAACGAAAAGGGGTACTAACATGCTACAGAAGGAGGAACTTTTATGCTCATGTTTTTGCACAAGCTAATTTTGAATTGATGCCTGGAGACATCACCTCCTTGTGCTGTAATGTCTACTAGGTAGTATGGGCATGTGCCTAAGACCAGTATAAAAAAAAAAAAGGCACTGGAAATTAAGAGATGGTTTACTTCCTGCGTGATATAAGGAGGAGCTGACAGTTCCTGACACAGGCTACCATATAATATGATTGTGCTGAACATACTACATATATGCTGGCTGCATTTTGCACAGTTTCATCAGCCTTTTATATAAACAGATGCTGATATGACACTATTGACATTGCTGCACTGTTTATCAGAACACTCAAATTGATAGCTGTGATTAAAATGTTAATGTGATATCATGACCACATGTGCGTTTTCCTCTGATGAAGTAATAACATTACAGCAGCAGAATGGATGTCAGTGGAACTTTGCATACTGGATTTCAGACTGGTATATTTATGGTAGCTGAAAATACATATTGTGAGATGTTGTATTTATGTTAATATTTATTTTATGGTGTATGCTTTTCAAATAATTATGTTATGTATGCTACTATTATATACACGATCTCCACTGTGTTTAATGTGCTCTTGCTTGAGCCCAGCAACACAGGCTGTAGACCCCCTGATGTTTTATGGCTCTGGCTCTCTGTACAGAGATGGGTAAAAGATTCTGGGTCTTCCGATATCCTTTGTTGTCAAGGACCATGTCTTGCCTTTTCTTCAGTCAACAAGTAGACTGGCTGATGATCAAAAGGCATTGCATGATAGAATTTTGCTTTAACTTTTAAAAGAAATGAACCACAGGACATACTAATAAAAACTACAAAAATTGAGGCTATTTAGACTGTGTGTTTAAAGTTTGGGGTCACAATTTTAGACCATGGTCTCCCTGGCACAACAGACAATACAAGGATAGCAATACTATACTACGTGGAAAAATGACCTGTCCTAACACAAGGGACTTTTCTTTAACTTAACATCAGTATTGTTTTATATTTGTTTCATGTTGGAAATATTTACCCAATGACAATAAAATATCAGTTGAAAGCCTCTGTGGCAGAGTTGGAGCTATCTATCCCCATTAACTGTGTCAGTGGCCAACGAAAAACAGTCTGCTATAAAATCCAAAAGGCGTTCTGACTCTAAGGCCGCGTACACACGGGCGGACTATCCGTCCAACTAAGTCCGTCAGACAATCCGACAGACAGTCCGTCCTACTTTTGAATGAACGGACTTGACCACACACAACGAACAGACAGTCCGCTGAAAGCTTGCGCGATGACGTGTACAGCACGTACGACGGGACTAGAAATACGACGTCCAATACACTGCAATGCAACCTTCGGCCGTGTAAATCCTTTCTGAGCATGCGCCATACTTAGTCCGTCCAACTTCCCTAATCACGAGCGGACTGTCCGCTGAAACCAAGTTTGGACGGACAATATTACGGAAATTCCGAAAGACTTAGTCCGCCAGACTCTCCGCTGAAAAAGTCCGCTGAAGCCCACACACGAGCGGATTGTCCGCTGAAACACGTTTCAGCGGACCAAGTCCGTCAGACAGTCCGCCCGTGTGTACGCGGCCTAAGCTGTTCCAATAAAATTCTAATAAAATAATAAAATTAGCTTTCATTGTTATTTCTGTCCCTATTGGGAGATTCTGCTCATCCCTGTCCCAGTGACCAATTAGGAAGAACAAAAAAAACCTCCCAAATCAAAACAGAGCAAAACATTTATAATAATGCTATGCTTTAAGGTGGCACTTCAGTTAAAAACAGAAGTTCTGCTGTTCCTATTCCTCCCCCCTCCCCTTTGCCACAAATGCAAATCATTTTTTTTGGGGGGTACCTAGTTTTGACTTTGCCTAGGCAATCCAAGCAGAAGATTGACCCCCCCCCCCCCCACCCTCTCAGCCTCCTGGGACACTTCTCAAGTCCCAGAAGCATGTGAGACCATCCACAGGGTTCAGCATGGCTCACACATGCGCATTGGGGAGATGGCTGTGAAGCCACAAGGAGTCACACTTGGCTTCTAAATGTCAACATGGCAGTGCCAGATATCCGAAGGCCGATGGATTACCAGCCCGGGTGAGGACAGCACTTGATCACAGGACAGAAAATGACCTTTTATTAAAAGTGAGCAGCTGACTTTTCCTTATTTTTTATTTTATTTTTTTTAAATGAAAGATCTTCTTTAAGGGGGTGTATGGTCTTTACAATGTTCTGCTTTTAGAGTAACACATAAGAGAGCAGAAAATAATCTAATCAGGACATATATTATTTGAAAACCTTGTTTATATATACATTACTTGTAATAATAAATGAAAATAGGGATGGCCATATTTGCAGACCCTATTTCCTGCTTTGCAATGCCATATAGTTGTGCTTTGTTGCCTTTTCTCATTTTAAACTCAGTAAATCTGAACCTTTTACAAGTGTAGTTGGCCTGCTGGGAAGTCAACAAAAAACCTCCTGCTAGTCTCGTGGCATAGCATATAATTGCACAATTAGGATGAAGAGGAAGAGTAGAGGGTTCTCCTTTATTCATTGATTTGAAAATCTGTTCTTTGATGTCATATCAATGTTGGAATAAACTCTGTGGAGGCTCCTAGGCAATCAAAAGCCGCTAGTTGGAGATGACCATCACCACTGTACATTACACATGAGTAGATTGCACCATTTTTTTTCAAACTGACACTTGAAAGTGCTAAGTTGTTATTGGGTACATAACAATAATCTAGTATTTTCTCTATAGAGTCTTTATTGTAAAGCTTTAAATTCCTTTGGGTTAATAATTTTTTTCTATGTATGTCTTTCTTCTTATTTCAGTTCTGAAGTTTACAACCACTTTAAGGAATGTATTTAGTAAAGAAGAATATTACCATATGCTTACCAAGCATTTTGTAGGCCCTCCTGTTTGTGTACTGCCTCTTCATTTTCAGTGGATGGACTATTCCTTGGTATCTTTCCACTGCAATGCAGGTCATTGTTAATGTGCTGGCCACAACGGCTGTTGTCTGAATAAAGGGAACCATTTTACAGACAAAAGGCCCTAAAAGGAAACAAATATATAAGTAAATCATTTAGTACTAAAACTATATTTATGTTATGATATTTTCCTAAGTATGCATTCTAAAATAAAAAAGTAAATAGCAACCCTGGCATCCAAATACCAGTGCTACCAGTTCTAATAGCAACCTGAAAATATGGAGTCTATTGCAAAGTAAGTAAGAGTTACAAAGCAAGTAACGGAAGTGTGGAATACTTTTTCTAACACTGGTACACTTGCCTGCAAATCAGGCCCCATACACTTAAAATGTTTCACTACAGATCTGCTGTAAAAGTAATACTATTGTGTTCAGGTTATTTCATCTTAACACATGCTCAGACAATTGAAGGACCTCAATAATCAAAGATATTGTGTTCTTATAACAGCGTGTGATTGATGCATGTTATTGGAGTAGCCAATTTTTGTCAGATGCCTTTGTTTATATTGTTGTCACATTTACATACAGACCAAGCTTTCCACAAAAACTGACAGTGGTTGGAACAAACTGTATGGCTATCAACCAATTAGGAATTCTTTCAAGGGTTGGAAGAAAATGGCTTGGGCCATCTAAAGAAGAGCAATGTGAAACCAGTCCCTTCCGAAACAGAGAACTTGAGCTAATCACTGGGAATGTTTTTGCCCAGATATTCTTGTGCAGGAAAGGGTAGGTACATTTTGAAATAACTGGACAATTTGAAAAAACATTCTTTGAAATATAGTTCCATGTTAGTTTTTTCCCCAAAGCATATTTGTTACAAACTAGGGAAATTTAAATGCTGCACAGGATGAAAAAAGACAGGCTGATCCATAGAAAGATATAAACTTCTCCTTTAATCGGCAAAGCACAATTTTCCTGTAAAAGTAGAGCTTGCGTACTCACCTCTCCGACCTCTACTGACTTAATATAATGGGTGGCCTCATTGAAAAATAAGGAGAACGGAATATATTTGCAGGGTGTTTGACCAGTACCTGTGCACAACATTTGAACATGGGAAGAAAAATACACCAATGTAGTGGTAACATTGATACCTTTCAGACTTACCTGAACACGCTTTTACAACAACAAATCTAACCATGTAAATATGAAACATGACAATTCCAATATGATTGGCAATCCAATAATGTGTAGGCTCATAGGCATAATTGGGAATATGAAAACATTCAAACATTAACAAGCCAAGTTCAGCTTCTCAATTCTTACCAGCTTTAGTTGTAGAATGGGGTACTTTATAGTGGGACTGTTTTTCACCTGGCAGTCTTTATTTATCATTTGTTTACAATAATAGATAGAAAGAAATGTAAAGTATAAACATAAACCCACTCTCTGTTAATGCTGAAGTACAATGTTTTATTTTTTTAATGAAGTATTATTTATTTAAATGTAATCATAGACATATATTAAAGATCCTAATTGACCTTGATGCTAAAAAGGGGTCCATCCAGAAAAACAAAAGAGGAAAAGGTTTTGATAAACCAGAGCTAGAGAAAGGGATTGAAGAACAAGGTCCTGGTTGAGATTAAAGTCAGAAACAACCTTAGGCCTCCACATCGCCTTGTCACGTTCAGACACTCCTTTTGCAGAAGTGATGGTCACAAGAAAGACAACCTCATAGGTGAGAGTAGACAAACAAATTTTGTCATAAAAGGGTTCAAACTGCATTTTTAGAGCACAGAACCAGATTAAGATCTCATGGAGTCACTAGGGAATGGACAAGGTGGGAGCTACATGGAAGACCCCCTGTGCAAAGGTCTTATTCAAAGAGTGAGAGGCCAAAAACTCTGAGTTAGAATGGAAAGGGCAGACATCTGAACTTTGATGGCTGCAGGAATGTGAAAATTCACCCTAGGGAGAAGCTCCTCAAAGTGAGGAATGCCTTTGTGTATAATGATAAACCTTACAGGTCCCGCATAGACTTCATAGTCTTAGGTATCATAGGAATCATTGACATAAAGATGTCCTTGTCCCTTACAATTTGAGACTGAAAGGCCTTGCTGTTAAACTTAGTGACCAAGAAGCAGGATGGCAAATTAGCCTAGAGAGAGACGATCTAGATGATCTGGCAGTGTCAACCAAGCCTCTACCAAAGGTCTTACCAGGTCAACACATCACATTAACCCAGACCAGTTTGGAGCAATGAGGATCGCCAGAAAGCCTTCCATCTCAATCTTGCAGAACCAATGAGGTAGAAGTGCTGGGAAAGGAAATACATAGATCTGGGTATACTAATCCCATGGAGCCACCAGAGTATCCACTACTTCTTACAGGGATCACTGTACCTGTATACAAACCTGTCTAGTTTGTTGTTGAACCTAGTGGGCCACCTGTGGCACATTTCCTGATAAACTGACTGGAACAAAAGTTCTGCCCAAGCTAGAATCCGCTCTACCTCTCTAGTCGCAGAAAGACTCAGGGGTAAGCGTATCATCCAGGATTTTGAATTAGACAAACTAAGAATCAGACAAAAACAATGTCTCTGCAGCTGATGGCTCAAAAGCCACTGAGTCTGTGGGTAAATCAGAAACAGAATCTGCTAGAAAGTACACAGGAGGGTGCTTGTGATTAGCAGAGTCAGCAAATAACTCAGATGAAAGGGCAGAGGATCCAGACACAATCTACAATGCCAAGGAAGACTTAAAGCATGGAAGAAACTCTAAAAGCAAAGGACAGCAAGACTCCAGACTTCAGATATTGACACCATTAATAGGCACACTGCAAGCAGCCCCGTAACATTAGAAAAAAGTTAGCTGGGGCACCCAGTACAGCAGAACTTTCCTCCCATGTTTAGAATCAGACATGGGTCTTTGTGTTTTTTTTGTTAACCTGGCAATGAATATCATTTGCCAACAACTGTTTAATTCCTTTTTTCTTTAAAAAAAAAAAGCGAGGTACCCCAGGAAATAGATAACAGATCCTAATCTGAGCATGCAACCTTGCTTGCCAGGAAAGGGGGAGGGCAATTATTCCTGTTGTAATACCAGGCCACATGCCCTCAACATGCGGGGGTGCCTTGTCCCCATGTTGATGATTAGGACAAGCACTTCTTCCCTACAACCCTTGTCCGGTGGTTGTGGAAGTCTATGGGCAGGGGGGTTTATTGGAATGTGGAACCCCTTTAATAAATAGGGGGCCCCAGAAACCACCCCCACCCATGTTGATGAGTATGGGGTACATAGTACTCCTACTCATTTATAAAAAAAAATTGTAACCTAGAAGTAAAGACAAACATTTAACAGAACAATGAAACTTCCAAAAAAGTCCCTCAGTGTAAATCTATCATCAATAACGATGCCCACCACTGCCTTGCTGGACAAAAAAAAAATCCCTATGACCTGGTGCATGCAACCCATCCCAACCACAACACTGGCTGAATGACAGCTCCCCAAGCTTTCATGGGCTATATAAGGTGGGGAGGGGTAAGTGGTGACATCATTGACCAAAAATGCCATGGCCATATTTGGTTAATGTCGCTGTCCAAATATTGCCAGTGACCACATGTGGGCAGAGATGTTCTGTGATGTCACTGGTTTCTAAGGAAGCCTTGGGTATAAGAATCACAGCTTCTTTAGGAACCAGTGACAGCAGGAAGCTGTCATATATATATATATATATATATGGAAGCAGTAGAAATATATATGATGCACAGCTGAATGGGCTAAAGTTCAGGCATTCACATGAAAACAAGCTAACAGCCAAAGTTCAGTCTGAACCTAGGTTCGGACCGAACCACCCGCTGATTCATACTGGACAGCTAGCAGCAGGTGAAGGTCAGATGGCCTGAGGTAACCAAAGTCACTCTATGCTGGCAGCAGGAAAATTAGTTAGCAACTGTTACATGGCCCAAGTCTACTCACTGAGGGAATCTACAGAGATAGGGAAAGCACCAAGGTAACACCTGTAAAACTGGACTGGGAGTGCATCTCAAATAGCTTTTACCAGAACAAAAAAACAGTAAACCCCTTATACAGTACCTCACAAAAGTGAGTAATCCCCTCACATTTTTGTAAATATTTTATTATATCTTTTCATGTGACAACACTGAAAAAATTACAGTTTGCTATGTAAAGTAGTGTGCAGCTTGTGTAACAAGCAGTGTAAATTTGCTGTCCCCTCAAAATAACTCAACCCACAGCCGTTAATGTCTAACAGCTGGCAACAAAAGTGAGTACACCCCTAAGGGAAAATGGCCAAATTGGGCCCAATTATCCATATTCCCCCCGTGTCAAGTGACTTGTTAGTGTTACAAGGTCTCAGGTGTGAATGGGGAGCATGTGTTAAATTTGGTGTTATTGCTCTCACTCTCTCATACTGGTCACTGGAAGTTCAACATGGCAACTCATGGCAAAGAACTCTCTGAGGATCTGAAAAAAAAGAATTGTTGCTCTACATAAAGATGGCCTAGGCTATAAGAATATTGCCAAGACCCTGAAACTGAGATGCAGCATGGTGGCCAAGACCATAGAGCAGTTTAACAGGACAGGTTCCACTCAGAACAGGCCTCGCCATGGTCGACCAAAGAAGTGGAGTGCACATACTCTTATATCCAGAAGTTTTCTTTGGGAAATAGATGTATGAGTGCTGCCAGTATTGCTGCAGAGGATGAAGGGGTGGGGGATCAGCCTGTCAGTGCTCAGCACATACACCGCACACTACATCAAAATGATCTGCATGTCTGTCGTTCCAGAAGGAAGCCTCTTCTAAAGAAGCCAAGACAAGCAGAAGCTGAAGACAAGAAGACTAAGGACATGAACTACTGGAACCATGAGACCAAGATAAATTTATTTGGTTCAGATGGTGTCAAGCATGTGTGGTGGCAACCAGGTGAGGAGTACAAGGGCAAGTGTGTCTTGCCTACAGTCAAGCATGTGGTGGGAGTGTCATGGTCTGGGGCTGCATGAGTGCTGCCAACACTGGGGAGCTACAGTTCATTGAGGATACCATGAATGCCAACATGTACTGTGACATACTGAAACAGAGCATGATCCCGTCCTTTTGGAGAGTGGGCCACAAGGCAGTATTCCAACATGATAAAGACCCAAATTGGACCCAATTTGGACATTTTCACTTAGGGGTGTACTTACTTTTGTTGCCAGCGCTTTAGACATTAATGGCTGTGCGTTGAGTTATTTTGAGGGTACAGCAATATTTACATAAATGTGAGGGGTGTACTCACTTTTGTGAGATATTGTATGCATATATACAAATATATATAGTATATAGTAAAATATACTTTGGTTAAGTATCTTGTTGTGTGGAGTATTGGTTTTTCTCAGCAGGTGGAAGCAGTTGGTCCTGAGAGGACAATACAGGTATATTGTGATATATTATATTGTACTGTATTGTATTGCACCACAGCTGTGTCAAGGGGACTGAGGCAGGTTAGTGGGGTTTTGTTACTAGCCTGTAGGCCCAAATCAAATCAGCCGCTCCTTCGGGGGTCAGTGGTACACATAGGGGCATCATCCAGGATCCTGTCACTCTGAAAACAAGCCCACCCCAGCAGTGCCAATATGGACCCCCTCACAGTGGTACAGTGGTGAGAAGCGGAAGGCACGCGCTCAGAAGCGAGTGTGGCCATTGAACTCCAAGGAGAGGACTGGGAAGAAAAACAAGTTAAAGAGATTGTACAGGCATTGTCCCCAGACAGGAAGGCCTATGTGGTCGCAGTAAGACCAGACCATGGGACCAATCCCACTTACGCACTACTAGAGTGGAGGAAAGGTGTCCCTAAGAATTTCCAAGGTACCAGCGTGAAACTGTCTGACAGAACCATATTGTGCCTGACACACCTAGAGAGGCAAGGTGAAGGTCCTGTCAGCTCCAACCAGGAGAAGTCAATCAAAGCAAAAGTTCCCTCCCGGTCACACCCTACCACGATTGAGCCATACCAGAAACTCTGTGTTTTATAAGGAAGGCAACTCATACCCCCAGAGGAAAGTAACTTTGAGGAATGGTTGGAGCAGACCACACAAGCCCTGGATGAGTGGGACATCCCTGACACACACAAAAAACAAAGGATTGCAGAGAGCCTAAGAGGGCCTGCTTCAGAAGCTAACTGAAATCTCAAGCTCAGCAAGCAGAACTGCGTGGCTCAGGACTACTTAGATATCCTACAGGATGTGTTCGGATGGACAGAGAAGGTCTCCGACCTAATTTACCAATTGGAGCAGACCTATCAACAAGCGGGAGAAAAGCTGTCAGATTACATAGGACGGTTAGACAAAGTCCTGCATCAGATCTTGTTAAGAAAGCACTAGTTCCCAGGGAAGTGGATGAAACAAGGGCAAAGCAAGTCCTGAAGGGTGCCCAACCATTAGATCCCATCATGCTCCAATTAAGGGCCCGTAAAGATGATGGCATCCTAAAGTACCCGGATCTGATCCGGACTGTGCGGGAAGAGGAGGCCATTCTTGAGCGGAAAGATGAAAAAAATCAAAGGGCCAAACCTTTTTACTCGCAGCTCCCTGATCTCCCCACTTAGACCTCTAACACATGTCTTTCATAATGAGGATTTCCCCCCAGGGAGAAATATAGAAGCCTTTAATTGGTGGACAGACAAGGGTCTATACAGAATTGGACACTTCTTTTCCCTCGCTGGCCATCTCTCTTTGACACACTGCAGAGAGAAACTAGATATGCCCGACTCAGAACTTTATAGATTCACACAAATCTCTCATTAGTTACATTCTATCTGGACCACTAAACCACTTCCCCCTACTATAACGCAATATGAACAGTGGTGTATGAATGCAGCGGACCAGAGGAGGGGCATTTCCCTGATCTATACAGCTCTCATGACGAAGGACACCAAGCCCTCATATGCCCGAGCCTGGGAGGCTGACTTGGACTGCACTTGGGACTCTACACAATGGTTTCGAGCTTCGTTAAGAGCTCATAAAGGTATTCTTAATGTCTCTCTAATCGAGGCCGGTCTCAAGGTACTCTTTAGGTGGTACTATGTTCCTTCCAGGCTGGCTAGGATATTTCCAGGATCCTCGCCAATATGTTTCAGGGGATGTGGATTAGAAGGCACCATGATTCATATCTGGTGGTCCTGTCCGCGCACCCGCTCTTTTTGGCGGAAAGTCTTTCACACGGCTAGCTCCTTGACGGGGGTCACTATTTCGCCACACCCCAGTGAGGCTCTATTCAACCATATAATACCGGAACTACCCAAAGTCTCTCAGACGTTGGCGGTTTTTCTCTTTCTAGGGGCCAAAATCACAATAGCCAAGGCCTGGAAGAAACATGTTGTATCCTTTAAGATGTTTAGAACAAAGGTCACATGGATTATGGTGCAAGAACAAGTGGTGGCTAAACTAAACGACAAAACTGAGAGGTTTCGGGTGGTCTGTGAACCATGGGCCACGTTATGTAATATTTCCCTTATACTTGGGGTACAACCTGGTAGTCTGGCCTCTCGGGGCCATTAGCCCTGGACCAGCACATTTTGCTCCCTCTCTTACCCCCTCACACTTTTTCTTTCTTTCCTCTTTTGACACCTCCCTTGGTGCAGTGTGTTGCTACCCTCTTGGGTTGATATGCAAGAGAGCAGGCACATTGCAGGCAAGTTAATTGCTCTAGTTGTTCACCGGCATCTCGGTCTATGTAATCTTAGTGGGGCAGGGTATGATTTACCTGGTGAGAGTAGGCAGCACCAGCCCCTGGTCTGCAGCAGGATCCCAATTGGGGCGCCTGGGGGTCTGAGGCCCGGGTACTTCGGCCGGGTGTGTTCTCATTTTAGGAATAAATTAAATAACACGGGTATATGACTTTAAGATCGGTTTACCGAACTAGTTAAAGGTAAATGTGAATATAATGTACCGGGATGTCAACGGCTCTGTCTTTACTTGCCTCTACTGACTACATGTATGGAAATGTGGATGATTCTTTTTGTTTTATTGTATTTTCACCTTCTCTGTTATGAAGAAAAGCTTTTAATAAAAATTATTCAAACATAAAATCCAAGGGCCAAAATCAGTGGTTATAATCAGGGCGGCTGGTGCCACCAGTGGCGACCCTCAAATAGAACTTCTCCAGACACAGGTGGCACAGTTGATGGAAATGATGGCTCTGTTGCATGCCCAGCACACCACCTCCCCCGATAGGGGAGTTCAAGCACCCAAAGAACTGACAAGTCTCCCAGCGGTGGTAGAGGAACCCATGACCTGTTACAACTGTGGAGGAGTCGGACATCTCAGGCGAGTGTGTCCAAGCCCAAGAAAGGGGACAAAATCCCAAAAGTAGGCTTTAAACTTCAAAGGGCCCCAGTGAAGGAGTCAACTGGACGCCCAGTTATCAAAAGAAACAGGACTGAAGAGGTAGAGGCTGCAAAAGCCAGCTGTAAAGGTACAAGCCACTAAGCAGACCAAAAGTGCCACTTCCTGTGGACTTCCTCCCAAGTTAGTGTGGCCTTCTCCAATTGTCCCCATCCAGATAGAGGGAATATACACTAAAGCCCTGCTGAACACTGGAGCACAGGTAACATTGCTCTACAGGGACTTCTATGACCAGCATCTCAAGCACCTGTCGTTATGGAAGCTGGAGGAGCAGGAGATATGGGGTTAGGGACCCAGAACTTCCCATATGACGGTTACCTGCCGCTCAAGCTCACTTTTGACCTGAGTATAGCAGGGAAGGCAGAAACCTTTGACGCCTTGGCCATGGTGTGCCCTCGCCCTCCAGGAGCTGACAAAAGTTCTCTCATCATTGGAACAAACACTTGCTGAGAAGACTACTTACACCACTTGTACAGCAGGAAATGATTCTCCCCACAAAAATACACCCAATGCTAGCCCAGGTATACCGAGACCTTAAACATAAAGAGAAGGCCCCATATGAGGGAGTGGAAAAATCTGGCTTCTAGACAGGAAAGAGAGACTGGTTAAGCCAGGTGAAGTAGTCTGCCTGAGAGCTTTCTTCAAGTTAAACTGGAAAAGACCAGGCCCTTTCATTGTTCTTGAGACTTCAAACCAGGAAGAACACAGGGGTTAGAACTTATCCCTGAAGTATTGCCAACCAAGGCATTGAAGAGGAATCACTGCAAAATTTCAGTCAGTGTCCGCAACACAGCAGCTGTGTCAGTGAGAGTGCCAGCCAGAAGATTGTTGGGACAGGCTAGCCCAGGAACTCCAGTCTCGCCATGTGACTCCATGGGAGAACAGGCTGGAGAGACTCCCCAAGAAGAATTCTCCCTGAAGAACGCACCTCTTACCCCTGCCTGGATTGAGAGAGCTAAAGCCCAACTCCTGAGATGGAAGTCAACTTTCTCTACAAGTGAGTTTGATGTGGGGCTGGCGAAGAGTGCGACCCACCGGATTCGTCTGGAAGAAGACAAGCCCTTTCGGGAGAGAGTCAGACAAATCCCACTGGGGGATCTCGAAGACTTGAGGGTACAGCTGGCTGAACTCAAAAGGACGGGCATTATTAGAGAGTTCCGGAGTCCTTACGCCTCTCCAATAGTGGTGGTAAGGAAGAAGAACGGGTCCCTACGGCTGTACATTGATTATAGGACCCTGAACCGGGGACCATTCCTGATCAGTACACCACACCTTGGATAGAAGATGCCCTGCCGAGCCTGTCAGGGGCGAAGTGGTTCAGTGTGCTGGACCTAAAAAGTGGGTACTATCAGATCCCCATGTGTCCTGAAGATAGGGAGAAGACCGCTTTTATCACTCCAGTGGGTTTCTTTGAATTCAATAGGATGCCACAAGGCCTGTCTGGAGCTCCAGCAGCAACCTTCCAGAGACTAATGGAGAAGACAGTGGGCGACATGAACGTGATTGAAGTGCTGGTTTACCTGGAAGATATCATAGTGTTTGGGAGAACGTTAGAAGAACGCGAAAAACGCCTGGAGAAAGTCCTGAAGAGGCTTCATGACGAAGGCTTTTAGCTCTCCATGGAAAAATGACAATTTTACCAACCTTCAGTGAACTACCTAGGACACATTGTGTCTGAAGAGGAAGTAGCAACAGATCCTGAGAAATTGGAAGCCGTTACTTCTTGGCCCAGGCCTACAAATGTGACCAAACTCAGGTCATTCCTAGGGTTCTGCTCATACTACAGGAGGTTCGTGAAAGGGTTTGCCAAAATAGCCCACCCACTCACTTAGCTTCTGAAGAACCAGGAAGAAGCTGGTGCAGACTCAGATCAGTCTGGGAAGCCAAAGGAAGGGCTCAGGAAGAAGAAAGAATCCATACAGGATCAGTGGACTCCAGAATGTGAGGAAGCCTTCAGGCAGTTGAAGTGGAGCCTTATCACTGCTCCGGTCCTAGCCTATGCAGACCTGGCCAAACCATATGAGCTACATGTGGATGCCAGCCGGGACAGGCTAGGAGGAGTGCTCTATCAGGAATATGGCGGACGTCTGCGGTCCATTGCCTATGTGAGCCGAAGTCTTCTTCCTGTGGAAAGAAACTATCCTACTCACAAACTTGAATTTCTGGCTCTGAAGTGGGCAGTGGTAGACAAGTTGAAGGATTACCTTTACGGGGCAGAGTTTGTAGTCAAGACAGACAACAACCCCCTCACATACTCGCTCACCACCGCGAAGCTGGATGCCACTGGCCACAGGTGGCTGGCTGCTCTCTCGGTGTTTACCTTCAGCTTGAAGTACAGACCAGGAGTTGGTAACCGAGATGCAGACGCACTGTCAAGAAGGCTCCATGACTCCCAAAGCCCCTCAGAAGACTGGACTCAACTTACCCCTGAAGGAGTAAGAGCTCTCTGTGAAGGGACAAGCCAGCAACGGAAAGGTGGGGCCAGAGCTGAAGAAGTGGGCGTGACCTCAGTGGGGGTACCCAGGTGTTATTGCAGGGGTAGGGAACCTTGGCTCTCCAGCTGTTTTGAAACTACAAATCCCATCATGCCTCTGCCTCTAGGAGTCATGCCTGTGATTGTTAGGTTCTTGCAATGCCTCATGGGACTTGTAGTTTTAAAACAGCTGGAGAGCCGAGGTTCCCTACCTCTGTGTTATTGTAACGTCTCCCAGATTATGCAAAAGGGTCTTCCCAAGCTATCAAAAAAGGATCTCAGGAGAGATCAGGAGGAAGATTCACTCTGTGGGTTATTGCTGAAGGTAATGGAGAACAAACAGCCTGATCTGCTGCAGAAGACCCCCCAGAAAGAAGCCTGGCTACTACTGAAAGAGTGGGATCGGTTGCAATTACAACAAGGGGTGGTCTACCGAAGGGGCCCCTCTGAAGATCCCGAAGAGAAGTGGCAATTGCTTCTACCGGAAAAGCACAGAGAGAGGGTGCTGATCGCTCTGCAT
This sequence comes from Lithobates pipiens, assembly GCF_037356315.1. NCBI lineage: Eukaryota > Metazoa > Chordata > Amphibia > Anura > Ranidae > Lithobates > Lithobates pipiens. The sequence goes on along the minus strand of NW_027507903.1, from coordinate 519,638,243 downwards.
GACCACCATGGTCATTTAGAAGCAGAGAGGACTCTTCAACTCATAAGGGACAGATTTTACTGGACTCACATGAGGACCGAAGTGGAGAGCTATTGTCATTCCTGCCTCAGGTGCATACAATGGAAGACTTTGCCTCAGAGGGCTGCCCCAATGGGCCACTTAGAGAGCCAAAGGCTGCATAGATTTTCTGTGCCTGGAACCCGACCTGAGTGGGCAAGGGGACATCTTAGTGGTTACAGATCATTTCACTCGCTATGCCCAGACGTTCCCTACTAGAGACCAGCAAGCAGCCACAGTAGCAAAGACTCTCGTGGAAAAGTTCTTCGTCCACTATAGTCTACCTACATTCGGACCAAGGAAGAGACTTTGAGAGCAGGCTGATAAGAAGACTGTTGGATCTATTAGGCCGCGTACACACGGGCGGACTGTATGGCCTACTTAGTCCGTCATACAATCCGACGGACAGTCCGTCATACTTTCGAATGAACGGACTTGACCACACACGGATGCACAAACAGTCCGTCGAAAGCTTGCGCGATGACGTGTACAGCACTTACGACGGGACTAGAAATAGGAAGTCCAATACACAGCAATGCACCCTTCCACCGTGTAAATCCTTTCTGAGCATGCGCCATTCTTAGTTCGTCGAACTAGCCTACTCACGAGCGGATTGTCCGCTGAAACCAAAGTATGACGGACAGAATTTTGAAAAATCCGAATTACTTAGTACGCCAGACTGCACGCTGAAAAAGTCCGCTGAAGCCCACACACGAGCGGACTGTCCACTGAAATGTGTTGACGGACTAAGTAGGCCATACAGTCCGCCCGTGTGTACGCGGCATTAGGCATACAAAAGTCTAGGACTACTCCCTACCGCCCACAAGGGGACCCTCAACCGGAAAGGTTCAACAGAACCCTCCTGAACATATTGGGGACTTTGACTGCAGAGCAGAAACCCCATTGGAGTAGGCACATCACTTCATTGGTGCATGCCTATAACAGTACCAGGAATGATGCTACTGGATACTCACCTTATAGACTAATGTTCGGGCGTGAAGCCAGGCTGCCAGTGGACTTAACTTTTGGAACCTTCTTGGACCACACATCAGAGACCTCTCATCGAGGGTATGTAGACAGACTGAGGAGGAACCTGAAAATAGCTTATGAGCAAGCTCAAGCCACTTCAAATATCAGAGAAAATAGGAATAAGAGGAACTTTGATCTAAAAGTAAGAGTTCATCAATCTCCAATCAGGTGACCACGTCCTACTAAGGAATCTGGGCATCCCAGGCAAACATAAGTTGGCTGATCGCTGTCAGGGTTCCCAGTGCATGAAATCAAGCCAGAAGGAAACACTTGGCCAGTGAAAACCTGGCATTGAAATCATCTCTTACCCCTCACGGAAGCAGTCAGGATAAGTCCAGAAGAGGATCTCCCCTCCACGTCCACTGCTGTGCACAGACCAGTAACTAGATCTCAGCCTGCCCCCTCTGGAGATGAGGATGAAGGAATGGAGATGAGTTGGTTGTGGCCACCTGAGATAACAGAGACTGAAGTTGATGTTTTCCCGAAGACAGGAAAATACTTTAATGGGACTCTTAGGGCAGATGCCCCAGAATTTTGCCAATGACACAGCAAGTGGAAGATCAAAATACTCCTGCTTACCTACCACCACCAGCACCTGAAGTGAGGAATGAGGAAAATTGTTCAGGAATGGTGGATACACCAAAAAGGCAAAGAGAAAAGAGAGACATTAGCCCACCAAAGAGACTGACTAATGATACACTGGGTGAATGCTCTGAAGAAACTCAACATACTAGCAAAAGAAACTCTGAAATGCCTGGTCCCGCTACTTCTGATTCGATGAGGGACAACCCCAACTCACCCTTTTGATACATCTGTACCAGACACTATGGTGTCAGCTGTGAGTGCACAGGACAGCTCCCCATCACAAGTGAACTGGTGGGAAGCTCCTCTGTCTGTACTGTGTAACCGTATAGAGACAAGAATACAGGATAGAGTTAAGTGTTTGAACTTCTTTGGGGACCAAAGAGACAAAGTAGGGGAAATGTGTAGCGCTGATATCCTTGTCTTCTGATGTGTATAAGCATTATAATAAAAGCCTATGGACAGTTCTATAGCTTAGTGTTTGGCGCCATCTAGCGGCCAAATACTGAAAGTGAACTTAAAGGGGTTGTAAAGCTTAGTTTTTTATTTTCTAAATAGGTTCCTTTAAGCTAGTGCATTGTTGGTTCACTTACCTTTTCCTTCGATTCCCCTTCTAAATGTTTTTTTTCTTTGTCTGAATTTCTCACTTCCTGTTTCTCCTCAGTAAACTTCACACCTTCAACCGAGAGGTGTTTAGTCAGCCAGAACAGCTTACTGAACAGCTTACTGAGAAGGAACAGGAAGTGAGAAATTCAGACAAAGAAAACAAAGGAAAAACATCTAGAAGGGAAATCAAAGGAAAAAAGGTAAGTGAACCAATGCACTAGGAACCTATTTAGAAAATAAAAAACAAACCCTTACAACCCCTTTAAATGATATTTGGCTTTCAAGCATTGAACTATTTACAGGAACTGACTGTTATTTACATTTGAGAGTTGACCCCTTTACCCAGGATGCTGAGTAACCTACCCATGGACACCCTCTGGAGGAAGTGACCTATTGCCTGTGCGGAGCGAAACCCTGCTGGGTTGTGTGAGTGACCTAAAGTGCCAGCGACTCAGAGATTTGATTGAGAGGATCCAGAGAAACTTGTTTGAGCATCAGAAGGCCAGGTCTACCTGTCGGAACTGGATGGAGTGACAGAGCCGGTCTGACGCAGAAGCAAGCAGCAACTACCGAACCAAGGTTACCATACCAAGGTTCCGATCCAGTTGGTGAGTGGGTTGCTACCCACCGTTTCTAAACCATTGCACCTAGTCAGACTTATATACAGGCCTCGCTGGGATACCTAATCCCACGGAGAAAGAGTATAGCAACTGACGCTAGGCAGGCTTAAGGTCTACTTACTATCACATTTCAAGAACTTTATTATATTTGTGAAGGCAATTCTAGGATCATCCTTAATTCAATTTTAACTGCTTTAACCTTGGATTACAAATTTATATGGAGTTACCCTTGCTAGCGAAAATCCGAAGATAAAGACTGAGTACTTTAAGTGAGATCTCACGCATAGCTACAAAAAAGGGGGAGCTCCCATATATATATATATATATATATATATATATATATACACACACATATTGTCCTGTCAATCTATGTTGGATGACAGTACAATTTTTGTAATCACCCATTTGAATGATAACACAAAAACATTTCTTTCACTCATGGTTAGTGTTTGTGTCAGGGAAATAGCCGCAGTCTCATAAGATACGTCCGTGTTAACGCGCGTCGGCGCCTACGCAAGCGCAAAGTAGTTGCTAGACGTACGACCGACGCGACGCCTAACCGGGCGGGCTTACGCGGCGATGCCACGAATACGCAACGTACTAGGCGTAGACGTACGATCGCTCCGACGCGCCCGCGACGTGACCCGGTCAGGCTGCCTATTTAAACGTTCGCCTGACACTCCTGCATTGCTGGATTATCGTCAGCTCTCCTGTGAACCTGTACCTGTGCTTCCTGTTATCCGATCTTCTGTGTACCGACCCGGCCTGTTTGACCCGTTCCTGTTGTTCTCCTGGCTCCGACTCCTGGCTTGTACCTGACGCTCCAGATCTGCTTCCTGCACCCGACCTCGGCTTGTTTGACCATTCTCTGGATTTCCGCTGCCTACTCTCGGATCTCCTAAGCACAGTTGTCCATCCAGGCTTGTCCATCTGTTACCTGGTCTCTACTATTGCTACCTGGCAACCTGTGCTACTGTGGGCACTACATCCCTGTGTCAACTTCAGGGTTGTACTGCGCTCGGCCGCAAGGGGAGCCCTCTCAGCATTTCGGCCTCATCCTAGATCGTGACAGTATAATCCAGCCATGACAGAGGTCGACAGAGGTGACTCCCCATTAGAGGCCGTCCTACGAGAACTCACGGCCCTTGCTCCAGCTATTCAAGAGCTCCGAGAGAAACATCACCGGCTGGAGGAGCGCCTGCAACACCCGCCTGAACCACCCACCTGCTCTGGTCAAGTTCCGGCGTCTACAATTTCAGCGGTCCTAGAACCACGAGTCCCGGCTCCAGAACACTTCTTCGGGGACCGAAGAAAATTCAGATCCTTCAGAAACTCATGTTTCCTCTACTTCTCCCTGCAACCTCAGACCTTTGCTTCAGAGGCAACCAAGGTGGGATTCACCATTTCATTACTGAGGGACGATCCCCAGACATGGGCCCACGGCCTGCTGGAACAATGCAGCCCTTATGTGAATACTCTGGACCTATTCTTTGAAGCCATGGCCCGCCTGTATGATGACCCTTTCCGGACGGCTACAGCCGAGTCAGCGTTGCATGCTCTTCGCCAGGGTGGGCGACCTGTAGAGGACTATTCAGTGGAGTTCCGTACCTGGAGCTCTGACTCCGGCTGGAATGAGGCGGCCCTCAAATTTCAATATCGTATGGGGTTGTCCGAAGCTCTTAAGGATGAGTTGGCCAGACTAAAGATTCCCACTACGCTCGAAGAACTCATCCTACTCGCCATCCAGCTTGACAGGCGTCTACGGGAACGTCAGCTAGAACGCTCCCGAACCACTTGCTCCATCCAGGCCCCCCCTCCAGTTCACCCAGCAGTATCCCCCGTTCTGAGGGGCATTCCCCGTCCCGCTTTAACCTCTGAAGAGAGACTTCTCCGCCGTCAGGCACACCTCTGCTTCTACTGTGGGAAATCAGGACATTTTATTAGCAACTGCCCTACAAGGCCGAGTAAACCAGCCTCAAACACTCCTTCTCACCTTCAGGTAGCAATGACAGCTTCTGCCCACATCACCCTTCCAGTCACGTTGATGGTGGCGGGCAGCAGGATCCCTCTACAAGCAATCATTGATTCCGGAGCCTGTAGTTGCTTCCTGGACTTAACCTTGGCCAGGAGTCTGGCTCTCCCACTGAACCGCAAGGAACAGAGCCTGACCGTCCGTTTGGCCGATGGCTCCTTACCTAGTTCAGGTCATGTCACCCAGGAAACTAGTCCCATCCTGACAATCACCGATTCGGGTCACCAAGAATTCCTTAAATTCGACATTCTGAGCTCCCCGATGTTCCCTGTTATCCTAGGGATCCCTTGGCTACAGGCTCACAACCCCCAGATCGATTGGCTCACAAGGGCGGTTTCCTTCACATCTGCCTACTGTCAGCAGCACTGTCTGGACTTCATCCCTCACGAATTGCCCGGCTGTCTGACCATACAACCCGCATCTAGTCCGGCTTCTCGCATACCAACAATCTACCAGGATTTCAGAGACGTTTTTGATAGGAGGAAAGCCGATACTCTACCTCCTCACCGCCCCACCTAGTACAATTTTGTCCTCCCAGAATTTCTTGTTAATACAACCAGACCTGAAATCTTCTATTGAACTGGCTACTAGACAGTGCACGGAGACCGAAGCTTCTGCCCTGAGGAGTCAAGGAGGGCTTCTATGGCACCAGGACAAGGTTTTTGTTCCCCAGCAGGCCAGGTTACTAGTATTGAAGACCTTCCACGATCACCCACTTGCAGGCCACTTTGGAGTGCGGAAGACGACGGACCTTGTACGGCGGTCCCTATGGTGGCCTACCTTAAAAACGGACTGTAAGGCATACGTAGATTCCTGCACCACCTGCCAGCGCAACAAAGGACCTAACATCAGACCCTGGGGTCTACTAAGACCACTGCCAGTCCCGGAGAAACCATGGAGAGAAATTTCCATGGATTTTATTGTGGAACTACCTCCCTCTGAAGGGTTTACGGCCATCTTGGTGGTCGTGGACCGCCTGTCCAAGATGGCACATTTCTTGCCGCTTAAGGGGACTCCCTCTGCCCTAGATACAGCAAAAACTTTTATTAAAGAGATTGTCCGGCTACACGGGGTACCTGATAGTATTGTATCAGACAGAGGGGTACAATTCACCTCTAAATTTTGGAAGGAACTGTGTAAATTGCTCTCAATTAAGATTTGTTTATCATCTGCCTATCACCCACAGAGTAATGGACAAACCGAAAGAACCAATCAAACACTAGAGCAATACCTGCGATGCTTCTGCTCCTTCTCCCAGGACGATTGGGTTTCCTTGCTACCTTGTGCGGAATTCGCCTATAATAACTCTGTGCACGCCTCCACCAACCAGTCACCCTTCTGGGCAAACTACGGATTCCACCCTTCATTTCTGCCTAACACCATCCCTGAGTCATCCGTCCCGGCAGTTCAAGACCGAGTAAATTTCATTCACTCGAACTATCTAATACTTCAAGACACCATGAGAAGGGCCCAGGAGGAATACAAGAAGCAGTATGATAAAAGGAAGAGAATCAACCCCATCTTTAAGACAGGGGATAAGGTGTTGCTTTCAGCAACAAATCTTAGACTGCCTCTTCCTTCCCGGAAACTGGGACCTAAATTTCTGGGTCCTTTTGAAATCAAACGGGAGATTAACCCCGTAGCCTTTGAACTTGTTTTGCCTGATTCGTTTAAGATCCATCCTATATTTCATGTTTCCCTCCTTAAACCTGTTACCTTTAGTCCATTTTCAGGAAGAGAAGAAATGCCTCCGCCTCCAGTTCAGGTTGGTGAAGAAACCGAATACGAGGTTGAGTCCATCCTCGACTGTCGTCGGAGAGGTAGGACCATCCAGTTTTTAATTAAATGGAAGGGGTATCCTGTTGAAGAGAACTCATGGGAGCCTGCCGATCATGTACATGCTCCTGAACTTTTACGTAGGTTCCGCACCCGGTATCCTGAAAAGTGGGCTCGGTTGGGCATCCGGAGGCTGCCCCTTGGGGGGGGGCACTGTCAGGGAAATAGCCGCAGTCTCATAAGATACGTCCGTGTTAACGCGCGTCGGCGCCTACGCAAGCGCAAAGTAGTTGCTAGACGTACGACCGACGCGACGCCTAACCGGGCGGGCTTACGCGGCGATGCCACGAATACGCAACGTACTAGGCGTAGACGTACGATCGCTCCGACGCGCCCGCGACGTGACCCGGTCAGGCTGCCTATTTAAACGTTCGCCTGACACTCCTGCATTGCTGGATTATCGTCAGCTCTCCTGTGAACCTGTACCTGTGCTTCCTGTTATCCGATCTTCTGTGTACCGACCCGGCCTGTTTGACCCGTTCCTGTTGTTCTCCTGGCTCCGACTCCTGGCTTGTACCTGACGCTCCAGATCTGCTTCCTGCACCCGACCTCGGCTTGTTTGACCATTCTCTGGATTTCCGCTGCCTACTCTCGGATCTCCTAAGCACAGTTGTCCATCCAGGCTTGTCCATCTGTTACCTGGTCTCTACTATTGCTACCTGGCAACCTGTGCTACTGTGGGCACTACATCCCTGTGTCAACTTCAGGGTTGTACTGCGCTCGGCCGCAAGGGGAGCCCTCTCAGCATTTCGGCCTCATCCTAGATCGTGACAGTTTGGCTGAAGCCAATCAACTGTGCTTACTCTTTTTAAATTATAATGGCAACAGAAACTACCCAAATTACCCTGATCAAAAGTTTACATACCCTGGTGATTTTGGCCTGAAAACATGCACACAAGTTGACACAAATTTTGAATGGCTATTAAAACTAATCAACCTCATCTGTGATCTGTTTGCTTGTAATTAGTGTGAGTGTTTATAAAAGGTCAATGCATTTCTGGACTCCTGACAGACCCTTGCATCTTTCATCCAGTGCTGCACTGACGTTCTGGATTCTGAGTCATGGGGAAAGCAAAAGAATTGCCAAAGGATCTGTGGAAAAAGGTAGTTGAACTGTAATAAACAGGAAAGGGATTTAAAAAGATATCCAAGGAAATGAGAATGCCAATCCGCAGTGTTCAAACTCTAATCAAGAAGTGGAAAATGAGGGGTTCTGTTAAAACCAAACCACTGTCAGGTAGACCAACTGCTAGGAAAATTGTTGAGGATGCAAAGAAAAACCCTCAAATAACTTCAGGTGAAATACAGGACTCTCTGAAAACATGTGGTGTGGCTGTTTCAAGATGCACAATAAGGAGGCACTTGAAAAAGATGGGCTGCATGGTGAAGTCGCCAGAAGAAAGCCATTACTGGGCAAATGCCACAAAGTATCTCCCTTAGGCCGCGTACACACGGGCGGACTGTTCGCCCAACCTTGTCCGCTGAACAGTGTTTGGGCGGACAGTCCGCTCGTGTGTGGGCTTTCAGCGGACAGTTTCAGCGGACAGTTGGACGGACAAAGTCTTTCGGAAATTCCGAAAAACTGTCCGCTGAAACTGTGTTTGAGCGAACAGTCCGCCCGTGTGTGGGCCTGTCCGCTGTACTTTCGAAATGAGCGGACTGTTCCCTCTCGGAAAGTCCGCCCATTTCGAGCGCGTGTACAGGTAGGCGGGGCCCGCGAAGGAGACGTCGCGGGCTCCGCCGCCTGGAATGGGCTTAAAGGGGAACCCCAACGCCGAAAAAAATCGGCGTGGGGGTTCCCCCAAAGTCCACACCAAACCCTTGTCCGAGCACGCTACCCGGCCGGCCAGGAAAGGGGGGCGAGCGAGCGCGCCCCCCCTCCTGAGCCGTACCAGGCCGCGTGCCCTCAACATGGGGGGTGCCTTGGGGAAGGGGGGGCCGCGCGGCCCCCCCACCCCAAAGCACCTTGTCCCCATGTTGATGAGGACAAGGGCCTCTTCCCGACAACCCTGGCCGTTGGTTGTCGGGGTCTGCGGGCGGGGGGCTTATCGGAATCCGGGAGCCCCCTTTAAGAAGGGGGCCCCCGGATACCTGCCCCCCACCCTATGTGAATGAGTATGGGGTACAATGTACCCCTACCCATTCACCTGTGAAATAAAGTACAAAAAAAAACACAACACAGGGGAAAAAATATTTTATTGCACAGCTCCGGGGGTCTTCTCGCCGGACTCCTCCGCTATGTGTGTGTAGCTCTTTTACTAGCGGAGGAGTCCGGCTTTCTTCCTCCCCGCCGCCGGCCTCTTCTCCCGACTTCGGGGGTCTTGTCCCCCTCTTCGGTTCTTCTGCCGGGCCACCGCGCCTTCTTCTAGCTCTTTTACAGGCGGTGGCCCGGTCTTCTGTCGCCGCTGCCTTCCGTTCTTCTGTCGCCGCCTTCGGTTCTTCTGCCGGGCCACCGCGCCTTCTTGTAGCTCTTTTACAGGCGGTGGCCCGGTCTTCTGTCGCCGCTGTCGCTGTCGCCGCCTTCCGTTCTTGTTCTTCTTCTTCTTCTCCAGGCGATGTTGACACGTCGCTCCCTCCGGCCGGAATGCCAGAGCCGCGCTGTGCGGTCACTTATATAGTGACAATGGGGCGGGGTCACATGGTATATGTCACATGGGTTGGTCACATGGGTTGATGTCACATGGGGACTATGACATCGTAAGGGGGCGGGGTCACCATGTGACCAACCCATGTGACATATACCATGTGACACCGCCCCATTGTCACTATATAAGTGGCAGCGGAGCGTGTCCCTGGCATTCCGGCCGGAGGGAGCGACGTGTCAACATCGCCTGGAGAAGAAGAAGAAGAACAAGAACGGAAGGCGGCGACAGCGACAGCGGCGACAGAAGACCGGGCCACCGCCTGTAAAAGAGCTACAAGAAGGCGCGGTGGCCCGGCAGAAGAACCGAAGGCGGCGACAGAAGAACGGAAGGCAGCGGCGACAGAAGACCGGGCCACCGCCTGTAAAAGAGCTAGAAGAAGGCGCGGTGGCCCGGCAGAAGAACCGAAGAGGGGGACAAGACCCCCGAAGTCGGGAGAAGAGGCCGGCGGCGGGGAGGAAGAAAGCCGGACTCCTCCGCTAGTAAAAGAGCTACACACACATAGCGGAGGAGTCCGGCGAGAAGACCCCCGAAGACGGAAGACCCCCGGAGCTGTGCAATAAAATATTTTTTCTCCTGTGTTGTGTTTTTTTTTGTACTTTATTTCACAGGTGAATGGGTAGGGGTACATTGTACCCCATACTCATTCACATAGGGTGGGGGGCAGGTATCTGGGGGCCCCCTTCTTAAAGGGGGCTCCCGGATTCCGATAAGCCCCCCGCCCGCAGACCCCGACAACCAACGGCCAGGGTTGTCGGGAAGAGGCCCTTGTCCTCATCAACATGGGGACAAGGTGCTTTGGGGTGGGGGGGCCGCGCGGCCCCCCCTTCCCCAAGGCACCCCCCATGTTGAGTGCACGCGGCCTGGTACGGCTCAGGAGGGGGGGGCGCGCTCGCTCGCCCCCCTTTCCTGGCCGGCCGGGTAGCGTGCTCGGACAAGGGTCTGGTGTGGACTTTGGGGGAACCCCCACGCCGATTTTTTTCGGCGTTGGGGTTCCCCTTTAAGCCCATTCCAGGCGGCGGAGCCCGCGACGTCTCCTTCGCGGGCCCCGCCTACCTGTACACGCGCTCGAAATGGGCGGATTTGCCTCCTCCTTACGTGGGCGAGTCCGTTCATTTCAAAAGTTGAGCGAACTGTTTGCCCAACCTTGTTCGTCAAACAGTCCGCTCGTGTGTGGGCAAGTCCGCTCATGCAAATTTTGAGCGGACTGTTTGCCGAAACTGTTTGACGAACAAGGTTGGGCAAACAGTCCGCGCGTGTGTACGCGGCCTTACAATATGCCAAACAGCACAGAGGCAAGCCTCAAACCTTCTGGCACAAAGTCATTTGGAGTGATTTGAGCTACAAAGGCATAGGAAATTTGGTCAAAATTGTTGGTAAGGTGAATGCAGTATGTTATCAAAAAATACTGGAGGAACATTCACATTCATTAGCCAGGAAGCTGCTCGTGGGACGTACTTTGACATTCCAACATGACAATGATCCAAAACACAAGGCTAAGTCGACCAGTCACTGGCTACAGTAGAATAAAGTGAAGGTTCTGGAGTGGCCATCTCAGTCTCCTGACCTCAATATCATTGAGCTACTCTGGGGAGATCTCAAACGTGCAGTTCATGCAAGACAGCCCAAGAATTTACAGGAACTGGAGGCTTTTTGCCAAGAGGAATGGGCAGCTTTACCATCTAAGAAGATAAAGAGTCTCATCCACAAATACCACAAAAGACTTCAAGCTGACATTGATGTTAAAGGGGGCAATACACGGTATTAAGAACTTGGGGTATGTAAACTTTAGATCAGGGTCATCAGGGTAGTTTCTGTTGCCATTATGGTTTAAAAAGAGTAAACACAGTTGATTGATAGTAAATGGCTTCAGCCAACACTAGCCATGAGTGAAATAAAAGTTTTTGTGTTATCATTCATCTTCTCTGAAAAATGGCCAAGAAATCATAAATTCTGCCAGATTATGTAAACTTATGAGCACAACTATATATATATATATATATATATATATATATATATATATATATATATATATATATATATATATATAAAACACACTATAGACATACTGTGTAGAACAGACTTATATCAGCCTATGAAAATATCAGAAGAGTTGAGAATAGATTTTTGAGAATGTTTCCAGTTGAGCTGTTAAAGGTTAATGCAGCCATAATTCAAGTAGCTGTTAAGTTCTGAATATCAATGTGGAGCAATGTATTAAATCTTATTCTCATTCTTATAAATCCATCATTTTTCTTCTATGTGCATTTCTACACAGCCATAAAAACTAGACATTAAAGACTTTTCTGTAATACTGTTACACAATTTATTTATGATGTTTTAGGCTGTTTTAGGTTTACATGTGAATGTAACCATCTAAAAGTAAAAAAATAAAATCTCTCAGTAGGTAGTATATTTGATGGAACTTGTTTCTAAGTATAATCTGGAAATATATACTGTACCCCATTTACAGTATATATCTCCAAATTATACTTCGAAACAAGTTCCAACAAATATACTACCTACTGAGAGATTTTATTTTTTAGCCATGTTTTCTTAGAATGTAGGAAGGTGACAGAACCTTCTTACACTCCAGTGTTCTTGTTACACAGGATGAGAGAGACATGAGCAGCAGATAAGTTATGGCCATGGGTGGAGAGACATCTTTACTCAAAGAAGAGCTGTGTGGGGTCTCTAATCAGTGCCATTGCACCTGCAAGCAATCGGTGATTGGCTGCAACTTCTGAGAATTACTTCCTCTGCTCTGCCCTGTTCAGTACTGTTGTGATCCAAATAAGGACTACACAGTAATTCCTTAGTTAGAATAGCCATCTTCATAAGAACTGTGGCTAAATGGCTGCCCCCTCACCAAGACCATTACAGTATCCATGAGTGCTTGGTGATTCCTCAAGGATAATCGAGGATACTGTTTGTATGGGCTTTTGTGAATAACTTATAATTCTGCTGCAGATTAACTGAATTCTGGAAGCTGTATCCAAATAAAGCAATCAAAGGGCAACGGGTTAGCTACCATTATTGGCTATGATTACTGTATAGGAAGGGGTTAACCAATCCCACAGCTATTGGCCCTCCTCTACAGGATGTGACTCATTGTTCCTGGTGTTCTGGCAGAGCCCCAAATATAGGGTGTGTAAAGCTTAGTGGGATTGAGAGAATTGTGTACTTTGCTGAAGCGAGAGTCAAATGGAACTCTGTTTAGTTCCACCACTTGGACTTCCCTTGCTATGGGCCTCAGACACTCCAAAACGAACCTACAGGCAACAAGGACTAAAGTTTTACAAAATAATACAAGTTTCATGGATTGAAATGAGAAGTGATTTTGGCAATGTTTGGAAGTTGTATACCTTTATTGCCAAGTAAAAGAAGGTGTTCAGATAGGCTGTTGGAGCCCTAATACATGGGAGAGGCTGTAGGAGCTTTTAAACTAGGATCACAGTAGATCAAGGGTCTAAAGGGGAACTAGCAAGGGTCTACAATGAATGAAAAAGTGGGAGAAGTGTCACCAAAGTCCTATGCCAAAAGATTAGTGGAATCAAGTTATAGCTCAAAATTAGTAAATAAATAGTGATCTAAAAGTGAATTTGAGAGATATAACAAATGAGAACTGTGATGGTGCATACTCTTTATGGAGTTCCATAAAAGTGTAATAGTAAATTACTTTGGGGTGCATGTTACAAGCCCCCTAATATAAAGGATTGGAAAGAGTCTCAGTTCATTTTACAGACTGAAATGGCTGGGAAGCAAGGCTGCTATTACAATGGACAGTTCAGGGGGCGTGGCCTGGCTGAGCTGGATGATGGCCGCTTGAACTGAGAGCTCCCGTCCCCTCAGGAAAACTCTGCTCAAAAATGGAGGTACACTCGCCCCAAATTTAAGCCTATACTATGGAGACTGCTTCTAGACAATCCTTGGCATCTCAATTCCGCTCCCTCTGTGAACAAAATGGGGGATTAAGCCAGAATAACCCCGAGATGTTCAGAACGGACAGGGGAAATATGGCGTCTTCCCACCACAGATAGTCACAGGGCCGCTCTCAGGTGCACTCCTTCCCTCACACAGAGATACTCCTTTCGGAAACACCGTCCACCTCAGCCCCACCAGGCAATACAAATAATGGAGGTATAGATACCTCCTCAGCCACAGCTAAGTATGCAGGATCAGCGCACTATTGCCACAGACATTAAAGACACTCTCTCAGCGCCCATTTCGGAGCTTCGCTTGGATATACATTCCTTAGCAGATAGAGTGCAGACTGTGGAGAAGGCGACGGACAGACATGAGACGCTCATCCGCTGTGCCACCAGGAGGATAGATTCACATACCCTGCAGCTCAGGGATATGCAGCGCAACATGGAAGACCTGGATAACAGGGGCAGACGCCATAAACTAAGGGTGAGAGGCATGCCTGAATCTTTTGAAGGAGAACAAATCACCCATGCGGTTACTAGCCTCTTCAATGGCCTTCTAAACAGACCTCTGCGCACTGCAATTGATATGGATAGAATATATCGTGCCCTACGACCCAGAGGCAGAGACACTGATACCCCTAGGGATATAGTTTGCTGTCTAGTGGACTACAGGCTAAAAGAGGAAATCCTAAAACAAGCACGGGGTAGACAGCAAATAACATATGAAATGGCTCCAATCCAAATCTTCCAGGATTTCTCTGGGATTACACTGCAACATTGCAGAGATCTAACACCCTTTCTGGCTACCCTATGCTGTAAGGCTATCATATATAGGTGCAAATTTCCCTTCTGCCCATCTGCCTCAATTCACAGTGCCACCTTAGGCATCCCCCAAGCGGATGTTCTCGATTGGTACGCCACTTTCCATCACACAGTTGGCAGTAGTGATGGCCGAACGGTTCGCCCGGCGGTCGTTTCGCGTCCTGTCCCTTTCTCTAAACTGACAAAAGACACTCAGGCTGCTGCAACAATCAGTAGCACAGCAAACCTATATACACCTAACACCTATTATGGGATTGGTTAACCCCTTCCTATACAGTAACCATAGCCAATAATGGTAGCTAACCCGTTGCCCTTTGATTGCTTTATTTGGATACAGCTTCCAGAATTCAGTTAATCTGCAGCAGAATTATAAGTTATTCACAAAAGCCCATACAAACAGTATCCTCGATTAGGCAGGCTTCCGTGGGCCTAATGTTCGAGCGTAAAAAAATTATGACGCTGGATAACCCAATTGCCCAACGGTTGATGGCTGGCTTGTCAGAACTCATAGCCTGCCAACTACTGCCATATAAACTGGTGGACTCGGAGGCCTTTCGCAAATTTGTGGCCATTGGAACACCACAATGGAAGGTCCCAGGAAGGAAGTATTTCTCAGAGAAGGGCATCCCAGAGCTATATGGCCATGTTCAGCGGCAAGTGAATGTATCTCTGGCACACAGTGTCAGTGCCAAGATACATCTGACCACAGACACGTGGTGTAGCAAACACGGGCAGGGAAGGTATATCACTTTTACTGCCCACTGGGTTAACCTTCTGACGGCCGTCAAGCATGTAACCCGTGGCACCCGTGTAGATTTGGTTTTACCGCCACGGATTGCATGCAGGCCTGACTCTTCTTCTCCTCCTCCTCCTACTCCATCCTCCTCCCTCTCCTCCTCGGCTGACTCCTCCTTTTCCGCTGCTAGCTCCCCAGAACCTATTCGACATGCCAGGTGAGACGTTGCCATGCCGTGCTGCGTCTGTTATGCCTGGAAGCCAAGAGCCACACTGGCCCGGCACTCCTTTCAGCTTTGCGTTCACAGGCAGATCAGTGGCTAACACCGCTCAATTTGACAGTTGGTAAAGTTGTGTGTGACAACGGTGCCAATCTGCTTAGCGCATTGAAACAGGGCAAAATCACGCACGTGCCATGCATGGCAAACGTCTTAAACTTGGTCGTGCAGCGATTCGTTGTCAAATACCCTGGGGTCCAGGACATCTTGCGGCAGGCAAGGAAAATCTCGGCCTATTTCATAAGATCTTACACGGCCATGGCTCGCCTTGCTGACATTCAGCGGCGACACAATCTGACGGTCAGACGTCTTATTTGCGATTGCCCGACGCGATGGAACTCAACCTTCTATATGCTTGATAGGCTGCTCCAGCAGAAACGTGCAGTTAACGTCTACCTGTATGAACTCTGCGGAAGAACAGGTTCTGGGGAGCTGGGGTTTTATTCACCGCGCCAGTGGCTACTCATGCGCGACGCATGCAGACTTCTGCACCCATTTGAGGAGATCACCAAACTGGTCAGTCGCAGCCATGGCGCCATCAGTGACATGGTACCTTATGCCTTCTTTATGGAGTGTGCATTGCGTCGTGTCATTGATCAAGCTGTGGAGGAGCAGGAGCGGAAAGATGAGGAAGTCGCAATGTTGGAGGAATTCCCAGGGGGGGGCTACTCTATCTGAGACAAGTCAACAACAGGAGTCTGAAGAGGAGTCAGAGGAGGATGGTGCCGGGGCGGATGAGGAGGAGCAAGAAGAGCATGCTTTAAACCTTTCTGGGATCCCTGTTGTGCGTGGATGGGGAGAGGAGAATGAAGAGGACGACATTATCCTGGATGATGAGCAGGAGCCAGGCCACCACACCGCTTCCACTTTAGTGCAAATGGGGGCCTTCATGCTCCAGTGTTTTAATAGGGACCCCCGTATAAAAAGCATAAGGGTCAAGGACCAGTACTGGGTGGCAACGTACTTAGACCCCCGGTACAAACACAAAATGGTGGAAATGTTCCCGCCGTCACAGAGGGCTGGCAGAATGGAGCACTTCCAGGCCTTGCTTCGAGAAATGCTGCATTCTGTCTTTGCGTGCGCTGGCAGAGGAGCAACGGTTTGAAGATGTGTTGGTGACTTCGGATATGAGGTCATTCTTTCAGCCGACCCATCGACAGGTGTCATCTGGATCCAGCATCCGGGAACACCTAGACCAGGGGTGTCCAAACTTTTTTCAAAGAGGGCCAGATTTGATGAAGTGAACATGCGTGAGGGCCGGACATTTTGCCTGGCATTCTTTGAACCATTGAAAATTCGGTCTAAGTTTGTCCATCCGAGCGCCAATACACGGCCCAACAAGAATTCTCTTGCCTTTGTCGCTCTCGTTCCCAACACACAGACGAATGCTCTGCACTTTAGGGGGTACCGTTAATTCTTAATGGTACCCCACACATTGGAAAATGTAGGGTGCTTTTGGTGCAGTGCAATTAAAAAAAAAAAAAAAAAGCTTGGGGGCTTCTTTCCCTGCATTTTTGTGAGTAGGGAAGTCCCTTGAAATTAATGGGCTGCCCTGCACACAGTACGCAGCCACACAGATGTGAACCAAGGGCTTGTTCACATGTCAGGTTGGAGGGGCAGTAAAACCACATGGTTAAGCTGTTTTTACCACCCCCAACTTCTCCCCTTTAGCTGCAGAAGGAGCAGCTGGGGGTGTACACATGCTGTGGCTGCAGCTGGAGGTATACCCAGGGTGAATGGGCCTGCACTTCAAGTACACACAGTTGTGGTATAGTGATGCTGAATTTACGGGCTTAAAACAGGTGGTGAGGAGGCAACATAATGCCTCTTTACCACCATTCAAATGCCTCTGAAAAGAGATCTGTGTATGGATTGCTTTTCAGAGGAGCAGCAGTACTGGCTAATATCACACACAAGCCCTACAAAAGCATTTTTGATGGTACAAGAATGGGGGGGGGGGGGGGGGTCCGGATTAAAAGTAACATACACACAGACACATGTACACACATGCAGATAAATGCACGCCGCACACACATACATACAGACATACATGCACACACATACAGACACATGTGCACACACACAAACATACAGACACATGCATACACATACATACAGACACATGCACGCGCGCACACACACACACATACATACAGACACATGCATACAGACATACATACAGACATATGTGCACACACAGATACAGACATACATGCGCACACATACAGACACATGTGCACACACACACATACAGACACATGTGCACACACACACATACAGACACATGTGCACACACACACACACATACAGACACATGTGCACACACACACACACATACAGACACATGTACACACACACACACATACAGACACATGTGTACACACACATACAGACACATGTGTACACACACATACAGACACATGTGTACACACACAGACACATGTGTACACACACACACACACACATACATACACATGTGCACACACACACACATACAGACACATGTGCACACACACACACACACATGCAGACACATGTGTACACACACACATGCAGACATGTGTACACACACACACACACGTGCACACACACACACACACACACACGTGTACACACACACAAACAGACACATGTGCACACACACACACACACATACAGACACAAGTGTACACACACACATACAGACACAAGTGTACACACACACATACAGACACAAGTGTACACACACACCTACAGACACAAGTGTACACACACACACATACAGACACATGTGCACACACACATACAGACACAAGTGTACAGACACAAGTGTACACACACACATACAGACACAAGTGTACACACACACATACAGACACAAGTGTACACACACACATACAGACACATGTGCACACACACACACACACACAGACACATGTGCACACACACACACACACAGACACATGTGCACACACACAGACACACATACAGACACATGTGCACACATACAGACATACATTCATACACACACACACATGAATAAAGCCCTTTTAACACCAATTTAGCTTTTAGCATAGTACAGTACCTTTGTAGCTTCCTAATTCAGCCGGGTACTGCACTGTAGGGGGAAGCAGAGAGCACAGCACACTCCTCTGCACTTTACTTTCACTTTTGAAGCTCACAGAGCTTCTCCCAGTGCTGGGGATCGGGCTCATCTGACAGCCCTGATCCCACGGCACACTAAATTGAGAAAGACGAGGCGGGCCGTTCAAAACCGGACCGCGGGCCGCAATTGGCCCGCGGGCCGGACTTTGGACATGCCTGGCCTAGACCGTCAGGTGTCCGACTACATCGGGTTAACGGCCGATGTGGACGCTCTGAGGAGTGATGAACCCCTGGACTACTGGGTGGGCAGTCTTGACCTCTGGCCAGAGCTTGCCCAATTTGCAATCGAACTGTTGGCTTGCCCCTCATCCAGTGTCCTGTCCGAAAGGACGTTCAGCGCAGCAGGGGGGATCGTGACCGATAAGTGTACTCGCCTAGCTCACGACAGTGTTAACTACCTCACATTTCTAAAAGTGAATGAGGCATGGATCTCGGAGGAATTCAACACATGTGACCAGTAGACCATGTATATGTCTATAAACAATTTTTTTAATCGAGCACAGAGACCTTCTTTCTTCATTTGGCTCACTTCCTTGTCCAAAAAAAGCCCACCGTACTATATGCCCGTACCCTCCTCTTTGAAGAGGTTGAGCGGTGTCATATTTCTACTGGGGCTGCTTATTATGAGGGGCTCCCACCATCCCTGTGCTATGCTGACATCCTCCTGGGGCTGCTTATTATGAGGGGCTCCCACCATCCCTGTGCTATGCTGACATCCTCCTGGGGCTGCTTATTATGAGGGGCTCCCACCATCCCTGTGCTATGCTCATTATAAGGGGTTCCCACCATCCCTGTGCTATGCTCATTATGAGGGGCTACCACCATCCCTGTGCTATGCTGACTTCCTCCTGGGGCTGCTTACGGTGCAGGTGTCAGTGCTGTATATCACGGTGCTGATGTCAGTACTCTCTATCACGGTGCTGCTGTCAGTGCTGTATATCACGGTGCTGGTGTTAGTGCTTTATGTCACGCTGCTGATGTCAGTGCTCTCTATCACGGTGCTGTTGTCAGATGACTCTATCACAGTGCAGGTGTCACTGCTGTATGTCACGCTGCTGATGTCAGTGCTCTCTATCACGGTGCTGCTGTCAGTGCTGTATTTCACGGTGCTGGTGTTAGTGCTTTATGTCACGCTGCTGATGTCAGTGCTCTCTATCACGGTGCTGCTGTCAGTGCTGTATATCACGGTGCTGGTGTTAGTGCTTTATGTCACGCTGCTGATGTCAGTGCTCTCTATCACGGTGCTGCTGTCAGTGCTGTATATCACGGTGCTGGTGTTAGTGCTTTATGTCACGCTGCTGATGTCAGTGCTCTCTATCACGGTGCTGCTGTCAGTGCTGTATATCACGGTGCTGGTGTTAGTGCTTTATGTCACGCTGCTGATGTCAGTGCTCTCTATCACGGTGCTGTTCTCAGATGACTCTATCACGATGCAGGTGTCATTGCTGTATGTCACGCTGCTGGTGATCATCTCCTGCACCCTCTTCTTTGCCTACCCTGACCTTCCCTCTCCTCCATTGCCTTCATGCGCTCCACAGTCCTGAATTGTCACAACAATTTCCCATATAAAAAAAGAATGCTTGTAGTTGTCGATCCCAGATTCACCTCATACATGTGTTATGTCATTGGCCATGTGGTGGGACTATGTTTGCACAGCTATTAATTATTTTGTGGCTGCAAATTTGACCTGTAGGTTTGCGAAGTTCGCCTCCCATTGAAGTCAATGGGGCCCACCGCGAACGTTCCGGTTCACGAACTATCGGGCGCGTTCGCTGCCCGCGTTCGCGAAACGTCCTGTCGGAAGTTCGTCCATCACTAGTTGGCAGAACGGAAAACAACAAGAAGAACCTATGGAGGCTCAAGACACCAAGTACCACAGGAGGCAATCCCTTTTCGGGACCTAGACACCAGAATGTGTCCCACACTCCTCACCGGGATCCCAGCCAATCCGCTTCACCAAGATCCAGAAGAGCCTGTAGAGATTGTTAAATTCGTTCTTCAGCATTGATACCTCTGATATAGTTTTGATTTTGGAAACATAGTTTTTTACCCCGTTTAATATCCACAAAGTTTTATGGTTCTTGGCGGTTTATTACCTACCAGAGAAGTGTTAAGCATTTGTGCAAACTGTATCTCCTTTACCCCCATACAGCTCTGTACCCTGATAGGCACTATCCTGCTTGCCAAATTGATAACAACTTTCTCGATGGCCTATCAGTGGAAACTACAACACCTATAACACCCATGCTGCCTTGCAGTTTGCAAAGGCAGAACTGACGTCCTTAAGCATCTTGTGGCGCTTCTGGAAAAGACTCAAAGGACACATCAACAACCGGCGCCATGTGATGACGCCATCGCACGAGAAGGACGCCGCTCCTCGCAGGCACCCCTCAAATACAGGATGGAGCAGAAGATCTCGTCCATAAGTGATGTTAACGCAAGATCAAAAGCGCCAGGCCCTTTCCAGATCAAGTGAGATGATCTTCTCTTCTCACCTCGTACCGGTTTCTACAACGGACAGCTGTTCCGCACGTACTTCTGACTGTTACCTGTATACAAGGTGAGGCAACTGCATCATACGACTGCCAATCTTCTAGCTTACTGAACTCAACCTTAACATCCGTACATCACAACACTTGCCGAGTTCCCTCCTACTTGTGGATTGTTCATGTTCATACTGAATGACCTGCTATATTGCCAGTTCTTCATACAGCCAGATACCTGGAATTTTTGTTATGCCAGGTTACTTGATTTAACTTAAGCACTATCAACACTCACTAATTGGATGACTTGCAGGACAGACGGTCATGTCCAGGAACACAAGATACCTCTATTAAGAGACAACCTCTTCTCAAGTCACTCCAATCTTCCTGAGCATTTTAAGTTGCAACACTTGTCACCACAGCTACAAGAGGGGAACGTGTATAGCAGTGTAATAGAAACATATCCGTAACACGCAGAGAGACTCTCTTAAGTGTCCCATCACATAGGGGTAATTGTAATGCACAAAAAAAGGATGTGTTAGTAGTCCCCCTATAGGATCGGAGTCCTCCTTCACACCCAATAGTCCAACATTGCTGTACTCCAATCGTGGACAAACTCTGAACCACAGGCAGATTTATTAGCTGTGAGATAACGCTGACATAACATGTTAAAATCTATGGTAAGGTTCTTGAATGTTTCCTACTGCTATATTCAATTGCTCAAGATTTATTGTTTCCTATTTGCTAATAATGTTCCTGTCTTAAGGTTGTACTATTCATGTTTAAAATACTGCTACCTGTCCCTATGCTGGTGGACTCGGGGCAATTTAGTGCTGGATACTCCAGCATGGGATTGAGATCCATATTTTTGTTTGATTTTACTTTGGTCCGACCTTTCATATGTACCTCACACCCAACCAACTCAGACTTCTATATAACATACTTCTCCCTCCCCCTATAGGGTCTATACTACCTGTACACTACTTCACCCCTGTCTCCTTTTTATATTTATAAGGGAGTGTACCTCCTTACCATTCCAATAACAACACCCTGGGGTGACGAGTTACCTCAGACTTATTTGGATACTATTCAAAGCTTCGTATTGGTCAACCCCCATACGGTAGCGTATTGTGGTGCCAACACTTCGGTAAGTGTGCAATCACCCTCTACGCTCTGTACCTTTCCGATTTAAACCCCTCATCTGAGGAGGTTGGAAGAGTTCCCACCCCTCGTCGGTATAGCGTATACAATTACAATACTCTACCAAATACTGTTTTAATTAAAGTTGCCCCCCCTTGCTTCCCCAATGGAACCCTCTCCAGTTTACCCCACTCCCCTTACTATGCGGACAATGCCAACATTTCTACCACTAGCCAACAGCACCCACAACTTCTGATACAAGTTAAACTATATTCATTAAACATTTGTGGATTTAACACGCCTGAAAAAAGATCACAGTTGCTATACACTCTCCAAAAAAACCAAGGCACACATTGCTCTCATAGAAGAAACCCACTTTCGAACAGACAACCCCCAAGCTCCATATCCACCACTACCCGATGGTATACCACGCAGCTAATGAGACCATATCCACCACTACCCGATGGTATACCACGCAGCTAATGAGACAGCCAAATCTAAAGGCATCTCTACTTTGATCTTGAAACACTGCCCTATTCTAATCTCGGATATTCCAAAGGGACGTTCAGGGTAGATATCTCTTCCTTAAGGAGATTCTCCATAATAAACCCATCACCATAGCAAACATATATGCCCCGAACACGCAACAGATTTCTTTCTTCCGAAAACACCTTTCATCAACTCACCGCTTTTCAATCAGGCACTCTTATTGTAGGCGGAGACTTCAATGTTCCACTGACACCTGCCCTAGACACCTCTAATAGATCCTCTTGTCTTACGTATAGAGCGATTTACGCAATCAAATCCCAATTTCAAATATTGACTCTTCATGATACCTGGCACATGCTATACCCAAACGTAAAATATTTTATCTTCTTCTCCCCTCCACACAGTAAGTACTCCAGAATTGATTCTTTTTTTCGTCACACAAGATGACCTCACATCACTTATAGGAGCCACAATAGAATCTATGCTCCTATCATCACCCCATAACAATGACCTTAGCGCTTAATCAGATGCGCAATAGATCTATGATCTGGCGCCTGGATGACTCCCTATTGTTGGATCTGGAAAATCTGCAAAAAATGTATCTAAATGTCTCTCTCAATATTTCATAGAAAATTACACTGGGGACACCTCCCCTACTGTCACATGGGCTACTCACAAATGTGTCATCAGGGGGGTACTCATCTCCTTATAGGCCAAAAGAAACAGGCTTAGGAAGGCCTATGTTAAGGAATTATCTGCACGTATAAAATCTCTTGAAAAGGCACACAAGCTTTCCCTAGCCACTCATTGTCTCAATGACCTTATTAAAGCAAGGGAAGAACTGTTAGAGGAACTTCAAAAGACTTTGAAAAGTAAATATGCTTTATCTCACAAACTCTTCTATGAATTTGGCAATAAAGCTGGGAAATTGCTGGCGAGGGCCCTACAAAAACGAAAACGGCTCACAACATACATATTATCAAGATGCTTTCGGGGGATACTATAAACGACACCAACACCATAGCTAACCATTTTGCAACTTACTTTTCCAAACTTTACAACTTACCCCTCCCCTGACAGATCTAAACAGCTAATGGAGTTCTTGTCCAAATACTGTCCTTCTCCACTTAATTCAGACGAACTGACTGAACTAGACTCACTTATCTTGATAGAAGAAGCCACCAAGGCTTTGAAACAACTGAAAGCAGGCAAGAGCCCAAGCCCCGACGGTCTATCGACTGGCTATTATAAATCTTTCTCTGACATACTAATTCCCCAATTTGTCAAAACTTTCAATGACCTCCACTCTTTCCCCCTGCATAACAAAGACATCTTGGAGGCTCACATCACACTAATTCCCAAACCTGGAAAAGACACAATGTTAGTCTCCATCTACCGCCCCAGTTCTCTACTTAATGTAGATTTGAAACTGTATGCCAAAATATTGGCAAACCGTCTGCTCCCTCTGCTTCCCAGAATGATCTCCACTGACCAGGTTGGCTTTGTCCCTGGCAGAGAGGGCAGGGATAATACCACAAAGGCCATGAATATACACCACTGGCAGAATTATAGGGGTCGCCAAGATCGCCATGGCGACCGGGCCCCTTGATGCAGTGGGCCCTTGAGGGCCCCCTGTACTCTTCCGTAGGAGGGGGAGGCTGAGAGGAGCTCCTCACATTAGGGTAAAGTGTGTGCTCTTTGTCTCCCCCTACAGTGCAGCACCCGGCAGGAAGAGCAAAGGTAAATGTCTGCCATTTTTTTTTATAAGACTATCTACTGTATTTGTGTTTATATGTGTGTGTGTGTGAGCATGCTTGTATGTGCGTGTGTGTGTGAGCATGCTTGTATGTGCGTGTGTGTGTGAGCATGCATGTATGTGCGTGTGTGTGAGCATGCTTGTATGTGTGTGTGTGAGCATGCTTGTATGTGTGTGTGTGAGCATGCTTGTATGTGTGTGTGTGAGCATGCTTGTATGTGTGTGTGTGTTCATATATGTATGTGTATGTATGCATGTGTGTGCATGTATGTGAGTGTGCATGTATGCATATGTATGTATGTGAATGTGCATGTGAACTGCGAGCGCCATGCTTGATGCTCACAGTCTACCCAGGTGTGTTAGAAAAGTGAATTAATATTCACTTTCCTAACACTGAACCGCCTCTCCACCAATCAGGTGTGTGGGTCTGTTACCCATAACCTGATTGGCTGAAACAATAGGCACAGCTATTGGACGCCTATCAGGAGGAGAGGGCGGGAGATGAGGATGGCAGGAGATGCATGGAGGACCCCGCTCATGGCCGTTACCCACTGCCCCACCAAGACAGGGTAAGTGGCGGGCAGACAGCGAGCGGGTGGTGGGGATTCACAGTGGCAGCATTTGATGGGCACACCAACAGCATTTGATGTGCACAGTGGTGGCATTTGATGGGCACAGTGGCAGCATTTGATGGGTACACTGGCAGCATTTGATGGGCAAAGCGACAGAGTTTGATGGGCACAGCGGCAGAGTTTGATGGGCACAGTGGTAACATTTGATGGTAAAGTGGTGGCGTTTGATGGTACAGTGGTGGCGTTTGATGGGCACAGTGGCTGTAATTGATGTTTTTTAAATCAGTTCCTTTATATGCGGCCACCCACTTGGGACTGGGCCCTGGTGTTCCACCATCGGGGTCGGAGAAAAGAGCCCTGTCTGGAGGTCGGGGGGGGGGCCCTCCAAGGTTTCCTGCATTGGGGCCCTGAAGGTTCTAGTTACGCCACTGACCACTGGTTCACATCACACACAACTATAGTTTTTTTTCTGTCTCTTGACGCTGAGAAGGAGTTCAACAGGATCGCCTGGGACTACATGTCAGCAACATTACAGGCACTTGGTATCCCCACACACCTTCTACAAATGATCTTGGCCCTGTAATCGACCCCTACAGCCAGGGTAAGGGTTAATGGCTGCCTGTTGAATGCCTTCTCCATTGCCAATGGCACACGTCAGGGTTGTCCCCTTTCACCCCTCATTTTCATTCTTACCATGGAACCCTTCCTACGTAGACTGAGGGAAAATCCAAATATCAGAGGGATTGACATAAAAAATAAACAATACAAAATTGCAGCATATGCTGACAAGGTGGGGACAAGGTGCTTTGGGGGGCTACCTCAAAGCACCATCCCAATGTTGAGGGCATGTGGGCTGGTATGGTACAGGAGGGGGGGCGCTCTCTCATCCTCCCCTCTTTTCATGCAGCCTGCCAGGTTGTGTGCTCAGATAATGATCTGGTATGGATTTTTTGGGGGAACCCCACGCCATTTTAAAAAAAAAGTTGGCGTGGGGTTCCCCTTAAAAACCATAGCAGACCCAAAGGGTACGAAATTTAAAGGAATATTACCCTTTTATTGTTTCACTTCAAGCATTATTAAAATCACTACTTCCAAAATAAAATGTTAAAACTTTTTTTGCATTGATACATGTCCCCTGGGGCAGGACCCAGGGCCCCAAACACTTTTTATGACACTAACTTGCATATTAGCCTTTAAAATTAGCACTTTTGATTTTTCATGTTCGAGTCCCATAGACTTTAACGGTGTTCGCGTGTTCAAACTAATTTTTTTCCTGTTCGCATGTTCCTGATGCGAACCGAACAGGGGGTTGTTTGGCTCATCCCTAGTAAGACGCTGCAATTAGTGTTGGTGGGAAAATTTTAAGGCTGATTATAGTCCTGGTCCATGGAAAACTTATGACACAATTTGCAATGGCGGTGGAACCCTCCTAAACATAAATACTACATTTAGATATAATTTAGGGAAGGACCTGAGTCAGGAGCTATGTTTAATAGGGAGAACCAGGGAGAACAGCCAAAATATCTACATGAAGTGGCATGTTTGTAATTTGAACCAAGAACCTCAGTGCTGCTAGACAGATGTGCTAACCTGTTAGCCACTGTCATGCCACATGTGGAACCCTCCTATACATAAATACACATAAATACTTCATTTCTTTGGACATATAGGTGGTGGAATTACATTAGTTAGGAGTTATTCTTCTTGATTTATTCTGTGATGTTTGGTGGCTCTTGGTGTGTGAGTGTAGAATAGTGATGTTACCCTCTGAATTTTGGGAATGGCATTTTTTTCTGATGTTGGTACACAAATCACATTTTTTGGGCTCAAATTATAATTATTTGGAAAAATTAACAACACACAAAATTGTGACTCATTTTAAATTTGCATCAGCAATGGTATTGTTTGTGGGTTGTAAAGACACCTGTGTGAGTTTGGGTAAAGATTTTTGTGAGATGGACAGCAAAAAGTGAGAGATACAAAGAAAAATATATTTTATGAAAACATACTTTCTGAGGAAGTCAACGCCCTAACTACACGCATCTAGGGGGCTGAGCTTGAGGACTGACACCTTGTGATTTCAATGCTTTGCAGCTTGCACAAGCTTATTGTGCTATTCTTGTGAGAGTATCCATTACTTTTTACCATTAAATTTGTTTTATCAAGGGCGTGGCCTGGACATGGCCGAGTGAAGAGGTGTTTTCTCTGAGCTCCCGGCCACCTTGCACCCACCTTGGCATTATCAAACGAATTCACCTAGAATGCTATCTTCCAAGAAGCGGGCAAGCCAGCGGAACAGACACAGAACTAACCTGGCCAACAACAATCAGGCTACTGGGGATCAACAGAGACTTTTTAGCCGCTCGGTCCCAACACGGGGGGACATCCCGGCGGCCCCAGAGGGATCCCAAAGCCCAATTTTATACCCGAACTCGCCAGCAGCACCATCGACGGATCCGGGTGGATCTCCTCACCTGCCGCTACTTTACAGCACAGATCCGGAGTTGAAGGCCATTCTGCAAGCCCTCCCGACAAAAGCGGACATTGAGGCCATCGTAGGGAGAGTGGAGGCCGCCCACAGGAAGGAGATCACTGCTGTTTGCCAAGAGGTTCACTCCCTGGGCACACGCCTCACAAGTCTCCGCGCTTGAGTCCCAGCATGGTGCTCACTCCCTGGCGGAGGTTGAACTCCAGCTTCGTATGGAGGAAATGGAGGACCGGAGCCGCCGGAACAACTTGCGGCTCTGCGGCCTCCCGGAAGCTACCTGCCCTGCGGATCTCCTGGCCACGGTCACTGCAATTTTTCGGCAAGTGGCGGGTGAACAGTTGCCGGAGCAGATTGAGATAGACAGGGTGCACAGGTCCTTGGGCCCAAGATCACCCGATCCGACCTGGCCGAGAGATGTCCTTTGTCGCCTGCACCACTACACCCACAAACAGATCATTGCCCGTAGGTCGTGGGAAACGGGTGACGTGGATTTCAACGGGGCCGGTGTGAAGATCCTCCCTGATGTTTCAAGACAGAACCTGCACCGCCGAGCCCTTCTCAAGCCACTCCTGGACCTGGCCAGGCGCTGTAATGCTACCTATCGCTGGGGCTTCCCTCTCTCTGCCACCATCACCAGAAATCAGAAGATCCTTTCTGCTGAGATCCCCGGAGGCTCTTCCAGCGTTGTTCGCTTTCCTGGATGCGGATCCAAACGATGTTCCCAATTGGCTGGCCTATCTACCGCAGGCACAGGGCCGCCCGGTTACCCTGGGGATGAGCACGCCGCAGCCGCAGAGAAGGCAGAGGGAGGGCCGCCGATCGCAAACCCTCTCCCAAGAAGAAGATTGAGAAGTGTAGGTAATGTTACCTACCTGACATCCCTATGGCACCACCTTAAATTTTTTTTTTCTCTCACTAGACACTGCTCACTTGATCTTCCCCTTCCCCCCCTTTTTTTTTTGTTGTGTCCTCCCCTCCATCCCGAGGCGCCCAGCACTCGGGCTCCAAGCCTTGCCGCCTCCGGACCGCCATCAGCTGACATCTGCAGAGAGGGCCTCTCGGTATAACGGAGGAGCAGCTCCCCCATTGTAGCTCTTGATTGTTCTAGCCTTTCTCTGTGCTGAAGACGGCGGTGCAGAATGCTTATCTGGTCCCTCCTTCCCGGCTCCCCGGCTCCAGACCTTCACTACGCAGACGCGCCTTGAACCCCTCCTTCTACTCGGAGTCCTACAACACCTGGACATCATCAGTGACATCCGGGACCCCTTCAGGTCTGCCCGTTGGCACTACTACTCGTCTTCTCACTGATGCCGCTGTCTTTCTACACGAACAGGTACTTTTCTCTTGACTTTGTGGATTTACCCCCTTTCCCCGGAAGTGCTCTGTTACCTAGCGGGGAGAAGACTTTGCCATTCCTCTATGGAGCTCCTGACTATTAGGGGTCCTTGAGCAGTCCTGCCGGGGATGGGTCTCGCCGGGATGTTTTTCAGAGATTTTGGGGTTCCATGCGGGGCATCC
Organism: Lithobates pipiens; assembly: GCF_037356315.1. Taxonomy (NCBI): domain Eukaryota; kingdom Metazoa; phylum Chordata; class Amphibia; order Anura; family Ranidae; genus Lithobates; species Lithobates pipiens. Next base: position 519,609,485 of record NW_027507903.1, on the reverse strand, counting down.
CTACTACCTCCCCCACAGGGTTTGCAGGTGAGGGCATTGGTGGGCGGGCATGGGGGGGAGGGTCTTTGCGGAGAGAGAACTTCTGAGAGAGACATGGACTGCAAGGAATCAGCTGTTATCTTCCTTCCCTGCTCTTAGTGTTTGCCCTGTTGTCGGAGGTGTCCTGCTACATGTCATAAGGGGGGAGGGGCCGGCTCAATGGCCGATGCATTTATTCTCTCTTGCCTCCATGCCCAGCACTGAGGTATATTGTCAAGTGGGATCCTCCCTCGCCCGCTCTTGCCAATCTAACACCCCACCATGCCGTTTGCCACCCCTCTGGGGTTGTGCTCGGATGGGGATGGGGCTGTATTTTGGGCGAGGCGGGGAGGACCCCATGGCTCATCTGTGACTTTTCCCTTTTGGACGGGGGACTGCAGCTTAGAAGGATCCATTGGACCAGATGGGCAAGGCCTTCTCAGACTCAACATTGAGGTGGGGGGTTGTGTGTGTGTGTGTGTGTTTTTTTTGGGGGGGGTTTCAAGTGATTTGATTACTGCGGTGAGTGCCAGGTTTCTGCTCGATGTTCTATGCACAGTTGTGCTGCAGTTGGGTTTCTGTGCCCAGGTTTTTAGTAGATGTTCTAACAATACTACCTGTTGAATATGTTGCTATGCCTGCTTCTTTCTTGTTATATTTTATGTTCCTGATTAGCATTTGTTAATTTTTTATTTTTTTTGCACTTGCCGAGGTGGGTGGAGGGCTCGGGACCTCGTCGCTGGTCCCTTGCATACCTTCGCCCCAAATAGGCCATTGTGTACTCCCGGTGATCCGGGTTTGTGCACTCCTGAAGACTAAGCCCTTGTACACGCGGTCAGAGATTCCGACAACCAAATCCGTCGGAGTAATTCCGATGGATTAATTCCGGAAGCGGTCCGGAAGTGATGTTGCATACACACGGTCGGACTAAGTTGTCGGAAAATCCGGATGTACATAACGTGATAACGTTATTTCGTTATGACGGGACTACGTTCAGGCTAGTAGCCAATAGCTTTGGTCTAGGAATTTGATCTAAGCACGCGTGGCACCTTGTCCGTCGGAGTAGGCTACACATGATCGGAGTATGTCAGATCGGAGCATTTTGTCTGAAAATATTTCCGGCAAGTTGGAAAAGTCGGTCCGACGGATATTCCGACGGAAACAGTCCGATGCAGACCACACACAGTCGGAATATCCGACAAAACGCTCTGATAGGAAACATTCCGACGGAATCTCCGACTGTATGTACAAGGGCTAAGTCTTCACACTAACTGACTCTTACCCTCTCCCTGTGGTGTCGGGGAGGTGGGAGACTTCTGCCCCCCTGACGCCGCCCCCTCCCCTCCTCCCTCTCTTCTTCTCTTTCTTCTCCTCTACGGCTCTCTTCCTGCCTACCTCCTTTCGATACCCCTACTGCTCTCACTCACCCCCCTTCTAAGACATGGCGGTGGCCTCCATCACAGTGGTTTCATTGAATGCTAGGGGATTGAACACCCCCGAAAAGAGACGTATGCTTCTCCACGACCTTAAGAAATTGCATGCGGATATAGCCTTTATCCAAGAGACACACTTTAGAAATGACAAACTCTCCCTGCTCCAGAATAGGCACTACTCCAAGGTATATCACTCAACTAACCCCCTCTCTAAATCCAAGGGAGTGTCCATCCTGATCTCTAGCAAACTACCCTGGCAGTGCCAAGCGGTCACGACTGACCCGGCAGGGAGATTCCTATTCCTGGTGGGACTGATTGGGGAGGTGCAGTTTACTCTAGCCTCACTTTATGCCCCCAATGATCACCAGGACAGTTTCATCAGACACACTTTAGACAAATTGATGGATGTTAAGACGGGCCAGTTGATCCTAGGTGGCGACTTTAACGTTCCTTTGTCCCCCACGTCAGATAACTCTTCAGGACACTCCTCTACATCGCCAGCCTGCAGGAAACGCATAGCACAAACCTTACATGACTCCCAACTGATGGACATATGGCAGTTCCAGCACCCCGATGAGAGGCATTACACCTTCTATTCTGCCCCTCATAAGGTCTATTCCAGGATAGACCTCTTCCTAATTCCGCACGACCAACTACACTTGGTCTCCTCTACCTCTTTGGGTCAGATCACTTGGTCTCTTTGGCGGTTAAATGAAAGTCTCTTGCAAACCCCTGAGGTTCTCGCGGATGTTACCAGGGAACTTAGCCTGTATTTTCGGGACAATGATACACAGGACTGTGACCCCGGGATACTTTGGGAAGCCCACAAAACGGTTATCCGAGGGACTCTTAGGCTGCTTTCACACTGCAGCGGGAGCGGCGTCGGCGGTAAAGTGCCGCTAAAAGCGGCGCTTTACCGTTGTTTTAGCGGCGGTATGCGGGCGCTAGCGGGGTGGTTTTAACCCCCGCTAGCGGCCGAAAAGGTGTTAAACCCTCCCGCAACATTGATTTCAATGGGTAGGAGCGGTTTAGGAGCGGTGAATACACCGCTCCTTCACCGCTGCAAAGATGCGGCTAGCAGGACTTTTTTCACCGTCCTGCCAGCACATCGCTCCAGTGTGAAAGCCCTTCGGCTTTCACACTGGAGTTAAAGGGGCCGGTTTTTTTCAGGCGTTACACAGGCGCTATTTTTAGCGCTGTAACGCCTGAATACCGCCCCAGTGTGAAAGCAGCCTAATCAAACACGGAGCCGCCATCAAAAAGAAGAGAAATGCACACATTGCTCTCTTACTCACCAAGCTAGCCTCTGTAGAATCCAAACATAAACATGCCCCCATACAGCCCTTGGAGGTTGAACTGTTAACTCTTCGCACACAAATAACCAAAGCTCTTCAATACAAGGAAAAAGCGGCGGTACAATTTTCCCGTTGGCTGTCATATGAAACGGGAGATAAATGCGGAAAGACGTTGGCCAAGTCGGTCAAGGCTATTAAATTGGCATGCTATATCCCCCACGTGGTCAACACACAGGGTCAGCGGGTCTCCACCCCACAACAAATCGCCACAGCCTTCTGTGATTTTTACTCCGGCCTATACAACCTGCCGAGCTCCTCCTGCAGTCAATCGCAGATAGATAAGTATATCGCCGACTCCCAGCTCCCTTCGCTCCCATCAGAAACTCAGATTTTACTGGAGGAACCGATAACTTTAGAGGAACTACAAGTAGCAGTGACTGCTATGAAGGCAGATAGGGCCCCAGGTCCAGACGGCTTCACCGCCCAATACTATAAGGCCTCATTCCCAATCTTGGGTCCACGCCTGGTGTCTTTCTTTAATGCACTGGGAGCTGGAACCGACTTTCCGAGGGACACTTTGAGAGCCCATATTTCACTGATTCCTAAGGAAGGGAAAGACCCAAGCCAATGTGGCAGCTATAGACTGATCTCCCTGTTGAATCTAGATTTGAAACTGTTCTCTAAAATAATTGCCTCCAGACTAGAGCACCATTTTCAGGCCCTTGTACATTTCGATCAGGTGGGGTTCATACCCCATAGAGAAGCAAGAGACAACACTATAAAGGTCTTGAATTTACTCCACGTAGCAAATGCCCGCAAAATCCCATGTCTCTTAGTCAATACTGATGCCGAGAAGGCATTTGACAGGGTCAATTGGAACTACATGTTTTCTGTCCTCCGACACATCGGTTTAGGTGAAAAGATGATGAGATGGATCACCAGCATCTATTCGGCCCCCTCTGCTCAAGTCAAGGCAAATGGAGTCCTCTCGAGTCCTTTTTCTATTGGGAATGGGACGAGACAGGGCTGCCCTTTGTCCCCTTTGCTCTTCGCTCTGTCCCTCGAACCGTTCCTTTGCACTGTTTGGCAACTCACACTGTAAAATCTCTGCGTATGTGGACAACCTCCTATTCTCCTTGACGAATCCCAAAATCTCCTTACCAAATCTTCTTAAAGAGTTTAAGCACTATGGGGCGATCTCTCACCTGAAAATAAGTTTCACTAAATCAGAGGCCATGGGAATAGCAGTCCCCTCCCGAACTTTATCTGACTTGCAGGCCAGTTTTAGCTTCAAATGGACCGACACAGCCCTAACATATATAGGCAAAAAATTCCCAGCTGAGGTTTCCCGGACGTTTGAACTTAACTTCCCACCCCTACTGACCGAAACCCGATTGCTCCTTGAGAAATGGCATGGTGGTCTCCATTCTTGGTTCGGGAGGTGCAGCCTCCTTAAAATGAGCATCCTGCCCAAATGTATCTATCTCATCAAAGCCTTGCCCATACATATACCTCCACTCTTCTTTAAACAAGTACAATCTCTCTTTACCAGATTTGTCTGGGCGAATAAGAAACCTAGACTGCGCCATTCGCAACTGACGCTTCCCAAACAGTGGGGGGGGTCTCGCACTTCCTGACATGTGTTGCTTTTACCTAGCTTCCCATCTTGGACGGATACTTGACTGGAGGCGAAATAAGGCCTCCAAACTCTGGGTCCACATAGAACAGTCCCAAGTCAATATACCCTTGTGCGTCGCACTGTGGTGCTACAAGGACCTCCCGACAGCTCTGAAGACGCACCCCCTGATAGGGACGACATTGAAACATAGCCACCGCGCCGCCACTCAAAAGGCCCTTCTGTCCAATATATCCCTCTTACTTCCAATCCTGGGTCACCCGAAGTTCGAACCGGGTCTACATCATTTTGAGTACGCACCCCTTAGAGATTCTGGTCACGATCATGCGGCCAAATTTATGACTGATGGACGCTGGCCTTCAGTCTCCGAACTCTCTGAATCGTCAGGTGTGTATCAACTCCCTTTCTGGAAGGCCTTACAATTGCATAATTTCCTTCACTCTTTGCCATGACACGGGACTTTATGCAACAATTAACCCCATTTGAGACCCTATGCTCAGGCACAGACCCGTTGGCACACGTCCTCTCTCAGACTTACGCATTATTATCCACACCACGGGACCCGCCACGCTTACCCTGTTTGTCCAAATGGGAGGGTGACCTTAACTGTACGTTCTCTGTAACACAATCTCAGCGCATTATCACCCTAGCCCTTAAGTCCTCTCCCTGTACCAAAATTCAGGAAACCAACTTTAAGGTCCTTACCCGCTGGTATCTGACCCCTTCCCGGTTGAGCAGGTGCTTCCCTTCATCCTCGGACCAGTGTTGGTGCTGTGATGAGGAGGAGGATACCCTGCTCCATGTTTTCTGGTCCTGCCCGAGACTGGGGGGGTTCTGGGGCGAGGTCTGCTGCATTACCCAGAAATTTATGGAATATGATGTCCCAGAGGAGGCGGCCTTTTTTCAACTTCATCATTCTACAACCCCCGTCAAGAAATATAGGAGATCACTGGTCTGCCACCTCCTCAATGCAGCTAAAGCATGCATTCCTCTCCACTGGAAACAGCATCCTCCCCCAACCGTGGCACATTGGCTGCAGAAAGTGGAAGAAGTACGGAAGCTGGAAGATTTAATCCTCACGGCACAACATAAACAGGAGGTCTTTAAGAAGACCTGGGATATCTGGTGCATGTTCATATTTTCAGATGAAGGTCAACGCCTATTGGCGACCTGACCCTTCCACATCATCTCTGCAGGGATGGTAGCCCGGGCCGCCGCCATGTCCATGTCCACCCACCTGGCTTTCCTTAGTCCCTCTTCTCTACTCTTTCACCCCCCCTTCCTCTCTCCCGACCCCCCTTTTCTCTTCATCCCTCTTTCCTTTTGTCCTCCGTCTCCCCTTCACCCCACCTTTTTGACAGCCCTGGATGTCCCCTCTCGCACTGAGAGAGGGGGGCACAGGGGTCGACCCCCATTTCAGTATCATCTGACTGAGCTTTGATGTTGGCTGCTGTTAATCTTTACATGAGCAGTGACCGATTATATGTTCGGTTATTATCCCATGACTTGTACACTGTTCTGTTATTTTTGGTGTCATACTGATATCTGTAGTCATAGCTCTGTATGTTTTACTGCATGTATTATGGGGCTTCGCCCTCTCCGGAGTTAAATAAAGATTATATTTGAAAAAAAAAAATTGTTTTATTAAATGGAGAGCACTATACCGTATGTTGCCTTTTTTCTTGCATATAAATATATACCTGGTGAGTAAGATGATTCAGGTGTTTGGAACCCATTAAGGAGTCTTTCTGCCTGAGGAGATCTTTGTATCCAGTGTGCCGGGTGTCTTGATTATCCCCAGAGGGGACCACTGCTGATTTTACTTGTCTATGAGGTGAGTGGCTTGTGATTCTGGTGGTGGAGAGCACTTACCATTATCTGTACTTGGGGTGGAATACGGCTGGATTTTCTTCAATCAGTCACTTTATGCATGAACTTTTAAGACATATATTTATAATTTTTTTGGATAATACACATTTATTTTGAATATACACAATATTTGTTGATTATATTGTTCTGAGGATTAGTAGCGCAGCTAATTAGCGCAATTTCGCTATTTTGATCGTTTTTATTCGTGTAAACGCATATTAGCTCTATTAGCCCTATAGTAAATGACCCCCAGTATGACTTATTGCAGACTAGAAGGGTTCAGCTAAATGTTGAGCTACACACAGGGACAGAACAAGCACTAAGTTTAATTTCTGTCTGCTGCTTCATTCCTCTTCTTTCAGCATGAACCATTCTGGCACGTTTTCCTGACACCAAGAGAAAAATGGTGACAGGAGAGTGAACAACCCCACCCAACCCGTGTGTCCCCTCCCTCAAATCAGCTCTCAGAGCTCTCCTTACTAACCTCTGCAGTGTGTGACTTCAGCTCTCCATCCCCATTTTTGACAATTTAGACAAGCTTTATAAATTCTGGAATTTGAAGGGTTGTAGAGAAGACAGCAAATAAACAGGAAAAACTTATAAAGGAGGACTTGTGTAATCTCTATATATCCAGGGTCGGTGCTACCACTAGGCGGATTAGGCAACCGCCTAGGGTGCACTGTCGCCTAGGGTGCCCGGCCATTGGCTATTTTACTCCCATCCTCCACAGAGCCCTGTCAAGCAGTGCCAACGACCCCCCCCCCCCCCCCCCCCCCGCTCTCTGCTCTAATGTGTACAGTGTTTTCAGACAGTAATCCCCCCTCTCTACTAGTACATGGATGGAGGATGCATGATACCTCATGGGAATGGGATATGGCATGGCGGTGGCTCTCTGGGCTTGGGGACAGATGGAGCCTGGCCTGGCTGGAACTGGAAGAGGCATCAGGCACCACACCGACACAGAACAGAAGCAGCAGGCAGGTACACAGGCAGTACAGCAGAGTTGGTGCAACTGCAAGCGAGGAACAGGTGTTACTGATGTGCTAAGTAAAAACTGTTGAGTTTATCAGATTGTATATGTGATGACAATGAAATGACAATGAAATATAGTTTTAAAATGTGTGTGTATATGTATTATATTGACTGATGTGCTCTGGCAAATGTCCCCCCCGAGGCAGTATTTGATGGTCGCTGGTGAAGCGGCATTGATGGTCATTGGCGAGGTTGCATTTGATGGTCATTGGCGGGGCTGTATTTAATGGTCACTGGTGAGGCTGTATTTAATGGTCACTGCTGAGGCTGTATTCAATGGTCACTGGTGAGGCTGTATTTGATGGTCATTGGCGAGGCTGTATTTAATGGTCACTGGTGAGGTTGTATTTAATGGTTACTGTTGATGCTGTATTTAATGGTCACTGGTGAGGCTGTATTTAATTAGTGCTGACGAGGCTGTATTTAATGGTCGCTGGCGAGGCTGTATTTAATGGTCGCTGGTGAGGCTGTATTTGATGGTCGTTGGCGAGGCTGTATTTAATGGTTGCTGGCGAGGCTGTATTTGATGGTCGTTGGCGAGGCTGTATTTGATGGTCGTTGGCGAGGCTGTATTTGATGGTCGTTGGCGAGGCTGTATTTGATGGTCGTTGGCGAGGCTGTATTTAATGGTCACCGGTGAGGCTGTATTTGATGGGCGCTGGTGAGGCTGTATTTAATGGTCATTGGTGAGGCTGTATTTAATGGTCACTGGTGAGGCTGTATTTAATGGTCGCTGGTGAGTCTGTATTTGATGGGCGCTGGTGAGGCTGTATTTAATGGTCGCTGGTGAGTCTGTATTTGATGGGCGCTGGTGAGGCTGTATTTAAAGGTCGCTGTTGAGTCTACATTTGATGGGTGCTGGTGAGGGTGTGAGGGGGGGCTGCAAAATGAGGTTTTGCCTAGGGTTTCAAAAATCCTTGCACCAGCCCTGTATATATCATATGAGGCCAATCACTTTACTGGGTACAGTATATGTAAGCCCTTGTACACACGGTCGGAGATTCCGACAGAATGTGTCCGATCGGACCGTTTTGTCGGATATTCCGACTGTATGTGGTCTACATCGGACTATTTCCGTTGGAATATCCGACGGACCAACTTTTCCAACTTGTTGGTAAAATTTTCCAACAAAATGCTCCGATCGGACATACTCCGATCATGTGTAGAAAATTCCTACACCAAAGCTATTGGCTACTAGCGTGAACGTAGTCCCATCGTAACGAAATAACGTAGTCACGTCTGATTTTCCTACAACTTTGTCCGACCGTGTGTATGCAACAGTTTCGGACAAAATCCGTCGGACAAAATCTGACGGATTTGGTTGTCGGAATCTCCGACCGTGTGTACAAGGGCTTAGAGTTTACAGCCACTTTAAGGGAAATAACCTTTTGCCTTTATAACCACGTTAATCAGTTTACCTATATATTTTGCTACTTTCGTTTTTGATATATCTTTATTTTATTGCTATCAAAAGCTATAAACAATGGTATACACCTGTCGATCTCCAGTGCCAAAACACCACTTCTGGAGCTTCTGACTCCAGCCTCCCTCAGCCATGCTCAGCCTTCCACCACTATACTTTCAATGAATACACTCTGGAAACTAAAACTGATTGCTGCATTGATTGGGACATGATGTAATTGAAACAAGGTTGATAATATGGACGTTTTTCCTCTTTTCAGAGAAAGTAATTTTTTTATTTTGATCGGATTTCTATAGCTATCTTTAAATTTTCTTATCAAATAAACCACTTTACTTTCTAACATTAGTGACATATTTAAGATAACTTTAGTACAGCGTACTATTTAGTACATCAGTAAAGTGATAATATAACATACATACAAACACAATATAAGTGTACCAAAAAGAAAAAAGTCTATTAATAGCCAAGTATATCAATACAATTCACTTCTTCCCGGAAACGTGAAACAAACAGAAAAAAAAAACATTCAAAACTGGAAAAAATAAATAAATAAATAAATCCTTAAGCCTCATACACATGATCAGATTGTTGGCCAACAAAGTGTCAGACTTTTGTCCGAAGGGCGTGTGTGGGGAACTTGTCTTGCATACAAACAGTACACAATTGTCGGCCAACAAACACAAACGTAGTGATGTACTACGTGAAATTTCAGCTCTTGAGCACCACCCTTTGGTCACCTTCTGCTAATGTCATGTTTGGTGAGCATTGATTCAGTGCATGTGTGTTTGTACTTTGGACTTTTGTGTGACGGACTTGTGTACACATGATACGAAAATGTGACAACAGACCGTTGTCTGCTGAAAATTTTCTAGCTTGCCATCCAACATTTCTTGGCGGAAAGTTGGACAATTGTCTGAAGGAGCGTACTAATGGTTGGATTTTAGGCAAACAGCCTGTCATCACACAATTCCCTGACGAAAATCCGATCATGTGTACGAGGCTTTAGATTGAATATTCTTGCCACCTCTGTGTTCAACGATCACAATAAATCAAAAGCAGGTGATCATGCAATCCATCCTCAGTGCTTTCCAGCAGCTCACCTCCAGCTTTGACTCCTGTTTTACCAGAGAGTCAAAGCTTCCAGTTCCCCTTGAAGGATATATGATGATCTGTGCGGAGTCATGGATATCCTTATAGCTTTCACAGCCCAGCTCTCTCCATGGAATGTTCACATGTAAAACCGGCCACAGAAAACATACCATCTATTGCTCTCTTTAAAAAAACGATTTTATTGCCATAAAATCTTATAGTGGTTTACTCATATAAAAGGCAATGAAAGAGGTGCCACTGGAAAATGCACAATGTAAAATCCACCGGTTCAATGTCATCTGGTTAGGAATGGTCACGGGATAGTGTCAGCTGCTAACACCTTACTCCATAGTCTACAGCACCTGGTAATCCCAGGTGGTCTCCCACCCAGGTACTCACCAGGCCGACCCTGCTTAGCCTCCGAGGTCAGACAAGATTGGATCCGTGTGATGAGGCCATTTTCTCTCTTTTCAGCAAAAGTAATTTTTATTTTGAAATTGGATTTCTATAGCTAGCTTTAAATTCTCTTATCTAATAAATCCACCCAGCAACCACTTTACTTTCTAACATTAGTGACATATAACCTTTTCTGACATACAGTGCCACCAAAGTTCATGCAGCACAACAATTTATTATACCCTACCTTGGCTATTTTAACAGACTGTTGATTGGCCTTTAAGTCGGGGGTTCACACTAGTGCGAATTGGATGCAGATTTCTCCGCATCCAATTTGCATGACAGGAGATTGTGTTCTCTATAGAGCCAGTTCATACATCTACGTGGTGGCTGAGGAGTGGCTTGCAGAGGAGTCCTGTGCGTCTGTTGGATCCATTTCAGGCAAGAATTCGACCCTGATTCATCCCTGAAACAGGGATGCACCGGACCCCTGATCAAAGTCGCATCCATCTGCAGTGTGAACCCAGTCTTAATGACCAAACTATCCACACTTCAATTGATTATTAATTGAGATCATTCGGGTTCAGATGTGAAAAAAATGCCCCCCAGCCAATGATTCTTCCAGAAAAGAGAAAACAAACCTTAGCTAAATAAAGACATTCCTCTAAAGTGTTTACTAATTATAACTACAGAGACCAGTTCTTCTATGGAATGTAGACAATTGTATAATTTTCTATAATTATAGAAGGAATTCCACAAGAATTATACACTAATTAAATATCACCTTGACTCAGGGCCGTCTTTAATATTGATTGGACCCTGGGCAAACATTTTCTTGCCCACCCTCCATGCAATTTCACTCTCCACATGCTCTGAGACATAAAATAAATAGCAGCTAGACTTAAAATCAGTTTACTGTATCAGATCAGGCAGCAATTGTGATTGGTTGCCAGCGGTTACAGCATATCATTACTGCTTACTGACTGGTTGCTAGAGGTTACAGCACACATTACGGCTCGCTGATTAGTTGCTAGAGGATACAGCAAATTATTTCTGCTTGTTGGTTGCTAGAGATTACTGTACAGTAATACTGCTCACTGATTGGGCACTAGAGATTACAGCACATACTCTCCTCACTGCCGGGGGGGCATGATATACATATGAATGCTGCCTTTATTTTTATATCAAAGCAGCTGGCCGCAGCTATTTACTTATAAATGCCGCCGCTATTTACATATGAATGACGGTTATTTACATGTACACACGGGGTCTGCAGTCATCTGAACACAACAATAGGGCAAAGCTGGGCAGCATTAGTACCAGCACTTTACACTGAGATATCGGGACATGGCACAGGACTAAAACGTCAAGGGACAAGGGAATTTAAACTGGGATAGTTGGCAAGTATGAGGCAGCTGCTTTGGGGCCCACAACAATGACAGGACCCAGGGCAGCTGCCCCTTTTGCCCTGCCTTAAAGACGGCCCTACCTTGACTATTGTCAATGTCTGTTATTTGGCCTGTCTCCTATTCACAGAAAGGTTAGAGAAGGACAGGATACATCAAGTTCAACTTTCCTCTATTTCCAAAATAGAGCAAAGAAAAGACTTAGCATTGATCTTTTTTGTTGCCCCAGTAAAACAAATAATCTTTACTCCAAAGAGAGCAGTTAAAGTGGTTATTAAGCCACTTTCACATCTTCATACCATCCCCTCTGTGTTCTAATCCTGTATGCTCCTGTGTGAGTGATTTATATAAAAAAAAGCTTGCTATACCTAATTTCACAGCTCTTCTCAGCGATCACATGATCGGCTCGCTTTCTCCTTTCCCTGTCTGACAGATCCAGATCTCAACCACTGACATCACTTGGGAGAGGAGGAGGAGAGGAGAGAGAGAGAGCTGGCTGATCATGTGATCAGAGGGGATGGTATGAAGATGTGAATTTTGAGCAGCAGGGGAGGCACAGTTCCCTGAGGCACAGTTGATTTCACGTTTCTATTTGTTTCCATGGGCCTATGCTCTGTTATGCTGTTATGATGTTACATTCCTGTTGTGGTAAGTGACTGACCCTATATTTGTCTTGGGATAAGCCTCTCTACGGCTGCTCTCCTGAAATGTTCCAGGCCTTTATGCAACAGACATTTAAGCTTTTTTGCCCCAGGTTAGCCCAGGTGAACTGCACTCATGTTCCACATTTGACTGGTTTTATGTTTTTTAATTTTCCTCCTACTAGAACTCTAGCATCTCCCACTGGGAATGTTACTGCGTGCTCCCTTTCAATCGGGGTAGCTGCCCCCCTCTGTGAGTCTACCGAGGAGGGGTGACTGACTGTCCTCTCCTGATTGGCACAAGCCTCCCAGATTTAGTTACCTTGAAGAGACTGGGTTGGAGGAACTATGCATGATTCCAGTTTGGGGGATCTGCGGGGTGGGGGGGGGGGGGCGGTATGCCATTACTGATCTTTTTTTGTTTGCTTTTATTTTTATTTTACACAGTTCTTCATTACACTATTTTCAAATGCTCATAAGTATGGCTGTCAACTTATATGCACAGATATCTTTCACCGTTATGGCTCTGCCTACATTGTAATGTGGTCTTCCACCGGGATAGATGCTAAGCCCCCTGTGCTCAGGAGCTGCTGTACTGCACTCCTGGGCTCATGCTGTATGCTCACCCTCTATGGCTAGTTTTTCAGTATTCTCCTGGAAGATACAAGGACTGAACTCAGCAGTTAAGTGCTCCCTTTTATTCACATACCTTAAAAAATATACCTCACAAATCTGTGTCTTCCAGGAGACTCATCTTGTGGGCTCCCGAATCCTTGGTTTTAAAAAGGCCTGGGTGAGCAGTCACTATCATGCTACCTACTTTAGCTATTCTAGGGGTGAGCATACTGGTCCACAGATCCCTTCCTTTCCAAATCCACCATGTTAGGACAGATACATAATTATGCATGCCAACATAGCCACCACAGAATATGATTTGGTGGGACTGTACTTACCAACACCTGCTGATATTTCCCTCCTGTATGACGTCATGCAACACACCATACAATATGGCACGCAGAATGCCCTATTGCTGGGGGACTTCAATTTGGCTCCATGTTCGGCCCTAGACAAGCTCCACCCAACGGTTAGAAGGTCACCAGATCTCTCACAGTGGCCTACCACCTTTGAGTTAATAGATGCCTGGCATCACTATAATCCCTCAGGTAGAGTGTACACCTGCCTCTCTCCTGCATAGACCTAGTGTTCATCACCAGGGCGTTGCTATATTTGCATGACGCGGATTCCTTATTGCGGGCTTTAAATGAATTTGGACACTTCTTGGGGGTCCAAATTAACTGGACCAAATCGGTACTATTTCCCCTGGATCCCTTGGCACAAGCTGCCGTGGCCCATACTCCTTTACAATGGGTCGATAGCTTTAAATATTTAGGTGTCCAAATACAGAGTGACCCGAATAAATTTTATGACCTCAATATTCATCCCGTGCTGGTACAACTGAGGGCTAGGTGCACTTTCTAGGGGACTTTACCGCTGAACCTGTTGGGGCGAATCAACCTTATTATTATTATTATACAGGTTTTATATAGCGCCAACAGTTTACAACATGAGGGCAGACATTACCGTTACATTACAATTTGGTACAAGAGGAATCAGAGGGCCCTGCTCGTTAGAGCTTACAATCTAAAAAATAAAAATGGTATTCCTCCCTAAGTTCAATTACCTATTTAGAAACTCCCCGGTATGGCTACCGGCTTCTTTCTTTTGGGACCTAGACAGATGTATTGGGGACTTTATCTGGAGGGGTTCTATTCCATGCTTGGCAAGATCCACCTTGTGTCTCCCTGTGCGGTGTGGGGATTGGCGTTGCCTAGTTTACAGGTATATTATTGGGCGGCCATATTGGTCTTGGTCCGCTGGTGGTTTATCCGCTCAGGGGCCAATGCTGCTGTGTGCCTGGAGGCAGCCGTACTGAGCTCTCTCAATGATTCAGGGGAACTGGGTGTCCTGGGGCCTACGCCGACCTACCACATCCGACAAGGACAACTCTCAGAATATGGTTGGTCGCTAGGAAGAGGTTTCAAAGACAGAATTCCTGGTCACCCCTTTTCCACCATTATGGGGTAATCCTAATTTTTAAATCCCCACTCTTGGACCATTCCGATCCCACAAGTTTGGATGAAACATGGTGTTAAGGCCCTTAGAGACATTATGCCAGCCGGGTCTTTCCTTTGATACAAGGACCTCTCGGCCAAGTTTAACTTACCTAGGTGGATGTACTTCTGTTATTTGCAGCTGCATCATGCTGCTAGGGCCCAATTTCTGTGGCCTATCGCCATGACCATGAATCCCATAGAATAAATCTTGGCCCAGGAGTCCTTGACCAAGCCCCTCTCTTCCCTCTATATGTTGCTACTTAGCTTGGATTCCCCCAAGCTGGAGAGGTCTAGATTTCCTCTAGGGATAAATTGATACAAACTAAGTTCCTACATAGGGTTTATTACACTCCACAGAGATTGCACAGACTGTGCCCCAGAGGGATCGGTTCTGTAGTAGATGCCAGCTGGAAATTGGCACGTATTACCACATGTTCTTGAGCTGTCCAAGGGTGGCACAGTTCTGGGTGGCAGTTTTTTTAGAAACTTTTAATGAGCACCTCCAGTTGTCCTTGGCACTGTCTCCAGAGCTGGCTCTACTTGGTATACAGGAGGATGATCAGAGGCCCCACTACACCAAACTCCTGATTTCTTATCGTATGTATTATGCTAAGAAAGCCATTCTACTTAAGTGCAACTCTGCCTCTCCTCCAACAGTGACTTTTTGGGAGAACTCCATCAGTAGTGCCTTACCGCTATATAAAATGACTTAATTAAACAGGAAATGTCCCAAAAAGTTTGATGGCATCTGGTTACCGCAGACAGCGTGAGTGGCCTGTTATTCACAAATATATGAATATGGCTTGTCCACCCTCCCCCCCTTCCTCTTCCCCTCCTTTCCCTTCCCCTCATCCCTGTCCCCATATCCCTCCCTCCACCCCCTTCATCAATCGCCCTTCCCAGGGGGTTGAATATCACTGACGTTGAATGAATAACTGTTGGCTCCGTCTATCAAAACTTTTGTTGCCTTCATAACAAATAAGGCTCAGGAACTATGATCATACTCTTTGCTTAACTGTACATACCCTGTATACACAGACCAATATTGATCTGTAACAACTACCATCAGCTTGACTATTGTACCTATTTGTCTTTTCAACAGTAAACTGCGTCTTTTCGGCAATAAACTGAGTCTGTCAATCACAGGCTGTGTGTTAAAGCTAATATAGAAGAGAAGGTGACCGCACTCCAGATTGCAGTGAATGAAAAAACGTTATTCCATAAAATCCATAGAGTATCAAAACATGCATGATACAATTGCGATACAGGCAGACAGCAGCATGGTTTCACAAAAAACTTTGCTTAGTCATAACCTATATTGCACCTGTTAGGTTAACTTCTAAATAGCATGAATACAACTGAAAATGCTCGGTGCCTGATTAAGCTGCTATGGACAAACACTGAATTAATAATATACACAAAAAAAAGATTTGAAAAAAATCTGAAAAACACATATAAATCCATAGAAATTGTCTAAAATATCGGGTGATATGTGGATGCAACAAAAAATGAAGGCAAAACATACAAAAAGTGCATATATGTCACACATCGTATGTGCTTCCACATAGACACCACGAGATAAGAATGACCAATCGCACTAAAATCTATGTGCATGGTCCAAACAATAACAAATGCCAAAAATCACACTTGAATAATCAAACAAATTGAATTAAATACATATATATATATATATATATATATATATATATATATATATATATATATATATATATATATATATATATATATTTATATATATATATTAGCCATTGTGTGGTGCATATATATATATTTATGTTCTAACCAAAAACATAAATGTATTTTATTGGGGTTTTATATGATAGACCAACTCAAAGTAGCACATACCGTATTTATCGGCGTATAACACTCACTTTTTCCCCTAAAAAGCAGGGGAAAATCATGGGTGCGTGTTATACGCCGATCCCCCGACATTCTTCGGCTCTTCAAGGCGACTTTCGGCCACCTTCGGCCGTTCTTGGAAGCTTTCGGCCGCCTTCGGCCGTTCTCGGAAGCTTTCGGCCGCCTTCGGCTCTTCTCGGCGGCCCAAAGCTTCCGAGAACGGCCGAAGGCGGCCGAAAGCTGCCGAGAAGAGCCGAAGGCGGGCGGAGAACTACCGCACGCCGCCGAGATACACATCCGGCTCTGTATCTCGGCGGCGGCATTTTAAAAAAATAAAATAGACACGGCTGCAATGGGGGACAAGACTACAATGGGGGACAAGACTGCATAAGGCTGCAATGGGGGACAAGACTGCATAAGGCTGCAATGGGGGACAAGACTGCACTGGTGGACAAGGCTGCATAAGGCTGCAATGGTGGACAAGAGGCTGCATAAGGCTGCAATGGTGGACAAGGCTGCAATGGTGGACAAGGCTGCATAAGACTGCAATGGTGGACAAGGCTGCAATGGTGGACAAGGCTGCAGATGACACTGATGGGCATATAAACGTAAGTTTTTTTTTCCCTTAAACTTCCCTCCTAAAAGTTTTTTTCCTTAAAATTCCCTCCTAAACTTGGGGTGCGTGTTATACGCCGGCACGTGTTATACGCCGATAAATACGGTAATTGTTAAGTGAAAGGAAAATGATAAATGGTTTTCAATTTTTTTTTACTAATAAATATCTGAAAGGTGTGGCATGCAATTGTATGCAGACCCTTTGCTCTGATATCCCTAACTACAATCTAGTGGAAGTCACCTAATTAGTAAATTGCATCCACCTGTGTGTAATTTAATCTCAGTATAAATACAGCTTTTTTGTGCAGCCCTCAAAGGTTTGCTGGAGAACCTTTGTGAACAAACAACATCATGAAGGCCAAGGAACACACCAGACAGGTCAGGGATAAAGTTGTAGAGAAGTGTAAACAAGGGTTATGTTATAAAAAAATATCCCAAGCTTTGAACATCTCACCCAGCACTGTTCAATCCATTACCTGAAAATGGAAAGAGTATGGCACAACGGCAAACCTATCAAGACATGGCCATCCATCTAAACTGACAGGCCGGGCAAGGAGAGAAATTAATCAGAGAAGCAACCAAGAGGCCCATGGTAACTCCACAGCTCAGCTGGGAGAATCTGTCTACAGGACAACTAGTAGTCATGCACTCCACAAATCTGCCCTTTACGGAAGAGTGGCAAGAAGAAAGCCATTGTTGAAAGAAAGCCATAAGAAGTCCCATTTTGAAGTTTGTGAGAAGCCATGTGGGGGACACAGCAAACGTGGAAGAAGGTGCTCTGGTCAGATGAGACCAAAATTTAACTTTTTGGCCTAAAAGCAAAATGCTATGTGTGATGAAAAACTAACACTGCGCATGAATGAATGAATGAATGAAATACTTGCGAGTTTTTTCCTAAAAGCCAGGTGATTTTCTTCCAGGCGGATGTTGATTGGTAGAGCATTCCATGGCCGAGGCCCTTGGACAGCGAATCTCCGATCCCCCTTGGATTCATACCGGGCTTTGGGCACGAGGAGGAGGTTTTTGTTGGCTGATCGAAGACTGCGGTTTGGTGTGTAATGATTTATTTTCTCCATTAGGTATTACGGAGCTTCTCTATGCACGCATTTGTGGGTGCGGCAAAGGGTCTTGAACGTGATCCGATTTTTTACAGTTAGCCAATGTAAGCTCCTCAGCGAAGGGGAGATGGATTCCCAGTTTTTTTTTCCTGTTATCAGCCTTGCCGCCGTGTTTTGGATCAGTTGCAATCGCGCAAGTTGATATTGTGGTAATCCTATGTAAAGCGAGTTTGCGTAGTCCAGCCTTGAATTAATGATTGTTCCAACTACCACTGCTTTGTCATTGTTTGGGATAAAAGG
Organism: Lithobates pipiens; assembly: GCF_037356315.1. Lineage (NCBI taxonomy): Eukaryota > Metazoa > Chordata > Amphibia > Anura > Ranidae > Lithobates > Lithobates pipiens. The sequence continues at coordinate 519,591,300 of NW_027507903.1, read as the reverse complement.
GATGAGTCTGCGAAGCATGCGTAACAGATGGTGAGATCCACTGACTACTGCTCCTATTTGAGCATCCATTGACATTTGAGCGTCTAAAATAAAACCAGAGACTCTTGGCTTTGGTCTTTGGGGAGATAGTCTGCCCAAATACGGTTGGTGGAGACCAGGAGGTTTTGGTTGCGGGCTTGAGATTTGGGTGTAAGATAAGAAGCTCTGCCTTTGATTCGTTCAGCTGGAGGGAGTTATTGGTCATCCAGTTCTCTATTGATTTGAGGTTTTCAAGTTGTTGTTGGTGATCTTTTTTTCCATTGATCCGGAAATAAAGTTGCGTGTCGTCAGCGTAAGAGTGGAAGCAGAGATCTGAGCATCTGATGATTTGAAGGAGTGGGCGAATGTAAATGTTGAAGAGAACAGGTGACAAAGGAGAGCCTTGAGGGACTCCGCAAGTGACAGCCTGAGTTTCGGAGAGGAATTTTCCTAGTTTCACTGTCTGTGACCAATTTCCTAGGAAGGACGCGAACCATTGGAGATCTATGTCTTGGACTCCGGCTACTTCTGTGAGGCGGACAAGTAGAGTATTGTGATCTACTGTATCAAACGCTGCACTTAGGTCTAGCAGTACGAGGAGACACGGCTCTCTGTCACCTGCTGTTTCGAGGGCATCGCCCTAAATCTTAAGGAGTGCTGTTTCTGTTCCATTACCCGGGTGGAAGCCTGATTGCAGCGGGTCCAGGAGTTTGTGAGTATCCAGGTGGAGTTGTAGCTGATGTACTACAGCTTTTTCCTTGATCTTAGAAATGGTGTTGAGGCTTGTAATTGGCCTACGGTTGTTTGGATCCTGAGGGTCCAGGTTTGGTTTCTTGGGTAGAGGTTTGACGATGCCTTGTTTGAGGATGCTGGGAACAATCCCTTCGTGGAATGATCGGTTTATGAGGTGGGTTATGCTTGGAGCCACGATGTCGGAGCATTCTTTCAGAAGTTTTGTGGGGATGATGTCAATAGATGAGGTACTGTCACGCAGTTTATTAATGATGTTTTTTGCGGTGTCTACGGTAATTGGGGATAGTGAAAATTTCGGCGGTTGCGGTATGTTGGTGCAGACATCCTCTTTATGTATTTGCTGGCCGAGGTTGGATGTTTTCTTCTGACAAATTGTTTCCCTAATGGTTTTGACTTTATTGATGAAAAAATCTGACAGTTTGTCACAGTAATCCTGGGATTCACTTTCTGGGGGTTCTAGGCACACTGGATTGATTGATTGATTGACTAGTTTAAACAGTTCCCGTGGTTGGTTTGCAGCCGTTGAGAATGTATATGAGAAGTGGTCCTTTTTGGCTTTGAAGATTGCTTTCCGATAATTCTCTGTGAGACCTTTGTAGGTAAAGTGGTTGTCCTCGGTGGGATTTCTTCTTCATGTTCTTTCCGCTCTTCTCCGTTCTTGCTTTAGTACGGCGAGGGAGCTATTAAACCATCCAGAGTTTTTTTCCCTGATGAAAGCCCTGCGTTTTGGTGCTACCGAGTCTGCTGATTGCAGCAATGCCCTGTTCAGGGAGTTGAGTGTTTCCTCCGTAGAGTGTAGTTATCTTGTTGGAAAGAGTGGATTTGAAGGATTCGGAGTACAGTTTTTCATGCGATCTGGTCCAGTGCGTTGTTGTTACAGGATTCCGTTTTTCGTTGGTGATGTTGGTAGCAATTTTGAATTTGATGGCGTGGTGATCCGTCCAAGGCAGTGTTATGTTGTCGAGTATGTTGACGTCAATGTTCTGTTTGAAAATGAGGTCCAGGGTGTGTCCTGACCCATGCGTGGGAGTCTTTATCAGTTGCTGGAGACCCTGTTCTTCTAGTTCATTGATGCAGGCAGTCGCGATGGGGTCTTTGGGCTCGTTTGCCCAAAGGTTGAAATCTCTGAGTGCCAGGAAATTATCCTAAACATACCATCCCCACCGTGAAACGTGTGGTGGGAGCATCCTGTTGTGGAGATGCTTTTCTTCAGCAGAGACAGGGAAGCTGGTCAGAGTTAATGGGAAGATGGATGGAGCCAAATAAAGGGCAATCTTAGAAGAAAACTGGCTAGTCTGCAAAAGACTTGCGACTGGGGCAGGGGTTTTTCCTTCCAGCAGGACAACGACGCTAAGCATACAGCCATAGCTACAATGGAATTGTTTGGATCAAAGCATATTCATGTCACCCCCCCTGTCACAGGTTGTAACATGAAAAATGTGGAAAACCTCAAGGGGTATGAATACTTTTTCAAGGCACTGTAGGCACAAAACAAACCCAGCATTATACACAAAAAAATAGAGAAGTAGCATTCGGTACAGTATAATAAAGGTAATCGATGACTAATAATGTATACGAAGGAACCAAAATAAACATCTATATACGTATATCCTATAGTTCCAAACAATAAAAAAGCCCAAAAGAAATAACATTCAGTCCTATACATTAAGAAAAGTAGACCCCCTACATATAGGTAAAAGGGAAAGTTGAGAGATGATTGAAAGAGAAGGGCACACCCCCTTCACACAGGAATAGAGTTAAGGCTGTCAATCACAGCCTGTGTCCTGAAGCTCCCTCCCCTGGCAACTTTTACCTCTTGGTGTCATGAAAACTTGTCAGAATTTATGCAGATAGCAGAGAAAATCAAGCCTAGTGCTGTGGATCAAAAATGTACACACTATAGAGGGATATGCTTTGCTCATATGTCATTGCAAAGAAAGGGGAGTTTGGGACTTTAACCACTTGCCGACCAGCCGCAGCAGTTGTACTGTGGCAGAATGACAGGGCTGGGAAACGACGTCACGTAACGTTGCTTCGCCCTGTGGCCACTAGGGGCGTGCCCCCTGCTTGCCCACGGAGCGTGATCGCTTGGGGCACACTGAGAACCGGGATCTGTGTGTGTAAACACACAGTATCTAGTTCTCTGAGGGGAGAAGAGACAGACCGTCTGTTCATACAGAGTATGAACAGCGATCTGTCATCTCCCCTACACAGTCCCCTCCCCCCTTCAGTTAGAACACACACTAGGTAACACAATTAACCCCTTGATTGCTCCCTAGTGTTAACCCCTTCCCTGCCAGTGACATTTTTACAGTAATCAATGCATTTTTATAGCACTGATCGCTATATAAATGCCAATGGTCCCAAAAATGTGTCAAAATTGTCCGACGTGTCCACCATAATGTCGCAGTCCTGATAAAAATTGCAGATTGCCGCCATTACTAGTAACAAAAAAATATATATAATAAAAATGCCAGAAAACTATCCTCTATTTTGTAGACGCTATAATATTTGCGCAAACCAATCAATATACGATTATTGCAATTATTTTTTTTTTTTTTACCAAAAATATGTAGAAGAATGCATATCGGCCTAAACTAAGGAAAAAAACATTTTTTTGATATTTTTGGCGGATATTTTTTATAGTAAAAAGTAAAAAAATATAAAAATTTTTTTTCAAAATTGTCGCTCTTTTTTTGTTTATATAGCGCAAAAGATGCTCTGGTCAGGAAGGGGGTAAAATCTTCCGGGGCTTAAGCGAGGCAATGAGTGGGTAGGTTCCCCTGCCTCCACCCCTATTATATATATAAAATTAAATAAGGGAATTGGTTGGGACTTTATATGAAGCATAGCTAAGAAAGTAAAAATATACAACCACATGCTAGTGGATTCCAAAGAGATATACATTGAATAAAGGAGACAACATGATAAAAATATGTAGCAATTTAGCGATTTATTATACATAATAACGACATAATTCACAGACGATCTATTGGTAATAGATACATTAGTATATAGTAGTATAATTGTTCCAATTCATGATAAGCCTAATTATGTTAATAATGGTAATAATTAATAAAAATTCATATTATTGAGACTCAGAATCACATGATTGTGTTGATGTAGCATAAGGCTGGGGTTCTACGCATTTCGTGGAGATGTCCACTCGTCAGGAGCAATTACATAAGAATAAATCTATAATAGGAAGAAGAATTGCATAAAGAACAGATGCTTGACACAAGCATCTGTCCCCCCCCCCCCCCAGACATTGAAGTTCACAGTGGAAGGATTCACAGAAGCAGTCTTGTGAATGAGCAGTGACTATAGTGATAGCCAGACACCCTGCAATATCTTCTCATCCCACTGTATTGTAGGAAAACACAGTCTACATGAGAGTGGCAACTCTGCTCTGAATTCAGGAGCAGAGCAGTATCATTACCACCTCATGGAAGATGCATTAGATGAACTTCCCTTACAGTTTTGTGCATTTCATTACAGTTCTGCACACAACTTTTCAATGAGCTACTGTTAAGTAATTGAAATTGAATCCACTTTTCTGATCATGTTTTATGTTATAATCATAGTTAGCGTGTAACAAGAAACGTGACCACAGTCTGTTCCACCCGCACAGCAGTGTTATTCCTTCACAGAATACGTTTTCCACTGCAGCAGAGGTACTTGTAATTCTTAATGAAGCACAAGCATGGTAACCACACCACACTTCTAGTCTATTGATACTTAGGTTAGCCATACATGGTGCAAATTTTTTTTCTGTAACCGCGGGTCCCATTTCAGCAGGAACCAGCCGAGATTTGAACTGTGTATGGATGGCCTTACTCGAGTCCTGTAACTGGGTACAAACCTGTGCTGCAGGAATAGTCCGCCTCAGCCAGAGCATTGTAGTGACAATTTATCGATCTTGGTTGCAATGCTTTGCAGGTGCCAATGCAAACAAAATTGTGGGTGCTTTTTTTTAATACATTTTTTGCAAAAGGTAGAATTATTATTTGTAATTTTATACACGATTTATATAGTACCAACAGTTTGCACACCAGTTTACAAAATGGAGTTAGCCTTGGAATGTATTTTTTTTCAAATCAGTATAAATACATTTAAAAAAAATATTTAACATTTAAAATGGCTCAAGGTCTATGAAGCAGTGCTTTTTGATGCATATTTGTTTTCATGTAGCAGGAAGGTTTCACATGAAAGTGATAAAACAGCCACACTTGCAAGGAACATCCCCCCAAGCAAATAATAATTACCAATGTCAATGTATAAGCCAGCCTCATTTGTCAGAAAATTGTACACAGAGAAATGTGTTGTTTGTACTTACAAGAATACTGCTCTACCACTTTTTCAATACTTTCTAAATAAGGTGGTAATGCTTCACTGCTCTCACAGCTGGCACACAAAGTACAAATTAAACATTTATTTGTGCAAGCAATAATGTCTACCCACAAGCATATGGCACATGATACTCTCTACAACATTCTTCCTCAACCAAGGCTCCTTCTGAGGAATCTAGGGGTTCCTTGAGCAATGAGCAGTCCCAAATTGCTCTCCTATTTACACTGACCACCAATGCAAGAATGCACTTCTACACTGACCAGTGGTGGCTGGTGCTCAATATTTGGGGGGCACCCCCGCAGGAGACAGACAGCGGCAATCATTGGCCCACCCCCCCCTCGTGGGAGATGGACATCGGAAATTAGTGACCCCATGGGAGATGGACAGCGGCGATCAGTCCCCCCCTCCCGGGGGAGACGATTGACGCCAATGAGTGGCCTTACATCGCGGCTAAACAGGTGTTGCTTCTCCTCCCGGCCAAACAGGTGTCATGGTTATGCAGTGATCTTCCTCTGGTTGCTTACCTCCCCTCATGTGTTCTGACTAAGAGGCCATCCACTTCCACCTGGTGGTTTTTATAACCTCTCCTCTAAGCATGGCTTCACCCCAGGTCCTATCAGGGAACCCTATATTAACCTGGGCACTGCAAACCAACAGGGCTGATCAACCATTGTGTATTCATTGTGTGTTTGGCTTCCTGTTTCCTGCTTGCCGTGTGCTTTTCGTTTGTCTCTGTTACCGACCTTGGCGTGTTCTCAACGATTCCTGTCTGCTTGTGACCTTGACCTTTTGGCATGTCCCTGGCCATCCCTGCCTGCCTGTGACCCTGAACCTTTGGCGTGTACTCTGTTGTTCCTGTCTGCTAGTTGCCCTGACCTCTGCCTTATCCCCTTACTATTCTTGTTGTTCCAGCCTGCTGCTTCCTTCACCTGTAGTCTACTGTGAGTGTGAGCTGTGAGACCCTAGGGGCCGCGACCTGGAGCCAGACTGCAGCCAAGTCCATCCTCACCACTGGAGGCTCTGGTGAACACCTGCTGGCTCTTAGACTCCGCGCCCTGGGGAATCTATGCTCTAGCTCCTACTGAGATCTGTGTTAGTGATCCAGTAGACCTGTGTCCTGAATCTCCCTGGGTACAATCTGCAGCAGTCAGTCCTAAGGTCCACTACCTAGTGGTGCACTTCCGACTCATATGGAGTGCATCTGTCACCTGGTCTCAGGTGACCTGACAACAGGAAGTGGGGTCCTGAGACCCAATTAGCCGGGAGTCTTAAGACTCCTTGGCCAATGCCAATTGGGTCTCGGGACCTGCTTCCTGATTGGACTGGGAGGGGAAGCAGGAAGATATTAGTGAATATTAATTTGCTAATGTCACACAACTGGGTGGGCTCAGGGCGCAAGAAATGCTCTGCCCCCCTCAGCCCACCCTTTTTTTAAGCTAATTAGAGCCTTAAGCCCCGTACACACAATTGGAAATCCCGCCAGCAAAAGTTAGATGAGAGCTTTTGGTCGGATATTACGTGTGTATGCTCCATCGGACTTTTGCTGGTGGAATTTCTGCCAGCAGAAGATTGAGAGCAATGTTGTTATATAGAGCTAAAGGTTGTAAAAATGATTTTTCCAAGGTATCAAATATGCTAGGCATGACATATTATTTATTCTGATATTTAAAACATCATGCTAATGTGCTATCATTTATTTTAGCAAGGGTTCCCCAAGACCTAAAAAAATGTTTTAAGGGTTGCAGCAAATATACCATGTTCTGTATTGTATAGAACTGCATTTGGGTATTATTGTTCTGTAATTTGCTAACATCTAGTGGTAGTTTACGGCCATTGCCGCTTGTTTACTAATCTCCCTCTGTCCTCCCCTCCTTTTTAGTGTTAGTTAGTTTAGACCTAGCTAAACCTAATCTATGTTCCCTCAGTCAGTGTGTAGGTAGGTGCAGTCTGTATTCTCCTCTGCAGGTGGCGCTCAGCCACAGTGTCAAAGCAGTTGAGGGAGGAAGTCAGTGGGAACATTTCTCTATGGTTTCCTTGGTCTCAAGGGGCCATTATTCGATTGGATGTGAGCGCCCCATGTAACTCTGTCAGCCATCTTGTCTATTTAAGACTATGGCTCTGGCTTGGAGCACTTTATGCAAGTGGTCAGCATAATGAAAGTAATGAAAAGTTCCCCATCTGGCAGACACAGTGCTTAGAGATAGGGAAAGGTTCCTGAGGAGTAGGGATGAGCACAAACACCCCCATCCCCCATGGGGGTGTTTGTGCTCATCCCTACTCCTCAGGAACCTTTCCCTATCTCTAAGCACTGTGTCTGCCAGATGGGGAACTTTTCATTACTTTCATTATGCTGGTAGTTTACGGCCCCGCTTGTTTACTAATCTCCCTCTGTCCTCCCCTCCTTTTTAGTGTTAGTTAGTTTAGACCTAGCTAAACCTAATCTATGTTCCCTCAGTCAGTGTGTAGGTAGGTGCAGTCTGTATTCTCCACTGCAGGTGGCGCTCAGCCACAGTGTCAAAGCAGTTGAGGGAGGAAGTCAGTGGGAACATTTCTCTATGGTTTCCTTGGTCTCAAGGGGCCGTTATTCGATTGGATGTGAGCGCCCCATGTAACTCTGTCAGCCATCTTGTCTATTTAAGACTATGGCTCTGGCTTGGAGCACTTTATGCAAGTGGTCAGCATAATGAAAGTAATGAAAAGTTCCCCATCTGGCAGACACAGTGCTTAGAGATAGGGAAAGGTTCCTGAGGAGTAGGGATGAGCACAAACACCCCCACGGTTCGGTTCGCACCAGAACTTTTGAACAGACCGAAAATTTGTGCGAACTTTAGAACCCCATTGAAGTCTATGGGACTCGAACGTTCGAAATAAAAAGTACTAATTTTAATAGTTAATATGAAAGATACTGTCCTAAAAAGGGTTTGGGGACCTGGCTCCTGCCCCAGGGGACATGGGTCAATGCCTAAAATGTTTTTAAAAATGGCAGTTTTTGCGGGAGCACTAATTTTAATGATGATTAAAGTGAAAAAAAAAGTGAAATATTCCTTTAAATATCGTGCCTGGGGGGTGTCTATAGTATGCCTGTGAAGTGCCACATGTTTCCCGTGTTTAGAACAGTCCCTGCACAAAATGACATTTAACGGAAAAAAGTAATTTAAAACTGCTTGCGGTTTTAATGTAATATCTGGTTCCGGCAATATGGATGAAAATCATTGAGAAAAATGGCATGGGTAGCCCCCCCTGCCCATTACCAGCCCCTTTGGGTCTTGTACAGATATTAAGGGGAACCCCGTACCCATATTAAAAAAAGGAAAGACGTGGGGCCCCCAGGCCCTATATACTCAGAACAGCAGTATACAGGCGGTGAAAACAAGACAGGGACTGTGTAGGTTTGTTGTGTTAAGTAGAATCTGTTTGTAATTTTGAACTGGTACATTTTTAAAGTGTAGCTCCAGTCAAAAAATATATTTTTAAGCTTTTTGGAAAACATAGGGAAGGGTTATCACCCCTGTATAATTTGTTTTGCCGTCCGTCTTTTTTCATCTCACTTCCTGTTGTCTCCTTCCGTTTGCAAGTAGCAGATGTTTGTAAGTTGGATGTTTGAAAGTAGGGGCCTGGTCTATATGCTCTGCAGAAATGGCGGAACAAGGTGTTGGTGTTGCCATAACATTGTAAGCCTTCAAAGTGACTCTTGGTGGGCGCTGGAGTGCCCTGCTGTGAACGATTATATCAAGAATTGTAATTACATGCCATTGTTGAACAGTGGTAGAAAAATTGGGCATTTGGTGGTTGTGGTGCTGGTGCTGGTGCCACAACACTAGAAGTCCTCACAGTCACTCTCGGTGGGCACAGGAACGGGCCCTGCTGTGAAATATTATATCAAGAATTGTAATTACATGCCCCTGTTAAACAGGGGCTGAATAATTGTGCCTTAGCCACTGGTGCTGGTGCCACGACACTGCAACCTCTCCCATATACTTTAGTTGTGGTGCAGGAATGAGCCCTGCTGCAAAGCATTGCATCAAAAATTGAAATTAAATGCCCCTGTTAAACAGGGGCTGAAAAATTGGGCCTTAGCCACTGGTGCTGGTGCCACGACACTGCAACCTCTCCCATATACTCTAGTTGTGGTGCAGGAATGAGCCCTACTGCAAAGCATTGCATCAAAAATTGTAATTAAAAGCCCCTGTTAAACAGGGGCTGAAAAATTGGGCCTTAGGCACTGGTGCTGGTGCCACGACACTGCAACCTCTCCCATATACTCTAGTTGTAGTGCAGGAATGAGCCCTGCTGCAAAGCATTGCATCAAAAATTGTAATTAAACGCCCCTGTTAAACAGGGGCTGAAAAATTGGGCCTCAGGCACTGGTGCTGGTGCCACAACACTGCAACCTCTCCCATATACTCTAGTTGTAGTGCAGGAATGAGCCCTGCTGCAAAGCATTGCATCAAAAATTGTAATTAAACGCCCCTGTTAAACAGGGGCTGAAAAATTGGGCCTCAGGCACTGGTGCTGGTGCCACAACACTGCAACCTCTCCCATATACTCTAGTTGTAGTGCAGGAATGAGCCCTGCTGCAAAGCATTGCATCAAAAATTGTAATTAAATGCCCCTGTGCTGGAGGCACACAACACTCACTAACTCCTGCAGATGCCTTTATTATAGAACAGTAATTAAAGGGTAGATACCAGTGTATACTGTGCTGTGCTGGAGGCACACAACACCAACTAACTCCTGCAGTTAGCAGATGGCTCAATTAGAGAAGAGCTATATAGGTGGATAATGGTGTATACTGCGGTCAGGGCATGCAGACAACACCCACAATCTCCTACAGCTGACTGAAAGCTCAATTACAGAAGAGGAATATAGCTCGCTATATAGGTGGATAATGGTGTATACTGCGGTCAGGGCACGCAGACAACACCCACAATCTCCTACAGCTGACTGAAAGCTTTATCACAGAAGAGCAATATAGCTAGCTATATAGGTGGATAATGGTGTATACTGCGGTCAGGGCACACAGACAACACCCACAATCTCCTACAGCTGACTGAAAGCTCTATCACAGAAGAGCAATATAGCTAGCTATATAGTTGGATAATGGTGTATACTGCGGTCAGGGCACGCAGACAACACCCACAATCTCCTTCAGCTGACTGAAAGCTCTATTACAGAAGAGCAATATAGCTAGCTATATAGGTGGATAATGGTGTATACTGCGGTCAGGGCACGCAGACAACACCCACAATCTCCTACAGCTGACTGAAAGCTCTATTACAGAAGAGCAATATAGCTAGCTATATAGGTGGATATAATGGTGTATACTGCAGTGAGGGCACACAGACAACACCCACAATCTCCTACAGCTGATTGAAAGCTCTATTACAGAAGAGCAAAATAGCTAGCTATATAGGTGGATATAATGGTGTATACTGCGGTCAGGGCACACAGACAACACCCACAAACTCCTGCAGATTGCTAAAAGCTCAATTACAGAAGAACAAGAACGCTAAATCGGCCGCTAATGAACGGTGTATACTGTGTTGAAGGTACACAGAGAACACCCACTAACTCCTACAGACGCCAACACACTACACAAGGCCGCCGCACTGGCAGCCTTGTATAGGGGTCACAGTGCATGCTTGGCCAATCATGAGCCAGCAATGCACTGCGATGGCGCAGTGCATTGTGGGCCGTGAGTGCCACACGAATTTGGCACGAACGGCCCATAACGTTCGGTATTCGCCAAACGTGTGAACAGCCGATGTTCGAGTCGAACTTATGTTCGACTCTAACACCAAGCTCATCCCTACTGTCTACCTCTTCCAGGAAGCCTTCCCTCCTGGGTGTGGACTGGCCAGGTCGCATTCCTCTCCTCATGGCAGACACTTTCGGCATCTTCTAGTCTTCAAAACTGCTGTCACAGTTGTAAGTGGCATAGACGAGTGTGCTCCCCGCTTGGCCTGTGTGTTTTGCTGAACTTTTCTACAATATATTGCTATTGCCAAACTTGGACTTTATGTGTTCTCTGCCTACCGCACAATGCTGCGCCTAGCCCACAAGTATCAGCACCTTGCAAAGACAAGGCTTAGTAAAGTCATTCTCTTCTTACACTACAAAAGACTGAAAAACATTACCTATACTGAAGTTACCTGAAAGTGGTTGTAAAGTAAAAAATGTTATACATACACAAATAATGTTATACTGTACTTGAATAGATCAGCCTTGAACGTCTTCTTCTGGGGTCCCCCACCAGTGCGCTAGGCTCCTCCTCTTTTGCATGTGCCTTCACTGCCTCCACCACTTCCTATGGTGGCCCATGTACGGGATTCGTTCATGAACGTGTCTGTGTGTGTCCATTGACACAGACAGCACCGCTTAGCCCCTGCTCTCTCCTTACTGGATTTGACAGACAGTGAAAGAAGCCAACGGCTCTTGCTGCTCTCAGTCCCACTTATAAGAGAGTGGAGGGAGGAGCAGGGCAGAGTGCAGGTGTCTATAGTCTGAAATGCAGACTGCTGAGGTCAGCAGCAAGTAACACAGAGAGTAGAGGTAAGGAGTAAGCAAACCAGAGTGCAGTAGTAAGTAATGCAAAAGGCAGAGGGCAGTATTTGGTAATTCGCAGGGTAGAGCAGTAGTAAGTAAGAGAGTGCATAGGTCAGGAATAAGTAATGTAAAAGGCAGAACTCTGGAGTAAGTAATGCAAATGCCAGGAGTCACTGACCCACACACAGTGACAGACAGCCTTCAGGCTCAGCTTCTTATTCATTCTGTGAAAATGCCCCTTCTCAGTCCAAATCCTGCTTATTTACAGGCACACAAATAAGCAAGGCAGTAACTTCTCATCTAACCCCTCAGCTCCCAATCACCTCATCTGCACAAGCAGGGATATCTATGCATGCAGACCAATTACTTGCTTGACGCTCTAAAAGACAACAGCCAATGAACTACTTTCCTCCAGGCAGCCAATGTAAAGCACGTTTTGCTTTTTAAACAGTAACCAAATTAGGGACACTGCCCAGAAACCAAGGCATTTTGGACTATAATAAATTTTGCAACCATGAACCATTATATATTCTTTATTTTCATTACATAAAAACAGACAAACAACAGATGTGGAAGCATTATTGGTATTCTTATTTATAGCTAGGAGGTAATTTTTATATATATTTATATATATATATATATATATATATATATATATATATATATATATATATATAGTGGTAGAGCATTGCCCTGCCAGGGTCTAGAAATAGGATGTGACCCAGAATTCTCAACCAGACGGGTTGAGGGGCTCCAGGGAGCATGTATCATGAAGAGGAAACTGGCCTTTCAGTTTCCTCAGTGTTTTTCAAAGTCCACTTTGGGACCTCGAGCTCAGGGATTTCTGAGAGATCTGGGTGGGATGAAATCCCTAGTCCTGGGTCCTGATTTTGAGAACAGCCAGCATACAGGCTGTTAGCTGTGTGCAACAAGGTGGTTGGTGAAACAGTCTGTATGAGATAGACAAGGGCCTGGAGGGTAAGGCCAGAGCTGCAGTGCTGCAAGTGAGAGCCAACTAGGCTGAATGTAGTTTTGTTGATGAAAAGGAATGCTGAAACCCCTGCAAGGAAAACCTATCTTTGTTTGTTGAACTTTCTTTTAATAAAAATAGGCAAACAAAGCCCTTAAAAATAACTAGTGAGTGGTGGTGTTCTTCAAGCTCTAGAATGCGGATGTTCAAATACCTGTAATCCTGTTTGATTCATCAAACTCTGCTTCAACTTGTCCATAAATTGTCCATAATTATCGAAATCTTGGTTCCTCGTATTCCCAGGAGTATAACCACTACATCATTCTTAGGTTGGAGTAGAAATGCTTGGAAGGTAGCCATAGATGGATTATAAATTGGCAGGGACCGGATTATTTTTGTTCCATGTGTGATTGATCCCATGCAACAGAATTGAATCTAATGATGAACTTCTGGCGAATGGCTCTGTTGGAATTTTTTTCTCAGCTGCAGCTCCTGCTCAGTATTCTCAGAGTCAGAATACAATGTCTCAGTGGGAAGGATTCTTCTATACGAAAAAAAAAAAAGATCCATCTATGGATCTAAGACTATCTAGCTTTTTCTTTGATAGACTCACTGCACTGATCTAGTGTCTGTAACTGCAGAACAGATGTGACATGCAACACAGTAATGATACCCAGATAGTGCCTGTGTCAAAAAGCTATGAGGCAAGTATCTACTCTAGTACAGAGGCAGTATAGGAGGACTATAAATCTTAGGCCTTTGGTGGCAAATACATCCAACTAGCTCCTCTATTGCAAGGATAGATTTATATGGTTTACATAAAGTGTACAACGTAAAATTTTGCCATAGTATCACACTGAGTGCAGGGCATCATGAAAGGTGGGTGTTTTCCAAAGAACATGACTTATTGTGACACATATCCAACTAAAATCTTAAATCATGGTGTTTCTTACTGTATTGTCATTTGGCTATTAAAGCTTACCATTAAGGGCTCCTTCACACGGACGTGTCCGTTTACGGAGCCCGCTCTGCTCAGTGGTGGATCGCTTTGTCGATCCCCCGCTGAGAAGGAAGATGACAGGTCCGTCTCTGCACACTGTGCAGGGATGCACCTGTGAGAGTGCCGCTCTCCCGTATGGGGGATCTGATGAGGACGGACCGCAGAGTCTGTCGTCACCCTAAAGGGTAAGACCAAAACTCAGATATTTAAGTGTCACTTAATCCATCAAGACTCTGCTCTTATTTGTCCATATTGATAAATAACACCCGCTTATATTAAGTGGCATATTTATAAAGCAGTGAATTTGACATTATTATTATTATTATTGTTATTATAATACAGAATTTATATAGCGCCAATAGTTTGCACAATGCTTTACAACATTAGGGCAGACAGTATTGTTACAAAACAATTCAATAAAGGAGGAATCAGAGGCCCTGCTCGTTAGAGTATATACTCTGAAAGGGAAGGTTAAGTGATACAAAGGGTAATAACTGTGGGGGGGGGGGTGATAAAAAATAAATAAAAGTACAGTTGTTTGTTGGTGACAGGATAGGCTTCTCTGAAGAGAAAAGTTTTTAGAGATCATCTAAATGTGGATAGAGTTGGAGATAGTCTGACAAAATGGGGTAGGGCATTCCGAAGGATGGGAGAGGCTCAGGAAAATTTAGTAATGTGGCTGGGGGCCAAGTTGTGGATGGCTTTGTAAATTGTTTTAGTATTTTGAATTTAATTCATTGGGTGAGTAACAGCCAATGGAGAGATTGGCAGAAGGGGGTAGCAGACATCCACCTATCCAGGCATTTTGATATTTAAATAACTCCTTCCAAGTGCCAACCCACTACTTGCATCATGGCTAAGGCCTTATTAAAAGGAGTAATGCTGTTTCCAGGAGGCTATGTACAGCACCTTGTCTGTCCCTTCCACCAGCCAGAATCTACTTACATTACACAAAGAAGCACAGAAGCCCAGTGATGAATTAACGTATACGGTTTACTTTTTTCAAAACATTTTGCCTACCATAGCATACAGCTTCTACATTTATATCTTTTTGTAATGTATCATAAAAAGCCTGAAGCTGCAATAAATTAGAAATACAGACAGGAAAAATATGCATTTTGATAGATTTTGGTGCTGAGATGTGAAAAATGCATCTAAAAAAAATGGAAAGGTTTACATTTCTATACAGCATTTCTCTAAGATATATACTGTATGGGTAGTGTGACAGGTTTACAGCCATATAAAGCACACTGGATCAAACTTAAAATTCATAGATAGCCTTTAGAAGATGTTTTGATAAAAAAAAAGACTCTTAGCTTGCCTAGTCAAGCACTCATGTATGGTACTTCATTGAAGTGTTATGAACTCCTGGACAAACAGGAATGACAGAAAGTGCTTGTGATCAGAAATAGAAATTCAGTAGAAGCACAGGGCCTTCAATGGCCACCATGAGGGCTATTGTACATCGATCTTAATCCCCAGAGGAGGCGAATGCATCGTTCCAAATGCCTGCAAACAAAAGGTACCCCAGATGTGTTTAAGATAAAATTGATCTGTACTTATGATACATTTGAAAAAATTAGGAATCTAAAGATCTGTGTCGACTGGCTTTGGGCTGTGCTAATGGCATCAGTTTGACATCCGTTTGAGACCAGTTCTTAGATTATTTAGAATTCATTGATATGTGCATTTGACCTACTTGAAGCTGTTTTTTCTCTTTAATAGACTGTATAGAGAAACAGTTCTGGCATGAACAAAAGTCCATTGACATACACCCTAAAGCTAATTGATTGCCCCAACATCCTTCCACTTATACCTTATAAGATGGAAACAATATGGGCCTTTATGGCTGCTGAATATGGCATTCCACTTTCAGTTTTTAAATCTCAATGGACTGAGCTGAAAATAACTCTCACTTTTATTATATTCTGACACAAATTATTGTAATAGCGAGTTATCCCTGCCTTGGAACTCTATGCCTGAACTAAATGGACGATTACTACAGACAATCTGCATCAGAGAGCTGAACTCTAAGGCCGCGTACACACGCGCGGACTGTTCGCCCAACCTTGTTCGTCAAACAGTTTCGGCAAACAGTCCGCTCAAAATTAGCATGGACGGACATGGCCACACACGACGAACGAACAGTTTGCTGAAACCGTGCGCGATGACGTGAACGGCACGTACGACGGGACGAAAAATACGACGTCCTATACACTGCATTATAACTTTCGGCGTGTAAATCCTTTCTGAGCATGCGCGGAACTTAGTTTGACGAACAAGCCTACACACGGGCGGACTGTTCGCTGAAACAAGGTTTCAGCGGACAGTTTTTCGGAAATTCCGTAAAAAACCTTGTTCGTCAAACTGTCCGCTGAAACTGTCCGCTGAAAGCCCACACACGAGCGGACTGTCTGCCCAAACACTGTTCAGCGGACAAAGTTGGGCGAACAGTCCGCCCGTGTGTACGCGGCCTAATACTTGCATCCATAAATATATTTATTGCATGCATATGGTTCAGGCAAACTATAAAATACAGTAGATGTTGGCGTTTAAAGTGTTCAAAAGGATTATTTCCTTCCTCGACTCAGAAAGAAAGGACAGAAGAAACTTACAATGAGGAAAAGGGGGGACATTGTATCATAAAAGGGGCTGTTTTGTAGAAAAATAACAATCATAGGGCTGCAGTATAACAATAACTCAATGAAAGATACAGAAAATAAACACTAATTAAATTATGTTCTTCATATAACTGCTGAAAGCAGCACACTCCTCATCTAGTACTGCCAGATAAAATATTTTAGTAATAACATAAAAACAGTTATAACCAGAGCCAGCTATCAGTCCGGTTAAAAACAAATAAACGACAGTGCAATTCACTATAGATGTCTGTAAAAACCGAAGAAAAAAAACAAAACAAAAAAAAAACTAGCAATTATAATCAATGACTTTAAGATGTCATTGAAAGTAAGGAAGTGGCAGTACAGATAAAGCAAAATTAAATTCCCAAAGGGTAAGATCAATACAAGTTCAGTGATGAGTCTGATGAAAGTTTTTGCAGTACTTTGGCTTGCAAACTTCACCTTCTTATCATGACTATGAATGCTTTCAATAATGAGTCCAATAATCCCGTCAATTCTTTCAACTTGTTGGACTTTCAACAGGACAAAGTCTCCAACTTTTAGATTTTAGTTGATTTCAGGACAAATCTCTGGATCATTATCAGGATCGAGGAGACTGAAGATGCCAGCAATACTTTCTTCTGTATATTCAAGCAAGAATTCAGCACCTTTCAATTAGGAAAAATTTGTAAAAACACCTGAAGATACTGACCTGGTGGCGTGATCTGCAAGATTATTTTCAGATGGAGCATTATGCCATTGGGCAAGCTTTCCTAATCCATTCTACTCAATTGCGGACATAGATATAAAGGTGTTTTGTTCACCTCATTGTAACTGGACAAACTTACAAAATCTGCAGGGGATCAAATAATTATTTTCCACACTGTATCAAGGCAGATTAAGTTTGTACAGCCTGCTGACATTAAAAAAAGATTAGCTGAATACCTAAGATCATTAAAGCGGAGGTCCACCCTAAAGTGAACCTTCTGCTCATTGGAATCCTCCCCCCCTCCGGCGCCACAATTGGCACCTTTCAGGGGGGAGGGGGGTGCAGGTACCTGTATAGTACAGGTATCTGCACCCACTTCCGGGATAGCTCTCTGCGGAAAGGGGCGTAGATTACGCCCCTTTCCGAAAGTCCCCCGCTGCCTGCTGGGAAACACACAGATCCCAGAGGCAGCGGGTCCATCCTTATTGCGCAGCGCGACTCGCGCATGCGCAGTAGGGAACCAGGAAATGAAGCCGAAAGGCTCCACTTCCTGATTCCCATACCCAAGATGGCGGCGGCAGCACCCGAGAGACGATCGAGAGATCGGCTTCGGGTGCCGACATCGCGGGCGCGCTGGACAGGTAAGTGTCACTATTTTAAAAGTCAGCAGCTGCAGTATTTGTAGCTGCTGGCTTTAAAAAAAAAAAAAAAAACGCGGACTCCCGGTGGACTCCCTCTTTAACACATTGAATAGCAATAGAAAAGTTACTGCCCAACCTGGCCAGAATGACAGCATGCTTCCTGTAGTGGAGGGGTCATGAACATGTGAACATCTGCTTAAGAACTCAACTCTGAGCCTGGGACAGGAATAAACTTTTGGGACCTTTGGTTGAACATGTCTTCAATGCAATTACCAACATCCAACTGATGGTATGTCCCAAGTCTGGACAAAAAGGGCTCTGGCATGAGATACAGGGAGAATGAGTATGTGTTGGATGGGAAAGAAGTCCCCTTTTTCTCCTGTTCTCTATCTCTCTATTCCTTTTTCCCATTTCCCTATTTGTAAATAAATCTATCCCTTGTTTCAAGATATAGTGATCTTATGCACAGTGTACCAGGGTTCTGCTGGTTTCTGCCAAGTCTGACATGAAAGTGCCACTAGACATCTTTCAATAATGAAGGGAAATTAGCATAATGTGCTTTTTATCTGCTGCAATAATTTTCCTCACCTGACCACTGCATTTGTAGTCCTCAACATTGGCTGTTTCTTTGTTCTTTTGCAGAAGAGAAGAGCTTGGACAGCACATTTAGAACCATCTTTCTTGACATTTCTACCTGTGAGAGACCATGTTGAATCAATAATAAGACCACCTTGCGTTTTTGCTCAGTCTTACCATTGTGTAAGATTTTTGAACACTGAACATATAATCTAGCACATTTTTCTCACATGCAGCATTTCAATTTAATAATGCTCACTAAATATTGGATTAGCGATTCCTCCTTGAGTGAAAAGGCATGCCACTGAATCTTTAAGCCTCGTACACACATGATCAGTCTCTCCGCCAACAAAACCATGGAATTTTGTCCAAAGGGCGTTGGCTCAAACTTGTCTTGAATACACACGGCCACACAAATGTTGACCAACAATTACGAACGCAGTGACCTACTACAAGCCGATAAAAAGGAAGTTAAATAGTCATGCGCCACCCTTTGGCCTCCTTCTGCTAATCTCGTGTTAGTAGAAGTGTGGTCAGTGTCAATTTGCGCTTTTCAGGTTGTGCTTGTCGGTTCGTTTCTGTTTTTCAGTGCATGCTTGTCAGGTTATTTCTGATTTTCAGGTCGTGCTTGTCAGGTCCTTTCTGATTTTCAGTGCGTTCTGGCAGTTTGTTCTGAACGGCTACTAGCCATGTGGCGTTCTCATCGGAGAGATCGTGCTGGGCTTGGAGTTATTGCTTTGAACCAAGTCCAGTCCAGGAACAGGGGGAGGAGGAGTTCTTGGACCAAGAATTGGTTGCTAAATTGTGACCAATTCTGTCATATGCCTTTGTTGCGAGATTTCAGGAATTATCTCCGGATGACGAGCCCCTGCTCTCACCGTCTATTGGCTTTGCTGACCCCCTATATTAAGAAACAGGACACATGCAGGCGGCAAGCCATCACTCCTGGACAAAGGCTTTTCGCCACCTTGCGGTACTTGGCATCGGAGAGAAGTCTCCAGGATCTGAAGTTCACGACTGGGATATCCCCCCGGGCTCTGGGAATCATTATTCCAGAGACCTGTTCTGCCATCATCCAAGTCCTGCAGAAGGACTATATTGGGTAAGTGTTATCCTTTAACATCACATTCTATGTATGTAATGTTTGTTAATGTATTGTATTAATTTCTTCATTACATAATTATCATTATTGTAATATGCTGTGAGTGCCATCTTTGTCCTCATGCAAGCTGTAAGCTTGTAATGCTCCTTTTTTGTCCTTCATGCATATTTGCCTTCACTAACCTCCCCAGCATGCTATCCTGGACCCATACACACCTAGCCTAATAACTTAATGTATTTGGTCAGCTACATTTTAGTGCTTACCCTTTACACCCCCTAAGATGTGTAAAAATGTTACTGTTGTCCTCAAATTCAGGCTACATTGCTAGGAGTGCAATAGGCTATTTTTTGGGGGCCAAACTCATTTTGAACCCTCCTGCTACCCCAACCGCTAAGTCAGCCGATACCAATACTTTATTTGCTGACTTTGCCAAACCCATACACACTATACTTCTTTTTTGGTAATATTTATGGATACATTTGCAAAAGCATATAGTGCAAGGACCTGCCTAAATACTTTAAAATGGTACTGTTGAAAGTTTTGTTCTCCTATTATCTTGATAGGTAATTTCATAATGTAAAAATGTGCTTTAATTTGGACAGTGTGTATCCCTATTTTTGAATCATGACACTTACCTGTCCAGTGGGCTGCCAATAGTGTAAGTAAGGAGGGGCTGGCCACAGTAACAGACATTATTTATGCATTCAGCTCTCATAGAAGTGGAGAGGGTTACCTGTCCAAAATATCTACCCATTCCCCCCACCATGACATTCCAATGGGCCACCAGAGGGGGTGAGGAATCTGATAAGTTGACCTTATACTTTTGTCTTTAAATATTAATTTCAATAAATGTTATACTTATGTTGGCTAAGAATGTTTGTGTCTAATCTGCTTTCAATGTTATGTGCAAATGTACTATTTTTTTTTCTTGTTTGACTCCACAGTTTCCTTTAAACCCACAGGAATGACAGACTGTGGCTTCTCAATTTCACCACCAGTGGGATTATCACCAATTGTGGTGGTGCTATTGATGGGAAGCATGTGAGGATTGTCCCACCACCCAGCTCAGTTTCTTATTACTATAACAAAACAATGAAGACAGCGCCCTCTAAGTGTAGCAATTGATTAAAACTGATTTATTCATTGTAGATTAAAAACACTCACAATAGAGTAGTGGGGTACAGACACGTATAAAATAATGGATCCATCCATATATCCCGGGTGACACAGGTCTCTGGAGCTTTTAGGCTATTAGGCAGGCTCTCCAGCATCTTTAATCTGTCAAGTAGCCAGCAGTGTTGCGGGTTTCCCAGGGCTTCCGGGCAGTTGGAAGACAGGCAATGGACACTTGTTGCTGTTCTACTGTGTCGTGGTGGCTCCCACTTCCGGGGGACAGGCTTAGGTGAGCGGCGCTTCGGAGCATGCGTGCTCCTTCATCAGGCTATGTGCGTAGCCATTTTGCTTGTGAGAAGAAATAGGGAAGAAGAGGGGAGGAGTAGGGAAGGCAGGCCAAAAGAAAGGGCTGGGCTAGGAGGATGATGACGTGTAGAGTCACCATGGAGACAGAGTATCAACAGTAATACCGTAGTGCCGGACAGCCTTTGAGAAATCAGTGATACGGCATGTGTCCATGTATGTGGGTGTATACACCCTACACACATATATATATGTGTGTGTGTGCGAGGAAATATATATATTAAGATGGTAAAATCGGGACTTAAAGTGACTAATTTAAGAATAATTGATAATAATTGATTTTAAAAAAATGGTATGACTAATTTGAAAGTATAATACTCATAATAATAATTAGAATTGAGATAAAATTTAAATTAAGAAAATAAAAATAAAAGTAGATATAGATATAAATAAAGATAAATAAATATAAAAATAAATGTAAATAAATATATATATATTTTTTTAAAGGACTATAAAGGGAACTATTTTATACAATAGGACTAGAAAATAAATTAGATTAACTAAATTATGCCCTGAGATTAAGAACGAGATACTTACTATATTTGAGTGGAAGAAAAAACCAATGGGTCAGAAAATCTAGATAAAAGAATGAATGAAATTATCAACAATAGAAGATATACAGTTATTAATACATGCTGTGGCATACAGGCTCAGGTGAATAACATGCAGATCAGGGGAAAATTAAGCTAAAAAATTTGACTAAATGTCTAGGGGTGGGGAAGGGACGGGGAGGGAAAAGAAGTTGGGGAAAGGGGGGGTGGGGAAAGGAAGGGAAGAGAGGGAAGAAAGGAGAGGGGAAAAGGAGGAAAAAAGGAAGAAAAGGTATAGTAGGAAATAAGGATGGAAGGAAGGGGAGAGGGAAAAGGCAGTTATTACTATAACTACAAGGGCTTTTGGAGTATTGTCATGCGGTGGTGTCGGCCAGTTACGGATTCTTATACGTGGACATTGACAAGAATGGCCAAAACTCTGAGGGAGGAGTTATAGCTCAGAGTTTTACCAGCAGCTACAAAAAGGCACCTTGCAATTGCCACCTCCTGAGGAGAATGTGAAGGGCCTCAACTTTGTTTTTGTAGCTCTAATGAGGCCTTTGCTCTGGGGGAACATCTCATGTGGCCATTCCCCATGAGGAACCTGACCACAGAGCAGAGAATTTTCAATTACTGGCTGTCTCGTGCCAGAAGAGTGGTGGAGAATGCCTTTGGCATCATGGCAATTCATTTCCAGATTTTCATGACAGCGATGAACCTCACAGAGTATAAACTCAGCCATGTTGTGCTGCTGCATTCTACACAACTATTTAAGGAAGAAGGCTGACTTTGCAGCAGAAACAGCAGTGATAACGGCTCTAGAAAGTGGCTGTGCTGGCTTACCCGCTCAAAGTGCTTGCAAAGTCAGACAAAAATATGTGGATTACTTTATGGGTAGAGGGGCAATTGCGTTACAGTAAAATGTGGTGGATGTCCAATAATTTTTTTTTGAAAACTAAACTCATATTTCATTTGAATTACTGTTTGTATTTCTTATCTGTCTCCTAGGTTCTCAAATGGCCTTTTAATTTTGGCCATTTTCTTCAATAGTGAAAACGTAACGCATCTCCGTGTTTACATGTGATTGGACACAGCCAATCACATGGTTAAAGAGCCGCGGCTCTTTACACAGATCTGGGTCATGCCATGTGCTAGCAACATGGACACTGCATACTGGCATTGGTGGGCATTTATTGTTACACTTTATTGTAATTAATCGGGTGCATGAGAGCGGCCGTTCTGGGCCGCCGTCATATGACAGCATCCCAGAACAAGAGCTGCACCACCCCGCCCTACCGTCATTTGACAGTGGGCAGACAGCAAGCAGTTAAAAACATAAAATACACATCCTCAACTCAGGAACTTACAAAGTTCGACTAAAGTGAAGGCAATATGAGACATTAGTATATCAAAACTGTGTTGATCTTGCCTTCATCAGATGGGGTGATCTCACCACTCTAAAAGCCAAATTTTGAAGATGCACACAAATTGGGACTCAACATTTGGATTTCTCTCATGATCCCATGCCTAAAATGTGTGTCTTTTACCTACATCTATTTTGCTAAAGACCCAAAACACACAGCGTGTCAACATGTGCTATCTCCCATCATGGGATGTCAATGTGCACGTTTTGTGGGTAGATTGAGATGAAGGGATTGCACCCCCGATGGGAGCTAGCACATGTTGACACACTGGGCCTTATTTCATAAGGCCAATCCACTTTGCCCTACAAGTGCACTTGCATTGCACTTGTAGGGCAAAGTGGTTTTGCCCTTTTCAAGTATTCAGAGTATCTGTACATAGGACGACAATAAGCCATATGCTCCATAGATTTGGGCTTTATGACAGAGCGGCCAGAAGAAAGCCATTACTTTCAACAAAAACAAAATGGAACATTTTGAGTTTGAGAAAAGGCATGTGGGAGACTCCCAAAATGTATGGAGGAAGGTGCTCTTGTCTGATGAGACTAAAATTTTACTTTTTGGCCATCAAAGAAAATACTATGTCTGGTGCAAACCCAACACATCACATAACCCAAAGAACACCATCCTCAAAGTGAAACATGGTGGTGGCAGCATCATGCTATGGGGATGTTTTTCAGCAGTCGGGACTGGGAAACTGATCAGAGTTGAGGGAAAGATGGATGTTGCTAAATACAGGGATATTCTTGAGCAAAACCTGTACCACTCTGTGTGATTTGAGACTAGGACGGAGGTTCACCTTCCAGCAGGACAATGACCTCAAACACCCTACTAAAGCAACACCTGAGTGGTTTAAGGGGAAACATGTAAATGTGTTGGAATAACCTAGTCAAAGCCCAGACCTCAATCCAATAGAAAATCTGTGGTCAGACTTAAAGATTGCTGTTCACAAGCGCAAACCATCCAACTTGAAGGAGCTGGAGCAGTTTTTCAAGAAGGAATGGGAAAAGTGGTGACATGTGGCAAGCTCATAGAGACTTATCCAAAACTATTTGGAGCTGTGATAACCGCAAAAGGTGTCTCTAGAAAGTATTGACTTTAGGGGTAGATGAATAGTTATGCACATTGACTTTTTCTGTTATTTTGTCCTATTTGTTGATTGCTTCACAACAACAACAAAAAAAATCTTCAAAGTTGTGGGCATGTTTTGTTAATTAAATGATGCAAATCCTCAAACAATCCATGTTAATTCCAGGTTGTGAGGCAACAAAACACAAAAAATGCCAAGGAGGGTGAATACTTTTGCAAGGCACTGTACAATGTCAAATTAACAAGAGACACCAACATATTTGTGTCTTTGAGCTTTAAAAATATGAGATAATAATGGTGTTGTGGTAACCTTTCTGGAGATCACTAGAAAAAAAATACATATACATTATATATATATATATATATATATATATATATATATATATATATATATATACACACACACATATTATTCTGGTGATTACTAGAAAAAATAAATAAATGAAATACGAAATACGACGGACTTGTGGCGGAAAGTCTGGCAACAATTGTCCGATGTAGCATACACAAGGTCGGATTTTCCACCAACAGCCTGACATCGAACATTTCCCGTCGGAAAATCGGATGGTGTGTATGTGGCATTATACTAAAATACAAATGAATTTTTATGTTGGTGCTTGCCACTTTTGTCTAGGGCTATGAACTTGTTCTAAAAAAAAAAAAAAAGAAGATCAATCAATTCAATTAAATTTTTTATTTTTTTATTTATGATGATTATTATTATTTTATTAATTGTTTAATTAAATGAAGAACATTTTTTTTTCAAATACCTTTTAGTAAATCTAAAAGCAAGACATCTGTATAACATACAGCATTGCACAAGGAATTACTATATATGTTTTAGCTTTAATGACACAAAGTAAAAGGTGACCAGATCAACATACTGGTGGGGAAAAAGCAACTGTTTTTTGTACCATGAAAATATAAAGGGTAATTGGGCCAAAAATCATATTGTAATTGAATGATATTAAAAATTACCTTTCCATTTTAAATCTGCAGCTCTGTATTTTTCTGAAACTGCTATATGGCTACCTGGAGGTGTTCTGTACACAGAATGTGTACAGAAAAAAAAAATCGAACATTTATTCTTGGCATGCAGTCTATATATTGTACCACACATAGAACAAATAACGCAGAACCATTAGGTTACTTTCACACTGAGGTGCTTTACAGGTGCTACAGCACTAAAGATAGTGCCTGCAGGGCACCTATAAATAGCCTCACCTGTCTCTCCAGTGTGAAATCGGTTTGCTAGCGGGTCGGTCCAGCGATGGGTGATCTCTCTGGCTGGACCATCGGGAGAGATCACCCATCGCTTGACCCCGGAGAAGAGATCACCCATCGCTGGAAACCAAGAGTGGATTATCACCGCTGGAATCTTTTTTTTTTTTTTTTTTTTTTTTAATAAAGGACTTAACCTGAACGGTGTCTGTGTGTTTAACAATTTTTTACACTTTCTTTGTGAAATGGTACGGGAACAATGTACGTGTTACCATTTCAAACAGGGGAGGGCCGGGATCTGGAGGTCCCCTTGTTAAGATTCTGATAAGCCCCCTGCCCGCAGACCCCCACAACCACCGGCCAGGGTTGTGGGGATGAGGCCCTTGTCCCCATCAACATGGGTACATGGTGCTTTGAGGGGTCACAGACCCCCAAAGCATCCTCCCAATATTGAGGGCATGTGGCCTGGTACGGTTCAGGAGGGGGAGCGCTCTCCCCCCCCCTTTTCCTGTGGCCTGCCAGGTTGCATGCTCGGATAAAGGGTCTGGTATGAATTTTTGAGGGGAACTCCACACCATTTTTTTTTTATTTGACACAGGGTTCCCCTTAATATGCATACCACACCTGAAGGGCCTAGTAATTGAATTTGGGGAAAACCCCATGCATTTTTTTTTTTTTTTTTATCAATGACTTTCAATTACTGTTCTCTGTATTACAGGGAGCCGACAATTCATTATAGCGTGAGTGCTTTTAAATTACTTTTTTTCCTGCAGAAATGACACTTTGTGGAGGGACAGTTCTAAGCACGGCAAACATGCACCCCTTTACAGGCTTACTATACACACCCCCCAGGTACAAAATTTAAAGGAATATTACACTTTTATTGTTTCACTTTAAGCATTATTAAAATCACTGCTCCTGAAAAAATTGCAGTTTTTAAAAGTTTTTTTTGCATTGATACATGTCCCCTGGGGCAGGACCTAGGTCCCCAAACACTTTTTAGAACATATAATAATAATAACAACTAGCATATTAGCCTTTAACCACTACAATACAGGGCACTTTCGGCCCCTTCCTTCCCAGCCCAATTTTCAAATTTCAGCGTTCTCGCAATTTCAATGACAATTGCGCGATCATGCTACTCTGTACCCAAATATCTTTGGTAAAAAAAATCAGTTAAGTGTATAATAATTGGTTTGTGTGATCACGGACATATGCACGCAAATGATCATGTGCATATGTTTGCAGGTGATCACGGACATATGTGTGCAGATAATCCCGTTAAAAAGTTTTTATTATATGTTAAAATAAATTACATGTACAGAATATAAGACAAATTATTTGATACCAGAAAAAAAAAGTAGACATATTGAAGTACGGATGATGCAAAGCACAGAAGAATTTCAAGATATTCTCGTGGGAATGACAACAAATGGCTTTATATATTTTAGAATTTGAAAGCATTATTTTAGTTGAGTTTTAAACATTTTAATCCCAAGAAAATATAGATATGTCTAAAAGAAAATATATGATTTTAAAGTTATGACCATAACTTCTAAAGTATGTTTATAGTAAGTATTATATAGTAAGGGAAGAACATAAAAGGTATATAGGAGGGGAAGGGGAGGGAATAATTCTCCGGAGGAGGTTTTATAGATTAGCTAATGTTATAATTCTATAGAAAATCTTAATCACCATAACAATAAAATTCAGTTATCAATATTATCTGATGTGTAATATTTAATCCAGGGTTTCCATATGATATCAAACTTTGTCATCTGGTTTTTATCTATAGTGTTTTAGCATGGATGAAAGATTGATTCATTCTACGTTTGGTTTCTGCAATTTTCACCACATCTGTTTTCCACGCATTGGCTATAGTCTGCTTTGCGGCTATCATGACTGTAAGAACTAATTTTAATTGTTTCTGATTCAGAAAGGCTGGTTTTAAATTAAGGAGAGCTATAATTGGATCTGGAAAAATTGGACGATCAAAAAATTTTGTAATTATCAGAAAGACCTTTTTCCAAAATGATTGTACAATTGGGCAATATATATATATATATATATATATATATATATATATATATATATATATATATATATATATGTATATATATATATATATATGTATATGTACCTTTTTCTGGACAGCCACGAAAGCAGAGGCCAGTATTGTCTGTTGAGAATTTGGCGATTCTCACAGGAACCAAATACCAACGTGTGAGAACTTTATATGATGATTCAGACGCCAATATATTTATAGAGGAAGATTTTGTGAAAGACCATATGTTGGACAAAGACCTAGAATCAATCGTACAATCCATATCTTTTTCCCACTTAGCCACATATTGTCTTTATCTGTAGACGAGTGATATTTTGTTAATTGAGATAATTGAGCTGCCTTATAATATGTGTTAAAGTCTGGAAATCCCAAACCACCCAAAGCTTTGGGGAGAACAAGTGTTTTTTGTGAAGTCTGGGTTTTATTTTCCCCCAAGTATATTTTGTTACTTTTTGATGAATCAGCCTATAAAAATATGCAGGAATATGAATCGGGAGAGTTCTGAATAAATATAAAAATTTCGGAAGAACAGACATTTTTATGATATTCATTTTCCCAAACCATGATATCGGCATTGATGACCAATTAGATAACGACCTTGTAATATTTTTTAATAGAGCAGGGTAATTAGCTGCAAATAAATTGGAGGGGTTAGGAGTAAACTTCACACCCAGATATGGGAGGCTATGATCTACCCACTTAAAGGGTAGTGAATTTTGTAAAGATTGTTTATCTTTCTCGACAAGTGAAATGTTTAATGCTGAAGATTTTTGAATATTGACCTTAAGTCCCGAAATAGATGAGAATTCTTGTAGTACAACCATAAGATTTGGGGCCGAAACATGTGGAGAAGATAGAAAAAGGAGAACATCGTCTGTGAATAAACAGAGCTTATGATGAAAGCCACCCATTTCAATACCAGTTATAGTGGGTTCCATCCTAATTCTTTGTGCTAAAGGTTCAATGAGTAAAGCAAATAATAATGGCGAAAGTGGACATCCTTGACGAGTCCCCCTCAGTATATTAAACTCGTCCAATTTGTACCCTGCATATCTGATATAAGCTTTGGGATCTTGATACAAATTAGAGATCCATCAAAATGAGGGCCGAATCCCCCGAATTGGAAAGGGTATAGTTCATATATGACCATGATACCGTGTCAAAAGCTTTCATAATGTCTAAAAAAAGAAAACAAGTGGGAATACGCCTTTTTTTAGCGGCATGTGACAGGAGTGTTGCACATCTAATATTGTCTCCTGCTTGACGTAATGGAATAAAGCGTACTTGATCACGATGTATAAGATTGCCTATAATAGTATTTAATCTGTTAGCTAGAATTTTGGCTACAATTTTTATGTCCAAATTTAGTAACGAAATAGGGCGATAATTAGACCATATTGAATCGTCTGTGTGAGGTTTAGGGAGCATACAGATAATTGCAGTCAGGGTTTCTCTTCTAAAAGAATGACCTTCCAAAAGGGAATTAAAAGTGTTTGTCAAGACTGGAGATAG
The DNA here is from genome assembly GCF_037356315.1 of Lithobates pipiens. Lineage (NCBI taxonomy): Eukaryota > Metazoa > Chordata > Amphibia > Anura > Ranidae > Lithobates > Lithobates pipiens. The sequence goes on along the minus strand of NW_027507903.1, from coordinate 519,562,700 downwards.
GGTGTCTACAAACGTTGTGTGATACAGCGCAGAAAAACCATCAGGACCTGGCCTCTTATTTTGTTTCAGATTTTTGATAACTTCAGATACCTCTATAATTGGCACTGGTTCCTTCATCATTTCCATTTGTGTTTTAGATAGTGTCGGTAGAGATATATGACGAAAAAAAATCATTCGCTCTAGAAGGCTCCAACTCATTATTAGAAGAGTATAAATTTTTTAATTGTGTTTTGAATTTTTGTAATATTTTTAAAGGATTATTTGTGTATACCCCCCTAGAGATTTTCAGGCGTATCGGTTTCGTTGGGTTCTAGCAGGATTTTAATGCCCTGGCTAATAGTGTGTGAGGTTTATTCGCATTGATATAGAAATTATCTGTTCTCTTGATGGTTTTATCCGCTGCTTCAGTAAGGAATAGATCAAATTCCAATTTAGCTTTGTCAAGATTTATTTTAGATAAAGAAGAAGGGTTATTTTGAAATGCTGTGTGACATTTATTGAAATTTGTTTCTAAAGTCTGACAAAGGACTTTTCGCTCTCTGTTGAATATGTTTGCTTGCTGTAGACATATGCCACGAAGAACAGGTTTGTGTGCTTCCCATAATGTAGTCGGAGAGACGTCAGGTGTGGAGTTATATTTTATATAATCTTTGAGCGCAAATTTAATATTATTTTTATGAGCTGGATTTTTGAGTAGGAAATCTCTTAATATTCGTGTTGCATCTTTTTTTTTTGGAATTATAGAGGCAACAGTAATGTGAAGTGCACTATGGTCAGACCATGGGATGGGAATAATTTTTGTAGATATTATTTCTGGAATTAGCCCTATGGACATAAATATATGGTCTATCCAAGAGAATGAGCGATGAGGGAACGAGTAATGTGTGTATTGTCTCTTGGTTGGATTCAATTCTCTCCAAGTATCTACTAGGTTATGCTTTATAATTAGTTTTGATAAGGGTTGTTTGTCTGCTGTATGTGACTGAGGGATTGGTGATTTATCCAAAAATGGAAATATGGTCTGATTAGAATCTCTGCATAGAATTGTAGTACCTATTTTGCGGTGTTCTATAGTTTGAAATAAATGAGAAAGAAAAGAAATAGGATTTTTGTTAGGAGTGTAGTATGATGTAATGTTGATAGTGGTATCAAGTAGGTGTCCTTTAAGAATCAAGTAACGACCTTCTGGATCCTTGATTTCCTTCATTAGTGAAAATGGTGTATTGCGATGGAAAGCTATAAGCACGCCTCGTTTTTTAGAGGAGGCCAAGGCTGTGTATACTTGGGGGTAGTCTTTTCTGAAGAATTTGGGAGTGGATTGTGATGCAAAATGAGTCTCTTGGAGGCAAACTATATGTGCTTTTTTGGATGAAAATGTGCGGAAGGCTTTAGTGAGTTTGTGTGGAATGTTTAGTCCCTGAGTATTTAATTATATGATGTTTAATGGGGCCATGGAGTTGGGAAAAGTGAATATATGTTGATGTTTATGTTAAAACGTGTGTCATATAAGAAATTATTTGTCTCCAGAGCATAGGGGTGGAAGGAGGAGGGAGGGGAAAGGAGATAATGACTGAAAAAGAAAATACAATTAATATACAATATTGAATATATCTTAACATATCTATGTTCTTAACGTGTCCGTTGGGAGGAGAAAAACTCTCCCTCCAAGGGTACATGAGCCACTGTCAACTGCCCGGTGTACACCGAGCTGCTGAGGGTAGCAAGAGAGGGTGCAAGGAACTTCCCTGCAGAACACCAAGAGCCAATCATATAATTTCATTTTTCAAGCTAAAAATAAAAATGGAAGATTAAGGCAACCTCAGAAACAAAAAAGAGAAGAGAGAGAAAAAAAACCTGTTATAATAAGGTGCCTAAATTATTAGGAACATTTCTTAAATAAGATTATGATAAAAATATTGATTGGAAGTCAGAGAAAAAACTCTGCAGTAGCCATTCTGTTGAAAAGGCAAGATAGTAGACTCAGTACAGGTGTTCATCAGTCTATAGTGTCAGCCAGATCTGGATCCGGAGGTGGAGATTGTATGCGACTTCTTTTCTGTGGGTTGTAGTCTTTATCTCTTCTGGATGCTGAGGAGGGATTGTCAGCATATGAGGATGATTTTTGTCGTGTTTTTGAGTGTCTGCAGCATCTCTTGATGTGTTTAACATCCCTAGTTTCTGTAAAGTAGTTTGTAGGTCCTTAGATGTTCGGCACATATATTTGCGACTTTGAAAAGTAAAACGCACTGAGAAAGGAAAGCCCATTGGTATATTATGTCATTTCGCTGTAATATTTGCAGTAGTGGTTTCAGGGTTCTTCTTTTGTTGATTGATAGTAATTTGTGAGAGGTCTGTGAATAATTGATATTTATGACCCTGGAAAATTAGGGGATCTTTATTTCTAGCTGTATTTAGCAGTAGTTCCTTAGTGCGGTAGAAATGCAATTTTGCGATAATGTCACGGGGAGGACCATCTGTTTTCTTTGGTGCTAAGGCTCTATGAACCCGGTCCATTTCAAGATGCTCTAGTGGGATAGCTGGTTGTAATTCTTGAAAAAGTGCAGTAATAGCACCGTTTAAATCAGTCACAGATTCGGGTATTCCTCTAATACGTATACTGGAGTGTCTTGCACGATTTTCGAAATCCTCCAATTTGGATTGTAATATGTAATTTTCCTCTTTAAGAAAATCAATTTCTGCCTCATGAGTCTCCTTTGGCCCCCCCGAATGTCACCTATGTAAGGTAGGTTTATTTATTTACCGTTTGGTATGATATATGTGCGGAGGGTCAAGTTTCCTCCACCGCTATATGGCTCAGTTGTCCCGCTGAGAACGGAGCTCTAAGCCGGCATTACCGCTCGGCTCGGCTCCGCTCCTGCTCCCCCTGTGTGCAGATAATCATTAGACATGTTCATTCATTTTCGTCCGAATGCATTTTGGTCCGAATTTCAGCTATTTTCGTTTTCGTTTTGACAAACGATAACGAAAGCACAGAACCTGAAAAACTAAAGATCCAACATAAATGCTTTATTTTCGTTTTAGTTGTTACAACAGTTCGATATAGAATAGGAGATTCGACGTGACTCTGACAATAACAATCTGTGTCTATAGAACCTGTGGTCGAATGTGCCTAATCTTACCTCTATTAGTCCAAGATTATATAGAGAAAATATTTGACAGAGAAAAAAAGATTTGACAGAGAGAAAAGATTCTGCAAGTTACTGTCCTAAAAAGTGTTTGGGGACTCAGGTCCTGCCCCAGGGGACATGGATCAATGCAAAAAAAAGTTTTAAAAGCGGCCGTTTTTTCGGGAGCAGTGATTTTAATAATGATTAAAGTGAAACAATAAAAGTGTAATATTCCTTTAAATTTCGTAGGGAGGGGGGGGGTGTCTATAGTATGCCTGTGAAAGGGTGCATGTTTATGGTGCTTAGAACTGTCCCTGCCCAAAGTGTCATTTATGCAGGAAAAAAAATCCTTAAAAATCACTCGCAGCTATTATGAATTGTCGGCTCCGTAATACAGAGAACACTCATTGAAAGTCATTGATAAAAAAAAAAAAAAATAATAAATTAAAAAAAAAAAAAAAAAAAAGCGTGGGAGTCCCCCAAATTCAATTACCAGGCCCTTCAGGTCTGGTATGGATATTAAGGGGAACCCTGCGTCAAATTTAAAAAAAAATTGACGTGGGGTCCCCCTAAAAATCCATACCAGACCCTTTATCTGAGCACGCAACCTGGCAGGCCGCAGGAAAAGAGGGGGGGACGAGAGAGCGCCCCCCCCCCTCCTGAACCGTACCAGGCCACATACTCTCAACATTGGGAGGATGCTTTGGGGGTCTGTGACCCCTCAAAGCACCTTGTCCCCATGTTGATGAGGACAAGGGCCTCATCCCCACAACCGTGGCCGGTGGTTGTGGGGGTCTGCGGGCGGGGGGCTTATTAGAATCTGGAAGCCCCCTTTAACAAGGGGACCCCCAGATCCCAGCCCCCCCTGTTTGAAATGGTAAGGGGGTACAAAAGTACCCCTACCATTTCATAAAGAAACTGTAAAAAATTGTTAAATAAGACAAACACACTTTTGAAAAATTCCTTTATTAGAAATAAAATATAAATAAAAAAAGATTCCAGAGGTGGTAAAGGCGGATAAAGGGTCTGGTATGGATTTTTAGGGGGACCCCCCACATCAATTTTTTTTTTATTTGACGAGGGGTTCCCCTTAATATCCATACCAGACCTGAAGGGCCTGGTAACTGAATTTGGGGGACCCCCACGCTTTTATTTATTTATTTTTTATCAATGACTTTCAATGAGTGTTCTCTGTATTACGGAGCCGACAATTCATAATAGCTGCGAGTGATTTTAAAGGACTTTTTTTCCTGCATAAATGACACTTTGTACAGAGACAGTTCTAAGCACCAGAAACATGCGCCCCTTCACAGGCATACTATAGACACCCCCCCCCCTACGAAATTTAAAGGAATATTACACTTTTTTTTTATATACTCTTTATTTTCATTATAAACAGGAGATACAAATTCCACATATCCATTATACAAATGATTACTGACCGTACTTATATATCTAAACCTTTACCCCCTCCTCCCCCCAGACAACAACAACAACAACAACAAAAAAAGGGGCAAAAGAGAATTTTTTTTTTTTCTCTCTCTTTTCTCTCTCTCCCTCTTTCTTCTCTCTTGGACACCCACAGCACCTCTCTCTTAGACCTACTCGTTCCTCCTCATTCCTCTCCATCTCCATCCCCTTCCACCCTTGCATGATACTCCTTTTTCAGGAATGCGCCCCATTGTTGCCATTTACTTAGATACTTTTGATTTGTATCCTCCATTCTCTGTATAGACTCCTCAATTACCCTTATATATTCTACTTTCCGGACCCATTCTGTTACTGTTGGGACTTGCACAGTCTTCCAGGGACATGGGATCAAAGATTTAGCTGCATTCAACAGAACTGGAGTCATCGTACCTTTATATTGTGCGATCCCTTTCTTTGTGTCATGGAACAGACATTCCCATGGAGAATTTCCCACCCTTTCCCCAGTCACTAAGAATATCATTCCTATTATTTTCTCCCAGAAAGGGATTATTTTAGGGCAATCCCACCATATGTGCTTAAAAGTCCCTAGTCCATTACATTCCCTCCAGCAGGAAGTCTGATTTTCTTCTCTAAACCTCTGTATTCTTTGGGGCGTCAGGTACCACCTTGCTATTAATTTAAAGGACATTTCAATCGTTTGGACGTCTCTTGCCAGAGAGTGGGTCATTTTGATTATTTTACCCCTGTGCTCCTCATTTCTCAATGGGCCAATCTCTTCCTCCCATTTCCCCAAGTAAGCTGGAAGCTCGGAGTCTACCTCTTGCTTTAATATCTTATATATTTTGGAGACCCTTTTCTCTAGGCATTGTGGTTCTTTAAATAATTTCTCTAGTGGTCTAAGTTGTGTCTTTCCTCTTAATGGCTGTGGTAATCCTTTAATAAAGTGCGCAATTTGCGTGTATCTCTATCTATCTAGTGGCTTCCGTCCCCATTCTTGTGAAATTTCCCTAAAAGTACTTATCCTATTTCCTTTCATCACTTCTACCAGTGTTAATTCCTCTCTCATTGCCCACCTACTAAAGTATATACGCTCCTCTTTCCCTGGTGGGAAATAATTTGTGTCTAAAAGTGACATTAAAGTAGAGTTGTGGTGCCAATTGTGCCTCTTGTTTATTTTATCCCAAATTTTTAACGTGTGCCTAGTTAAAGTGCAAGTGCTAATCCCTAGATCCCTATAGTGAGGAGGTATCCATATCATTTTTGCTAGCTCCGTGTTGCTTAATGTGGCTTCCAACTCTACCCAACTCTTTTCTTGCTTATTATGACACCAGTCCGCTACCCTTGAGATTACTATCGCTTCGTAGTATTTTCCGAAGTCTGGCAATGCTAGACCTCCTCTATCTTTCTCCTTCACTAAGATATTATAGGCTATTCGCGGGTTTTTACGCGCCCATATGAACGACAATACCATCGATTTTAACTTTCTAAGGAAACTTTGGGGGAAAGGGACTGGGACCATTTGGAACGTATAAATAACCAATGGCAGTATAAATATTTTAGTTGCGTTTATCCTCCCCATCCATGTGAGGGCCTTGCATCTCATTTTATTGATGTTGTCCTTGATTTTATTCAACAGAGGTAGGTAGTTAGCACCATATAGATTGGAATATTACACTTTTATTGTTTCACTTTAATCATTATTAAAATCACTGCTCCCGAAAAAACGTCTGTTTTTAAAACTTTTTTTTGCATTGATCCATGTCCCCTGGGGTAGGACCCGGGTCCCCAAACACTTTTTAGGACAGTAACTTGCATATTAGCCTTTAAAATGAGTACTTGAGATTTTGAACGTTGGAGTCCCATAGACTTTAATAGAGTTCTAAAGTTCATACGAAGTATGCTATATACTAGCTCCGTCGAATCTTCTTTATACATTCGACAGACACCATATGCCTTCAAAGACAGTTTCGACCGTAATTCATGTGGAATTTAGGATGAATGCAATTTTTTAATGAAAAACGAAATAAATAAAAACGAATTTCGGGAGTAACTAAATAAATTAATTTTTCGGACAAAAACGAAATTCCGAAACGAAATATTTTACTCTGCACATGTCTAATAATCATTGGGACATGTGATTTTAGTGGGACATATGTGGGGGACATGTGTTTTTATTATTGGGGACATGTGTTTTTATTATTTGGGGACATGTGTGTTTTGGGGACATGTGTGGGGACATTGTGTTTACACTATGTGGTGACATGTGTGTTTTCACTAGACTGGTGATCAGTGAGTAAAAAGCTGTAAAAAAGCCGGCTGCAGCGATCTGCTCTCCTATTCTCAGTGACGACTTCCGTGTGAGGAGAGGAGAGCCGATTGCCTAGCAACCGGCTGTTTGTTTACATCACATGACGGCCGTGATTGGACACGGCCGTCATGTGATCAATCGCAGAGCACTCCTGCCGATCCGAGATGCGCCCCTACTTCTGATGGATGTTCAGGAGCGTCCACTCAGAAGTAGAGAGCTCCCACCTGGCCATATATGTACATTGGCCGGGTGGGAAGTAGTTAAAATTAGCACTTTTGATTTTGAACGTTCGAGTCCCACATACTTTAATAGGGTTCTAAATTTCACACAAATTTTAGGTCTGTTCGCAGGTTCTGGTGCGAACTGAACCAGGGGGTGTTCGACTCATCCTTAGTGGACACAAATCATCTCTCCTTCCCTTCTTGTTGGTGACCTGGAAAGCGATGTCACTTCCAGGTCACCTTTCATTTTCCTCAGCTAGCATAGCTGGGAAGAGATGCATTGCAATACATTTAGTGGAGCCCAGAGGAGGCATGCAGGGTCTTTCAGATCCTACATATCTCATTGAAGAGAACCTGTCACCTAAAAATCATCACTTTTTGTTCCCTATATGATGAAAACAAAACTTTTTGTGTGCAAATAAATAAAGTTACACCCAAGCACATAAAAATCCTCTTCCCAAAAAAATTTGGAGGCCCTCCCACCCCCACATATATGCACGTACGAACGTAAACGCATGCTTCAGGGTGCCTACGCGATACACAGGTTACAAATCATTGTGCACGCCAAAGTGAGCAATAATTCTAGCACAAGACCTCCTCCGCAACAATAAACTGATGACCTATAGGGGGCTTTTGAAGAGTCACCCATAGAAAATATAGGGTGCTGAAGTTTGTAGCCATTTCACAGGCACACACAAATTTAATAAAGTAAAAGAAGCAGCGCTGATAAAGTCCCAAATGATGCTAGTGGATCCTTGATTGCATATCATGATAATATGTGTCCATTATCAGAATGATAGGTTAGATCTTATTCACAATGCCACCACAGTGATTCACATCAAAAAGTGTGCCGCCAACTTAAGAAATTCCTGCTTACCAGATAGCAAGCAAACAATTCAAACTATAGCCCAGCCAATGCCTTTGCTTTCACAGAAGATCCTATGGACAATTAACAGGGTGGATGGCTGCAATGTCTCTTACACACTGACAACGCTGTAGAGTCCGTGACCATCTCATTCCAAAAAGACCCAAAAAGAAAGACTGGCCATAGCATAATATTGTCTAACTCGTTTTATTTTAAAAAACGTTATTGCACTTACATTGGTAGTTTAAAATGCACATGGATTAAAACATGGTTTTTGATGTGAATCACAGTGGTGGCATTGTGAATAAGATCTAACCTATCATTCCAAATATGGAGACATTTTATCATGATATGCAATCAAGGATCCACTAGCACCCTTTTGGGACTTTATCAGCGTGACTTCTCTTTTAATATATATGTTTGTGTTTATCTCACATTAAGCTGCTGCTTTTTTATTTATTCACACATTAGCGTGGTTTTAGCCTAGTAGCACACAAATTTAAGGTTTGACATATTGGGTATTTATTTACTCAGTACAACCTTGTCTTTTATATTTTACCACAAATGTGGGTAGTTTGCCCTAAAGTCCACTTTTGTTATTTTTACTGAAATTTTGCATTTCCTAAACCTTTGTGGTAATTTATCAAGAAAAAAAAGTTGGCCTTACTGTCTTTTTTGGGGGGTATATACTTCAGAATTCTCTGCCTATAGGCTCCTGAGATGTAAATCTGGCCATACTTGTTAGCATATGCAGAGCACCTGATTGGCTCTTTGTGCTGTTCCTCTTTTTCCAGGGCTTCACAGGGCATTGAAAGAGACTAAAATCAAATCAATTTCAGATATTTAGAATAGTTCATAGCATCCAAAAATACTACATATTTCATTATTTCAATGTGCACTAGGGTTGCCGCTTTTTCTTCAAGCCAACCCCGAACACTTCAGAAATGCATAGTAATTTCTCTATCTTTTTTGTTTTTAATATACACTATAGGATTGTAACAGACCTGGGACACCTTTGGGCACTCCAAAGAGAATAGTAATGTGCCTCCTGACAGGCCCTGTTCCGAGCCACATTCCTGTCTGAATAATGTGTCTGCATTTTAGGTGGACTTAAACCCGGACGCATGATTCAATACCTAGACAGGTGGTAACCCTAATGTACACACAACTACATAAATGTGTGTATTTATCCTGTCTGGAGCTCAGCTTTAAAGCGGCTACATTACGAGGTGCAATAAAAGAATTGTACAGTGACAACTACAAACATGGGCCTAGTGTGCCTTTAGACATTTTAGCAGTTCTATTTGCATTTTGCACAGTGTAAAATATGTAATGCATATGTGCAATATTATTTGGTTCAATGCTGTAGGAAAGGGGCAAAGACTGATTTATAGGGAAATTTTAATTGGATGCCAGATGTTCAGATCATTGTACCACATCCCTTCTGTACAATAGGAAATTCAAAGAACCGAAAATAGAACTTTGAAGGTTCGTTCACAGCAGAAAAAATGCCAGAACTGCTGGCAGAAAAAAGCAGCATATTTTAAACGTGTTAAGGCACATTTCTGCGTTTATAAGATTTCCCCCCCAAAACATTAGAAAAATACTGTATATACTTAAAAAACACTTGACACACCTAAAGCCACTAATAGGCACTTCAAGATTTTTTTGTGCCCAAAAGTTCCCCTCAAGAATGCACTTGTGAAAGTTAAAGTATATTATATTTTCTTGTTTTAACCTTCTTTTTTTTATTTTTTCAGTTACTTCCTGGTTTCTGGCCTAGGCCAAAATTATGTAATTCATCCCAGAATTTTTCATAGGCATTTTTTTTTTCTTTCATCTGGAGGAGAGGAGGAGGTGTTCTCCTAACTAAGCACACCCTTCTGCCTGCATGCCTGCCAGGTAAGATGGATTCCAAGAAGTAAATGCTAAATTAATCATCTGTCCTTACTCAAGATGGCCGATGCTAGAATTTGTTTTTTAAAATGATTTCACAACAAAATAAAATATGGAGACATGGATGGATGGGTGAGTTTGCTTTGAATATTAAAAATTAATTAGAGTGTTACTAAACCCACAACAGTAAAATCAGTCTATATATGCAGTAAAGCATGCTTGTTTTACTCACAGTGGAACCTAGGGAGTTAATCCTGTGCATTGTGTAAAAAGGCTGTTTGAGCCTGTCTTCTCTAATCCTTCCCTTCCTTTACCATCTCCAATCCATCTACTAATAGTACAGAGCCTTGGAGGCACATGCTCAGTTTGTTGTGTATTGCCAAAGAGTTTTATTTTTGGGGCGGGTGCATGTGATCAGCACAGGGCCAATCAGCACTGTCCAGACAGAAAGTCAGAGTTCATGCAGCCTCCAAGGACAGAGAGAGGAGAATGAAAACTCTTCCAACAAGCTTTAACCAGTGCTCGGACGGACATTGATAGAAGCCACAAGACTACTATATACTTTTGATGAGAAAAGGTATTTAGCAGTTTATATTTACTAAAATAATTGTGTTTCCATGTTCTGTGTACTGTGGGAGAACAGATATAGTGAATACAGGGTCCTGGGTTTAGTAACACTTTAAATAGCATTTCAGATTGTAATGCTCATATACAGTTTAGTTCTGCTTTATTATCCAATCAAATATTATTTTATTTAGTAGTAAAAAAAATGGTACAGTATTCATCCACACCTCCAACTTTCGCCCATCATTTACTTTGTTTTACTATCTATGTAAGACAATAAAGCTATGTGTATTCATCACAGTCAACTTATGATGGGAAAGCTGTATATATTCTCAGCCATCAAACAGTTTTCTTGTAGTCTGCTTAATCAGCAAAGCATTGCAACAAAGGACAATAATCGTTGGGCAAAGTGCAACACTCACAAGCACAGATCAGAGTTCTACCTACTGTAAAATGAAAGCTAATTGGCTGCTTAGGGCTCTGTAGGCAGGCTATTTACAACCCGAAAATCATAACCAATGCTTGAATATTGACCAACTCTGAAGCCAGTGCTTTCACATGTTGACTGGCTGCCATTATCTACCACTATACTCTTTTCCTGAGCTGATGTGCCGCTTTGATCTTTCCCAGTGTTACAGATTAAAAACTCTCTCTGTGTTATAATGAGCACCTTAGACTGCCAGAGCCATTTTTTTGTGTTCGTCTTAAAATACAGTAACAGCTTAAAATTAGGAACATTGCTTTTAACTATCCATCTATTGATTAAGGGTCTTCCCCTTTCTCTAGGTGTTGTAACACTGATTTCTCATCATTAGTAGGTTTTTCAGCTCGTCGGACTGAAACTTAAAGTGGTTGTTAACCCACTATACTATGATCATGCCATCCCCTCTGTTATACAATGCCATGTGTCCCTGTGCCTGTGTTATATAAAAAAAAATGCCAGTTATACCGTATATCAGAGCGTTTGCCGGTGCTCACATTACTCCTTGGCTCTCTCCTCTTCCCAACTGACAGCTATAGTGAGCAGGGCCGAGTACTGCCACTAACGTCAGCCATCAGGGGAGGAGAAAGAGCCGAGGAGATACATGAGCACTGGGAGATGCTCTGATATATGGTATAATCTGAATTTATTTTTTTATATAACACAGGCACATGGACACATAGCACTACATAACAAAAGGGATGGCATGATCATAGTATAGATATGATTGCACCAGGAGGGGAGGATCATGGGGGGGACGGAGCTGACAGGCAAGGAGGAAGGAGGAGACACAGGAGAGGACAGAGCAGGGCTGCGGATGACAGAGGCACGTAAACTGACCAGGGCTCAGCAGCCATGACAAACCGTGGTCAGTTTACAGTGGGAAGGGTAGAACCAAGCAGGAATTTAGGTGATACAGGGGGCCAAATGACACAGCACAAGCTCTGCGCTGCATAACATGCTTTAAGGGAACAGGATCCTAACCCTTTAAACATTGTTGTTTTCATCTGGGGACAGCAGCTGTAAAATAATCAGAACATGTTTGTAAAAAACAGGAAACAAATGATTATTTCCCTTTTTTATATTCTCAAAACAGCAACCCGATTGTTCATAATGCTACTTTTGTTCCAAACTCCCCCTTTTTATAATGCTCCTATAAACATTTTAAAATATGAGAACAATTTTTGCCAATATGTTGGTTGAAAGACAAAAGGATTATTCTGCTAGGCAAATATTATACATGCCTTTTACTCTCTTAAACCAAAGCAGTTTATCCTGGCACTGGGATTTCTACTAGTACCTATACTGGTACGGTAGGACAAGATGAGTCCTTGACGTCAGGGGCTCACAGGGAAGGGGTTGAATGACATTGGCAGAAGAGTAGCAGCATTGGAGAACAGAGAGATGACTCTGCAGGGTACAGTGCCAAAGATAGCATGAGTTTTAGTCTACGTTTCCACTATTGCGACCCCAAAGTCGCACGATTTAGAGTGCAACTTTGGGTGCAGCTTTAATCCAGCTTTACGTTTTCTGGATCAAAGTTGCATCAAAACTCGCATCAAAGTAGTGCAGAAACCTTTTCAATGTTGTTAATTAGTTGCATAGATGGGAACGGGTGCCATTGAAATCAATGGGCTGACCTGACATGCGACTTTATGTGTCCAAAGTCTCATTACAAATTGAACTAGTGGAAACTGAGCTGTTTTGGGGAATTGGGCTTTCAAGTGTTAAGGGCTCACTTTAGTGTTTAGGTCATGTGTTACATTTGAGGATGGAAAGTGTTAATTAACCAGTTGCCAACCAGCTGCCGCAGTTATACTGCAGCAAGTTGGCACGGCTGTGTGAAACAACGTATTGGTACGTCGGTTTGTGCACTGGCTTTTGCCCATGGGTCTGGCGGACTTGATGTCTGCTGCCCACCTGCGATGGAGGCAAAGAGAGCCAGAACGGGGATCTATCAATGTGAACAACCAGATCCCCTGTTTTGACAGGGGAGGAGAGAGAGATCTGCTGTTCCTAATGATCAGGAACAGCAATCTCTCTCTTCTCCCAGGCAGCCTACCCCCCTACTGTTAGAAACACCTCCCAGGAAACACAGTAAACCCCATGATCGGCCCCTAGTGTTAACCCCTTCCCTGCCAGTGTCATTTATACAGTAATCAGTGCATTTTTATAGTACTGATCGCTGTATTGGTGTCACCGGTCACCAAAAAGTGTCACTTAGGTCATATGTATCTGCCGCAATGTCGCAGTCCCGCTAAAAAATTTCACAGATCACCGCCATTACCAGAAAAAACAATACAAAAAAAACAAAGAGTCCCTAAATCTTTCCCCTATTTTGTAGACGCTATAACTTTTGCGCAAACCAATCAATATATGCTTATTGTGATTTTTTTACCAAAAATATGTAGAAGAATACATATTGGCCTAAACTGATGAATACATTTGTTTTTTTGAAAAATAACAAAAGGTAGGTATGGCGCTGTTCTAGGGTGTAATATCTGCGTAAATTAATATAGCTTAGTGCAACAGTCTGTGTGACCCTATATAATATATACCCTATATAATATCTCAAGTGTAAATATAACTCCCAAATCAATTGATTGCAGACAAAAGATTGCATCAAAAAATATAAGTGTGCATAAAGTGCCAAGTGCCAAGTGATTTACTGGTGTAATCTAGTGCTAGTAATGCCCCTATAAAAATGTATATTGTGCGTATGTACAATCCATGTAAAAATTAAATGAATAATCTGTGATCATATATTATCCATTAATCAATCAAAATGGTCAAATAGAAGGTGACAAGCGCTCTTTAAATCCTTATGGTACCCCTATAGGTATCGCACTCACCCAAACCACTCACCCTGCCCAGGGTTATCTAACTTTCACAGTATCTGCCAATGTGCAGCAATCTCCAAGTCCGTGCTTGCAGTGTCAGCTATACAGCTCCGTGCTTACGGTGTCAGCTATGCCTTTCTCCTTTAATTCCCACTCCGCTTCACCCACCTGGATTTCAGAGAGGATCTATTGAAGATCTGCATACATCCTGCTGGATATTCTCAGCACCCCATGGAGGAATGATCAGCACTCATTGAGAAGAGATCAGCCACATGTTGCCTGATAAAAGTCGAATGGTGTAAGACCAAACGAAACATTGTCAGTCCCAGCCTGTGTTCCTGCTATCCTCCACACTGCTTATATTTACTAAAATAATTGCATTTCCATGTTCTGTGTACTGTGGGAGACCAGATATAGTGAATTCATGGTCCTGGGTTTAGTAACACTTTAAGGAGAAGGACAAAGGGCAGCTGCAATGTTTCATAGAAGACTTTAATAGCAATCTACCCATTCAGACAAAATATAAAAGGACTGCCTTCATCTGTGGATTAATAAGTCCACTTCTGCCCATTTTTAGATGTATGCTAAAAGGTAAAAGGATGGGTTTTATGTATTTTCTCTGAAACCATAAATGTCCATTGTGAGAGTCATAGGGTTGGGCTATTTGATGGCTCCCTTTGCTGAGGGTGCCCAGTACTGGTGCCAACTATCTTAACGTCATTATATACATTTGCATATTGGAACACATAGCAGGTTATTGGAGGGATAGAGTTCAAATGCAATCCTAATTTCAAGGTGCTCACCTCAGCAATGTGGACACCTCAGTCTCCCCACAGCAAAAAAAGTATCTCTGTATTCAGCCTGAGAAAATACAACTCTTTCCTCATATACCTGGCTAGCACTGGAAATTGTATTCCAATGGTCCATAGACTAAGATAGTAAAGTTTATTTCCCAAACTTCATCTCCCATGATTCAATGCTGCCAACCAGGGATGGACTGGCCTACCGGGATACCGGGAGATTTCCTAGTAGGCTGCCTGCCCTGGGGCCGCTTTTAGTTGCGGCTGCATTAGTGCTTTCTTCTGTGGATCACAGTACTGGCTGGCTCTGTGTTCGGCGGCCACTCTGTAACATGGCCCCGCCCCCCCAGACCAGCTTGTGTGATAGTAGAAAGAATCAGCGCGGCTGCCGAACACAGAGCCAGCCAGCACTGTGATCCAGAGGATGAGATGCCACCTGTACAGCCCACCCTGTGTGCCTGGGTAGGAGGATCAGCAGGGGGGCTGCATATAGAGGAAGTGAGCCTTCTATATTCCTCCATGCTTGCAGGAGTGAGAGGAAGAGAATTGAGCATTCAGCGGCTGCATGGAGGAATATAGAAAGATAATTTCCTCTATATGCAGCCCCCTGCCGATCCTCCTATCCAACCTATTTTACTGTCCCAACCAGTTCAGCTTGTGCTTCCTGCCCCCCCTCCTCCCCAGTGCTCTCCTCCCCCACCACACTCTGCTGCCCCCCTCACAGTTCTCTCCACCCTGTTCTTTTTGCCGTCCCTACCTGCTCTCCAGTTCTCCCCATCCTCCTCTAGCCACGATCCCAGTGCTCTCCACTCCCCCCAGTGCTCTCCCCCCCTGCCCCCCCAGTGCTCTCCACTCCCCCCAGTGCTCTCCCCCCTGTTCTTACCCCCAAGTGCTCTCCACTCCCCCCAGTGCTCTTCACTCACCCCAGTGCTCTCCCCCGTTCCCCCCAGTGCTCTCCCCCCTGTTCTTACCCCCCCCAGTGCTCTCCACTTCCCCCAGTGCTCTCCCCCACCAGTGCTCCTCCCTCCCCCCAGTGCTCTCCCCCCGTTCTTCCCCCTAGTGCTCTCCCCCCTGTTTCCCCCCCCGTGCTCTCCACTCCCCCCAGTGCTCTCCCCCTTGTTCTCCCCCCTCGTTCCCCCCCAGTGCTCTCCCCCCTGTCCCCCCAGTGCTCTCCCCTCCCCCCAGTGTTCACCCCCCAGTGCTCTCCCCCCTGTTCCCCATAACTCTCCAGCCCCCACCTCAGTGCTCTCCAGCTCTCCCCATCACTCTCCAGCTCTCCAGCCCCCCATTCTCCCCACCCCTGTTCTTTTTGGCCCCCTGGTGCTCTCAAGCTCATCACTCTCCAGCCCCCCCAGTGCTCCCTACTCCCAGCACTCTCCACTCCCCACCCCTGTACTCTCCACTCACTCTGCATTTTGCCCCCACCCATGTGCTCTCCAACCCTGCCAGTGCTCTCCACCTCCCATAATGCTCTTCAGTCCCCTGTGCTTTTCCCCCTGTTCTTTCTGGCCCCCACTGGTGCTCTCAAGCTCCCCCCATTGCTCTCCACCCCCCTACTCTTTGTATCCCCCAGTACTCTCCAGCCCCGTGCTCTCCAACCCTGTATTTTTGCCCCCCCCCCAGTGCTCTTCGCCACCCCACACTCTTAGCCCCCTCAGTGCTCTCAGCCTACCATGCTCGCCACCCCTGTTCTTTTTGCCCCCCTAGCACTTTCTGCTTCCCACCCCTGTGATCTCCACTCCCCCAGCTCTTTGCCCCCACCCATGTGTTCTCCAACCCCGCCAGTACTCTCTGCTCCCCCTTCTCTCCAGCTCCCACCCAGTGCTCTCCACTTCTCCAGGACCAGAGGACAGGCTGACTGGGGTCAGAAAATGAGGACGGCTGAAGGTGCAGGTGGCCAGGGACCACTTCATCTCACAGCAAACAGATCCTCTGGAAGGAGCACCGTCCCCATCCAAAATGAGAACAGACCCTGCCTGCTGCTGGCCGTCATGGATATCCTGCTGGCATGCAAGGTACTGTACCGAGCATCAACAACACACCTTCCCACAGACAGGGACTGCAGATTGGGACATGGGGCACAGGAGGGGCTGCAATGATGGGCACAGTGAGGCTGCATTCATGGGCACAGTGAGACTGCATTCACGGCACAGTAAAGCTGCATTTGATGGGCACTGTGAGGCTGCAATAATGGGCACAGTGAGGCTGCAATGGTGGGCACGGTGAGGCCGCAATGGTGGGCACAGTGAGACTGCATTCACGGGCACCTACCCCCCTTACCTTAGTGTATTCTTTCTGTGGAAGGTGGTCCCCCCCACGTTCTGAGTTCCTGGGGTCCCCCTTGATGATTGTCCACTTACCACTTTTAACTGACTGGAATTTGCATATATATTAATATATATATATATATATATATATATATATATATATCTATATATATATATATATATATATATATATGTGTGATTTCATATCTATATATAATACACTCTTCATCAAATGTGCTTTAAAATTTATGGTTTTCCCTTTCATGAACAAGAAAATAATGACGTTATGCTGTTGGGCTGGTATAATAATGCTGTGGGGCTGGTATGAATTTTTTTCCAGGGCTGCTTTTTATTCCCAGTCCGGCCCTGCTGCCAACCATCATGTCTTTTGAGCTCTTTCTGTTTGTCAGTTTCTCATGGTGGAATGAGGCGAAGAAAATTGGTAGCACAGAGAGCACTGGGGCACAATGTCCTAAATCACTCTCTGTCTCTAGCCTGTCTCTTGCTGGTTGCAAGAAAATAACACTGATTTTACTGTATAAAGAGGTTGACATTAAAATAGAATGAATTCCTTGATAAAATTATTACTTGAGTGCATAGCCTAATGCCCAGGTAAAGAAAGTAGTTCAATCATGTTAGAAAATCTAAGTTCTCCTCAGGCTTCATAGTTTTAAGTCAGTTCTGGATAGACAACATCAGCAATTATTACAGGACTTTGAATATATTAAAGTTGACATTTCTCCAATTTTAAAACACTTTTTTCTCATCTACAGTCCAATTATATTATGTAACACATTTTTTTTTTTATTTAACACTGCTGTTTAACTCAGCTTGGTGCCAGGAAATAAATTTAGTGTTGTAAGGAAATGTATATTCCCAAGGTAAAAGAACTCTAAATGAAATGCGCTAAGACTTATCTCGTATGCCATCCAGAAATCCAAGTTATTATCTTTTTTTTGCAAAGAATTGAGAAGATTGACATTTGTTATCGCATTAGCAGACACAGTTCTTTGTGTCCCATATCAGTTTACAAAATTATAGTTACTCAGAATGTTTGGCTTCTGGGTCAGGCATTTAAAGTTATGATGAGTGCTTATTGGCCTCCACAATCTGTTATGTGATTAAACGTTTTGTAATTACAAGTTACCACCTGGCTCTCTGCTTTTTGGCTGATGGCACACACCCCCTCAAGCCATGTATGCAGAGTTGGCTTGGCATACTAGCAAGTTCAGAAACTGGACTGATAACATGAAATGCAGCTACACATTACCAATGATGTGACTGCTGGATGATACCATAAACTTCCTGGGGCAGAACAATGTGACTGTACTTTAAAGTAGTATTAATCACTTCATCTCCAGAAGGTTTACCCCCCTTCATGACCAAACCATTTTTTTACGATACGGCACTGCATTACTTTAAATGACAGTTGCATGGCTGTGTGACAACAATACCCAAATAACATTTATGTCCTTTTTTCCCACAAACAAATATTTGGTGATATTTGATCACCTCTGTGATTTAAATTTTTTGGGCTATAAACAAAAAAAGACCAACAATTTTGAAAAAAAAAAACAAAAACAATATTTTTTACTTTCTGCTATAAAACATATCCAAAGAAAAAAAAATCTAATTTCTACTAATATGTATTCTTCTACATATTTTTGTTAAAAAAAAGCAAAAAAAAAACATAATAAGCATATACTGATTGTAGATGCTATAACTTTTGCGCAAACCAAACTATGGGATAGATTTGTCGAATTTTGATTTTGTTTATTTTTACTAGTAATGGTGGCGATCAGTGACTTATCACAGGACTATGACATTGCGGCGAACAAATTGAACACTAAGTGACACTTTTTTTAGGAACCAGTGACACCAATACAGTGATCAGTGCTAAAAATATGCACTTTCACTGTATTATTGACACTGGTAGGAAAGGGGTTAACGTCAGGGGTGACCAAAGGGCTAACTGTGTGCCTAACCTTTGCTTGTGTACACTGTGTGAGGTGCTTGTACCATGGGAAGATAGAGTTCCGTGTTCCTGCTCTGCAGGAACATAGGATCACAGCCTTCCTCTCACAGAACAGCGATCTGACTTGAATACAGACACTTAATGCCATTCTGCCTATGTCCCCAACGGTAGCCCCTTTGGTAGCTTAGTTACAGTTTAGCTATGTTCCACAAATTTCATAAGTAGCTTTTTGAAACTTTTTGAATCAGCGACTGGGGTTGAGTAACTATGAAAGTTCAAAGTTCTTAAGAAAACTCTATGAACTTTAATAATGTGTTAATAGAGAGACTCTTTTCAAGGCCAATTTGCTTTTTATGCTCTTTTTTTTTTTTTTTTTACTTTGCAAATTAAGCAAAAAATAAAAGAAGCACAGCTCATTAGACATGAGCACACGAGTCTATAGGGTATTTATTAGAAAGATTGCCAGCTATCCATGACATTAGACTGATAATTAAGATCTGTAAGTGTTGATACTGTCACGCTCAGTTGGAGTCATGTACCCATCACACAGAATTTATAATACCTACTCATAATTCACTGCAGGGGTTCTGCTTTCTACAAGGGGGTACAGGGGAAAAAGCTATGAGAAAAAAACTTGAAAGGGTTATGGCACTCATGAACAAAATGAATGGGTGTGGGTTTGTTCCCTGTGATTCAACCAAGTTGCTGAAACTGCTATACCATGGTTTCCAGAGAATTTATAAAGTTAGTAAAGTAGGTAAAAATTTCTGTTTTTCATAGGCAAATTAAAAGCAAAACAATCTGAGAAAGTTAGTGAAGAGTGAAAAAGACGCAGGGTAATACAATTAAAGCTGGCCATGCATGTTTTGTTCCAAAAAATTATATTTTGGAGCATTTGATCAATTTTCTAGTTGTTAAGTCAATTCGATGATTGTTTTCAACTATAATGAAAATAAATAAATTAGCAGAATGGATTATGTTACCCAATTTAATTAAATTCTAACAGTAAACTTGTTTTCTAGATGTTCTTACACTTAGATATTCCCACAGCTGCTGCCAACTACTTACGTTGTAATGCATAAAAATGAATACTCCTATTTTCTCCTTTTTGTGGATGGTTTAGATTGACAGTAAAGTGAGGTGAGAATTTGTAGATTAAGCAAATCAGAAATTATCACACTCCTACTGCAAAGTAATACAATATATTTTCAGTTAGAACATCTGGCTTTGACCTATTTTACAAAATACCTATCCTAAAGAAATAATTTTTACAATCTCTTCCAGTGCCAGTCACAACTCTGCATTAGTTTATGTGGCCATCACAGGAGGGAGATTATCATCTTCTTCAGGATAGGTAATTGTTTTTCTGTGTGCCTCTGTTATCTATATACTTGGTGTGGCAGGAAGGGCAATTACATGTTTTAATTGATTATTTGTACCCATTAAAAGAAACCTGTCATAGTAGAAACACAATGGCTGACATTAATCGCATCTTTTTTCATGATCTGCATAGTATTTCCAAGTCAGTGAACCAGAATGCGTTGAAGAATAAAAGCTGGGCAAGGGGCCTTTAAAAAAGGAGGTCAGCCAAGGCAGCTGTACAGTTCTCTCATGAGAGATGAGATCTTCAACCCAAATCTGGTATTCAGTAACCTGGCGGCCTATCCAGAATATAGAGAACTACAGGTTAGGAGGGGTTGATATGGGTACCTTCAAATTTAGTACTCTGGTGACCAACGCTGTATCCTGGCCTAGGCCGACAAGGCCCAGGCCTAGGGCACAAGCCGGCGGGGAAAGAGTCCCATCCGGCTCGCGCTGTTAGTGTAGTGCCACTTATGGGGCGGACTGGGCTGAGAGGAAAATAAGTCTAGCGCCCACATAAAGCAGCCAAACTGCTTCTGATATGCGGGCGGATGGCATTCCGCAACTTCTAATTTTGACCTTCCCATCATTCTGGACCACAAACCTTCCTCACTGTGCTATATTTTTTCTGTTGCATCATTGACATGGTTATATCTGCTTAGTCCTCTCCATAAAATTGTCTGAAATTTGTGCTTAACCACTTTGCGACCGCGCTATAGACAAAAGACGTCTACAGTGCGGATGCCAATTGCTGGGAGGGCGTCCCTGGGCGTCCTCCTGTTTACTTCCCCTCTGTGTGCCGCCATGGGCACACATCAGGGAAGTTCTGTGTTGGCCCTGTCCCTTGGACACAGCCAATCACAGATCGTGCTAAATGACCAATCACAGCAGCCATTTAGCACTCGATTGGCGTGTCCAACCTATTACCAATTTTGTGGGAAAAAAATCTTAATTTTGCAAAGAATTATGGGAAAAAATGACATCAAAAACCTCACCATGCCTCTTACTAAATACCTTGGAATGTCTACTTTCCAAAAAGGGGTCATTTGGGGGGTATTTGTACTTTCCTGGCTTGTTAGGGTCGCAAGAAATGAGATAGGCCACCAGTACTTCAGGTGTGATCAATTTTTTATGATTTGCAACACAGCTTGTAGACTCTCTAACTTTCCCAAAGACCAAATAATATCCACTAATTTGGGGTGTTTTTACCAAAGATATGTAGCAGTATAAATTGTGGGCAAAATTCATTAAGAAAATTTTAATAATTTGCTAAATTTTATCACAGAAACAAAGAAAAATGCGTTTTTTTTTAAATGTTTGGTATTTTTTCATTTATAGCGCAAAAAATAAAAAAGCCAGAGGTGATCAAATACCACCAAAAGAAAGCTCTATTTGTATGAAAAAAAGGACAAAAATTCATTTGGGTACAGTGTTACAAGACTGAGTAATTGTCATTCAAAGTGTAAGAGTACCGAAAGCTGAAAATTGGTCTGGGCAGGAAGGGGGGTTTAAGTGCCCAGTAGGCAAGTGGTTAAAGTAGAACTATAGACATTTTTTTTCATTTTGTAAAGAGTGAGGGAGGGTTATAACCCCTGTTAGTAAATTTTTTGCCATCCCTGTCCCATTTTTTCTATCCCCCTGTTCACCCCGTGACGACGTCCTGTTAGTGACAAAACGCATAGGGGGGAGCGACGCACTGACGTCACCGCTACACGTAGTTGTCCCGGAAGTATTGGGTGTTCATCGAGGCCGGCCGGCTCGATTGATACAAGCTTTTATATACTGGTTTGATGTAAGTACGCAATCTGTTTTTATTTAATATTAAACGCTATGGTTTTACACTATTGCGAGTTCTATTTCTTATATATATGCTGAAGCTCTGGATCTCTGCTGGGTCTGAACTGGGGGTGGCTGATCACATTATTCCATCCATTCAATAACCTAGGCTGGGGAAAATAGCCATCTGTGCTTTGCGGTTCTCCATAATAAAGAACCATTAGCATCTGGTAAGCGGCAGCGTGTACTGTGGTGGAGGCATTCACAATTGACACATTTTTGGATTTATCTCACTGTTTCTTCACCGTGGGAGCTATTACCATTATTTCTCTTTGGGACTTTTTCATGGACTTTTTAGTACAGTCATTATGGATTGATTATGATTTAAGTTGATTTATTTATTTATTTTTATTATCACCTGTATCCTATCATCAACACGTTTTTAGCTATATCTGTTTAGATAAGTTATTTAGCATAATATATGTATGAATTGTTTTTTGCACATTTTTCCTTTGCAATATTGGGGCGATTATTATATATATATATATATATATATATATATATATATATATATATATATATATATATATATATATATATATATATATATATAAATATATACAGTGGTGTGAAAAAGTGTTTGCCCCCTTCCTCATTTCCTGTACCTTTGCATGTTTGTCACACTTAAGTGTTTCGGAACATCAAACCAATTTAAACAATAGTCAAGGACAACACAAGTAAACACAAAATGCAATTTGTAAATGAAGGTGTTTATTATTAAAGGTGAAAAAAAATCCAAACCATCATGGCCCTGTGTGAAAAAGTGATTGCCCCCTAAACCTAATAACTGGTTGGGCCACCCTTAGCAGCAACAACTGCAACCAAGCGTTTGCGATAACGTGCAATGAGGCTTTTACAGCGTCCTGGAGGAATTTTGGCCCACTCATCTTTGCAGAATTGTCCTAATTCAGTTACATTAGAGGGTTTTTGAGCATGAACGGCCTTTTTAAAGTCATACCACAACATCTCAATAGGATTCAGGTCAGGACTTTGGCTAGGCCACTCCAAAGTCTTCATTTTGTTTTTCTTCAGCCATTGGGTGGTGGACTTGCTGGTGTGTTTAGGATCATTGTCCAGCTGCACAACCCAAGTTCGTTTCAGCTTGAGTACACGAACAGATGGTCGGACATTCTCCTTCAGGATCTCTTGGTAGACAGCAGAATTCATAGTTCCTTTTATCAGGGCAAGTCTTCCAGGTCCTGAAGCAGCAAAACAGCCCCAGACCATCACACTACCACCACCATATTTTACTGTTGGTATAATGTTCTTTTTATGAAATGCAGTGTTCCTTCTACGCCAGATATACTTGGACACACACCTTCCAAAGAGTTCCACTTTTGTCTCATCGGTCCACAGAATGTTGTCCCAAAAGTCTTGGGGATCATCAAGATGTGTTGTGGAGAAATTGAGACGAGCTTTGATGTTCTTTTTGCTCAGCAGTGGTTTTCTCCTTGGAACTCTGCCATGCAGGCCATTTTTGCCCAGTCTTTTCCTGATGGTGGAGGCATGAACGCTGACCTTAACTGAGGCAAGTGAGGCCTGCAGTTCCTTGGACGTTGTTGTGGGGTCTTTTGTGACCTCTTGGATGAGTCGTCGCTGCGCTCTTGGGGTAATTTTGGGCGGCCGGCCACTCCTGGGAAGGTTCACCACTGTTCCATGTCTTCGCCATTTGTGGATAATGGCTCTCACTGTGGTTCGCTGGATTCCCAAAGCTTTGGAAATGGCTTTATAACCCTTTCCAGACTGATAGATCTCAATTACTTTCTTTCTCAATTGTTCCTGAATTTCTTTGGGTCTCGGCATGATGTGTAGCTTTTAAGGATCTTCTGGTGGACCTTACTGTGTCAAGCAGCTCCTATTTAAGTGATGCCTTGATTGTGAACAGGTGTGGCAATAATCAGGCCTGGGTGTGGCTAGAGAAATTGAACTCAGGTGTGGACAACCACAGTTATAGTATGTTTTAACAAGGGGGCAATCACTTTTTCACACAGGGCCATGATGGTTTGGATTTTTTTTCACCTTTAATAATAAACACCTTCATTTACAAATTGCATTTTGTGTTTACTTGTGTTGTCCTTGACTATTGTTTAAATTGGTTTGATGTTCCGAAACACTTAAGTGTGACAAACATGTAAAGGAACAGGAAATGAGGAAGGGGGCAAACACTTTTTCACACCACTGTAAATTGTTTTTTGCACATTTTCCTTTATATTATTGGGGAGATTATCAATT
Organism: Lithobates pipiens; assembly: GCF_037356315.1. Classification (NCBI taxonomy): domain Eukaryota; kingdom Metazoa; phylum Chordata; class Amphibia; order Anura; family Ranidae; genus Lithobates; species Lithobates pipiens. The sequence continues at coordinate 519,538,494 of NW_027507903.1, read as the reverse complement.
AATTTTTTAATTTTTTTAATGTTTAATGTTGATTGAATACCTCACTATTTCTTTTAGCACAGTTCCACTTTCTTTTTCCTTTTTTTTTTCATCCCTGTCCCATTGCAGAGTTTTCCCTTCACTTACTGCCCCATAGCCAAACAAGAAATGAGAGGAAATCTATGCAAATGAAGGGAATCTATTGCCCCCAGGCCTTGAGAACAAGTGCCCCCATTCGAAAATTTCAGGGCGGGTCTTAAACAGCAAGGAGTGGGTCATATTTAAATTAAGGGGAACACGAGTTTAGTCAGGCCTAGGTCAGCGTAAAACCTAAACACACTATTGCTGGTGACACTTGTACATACCTCACCAAACAGTTTCAGTTTACATGGAGCTGTCCTGAGCATTTTAACGAAATCCTGACGTAAATGTACTGTGGATGCTTGTTAAGTGGTTATTGTACACACATAATTGGATTTACAGGATAAACAGAAAACAAGGGGCTTATTATGAGCCTAGCAGAAGACAGGGCCCAGCAGCCCCATGGTCAGCTTTGGAGCTGTGTCTGCAACACATTAACTGCTTGCCGACTAGCGCACAAGGATGTACATCTGCACAATGGCACGGCTGCACAAATGGGCGTACCTGTACATCCTCTTTAAATCGCGGGCTAGTGGGCATGCGCAAGCATGCTCGTGAGTCCCGTGGACTCGATGTCCGCCGGTGGCCCGCGATCGTGACATGGAGAGGCAGAACGGGGAGATGGCTATGTAAATAAGGCATTTCCCTGTTCTGCCTAACAACATGACAGGGATCTACTGCTCCCAGTGATTGGAAGCAGTGATCTCTGTCATGTTCTAGTGAGCCCATCCCACCTACAGTTACAACACAGTAAGGGAACGCAGTTAACCCCTTGATCGCCCCCTAGTGTTTAACTCCTTCCCTGCTAGTGCCATTTACACAGTAATCAGTGCATTTTTATAGCACTGATCACTGTATAAATGTCAATGGTCCCAAAATAGTGTCAAAAGTGATGTGTTTGCCACAATGTCGTAGTCACGATAAAAATTGCAGCTCGCCACAATTACTAATAAAAAAAATGATTAAATAATAAAAATGCCATAAATTTATCCCCTATTTTGTAGACGCTATACATTTTGCGCAAATCAATCAATATGTGCTTATTGTGATTTTTTTACCAAAAATATGTAGAATACATATCGGCCTAAACTGGGGAGGAAATTCATTTTTTTATATTTTTTGGGGATATTTATTATAGCAAAAAGTAAAAAATGTTGCTTTTTTTTCAAAATTGTCGCTCTTTTTTTGTTTATAGCACAAAAAAAAAAAATGCAGAGGTAATCAAATACCACCAAAATAAAGCTCTATTTGTGGGGAAAAAAGGACGTTAATTTTGTTTGCGTGCAACGTCGCATGACTTCTCAATTGTCAGTTAAAGTGACACAGTGCCATATCACAAAAAGTGCTCTGGTTGTAGTGATGATGCATTTAAGGGGTTAAAACAGGCGGTCAGGAGGCAACATATTGCCTCTTTACCAGCTGTCAAATGCCTCTGAAAAGCAATCGGAGCATGGATCGTTTTTTAGAGGAATCACTTTTTTTGCTGGTACTTTTAACAAGCAGGAACAAAAAAAATATCAGTTCTGGTTGTACACATATAGGGGGCCAGGATTAAACGTGCATATATAAAACAGTTCGGCTGAGGATCAGGGAGCTCGATCTCAGCCGCCCTTGCCGCTCCTTCTATCGAGGTATATCAAGGGCCTCCTGCAGTATGGGGCCCGGACGCCATGGTGAACTCAGTGACCCCTATACTTCCGCCAATGTGTGTTTTGCACTCTCCAATGGCAGACTTTGAAGATCTCCCTGAGTTTTTTTCCTGGCAGATACACTCTTATGTGCATGTTACTGCAACAACTCCAGTTGTTGTTTGGCTGTTATAACCCTCATATTGTTTTTTTTGTTTGTTTTTTTTGCAGACGAGGGCTTTTTTCATGTTTCTTTTCTTTTTCCTTCTTTAAAAAAATGTTAAATAAATACACAGAAAAGCTGGCAGGTGTGGGTTCTGTTAAAAATGGCTTATTTATTGGTTTTCAATAAAACACTATGTAGCACTGACCGCCAAAGGAGCTGCTAATTTGAGTTGGGCCTGCACTCTTCTGAGAAACCCCCTTTCTGTGTAACTCTGTCCCCTTGGCACAGCTGTGGTGCAATAATAATACAGTACAATATAAACAGTATAAGGTACCTGTATCGATCCCTCAGGATCCTCTGGCTTCACCTGGTGGGGAAAGACAGTAGACCACACACTTGTAGGCTCCATGCACACTGAAGCTCAAAAAAGCTATTTCTGGACGCCAGATTGCTGGCACAAAACGCTGGTTTAAAAACCTGCTTTTAACAGCGTTTTATACTAGCGTTTATGAGCGTTTATGAGCGTTTTACAGCGTTAGCGTTAATGGGCGTTTTTTATAAAAATACACAGAGGACACTCCAAAAATCCCACAATGCATTGAAAAATAGAATGCCGAACACTAATGAACGAGCGTTTATGAGCGTTTACAAGGGTTTATGAGCGTTTATCGGCGTTTGTCGTTTTTTGGCGCTGAAAAACTGCACTTTGAACGCGAATTTCTGGCGTTCAGAAAAAAGCCCATAAACTCCACTGCTCATTAAAGCTGAAAAACGTCCATGTGTGCATGGACACATAGGCTAACATAGAGTGGAGTTTATGGGCTTTTACAAAAAACGCCCAAACTCCAATAAACTGCAGTTTATCAGCTTCAGTGTGCATGGAGCCGTACTCTTAACCAGAAATACATTTACTGAAAGTATAATGAATAAGTGATTACAGGAATTGCACTGTCATCCCAACATAGAACATCAGTACAGTATAAATCAACAGTCAGATACAATAAACAATATGCAAGTATGTTATTATCTAGACCTGGGAGCTCCCCTTACTTAAAGTCTACATGAGGCCTCATTTAAAGTATTTCCTCCTTTATCTTCTTTCTTCGCTAGCTTTAATCAATGTAAAGAGGTGTTTGGTGCACTTTAGAGTACACAAGACTCACTCCACGTATACACTATAAAAAATGCAATAAAATGCGCCAAGCGTACAGTGACGCACAGAACTATATGGCATTAAACTGGCAATAACGCACACAGAACTATATGATGTTAAACTGGCAGTAACACACAGAGAAAGATATGGCGTTAAACTGGCAGTAACGCACACAGAACTATATGGCGTTAAAATGGCAGTAACACACAGAATATATGGCATTAAACTGGCAGTAACACACACAAAACGATATGGCATTAAACTGGCAGTAATGCACACAGAACTATATGGCGTTAAACTGGCAGTAACGCACACAGAACTATATGGCGTTAAACTGGCAGTAACGCACACAGAAGCGAATGGCGCTAAACTGGCAGTAACGCACAAAACTATATGGCGTTAAACTGGCAGTAACACACACAAAACGATATGGCATTAAACTGGCAGTAACGCACACAGAACTATATGGCGTTAAACTGGCAGTAACGCACACAGAACTACATGGTGTTAAACTGGCAGTAACGCACACAGAACTATATGTTTTTAAACTGGTAGTAATGCACACAGAATTATATGACGTTAAACTGGCAGTAATGCACACAGAACTATATGGCATTAAACTGGCAGTAACACACACACAAGTAAATGGTGTTAAACTGGCAGTAACACACAAAACTATATGGCGTTAAACTGGCAGTAACGCACACAGAACTATATGATGTTAAACTGGCAGTAACACATAGAGAAAGATATGGCGTTAAACTGGCAGTAACACACACAGAACTATATGTTTTTAAACTGGTAGTAATGCACACAGAATTATATGATGTTAAACAGGCTGTAATGCACACAGAACTATATGGTGTTAAACTGGCAGTAATGCACACAGAACTATATGGCATTAAACTGCCAGTAATACACACACAAGTAAATGGTGTTAAACTGGCAGTAACACACAAAACTATATGGCGTTAAACTGGCAGTAACGCACACAGAACTATATGGTGTTAAACTGGCAGTAACACACATAGAAAGATATGGCGTTAAACTGGCAGTAACGCACACAGTAGTAAATGTCGCTAAACTGGCAGTAAAACACAAGACTATATGGCGTTAAACTGGCAGTAAGGCACACAGAAGTAAATGGCGTTAAACTGGCAGTATCGCACACAGAACTATATGGCATTAAACTGACAGTAATGTATACAAAAGTAAATGGCATTAAACTGCCAGTAACGCAATCAAATAGATGGTATTCAACCATCATTACACTGACGCTATCTGAACTGTCCCTTCTCTAGCTATACACTAATGTAAAGATTACTAACATGGTCTCACTACACTACAACTATCTGAGCTATCTCTACTCTACACTATTGTAAGTATGTATGAATGACACTGTCTCACTACACTTACAGTGAAACTATCTGAACTGTCCCTACTCTAGCTGCACACTATGCAAAGCTGAATGATGGTCCTCCTCACTACACTCACACTATCCCTAGACTGACACTAAACTAATATTCTACACTGACAATTGAAGGAAAATAGCACAGTATAGCACAGTAACTAATAGAGCCCTGTTCTATCTCTCTGCACGTGGAAATCACACTGAAAATGGCTGCCTTTGAAAGAATACTTTTATACTGTGGGGCGGTAATGAGCCATGATTGGATAAAGTCATGATGACAGTGTCCAATCATGACTCTGACAAGGCCGACACTTCCACTGCTTCAGCCAATCAGGGTTTGCAATGCACTGTTTAGCACCGCAATGCATTGTGGTTGGTTCGGGGGGGCGAACAAACGATCAATTGACCTGTTTGTTTGGCTGTTCATCGAACATCCAAACCGCAAAAGTTCGGCCCGAACTTGTGCTCGGTCAGAACCCTTTGCTCATCCCTAATCCAGAGCTTGGACCAGTGCATGTAGCTAGCACAAGATGCTGTAATCTTTTTTTAACAATAAATTCTGCCTGGTTCTGCCTAGAAAAGCTAGTTAGATACCATGTAATGTAAAGTCGATTTCTTGATTTTAAAATGGCAGATGAGGGTTCTGTTCAAAATGGAGCCTAGTACAAATAACCAAATTTCAATAGAAGAAGCTGGCACTCCAAATCCTTAGTGAATGGTTTATTGGGTACACATAAAAGGGTTCAAGGGGCTAATAACCCAATAATGGGCACGTGGGCAAAATATTTTGTGGGATTTTTCTGTTTATATTTTACACTGTATTGTTAAATGCTTCCTGAGGAAATAGTTATTTGGGCTCCTGTTCAAAATGGGACCTAGTACAGGTTAGCACTGCAAATTATGCAATTGTTTGATTAACTTCTTGAGATCGGCGCTGTAGCCGAATGACGGCTACAGCGCGGACCTGCTTTGCTGGGACTACGTCTATTGACACGTGCACGGGACTCGCCTGATCACGGATCGGAGCAAGGAGTCGATCCCGACCCCTTACCACGTGATCAGCTGTCAGCCAATGACAGCTGATCATGTGATCACAACACAGCCGGTAATTGGCTATTTTTCCTCCTTACGCTGACAGCGCGAGGAGAAAAAAAAGCTGATCACCGGCGGCCATGATGGGGACATCAGTCCCGATCACGGTGAGCTGGGGACAGCTCATCAGTGCCCACCTGCCCCCTGCCAGTGCCACCAAAAATATGCCAAAAAGTGCCACCCATCAGTGCCCATAGTGCCACCCATCAGTGCCCATAGTGCCACCCATCAGTGCCCACAGTGCCACCCATCAGTGCCCACAATCTGCCTTGCCACATATCTGTGCCCATCAGTGTCATGTACCAGTGCCCATCAGTGCCCATCAGTGACGCCCATCAGTGCCCAGCAGTGCCACCTATCAGTGCCACCTATCAGTGCCCATCAGTCCCATCTATCAGTGGTACATATCAGTGCCCATCCGTGCCACCCATCTGTACCACCCATCAGTGCCATCTTTGCCCATCAGTTCCGCCTTATCTGTGCCCATCAGTACTGCCTTATTTGTGCCTATCGGTGCCACCTTATCTGTGCCTATTAGTGCCCACCAGTGCTGCCTATCAGTGCCCACCAGCGCCGCCTCATCAGCACATTTCAATGAAGGAGAAAAATTACCTGTTTGCAAAATTTTATAACAAACTATTAAACATGATTTTTTTTTATTTTATTTTGCATTTGCATTTTGTTTGTTTAGCAAAAAATAAAACTCCGAGCTGTAATTAAATACCACCAAAAGAAAGCTCTATTTGTGGGGAAAAAATGATAAAAATTTCATTTGGGTACAGTATTGTATGGCCGCGCAATTGTCATTCAAAGTGCATCAGCGCTGAAAGCTGAAAATTGGTCTGGGCAGAAGGGGGGGGGGGTTTAAGTGCCCAGTAAGCAAGTGGTTAAAATACAGCTGATGTCTCCTAGTAAAAGTACCTAAACACTGTGCATAGAGTCACTACAATATTTATGTTTTTTTCTGTGAAGTAATGCACAATAATTTTGATGTATTGCTTACAATCTTTCTGTTCCCTTTCCCCAACCCTTGAACTATTAAAGGAGCATATATTGTCTGTCATAGATGCTGTAGAATATATTTGTTTTGTTTTTTTGTTAAAAAAATGTAAATAGGATTTTTTTAATTATAAATTTGCCTTTTGTCTTCCTACAAAAGCAAGTCACATATTGGGCATGTAATGAACATATATTCTTTATTTTTTTTGTGAAATAATACCCTCTAATTTAGATTTGTTGAAATTTGTTAAAAGTGTGTCTGGTTTCTCCCTCCCCTTAATTGCAGTCTAAGAAAGCTGCTTACATGGTGTTCTCTTTTAATCTGTCTGTAATACATCTGAATTTTCTTCACTGAAATAACACGCTTTCATTTTGATTTTCGAAAAAATAAAAACCTACCCAGTTTCTTTGTTATAGTGCATAAATGTTGAAAGAGTATGTATAATATTTATGGATGTTAAGTCCAAAATCATACACTTTATTTGTATTTTCAAAATGTAATTTTTTTATGTTATTTTTATAATTTAATGTATAATTATTTTACATTTAAAATAAAATGTTTAGCATTGTGTTCATTATTTTGCATCAGTCACTTATTGTTCCTAGTCTATTCCAGAGCTGCCTGTATTGTCCCAGCTCCCCACTGCAATCCCAAATGGTCCTTTTTCATTTTTTTTTTTTTTTTTGGATTAGTACATGTTAGTATACCCCCAGGGCTCTGCACATCTCCCTATATCTTTGTTCAACAATCCATTGCCTATTAGCCTAGAATATGCCATAATTCGTTTTCAAAATGCACCCCTATTGACTTCAATATGGTTTAAATCAGGGATAAGCAATTAGCGGACCTCCAGCTGTTGCAAAACTACAAGTCTCATCATGCCTCTGCCTCCGGTTGTCATGCTTGTGGCTGTCAGAATCTTGCTATGCCTCATGGGACTTGTAGTTCTGCAACAGCTGGAGGTCCGCTAATTGCATATCCCTGGTTTAAATGATAGCGGTTGCAAATCTCAGACATGAAATATGAACAAAGCACATCCTTCTATACTATGTATTTGTCTCTAACCAAAACACTGAGTGTCTTTTCTCTCTGATGCTTCATTCCTTCACTTCTGACATGGCACATTTTTACCTCCCACTGGTATCAGGACATTTTTGGATCCCACTGTCACTGCAGCATTTTCCAAAGAAGCAAAGACTTATCTTTTTAAGCCAAACCCAATATGGAGCACCATGTTATGCCTCCAGGCAATAAGCTCATATAGAACTGACAAGATAGAAGATGACCAGCTGTAGCATATGTAACATAGTACCTCTCTTGTTTCTAGGAATCTAATATTTAACTGACAGGCAACAGAGATCCTTGTAATTAATAATGTGATGGAAGACACGAAGACTATGGAAGCCTCTTGTTGTCTTAAAGTAGGGCAATTAACTACTGCCACTATTCCCGCTTGCTTTCTTTTGTCTGCTCACAAGATATTAGTTGTATGACAATAGCTGACATTCAGCTGAGCTTCTATTCTCCCTTCTGGCAGCAGGATAAAGGAATTCACTTTGATCTGCATGCCTCTGTTTCAATATCTCCACACAACAAACAGGTAATTGGCCCAGCTGGTATGCTCACCTTAAAAAGGTTCTGTTGCTAGGTATGTTACATAGAATGTCTGAGAATCCTAAGCTACAAAGTAAAATCTCTGTACAAGATCCTGGATAGTACTAATTACAAAATTAATTAGGGGGTGTAATATACAAATTCCAAAGATACCAAAAAAAAACTGGCAGTACCAGAAAGAGATCAAGGAGCTTCACTGGTGGAATGGCAGCATGGTTACGGGTACACATTAAAAAGTAACTCCACTTTTGATGAGAAAAAAAAACATTCCCCTCTGGGTGATCAATGTACATTGCAGGGATTTTAATAAACCCTGATGCAGATCCCTACATTTTGTTATTCTGAAGAAATGGCTGTTTTCTATGTACATGTGCAGAATGAATCTGTATGGGGTTGATTTTATAATTATCAATCTGCTGCTGCACCTGAGTGGCTCTAATGAGGAAAGTGGTAGCACTCCTTTAGACAGTATTTCCATTTGGGAGTATCTAACCAAAAATGAAATTTTTGTTTCAGGAGGTGCTCAAAAATAGACTTGAATCTTAGTGCAGACTTCTGGGAAAATCAATAAGCCAAGCACACACGCAGGAAATTACATTTATGGGGGGAGGGCGTACTGTACACTATTTGTGTACAGGACACCTTGAGGTCACCATTCTCCATTGCATTTTACAGAAAATGACAGAAATACAGGTTGAAAAGGAAAGGTCATTTTTAATAACATTCAGACCCCTTTCACACTGCCACTCCCATAACGTTGGCGGTAAAATGCTGCTATTTTTAGCGGCGTTTTACCGTCAGATTTGCAACGCATTTCGGCCGCTAACAGGGTGCTTTTACCCCCCGCTAGCAGCTGAGAAAGGGTTAAAACTGCCCGCAATACACCGCAATAGCGGCGTTTTGCCGGCGGTAATGCAGCACTGCCCCATTGATTTCAATGGGGAGCAGCAGTGGAGGAGCGGTAAACACTCCGCTCCAAAGAAGCTGTTGGCAGCACTTTTCCTGATGTTCTGCCAGCGCAACGCTCCAGTGTGAAAGCCCTCGGGCTTTCACTGTGGAATGAATGGAGCAGCAGTTTGAGGCTGGATTTCTAATGCTAAAGCACCTGAAAAACACTCTCGGTGTGAAAGGGGTCTTAGTTACAATATGACTTGTGTCACAATGGTATTTGAAATATATTTTTATTATTTTCAATTTTTGCAGATTTATCCTTTAGCTTTAGTTCACACTGTTGTGAATTTAGATGCAACTTGGATCACATTGAATCGCATGACAAGGAAAATAACATTTGTTCCAATAGAGCCTGTTCACATATACAGTATGCAGCATGACTGCGATCTGACTTTGGGAAAGGGTCCTGTGGTATGCAGTATTTTGTGGTACTTTGTGGTCCATAGATTTCAATTGGAACATTTTCTTAATATAGGTCTATCCTATTGTCATATAATTCCAGCACATTTTCTTCCTCACTCTTGCCTCCTCCTCTTCCTCCTTTCTCCCCCTGTGCATGTATTTTACATTACCAAAAGTATTGGGACACCTACCTTTACACGCACATGTACTTTAATGGCATCCCAGTATTAGGCCGTAGGGTTCTATATTGAGTTAGCCCACCCTTTGCAGCTATAACAGCTTCAACTCTTCATGCCAAATGTTTTCTGTTGGGTAGAGGTCAGGACTCTGTGCAGGCCAGTCAAGTTTTGTAGACATGACCCAGCTAAAAAGCTTATCCTTTGTCGCAATAATGAATATGTATAATTTGTGGTTTTTACGCGCTGTCTTTCATCTAATTTTTGATTTGATAGTAAGATATCCGGCTCATTGTATATCAGCCGGAGTTCAGGAAATAAAAAAGAGAAGTATCTGAATACTGAACTCTGTCTGCGTCAGTGTTTGACTTCAAGTGTGCACACTTTCATATTGAGGATTAATTTGGCCAGGGGGACAGAAACAAAGGTACCGAGCGGTTCTAGTTCGGATCCAAAACACCTCCACTCCAAACTCGCTCATCCATGTCTTTATGGACCTTGTTTGTGTACCGGTGAGCAGTCATGTTGGAACAGGAAGGAGCCATCCTCAAACTGTTCACACAAAGTTGGGAGCATATAATTGTCCAAAATGTCTTGGTATGCTGACCGCCTTAAGAGTTCCCTTTAGTGGAACTAAGGGGTCATGCCCAACCCCTGAAAAACAACCCCACGCCATAATCCCCCCCCCCCCCCCCCACCAAATGATTAGACCAGTGCACAAAGCAAGGTCTGTAAAGACATGGATGAGCACGTTTGGGGTGGAGGAACTTGTCTATCCTGACCTCAACCCGATAGAACACCTTTGAGATGAATTATAGCAGAGACTGCGAGCCAGGACTTCTCGTCCACATCAGTGCCTGACCTCACAAATGTGCTTCTGCAAAAATGGTCAAACATTACCATAGACACACTCTTAAAAGTTGTGGACAGCCTTCCCAGGAGAGTTTAAGTTGTTATAGCTGCAAAGGGTGGGCCAACTATATGTTGAACCCTGCAGACTGATACTAGCATGCCATTAAAGTTCATATGTGTGTTCACCTTCGTCCTGCCAGACATTTAGTTTATACAGTATATACTTATTTGTAAACTTGTATCTACCTATTTAGAGACATATTTATTACACTGGTTATTTATTGTTATTATGATTATACAGGATTTATATAGCACTGACAGTTTGACAGTGCTTTTTCAAAATTAACAGGTAGACAGTCCAGTTATAATACAATTTAATGGAAGAGGGATCAGTGGGCCCTGCTTGTTAGAGCTTACGTTTACAGCCTATTAATGGTCAACTATTTAGCTCAACTCCAGTTTATTTTTTTCCCTTAACATGGGCAGAATGGGGAAGAGTTAGAAAATCTTTCAGGTTATAGAGGTTTTCTGTTGACATTTCCTCCCATTTCTAGTTCTGCCTGACAACGATTACCTAGACCAGGGGTCTCAAATTGGCGGCCCTCCAGCTGTTGCAAGTCCCATGAGGCATTGCAAGGCTGACAGTTACAAGCACGACTCCCACAGGCAGAGGCATGATGGGACTTGTAGTTTTGCAACAGCTGGAGGGCCGCTAGTTTGAGATCCCTGACCTAGACAGTAATTAAAAGTGCATTTCTCTAATAGCAATAAAAAACAGAAGTTTCCTTCTTTGCTTAAAGTGGTTGGAAATGTAGAAGGTTTTCCTGCATTAAGGTGAAAAACCTCCTGTGCCTCCAGTCCCCCCTCATATTTACCTGAGGCCAATCTCAATCCAGCAATGTGCCTGAAAGCAGCAGCTCTCTCCACTCTCTCTCTCCTTACTGGACTTGGAGGCAGCAGCAGGAGTCATTGGCTCCTGCTGCTGTCAATCACAGAGAGAGAGAGAGGGCGGGGCCAAGCCACAATCTGTGTGTCCATGGGCCATGTCCAAGTGGCTTTCTATGGAAGCACTTGGCGGAGGGGAGTGGGGGTGGCAGCCAGGTGCACTGCCAGGGAACCCTAGAAGAGATCAGATCTGCACTGTGCAAATTCTTTGCAGTTCCCCAGCTCCAGGTCCTCAATGGACTCATCATTTTTTTTTCTCTCAGCCCTCGAGTACGAGCCCTTAAAAAGCCTAGACCCTTCCATAGGGTTGTGTAAATATTTAACAGTTTGTCTAACCTGACCCACTGGGGGACCCACAGACGACAACTGTTAAATATACCCATGTTACACTTTTAACAAGGCAAATAGGGTATTTCAACAGATGCTGACAGAAAATATAACAGGGAAAACGCAGAGCACAGCTCAACTGAAAGATATTTTGCAGCTTACAAATACAGTTTAAAGCAAGCCAGAGAGAACACATCCCATTTTTTGCTCGCTCTCCTCTAAAGAAAGAGCACAACAGAAGATGTTCTGTATCAGACACACTGGGGATGATTTATTAAAACTGGAGAGTGCATAGAAACCAATCAGCTTCCCTTCCAGTTTTTTTTTAGTAAAACGTTTTTGAACAACCTGAAGTTAGAAGCTGATTGGCTACCATGCACAGATGCAACAGATTTTACACTCTCCAATTTTTAGTAAATCAACTCCTATGTCTCTGATTGAATTTTCCTATGACATTGTGTCAAGGGAGGAGGAGAGATGACAAATTTTTCAGTTATGTTTAAACTGCAGGTTTAGCTATTGAGCCCTGTAAGCAACAGGCTTTTTAGGAAACCTGACAGCTAAAAGTTCAATTCTGGATATACAAGTACTAAATATTTATATTCAGAATTTCATATTCACCTAAATTGTTTTTATTTGTTAGTCATGACCACAAAAAAAAGCAATAAAATATATATAAAACCACAATGTGTTCCCTTTAAGAAATGTTTTTAATTGTCTGAAACACAGCTATTTGCCACTTGTTTCATGCTATTTATACATCTTGTTTCTTTCTTTATGTGAGATTTGTATCCATCAGAAGTATCTGTGAACTCCCTAACTCTATTAGCCTATGTCACCTCAGCAAGGAAGCCATTCCTTGGTTGTGTGACCCCCTCAAATAGATGAAACTTTGTACCAATTGACCTAAATTCATTGTGTATCATCCTCTGAGCTTTTCATTCTATAACAGTGATTGCTTTCTGTACTTTGTAACAATGGCCCAACAATGTGATTGTTTCCTTTTTTTCTTCATGATTACTTGTAGAAAACAAACATTTGCTGCTATTATCTCTCCTGATTTATTAAAAATGTAAATGTAAAGTGTGTTACTAGTGTATCGTGAACTACAATGAATTCAAGTGGAACTTCACTCTCCCAATCAACATTGATTATTTTTAACCTTCATGCTGCTAGCATTATTAAATAGATAGGAAAGTATAAAATATACGTTATTAACAACACAATGGTTGACAACATTAGCAGCGCTCAGTCTCCAGTCAGTGCAGAGCCTTTGAAGTCATGCTGCACATGCTCAGTTTGGTGTGTATTGCCAGAGAGTTTTTTTTTTCCTTGCAAGGGTGTATGTGATTAGCACTTTCCAGACAGAGGGTCAGGGGTCCTGCAGCCTCATAGAACAATCAGGGGAGAATGAAAACTCACCCTACAAGCTTTAACAAGACACTGATAGACTGGTTACAAGACCAGTCACAAGACTGCTATATACTGCTGATAGGAAAACGCATTTAGCAGTTTATATTGACTAAAATAAATCAATTTCCATGTACTGTGTACAGTGGGAGACCAAATATAGTGAATGCAGGGTCCTGAGTTTAGTAACACTTTAATATACAGCCCTTTAGACCCCTTTCACACTGGGGCCGCCCATGTGTTAGCGGTAAAGCACTGCTCATTTTACCGGTGCTTTACGGCAGTTTAAGCGGTGCTTTTCACCCGCTAGCGAGGTGCTTTTCACCCCAAAGAAGGGGTTTCAAATCGCTTCCCAGGCGCTTTGGAAGCTGCCCATGCATTTCAATGGGCAGGGCATTTTGAGAGTGCTGTATACAGCCTAATAGCCTTATTATATCCAAGCAATTGCTGAACCTGTTTGCTTTTGGAAGATATTTCAGGCAGGCAGCAGCTGCCTCTAGTTACATGCACCAATATTTAGGAAAGTCACATTTGGCTCCCAAAAACAGTGGTGCTCAGAACCCAGAAACACAATGTCAGAATAGATGATAAAGATACCAGTTATATAATAAAAAGTACTAATGCGCACAACCCAAAAAATTCCTACCTAAAAATTTCACTATAAGACAGATTTATTGGGAAGCTGCCAACATAAAAAAGTGATCTCTGCACAGTTTAAGGACATATAAAATAAATGAATTCAAACCAATCAAGTGCAATCAATGATAAATATGCAAACCTACTATCCTGACAATGTGCAAAATTAGCTAGAATTAATCTATATCCACAGAAAAAAGTAGAACACATATATCACAATAATGTGCAAAACAGCAATAAATAGTGCAAATAATTTTTTAAAAGTGCATCCGTGCATGCATATATTACGTTGCTAATGTATTAAAGTGATCAAAATAAACTTCTCAATAAGTCCTACAATGATGAATAATCTTCTAAAAAATTCAAATTCAAATTGATCACGCAACAAATAGGTGCAGTTCACTTCAGTGTCAGTCCACGATGTAGTGTTCAGATGTGCTCCAGAGTGTGCCCCTTGTTTCCCCCAGCCTCTCACCTCAAACAATGGCCACTACAGGCCGTATGTCACTATATGTATAATGGCTATAGATTTTTCCTTGACTCCTCGCAAGGTCAGCCCGTCATAAGTATAAATAAGACATCGATCTTATACTCATATACAATGATGGGGAGAGAGAGAAAGGGGCTCCAATGTGTAGTAATAAACTTTATTACGAAAATATCCACACTTACAGCTCAGCAGAATATCTAACGCTTGTAAACACGGGTTACTTACGGTCTTGGTCGCAACTAGAAGTGACGTCAATGACACCTGGCTCCTCCCTGACGCATTGCGCCACCGTTCACGTGACTTTTTCAAAGTCCCCTTTGAAAGGGGACTTTGAAAGACCCTTTGAAAAAGTCACGTGAACTTTGTATATAACTTATACAAACAGAAGAAGATGCAATCTATAATATTTCTGTACCACAAATCAGATTTATTGGCAGACAGGATATGCTGAAGATAAATCTTTTGAAGTCTGGTAGAAATTTAATTTTTTTGATCAAATACATTGTTTGTATGTATCATCTCAGAAACCTTTTCTTGTCTTAAAAGGGAAAGCTATCCATGCATGTTTGAAGCTGGCTGGTAATGAACAAAGCAATAACTGATGACTTTTGTGTTTTGACAGATATGTAAAGTCTTTGTACACTTGTATGTTATTGTCACGAACACCTATAAGCTCATTAGAACATCCAATATCAAAGTTATGTTGTCTTTACTACAGTATCTGTATAAATACAGCCAGTACATGTTTTTTTTATATCAAAGTCCATCAGCCAGAAGAATTTGAAGAAGACTAATGGCTAGGGTACGAGAAAATTTGCCCAACAGTATCTGTTGCACAGTAGGATTCAATTCCAGATCCAGTTGCATTGCACTTCTGTCAAACATGCTTCACATATTGACATCAAAAGTATTCTTTTATCTCTATTACTAAGGCTAGGAATACATGGACAATTAAAGAAAACCTATGCTGAAATTAACATGGAGGCTGCCAGTGACCAATATCTAAAAAAAGCTAGTTAATTGGCTGTGTTTGGCTTTACTACTTTCTGATATAGATTCCAACCAAGCATACAGATGAGAAAAGTCAAAGGGAGGTTTAAAGTCCTTAAAAGAGAACTATGGGGTAAAAAAAACAAAAAAACATTTATACTCACCTAGGTGGATGCAGACAGCTGATCGCTTACTTCTTCCCTCTGAGCAGAGAGTGGTGACTGTCAATCTCTGGCTCTCTGCTTTGTCCCTCCAACGCTCCATGGATGGTTGAGCTGTGCAGAGGGTGGGAGCAGCTGGCTCAGGCTCGCTAAGAGGCTGAGCCAGCTGCTGGTTCAGGCATCTGGGTGGATCCTGACTGTAAATTTGGGACCTTTCCAGAGCCTGGACCAGCTAAATAATGTCAGCAGCTGAAAATGGGTCACAGCAGTGCAGAGCGAAGTCCACCCAAAGGAGAAGGGCCAAAATAGCTTTGGCCATACTCCTTTAATTTGCAAACTTGTCCCATTTCTGATATAGTAATAAAATGATTGTGAAGCATGACAGCCAGGTTACTAGCATTTTCAGGAAGAGAGGTCAACAATGGCAGCAGCCATCCCATTATCAGTATAGAGTATCTCACAAAAGTGAGTACATCCCTCACATTTTTGTAAAAATTTTATTTATCTTTTCATGTGACAACACTGAAGAAATTACACTTTGCTACAATGTAAAGTAGAGAGTATACAGCTTGTATAACAGTGTAAATTTGCTGTCCCCTCAAAATACCTCAACAAACAACCATTAATGTCTAAACTGCTGACAACAAAAGTGAGTACACCCCTAAGTGAAAGTGACCTCGCCATGGTCGACCAAAGAAGTGGAGTGCACATGCTCAGCGTCATACTCAGCGTCATATTCAGAGGTTGTCTTTGTGAAATAGACGTATGAATGCTGCCAGCATTGCTGCAGAGGTTGAAGGGGTGGGGGGTCAGCCTGTCAGTACTCAGACCATATGCCGCACACTGCATCAAATTGGTCTGCATGACTGTCGTCCCAGAGGAAGCCTCTTTTTAAGATGATGCACAAGAAAGGCCGCAAACAGTTTGCTGAAGACAAGCAGACTAAGGACATGGATTACTGGAACCATATCTTGTGGTCTGATGAGACCAAGATAAACTTATTTGGTTCAGGTGTCAAGAGTGTGTGGTGGCAACCAGGTGAGGAGTACAAAGACAAGTGTGTCTTGCTTACAGTCAAGCATGGTGGTGGGAGTGTCATGGTCTAGGGCTGCATGAGTGCTGTAGGCACTGGGAAGCTACAGTTCATTGAGGGAACCATGAATGCAAACATGTACTGTGACTAGCATGATGCCAACAATGGGTGAACAGCAAACATTATGCAGTGTTTGTGGCAAATTCCCGTTAAAGTCTATGGGACACTAACATGAAAAACCAAAAGTGCAAATTTTAAAGGTTTATATGCAAGTTATTGCCATAAAAAGTGTATGGGGGCCTGGGTCCTGCCCCAGTGGACATGTATCAATGCAAAAAAGTTTTTAAAACGGCAATTTTTTCAGGAACAGTGATTTTTATAATGCTTAAAGTGAAACAATAAAAATGAAATATTCCTTTAAATATCATGCCTGGTGGTTGTCCTTGGTATGCCTGTAAAGAAGCAAATTTTTCCCGTGTTTAGTACAGTACCACAGCAAAATGACATTTCTAAAGGAAAAAAAATCATTTAAAACTGATCGCAGCTATAATGTATTGTTGGATCCAGGCAATAAAGATAAAAATCATTGAAAAAAACAGCATGGGGACCTGGGTCCTGCCCAGGGGACATGTATCAATGCAAAAAAAAGTTTTAAAAATGATGGCCGTTCTTTTGGGAGCAGTGATTTTAATAATGCTTAAAGTGAAATAATAAAAATGAAATATTCCTTTAAATATAGTACGGGGGGGTGTGCTTAGTATGCCTGTAAAGTAGCGCATTTTTCCCATGTTTAGAACAGTACCACAGCAAAATGACATTTCTAAAGGAAAAAATGTCATTTAAAACTCATTGCGGCTGTGATGTATTGTCGGATCCCGGCAATATAGAAAAAATTCATTGAAAAAATGGCAAGGGGGTCCCCCCAGTCCATTACCAGGCCCTTTGGGTCTGGTTTGAATATTAAGTGGAACCTCGCACCAAAATAAAATAAAAAAATGCATGGGGTCCCCCCATAATCCATACCATACCATGGGAGGCTCCTGCCGACTGATACTTCTTTTTCCAATGGCAGCTGTTATATAGCTAAGGGGGGTGCCAGCCACTGACATAACCGGATGACCCCGCCTTCCTCTGACGTCACGTGTCAGCTCACCGAGCCACCTTGGTGTCCCCAGCTGCCTCTAGTGTAGGAGGGTACTAAATAACCTTTAAATTGTTAGTGCAACTTTGATTAAAATATTTTTTGGTCTTCGTTCATGTTATAGTGGAAAGTGAAAGACAATCAGCACAGTCACTATAAATGCAACATACCATAAACTATCTGTGACATTTAAACCTAATGTACATTATTTACAAGCAAATTAACATGCTCACAAGTCTGTGAATTCTTAGTTGCTGCCCAGCACCATTAGGCGTTTTCACTCCTCCGCTCTAACATATTATACAAAAAATGATAAAGCACAACTAAAACAGTGTCTCTTAAATAAATAAGATGTAACAAAAAAAGTCCCTAAATATTTATATGTGGCCAATAGAGCTGCTCATCTTCACTGGTCTCACGATTCGATTACTATTATCATGTCAATGATTCAATTTGATTCTGCAATGCATAACGATTACTGCCCAATGCCCATGATTTTCATAAAAAAACTATCAGTGCAGCCTCATCAGTGTTCATCAAATGGAGCCTCACTGTGCCCTTCAAACACAACCTCACTGTGATGGGCACAGTGAGGCTGCATTTGATGGGCACAGTGAGGCTGCATTTGATGGGCAAACGCAGCCTTACTGTGCCCATCAAATACAGCCTCACTGTACCTATCAAATGTAGCCTCACTGTAC
Source organism: Lithobates pipiens (assembly GCF_037356315.1). Lineage (NCBI taxonomy): Eukaryota > Metazoa > Chordata > Amphibia > Anura > Ranidae > Lithobates > Lithobates pipiens. Next base: position 519,520,095 of record NW_027507903.1, on the reverse strand, counting down.
CTGACAATTGCAGTCTCACTGTGCCATCAATGCAGCCTGACTGTGCTTATCAAATGCAGCCTGACTGTGCCCAGCAATTGCAGTCTCACTATGCCCATCAAATGCAGCCTGACTGTGCCCACCAATTCTAGTCTCACTGTGCCCATCAAATGCAGCCTAACTGTGTCCATCAAATGCAGCTTTACTGTGCCCATCAAATGCAGCCTCACTAGGCCCATCAAATGCAGCTTCACTGTGACCGTCAATTGCAGCCTCGCTGTGCCCATCAAATGTGGCCTCACAGTGCCCATCAATGCAGCCTTACTGTGCCCATCAATGTAGCCTCACTGTGCCTGACAATTGCAGTCTCACTATGCCCATCAAATGCAGCCTGACTGTGCCCACCAATTCTAGTCTCACTGTGCCCATCAAATGCAGCCTTACTGTGCCCATCAAATGCAGCCTAACTGTGTCCATCAAATGCAGCTTTACTGTGCCCATCAAATGCAGCCTCACTAGGCCCATCAAATGCAGCTTCACTGTGACCGTCAATTGCAGCCTCGCTGTGCCCATCAAATGTGGCCTCACAGTGCCCATCAATGCAGCCTTACTGTGCCCATCAATGTAGCCTCACTGTGCCTGACAATTGCAGTCTCACTGTGCCATCAGTGCAGCCTGACTGTGCTTATCAAATGCAGCCTGACTGTGCCCAGCAATTGCAGTCTCACTATGCCCATCAAATGCAGCCTGACTGTGCCCACCAATTCTAGTCTCACTGTGCCCATCAAATGCAGCCTTACTGTGCCCATCAAATGCAGCCTCACTGTGTCCATCAAATGCAGCCTTACTGTGCCCATCAAATGCAGCCTCACTAGGCCCATCAAATGCAGCTTCACTGTAACCGTCAATTGCAGCCTCGCTGTGCCCATCAAATGTGGCCTCACAGTGCCCATCAATGCAGCCTTACTGTGCCCATCAATGTAGCCTCACCTGTGCCCATCAATTGCAGCCTCACTGACTGTGCCCATCAATGCAGCCTCACTGTGCCCATCAATGCAGCCTCACTGTGCCCGTCAATTGCAGCCTCACTGACTGTGCCCATCAATGCAGACTCACTGTGCCCATCAATGCATCCATACTGTGCCTGTCAATTGCAGCCTCACTGACTGTGCCTATTAATTGCAGACTCATCATTGCCTGGATCACACACACAGCGGGCATCTCCTGCTGTGTCACAGAGCTTTGATATGGATATCCCGGGGCGTCCTTCCTCCTCCTCCAGTGGAAACTGCAACAAAGTCCCGCCACCTAGACTGTGATAGGCGGCACACTGCTCCAGTGCCAGAAAATTGAATCAGTGTGCCGCCTATCACAATCTAGGAGATGGGACATTGTTAGAGCAGCCGCTGGTGTAGGAGGAGGAAGAGGAGGAAGGGCACGCCGGGATATCCATATAAAGCATCTCATGCTCCATTCGTTTACCCTGAAGGACGGGTTGTCTGTTTGTGCATCGGCATCAGGATTCGATCCTTATTACAATTTTTTATTTGCTGCTATGATATGCACAGGATTCTATCACATGATTTGAATGATAGGAGGTTTATATAAGTCATTTTTGATTTCATCGTTTTAGGATTATATGCGTAGCGCGATTCTTATCTTTTCCAATTTTTGTTTCTGTATTTATGTTATACGTGAGAATCGCAGCTTCCAATTGAATGGTTGGGAATACGTTTTCCAGCCATTTATTTATTTATTTTTCCTTAGCGCAGTGTTTTTACCCTCTTCTATATTCATATAAAACTCCATGGCACAGCGGGAGATGCATGCTGTGTGTGATCCAGGCAATAGTGAGCAGCCGTCCTGGGCATTTTAGATGCAAGCTCTGTGACAGGCGGGAGAGGAGGAGGGAGGACTCTGACAGATGATGCCATGGATACAATCGCGATTCAGCCATTCTCTGCATCGATGCTGAATTGTTGAAGGCTGAATCGATTATATGATTATTTTCAACACCCCCAGTGGCCAACCACCAATGAATTCCAGATATCACAGCCTTCTCTTCAACAAATTGCCCACGTGTCACGTGCATAACACCCAATGAACCATATGCGCTCACCTCCTGTGCTGCACCTTAACCACTTTCAGACCGGACCATTTTGCTGGCTTAAGACCAGATCACTTTTTGCGATTTGGCACTGCGTCGCTTTTACTGACAATTAAGCACTCCCAAACAAAATTGACGTCCTTTTTTTTCCCACAAATAGAGCTATCTTTTGGTGGTATTTGATCACACCTGCATTTTTTGTTTTTTTTTGCGCTATAAACAAAAATTGACCGGCAATTTTGAAAAGAAAAAATAATAATTTACTACTTTTTGTTATAATAAATATCCCCCAATAATATTTAAAAAAAACAGTGCCCTCAGTTTAGGCCGATACGTATTCTTCTACATATTTTTGGTAAGAAAAAAATCGCAACAAGCGATTATTGATTGGTTTGCACAAAGGTTATAGCGTTTACAAAATAGGGCATAGTTTTATGGCATTTTTTTTATAATTTTTTTTTTTACTAGTAATGGCAGCGATCAGCGATTTTTATTGTGACTGCGACATTGTGGCGGACACATCAGACATTTTTGATAAATTTTTGAGACCATTGTCATTTATACAGCAATTAATGCTATACAAATGCATTGATTCCTGTGTAAATGATACTGGCAGTGAAGGGGTTAACCAGGAAGTGGCAGTGTAGGGGTTAAGTGTTCCTAGGGGCGTGTTACTAACTGTGGGGGGCTGGGCTTTGTGTTAGTGAACACTGATCTCTGCTCCAATCACATGGCGATTGAGTCCGCGGGACCCGCGACCGGACTCACTGGGGTCCCGACCAGCATGTGAGCCCCCCAGCGGCGGCGCGCATGCGATGGCAGGGCAGCATTAAAAAATGGACATACCTGTATACCAATATGCCTGCCCATGCCATTCTGCTGACGTACATCGGCGTGCGCCGGTCGGGAACTGGCAAGCAATAGTCAAGGTCAACACACACTTTTACCCCTCTAGGGCTATACTCCAACTGGCTCCTGGCTCCCAGTAACAATCACAGGCACCAACACATGGACTGGAGCTTCTCTTAGACCTCCTTCTCCTCTCCGTGTGACATGTACTCATGCAAAAGGAATAACAACAATAGTGCTCTCCATATGTTTTAAAACAATTTAATATAATTTAAAACAGGACACGCACAAACAGATGTGCAGACTGCGCATAGTATACAAGTAAATCATCTTCTCACCATAGTGTCTTCACACTGCCCAGTGGTGGCCCGGTGGTGGCATCAAATATGCTGACTTGACCCTGTTCCTATACGCATTACACCTCCAAAGTCTTTCTCAGTAGGACCTTATGTCCTTAGGAACAGAGTAGTGTCAGCACATTTGATACCACCACTGGGCAGTGTGGAGACCCTGCGGTGAGGAGGTGGTTTACTTTTATACTATGCACAGAACAAGGCACTTATGCATTTGTTTGTGAGTGTCCCATTTAAGATTTTATTAATTTGTTTTAAAACATATGAAGAGCACTATTGTTTTTATTCCTTTTGCATGAGTACATATTACACAGAGAGGAGGAGGTGGAACAGAAGCTCCAGTGGTGTCAGTGTCTGTGATTGTTACTGGGAGCCAGTTGGAGTATAGCTCTAGTGGGCAAAAGTGCATTTGACCCTGACTATTGATTAAGGTCCAACCCAGGAGGTGATTACATATGGTTAACTGGGTGTTATGCATGTGACACGTAAGTGATCCATTGAAGAGAAGGCTGTAATATTTGTAATTTACTGGTGGTTGGCCACACATACAGTACATATTTAAGGACTTTTTTGTTTCATTATTTGGTACTCATTTTTTTAAGAGACACAGTTTTAGTTGTGCTGCATCATTAATTGTATCACTTCCTGTTATAGAGCACAAACTGTCTTTCATATTTGCGCTTGCATTTTCTCCCTGTCACATTTCAACCTGACACCCCCAGTTGAAAAAACTACATGCAACTGTGCCAACACATAACACATGCATAATTCACATTTGTCACTATCAGGAATCTCTGGTCCGAAGCAATGATGTTCAGCAGACCTTTAGTGAGTGCATGTAGAAAGGAAGTGGCTTAAAGAAAATTATGTAGTAATACAGGGACAGCTGAAGAAACCACAGACTGCAGCGGGTGGCACAAGCATTTGACACTTCTAAACGTTTTCGTTGCAGAAGATTTTTTCCGCAACGCAGTGAAGTTTGGTGGTACGGACTCTGGTACATGTAAGAATTAATTGTTTGCTTTACAGGAAATAATTAGCTTTTTAAAATAGCTACAGTGTCAATTTAAGAACTTGTTTTAGGATCAGGTTCCAGTTGGTTACATTTTGGGGTTAGGGATCACTTGGAAAGTAGAAATATTTTTCCACACTCTTACTTCACTCACTTATTTTCTGCAACAAGCACATTTAATGCTATGAACTAATAAAAGACAAAAGGAAGACCAGTGTACCATGCAAAAATACTTTTCATGTCTCTGCTTGAGACTGCAAACTTTTAGAAATAAGATATCATCATAGCTAAGAAAATGGAATTACTCCCTTTTTACACTTCCTAACTGAAGTCTAGTTTATTTTTTATTCATTATTTTTGTTCTCTTTTATTCACCATTATTTTGCTCTACAGCTTTATAATGCAGCTGTATTATAACAATGATATGCACGCTGCATGCAGTACACTTCCATCTACATTTAAGGATGTGGCTCCCTCCAAAGGTTAAAGTGAATACAACAACAATCTGTTGATAGAAACTCTTTACAGTATACCAACTGTACAATTTCTGAATACATTTTTTTTTAAATCTGTTTAATCAAAACAAATTTTAGTTCAGCTAACTAATTTAAAGGTGAAGTTTTTTTTTCTTCTGGAATACAGCACTTCCTGGAGTACTCGGAGATACTCGGGAACTATTGACACTTCCGGGTGCTCCGAACACGTGTTACCCCCCCCCCCCCCGTTTCTTCAGGGAAATTCAATATGCATCTAAATTTTTAATCAGATTTAAAAAGACATCATTACAATCACAAAAATCTACCAATAGTTTCGTAATTTTACAATAGCAAATAGCAAATACCAATGGAAACATCAGATGAATATTGTGCTCACCAAGTTCATCAAATTCTAGCTGTATATAATCTCCAGCATGAAGAAGTGGCCGTGCCACCATCCAACCATTTAATCTATAGTGTCAGAACTTGAGACCTAGTCTGGCAGACATTGGATCACACTTTAGGTGGATGCAGGCGGACATCATTCACGTGTCTGAAATATAAAAATGTGGGAGATCCTTCTCCAACAGATCCATAATGTCTTTGATAGCATTCACAAAAGTATGTCCAGCTAATTTAGCTTGATTTGCTTAACAGCCAGTAATGGACAGTTCACCTTAACCCAAAATAGGACATACAACCTGCCAACCTACCAGCATCATCACGGGAAGAGGGGGCAGTCTATCTAACCCACCCACCTACAGTACTTTCACTCCACATCTATCAAAGGCAACACAAACTCCCCCCCCCCTCCCCCAGGAGACTGCAACCCTACAAATACACAACACACATCAATTGCACACATCATATCTAGATGTCACCACTCCCTCACCCTCCACACACAACTCCCATCCATAGCCACACCAACCCAAATCCCCAGTCAGTCATCAACCAAACATACATAAATAGGAACATACATCCAGGCTATTCACCACCACAAGGGACTGCACTCCCACCCCCAAATCACATGGATACACACATTCCCTATCTCACCCCCCCACACCATAATCACAGCATTGCACCATGACAGACATACATCCCCACTATCTTTATGTCCCAAAGATTGGGGCCACCAATATGGGGAATGATAATCATCCCATGGTCTAAAGGTGAAAGCCATCTAACCACATCTCAATCCATTATCATCAGACACCGCCTGAACGATCGACCGGTCAGTGCCTGGCTGCCACCACTCTTTATGTGCGATCTCACCGGAAATGACTGAGCCACGCATGGCTCGCTGATGTCACGTCCGGCACGGGCGCCTCTGTTAAAGTGCATGCGTGATAAATGCCCTCCCCCACTCACGCAGCCAGATAGGCATCCGAGAAGGTGGTGGGGCATGCACAGCGCCCTCTCCCCACCAAAGGATGTACATCGTACAATGGGGTAATGGCAAGAAGGTCAAAATGTATATCTCTGTCCCTCAGGGGCACACAAATGTCTGTCAATAGGACCTATGTTTTTGTTTTTGTAATATTCTTTATTATAAAAATAAAATAGGGCAACATAAAACTAATGCGATATTTGACTATGTTTTTTGATAAACGAACGCATCAATATTTGGTTCAATGTATGTAGTATTCTTAATAGCAATTTATCTTTGAAAATAATTGCTTACAAATATAGGTGCTGAGGAAAACTGATGACATGAATTAGGCGTGATTGGGAAGAGTGGGAGATTTTTCTTTGGGAAGATAAAACTTAGAAAAGATAAGATAAGATAAGATATAAGATAAATGAATCTCCGCTGCAGCTGAATGGCGTACCTGAAAACAAAAAAATGGTTAACAATAAAACACAGTAAACAGAATTTGGACCGTCGTATCTGCATGAAGGGAGGTAAGAACGAAAACATTCTTATTATCCCTCCACTTCACAGCGAACAAGTTATTACACTTGAAGCAGGCTCTCTCCCCCAGCCTAAGACGGGAATCTACAAGCCACTGGGGAAAGCTCCGGAGATTAGGTCGCAAGGTTCCACATGCTCCAATCTGATGATCAAACAAGTGATTAAAAAGTGGCACGCTCATGTAATAATTGTCCACGTACAAGTGGTAACCCTTTCTGAATTTGGGTGGCACACAATCTTGCCAGCACTCCCTATGTAATCTGGGCAGTTTGGCGGCTCTATGTGGCTATCTTTTCCCTCGTAAACCATAAAACTACACATATAGCCTGTGGCCTGTCACAGAGCTTATACATCTTGACTCTGTATCTGGCAAGCTTACTGGGAAGATACTGTTTGAATGACAAGCAGCCAGAAAACGTAATCAGGGACTCATCAACGCAGACAACTTGATCGGGAGTAAACAAGTCTGCAAAACGTTGATTTAAGTGGTTTACGAGGGGCTGAATTTTGTAGAGCTGATCATATCCAGGGTCTCCATGAGGATGACAGAGTTCATGTTGAAATGCATGAACCGCAAGATCTGCTCGTATCGTGTCCTGGTCATGGAGGCAGAAAAAACGGGGATATGGTAAAATGGGTCAGTGGACCAACATACTAATTTTAACTATGCCCATGTCGAGGGAAAGGCCCAGAAAGATCTTAAATTCGGAAACCGTAATTGGTCTACAATCTCTGGCAAGGGAGGACTGGGGAATAGTGGCGATGTATTGACCAGCATACAAATTTCTTTGGTCCACAATAGATCTATAGGGATCTTTGGTGAAAAACAGCGAATAAAAATCAAGTGACGTAAAATCAACTATTTCCACCTGAATGCTGGGTTGGCCAGTGAATGGGGGAAGTACGGGTGCTGCAAAAGTGGCGGGTTCGCAATTAGGATTGGCGAATGTAGCAGGAAGGGAACTATGGGTTCGGCGGGCCTATCTTTGACTTCTTGGCACCTCACCAGCTTGAACTGCACTTATGGGACTCCCCACTCACCAAGTGTTACTACTGCAGTGCTGGATGTGCAACCAGGGTGTACTAGGCTGCTGGAGCTTGCCAGTCCACCAGAAGGAATAGCGGTGCTAGTACTTCTCTGCTCCATATGAGGGACTGGTGGTTCTTGCAACAACAGCAGAAGAAGATTGGGGTCTGGTACGCCTGACCTTGGCAGGGACCACAACTCCGTTGTCAGAGATATCTGTCATGGAGCCGCTGTCTACAGGATCATATTCTGAGCCTGAATCTGACAGATGAGTGACTTCCTCTTCACTATCTGTCATGCTCAGAAACGTGTAGGCCTCTTCACTAGTGTACCTTCGATTTGCCATTTTGGGCTCTAAATTTACTGCTACACTAGTGAGACTCACAGGTAAAAAAGCTCCTGACTGTTAGTGACTGATTCAGACACTACCAAAAAACTGTTAGTAATTGCAGGGATCAATCCTGACTCTGCGAACGCTACAGTTATGTGTGTTTAGTGTTTTGTAAGTGACAGTGACCGATCGATACTGCAAAACGCAAAATGAAGGTACTAGCAGGTATCTAGGCTGATCCCGGAACCCTAAACTGCTGAGGATGCTAGTATAGATCTGATCAGATCAGATATCAATCCGTTCACACACTATACGACTAAGGGAGGTGTATGCTGCTTGCGTGGGTGTTAGCGGTACTGGCACTAACCTGATGCTGCCTGGGGCAACACAGACCCTATCTGACCTTAAAATCTAACTTATATCACCCGCGGGGCAATCAGGGGGTTAAAACTTTATTAGATAATAAACAGCGGGTGCCCTGACACTATAAAAACCAAACGAACTAACCAGCATCACCTGTAACAGTTATACGGTGATCACTGGTGAAAGGGTTAACTAGGGGGCAATAAGGTGAAGTAAAATGCAACAAGCAGTGACATGAAACGATATTTAGACACTACAAATGAATGAATGATATTTAGATACTAAAAACGAATGAACATATGTAATAACAAATGTAAAAAAAAAAGACGAATAACTCTTGAAGGAAGGGTCATAAAAGATTGACATCAGAAAATATAAAGTAGATTGTCAGTCTTCACAATGTTTGGGAAAGTGCTGGTCAACCCCCCCAATCGATAACCTCTCCACCTAGTCACTGACATATGCACAGAGCAGCAACCTACAAATGTAACAGGAATGGCTAGGAAATGTGTTCTATGCTATGTGAGACAAGATGGCAGCACTTACCAGACAAAATACTTAAAAGCTGACATCGCTTTCCAAATTTAAATATGTCAGATGCAATATGTGAAAGAACACACAAGTTAAATTAGATTTTATTGATGGTTTAATAATATAGTAATTAATGTCATATTCATTACACCAAACATAAATCACCTCTATACCTGAAGGGCAGAGGATTGACTATGAAAAATTAAACTCTCCTTAAGAGTATAATGCATCCAATATACCTGTAGCTGCTGCCTCAGATAGGACACTTTCAGACAGAATGGTAATGCTTACTGTCCTCTGAAAAATGATTTGTGACAGATTGCATTTCAGAAAGTGGTATAGCAGCATCTTGTAGACATTTAGGAGGCACTGCTGCCGCTTCCTGACACCCGTTTTGTTTTGTTTTCTTGCCAAATGGCAAATCATTGTGGTACTGCACCCCAACTGCAAGCCAAGCATTTGGCTGGCTGTTGTGGTGCCGCCCCATCGATCTCAATGGCGGAGTTTGACAGGCGCCGCCACATTAAAATTGCTGCAGCATGTGTACAGCCCTGTTAGGTTGTAATGTTAGAATTCCAGTGGGCAGCCAAGAGTGGTAAAACTGCTGCTCAGCCACCTGTTTATACCACTTTCTGACTGCCGTTTTGAAGGAGCCCTTACTGTGCTGGCTCTGAGAATCTGTATCCTGACTAGTTGTATTGCAATCAATTCTGCAATCAAACCAGGTTCACCTTCAGGAGCTGGAGAAGATAAAGAATTTCTATAGTTTTTTTTCTCCATGAAAGCCCCTGTTTTTCTTTGCGGAACTTTGTGGGCGAAGTTTACTACTCCCATGTGGGATCCCGGAGGAAGCATTCACTGGTGCCTCCAAAAACAGGCTGAGGCTGCAGCTGCCATTTAGGCTGCATTCACACCTCAGCATAGCGTTTTCAAGCGATTTGATGCGTTTTTAAGCGCGATTTGCCGCGATTTTGTGCAGGGCAAAAGGTCACCAATGTTAAAAGAAGAAAAACGCCCAAATCTGCTCAATTCGAGCGACAAAAAAGGGTCCGGAACTTGTTTGAGCTTCAGGCGTTCGGCTTCAGGTGACATGGAGTGGAGATGTGAACCATCTCCATTGAGAATAATAGATTTTTTCCCCTCTAGCGTTTTGTAGCTTCAGGCTTCAAGCTACAAAACGCTCAGGTGTGAATGGGGTCTTAAAGCAAGGCTGGCATTATGGCAGCACGCTAACTTAAAAGCAATGCTTTTCCACAAGACTACCTTTAGATCTTTGTAATCAGTAGCCCAACTTCTGTAACAGTTCACATTATTCACTACCAGCATCGATTTCCCATTACACTCTGCACACCACAGATAACAGCTCCTTGATACACTTCATAGCTCTCCTTTCTATGTTGTGCTGCATTTCTGAGATGGTAGTGCTGATCTTGTACTGGACTCCACCAGTCAAGTAACCTGTAACTTAATTCCCAGTGACATTGATTTGTATATTACACTTGAATACTAGGAAGCTCACTTTGTGCATAACCCGTGTTCATTCTTTCCCGAGGTCTTACTCGATCTTCCGTGATCTCCAGGCTGGGTCCCTAGGACACCCCATGCCATGATGTCGGACCCAGTATTGGGGTTTTAATCAATAGGGAAGGAGCCTAAGTACACAAGCTCCTTCACTACCAGGGTCTTCCATCACCTTGGACAAGTCACCGCTTCCCAACTGGCTAGTTGCTTATGCATTCAACACTAGTACTGTAGTCATTAGCGATGGCAATATAGCTTTCCTGAATAGCTTCACGGCACATTAGACATTTGTTCTACAGCTTCTCTAACTTCACTTGTCCCCTTATTAACCCCTGCTCTTGTGATACGCCATATATGCATGTACCCCTTTAAGGTTGTCCTCAGGTAACTTTGGACCAGACCAAGATGTACAATATATAACAATAAACATTCTTTACTGAGTTATTTAAATAAAACAGACAAAAAGTTCAGCAAACTGTCTTCAATACGCATTTCTGTACATCCTCTTCTAAGTGCCTCTAAGTTAGATGACCCTTAATTTCCCTTTGATATAGTTATATCTTAAACAGGTGAAAAAGTCCTTAGAGACCTTAATCCTTGGAGCAGATGCATAAGTCCATATCTGTCGAACCCAGACTGGGCTCCCATAGGGGGTGGTATCAATCAAGGTAACAATCACATCCTGGCACAACTCCAATACCTTGCCATGTATGAAGAAGAACCAAACCCTTTTAGAGGTTGTTCCCCTACCTTTTAAACTGTTTTCCCCTGCAGAGGGCAGTATTTCCCAAAATGCCTGGGAAAACCTGGCCAGCGATGTTAACTCTAGCTTCTCCCTGGACTTATCAACTCTGCAGGGCAAAATAACTGAATAGTTCAATTAACTCTCATTGTCATATACATACAAAGAAATACAAACAAGGTAGTCAGAACCACAAAAGTCAAAAACATATAAAAGAACACACAATACAGTAAACCACTTGGAAGCACCTGCTTACAACCTTAACATCAATCTCTATTTTGCCCTGATTTCCATACTGGTGGCAGGCAGTCTAGGTCGTAGAACCAGACACATGCTTATTTTCTGTTCTGGGCATTCACATGTTTCTTTCACCGAGTTCCACAAATCCAGGAACACCCCCACCTCCCTCCAATCTTTGCTCTGCTGCCCATGATTTTGACATTATACTGCATCATCCAGGTTATTCTTAGCTATCATATAAGGTGAATAGGTTATCTCAGACAAGCAATCGCAAATGTTTCACATTTCTGAATAGAAAAGAACAACATGTACAGTATATCTCCTGCTGCGCTGCATCATAGCTGCCATTGTAGACTTTCTCTTACTAGATGCCACTCGCAAGGTCTTTAAATAAAGAAAAGTATTTGCCTACACATTTGTGTAAAAAGCAGACTGGCAGTTTCAGTGGGTTACAGCATAAAACATTTGTACAACATGTAGCACTATAAGCGTTCTTACGCTTTACATTTGTATTAAATTCTTCACATTAAGTGGTTATATTCATTAACCAACCACTGCTTTTCAAAAGATTGGCAGCTAGAATAACTGTATAAGGCAGGAATAGATTTACAGCTTTGATGGGATATGGAACAGTGGCTAGTATTACCTAAGGATTTGGATGAAAGCATATATCTTTTAATTAAATTTTTTAGGATGTTTAGATTATTTCCTTGAATGTTTCCTTGAGGCATATTTGAGCTGTTGTTACTGTTGTGCACATATATTGATTTTGTGTTTCAGTTTTATGTAATCAATTAATGTGAAACAAACCTTGCCACAACACTATTATATCATCCTATCTTGGGCTGTGTTGGGATATTATACAGTAAATTCTACATTTCTATCTTAATGTAATGCTGTGGCTGAATACTGTATATAGCATAAAAACATGACAATTATGTAAAAAGCAGCTATTTTTTTGGCTGTTGCATCTCAAATCTTCTGCTGGGGTCCAAGGCAGCAAATATTTTCCCACTTTGCCTACAGTATCTCATGAAAGTGAGTACACCCCTCCCATTTTTGTAAATATTTTATTATATCTTTTCATGTGACAACACTGAAGAAATTGCACTTTGCTACAATGTAAACACAGCCATTAATGTCTAAACCGCTGGCAAAAAAAGGGAGTACACCCCTAAGTGAAAATGTCCAAATTGGGCCCAAATTGTATTATTTAGTGTGGCCACCATTATTTTCCAGCACTGCCTTAACCTTCTTGGGCATGGAGTTCACCAGAGCTTCACAGGTTGCCACTGGAGTCCTCTTTCACTCCTCTATGACAACATCAATGAGCTGGTGGATGTTAGAGACCTTGCCCTCCTCCACCTTCCACTTGAGGATGCCCACAGATGCTCAATATGGTTTAGCTCTGGAGACATGCTTTGCCAGTCCGTCAGCTTTAACCTCAGCTTCTTTAGCAAGGCAGCGAGTGATCGTCTTGGAGGTGTGTTTGTGTTTGAAAGGAGGGGATCATGCTCTGCTTCAGTATATCACAGTGCATGTTGGCATTCATGGTTCCCTCAATGAACGGTAGCTTATCAGCGTCGGCAGCACTCATGCAGCCCCAGACCATGACACTCCCACTGGTTATCTGGTTGCTGACACACGTGTAGCCATGGTGTTGCAGCTAATAACAAAGCCCCAGATCTTTTGCAGACCTAGCAACGCCCCTGGTTACAGTGATGATACACAAAAACAACAAAGCGGATAAACACATTGCTCTGTCGGTGGAACACACATAAACAGAGTAGTACCCAACGTGTTTCAAGATATAACGTTGTTCCTCTTCTTCAGGGGTGTGGTTATGGCTATACAGTAATATCTATAGTAACAAAAAGGAAGTGCTGTTATGCTACTTTAAATATATTTATAACGTTTCTAATTACATGCACATATATTCACCGACCATATGGATCTAGAGTCATATCCTGGACATACGAATTATTTAAAAACAAGGATTTTTTTCCACCATAGGTTAAGAAAGAGTCCAGAGGGTAAGGGGCAGAGATATCCAACTCAAACTACCCACAAGGGGCAGTGAACCCAACCCCAAATGTAACACCACACTGTGAGCCAAAGGTATAGTTTATAGAATAAAACGATCAGTATTCAAAATTGAATTAAAGTATGGTATATTATATTGTAAAAAACCTGTCATACTACCCACCTAGGCCTTTAGGGTATAGAATGCTAGTTGGGAAGCTCCAAAATACCTAAAGAAATACCCCAAAACAATAGGATACAGGCACAGTAGTTTCTTGCATAATTCTAAAAGAACATAAGGTTATGTATAGTTGAGCTGAAAAAGGAGACAGACACACATCAACATGGTGTACCATCCAAGAGGAAAGAAGAGAAAGGAAAAAAAAAACCCTGGATGGGATTTTAAAGGCAGCAACACCACTAACGTAGAATAAAAGAAATGTATTAATACATATAAAGTTAGATCATTTCTCACATCAGTTAAAATCATAACATAACAAAAAACAAACAGAAACAACATAGCTTTAATATATAACAAGTACGCAAATGTAATTGAATCGTGGTACTCTCCAAGCTCCGATAGGATTCCGGTACCCAACACGTTTCTGGTTACAAACCCTTTATAAGGGATATTGGAGAGGAGACTATGTGATCATATGTTTATCAAAAAGTAAGCAAGGAGTTGGTACAATGTATACTGTGCTATGCAAGCAGGAATAACAGCAGAACACTGTAGAGGATGGTGCCAAATGGAGGCCTCCTGACACTACCCCCAAGGTCAAAAGGCGCAATATCTTACAAGAGCCCTCCCTGCACTAATTGGTCATATATTGGGATGATATGCAGATTACAGCGGGTGGTTAGCTGAGCATTGATGGATGTCAAAGGTGTCATAGCCTTCATGTGGCCCTATCCTATCCCCCCCCCCCCATCAAATTCTCTACATGCAGACACATTATATAATTTTGCTAGCTAGGAAACAGAAACATATTCAATTTGCTGATTTGTGGTTAATTTGAACTTGACTACTGAAAATAGCTGCTAATGCAATACGAGCAAGAGATGAAACAACTTAACTTGCCAACTGGGTATGACAAGTTAATGTGGCACTGGAAGTGGTGTGATCTGAGGGAGGTCCACTTTCCAGGGTCCATCTTGGAGAGCTGCAAAAAAACAGCAGGAGAGTGAACCCTGCAATCTGTGCAAAATAAAGGAGTGTGTTTTGGATAGATTTTGACTTTACTGCTTTGGTAATTATGCTTGGAATAAGGCTGTCTATTGTGTTTTGTAAAGTTGGGCCTAACAACCCTTGGTTTGGTTTGCACCAGAACTCTTGAACATCACAAAAGTTTGGACCTGCACCGCAAACTCAATTAACCAGTTGCCGACCAGCCGCCATTGTTATACGGCGGCAGGTTGGCTCTCCTGCGCGAATCGCCGTAACTGCGAGGCAGGCACTTTAAGGGGTATAGGGGGCACGCGCACTGCGTGATGTAGGAGCTGAGGCACATGACCGATGGCCACGATGTCCACCCGCGATCGCTCCTGAGAGAGACAGAACGTAGGTCGTTCAATGTAAACAGACAGATCTCCATTCTGTCAGGTGAGAGGAGACAGAGCTGCTGTTTATACTGTTATGAACAGCGATTGGTCTCCTCCTCCAGGCAGTCACATCCTCCCACAGTTACAAATACCCCCTAGGAAACATATTTAACCCCTTGATCTCCCCCTAGGGTGAAACCCTTCTATGCCAATGACATTTATTCAGTAATCGGTGGCTATTTTTTAGCTCTGATCCCTGTGTAAATGTCAATGGTCCCAAAAAAAGTGTCCAATCTGTCCGCCACAATGTCACAGTCCCACTAAAAATCGCAGATTGCAGCCATTGCTAGTAAAAAAAAAAAAAATTATACAAATGCCATGAATCTATTCCCTATTTTGTAGACGCTTTAACTTGACTAAAATATGTAGAAGAATACACATTGGCCTAAACTGATGAAGATTTTTTTGGGGGGATATTTATTATAGCAAAAAGTAAAACATTGTTTTTTTTTCAAAATTGGCGCTCTTTTTCTGTTAATAGCGCAAAAAATAAAAACCACAGAGCTGATCAAATACCACCAAAAGAAAGCTCTATTTGTGAGGAAAAAAAGGACATTGATTGTTTGGATACAGCGTCACAAGAATGTGTAATTGTCAGTTAAATCAACACAGTGCAGTATCGCAAAAAATGGCCTGGTCATTAAGGGGGAAAATCCTTCTGGGGCTGAAGTTGAGTCCCATAGACTCAAGTTCGAGTCTATGGGACCCGAACTTGAAAAATCAAAAGTACCCATTTTGAAGGCCCTTATTGTATATAAAAAGAGTATGAGGGCCTGGGTACCTACCTGGAAGACATGTATCAATTAAATTTTATTTTTTTTTTAAAGATAGTTTTTACAGGATCAGTGATTTTAATGATGCTTAATGTGAAATAAAAATAATAATAAAAATGAAAAATTCCTTTAAATACAGTACCTGGGGGGGGGGGGTCCCCTTATTCTGTCTGTAAAGTAGGACATCTATAGAACATTCTGCAGCAAAACTGACATATATAAAGGTAAAAAAATTACATTTAAATTGCTCGCAATACAATACCAGTGCATTTTGTACTATATCACAAGGACAAATCTATGCCAATGATCATCTAATGTATTACAAGGACAAAGCTATGCCAATGATCATCTAATGTATTACAAGGACAAATATATGCCAATGATCATCTGATGTATTATAAGGATATGTGTCTTCCAATAATCATCTCCTCCTGTTTTAGCAGGACATATTTCTGCCAATGATCACATATTGTTTTAGCAGGATAAAATCTGTCAATGAACATCTACTCAGGCTTCAATAACTAGAAGAAATTACTGAAACTAATCAATCTTAAGCAAGTAGAAGGCATGTATGCATTTGCTGGCATCCTGCAATCTAAATAATTGAACGTTATATACATCAGTGCATTGTTACAGTATAGAAAACATAGAAAAAACTCTTTATTCTATACTCAGATCTGATGATGATGATGATGATGTTTGAGGTGTTATAGTTCCAGTGAAACATCCAATTTAAATTCCCTACTACAAATACATAGGCACTCACAGTCGGAAACAATTTAGCCTACCTGTGACTCTGAATGAAAAGAGGAAATAAGAATCCCCAGAAGTATGAAATTTGTGGATCTCCAGCATTTATTCAATTATTATTCAATTATGAGATATGAGATACCTACATCTCACATAGAGGTGGTTCTGCCTTATGCCAAACATGCTACAAATTAAATTTTGGACACTTTGCATAATCATGCAATTCAAATTCTGTATAAGGCTGGGTTCACACTAGAACGTGCAGCTGCTCACAGCAGGAGTCCAATGCGTCTCCATTCACCACTGCAGGTCCAATTTTAGCCCGAGCTGAATTAGGACCTGAAATGGACCAAACGACGCACAGGACTCCTGTGCAATTCGCACCGGAGCCACTGTGGAGATGTGTGAGCTGGCTCCATTGAGAGCTGGTCACAATCTCCTGTTATGCAAATTGGATGTGGGGAAACCCATATCTCATTTGCATAAGTGTGAAACCAGCCTGAAGAATGGCTGGTTGTTAAGGATCGAGTCAAGAAGCCAGCCATTGTGTCCTTAACAATCGATGACTCGTCAGCTGGCTTCCTGACAAGAGTTGAAATGTAAACAAAACACTGCCGCTAATAGAAAATTCTGAAAAAAGGCGCCAAAACTATCCCCCAAAATCCATACCAGACCTTTATCTGAGCATGCAGCTCAGCAGGCCAGGAGAGAAGGGGGATGAGCGAGAGCCCCCCCCCCACTATGTACCCCTTACTTATTCACATGGGGGCGGATTGCGGGCATCAACATGGGGACAAGGTGAAGACCTCCATGTTGAGGGCATGTGGCCTGGTACGGTTTAGGAGGGGGGGGCACTTGCTCGTCCCCCTCTTTGGATGGATAAGAGCTTGGTTAAGGGTCTGGTATAGATTTTGGGAGGGCCCCATGCTTTTTTTCTGAATTTTCTATTGCTGCCATTCTTTTGTTACATTTCAGCTGTCAGTGGAGAAGCCTGCTAACAGCTGATGAATCATCGGTTGTTAAGGACGCGGCGGCGGCTTTCCGACCCGCTTCCTAACAACCAGACATTCTTCATACAGAATTTGAATCAGAATTCCAATCGTTGCAAAAATTTGGAACTTGTTAGACAATTAATAAACAAAAATAAATGGATTCCGAAACTAATCAATGAAACAAAATTAGTAACATAATGAATCCATCTGAATCTAAACATTTTTTCTGTTTTGCACATGTCTAACTTATAGTAGCAGAGCAATAAAAGGATAGGCTCTATAGAAGGTCTTTTCTGCTGTTCTTGAGACCTTCATCAAGATTTACTTGAATTTCTTGTCCCAGTGACTGATGTCACCTGAGCTGAGACAGGAAGTGAGAGAAATTCTTCCTAATAGGGATGCAGATCGCCCACTCTGAATCTAGAAAATTACTGTATGATTAGGCTGGAATTTTTCTTTAATGCTTTCAGTGTTAAACATAGAAATAACTATAGCCATAGTAGTCCATGTGACCCAGTTTGCTAAGAAAACACTATTTGAATATGTTCTGCATAATCTAGGTAATGATGGCATTATGATAATGAATTGTATAGTTCTCCATGTGGTATAGGAACACTTATGAAAAGCATTTTCGAGAGTTTGAAAAACTAACAATTTTCTTTTTTCATGTTTCTCATTTATTATTGTTATACCCAGAGCTGAAATAATATGGGTCAGAGGGGAACAACTAGAAAAGGGTACTCAATATGACTGCTTCCAGATAGTGAAATTGTGTTTCTAAAGGTATTTGGTGACCTCGCTTCTGCACAAAGTGTAGTGATTGCTGGAAGGTCAGCAAAAGCCCTTGCATTCACAGGAAAGATGTGTGTATGCTTCTTATGGAGGCAACATCATCATAATCATCAAGTATAACTTCTGATGATGAAAAAGGGGGACCTTGCGCCAAACAATAATTTGTGAAATAATCCTAATATATATAGCTGCTCCCCAAAACAATGAAAAAACACTGTGCAATTTGAAAAAAGGGGTGGTAAGGGGTGCTGTGTGATAATAATATGTGCCTTATCTCAAAGACTATATGATATTGAATAAAGTGACATGTGCAAATAAAGTGCAAATAAGGTAATTAATACCTATCTGTAAAAAATACTGTAAACCGTATATGAATAAATCAATTCAAATATAAAGTGCAACATTGGATATACAAATAAAAATAATATTTTGTTATAAAAGTAAAATTGTGCATAGTGAAAATTAATGGTGACTAGAATCTTGATGGCAGAGAAGAAATCCTTCACCGTATAACATAATACAACACCAAAAGTGCTCAGATATGAAAGCTGCTCACCAGATGGCTATGACCTCTTTACTTAAAAAGATGGTCTAATGCGCTGTAGGGATATCCTATTAGGAACCCTTAGTTAATGGATGAATCCTCTGTGTCCTCCTCTCCTCCAAATGATCTCATAAGGAAACAGAAAGACAATCCATAGTGCAATCCTGTTTTATTTAAAAATATATAATAATACAAATCGGGATTGCCTGTTTACATTGGTAGGTGCCTAAGCCTGGCAATGAGGATAGTCTGCATAAATTACGGTAGATGAGCTGTTCACCGATGGGCTCACATCTGACCACATAATTATGCGGTACAAACTAGGATGCCCAATATCATGAAGGTACTAGGAACCTCAAAAGACTATTTGTTCATCACGGGGTGCTATTTTATTTGTTTGTCGGAAACAATTTAAATCCAACTCTATGTTTATACCAGCATGGTGCCCAGTCGATATAACAACTGAGTTTCATTTTTGGAGACCGTCTGTTTGAGATGTGTGCCTCTCCAATGTTTGGATATTCTGTCTATCCCATAGAAGGTCAAAAACCGAGGATCTTTATAATGTGTTTTGATACAATATGTTTGACGAACCCTTTGGCAATGTTGGTGAGGTGTTCATTAATCCTAGTACGCAACTTACGTGTTGTCCTCCCCACTTATTGCATTGGGCAGGGGCACTCCAATATGTGAGTTACGTACTCTGAGTCACATGTAATAAGTGAGTTATTTTGTGTTCTTGTTTGCTAGTTACTGATTGGAACCTGTCTATTTTTCTACTTTTCCTTTTTGTGGTATTACAGGCCCTGCATCTAGTGCAGTAATGAAAGTCCTCTCTATCCAGAAAGGTGCTCAGTTCTTTTGGGGGATCTAAGACATTGGGTGCTATCTTGTTTCTTAGTCCTGGGGCCCTTCTGTATATACATTTTGGTTTCGTTGGGAAGAGAGGTTTTAGATCTTTATCCTTAAGGAGGATTGGCCAGTGTTTCTTGAAAATATCCTTGACTTCTCTATACTGCCTATGGAATCCTGTAATAAATGTCAATTCCCCTTTAAACTTCCTAGGTTTATTATTGGTTAGAAGTATGTTTCTGTCCATGTTTAAAACTTTGTTCCTACACTTCTCTAATTCCTTGGTGGTATAACCTTTCTCAATGAACCTAGTAATAAGGATATCTGATTCAATTTTAAAATCCTGCAAGTTGTCACAATTTGTTCTCACTCACATAAATTGGCTTTTGAGTATCCCCCTGAGCCATTGCGGGTGGTGGCGACTTTGTAAAGGCAAATAAACTTTTCTGTTGGTTTCTTTGAATAATGTTTTGGTAGTTATTTTATTTTGTGTTTTGGTAGGTACCAGATCTAGATAATTGACCGTCTCTATGTGATATTCTGCTGTGAATTTCAAACCGTACATATTTGTATTTAGCATCCTAATAAATTAATCCAGACCCTCTGTGAGGCCCTCCCATAATAACACAATATCTATATCATCAATATATCGCTTTTGCCATTTTTTGGCATATATATTTTCTTCTTCCCATTTGTTAAGTCTATATTCATCACACTGGGGGCATAGCAAGCCCCCATTTCTACCCCTTTGATCTGTTTGTAATACTGGTTACTAAACCAGAAATAGTTGTTATCCATCGCTATTTTTAGCCCTTCAATAAAAAAAGGAATTTGCGCCTTCTTGAATGAGGATTGGTGTTTTAGAGACCATTATACTGCTTTCAGGCCATTATTTTGGTTGATATTGGTAAACAACGATTCAATATCGACTGTAACCAATATGGTGTTTGGGGTAACTTCAATTTAAATTAGAGGCTGAGGCTTTAAATATACCATATTTTGTAGTTTACTATAAAAGACATCATGGCAACATGGTGACTAAATTATATAATTAGAACAGAGTGGTTTCACAAATTTCAACACTTCCCATCATGTTCTTGGACAATTAACATCATGGTGATTCCATGGCGATTTGGTTAAAGCAGTATTAAACCCAAAGACAACAATGTAATATTTTGCAGCTTACCAATCCTAAATGTTATGGTTGCTTTAGTGTCTTTTTTTAAGGATTTTTCTCTTTTACTAATACCAGACGATCTGGCCATTAACAGACTTCCTATCTTAAGTCTTGCACCTATGGGCCGAATATCGAGTATATATATATACGGGCCAAGTACCAGCCGGTTCAACAAAAAATGTCTTACATTCGGCCCATGTGTACATCTGTGGAACAGGCATGCTGGAAAACCACCATCCGATCGGCATCTGATCAGCGCTGACAGCCAATTGCTGTGAGCGCTCTCTACCGGTGTGTTCTGGCTGAGAGACAGCCCCCCTGTCAGAACACAATAGGTCAGCAGGGAGATCCAGTGATGGCTGGTGCTCTATTTTATGGGCAGGGCGGCAAACAACCACCCCTCCGCTCGCTCGCCAACCCGCACTTAACCTATCCAGGTAACGGCGGCTTCCCTGGCTTCTCCTCCCGGCCAATCCAGTTGCTTCTCCTCCCAGGCCAATCTGGTCTCAGACCTGCTTCCTGTCCTAATTGGCCGGGAAGAGAAGTAGGAAGACAATAGCAAATTTTGATTCCCTAATGTCTCAAGTGGGTGGGCTCGGGGCACAGCACTGTGCTCTGAGCCCACCCTTTGTGAAGCCAATTTTAAAGTCTCAGCCTCTAAACATATGCTTAAAAAAAAACTGTAGAAATCCATTTGTTTGGATTTAGGTCAGCAGGGAGATCCAGTGATGGCTGGTGCGCTATTTTATGGGCAGGGCGGCAAACAACCACCCCTCCGCTCGCTCGCCAACCCGCACTTAACCTATCCAGGTAACCGCGGCTTCCCTGGCTTCTCCTCCTGGCCATTCCAGTTGCTTCTCCT
This sequence comes from Lithobates pipiens, assembly GCF_037356315.1. NCBI lineage: Eukaryota > Metazoa > Chordata > Amphibia > Anura > Ranidae > Lithobates > Lithobates pipiens. The sequence continues at coordinate 519,498,286 of NW_027507903.1, read as the reverse complement.
CCCGGCCAATCTGATCTCAGGGCCTGCTTCCTGTCCTAGTTGGCTGGGAAGAGAAGTAGGAAGACAATAGCGAATGTTGTTTCACTAATGTCACAAGTGGGTGGGCTCGGGGCACAGCACTGTGCTCTGAGCCCACCCTTTGTGAAGCCAATTTTAAAGTCTCAGCCTCTAAACATATGCTTAAAAAAAAACAAAAAAACAGTAGAAATCCATTCGTCTGGTGCCCCGCACTGAGATTAAGGGCCCCTGCGCCCCTTATGGACCACCCGCTGCTGGGGAGATTGCTGTACTAACATCAGCTAGTTAGTACAGGAACCCCCTTAGGTTTTTTTTTTCAGTCTACTGGGCATTAGAGACCTTCCTCTATCTCCAGAGGAGCAATGGAGCTACCCTTAGACAGCAGCACAGGGTAGTGTCAGAAGCACTAGTAAATTGAAATGGACAATGGATGTAACTAACAAATTAAAGAAGGTGCGGATGCCCGGCAAGAAGAACCGAAGAGGGGGACAAGACCCCCGAAGAGAAAAGAAGACCCCCGGAGCTGTGCAATAAACTATTTTCAACCCTTGTGTGTTGTGTTTTTTTTTTACATTTTCACAGGTGAATGGGTAGGGGTACATTGTACCCCATACTCATTCACATAGGGTGGGATCCGGGGTCCCCTTATTAAAGGGGGCTCACGGATTCCGATAAGCCCCTCAGCCCGCAGACCCCGACAACCAACGGCCAGGGTTGTCGGGAAGAGGCCCTTGTCCTCATCAACATGGGGACAAGGTGCTTTGGGGTGGGGGGCCGCACAGCCCCCTTCCCTAAAGCACCCCCCCATGTTGAGGGCACGCGGCCTGGTACGGCTCAGGAGGGGGGGCGCTCACTTGTCCCCACGCCCTTTCCTGACCGGCCGGGTTTCTTCGGCGTAGGGCTTCCCCTTTATGTCCATACCAGGTGACGGGGGCCAGCGGCGCTTCATTCGCTGGTTCCGGCTACCTGGAGCCGCGCTCAAAATGAACGGACTTTTCTCAGTGCAGGAAAAGTCCGTTCATTTCAAAAGTACGGCGGACTAGCACACACACGGTCGTATTGTCCGCCGGACTGCGAGTCCGGCGGACATATTTTGGTGCAAAACTACTTTCTTAGTCTGCCGGACCTTTGGGTAAAAAAAGTCCGCTGGAGTCCACACACGGGAGGATTGTCCGGCGGACTTTTCCACCGGATTGTTTGATCGTGTGTACACGGCATAAGAGAAACTATAAGACAAACTGATGTTTTATACCTTTGGAGAGCTTACAGTTTAATCAGTTATGTACATTAGGCAACACATACCCAAAAAAATGTCATCAAAGTACGCAGGGTGTATGTAGAAAACCTTGTCTTTCTGCCCCACTGCCGCTCCTCCATTCAGCTATATCTGTCAAATACAGCAGCTGTAGAAGCTGCTACTGTCAAAAAACAAACTTTCTTACACAGTCTTAACCATTTGCTGCCAAATCACATACCTGTACGCCATTGGTTTCAAGTGGTTGTACTGGGGTGATGCCTGCAGCTACAGGCATCACCCCAGTTCCATTTTTAGAGCCAGCTTTCTTGTAATAACAAACAATGCGGTTAAGCAGCCACTTGCTGTTATTACAAGCAGTGGACGGGGACGTCCCCAACCCTCACCTTTTTTGGCTCGCCCAGACTCTCCCGTCCCACCTGGAGACCCGAGCCACCAGCCGGTACATCTTGGATGTAGTAACCTGGAAGTGACGTTGTAACGCCAGCCATCAACGCCATATTTTAAAAGTCCAAAGTATTCAAAAACTAGTTTTGAATACTTGCAAGTGCGGAGGAGGGGTTTGGCAATAAAAGTGATCAGATTTTTTTTTTTTAAGTGACAGTGTAAAAAAAATATGTATTAATTAGGAAAAAAAAAATGTAAAGCGTCTTATCCCTTCGTACGTAAGTCGCGGCTGCAAATGTAAAGTGTTAAACCACACATGTGTGGTATTGCCGCAATTGTTAGAGCAAGAGCAATATTTCTAGTGTAAGACCTCCTCTGTAACTCTAAACAGGTAACCATTACATTTTTTTAAAGCGTCACCTATTGATATTTTTAATTACTGTCGTTTGTCGCCACTCCACGAGTGAGAGCAATTTTAAAGCATGACCTGTTAGGTATCTATTTACTCAGCATAACATCATATTTCCGTTTATACAAAAAAAATGGGCTAACTTTACTGTTTATTTATTTTTTAATTCGTTTAATTTTTTTTTTTCCCCAAAAATTGCATTTGAAAGACTGCTGCGCAAATACAGTGCGACATAAAATATTGCAATGACTGCTATTTTATTCTCTATGGTCTCTGCTAAAAAATATATAGATAATGTTTGGGAGTTCTAGATAATTTTCTAGATAATTTTCTAGCAAAAAATATTTATTTTAACTTGTAAACAACAAATGTCAGAAATAGGCCCGAACTAAACTTTTCTGAACACCATGAACTGAACACACTATTTCATTAATTTGTAATATTCAAAGCAAATGGTATTTTGTTGAGAATCCCCTTTGAAAAACACCCCCTACCATTTCTAGCGACAATCATTTCAAGTAAGGGCAGATGATTCATGTAGAATTTACTTCCTGGAATCCATCTGCCCTTACCACAGACATGCAGACAGGCATGTTAGTGGAGAAAGCCCCTCCTCCTCCTTCAGGCAAAAGAACAAAAAAATGCCCATGAAGACCCCTGGGATGTATGACATCACTTTGGCCAAGACCAGGAAACAGGATATGTAAAATTTTTTTTTTTAAAACAAGTAAATGAGTAAATATTAATAATAGTTAATAAACATTGTTTTGATGAGTTTTAACCTGCATATGATATCAATTAAAAGAGAAGTCCAGCCTGAGCTCGTTTGGCTGTACTTCTCCTATGGGTCACAGGAGTGCACTTCGTTTTGTGCTCCTGTGACCCGTGCTGATGTCACGGATGCCAGTCCAGGTACCTTGTCATCCCAACCACGGAGTCTGGATCCACCAGGTACCTGGACTGACACATGGCTTGGCCTCTTAGGGAGCGGCTGAATGCCTGAGCTCATCGCCCCCGCCCCTCCACAGTCCAGCACTCCAGTGAGCGAAGAGGAGGAAGAGCAGTGAGCCGCGGACTGACAGATTTGCTCTCAGAGCTCTGAAAATGAGTGATCCGCGATGTTCGATCGCTTGGTTCTCGGTGCAGGGGTGCCAGGGGACAGATGCAGCATTGGGCACCACCACCCCCTCCCTTTACCTTGTACCACCACCCCCTCCCTTTAGAATGTAAGCTCTACGAGCAGGGCCCTCCTGTACCTTTTGTATTGTACTGTAATTGTGTTGTCCCCCCTATACATTGTAAAGCGCTGCGTAAACTGTTGGCGCTATATAAATTGTGTATAATAATAATAATAATAATCCACCTAGGTAAGTATGATTCTGGAAAAAAATGTATCCTTTACTTCTCTTTTAAAGCAATTGAGCATGTTTTAAAATAAAATGTGATCCCATTTAACCCCTAATTAACCATTAGCTTACTCTAAGCAGCCTAATGAACCCTTTCTTCCCCCTTCTCCCCTATTATTTTTTTGGCATTTTTTTTGTTCTAGTTTTCCAGCCATTAATATTTAATTAATTAATTATTAAAAAGCCTTGTTGTGCCAATATACTGGAACATATATATATATATATATATATATATATATATATATATATATATATATATATATATATATATATATTATACACACATATATAAATATAAATATATAAATAAATATATATATATATATATATATATAAAATCCCTTGATCATTCAATTTCACAAATTCTAGAATTCTAGCGATGAACACATAGCACCTTTGAGGACACATTGCACGATGTACACGCTTTTTTCTTTCACTGCTTACACTGCCTGTAACAAAATCTGTGAGTGGAGGAGAGTCTGATTAGTGACAAGATTCCTTCCTCCATTCATAGATTCTGTTACAGGCAGTATACTCTGTGAAATAACTTTTCTGAATGGAGGAGAGGGCAAGAAGGGGTATGTCTCTCTCCGATCATCTTTTGTCCTGCTTAACCCAGAGAGACTCAAAGCTGTTAACCCCCACAGTACCGGAAGAGGACAGTGGTGAGGGACTTACCTCTGCTACAATCACATAATGGGTTCCAGTGTTATAATAAGCACCGTACACCCACCATCTCTTAACAAGGATAACTGTCCCCCCTTCTCCAGTAAAATATATCTGTTCCCCTGTACAATAAATCTAAACTCATTGCCAACATTTCCACATGACAGAGATTGACGCTCTGTGAAAACTGCTGTGAAAGGCAGCAGTAACCTACAGGAGATTCAGGACAAGGCTTCTCCACATTGTCTACAAGCAGAATATTATTAGCATGGTTGCATGAAAAAAATGTTTACATTTTAATTGGTTAAATAAATCATAGGTGGCTGCCAGGCCCTTCCTCCATTTTTTTTTCCACCTCAGCTGGCTTGCTATTTTTCACTTTTTTGTAATTTAGCATTATGTTTTATTTACAGTTTTGAAAGTACAGGGCCTGTAGAATAAAACAAATGGTGTTACTGATGTTTTACGTCCCTTAATTGAGCCCCTATTGCTCAAATTTTAATCAAAACTATAATTTTCACTAACAAAAAAATAAAATCATAATTAGCGCACACAAATACAACATAACTTCTACAATTCTTAAAGATAAAACTGTATTGCTGTTACTAAACAATAAATACGGAGGAGGATCGCATCCTTTCTTAAAGTTCTCTTTGCTCCCCCACCTCGCTGTTACAGCTGCTTGCTGTGTACAGCTGCATTATTATTAATTCCTGACAAGCAGCTGCCGCAGCATTGGGGAGCCATGTAAGTGTTAGGAATGATGGTGATAGGTGGCTTGTTAGCAGCCATCACATTAAGTTGTCACTACAGGGAGTCTTGATCATCAGGTGGCTTTGAGTTGTCAGCTGCTAAAGCAAGGTTTCTCAACCAGGGTTCCTCCCAGTGGTGATGCGTCCATAAGGGCGCACAGGCGCCACCCCCTCTCTCCAGCCCCCTCTATGACCAATGGATAGATTCATGCGTAGCATGAATCTATCCATAGCCACCGCTGCCACCCCCTTTCAGGCACCGGGCCCCTTTTTGGGCACCGGACATCTGAATTACAGCGACGGGGGTGTTTTTGAAGCACCTGATTAGAGCCATAGTGGTTTACTTACTAAAGGAAAATCCACTTTGCACTAAAAGTGCACTACAGCTGTACTTGGGAGTGCAGTCGCTGTAGATCTGAGGGGGACATGCAAAATAAAAACCAGCATTTTTGCTTGTACATGATTGGATGATAAAATCAGCAGAGCTTCCCTCATTTCAGATCTTCCCCTCAGATTTATAGCAACTGCACTTCCAAGTGTACTTACAGTGCACTTTTAGTGCAGAGTGGATTTGCCTTTAGTAAACCAACCCTATAGGCTCTAACAGGCGTCAAAAATGTGATCTGTGAGCGACATGCTTGGCGCTTGCAATTCACCCAGGTGTGTTAGAACAGTGAATTAATATTCACTTTCCTAACACTGAACCACCTCTCTGCCAATCTGGTTCTCGGGTCTGTTACCCGTCACCTAATAGGCTGAAACGACAGACGGTGTGATTGGATGCTAGATGGAGAGGATAGGAGGAGAGAATGGGAGGGAACGCATGAAGGACACCGCAGGGGGAGGCACATTAGTGGCATTCAATGTCACAATGGCAGCATTTGATGGGCACAGTGGCAGCTTTTGATGGGCACAGTGGCTACATTTGATGGCAGAGTTGGCAGCATTTGATAAGCACAGTGGCTGCATTTGATGGGCACAGTGGCAGCATTTGATGGGCACAGTGGCTGCAATTGATGAGCACAGTGGCTGCAATTGATGGGCACAGTGTCTGCAATTGATGGGCACAGTGGCTGCATTTGATGGTACAGTGGCTGCAATTGATGGGCACAGTGGCTGCATTTGATGGGCACAGTGAGGCTGCAATTTGTTTGCACCCCCCCCCCCCCAAAAAAAATTTGAGCACCAGCCGCCAGAAGTTGCTAGGCGCTCCTTGAGCAATGAACAATTTCTTCCTCTCAGATAAGCCCTCAATGCTCTTTTTAGCTATCTGTAAGTGGGTATTTCTTCCCAATGACCACAAATGTAAGGAGCATTCTTCCCACTGATTATCATACTAATGTACTTTATCATAAGTTGTAGATATAGTCATTTTAGCAGGTGTTCCCTGAGACCAGAAAATTATTTCAAGGGTTCTTCTGTGATAAAAAGGTTGAGAAAGACTGTGCTAAAGCAACCATAAACATACAGCTTCTGAAATGGCCATGGACATAAGGGTTACCAAGCTGGCCAGCTAGAAGCAGTTTTATTCTGATGTAACCCTTACTTCCATGGCAATGAAAGGTTTAAAACTGAGAACAAGATTTTAACAACATTAACTACTTGCCATGCTAATTGAGGCAAAGAGCCAATCAGCGGCTCTTTACCACGTGATCAGCTGTGTCCAATCACAGCTGATCATGGATGTAAACAGAAGCCAGTTATCGGTACTCCTTTCCTCGCGCTGACAGCGTGAGGAGAGGAGAAGAGAGCTGATAACCGGCTTGTATAAAGCAGAAGTCTCCAAGCTATGGCCCTTCAGTTGTTCAGGAACTACAATTCCCATCATGCCTAGTAATGTCTGTGAATGTCAGAGCTTCACAATGCCTCATGGGACATGCAGTTATGCAACAGCTAGAGGTGGGTTTGGAGATCCCTGTGTAAAAGGGACATGTACACTTATAATCCGGACACTGATTATCAGTGTCCAGATTATCTGTGAAGTCCCAACAGTGCCCGCCAGTGCTGCCAATGAGTATCCACCAGTGCTGCCAATCAGTACCCACCAGTAATGCCAATCAGTGCCCATCAGTGCTGCCAATCAGTAACCATCAGTGCCTCCTCATCGGTGTCACCTATCAGTGCCACCGATTAGTGCCACCTATCAGTGCCGTCTGTTAGTGCCCATCAATTCTGCCTAATAGTGCGCATCAGTGCCACCTATCAGTGCCCATCAGTGCTGCCTATCAGTGCCCATTACTGCTGCCTATCAGTGCCCATCAGTGTCATCTAGGTGTGCCGCCTATCAGTGCCACCTATCAGTGCTGTCTATCAGTACATTAGTGCGGCCTTTCAATGCCCTCAGTTCCGCCTACCAGTGCCCATCAGTGCTGCCTATCAGTGCTACCTCACCAGTGCCTCCTCATTAGTGCCCACCTGTGCCACCTCATCAGTGCCTATCAATGCAATCAGTGCAGCCTAACAGTGCCCATCAGTGCCACCTCATCAGTGCATATCAGTGAAGGAGAAAAATGTATTGTTTTCAAAATTTTATAACAAACTATGAAAAAGTTTTTTTTGTTTTTTTTCTGAATTTTTGGTCTTAATTTGTTTATTTAGCAAAAAGTAGAAAACAAAACAAAAAAACAGTGATGATTAAATACCCCTAAAATAAATCTCTATTTGTGTGAAATAAATTATATTTTTTTTCTTTGAGTACAATGTTGCATGACTGTGCAATTGTCATTCAAAGTGTAGCAACAGTGAAAGCTGAAAATTGGCCTGGGCAGGAAGGGGGTAAAAATTACCAGTAGGCAAGTGGTTAAAGCTAAACCCCAGGTACAAAAACCTTTTAATTCACTTAAATACATTCCTTAAAGTGGTTGTACAACCACTTTTACCTACAGGTAAGCCTATATTAAGGCTTACCTGTAGGTGCTGGAAATATCTCCTAAACCTCCATGGTTTAGGAGATATTTACAATAAAGCCGCACACCGATGTCTACAGCGCTTTAGAAAGGACAGACCGTGCCGTTTCTAAAGGGGTTATGCCGTGACTGGGCTCCCGCGTGCATGCGCAGGGGTGACGTCACGTGACTCCGGTCAGTCACAGAGCCGGAGTTCGTAGTCCCGGAAGGAAGAGGGGTGAAGATGGATGCTCGCTGCTAGTGGGGACGGCGGCAACATCGCAGGCTTCGGTTTCAGGTAAGTGACACATAATAGGCTATTATGCGATGCACAGTAGCCCATTATGTTTTACCTTTGCAGGGAAATAAAGAGGAAGTAAAACCCATCAGGGTTTACTTCCTCTTTAAAAGATACAACATACACAGATCCATTTTGTGTGCCTTTGCAAACCCTGTTATTACCCTTTTTCATCTCTGTGCCACACATGGCCTTTGCAGGGAGCAGAGCTCTGGGAGGGACTCTGCATGTTCCAGGCTGCCTACAGGTAACTAGAGAAGGGACGGAGACAGGACCAGTCACCCTGTACAAGGAGAGAGAGCAGCAGTGGCCAGGTCTTTATTAGAGGAAGCTCCTGCAAAATTTGTACAGCCCTGGAAGAGATACACACAGCACACCAGATTCAAGGAAGAATACACAGGCCTCTTGTATTTAGACAACATTTGCTTATCCCAAAGTTCAGATTTAATTTACAAAATGGATTGTGAAACAATTTTATACAGTATGCCCTGCCAATTTTTTAAACTGAAGCTAGAGGTGTACTTAAAGTGGAATTTTTTTTTTGGACCAAGGTTAGTGGCAAGGATAACAAGCTTTCATTCAGTTTGCAGTCTCTGTCAGAACTGAAAGTAGACCTCCTGACAGACAAATATAGATATCTATCTCTGAGGCCAATAAGGGAAATCTACAGTAAATAGCAAGAACGTTATGAAATAAAAGGGAAGTGTCTAAAATTCTCTCCAAAGGAAGGCAATTTACCAAGTCTTTTCATCTGTTTTTTAGATAAACATCTGATTGTAAAGTTTGTAATTACAGTGCCTTGCAAAAGTATTCACCCCCTTGGCATTTTCTGTGTTTTGTTGCCTCACAACCTGGAATTAACATGGATTGTTTGAGGATTTGCATCATTTAATTTACAGAACATGCCCACAACTTTGAAGATTTTTTTTCTTTATTGTGAAGCAAACAACAAATAGGACAAAATAACAGAAAAAGTCAATGTGCAGAACTAGTCACCCCCCTAAAGTCAATACTTTGTAGAGCCATTTTTTGCGGCTATCACAGCTCCAAGTCGCTTTGGATAAGTCTTTATGCTGGCGCTTTATGCTTGCCACATCTTACCACTGGGGTTTTTGCCCATTCCTCCTTGCAAAATCAAGTTGGATGGTTTGCGCAAAAGGATCTGGCAGGATTTTCTGTGCATCCAGGAGGTGTACTTTTCCAGATAAATAAAACAAATGCCACCACAGCTAAACCTGACTATACTTTGGTCGAATTTTGGCAGGTTCTAAATGAACTGGCCAAACTTTACTTCATGGTGACCCTGTCAGCCCCCTCCTGCTCAACATCCTTCAATTGAAAAATGAAATGAGTTGAGTGGACCAGGTTTACATTTAATCTCTTATTTATCAATTAAAGATGCTTTCTGTAAGTAACAATGCATAGTGTTCTGTGGCTGGTTAAAGGGAAACCCTTGCCTCATTTTACCTAAAGCACAGAGAGCATGTCTTCAGATCAGGACTGAGAACACAAAGCACTGGGGACCCCTGCAGATTGTATTCTGCATTCCAGAATTGGCTTTAGGGAATTACAGCATCTCACAAAAGTGAGTACACCCCTCACATTTTTGTAAATATTTTATTATACCTATCTTTTCATGTGACAACACTGAAGAAATGACACTTTGCTACAATGTAAAGTAGTGAGTGTACAGCTTGTATAACAGTGTAAATCTGCTGTTCCCTCAAAATAACTCAACACACAGCCATTAATGTCTAAACCACTGGCAACAAAAGTGAGTACACCCCTAAGGGAAAATTTCCAAATTCAGCCCAAAGTGTCAATATTATGTGTGGCCACCATTATTTTCCAGCACTGCCTTAACCCTCTTGGGCATGAAGTTCACCAGAGCTTCACAGGTTGCCACTGGAGTCCTCCTCTACTCCTCCATGACAACATAATGGAGCTGCTGGATGTTAGAGACCTCCACCTTCCATTTGAAGATGCCCCACAGATGCTCAATAGGGTTTAGGTCTGATATGCTTGGCCAGTCCATCACCTTTAACCTCAGCTTGTTTAGCAAGGCAGTGGTCGTCTTGGAGGTGTGTGTTTGGAGTCGTTATCATGTTGGAATACTGCCCTGCGGCTCAGTCTCTGAAGGGAGGGGATCAAGCTCTGCTTCAGTATGCCACAGTACATGTTGGACTTCATTAACTGGCAGGCTGACCCCCCACCCCTTCAACTTCTGCAGCAATGCTGGCAGCACTCATATGTCAATTTCCCAAAGACAACCTCTGGATATGATGCTGAGAATGTGCACTCAACTTCTTTGGTCGACCATGGCGAGGCCTGTTCTGAGTGGAACCTGTCCTGTTAAACCGCTGTATAGTCTTGGCCACCATGCTGAAGCTCAGTTTCAGGGTCTTGGCAATCTTCTTATAGCCTAGGCCATCTTTATGTAGAGCAACAGTTCTTTTTTTTCAGATCCTCAGGGAGTTCTTTGCCATGATGTGCCATGTTGAACTTCCAGTGACCAGTATGAGAGAGTGAGAGCGATAACACTAAATTTAGCACACCTGCTCCGCATTCACACCTGAGACCTTGTAGCACTAATGAATCACATCGGGGAGGGAAAATGGCTAATTGGGCCCAATTTGAACATTTTCACTTAGGGGTATATTCACTTTTGTTGCCAGTAGTTTAGACATTAATGGCCGTGTGTTGAGTTGTTTTGAGGGGACAGCAAATTTACACTGTTATACAAGCTGTACACTCAATACTTTACATTGTAGCAAAGTGTCATTTCTTCAGTGTTGTCACCATGGGCGTCCGCAAATACGGGCAAGGTGGGGCAGTTGCCCCCCCCCCCCCCCCTGGAATCATTAGGTGTTGTTGGCTACTTGGCTGTGTCACCTGGCTGTGTGCTGTGTTTAATGTCCGCAGCGACCGCTCTGCAATCGCTGCCGCCACAGACTTTTTTCCTACATCTGTCACCATTTCTCTGCTGGCTGCTCCCTGCTGTTTTCACTGTCCAGTGTACACCGCTCCGCAGGGCAGCCTTTCCACTCCTCCTCTTCATTGATTGGCTGCCTGTGTAGTGTAGGTGTGTCACTCACACTCACATCGTGTTGTTGTGGATCCGCCCACTCAAGCTGCCAACAAACCGAGTGATATGCTGGCCTGACACTGGCATTCTGTGAGCTGCCCAGTTACTGTATATTCTGCTACCTGCTGTGCTGTGCCTGTGCATGCCTAGGCAACAAGAACAGCAAGAAACCACAGGTAACATCAGTTAGCATGATCCCAGTGCTCTCCACTCCCCCCGTTCACCCCCCAGTGCTTTCCCCCTGTTCTCCCCCCCACAGTGATCTCCACTCCCCCCAGTGCTCTCCCCCTTGTCCCCCCCCCCAGTGCTCTCCTCCACCACACTCTCCTGCAACCCACCCCACAGTTTTCTCCTCCTCTGTTCTTGCTGCCCCCCCCTGCTCTCCAGCTCTCCCCATCCTTCTCTAGCCACCATCCCAGTGCTCTCCCCCCCTGTTCCCCCCCAGTGCTCTCCCCCCCTGTTCCCCCTCAGTGCTCTCCCCCCCTGTTCCCCCCCAGTGCTCTCCCCCCCTGCTCCCCCCCAGTGCTCTCCACTCCGCCCAGTGCTCCCCCCTTGTTCTCCCCACCACAGTGATCTCCACTCCCCCCCAGTCCTCTCCCCTCCGTGCTCTCCCCCGTACTCCTCCCTGTTCCCCCCCCAGTGCTCTCCCCCAGTGCTCTCCCCCACTGTTCTTTCTCCCCCCAGTGCTCTCACCCCCCCAGTGCTCTCCTCTCCCCCCAGTGCTCCCTCCCTGTTCTTTCTCCCCCCAGTGCTCTCCAATTCCCCAGTGCTCTCCCCCCTGTTCTTTCTCCCCCCAGTGCTCTTCAGCTCTCCCCATCACTCTCCAGCCCCCACCCCATTGCTCCCCAGCCCCCCATTCTCCCCACCCCTGTTCTTTCTTCCCCCTGGTGCACTCCAGCCCCCCCAGTGCTCTCTACCCTCCGTGCTCTCCACTCCTGTTCTTTTTGGCTCCCCCAGCACTCTCCACTCCCCACCCCTGTACTCTCCACTCCCCCTGCATTTTGCCCCCACCCATGTGCTCTCCACCCCCCATAGTGCTCTCCAGTCCCCCGTGCTTTCCACCCCTGTTCTTTCTGGCCCCCACTGGTGCTCTTAAGCTCCCCCCATTGCTCTCCACTCCCCCCTGCTCTTTGTACCCCCCAGTACTCTCCAGCCCCCATGCTCTCCACCCCTGTTTTTCTGCCCCCTCAGTGCTCTTCACCACCCCACACTCTTAGCCACCCCAGTGCTCTCAGCCTACCGTACTCTCTACCCCTGTTCTTATTGCCCCCCCCCCAGTGCTCTCAAGTCCCCCCCCCCAGCGCTCTCCGCTCCCCACCCCTGTGATCTCCACTCTCCCTCGCTCTTTGCCCTCACCCATGTGTTCTCCAACCCTGCCAGTACTCTTTGCTCCCCCTTCTCTCCAACTCCCACCCAGTGCTCTCCACTTCCCCAGGACCAGAGGACAGGCTGACTGGGGCCAGAAAATGAGGACGGCTGAAGGTGCAGGTGGCCAGGGACCACTTCATCTCACAGCAGACAGATCCTCTGGAAGGAGCACCGTCCCCATCCAAAACGAGAACAGACCCAGCCTGCTGCTGTCCGTCATGGATATCCTGCTGACATGCAAGGTACCGTACCGAGCATCAACAACACACCTTCCCACAGACAGGGACTGCAGATTGGGACATGGGGCACAGGAGGGGCTGCAATGATGGGCACAGTGAGACTGCATTCACAGCACAGTAAAGCTGCATTTGATGGACACAGTGAGGCTGAATTTGATGGCCACAGTGAGGCTGCATTTGATGGACACAATGAGGCTGCATTGGTGGGCATAGTGAGGCTGCATTGGTGGGCACAGTGAGGCTGCATTGGTGGGCACAGTGAGGCTGCATTTGATGGGCACTGGTGAGGCTGCATTAAACTCTTGCATCAAGTCTGCAGTCTCTGACCATCTCCTGTAGCATGTCTGCAGTCTCTGAGGGAGTCTGGAGAGGAGTCAAGAGTGGGAGCACCGCCGGGATGGGGGTCATGGGAGAAGTCAGACTTGTGTGGACTGTGGACAGGAGACTATAGGATAAAACGAGAGCCACCAAGCTGGAGCCGACTGACTGAGCCCTGCACAGTGCACCTGAGAGGAGGTCAGTGAAAGCACCGCCAGGCCAGTCGGGGGCGGGGAGTGACTGATGTAAGGGGGGAGTGAATACGATAATGTAAGAGGCACTGATATAAAGGGTTTCCTCCTTATATTATTAGAGTATTCTTTCTGCAGAAGGGTGTCCCCCCCCCCCACGTTCTGAGTTTCTGGGGTGCCCCTTGATGATTGATCACTTACCACTATTAACTGGAATTTGAATATATATATATATATATATATGTGTATATATATAAAGCCCTATGTGATTTAATATCTATATCTAATACTCTCTTCATCAAATGTGCTTTAAAATGTATGGTTTTCCCTTTCATGAACAAGAAAATAATGACGTTATGCTGCTGGGCTGGTAAAATAATGCTGTGAGGCTGGTATGAAATTTTTTCCAGGGCTGGTTTTTGAAAGCATAGGTGTCCGCAGGGTTACTCAGGTGGCTGCGTACCATGCCCATCTAGCCTAGACAATGTACATCTTTTTACATTGCAATACATCTGTTGTTTCCATATTTTTATCTTGATGAAAACAGCCTATACAGTGACAGTATGAGATCAAAATATGGCCACAACAGATGTATTGCAATGTAAAAAGATGTACATTCTCTATGCTATATGGGCATGGAACACAGCCGCCAGAGTAACTTCCAATACAAAGTGAAGATGAATTATCTCTTATATAACACATATGTATTACCAGTGGAAAGATTTTTATGAGATTGTCGAAAAGGGGCGGAGCATGAGCGGCCTTAAAAGGGTCCCCCCCTTGGAAAAAGTTCTGCGGATGCCCATGGTTGTCACATAAAAAGATATAATAAAATATTTACAAAAATGTGAGGGGTGTACTCACTTTTGTGAGATACTGTATATGGCTTGGGCAGGGTTCATGGAGGGATGGACAGTGTTCACTTAAACTTATGCAGAGGCATTGTGCAATTTGTGATATCTAGGGATTAAATAAGTGCAATGCATTATTGCAACTCCTTGCAGGTGTTGGATAAAGACTGTAAGTCAGAATAGTTGGATGCCTATGTTGTTCTCACTACTTGTTTAACTCCTTATCAGCTGCACATTTTGAAAATTTAGCATCCAATCAGATGCTCCTGCTTTTGGGGTATTTAAACAGGTGCAGGTGTTGGCTGTCAGAATACAATAGTCCAACGGGGGGGATTTGTCCATCTGCACACAGGTTCACCAGCTAGTCTGGCAGAAGCCAGCTGAACGGCCAGCTTCTGTCTAATGGGCATGCTGGAATCAGCATCCGATCAGCATTGGCAGCCAATAGCTGCAAGCACTGACTGGTGTGTTCTGACGGGGGGGGGGGGGGGGGGAGCTTAAATTGATTGTAAACGATGACCTTGTAAATAACCTATTTAGTTTGAAATAGAATTGAATGACAAAACATTTGTACATAGATATAAAAAAAATTATAAATATATTTTTTCTCTTTTTTATAAGTGATCACATTCCCTCTGTTCTCAGCTGCAAATGGGGGGTGGGGGGAGAAGAAGCATCACACTGAGCTTCCAAGTAAATGGCTGTACGGGGGGGAGGGGGGTCTGATCACTGGAGGAAAGCTGGCTGAGCTCCCAACATAGCTAGAGAACTGACCATAGTGTGTTTTTCTGCTTAGTGTGGTCAGTTTTTAATAGGAAAGCAGAGGGACTGGCAGGAATACCAGGGACTTCACACAAAGGAAGCAATACAAAGAGAACAGGATACTTTTTCATACAAGTACATGGTATGGCAGGCACATATCAGGAATATGAAGTGTTGGGGTAACAAACACTTTAAGTACAGGTAAGCTACAATATATTCAGTTTTTATTGTTGGATTTAGATAAACTTTAAATGCCCACAAAGCTTCTAGTAACCAGAGATGATGGGATCCAGACTGGTTTTGGGTCACGTACATTAAATTACAGTAGGACCAGTCTTTTTTTGATCAAGGGTGAACAAGGCATGCCTTTTTGCTCAAAATAAGATAGTTTCGACTCTCTACTGTTGTTGTTTCTATTACAAAATCCCAACATAAATAGTAAATGAGAAAAAAACATAGTTTGTTAATCCTTGCTGACATCCAATCTATTCAAATTACTTTTAACCACTTCTGACTCTTGTACCTTTGTACAGACCCAAGGAATTTTTTACATTTACACAATGGGCCTGTTAATTCTGAAATAACTTTGTCATTACTTGAGATAACAAAGGTGTCCGTTTATGAAGCAATGATCAGTGGAGATCCAGAGGATCGCCGCTGATCACAGCCCATAAACAGTATATAAACCAGAGATAATCGGGGGAGAAGTGTTTGAACTTGTTCTCCCGCCGATTATCTCCGCACATGGAGAATCCACATAGACTGACACAGTAACGGTCACTTTATGAAGCTGCGATCTCAGCGCTTCACTTGTGATCTGTGTCAGAATTCACACGCCCCGATTCACCAACTCAGAGGTGGAGAACCGGGGTAGTGAAGAGGGAATCGGGGGGATCTGAGGAGGAAAGAGGAAGATAATTAACTTCCTTATGCCTCGTTCAGACCCCCCAACACTGTAACCATGTCCCCCGTCAAATGTATGTGTATACATATATATACATATATATATATATAATGTGTATATGTATATATATATAATGTGTGTGTATATACATGTATATATAATGTCTGTGTGTGTATACATGTATATATTATGTAGGGGGACGCTTTATTTCACTAACATTAATCACACCGCGTGTCAGTGTATTGAGCTGTGATAATTTATCACTGCTTAATATATTGACATCTCTGTGTATCTGTGAATTTCTAGTACTGTAATCTCGTAAAGTCTCACGAGATTCCAGTATTAGCAGGGCCAGATTAACAGCATCATGGGCCTGGTGCTGAGGATTTTGGTGGGCCTTTTTACGGAAACAAAATGAAAATGCAAAAATGTTTTGCTAAAACAAATTAAATATACTCTCAACAGTAATATCAGCCGTGCAGCCTTTGAGCAGCAGCAACACCCCCAATACCACCTGCTATGCGGTCTCTCAACAGCAGCAACATAGGAGACCACATTTCCAAACTGCCATTCAGGGAGATCCCCCCCTTCCCCAAAAAAAAGAGGGGGGATGTAGTCTCGGGTTGATGGGGAAATAGGTGGCGGGGGGTGATTTTTCAGGCAAATGGCACTTGGCACTTAAAATCATCCTGACGCTATGCTTGATATGGCGTCGGGATGATCAAATTCCATTATTTCTATTACTACATTGTAATATATAGTGAAATAGTTCAACTCACCATGATGCATTATCAGTGGGAACCTGAGCTTGTCACTTCCCACCAGATGCAGTGTGTCGCTTGCCACCATTGCCTGCTGCCAGATGCCACCCGCAGCCTGCCACCAGATACAGTGTGCCACTTGCCATCAGCATGCCACCAGATACAGTGTGCCACTTGCCACCAGCAGCCTGTCACCAGATACAGTGTGCCACTGGCAGCCTGCCACCAGATACAGTGTGCCACTTGCCACCAGATACAGTGTGCCACCAGATACAGTGCCACTAGCAGCCTGCCACCAGATACAGTGTGCCACTTGCCACCAGCAACCTGACACCAGATACGGTGTGCCACTTGTCACAAGCAGCATGCCAGATAGTGTGCCACTTGCTACCAGCAGCATGCCACCAGATTAAAGCGGGATTCCACCCTAAAGTGGAACCTCCGCTGATCGGAACCCCCCCCCCTCCGGTGTCACAATTGACACCTTTCAGGGGGGAGGGGGGTGGAGATACCTGTCAAAGACAGGTATTTTCACCCACTTCCGGGCATAGACTCCCACGGGAGTCTATGCCATTTCCTGCCCTGCCGCGCTGTCTGCTGGGACACACACGGGTCCCAGTGACAGCGCGGAGATTTCCTATTGCGCGGCGCAGCTCGCGCATGCGCAGTAGGGAACCGGGAAGTGAAGCCGATTCGCTTTACTTCCTGATTCCCTCACCTCGAATGGCGGCGGCAGCAGCCGAGGCACGAGCGGTCGATCGGCCTCGGCATCGCTGGAACCCGGGACAGGTGAGTGTCCATTTATTAAAAGTCAGCAGCTGTAGTATTTATAGCTGCTGGCTTTTAATATTTTTTTTGGGGCGGAATCCCTCTTTAAGTGTGCCACTTGCCACCAGCAGTCTGCCACCAGATACAGTGTACCACTTGTCACAAGCAGCCTGCCACCAGATAGTGTGCCACTTGCCACCAGCAGCCTGCCACCAGCAGCATGCCACTTGCCACCAGCAACCTGCCACCAGATACGGTGTGCCACTTGTCACAAGCAGCATGCCAGATAGTGTGCCACTTGCTACCAGCAGCATGCCACCAGATACAGTGTGCCACTTGCCAACAGCAGCCTGCCACCAGTTACAGTGTGCCACTTGCCACAAGCAGCCTGCCACCAGTTACAGTGTGCCACTTGCCACAAGCAGCCTGCCACCAGTTACAGTGTGCCACTTGTCACAAGCAGCATGCCAGATATAGTGTGCCACTTGCCACAAGCAGCATGCCAGATACAGGGTGACACTTGCCACCAGCAGCATGTCACCAGATACAGTGTGCCACTTGCCACAAGCAGCCTTCCACCAGATACAGTGTGCCACTTGCCACAAGCCGCCTTCCACCAGATACAGTGTGCCACTTGCCACAAGCCGCCTTCCACCAGATACAGTGTGCCACTTGCCACAAGCAGCCTGCCACCAGATACAGTGTGCTACTTGCCATCAGCAGCCTGCCACCAGCAGCAGTGTACCACCAGATACAGTGTGCCACTTGCCACAAGCAGCATGCCAGATACAGTGTACCACTTGACACAAGCAACATGCCACCAGATACAGTGTGCCATTTGCCACAAGCAGCCTGCCATCAGATACAGTGTGCCACTTCCCACAAGCAGCATGCCAGATACAATGTGCCACTTGCCACCAGCAGAATGTCACCAGATACAGTGTGCCACTTACCACCAGCAGCCTGTCACCAGATACAGTGTGCCACTTGCCACCAGCAGTGTGCCACCAGATACAGTGTGCCACTTGCCACCAGCAGTGTGCCATCAGCAGCCTTCCACCAGCAGCAGTGTGCCACCAGCAGCCTTCCACAAGATAGTGTGCTACTTGCCATCAGCAGCCTGCCACCAGATACAGTGTGCCACTTGCCACCAGCATGCAACCAGATACAGTGTGCCACTCGCCACCCACAGCCTGTCACCAGATACAGTGTGCCACTTACCACCAGCAGCCTGCCACTGCCTCCAAGACTCTGCCCAGATGGATAGAAGAGACAGGGCCTGCATAGTCAATCAAATCCCTGGAGCCCCCACCCCTCCTGAGCTGGGATGGTATGGCTGTATGTATGTATGCCAGGAGTTTTGTTTAGACCAAGTTGTACAGGGTTGTGTGTGCAAGCTTTTGGGCTCACACTGGTGTGCTGCAGTTGGCTGCACTGCTCATGTATCTGCAGTTTTAGCTGCAGTCCTATTGATTTATATCAGGTTGCAGGTTTTTGCTGCATTTTCTGACAGTGCGCCAAAGATGCAGCATGCAGGAATTTTGGTGCGCTTTCAGAAAATGCAGAAAAAACAAACAACCTAATAGAAATCTATAGGACTGGGGGTAAAACGCAGGAAAACTGTGGATACACCAGCAATGGGCCAAAACACAGCAAATCAGTGTGAACCACCTAAAAGCACAAGGGACCACCAAGCACTGCCACAGGCTGATGACACAATTCTAAACACTTTGGCTGCAGTTATAACAGCTACTGCTGGTGAAAAAAGTTAAAAACGAGGGAAAGGGATATAAGAAACCAGTCACTGAGCTCACATGTGGACGGTCCTTGGAGGCTGATCACTCAGAGATATCCTGTTCACCTTCTATCTGCCGGTGTTTCCCACCCACACGGCTCCTTCACTGCACAGACTTCACAGAGGGGGAGGGGAAAGGCAGAGCCGACTCAGCCTCTCCCATTTGTGTAGGGGGGAACTGTGCACTGTGACATTGTAATAACCACAGTGAGCAAACACAGATGCAGCCAGACACCCCTACATTTACACACACTTCTCCTGTCCCATAGAAGTTTATGGACAGGAAAAAAAAATAAAAAATCGGGCTTATGCTGCTGGCTGGGTGGGCCTATTTTAAGGCAGGGGCCTGGAGCTGCAGCTCCATCAGCCCCTATGTTAATCCGGCCCTGAGTATTAGGGGCCGTTCTCCAGTGTTAGAAGCGTTTGTAGATCGCTTCACTCCTCCAAGGGTGAAGCGATCTACTCCGCTTCATATAGTGGCACACAGAGGAGAAAGATCTCCTATGTGAATGCCGGAGAATGAAGCAGTGAATAGATTTCACTGCTTCATAAAAGGACACCATAGTGACTTATACATTGTTTTTGTGGTGATAAATTGTTTACTTTTATTTTTTTTTGCAATATTGTCTTGAAAAAAATATTTTATTTTATAGTAACGTTTAGGCAAAACACATAACAAAATGAAAAAATAATATTTTGTTTTCTATTTTGAAAAGTGTTAGTTTTAAAAAAAAAAGTATTATTTTTTTTAATATTAGGTGAACCAATAGATGTCTTGAATAGTATCTGTGGTCCCACAGAGTACAATACAAATTCTGCATGTATAAAATGCTATGCGGTGTGGAGGGGTTGAGACAGCTACTATAGAACTTACCACATAAAGAACAATTTAAGAATGAAATTGAAAAAAAGGTCAAATATAATTAAAAGGTTTAAGGTTAATAAATAAAGTAAAAGTTTTTAAAATGAAAATCTGTACAAAAATACTAGTGCTATCTTCAAGCGGGGTAATCAATTTATAATTAGTTATGATTATAATATTTATACAGTATGCAAAGCACTGCACAAATCGATGACATTATATAAATACCTGTAATAAATAATAAATTAATAAATGTCCTATTTAAGAGGATCAAGAAGACGGCAGAAATTTGTGGTGTTAAAGAGGAAGTAAACCCTGATGAGTTTACTTCCTGCATAGTAGTCCATTATGTGTCACTTACCTGACACAGGAGCCAGCGAAGTCACCGCTGTCCCCTGTAGTCCGGAGCATCCATCTTCTCGGTGGATCTCGCTGCTCCGCCGCTGTCATTCGACAAAGCCGCGATGACGTCACTCCCGCACATGCGCACGGGAGCCGCCACTTGCGGCATATCTCCGTTGACCGCGGCGCGCTCAGTGCACCTGTGCGCCGCTGTCTACGGCACATGCGCTGTAGACAGCGGAGCCTGTCTTTCGGCAAATATCTCCTAAACCGTGTAGGTTTAGGAGATATTTCTTGGATCTACAGGTAAGCCTTAATCTAGGCTTACCTGTAGATCAAAGTTGGTTGTAAGGGTTTACAACCACTTTAATGCTGCTAGGTAGAAGTGATGCTTCAACTGGGAGATAATTGACCTTATTTATCAAATATTCTGAATGGAAAAACTGTCTTAAATTAGCTACTATAGGGAAATGCAGACTATCAGATATAAAGTTTCATCCTTAAATCAGATTTGAATCAGGCTCATAAAAGAAAGCACACTGCCAGAAATAGATATTCCCCTTTAGACAACTTGATAAGGAAAACCAGCTTTCTTATGAATTGGAGATGACCGCATTACATCCTAGCAGCTCCTCCTGACTTGTTCATTAAGCTGCCACCTTTCCTGCAGCACTGATCAGAGGAGGTAAGTAATACAGTGACACGAGTCCCCTGATCAGCATAGTGAGATCACAGCTGCTGGGGGCACACATGGCATAGGAAAGAGGGATATACATATACATCCACATGATGTATATTTGTCAGCGACTATGGATTTATGTCATGTATAGGACAGAGTGCATGTACACAAATTAAAAGACTTTCCTCCTTCTGTCATCAATAAGCAAGGATGGTGGGTATAATGAGAAATGATAGAAGGGGTAGTGTTAGCCTGTCTTGGATGCCAATAAAAGCAAGAATATAGGCAGTTTGCCAGAAAAATACTTTTATCATTGAGAAGTGTAAAAGAAAATAGAATGTTAGTTATTCCTGACAATGGGTATTGTGAATAATCTGAGAAGCGCACATACAGGCAGTGCAAAGATCAAGGGTATGATATGAAAAAATGCAGCATCCCATAGGAATCAACCAGGTTTCATCTTTTAACTCTTTAGATGAATTATTAAAAGATGTTAGCTGTAATATTGCATAGTGCTCTGTAGTTGGTTTTAGGGAATCCTCTGCCTGAGTTTAGCTGAGTTTAGAGAGCATTCAAACCCGGATTGAGAACAACAAAGGCTTCAGGGATCCCTGTAGTATTCTGCCTTCCATAATTGGCTTTCTGCCTTTCTGTGGAGAAAATTGAGTACTGTCCGTGATACTTTTTTCATTTGCACTAACATACAATGTTTCAGGACAAGCTTTCGGGGTATGTCCCCTTCTTCAAGGTCCAAGCAGTACTGATTCACAAATTGATAAGCAGAATGTTAAAAAAGAAAGAAAAAAAAAAACACATCTCTGAGGGAAAGGAGAGAGAGAGAAAAAAAAAAGAGAAAAACAAACACATACAAATCAATGGTAATAAAGATAGCATAAATAAATATGCATTTCTATGAGATGAAGAGGGTGGACAGGGTCACCTAAATCTATGCAGGGGCTTCCTGCTGCTAGCATTTAGGGACTACATAGGTACAATGCAATATTGCAAGCTCTTGGGTAAATACAGTGGAGTTGATATACTAAAGGCAAGTAAACTGTTCACTTTGCAAGGGAATTATCCCTAGAACTGATAGATACTGAGATGAAGCTTTGCTGACTTCCATCATTCAATCACGTGCAAGCAAAGAGTTTTTCTTTTTCTTGAATGTAATTGTGTATTCTTTACAAAGGGAAACCTTGTCATACTCACTAATTCCCGTGCAAAGTGTAACTTCCCCTGCAAAGTGAACAGCCTGTTTACCTTGTGAGTCAACTCCAGTGACTGGTATACATGGCATGGATACATACATAGTTACCACTTCTTTTCTGCAGCTACAGATACATGTGAGCACATATCACACCATAACTCATATAATTATATGTAGCACGTTTCAGAGTATACTATGATATATATATTTTTTTGTGAATATAATTTCTGGAGGAACAAGTTGGAAGAACACGGAGTGGAAGGAAGAAATCACAGACACTTGGGGTTACATAGTTAGTTAGTAAGGTTGAATAAAGACACCCCTCCATCCAGTTCAATCTGAGTGAGTGTGGGTGCATGTCCACGACCCATATACACTGTGTCTCATCAAGATGTCCATCTATTATTATTATTTATTTAAGGTACTCATATAGCACTGTAAATTTTTACACAGTGCTCCACACACACATTGGTCCCCACCCCCAAGGAGCCCACAATCCAAGGTCCCCAACCCACACCCATACACTAGGTACAATTTATTTTGGATAGAAGTCAATTAACCAATTAACCTACCAGCATGTCTTTGAAGTGTGGAAGGAAACCGGAGTACCCGAAGGAAACCCACACCGGCACAGGGAGAACATGCAAACTCCAGGCAGGTAGCATCATGGTTGGGATTTGAACCAGTGACCCCTTTTACTGCTAGGTGAGAGTGCTACCCACTACAACACCGTGCCGCCCAAAGTCTGTTATCAAGTTTTGTTTGACCCTCTGTCAGGGCTGGGCTTTTAGCCCTCTCTTCTCAGCACTCAAGTTGCTCAGCTGTTGGTTAATTGCTAGCATTCATCGTTCCACTGTGGCTCACCTGGTGATCATATCCTGCTTGTCACTCCAGCAGGGATGTGCGGTGAGGCCAGTGGCTGTTGAGGCACTGGCTAGCATCAGAGCCAGATACACACAGGTTACATACGCCGCGATCGTTAGAGCGAGAGCAATAATTCTAGCCAAGGCTTTAAGAGTCACCTCTTTTCTCCACCCCTACCCAGCTCTGAATAGCATTCCTTGGTTTCACCCCCCTACCTACCTCCCAGACCAGTACTGCCTTTTTTTTTTGGAGAATACAGAACCAAGAATAATTTTCTGGTGGTTCCATGTGTAATTTGTATGGAATTTGGTAATGCTCACAAGAAAAGTAGTAAAATAGATCCCCTGCAACCAGTAACAATAGAGCCCCCCGCCAGCATCAAAAGCTCCCACCCCAACAACAATGGACCACACGCAACAAAATTCGCCCCCAGCATCAACAGACTCCCTGGCAGCCAGCAACAATGGACCGCTCCCTCAACAGTAGATCTCTCCCAGCAACAGTTGACCCCCTGCAATATAAGACCCACCCCCAGCAAAAATAGGTCCCCCACCAGCAACAACAGACCTCCTCAGCAACAATAGATACCTAGTGCTGGAGGTGCATGAACTGTGTTCCCCCCACGTTCCTGCTGAAAAAAAGCCCTGATTCTAGCACTAGACGTCCTGTGTAACTCTAAACATGTAACCTGTAAAAAAATTTAAAGCGTCACCTATGGAGATTTTTAAATACTGAAGTTTGGCACCATTCCAGAAGTGTGCACATTTTTAAAGTGTGACATGCTAGGTGTCTATTTACTCAGCGTAACATAATTTTTCACATTATATACAAAAATTTCATTCATGAAACAGTTTTTTCCTCCCCCAAAAAAGTGTTTAAAAAATTGCTGTGCAAATACTGTGTGACATAAAAAGTTGCAACGGCCACCATTTTATTCCCTAGCGTGTCTGCTAAAACAATATAAATAATGTTTGGGGGTTCAGACTAATTTTCTAGCAAAAAAAATATGATTTTGACATGTAGGAGAGAAGTGTCAGCATTGGCCTGTGTGGCAAAGGGTTAAATACCATAAGTTAGTAATATACAAATAATTATTATATATTGTTTTTAAGGTTATTTACTATATTTTCAAAATCTGTACTCAAGCAAGTGGCTTAACGAACAAATTACTGAAGTTTGAACATATAACTTCCAACCAGTAATTTCACAGTAAATAGATAAATAATAAATTATTATGTTATAACATATAGCATATAAATATATGATTTAGCTTCAATATAACAGTACCTTTTCAAAGAATCATTTTCACAGAATCAGTGTGAGAAAAACATGGGATTGCGGGTAAATCTTATACTCATAAACACATGTTTTTTTTCTTGTAGGCTGGGCTGAAAGGGAGCATTTGGCTTTTAGACAAATCTATGACACTCCACTGCAGCATTTTTATTGGACTGCTAGGCTCCAAGCTGTTCATTGAGCTCAGTGCTTCTGACAAGAAGTGAGAGGCACTCTGAGCTCAACCTCCCAGTCTGCTGCAAACAGAGTTTGTCAGCTTGTATTTAAAGTGGCAGCTGTGAATTTAGCTTCTGACAGGCTGTGCAAGGAGCCCCATATCTCTGGAACCATAGGTCGTAGGAGCCCCAAACTTTTTACCAGTGGTAGGGTAGGACTTAGTCTCTGTGTCCCTAGGTCACCGAGCTACGATCCCTGAAGCTCAATTTTTTTTTCATGTTTATGGCAGGTGAGGCCCTGCCTCACCTGCCTCCCCTGACTGCACGCCCCTGCCCTCCAGCCTACGGCCAGTCCCTTCTGGCTATTTAAACTGCCTGGTTCATTTCTCCTATGCCTTCACCTTGGTCAAACATATCTGAAAACTCTCTGCTGTGTTCTTGTTGAAGACTTGCCTTGCTAACGTCCCTTCTGGTTCCTGATCCTGTCTGCTGCCTACTACGCTGATCTCTGGCTTCCTGATTTACTGGCTTGTTCTGACTACCCGCTTTGGCTACAGTACCCTACAATACCCGGCTATGACTTGACTATGTTTCCTTCTCGTATCATCTTGTACCATTTTTACCAGAAGAGTGGGGAACTGAGACCTTGTATCGATTATAGGGGTCTCAATTGCATCACGATTAAGAACGCCTATCCAATTATGTTGATTACGGAAATATTTGACTGCCTCAAGGGAGCAATGGTTTTCCTGAAGCTCGATCTGAGAGGGGCATACAGTCTCGTGAGGATCAAGGAGGGCGATGAATGGAAAACTGTGTTTAATACCAGGAAAGGAGCTGTTTGGTCTCTGCAACACTCCTGCGGTTTTTGAGGAATTCATCAACAAAATCCTCTGAGATATGTTGCAGCAATGTGTGGTGGTTTATCTCGACGATATTCTCATATATTCCAAATCCCTAGACAGCCACCACACAGATTTCTTCCATGTGCTACAGAAGCTGAGACTATAACCTGTATTGTAAGTTGAAGAAGTGTGAGTTCCATCGTGAACAGGTTAAATTTCTGGGTTATGTCATTTTTACTGCTGGTTTTTCGACTGACCCAAAGAAACTATCTGCAGTTCTACAGTGGCCTCGACCCATAGGTCTACGTCCCACAGAATTGGTCTCTGGATTCCATTAAAGCCTTTTGAGTATTTCAAGGCTGTCTTTGTTTCAGCTCCTGTGCTAGCACATCCTACGTTACCCTTCATTCTTAGGGTTGATGCATTGGAGACTGGAGTAGGAGCTCTTCTGTCTCAATGTCCTACCTCTGAGAGCGCTCTGCATCCTTGTGGCTATTTTTCTAAGAAATTGTCTCCTGCAGAGTGCAATTACGAGATTGGGGACAGAGAACTCTTAGCTATCATCTTAGCTCTTAAAGAATGGATCTCCTTGAAGGTACCACTGTGCCGGTCCTCATTTTGACTGACCATAAGAATCTCACATTCTTGTCTTCGGCTACACACTTATCTCCCAGGAGGAGAAAGAAGAATTACGTAGTCTCTTTCTTACCCGGTACTCAGAATGTAAGGGCTGACGCACTGTCGCAACAGTTTTCCTCCGCTTCCAAGATGGAGTCGGTTTCTGCTCCTGTGATACCTCTCGATCGTATTCTGGCCACTGTTCATACTAGTCTCACTTCACCTTTGGGTGACAGAATTCTTGCCACTCAGATCCATTCAACTGAGAAATCTGGTGACCGCTGCTTTGTCCCTGAGAATATCTGCACTACTTTGCTCCAGACTTACCATTTTCCCAAGGTAGCTGGCCACCCAGGGAAGAATCAACAAATTTGGGCTATTTCTCAGTAATTCTGGTACCCTAGTCTCTGTGCTTTTCATAGACGGTTTCATCTCAAACCTGGTGGCCCTCCGAATGGGAGGGGACGTTGAGAAGGGGGTATTGTCAGGGCTGGGCTCTTAGCCCTGCCTTCTCAGCACTCAGGTTCTTCAGCTGTCAGTTAACTGCCAGCACTCATTGTTCACCTGGTGATAATTTCCTGCTCGTCACTCCAGCCGACAGCCAGCCCCATCTGGCTATTTAAACTGCCTGGTTCATTTCTCCAGTGCCTTTGCCTTGGTCATACATATCTTGAATACTGCTTGGAGTATTGAATCCCC
Source organism: Lithobates pipiens (assembly GCF_037356315.1). Taxonomy (NCBI): domain Eukaryota; kingdom Metazoa; phylum Chordata; class Amphibia; order Anura; family Ranidae; genus Lithobates; species Lithobates pipiens. The sequence goes on along the minus strand of NW_027507903.1, from coordinate 519,471,601 downwards.
AGCAAAATGGTCTGTTAGCAGGCAGGTACCTCACAAATACTGCCAGCAGGGGCATTCGGTGGAAGATGGAGTGCTGCAGAGGTTGTCAGTGGCCTTTGAGGGCTCCTCCTAGTCTGTAGGGGGAATTACCTCCAGCTTGGGGCTTGGGTGCTGGATTGACCCTCTACAACACATGGAGGAATCCTTTCCTGGATGCACTGGAGAAAGTGTGAGGAGAGAGTCAGCATGTCCGGGAGATCTCCTGAGGATTCAGCCGAGTGGGCTAGTGAGTGGGAGAAATGGCGAGGAGTGTGGAAAAGTAGCCAGGTGGCCTAGAGAAAGGGGCAGCTGCAGCCAGGCAGTTTGGCAGTGTCTGAAGAGGTGGTGGTGGGATCAGTAGCCATGGGACACTGAATTTTTTTCTACACATCTAAAGGGGCCTCAGGTTCCTGCCTGCAAAGGGCCATTACTAAAAGTCTGACTGAGGGCTTTGTGTCAGATTAACCATCTGTGTGCCAGCTGACGTTCTGCAAGAAAGTTAGTGCTGGAGTAAGAGAAGGAGTGTAAAAAGACTGTACAAAGGAGAAGTTGTCCCTGAAGTTGTTTGAAGTCAAGTGGGCATCCCATAAACTCCCCAATCCCTAGCCACGTTTTATCTCCTCAATAAAATACAAAACAAAGCACTGGCTTGTTTTCTGACACAAGTGTGCCTGTGAAGGTTCGGTGTGCCTGGCTGTGCAGGGTGGGGGATACCATTTCACTTGCGGTAAATTTTCAAATTTTCAATTCAAATTTCATGCATGAAAAAAATGCTTCTTTATGCATCTGCATTACCATACTGCTATAATATGAATGTGTCCTTATAAAAAAAGTAATTTTTTAATAATCCTGAAAATAATTAAAGAAAAATCTAATTGTAAGTAGCATAGCTAAGGGCTTTGCCATATTTGGATTTTTTTTTCACAATCCTGCTAGAGCACAGTAAAAATATTCCCATGACTGAATTTGTTCTTAAAAAATAGTGAGTCTGAATTGCTACACAGGTGAATCTGTAATAGTCAGGAACATTTGGTGGATTGTCAGGAACAACTGTGGCGTTGAGCAATCAGTGGTAGTCATCAAGGGTCTCTTCAACTGATTAATTGTGAAAGTTGTAGAAGAGGTGATTTTCAGAAGCACAGTGAATACAGGACCAGCTTTATAACAGAACACTCAAGTGAGTGCAGTGGCAAGGACCCCCTAAGACAAAGAACATCCCTTTACAGACAGGGATAAGATCATGGGCAGAGGAAAAACAAATCAATGAATCAGTGTGTAGGAGATACAGTAAATGTTCCCTCCTTGTTGGTAGGGGGTAAATATAATAATCCGGAAAGGAAGAGAAATGAGGAGATGTAGACAGATAGCGTACATCATTGTTTGCTTTGCATGAGCTCTTGGCGTGACAAGTGAATGTGATTATGCTACTTATATTTTGATCTTGTCATGCTATAATCTGTATGTCTAATTAATTCTGAACGATCCAATTTATTACCAGAAAGGAAATGACAAAAAAAAAAAGAGATGGAGGCATCAGAATTGTAGACAAAAAGGTGTCACATGCTGAACAAAAATCTTTCTGTGACACCAAAGTGACTGACTTCCCTAAACAGGAGTTCTTATCACAATCTATTCACACAGATTAACCTATTTATTGATTGGTTTGCGCAAAAGTTATAGCGTTTACAAAATAGGGGATAGTTTTATGGCATTTTTATTAATAATTTTCTTTTACTAGTAATGGCGGCGATCAGCGATTTTTATAGTGACTGCAACATTATGGCAGACACATCGGACATTTTTGACACATTTTTGGGACCATTGTCATTTATACAGCAATCACTGCCATACAAATGCAGTGATATCTGTGTAAATGACACTATCAGTGAAGGGGTTAAGTGTTCCTAGGGGCGTGTTACTAACTGTTGGGGGCTGGGCTTTCTTTTAGTGAACACTGATCTCTGCTCCAATCACATGGAGCAGAGATCGGCGTCACTTGTTGCTAGGCAGAACTGGGAGATGCTGTTTACAATGGCATCTCCTAGTTCAGCCTCCCGGTGAGACGAACGCGGGTATGCCCGCGGCGATCGAGTCCACGGGACCCGCGACCGGACTCACGGGGGTCCCGACCGGCACACACTCGCGATGGTAGGGCAGCAAATTTAAAGGGATGTACAGGTACACCCATTTGCCTGCCCATGCCATCCTGCCGAAGTACATCGGCGTGCAACGGTCGGAAAGTGGTTAAAAAAACCCTGTCCATATGCAGTAAAATGCAGTAAGGTAATGCGTTGGCAAATCATTTATATATACAGTAGCCTTATATATACAGATTAACCTCTTCCAGCTGGCTGTATGTATATATGCGGCCTCTCGGTGGGTGGGCTTTAACGGCGAGAGGCAGTGTATATGCAGCCCTATGTAAAGATCTTTCTGTGCTGAGAGCATGCACCTTGCATCCTTTCAGCACAGTTACCAGTGGGTACGGGAAAGCTCCTGATGCATACAAGCAATCCAAAGGTTTCCGATAATGTGACAGCTGTGATAGTCAATCACAGCCGTCACATGATCGGAATGCCCACCTCTGCCTCCTGGCATTTAGAACTCCTTAAAGGGTGGGGAGGCAGCGGCGGGAAGGGGTGACCATACATTATAGGGTTCATTTACTACAGCTGGAGGGTGTGAAATCTGACGCAGGTCTGCTTAGAAACCAATCAGATTCCAGTTTTTTTTGTCAAAACTCAATTGAACAAGCCAATGTTAAAAGCTGATTGGCTGCCATGCACAGCTGCACCAGATTTTGCGCTCTCCAGTTTTAGCAAATAAATCTCATCATTCCTCCTCGTTTTTCTACAGACTTTTTTTCACAAAACATGCTGGGAAATGTTTCCAATTACAGCTAGAACATTGCAGATAAGGACAATAGGTTACCTAGTACACACTTTAACAAATTTGTCATACTTAAATGCAATTATCAGATATTGATCAGGGTATCAAATTGAGTCATAGAACACTGTATTGCTGCGTACACACGACCGGACTTTTCAACAGACTAGGTCCGATGGAATGAATCCGTCGGATATTATGATCATGTATGGGCTCCAGCGGAATTTTTTTCTTTCCGACGGACTCGAGTCCAGTCGAAAAATCAGTTCGTCTGTATGCTAGTCTGATGGACGAAAAACCAACGCTAGGGCAGCTATTGGCTATGAACTTCCTTATTTTAGTCCAGTTGAACATCATCACGTTCAAATCCATCGGACTTTGGTGTGCTTGTGTGTGGCCAAATCCGTTCATTCCGAAAGTCCGTCGGGAAGACCGTCGGACCTAGTGCATCGAAAAGTCTGGTCGTGTGTACGCGGCATCAGAATCTACCAGTATTGTTTTAGGGTTCCGCTATAAATTTAAAAATAAACATCCATGCTCTATCTTGATAGAATTAAGCAAGTGAGCAATATTAAGTGGAGTGTGGGGAATAATTATGTCACTGAACTGTGACTTTTACCTGGTTTGTGTATGTGTTATATGAATTGCATTATATGTCAACACAGTGCAAAGAGCAATGATGTCCTTACAAAATGACCATCTTTCAGCTTGTTCAGGACAAGGACCTCAAAGAAACAATGATGTTATTTCAGGTTAGTAGATAGGCCTTGCTCTTTGCCTTTTTACCAAAAGCCCCTTGACATTGGTATCAACATTGTTTGATGGTGATCTTGTCAATATGAATTAAACCAGATTTATAAAAGTCCTGCCTTTGATGCCTGTCAGTATGACACCGTGGAGCCACCTTGTTACAATCTGCTGAATATGCTATTATCCAACATCCTTGGATGAAAGCAGACACGAAAGGTCTATGACCTCAGAGATCATAACATGTCACTGTACCGCTCATAGTAGTTTATCCTATGACATTGCAGAAGTCCATGTAGCAGTTCAAAGCATGGAGAGGTTCTACAGCAATTTATGAATTCACCATTTGGTGACCTATATGCATTAATTCCTTGGCATTTAACATTCTTGCCTTTGTTTAGCAATTAAAAAGACAGGTCACCCCATTTTAGAGGACCTCGGTGGAGCGCAATAGAAATCCATAGTCTGAACACATGCTTATTGCTCTTATGCCTCAATGATAATATGACATTTCTAAATGTAATGCACCAAAATCAGCTACACCTCATTGACACATTACGTTCACATTGATCTGTCTAATAAGCCTCTAAAAAGAAATCTATAAAGATAATAAATCATGTTACTGCTCATTCATTTTCCTTCATAGTCAAAGTTTTTTAATGTAACTAAAGAAGTAACTGAATCCATACTAGAGATAAGACAATAATCTGCAGTAACAGGTTTAATTGAAGCTGCACACCCCACCCCCAGCTTTACATTGTGTCTATGTCTATACTGTGTCTGTGTGTGGGAGGGTATAGATATACAAGGCTGATGATACTGCTCAGACTGCAATGTACACATTTCTGCACACCTAACTATTCTAGCAACAGTTCCTTTAAAATATATTGGAAGCAACAATAGAAAGTAAACAAACAGAAAAAAAGCAACTTAGGAAGTTAGTACAATGTCAGACAACTCAGATTTGTAAGTATATGAATTTAAAAATGTTGCTAAAAAGAAATTGAATTAAAAATGTACACTAAAGTTGAAAGATGGTGGTCTTTGAGTCATTCCTGAATCCCACCCCCAGCTTTACATTGTGTCTATGTCTATTCCGTGTCTGTGTGTGGGAGGGTATAAATATACAAGGCTGATGATACTGCTCAGACTGCAATGTACACATTTCTGCACACCTAACTATTCTAGCAACAGTTCCTTTAAAATATATTGGAAGCAACAATAGAAAGTAAAGAAGCAACAGAAAAAGCAACTTAGGAATTTAGTACAATGTCAGACAGCTTAGAATCTTTAAGTATTGGAATTTAAAAATGTTGCTAAAAAGGAAATTGAATTAAAAATATACACTAAAGTTGAAAGATGGTGGTCTTTGAGTCATTCCTGAATCCCAACTTCTCTGAAGGAGGTGTTCTCACTAAGTGCCTCCCAGACAACCAAATTTGGTAGCAGAAGTGCTATTTCATAGGACACCCTAGACACAACAGGCATGAAAAGAACCATTTTACTGGCAAATTGCAAAGTGGTAACAGTCTGTGAAAAACACTACGCTTTTGTAACTCTTACTGAATGAAACTGGTGGAGTCGTTATTGACACTGAATTAACTCAGTAAATACACCTACTACACAAATTTGTATTTCTTTACATACAACCTAATGAAAATCCAACTAATAGTAAGAGGCTCAAAAGCAGAAAGCCACATTTCAGAGATCATGACACCCTTTTATATCCTGTAAGGGTACTAGTTCATCTGACCTACCTACTTGGTTTTTATTCATTGCACAGATTTTGCCCTTGATCAGTTTTATTTCATCTGCTTTAAACTGATCCCCAGAATATGTTATACATTTATTAAAATCACCTCTAACAATACTTTTCATCTTCCCACTAACCAGTGTTAGATAGGACTTTTAGTCCCACAACATCACTCCTGCAGCTGTAGGACAAAGAATAGTATACAGATACATTGCAAAAGTTTGCGCAGACTATAAAGAAAAATGGTGCATCTTACCGCCCAGCCACTCAGATGAAATATTCTGCAGCAAAGTGAAAGGGATACAAAAGAAAGTTACCAGCAAGTCACTGCAAGCCAGAGAACAGATAAAGATGTTAGTGGCTGTTCTCATTGCCTTCTTCCTGATAATGATGTAGACCACAAGGCTGTTGCCAAACAAAGCTAAGATGAAGATAATGATATATAGAACCAAAAAGATGACCTTGGCATTGAGGGGCAGCTCTGGGATATAAACCAGTGGCTTGAGTCCATAGGCTGCAATGAACTCCAGTCTGCTCATATTGTGCTCTTTCAGCAGTTGGTTGAAGGCTTCTGGAGTGATGTTGAGTCTTCTGTCCATGGTGCTGAAGTTCCTGGCTGAGACTACTCTTAACAATGCCACAAGTCCACCAGCTTACCCAGTCAGTCTCACATGGCTGGTCTGAAACCCATGTGACCACAATCCAGAAGTACAACAGCAAAGACCTTAAAGGTTGAAGTAGCATAGTAACTGAGTATTGTCAGTCACCAATCCATCACTTGTCAGCTGCTTTAAGTGGTCCATGAAGAAGGCACTTTTTTTTATAGAGCTGTTCCACCAGTATGACATAGCTCATAGTTTTTCACAGTGCTATCCAAAGAGTGATGGATTGCATGTCTCTTCTTCCTACAGGGCAATGTTACTCGTGTTTCTCTCCTCCTCTTCAGGACTGGGAATGATAATTTCCCCTCCTTCTTTTTCCTCTTTTTAATGCCTTGCAGCAGCCCATCAAACGGTGTCTGTGTTGCGGTGCATGCCAGAGAAGCATACAGTGGCTCACAGAAGACTGAGCATCTGGTTGCAGCATTGCTGCTTATATGTATAACAGGCTCCTTCTTGCTGTCAGGCTGATTGCAAGCCTATGATTAAAATCTTGCTTTATGTGACCAGAGGTCCTGTGTACTTTCTGCTCAGTAAATATGAGAATGAAATGGATGGGGGAAGAGCAGGTAAATATATGAAAAGGAAATGAAAGGTAGTCTGAATTTATAGTTTATAACATAAAATATAAATATTCCCTGGGTGCTAGCCTCAACGCTGTCCTCCATCAGCTCATAAGAATGTGATTGATTCAAGCAGGCTTGATCTGTGAATGTGACACTAAACCTCTGGCAGCATAGGAGCATTAAAATAACTGGCTTTGGGAAAACCCCAGAACAAGTGGGCAGAGGTTATCTATAGAAATAAAAAAGTACAGCAGGGCTAAAATAAGAACTAAAATAATACTGTATAAGACAAGAACCATTTCTTTCAAAATGCTTTAACTATTTTCATGTAACTTAACAAATACATTTCAATGTTTCTAAGTCTGCAGCTTTCATCAAAATAATACCTGGTGATCCTGCCATGAAAATCTTTCTTTAGGCATTTCCTAATATAGTATGACAATGCTCTTCCCATTTATCTCAGCTGTGCACACAGGATTCCAATGAAGAGCAGCGATTGTTCCAGTACAAATTATGTTGCCCTAGTCCACTATTATCACCATTAGTGATGAGCTTAATGTGTTTGGGTTTGGGATAATGGGCATTCAGCAAAAAAAAAAAAAAAAAAATGTTATTAAAATTGTGAATCCTGAAAAACAATATTGGCAATTTGTAATGCTAATAGGCAAGGGAGTGTCAAACAAATGCCAAAAAAAACAAAAACACAGCAAATTCATGTCAGACCCATCAGGTCTGATATGAGTTTAAGGTAGTACCCTATGCAAAAAACAAAAAAGTAGTACACCCCCCCCCCCCCCCACAAAAAAAGCTGGCATCCTAGAAACCACTATCATGCTGTGAATGACAGCACAGCCTTTAATGGTTGCCAGCATACCAGAAGTTGCCAGGGTCCCGGCAACTACTGAAGCTTTGCTATCATTTGCAGTGAGAAAATCGGCTAAAGAGAATCACTGTGGTACATTTACTTCATGGAACATTATTTTTTGGATATTTTTCTTACATCAAAGGGCATTGCTAATATTATTTTTTGCTTAATAAAGGACTTTATGCATTGTGTTGTGTGTTTATTCAGGGCATCCTAGCAACTCATATCTTGTTGCCTGCTGATAAACTTCGAATTTATAAACAAGCTGGAAGGCATCCCCGGGTGTCCTCAGTGACCAAATATGGCTGAGCCACACAGTGTAATTGGTTACTAGGCTGTAAGCAGTAGCTAGCATCCTAGCAACCAAATACGCTGTGCGGTCTGCCCATATTTGATCAATTATGTCAGCCAATAATTCACAGCCCCATTGTTTACATTAAGCTGCTGAATAGAAAATTACCTGGCCAGCAGTGAATGGGACTAGGGCTGCATGATTGGTTGCTAGCAAAGCAGCAGTTGCCAGCATCCTAGCAACCAAGAACAAGAAACTGGAAGAAAGAGAAAGGTCTCGTGTCACCAGTGATGCACCTCCATCCCTATAATATACAACATAAATGGAAAAAACTTGCCATGGGACTTAACATGAGGTGGGCACCACTAAGCCAATAAAAGCAGCAAATACAGTATATAATTATTTGGTAACAGTAGTACATGAATTGATATCACCAGAAAAAGCCAATTCATACAGAGTACCTATAAATAGGTAAGGTATAAAAAGTGGTACATTTGTGTATAAACAATCATATGACATACAGACATCAGATGTACCCGACATGTTTCGCGAGTCCCAGCTCGCTCTTCCGGGGTAGATGCGTATGAATTGTACCTAAGGTGAAAGGATACAGATAAACATGTGTAGCATGATGGTGGTGTTTTTAGGCAGAGGGTAAGAGAAGCCTAAATGGGTAAAGGTCCCATACTCACCATTACACATAGCCGAACTAGTGGGTGTGCAGCCTCTAAACAGCGGAAGCAGGTCTCTCGCCAGGGAGCTGAGGAGGCGGAGCAAGAAAGAACCCCACACAGGGTCGATTGGAGGGAAAGCATCGCACGGACAGAAAATGTATATCCTTATTGGTCTCACTATGTCCATAGTATGTATTGACTGTAAAAATAAAGGTGTATGTCAGATAATCTGGAGTAGTTAGTCAAATACAAGTATAAAAACAAAATAGATGCAGCGCTAATAACAACACATAATTGAATTACGTGATAAATTAATTTGTGAATAATGAATACAGTTAATTAACCACAAAAGGAAAAAAAAAGAAGAAAAAGAAAAAAATGTGATCAAAAAAAAGAAAAAAGAAAACGAGTCCCATTAGAATCAATGGTGAAAAAATGTATATAAAGTTTCCACGCAATAAGTGAGTAATAATGTTCTCCGTGATCTATCTTCAAACAGCATGCAATGTGCGTCCTCTTCACCACAAATAATGTATAGATTGCCTGCTTACCAGAGGGCGATGACTGCCAAAAGAACAGTCTCGTCTAGCGTTTGGGAAATAGGTCTCCCGCAACCCTTTAGATGTTCATAGAGCCTCCGTATGTAACACTCAATACCGGGAAACAAAAGAGACTCCCATAGTGTGATACCGTAAAATCAATAAGTTTTTAATAAAGATAAAGTTTGCACTCACAAATTAGTAGTCATCAAATCTCGGTCTCGCCAAAACAATCGCTCTACTCCTTGTTCCTGTATCCATCCACCGTCTTGCGGCTACCGTGATGACGTCACCGTCAAGGCCCTTCCCTACGCGTTTCGTCAGCAAACGGACGTCGTCTGGGGATTGGCAAGTGTAATGACATAGAAAGATTGATATTTAAATATAGGACTAGAGACAGGAATGGCGCAGACAAGGAGACTGTAGGGGGATGTGATGAAGAGATACCAGAGACTAGCATACGTGAAAATGAAAGAGTGAAGGGGAAGGGGAAAAGGAAAGAAAAATAAGGAGGAATATAAGTGCAATTATAGGAAAAAGCCTGTGTGATTAAAGACAGACTGCAGGTGAGTGCTTGCAGGGAACCATGTAAGAAAAACAAATGAATATACCTAAGTGAAGTAAGTGTATAAATGCATAAGTAGTAGGTCCCAGCAGAAAACCTACACATCGGTGCCATGTGTATGCGCCAGCCATTCGTTGTCTGCAATTTTCGCAGCGTCATTATGGCTGTACACACTGTGCCATCTGGATGACCTATAGGAATGTCTGCATATCCGCACCTCCGGATGATGGTGGGTGCTTCTTGCGCTCACACGCCAGTCATCCACACATGGCGTTGGGGCGAAGCCTCTTGAACCCTTCCGGGGTATAACCTGGAGGTTGGGCACTACATGGATCCTTTTGTTGCTCCCTCTTCAGTGAATACACATGCTTGTGGAGGCTTCCTGCTGGGACCTACTACTCATGCATTTATACACTTACTTCACTTAAGCATATTCATTTTTTTTTTCTTGGGTAAAGGTAGGAATCAGGTAGGAGCCAACCAGGTAGGAGCGAGAGAGCTGTGCTGTGCTGAGCCTTGCTGTGACAAGCTGTGCAGTGCAAGAGAGAGAGTGGATTGCTGTGCTGAACACTGGAACCAGGAGGCTGACACAAACGGGAACATCCAGAATAGCTTTCTGAATCACCACCGCCTCTGCTACCTTTGCTGTACTGCTGCATAAGGGGCATACAGAGAACTTGCTGCCATCCAAGGACTGCCTAAAGAGGAATCCAGTAAGTATATATATAACATAGGGCCACTAGTACTCCAGAATGCTGACTTGACCCTGCCCCTGTTGCTGAATAGTATTCTAGTCTTTATTCCCCCAACTGTTACCTTCAAGCTTGTCCCACTTTCTGCACTGCTGCAATAAAAGAATCTACTGAGTTCAATTTTACACAAGACTGCTGTTGAATGCCACCCTCTTATTCATCATCTCCATCATTCTGGGTGTCAACAGTTTAAAGAGCCCCAACATAGCCAGCAGAAGTTCAGCATTGTCTGAGTCACTTCATTACTGAGGGCAGAACTGAGTTGCTTCTACTCTTTATGATTCTCTTTGGTCCCTTTGGTCACTTGAGGAGTAACCTCTCATGCGGAGAGCTACTGTTTATGCTCCTAATATTTCAGTGTGTCAGGAACCTTGAATCAGACTGAGACAGAAGTGCAGTAAAAATCACACTTTTTAATAAATATGGTAAAATGGTACAAACAGAACAAACATAGTCAAAACATAGCCAGGGCTTGGTAACCAAAGCGGTTAGTCCGTACAAGCCAGTGAAACAGGAATCCAGAGATCAGCATTGTAGAGGCATTAAACAGGATCAGGAACCAGAAGGGAAGTCGGCCAGGCAAAAGTCTGTATGAGGAAAACACAGCAGAGTGTATCCAGATATGTTGACCAGACGAAGGCACAGGAGATCTGATCCAGGCAGTTTAAATAACCAGCAGGGCTAGATGACGAGCAGGAAATGAAGACCAGTTGAGTCACTGTGGAATGAAGAGTACTGGCAATTAACCAATGGCTGAGCACAGAGCTCTGAGAAGGAAGGGTTGAGCCCAGCCCTGACACAGAGTAAGATGGGTTTACTCTAGCGTGCTTTGTTGAGTGCACTGAACCTGTTACTGTTGTGTTTATATGCTCTGATTTTGATGTACAAATCTGTTTTGTTGTACTTGTGACTTTTATGTGCCAATATAGTCTGTTTATCTTGTTTAACGAGTGATGTGTATAATTCTTGAACATCTGCCATGTTTTCCCAGACAAGGTATTCTGGTGGTGTCAGCAAGTGCGAGGCCTTGCCTAGGGCTAGAGAGAGCAGAGGACCCAAAATTACCAGTGCTCCTGCACAGGTAGCTCTAAATATGTATTAGTTGCATTTCTTTTTTTCTTATTTTTTTAGGCTTTTTCCCCTGTATTTTCACCAGTATGATCTGTATTAGAATGCCTCTACTCTGAATGAAGGAGCAACAGGGACACCTTTGGACAGCAGCGTTGTTAATCTGAGGGTAGGGTAGTGTTAGCTATACAAACAGATTTAAATACACTAACAAATTGAGGTCAAACTGCAGCTAACACTTTATAATCAGTTATAGCAAATGTTTTTTATTTCTTTTGGGATAAAGGTTTTACATAAATAAATAAAAGCTGATCGTTGTAAGCATCCCTGTCAGTGGTAAATGGTTTGTCTCAACCCTCTAACTACACACTACATGATACATCTGCAGTACTGCTTGTTCTGTTGAAACAGCAGACTTATTTGGCTGGATCACCAGGTGAAAATATAGGAAAGAAAACCTGAAAAAAAAAACAAATGCAGCCACCACATCTAAGCATTTGAAAGCTGCAATATAATAAATTTTTGTTTCTGGTCTTAACACCACTTTAATGTAATAGGTACTATTATTACATGTAATAAATTCTTACAGTTATAAGAATATAACTCCATAAGACGCACCTGACCATAAGATGCACCTAGGTTTTAGAGCAGGAAAACAAGAGGAAAAATAATCTGAACCAAATAGTGTAACAAAATATTTACCAGTGCCCATGAAATGCAGCCTGACCTGTGCCAATAAAATGCAGCCTGACCTGTGCCAATAAAATGCAACTCGACCTGTGCCAATAAAATGCAGCCCAACCTGTGCCAATAAAATGCAGCCCGACCTGTGCCATTATTGCAGCCTGACCTGTGCCATTATTGCAGCCTAATCTGTGCCATTATTGCAGCCCCATCTGTGCCATTATTGCAGCCCGACCTGTGCCATTATTGCAGCCTGACCTGTACCATTATTGCAGCCTAATCTGTGCCATTATTGCAGCCCCATTATTGCAGCCTAATCTGTGCCATTATTGCAGCCCCATCTGTGCCATTATTGCAGCCCGACCTGTGCCATTATTGCAGCCTGACCTGTACCATTATTGCAGCCTAATCTGCGCCATTATTGCAGCCCCATCTGTGCAATTATTGCAGCACGACGTGTTCCATTATTGCAGCCCAACCTGTACCATTATAGCAGCCCGACCTGTGCCATTATTGCAGCCTTACCATTGGCATCGACAAGCCGGGAGATTTCCCGGTGCTCGCGGGGGCTTGGGATGTCTTTCCTCCACTCTCCTGCCTCTCTTTGGGTACTAACGTGGCGTCGGCAGGCGTTTTCCGGCGGTGGGGGGGGGGGGGGGGGCGGTGCCTGATGTACATTCGGACCATAAGATGCAGAGACATTTTCCCCCATATTTTTTGGGGGGAAAAGTGTGTCTTATAGTGCAAAAAATACGGTACACACACACCAACAAACATATCATTACTGCTGGTTCTATAATATAACCACAATAATGGTGATGTCATTTTTAGTATTTTCAGAAAAGCGTGCTGCATTATTTATGCATTCACCTGCAAAATCTTATTACATTCTGAAGCTTGTATGCAGAATGTAGGAAAACATATTCCAGAGACTTGGAGTTTGCTGATATGAAGCTGTCACAATGATCATAGTTTGCGCTGCATACTGAACAGTGATGCTACTGGGACAATATACTATTGGTAAATGTATTTAAAAAATATGACGCTTTTACCGTCTTAATTGTCTAGCTATATTTTTGTAAATTCCTGTGCTCCTTTACAACAGCAATATGCTAAATTTTTTGTCAGCTAAATTGCAATTGCTAGCCATGTTCTTGAAACCACAGCTGTTGCCCCTTGGCAAAAGTAAACAGTTAGTAAATGGTAGTCTCTTCTTGCATGAAATAAGTTGTTTGCTATTGAAGGAGAAACATCTCGGACAAAAAATCCCAGACACAATAGTCTCGATAAACCTTATTGTCCAGAGGGTGTCTCACGGTATTCAGCAGGAAGATGCTGACATAAGGGATGCTGCTAACATAGGGGACGCTGTCTACAACAGCCTTTCTTAACCTTTTTAACACAGAGGAACCTTTGAAATAGTTCTCTGGTCTCAAGGGAACCCCTTCTAAAAGTTAGAAATCTACAACTCATGATACATTAGTGTGATGGTCAGTGGGAAGAATGGTCCTTACACTTGGGGTCACTGGCAAGAATTACCTCCTTACGGGTAGCTAAAAAGATCAATGGTGTGAGTGGGAACTTATCTGAGAGGCAAAAATGCCCAATGCTGAAGGAACTCCTAGCAACCTCTGCAGGAACCCTGGTTGAGAATCACTGGTCTAGAATAACACTGAACCTCAAGTAGTGCAGCTTGGGGCTCATAACACTTTGCTTTTGCTAAGGAAGCAAAAACAAAATCAAACATTTCTTTAGAAATCACTCCTAGGGCAGCACAGGTTGACACATACACTCACCAGCCACTTTATTAGGAACACCTGTTCAATTGCTTGGTAACACAAATTGCTAATCAGCCAATCACATGGCAGCAACTCAATGCATTTAGGCATCTAAATGTGGTGAAGATAACTTGCTAAAGTTAAAACCGAGCATCAGAGTGGGGAAGAAAGGGAATTTTAACCACTTGACAACTGGGCACTTAAACCCCCTTCCTAACCAGACAAATTTTCAGCTTTTGGTGCTCTCACACTTTGAATGACAATTACTCAGTCATGCAACACTGTACCCATATGAAATGTTTGTCCTTTTTTCACACAAGAGCATTCTTTTGGTGGCATTTAATCACTGCTGGGATTTTTTATTTTTTGTGCTATAAATGAAAAAAGACCGAAAATGTTGTAGAAAAATAAATAAATTTTCCTTTGTTTCTGTTATAACATTTTGCAAATTAAGAATTTTTCTTCAGAAATTTTGGCCAAATTTTATACTGCTACATATCTTTGGTAAAAATAATCCAAATCAGTGTATATTATTTGTTCTATGTGAAAGTTCTAGAGTCCACAAGCGATAGTGCCAATCACTGAAAATCGATCACACCTGATGTACTGACAGCCTAGCTAATTTCTTGAGACCCTAACAAGCCAGGACAGTACAAATCAGTGATGGTGAACCTTGGCACCCCAGATGTTTTGAAACTACATTTCCCATAATGCTCAAGTACACTGCAGCGTGCATGAGCATCATGGAAAAGGTAGTTCCAAAAAATCTGGGGTGCCAAGGTTTGCCATCACTGGTACAAATTCCCCACAAATGCCCCCTTTTTGGAAAGTAGACCTTCCAAGGTATTTAGAAAGAGGCATGGTGAGTTTTTTGAACTTGTTATTTTTTCCCACAATTCTTTGAAAAATCAAGTTTTTTTTTCACAAAAGTGTCCTATTATTAGGCTATTTCTTACACATAGCATATGCATACCACAAATTACACCCCAAAATACATTCTACTATTCCTCCTGAGTATGGTGATTCCACATGTGTGAGATTTTTACACAGCCTGGCCACATACAAAGGATTAACATGCAGGGAGCACTGTCAGGCGTTCTAGGAGCATAAATTACACATATAATTTCTTGACTATCTCTTGCACTTTTGAAGGCCCAGGAGCACCAGGACAATGGAAATGCCCAAATGATCCCATTTTGGAAAGAAAACAACCCAATGTATAATCTATGAGGCATATCAAGTCTTTTGAACATGTAATTTTTTTTCTACAAGTTTTTGGAAAATGTGGAAAGAAAATTAAAACTCATTTTTGTTTTTTACACAAAGTTGTTCATTTATACAATATTTCTAACACATAGCATGTACATACCAAAATTATACCCCAAAAGAGATTCTACCTACTGAGTACAGTGACACCACATGTGTGAGACTTTTACACAGTCTGGCCACACAGAGAGGTCCAACATGCAGGGAGCACCATCAGGAGTTCTAGGGGAATACATTTCAAATCTGATTTGACTACCTATTACACTTTGAGGCACTGCAGTGGCATGGATGTGAACTGATGTGGCATGGATAAGCCGTGGATGGGAATGGCTAAGCATGGTTGAGCCATGAATGTGGATGGCTGGGTATAGCTGAGTATGGCTGAGTATGGATGGGATGGCTGAATATGGATGGATATGGCTGAGTATGGATGGATGGATGAGTATTGCTTAATATGGCTGAGTATAGGTGGCTGAGCATGGATGGATGGATGAGTATTTCTGAGGATGGATGAGTATTGCTGAGTATGGATGAATATTGCTGAGCATGGATGGATGGATGAGTATTGCTGAGCATTGATGAGTATTGTTGAGTATGGATGGATGAGTATGGCTGAGCATGGCTGAGTATTGCTGAGTATGGATGGATGGATGGGTGAGTCTTGCTGAGTATGGATGGATGGATGTGTATTGCTGAGCATGGATAGATGAGTATTGCTGAGTATGGTTAGATGCATGGATGGATGAGTATTGCTGAGTATGGATGGATGCATGGATGGATGAGTATGGATAGATGCATGGGTGGATGCATATTGCTGAGCATGAATGAGTATTGCTAAGTATGGATGGATGAGTATTGCTGAGCATGGATGGATGAGTATTGCTGAGTATGGATGGATGGATGAGGATTGCTGAATAAGGATTGATGGATGCGTATTGCTGAGCATAGATGAGTATGGATGGGATGGGATGGATGGATGAGTATTTCTGAGCAGGGATGGGTGAGTATTTCTGAGCATGGATGGGCTGGATGGATAAGTATTTCTGAGCATGGATGGGATGGATGGATGAGTATTTCTGAGCATGGATGGGATGAATGGATGAGAATTTCTAAGCATGGATGGGATGGATGAGTATTTCTGAGCATGGATGGGATGGAAGAGTATTTCTGAGAATGGATGGGATGGATGGATGAGTATCTCTGAGCATGAATGGGATGAATGGATGAGTATTTCTGAGCATGGATGGGATGGATGAATGAGTATTTCTGAGCATGGATGGGATGGATGAATAAGTGCTGGAATGGGCACAGATAAGCAAGGTATGGGGAGGGGAGAGAGGAACTGGACATGACATTGGTTTGTTTACATGTTATCGTGCCATCATTTGACGGATTGATCACGTGGTAAATGGTCGCTGTCAGTGGCCATTTACCATGATCCGTGATGCTCCGGGTCCTCTGGACCCATCGGTCATGGTTATTCCCGGGTGCACGCCCCAGGGGGAGCACGGGGGCCAGATTCTGGGAGGACATCCATACATGCCCTTCCAGAATAAACCAACCGTGCTATAGCCATCTTTCGGCTATGACCCGGTCGGTATGTGATTAAGTAACTTTGAACATGGAATGGTTGTTGGTGCCAGATGGGCTTGCCTGAGTATTTAAAAAACTGCTGATCTACTGGGATTTCCATGTACAACCATCACTAGGGTTTACAGAGAATGGTCTGAAAAAGAGAAAATATCCAGTGAGTGGCAGTTGGGTGGAGGAAAATGCATTGTTGATGGCAGAGGAGAATGGGCAGACAACCAAGGTATGCAGAATGCCATCTCTGAATGCACAACACATCGAACCTTGAAGCAGATGGAGTACAGCAGCAGGAGACCACGCCGGGGTGCCGCCCCTGTCAGCTAAGAACACTACCTGAGGCTACAATTCACACAGGCTCACCAAAATTGGACAATAGAAGATTGGAAAAATGTTGCGTGGTCTGATGAGTCTTGATTTCAGCCGCGAGATTCAGATGGTAGGGTCAGAATTTGGCATAAACAACATGAAAGCATGGATCCATCCTGCCTTGTATCAACAGTTCAGGAGGGTGGTGATGTAATGGTGGAGGGATATTTTCTTGGCACACTTTGGGCCCCTTAGTACCAATTGAGAATAATTTAAATGTCACAGCCTACCTGAGTATTGTTGCTGATCATGTCCATTCCTTTATCCTGGCTACTTCCAGTAGGATAATACACCATGTCACCAAACTTAAATCATCTAACCACTGGTTTCTTGAACATGACAAGGGATAAATATTGTCCTCCACAGTCACCAGATCTTAATCCAATAGAGCACCTTTGGAATGTGGTGGAACGGGAGAATTGGGTCATGGATGTGCAGCCGACAAATCTGTAGCAAGTGCATGATGCTATCATGTCAATATGGACCAAAATCTCTATGGAATGTTTCCAACACCTTGTTGAACCTATGCCACAAAGAATTAAGGCAGTTCTGTAGTCAAAAGCGGGCACAGCCCAGTACTAGTAAGGTGTACCTAATAAAGTGGCCGGTGAGTGTAAGTATCATTATACTTCCTCTATTAGTTGTTTTGTACATATTTTAAATATGTCAAACAACTGTAGTTTACTAAATTATAAATTTTTAAGGCCATTTCCAAATTAAATAGTTTTTAACATTCCCAAAATGCACCAACATAATTACTACAAACAAAATAATTGGAAAAAGCATGAACATAGCGGTAAAGTGAGAGATCCCATAGCACAGGTAAAAATGCTAGCCTACATAATTATGATTAATGGAATTAGGAAATCTATAATTTTCATACCTGGCATTAGTGATGGACGAACTTCCGACGGGACGTTTCGCGAACGCGAAACGCGAACGGACACAAACGTTCGCGAAAACGACCGTTCGCCGCGGGCTCCATTGACTTCAATGGGAGGCGAATTTCGCAAACCTTTAGGTCGAATTTGCGGCCACGGGGTAATTATTAGGGGGTAGCACGTAGTCCCACCACCTGGACAATAGCATAATACATGTATGAGGTGAATTTGGGATCGATAACTACAAGCATTTTTTTTTTATTTGGGAAATTGTTCTGACAATTCAGGACTATGGAGCTAATGAAGGCAATGGAGGAGAGGGAAGGTCAGGGACCAGGGTAGGCAAACAAGAGGGTGCAGGAGATACAGAGCACTGACAGCAGCACCGTAATACAGAGCACTGACATCAGCACCGTGACATACAGCGCTGACAGCAGCTCCGTGACATACAGCGCTGACAGCAGCTCCGTGACATACAGCGCTGACAGCAGCTCCGTGACATACAGCGCTGACAGCAGCTCCGTGACATACAGCGCTGACAGCAGCTCCGTGACATACAGCGCTGACAGCAGCACCGTGACATACAGCGCTGACAGCAGCTCCGTGACATACAGCGCTGACAGCAGCTCCGTGACATACAGCGCTGACAGCAGCTCCGTGACATACAGCACTGACAGCAGCTCCGTGACATACAGCGCTGACAGCAGCTCCGTGACATACAGCGCTGACAGCAGCACCGTGACATACAGCGCTGACAGCAGCTCCGTGACATACAGCGCTGACAGCAGCTCCGTGACATACAGCGCTGACAGCAGCTCCGTGACATACAGCGCTGACAGCAGCTCCGTGACATACAGCGCTGACAGCAGCTCCGTGACATACAGCGCTGACAGCAGCTCCGTGACATACAGCGCTGACAGCAGCTCCGTGACATACAGCGCTGACAGCAGCTCCGTGACATACAGCGCTGACAGCAGCTCCGTGACATACAGCGCTGACAGCAGCTCCGTGACATACAGCGCTGACAGCAGCACCGTAAGCAGCCCCAGGAGGAAGTCAGCACAGCACAGGGATGGTGTGATCCCCTCATAATAAGAACCCCCAGGAGGAAGTCAGCACAGCACAGGGATGGTGGGAGCCCCTCATAATAAGAACACCCAGGAGGAAGTCAGCACAGCACAGGGATGGTGGGAACCCCTCATAATAAGCAGCCCCAGTAGAAATATGACACCGCTCAACCTCTTCAAAGAGGAGGGTAGGGGCATATAGTACGGTGTGCTTTTTTGGGTCAGGGAAGTGAGCCAAATGAATTAAGAAGGTCTGTGTGCTTGATTCCAAAAATTGTTTATAGACATATACATGGTCTACTGATCACATGTGTTGAATTCCTCCGAGATCCATGCCTCATTCATTTTTAGAAATGTGAGGTAGTTAACACTGTGGTGAGCTAGGCGAGTACGCTTATCGGTCACAATCCCCCCTGCTGCGCTGAACGTCCTTTCGGACAGGACACTGGATGAGGGGCAAGCCAACAGTTCGATTGCAAATTGGGCAAGCTCTGGCCAGAGGTCAAGCCTGCCCACCCAGTAGTCTAGGGGTTCATCACTCCTCAGAGCGTCCACATCGGCCGTTAACCCAATGTAGTCGGACACCTGACGGTCTAGGCGTTCCCTGATGCTGGATCCGGATGACACCTGTCGATGGGTCGGCTGAAAGAATGACCTCATATCCGAAGTCACCAACACATCTTCAAACCGGCCTCTTCTTGCAGGCGCTGTTGGATTGGTACCCGCAAATCCTTCTCTGGGAGTGGGAATTGCTCCTCTGCCAGCGCACGCAAAAGCAGAATGCAGCATTTCTCGAAGCAAGGCCTGGAAGTGCTGCATTCTGACAGCCCTCTGCGACGGCGGTAACATTTCCGCCATTTTGTGTTTGTACCGGGGGTCTAAGTACGTTGCCACCCAGTACTGGTCCTTGACCCTCATGCTTTTTATACGGGGGTCCCTATTAAAACACTGGAGCATGAAGGCCCCCATTTGCACTAAAGTGGAAGCGGTGTGGTGGCCTGGCTCCTGCTCATCATCCAGGATAATGTCGTCCTCTTCATTCTCCTCTCCCCATCCTCGCACAACAGGGATCCCAGAAAGGTTTAAAGCATGCTCTTCTTGCTCCTGCTCATCCGCCCCGGCACCATCCTCCTCTGACTCCTCATCAGACTCCTGTTGTTGACTTGTCTCAGATAGAGTAGCCCCCCCTGGGAATTCATCCAGCATTGCGACTTCCTCATCTTCCCGCTCCTGCTCCTCCACAGCCTGATCAATGACACGACGCAATGCACGCTCCAGAAAGAAGGCATAAGGTACCATGTCACTGATGGCGCCATGGCTGCGACTGACCAGTTTGGTGATCTCCTCAAATGGCCGCAGAAGTCTGCATGTGTCGCGCATGAGCAGCCACTGGCGCGGTGAAAAAAAACCCAGCTCCCCAGAACCGTTTCTTTCGCAGAGTTCATACAGGTAGACGTTAACTGCACGTTTCTGCTGGAGCAGCCTATCAAGCATATAGAAGGTTGAGTTCCATCGCGTCGGGCAATCGCAAATAAGACGTCTGACCGGCAGATGGTGTCGCCGCTGAATGTCAGCAAGGCGAGCCATGGCCGTGTAAGATCTTCTGAAATGGGCCGAGATTTTCCTTGCCTGCCGCAAGATGTCCTGGACCCCAGGGTATTTGACAAGGAATCGCTGCACGACCAAGTTTAAGACGTGTGCCATGCACGGCACGTGCGTGATTTTGCCCTGTTTCAATGCGCTAAGCAGATTGGCACCGTTGTCACACACCACTTTACCAACTGTCAAATTGAGCGGTGTTAGCCACTCATCTGCCTGTGAACGCAAAGCTGAAAGGAGTGCCGGGCCAGTGTGGCTCTTTGCTTCCAGGCACAACAGACGCAGCACGGCATGGCAACGTCTCACCTGGCATGTGGAATAGGTTCTGGGGAGCTTGGGCGGTGCAGTGGAAGAGACGCTAGCAGCGGAAAAGGAGGAGGCAGCTGAGGAGGAGAGGGAGGAGGATGGAGTAGGAGGAGGAGAAGAAGAGTCAGGCCTGCATGCAATCCGTGGCGGTAAAACCAAATCTACACGGGTGCCACGGGTTACATGCTTGACGGCCGTCAGAAGGTTCACCCAGTGGGCAGTAAAACTGATATACCTTCCCTGCCCGTGTTTGCTAGACCACGTGTCTGTGGTCAGATGTATCTTGGCACCGACACTGTGTGCCAGAGATACATTCACTTGCCGCTGAACATGGCCATATAGCTCTGGGATGCCCTTCTCTGAGAAATACTTCCTTCCTGGGACCTTCCATTGTGGTGTTCCAATGGCCACAAATTTGCGAAAGGCCTCCGAGTCCACCAGTTTATATGGCAGTAGTTGGCGGGCTATGAGTTCTGACAAGCCAGCCGCCAACCGTTGGGCAAGAGGGTTATCCGGCGTCATCATTTTTTTACGCTCAAACATTAGGCCCACGGAAGCCTGCCTTTTTGCAGAAAAATGTGAGCTTGGCGTGATGGAAGGTGGAGTGGAGGACAATTGTGAGGAGAGAGGAGAAGGAGAAGTAGAAGACGAGGCTGGACGGTGAGAGCCTGCAGTGTGGCTTTGTGTGTTCCGTTGCTCCCACTGGGCTCGGTGATGGCTGCTCATGTGCCTTCTTAAGGCGGTCGTCCCTAGGTGAGTATTGGGCTTACCGCGACTAACGCGTTGACTGCAAAGATTGCAGATGGCAACGCTATTGTCAGCAGCGGACACGTTAAAAAAAGCCCACACTGCGGAGCCATGTGCCGGTGTCCTGGGAGCGCCAGATGTGACCGTACATGGTCGATGACTCGCTCCTGATACATTTGCAGTCTGCTTTGTCCCTGCTGTGCAATGTAAGTCATTGCTGCTTCTCCTCCCTATCTGCTGGTCCATATCTCCCTCTGAACTCCCCTCCTCTTCCTCTCTTGTGGGCACCCACGTGACATCACTAGACACGTCATCATCAACGTCACCTTCCCCACCGCTATAAGTAGAGTAGGCAGCAACACCGGGGACCAACCTCCTCCTTGGGCTGATCTGGGTACTGGCGTCAGACTGCTGAGTAGCGCTTGTTGCTACCTCCTCTTCCTGATCCAATACCAAGAGTGGCTGCGCATCAGAAATGTCCTCTTGATATGGATCGGAAAATAATTCCAGTGACTCAAGCGGAAGGTATGTGGTGGTGGTGGTGGTGGTCGTGTTGTTGGTGGTAGTGTCTTTGGGGGTGCACATAGCAGAGAGTGAAGAAGAGGGTGCAGATCGAGAGGATGAGGAGGGTGCAGAAGAGTAAGGCTGAGCGAGCCACTCAACCAAGTCTGGTGCATCCTTTAAAGTAATTGAACGCACCTTCTGCAACTTCCCACTTTGGCTCAAGCCTGTTGCTCCTGCCCTACCCCTACCACCCCTGCGGAAGGGCCTGCCTCTTCCTCTGCATGTCATTTTTTAAATGACCCTGTGACAAAACTCTTAGTCCCTATACCGCTGAAGGACTGCTGCAGTATAGGTGAGCGGTCAGCAGTGGTGCACGTCAACCCTATCTATTGTGGACCGATAGCGGTCCTTACAGAACAGCAGACTGTACCGCACTCAAGCCTATGTACCGTAGCACCCTATACCAAGTTACCAGTCCTTATAAGAACTTTTGTGGACCAAGCAGGTTGTGTATTAGTGTTTAGCAGACTGTACGTCAGTCCCTATACCGCTGAAGGACTGCTGCAGTATAGGGCAGCGGTCAGCAGTGGTGCACGTCAACCCTATCTATTGTGGACCGATAGCGGTCCTTACAGAACAGCAGACTGTACCGCACTCAAGCCTATGTACCGTAGCACCCTATACCAAGTTACCAGTCCTTATAAGAACTTTTGTGGAACAAGCAGGTTGTGTGTTAGTGATTAGCAGACTGTACGTCAGTCCCTATACCGCTGAAGGACTGCTGCAGTATAGGTGAGCGGTCAGCAGTGGTGCACGTCAACCCTATCTATTGTGGACCGATAGCGGTCCTTACAGAACAGCAGACTGTACCGCACTCAAGCCTATGTACCGTAGCACCCTATACCAAGTTACCAGTCCTTATAAGAACTTTTGTGGACCAAGCAGGTTGTGTATTAGTGTTTAGCAGACTGTACGTCAGTCCCTATACCGCTGAAGGACTGCTGCAGTATAGGGCAGCGGTCAGCAGTGGTGCACGTCAACCCTATCTATTGTGGACCGATAGCGGTCCTTACAGAACAGCAGACTGTACCGCACTCAAGCCTATGTACCGTAGCACCCTATACCAAGTTACCAGTCCTTATAAGAACTTTTGTGGACCAAGCAGGTTGTGTATTAGTGTTTAGCAGACTGTACGTCAGTCCCTATACCGCTGAAGGACTGCTGCAGTATAGGGCAGCGGTCAGCAGTGGTGCACGTCAACCCTATCTATTGTGGACCGATAGCGGTCCTTACAGAACAGCAGACTGTACCGCACTCAAGCCTATGTACCGTAGCACCCTATACCAAGTTACCAGTCCTTATAAGAACTTTTGTGGAACAAGCAGGTTGTGTGTTAGTGATTAGCAGACTGTACGTCAGTCCCTATACCGCTGAAGGACTGCTGCAGTATAGGTGAGCGGTCAGCAGTGGTGCACGTCAACCCTATCTATTGTGGACCGATAGCGGTCCTTACAGAACAGCAGACTGTACCGCACTCAAGCCTATGTACCGTAGCACCCTATACCAAGTTACCAGTCCTTATAAGAACTTTTGTGGACCAAGCAGGTTGTGTATTAGTGTTTAGCAGACTGTACGTCAGTCCCTATACCGCTGAAGGACTGCTGCAGTATAGGGCAGCGGTCAGCAGTGGTGCACGTCAACCCTATCTATTGTGGACCGATAGCGGTCCTTACAGAACAGCAGACTGTACCGCACTCAAGCCTATGTACCGTAGCACCCTATACCAAGTTACCAGTCCTTATAAGAACTTTTGTGGACCAAGCAGGTTGTGTGTTAGTGTTTAGCAGACTGTACGTCAGTCCCTATACCGCTGAAGGACTGCTGCAGTATAGGGCAGCGGTCAGCAGTGGTGCACGTCAACCCTATCTATTGTGGACCGATAGCGGTCCTTACAGAACAGCAGACTGTACCGCACTCAAGCCTATGTACCGTAGCACCCTATACCAAGTTACCAGTCCTTATAAGAACTTTTGTGGAACAAGCAGGTTGTGTGTTAGTGATTAGCAGACTGTACGTCAGTCCCTATACCGCTGAAGGACTGCTGCAGTATAGGTGAGCGGTCAGCAGTGGTGCACGTCAACCCTATCTATTGTGGACCGATAGCGGTCCTTACAGAACAGCAGACTGTACCGCACTCAAGCCTATGTACCGTAGCACCCTATACCAAGTTACCAGTCCTTATAAGAACTTTTGTGGACCAAGCAGGTTGTGTATTAGTGTTTAGCAGACTGTACGTCAGTCCCTATACCGCTGAAGGACTGCTGCAGTATAGGGCAGCGGTCAGCAGTGGTGCACGTCAACCCTATCTATTGTGGACCGATAGCGGTCCTTACAGAACAGCAGACTGTACCGCACTCAAGCCTATGTACCGTAGCACCCTATACCAAGTTACCAGTCCTTATAAGAACTTTTGTGGACCAAGCAGGTTGTGTATTAGTGTTTAGCAGACTGTACGTCAGTCCCTATACCGCTGAAGGACTGCTGCAGTATAGGGCAGCGGTCAGCAGTGGTGCACGTCAACCCTATCTATTGTGGACCGATAGCGGTCCTTACAGAACAGCAGACTGTACCGCACTCAAGCCTATGTACCGTAGCACCCTATACCAAGTTACCAGTCCTTATAAGAACTTTTGTGGAACAAGCAGGTTGTGTGTTAGTGATTAGCAGACTGTACGTCAGTCCCTATACCGCTGAAGGACTGCTGCAGTATAGGGCAGCGGTCAGCAGTGGTGCACGTCAACCCTATCTATTGTGGACCGATAGCGGTCCTTACAGAACAGCAGACTGTACCGCACTCAAGCCTATGTACCGTAGCACCCTATACCAAGTTACCAGTCCTTATAAGAACTTTTGTGGAACAAGTGAGTTGTGAATGTTTAGCAGACTGCAGCAGAAGGGCAGCAGTCAAGTATAATATCCTTTCTATATTTGGAAGAAAGAATATTATACATGTACAAGCCTATTACTGTACCACTGATACCAGTCCTGAAAAGAACCTTTGTGGAACTAATAATAACAGCAAGTCTTTAAAATTACCCTCACTGCCTGACAACACTGCTTCCTTCCTGTCCCTATACAAATTGGCAAAAAAAGAGAACGATTAGTGGTTACTGGAACAGCTCTTTTGTGGACCTTGATAGTAACAGCTAATGATGATGATGATGATGATGATGATGAAAGACTAATCTGGCTGTCCCTGTAGCATACACCGTCCTTTCCCTTTCTCTAAACTAACAAAAGACACTCAGGCTGCTGCAAGAATCAGCAGCACAGCAAACCTATCAACACCTAACACCTATACCAGTCCTGAAAAGAACTTTTGTGTACCAAATAGCTAGTGGTTTATCTCTCCCTACTCCACACAGGAACCTGTCCCTATCTTAACAGAAGAAAGAATGTAAAATGGCCACCGGATCGGGTGTATTTATAGGTTAGGGGGAATGTACAAGTGTCCATGTGCTGTCATGTCTCAATTGGCTGTCCTGTATCACATGATAAACGTGTCACCAAAGGTTAAAGTTCTTGTATACATTAAACACGTAAGTCCGCCGCGGCGAACGACGGAAAAAGGCGTTCGAACGTGCGGACCGCGAATGTCGGAAATTCGCCGCGAAACGACCGCCGGGCGAACCGTTCGGCCATCACTACCTGGCATACGCCCATCTGATTGTATTTGCATTTTCAGGTACAATATCTGGAGAGGCCATATCAGATACCTTAAAAGTCTGCCTGGTATGTGGACAAGCAGATTGGGGTTCCCAAAAATATATGCACCCAAAAAACTGTTGTTTTTTTAAAAGGATTGTGTAATGATTTGCACTTTTTCTCTTTCTGTTTGACAATCAAGACAAAAAAATACAAATATATAAATTATTTTTATAAACTTTTTTATAAATAATAATGCATATGAAGATGCTGTATATGCATAATGTTCTCCAGGCTATAGATACCTGTTTTTGTCAAAACAGAAAAACTGTTTACAGAGATCAGTAGCTCAAATTTAAATTTACACACACAAGTAAATGAATCAGAGCAGTGACTCTACATCCTCCATGTCCTTTCCTCCTGCTGTAAAAAGAGGACTTTTTCAGTTTTTGTTAGAGAGAGAAGCGAACAGAAAAACCACCCCCCGGTGCTCTCAATAATGCTCTTGGAATCCTTCGACATGGATGTACCATGTAATATTTATTTTTTCCCACACTGGAGCAAATTGGACCATGTTTTAGTGTTTTTTTTGCTTTTCTCTGTATCAACTATGCATATATGATAGTGTATATGGAGGTTTGTGTGTGTGTGTGTATGTGTGTTTCTTTTTTTTTGGGGGGGGGGTTGGGGGGTTTATTGGTTGAACCAGATGGACTAGTGCCTTTTTTCAACCTAACTATGTAACTATGTAACAATGTTTTTTATAAAAAAGTAAACTATAAAAGTTCAGTTTAAAAACATAAACTTTAAAAAAAATGACCATTTACACCCCAACACATGCATTAACGCATGCGCGTTTTGTTTTATTTTTTGTAACACGTTGTGATGTGTTGGAGTGCCCTTTACATGCATTGCGTTTGTTTTTGTTTGCATTGATTTGCCTTGCAGTGCATTGCATTTATGTATGTTTGTGTGGATTTGAACGAGTTGTGCTGAAAAAAGTAGTACATAGGGGGTTATTTACTAAAAGAGAATCCACTTTGCACTGCAAGTGCACTTGGAAAGTCGCTGTAGATCCAAGGGGGACATGCAAGGAAAATAATAAACAGCATTTTTTTTTGCACATGATTGGATGATAAAATCAGCAGAGCTTCCACTCATTTCAGATCTACCCCTTAGATTTAGAGCGATTGCACTTCCAAGTGCACTTGCAGTGCAAAGTGGATTTGCCTTTTGTAAATAACCCCATACCGTACATTTTTTTTACAATGCTGGGTAAATGCACTGGTGCGAACTGCATTCATGGGGACCATTATTTTTTGGTTGCCATACGCTGGGAACACACTTACAAATGTACCCCTGAGCATCTGGTGTGAATAAACCCTTATAGTTCTCTTTGTTTATTTTGACTGAACACCATGCATTTTTTAGTGAAGCCACTAAATAAAGAATTAAACAATAAATAACACTTACCAAAAGCCATTGTAGTTTTCCTTTTGTGGTCAGGTGCTTGGCTAAGAACAACTAAGGCAAGTGAGAGACTCTGTTGTAGGCTGGGCTGCATGATGGGAAATGTAGTTCAGTAGAGGAATCATGCTATGGAAGTCAATATACTATTGGACTATGATGCCCAGGGGAAGACTGTCCAAAGGAGGGTAGAAGAGCTGTAACTAGCCTTTTTCACTGCATGCAGACTTTATTGGTACTGTATTTATGTGCACCACCATAAAGATTAGACCCCAAAGCTAGCTGAAGAACAAGAGCTAAAGACTGCTCACCAAATAGCAGCTTCACAAGAATTTTGCCTATTGCCCATAATAAGAGGTACCCCTCTCAAGAGACTTATACTGTATTTAATCAAAGCCATTTGGCTACAGAGGAAAAACTGTAGTATTGTCCACCATTGCTGTTACTCATAAGAGTTGCTGTTAGTCATAAGAGAAAACATTCTGCTGAGTTAGACTTTTTGTCTATTTGTCACTGTCAGTTTGCAGATATATACAGGTCATTACCCAAGCCACAGCATATGCAAGCTCCTGTTCTATGGTTGCACAAAAAAATTGGCATAACCTATGCCCATCTTGTTCTGTCTATGATATCTATCAGAACCCTTTCATCTGTCATTATCAACAAATAATTGAATAATATGGCAGGTTCTGTGAATCAAAGTATTAGGATCAAACAGAAAAGAAAGAAAAAAGCCACAGCAATGTCAGAATAATGTAAAGGAATAGCATTTTCAACATCACCTGGAATACTTGTACACCACAATTGCAGGTAAAATAAGAGGAATCTAAAGGGGCTGTAAATACTGGAAGCATAACAGCTTTCTGGCTTGCAAAATGATAACCTTCATTTAATGAAAACCACTAAGTCCAAATGGATATCCATGGAGCTATCAACAGATTACAGAGATGATAACACAGAGGCAGCACCACTTGTGCTTGAGGTCATTGTTTGATTATATACTATGGTGCCAACAAAATAATAGTCAAGTGCAGGGAGGGATTAAAACACCCATAAAACCCATAAAGGGTTGTAAACTCTTCTTATAGTTTTATCTGACCGTAAACATAGGCATATTAAATTTTATGGTACTATGTAAAAACTGATGATAATAAAAAAATGGTGCACTAATTAAAGGAGCTATGCAGCAAAAAAAGACAAAAATGCAGTAATATGCGATAATATGGGATAATGTTGTGAGACAATGATAAAATGCGCTAATTTAAGAAGCTATGCTGCAAAAATAGACAAATATGCATGAATGACTATCCCTAATTAAAAAAAAAAAGCAGTAATATGCGATAATATGCAATATTAAGTGAAACAGTGATGAAGTGCTCTAATTCAAGAAGATATGCAGAAAAAATAGACAGATATGCATGAATGACTATCCCTAATTGATGTATTTTTTGCATTTTTCAAGTCTACAAACCACAGTTACAGTACGTAATTGGCTCTGGACAGTTGTGCCTTCCTGTCAGGCCTAGTTATATTGTGTTGGACTTTCCTATAATATATTGCTATTGCCTAACCTGGACTCTGTGTGCTTACAACCCGCCATACCATGCTGCACCTTACTCACATGCTTCAAAAAAAAACAGTGAGACCACCTATGCTTCTTATATTTTTGCAGTATAGTTGCCATATGATTTTTTTCAAAATAGGTGGCACATGGATGATTGCAGCACTTGTACAAGCTGAACAAAATGTCACTATCATTTTTCATAAAAATGTATTCCCTGTATCACCAGTTCCATTTAGTGGTCAAAATGCGGTGCAGTTTTCTCATTTAGGCATTTTAGTAAACTATACTGCATTTTGTCCACTAGATGGAGCTGATTAAACAGGCATTGATCTTAAAGAAAATTTACAGTGACATTTCATTTAGCTCGCACGAATTCTTCTGACATTCGTGCAATTAATGTTTTATAAATAGACTAACTGACTTTTTTACTTTTTAGTACAAACATATCTCTGCCTAATTTAAAAATAGTTATTTTTTTCATAGTGACCAACCAAAGCATTGCTATAAATTGACATTTTTTTAGGTGGGGCCTGAATAAGTTACTAGTACACACGTAGGCCTTGGCAAAGAAAAACTTTATAGTAATTACTAGGGATGAGCCGAACACCCCCCAGTTCGGTTCGCACCAGAACTTGCGAACGACCCCCGCGTTCGGTACGAACGTTAGAACCCCATTGAAGTCTATGGGACTCGAACGTTCGAATTGGAAAGTGCTAATTTTAACGGCTAATATGCAAGATAGTGTCCTAAAAAGGGTTTGGGGACCTGCCTCCTGCCTCAGGGGACATGGGTCACTGCAAAAAAAAGTTTTAAAAACGGCCGTTTTGGCGGGAGCACTGATTTTAATGACGATTAAAGTGAAAAAAAAAAGTGAAATATTCCTTTAAATATGGTGCCTGGGGGGTGTCTGTAGTATGCCTGTGAAGTGCCACGTGTTTCCCGTGTTTAGAACAGTCCCTGCACAAAATGACATTAAACGGAAATAACACCATTTAAAACTGCTTGCGGTTTTAATGTTATATCTGGTTCCTGCAATATGGTTGAAAATCATTGAGAAACATGGCATGGGTAGCCCTCCCTGCCCATTACCAGCCTATTTGGGTCTTGTACGCATATTAAGGGGAACCCCGTACCCATATTAAAAAAAGGAAATGCGTGTGGCCCCCAGGCCCTATATACTCAGAACAGCAGTATACAGGCGGTGCAAACAAGACAGGGACTGTGTAGGTTTGTTGTGTTAAGTTGAATCTGTTTGTCATTTTCAACCGGTACATTTTTAAAGTGTAGCTCCAGTCAAAAAAACTATCTTTAAGCTTTTTGGAAAACATAGGGAAGGGTTATCACCCCTGTATAATTTGTTTTGTCGTCCATCTTTTTTCATCTCACTTGCTGCTGTCTCCTTGCGTTTGCAAGTAGGAGATGTTTGTAAGTTGGATGTTTGAAAGTAGGGGCCTGCCCTATATTATAGCGGTATGTACTGGGTACAGAGCACGCAGACAGCACGCACTATCTCCTAACACTACTGACTGCAAGCTCTATTATTAACCACTTGTTAGCCCAATGTTTGCATAAAGTGAAAGATGAAGTTATGCTGAGTAAATAGATATCAAACATGTCACTCTTCAAAATTGCACATGCCCGTGGAATGGCGCCAAACGTCGCTACTTAAAAAATCCCCATAGGCGACGCTTTAATTTTTTTTTTACTGGTTACATGTTTTGAGTTGCAGAGGAGGTCTAGGACTAGAATTATTGCTCTCGCTCTAACATTCTCAGCGATACCTCACATGTGTGGCACATGCGAGCACATGGGGACATGGGCGCTTTAATTTTTATTTTATTTTTTTATTGTTCATTTTACTTTATTTATTTTAGTTTGACATTTTTTTCCCCAAAAATATATTTTTGATCACTTTTATTCCTATTACAAGAAATGTAAACATCCCTTGTAATAGGAATATGGGGTGACAGGTCCTCTTTACAGTGAAATCTGGGGGGTCAATATGACCCCACATCTCACCTCTAGGCTGGGAAGCCTGAAATAAAAAATAAAAAAAAGATTCTGGCTTTGATCGTACTGGCGAGTTGGTAGAAGCACCGGAGGGCGGTGAGGGCTGGGGGGCGTCTATGGCTGGGTATTTCAGGGTATCACCGAGTATGGCTGGGTATCTCCGAGTATGGCTGGGTATGGCAATTTATGGCAGGGTATTACAGAGTATTGGCGGGGTATTGGCGGGGTACTACAGAGTAATAGCAGGGTACTGCAGAGTATTGGGGGGTACTACAGAGTAATGGCAGGGTACTGCAGAGTATTGGGGGTACTGCAGAGTAATGGCGGGTACTGCAGAGTAATGGCGGGTACTGCAGAGTATTGGGGGGTACTGCAGAGTAATGGGGGTTACTGCAGAGTAATGGGGGGTACTGCAGAGTAATGGCAGGGTACTGCACTGCAGAGTAATGGCAGGGTACTGCAGAGTATTGGGGGTACTGCAGAGTAATGGCGGGTACTGCAGAGTAATGGCGGGTACTGCAGAGTATTGGTGGTACTGCAGAGTAATGGGGGTTACAGCAGAGTAATGGGGGGTACTGCAGAGTAATGGCAGGGTACTGCACTGCAGAGTAATGGCAGGGTACTGCACTGCAGAGTAATGGCGGGGTACTGCAGAGTAATGGCAGGGTACTGCAGAGTATGCACTGGTATTGCAGAGTATTGGCAGGGAATTGAGGGGTTAAATTCGGTGAGCAGCGATGTGGGCACTGCAGATGCAGCCCACATTGCTGCTGACACCGATCTCTTTCCCCTCCGCTGTACCGATCGGTACAGAGAGGGGAGGGAGGAACAGGCGTCATAACATGACGCCGGTTTGTTTCCAAGTGATCACTCCGTCATTTGACGGAGCAATCACGTGGTAAACGGCCGCTATGAGCGGCCGTTTACCGTGATCCGTGATGCGACCCGGCGGTCACGGATGCTCTCGAGTGCGCACACCTCGGGGCACGCGAGAGCAGAATTCTGGGAGGCCGTTAATTAACGGCCTCTCAGAGTTAAACAACCCCCCTGAAGCCGTTAATCGGCAATGGGCAGTTGTTAAGTGGTTAAAGCTAGATCACTAGCTATATAGGTGAGGTGAATATAGTGGTGTATACTGCAGTCAGGGCACAGACAACAACCACTACACAGCAGCAAGATAGGAAATCAGCCAAAAACGATTGGTGTGTACTGTGTTGAAGGTACACAGAACACCCACTGCTTCAGATGCTAAGTAACACACTACACGAGGCCGCCTCAAAGGCGGCCTTATATAGTGTGGGGCGTGCACTACACAGCCTGAGCTATGATTGGCCACAGGCAGGATGCCTGTGGCCAATCATGGCTCTCCTCGCTGCCGGCGCTGCGATTGGCCAAGCATGCGGGGTCACAGTGCATGCTTGGCCAATCATGGGGCAGCAATGCACTGCACCACCGCAGTGCATTGTGGTCCGCGCGCGCGCGTCACTCGAATTTTGACGCGAGCGGCCCAAACGTTCGGAATTCGCCGAATGGCCGAACAGCCAATGTTCGAGTCGAATGTACGTTCGACTCGAACACGAAGCTCATCCCTAGTAATTGCATACCTCCCAAATTTTTGAGACGGAGAATGAGGGACACCTATCAGCAAAAGTATGCAGGCATAGGACACACCCCTTGCCACTCCCCTTTAAAGGAGAATTGTACAAAAAAACAAGATTGGTTAAACCCACGAGTGATTTTTTTTTTACCACTACTATTACTTTATATTGGCTTTTGGAATTTACAAATGCAGCAATTTAGAAATCAGATGAAAGGTTTAGCACTGGAAAACACTTTTTGATGGATAAAAAGTGCATATTATATAAAACTTTATAGATCAGACCAAAATGAGGGACAAACGAGGAGGAATGAGGGACAGAGGCACATTGTTCCAAATCAGAGACTGTCCCTCAAAGTCAGGGACAGTTGGGAGCTATGGTAATTGTTTGGAGCTGAACAATAAATAAATGCTGGCATACTGTAGAACAGGATAGTTATACATTACTGAAGGATGGCTTCTGTTGCATGATGCATGGGGGTATGCTATAAAGCCAGGCTGCCCTAGCTCACTAATGAGCATCCTCAGGAAGTTCTATGGCACCAGACAGTGTGCCAAGCACTGTCCCTAACCAGGAGGCTCCTTTCCCTAACATACAAAAAAGGCCCATGCCCAGGACAATTCCCATCTACAGGCAGCAGGATACCTGCACCTGCCTACAACCTGCTCTAGCAAAATTGTGATTGGATGTTATGAGTAAAGTTATCCAGACAACTTGACATGGCATTTGGTCATGGGGACATGGTCAAACCAGCATGCAATACACTTGCATTATTATCTCAGGAGATTAAAAAGTCATCATCATCATCATCATCATATGTCTATTGGTATTTTATAACTTGTTCTATTGATGATAGGGCTCATTTTATCTAAAGTCCTTTCTTGCCTTGAGCCAGAAGCCATTTTGAATGACAAACTTCATCTTTAGTAGCACTGGGAGCTATTTACTAAAGGCAATTGGACTTCCAAGTGCACTCTCAGTGCAATTTCACGTGCACTTTACACTTTAGTTTGCATTTGTAGTGCAAAGTGGATTTGCCTTTCGTAAATAACCCCCATTACAGGTAAAGACTGTGTAATGAACAGGTTTTAAAGCAAATTAGATGTGATAGAAAGAATAAGGGGAAAGTACGGAAAATATACTAAAATTAGATTAACTGAACTTGATATAAAAGAATAAGTGGTGTTATATACCTGTAAGCCAAAGATTATTAAATAACGATTTTTAGAGAGGAATGTGCATTAATTCGTTATATTCAGATAAAAGGATAAAGGGAAATTTCCAAGAAAAGACAATCAAACTGCATGCTAAATCAAAGTCATCTATATACAGTACTATGTATAGAAATTACACAAATTCATCCATAAAGGCACCAACTGTGCATTAAAAATTTACAGCACATTCACCGCTCTGAATAGTTACTGACATTCAGTATGTCATAAATGTGGTGAACATTGCTGATAAAATTTAAGGATTCATTCACATTGTGGTGCATTGACAACCTATTCAAAAATTAAACATTACACAGAAATGTCATCTAATGGTACAACATGCATTATCGTGCATTTTTTAACCCAATGCAGCGTGAAAATATGAATAGATTCTCAAGCTGTACTCCAAGCAACCAACTAAATACACTGATAAAATACATATATAATAAATAGTTTAACTTGGCAAAGAATTTGTATTTCTGTCTATCCTATGCTGAGATTTGTACAGCTCTGCCTTGCTTCACAGTTCTGTCTGGCAGTTCAGGAGACTTTATTTTTTTCTGCCATAATGAAGTAAAACTTACAGATATTAACCGACTCCCAACCTGTGAGTGAACAGAATAAAAAGAACAGCATACGAATTGTAAGATTGTAAGATTGTTTGTTACTCTGTTCTCTCTTTCAATCAGCATACCCCTTATTATTAGCACCTGAGCACTGCAGAATAACTGATTGGGTCTATGGGGGGTTATTTACTAAAGGCAAATACACTTTGCACACTGAAAGTGAACTTGGAAGTGCAGTCGCTGTAGATCCGAGGGGGACATGCAAGGAAAAAAAAATGCATTTTAGCTTGCACATGATTGAATTATAAAATCAGCAGAGCTTCCCCTCTTTTCAGACCTTCCCCTCTGATCTACAGCTACTGCACTTCTAAGTGCACTTGCAGTGCAAAGTGGATTTGTCTTTAGTAAATCAACCCCATTGTGTTTATCCCAGTCCCATTCTGAGCTTTGCTGTAAAGGCTGATACTGGTTCGAATTTACTTAATGTACTTATACTGTTTGGATATAT
This sequence comes from Lithobates pipiens, assembly GCF_037356315.1. Classification (NCBI taxonomy): domain Eukaryota; kingdom Metazoa; phylum Chordata; class Amphibia; order Anura; family Ranidae; genus Lithobates; species Lithobates pipiens. Next base: position 519,436,800 of record NW_027507903.1, on the reverse strand, counting down.
ACAAAAAAACTGAAAATTGTATAATCGTCATCTTCATGGCAGCACACGCTGGGTTGTGACTCCGCCTCCACAACCTGACAAGATTGGTCTAGCTATAAAAGTTGAAGAGAGATGCCCCCCCACAATTCTCTGTATATATCATCTAGGAACAGGGTGAGTTTCTGTGTGCTGCCATGAAGATGTGTCACAGAAGGAAAATTACTGAAAGGTGAGTATACAATTTTCCATTTTCCTGACGCCTTCAGCACACACTAGGAAATAACTCGCCAGTCGGGTGGGTGCAAAAAAATGTAAGCTTTATTTCTTAAAGAGCTGTAGAATTGTCTCTAATAATGGATCTGCCAAATTCTGCCATTGTTAGCTGAGCAGAGTCTATCTTATAGTGAGAAATGAATGTATGTTTAGACGACCAGGTTGCTGCTTTACAGATTGTTTCTGGTGAAACTCTACAGTATACTTCCCATGAAGTCACCACTGCCCTGGTTTAGTGTGCCCTGATGCCTTACGGAATAGCCAGTTGACAAATGGAGCATGCCTTCTTGATAGAGTTAACCAACTAAGATGCAACCATTCGAGTAGTTGCTGGATGACCTTCCCTAGGCCCATGTGGATTTATGAGGAGAGTATCTGACTTCCTGAAGGAAGCTGTGGCTTCCAGATAGTTGGTAATACCAGTTTTCATATACAATGCATGGGGTTCGCCTTGGTTGTTAGTGAAGGATGGAAGGATGATATCCTGATTGTAATGAAAAGAGGATGATACTTTAGGGATGAAATGGTCTGAGGGTCTCAGTACTACTCTATCGGGATAGAGGATTAGATATGGTTCCATTATCAATAATGCTTTAAGTTCCGAAACTCCTCTCGTAGATGTAATGGCGATAAGGAAGGTTAACTTCAAAGTCAGGTTCCAGAGAGAGATTGACTCAAATGGGAAAAAAGGCGGGTTTGACAGTGCGTCAGGTATTGTTGAAAGATCCCATGCTGGGAATGTTTTTTTTTTTGGAGGTCTGATTTTTAGGCAGGCCTTCATGAACTGGATTACCAGGGGGTATAAAGCCCATCTAATGCCCGTTTTAGCTGATAGGGGGAAAACGTGAACTTTAGGGGTACTTGAACTTTATTAATACCCAATTGAATGAACTCTAGAACTTGTGGTGGTTCTGGTGATATTGGGTTCCAGTTCCTTTGTTGGGCCAGCGAACAAATCCTACTCCAGACTTGTGTGTATGTTTTGTTGGTGGTGTTAATTCTGGCCTGTAGAAGAGTTGAAATTACTTCTTGTGAGCATCCCCACTCTAGCAGCCGAGTCCTCTCAATTTCCATGCTGTCAAGTGTAACTTTTCCGGTGCTGGATTCAAGAATTGACCCTGGGACAGGAGGTCTGATGTTACTGGGAGAGGTAGTGGTTGTTGCAGGCTGAGCTGTAGTAGAGTTGTGAACCAAGGCTTCTTTGGTCAAAAAGAAATTACTGCTATCACCGTGGTTGATGATCTCCGAAGCCTGTATTGGAATCTTGCGGTTAAAGGAATTGGTGGAAAAATGTATACCAGCTTAAAAAATTTGCACAGATGGATCAGGCAGTCTATTCCTTCGGCCGGTGTGAAGGTTGCTCTTGACAGAAATCTATGACATTTGGTATTCACAAGAGTAGCCGCCAAGTCGATTTCCATTATTCCCCAAGTTTCTGAAAGGAGAGAAAAGGCCTGCTGGCTCAATGACCACTCGTTGTTCGATAGAAGTTCCCTGCTTAGATAGAAGGCCAGCATGTTCTGTGCTACCAGGACATACACTGCCCTCAGGTCTACCAGATGTACTTGTGCCCAATCCAAGATAGGGTGAATTTCTTCCATTAGTGTGCAACTCCTCGTACCTCCTTGCATCTGAATATATGCCACTGCAACTCTGTTGTCTATTTGAACCAGAATGCTCGTCCCTGCCAGGTATGGAGCAAAGGCCAGAAGCACCCGAAAGGCTGCTCTGAGCTCCAGTATATTCAATACTATACCGTGAGCTCGAAACTGCCACTGCCCTTGGGCTGCTAGATTTTGGTAATGAGCACCCCATCCCTTCTGACTGGCATCTGAAGTAACAAATTCTGGCTGTGGAGGGACTATAGGCTTGTACCGCTTGAGGTTGCTGAAACGTGTCCACCACCACATCGATTGTTTCACATATCTGTGGATGTAGATTGTCTAAAGCATTGATGCTCCACTCTCATGTGCCACTGGGACCACTGGATCATGGGCAGAGTTGCAGACATCAACCCCAGGACGCTAATACAAAATCTGGCTGGCAAACATGTTGCTGAGATTACCCTCTGTATCTTTTGAATTAGAGGCATAACCTTCTCCTGAGGAAGCTGGTGGTGTCCAATTCCGCCCCACAGGAATACCAAATTCTGTGTAGGCTGCAGTTTGCTCTTGTGCCAGTTGACTAGTCAACCAAAATCTCACAGGATTGTCAGTAAGATCTCCCGGTGCTGGATGAAGACCTGGCGACTTTCTGCTAGAATTAGTATGTCATCCAGATAATGGTGTATTTTTAGACCTCTCTCTCACTGAGATATGCAATGATGCGTAGAAGAACTTTGATGAAGGTCCAGGGAGCCATCGAGATGCGGAATGGTAGGCACTGGAACTGGAAGTGATAGTTGAAAAGCGGAGACATTTTTGAAAGGCAGGATGTATTGGGATGTTTAGATAGGCGTCTGACAAATCTACGGACAGCATCCAATCTTTTAGATTCACTGCTAATAGTATGGACTGAAGGCTTTCCATCTTCAAGGACTCTAATATGATGTTCTTGTTGAGTTTCTTTAAGTTCAGCATTGATCATAAATTCCCTGTTTTCTTTTTTACCAGAAACAGGGGGGGAGAAGAATCCTCTGCCCTTTTGACATAACGGAACCTCCAGCATAGCTTCCTTTTGTTTTAACTCTGTTATATATTTTAGTAGGATCTTTCTCTTGACTGGAGAAGACGGGAGTCTGATTGGGCAAAAGTGGTTTCTGGGATTTCTGTTTAACCACTTGCCGCCCGCCCTATTACAAAAAGACGGCGGCAAAGTGGTTTGATAATCCTGACTGAACGTCATATGACGTCCTCAGGATTATGAGCCGCTGCGCGCCCCCGGGGGCGCGCATCGCGGCGATCGTTGTTGCGGGGTGTCAGTCTGACACCCGGCAACTACGATCTCGGTAAAGAGTCTCTGACGGAGACTCTTTACCACGTGATCAGTCGTGTCCAATCACGGCTGATCACAGTGTAAATGGGAAGAGCCGGTGATCGGCTTATGGGCAATCAGTGCCCATAATGGATGGCAATCAGTGCCCACAATGGGCATCACTCATTGGCATGCATTATTGTTTGGCACTGATTGGCATCCATTAGTACAGTATAACACCAATGCCGCCTATGAGTGCCCACCTGTGTCCTGCCTATGAGTGCCCACCTGTTATGAGTGCCCACCTGTGCCGCCTATGAGTGCCCACCTGTGCCGCCTATGAGTGCCCACCTGTGCCGCCTATCAGTACCCACCCATGCCCATCTGTGCCGCCTATCCATGCCCATCTGTGCCGCCTATCCATGCCCATCTGTGCCTCCTATCCATGCCCATCTCTGCCGCCCATCCATGCCAATCCGTGCCAGCTATCAGTGCCAATTTGTGCCACCTATCAGTGTCCATCCATGTCGCCCATCCGTGTCGCCCATCCGTGCCGCCTATCAGTGCCACCTATCAGTGTCCATCAATGCCACCTCATCAGTGCCATTTCATTGGTGCCCATCAGTGCCGCCTTATCAGTGCCCATCAGTGTAGCCCCATCAGTGCCCATCGGTGAAGGAGAAAACGTACTTATTTACAAAGTTTTGAAACTGAAACAAAAAAAAAATATTTTTTTTTCAAAATTTTCTGTATTTTTTAATTTGTAGCGCAAAAAATAAAAACCGTAGAGGTGATCAAATACCACCAAAAGAAAGCGCTATTTGTGGGAAAAAAATGATAAAAATTTCATTTGGGTACAGTGTAGCATGACCGCGCAATTGTCATTCCAAGTGCGACAGCGCTGAAAGCTCCAAATTGGTCTGGGCAGGAAGGTGTTTAAGTGCCCTGTATTGAAGTGGTTAAGAACCTCCACTTGTGACCGAACTTGATTGTGGAAATGGTCCAAGGGTCTTTGATGTTTTTTGTCCATATTTGTGTAAACTCTTTACCTGGTCTATAGGTCTTGGCTTCCCTGTATCTTTTGGGAAGGTTGCCCGGGCCGAGCTTCTTATTACATCCACTAAGGCTTCTCCAACGAAATCACCTACCAACTTGAGTTCTTGCAGAGAGGTAATTATTTTCTCTTGGCCTGCTCCTTCCTGAAGAGATCTTTCCATATTGGAAGCCCGACCTGAGATGGCTCTACCAACTGCTGCCGTGGTGACTGCTGGTCTACAGGCATCTCCTGCCGTGGAGTATGCTTTTTTTAGTTCTAGATCAATTTTCCGATCTAAAACTTCCTGGAAGGAGACTGTGGGGGCTATTTACGAAAAGCAAATCCACTTTGCACTACAAGTTTAAACTATAAGTGCAAAGTCCACTTGAAATTGCACTGCAAGTGCACTTGAAAGTGCAGTCGCTGTAAACCTGAGGGATAGATTTGAAATAAGGGGAAGCTCTGCTGATTTTATCATCCAATCATGTGCAAGCTAAAATGCTGTTTTTTATTTTCCTTGCATGTCCCCCTCAGATCCACAGCGACTGCACTTCCAAGTGTACTTTCAGTGCAATTTCAAGTGCACTTTGCACTTGTAGTGCAAAATGAATTTGCCTTTCATAAATAACCCCCTGTGTCCTCGATGGGTAGAGTGACATGTCTTGCCAGGCGCATTAGGGAAGCATCCACAATAGGAGCATTAATTAAGGGGTTAACCCTAGGTTCTTTCAAGGGATACATCTTTATTAGCCTATTATTAAGGCTGGGCCTCTTGTCGGATCTTTCCCATTCGTCCTTAATTAAGTCTTCTAGTTCCCCAATGAAGGGGATTTAGGGTGATACATACAACGTTTGTATGTAATACAGTGACCTAGGATCACTGACAGGCATTCAGGTGCTTTTAAAAAAGCTGCCGCCACCACGGCAGAAGTTACGCTTTTGCGCATGCGCAGAAGCGCAGTGATTGTTACGGTCTCTGAACAGCTGAATCTCCTTCCCCCACGCGTGCGCAATGCAGAGGGAGAGACGCGGCAGCCATGACAGTCCGGGCCAAGTGCTTTGGCACTACAGATCCCAGAAGGTAAAAAGGAAAAATAGCATAACTTTATTGCAACAGGGACAGCAAAATAAAGTGGAGACCACTGCAATATTAAAGCTTTTTTAAAGCTTACTTTATGACTCTGTTGCAGATGCCCCTGACACCACCAGAATGGGGTTCCCTCCATAGAAGCTCCATTAGAGACTATACAGGAGGGACTTCCAAACAGGAGAGGCTTGAACCTGCTGGGCAAGGCTTGCGATGTCAATCCAATCTTGTCAGGTGAGGATAAAAAAGAGATTAGTGGGGGGGGCATCGCTCTTCAAACTTTTATAGCTAGACTAATCCTGCCAGGTTGTAGAGGCGGAGTCACAACCCAGTTTGTGCTGCCATGAAGGCGTCAGGAAAAACAGTTAAGCATTAATGAATACAGGCCTGTGTTCATTTGTGTCTTTTGTATATGCGTTGCAAACATGCCTAGATTCACCAGACTTTCATAAGCATTTAGATACTGTGTCTGTGGAATGCTGCATGGACTAATTGTAATCTGGCATACAGTAAATAGTCATAGCTGTGACCTCTGATTCCCTACGGCAACTAAATCATTGACATTTTTATAGGATATAGCCAAAATTCTTGTACAGTTATAAAATAACAAGACATATATAAAGTACTCCTTTTTCAACCATCAACTTGTCACATAAACTAAAAGCTCCTGGTCTCCGGAAAATTGAAGTCATTAAAACCTGGCAGTCGCATTTTTCTAGATTGTTGTACACAGGAAAAAATAGAAAGAAATTGTCAGGTATTTACCCATGTCAGGTGTAGGAATAGAAGTGATTTGTGTAGTTACTTACGCTCAAGTGGTTCTGAATTGTGTTGAATGAAAGTGGTTGTAAAGTCAGAAGGTTTTTTTATCTTAATGCATTCCGTGCATTAAGATAAAAAAACCTTCCGTGTGCAGAAGCCCTCCTCAGCCCCAATACGTACCTGAGCCCATTTTGATCCATCCATGTTGAGTCTCAGCTGCTCCCTCCTCGTTGGCTAAGATAGCAGCATGGTGCCATTGGCTCCCGCTGCTATGAATCAAAGTCAGTGAGCCAATGAGGAGAAAGTGCGTGTCTGAATGGACACACAGAGCAGCAGCTCGGCTTGGGCAAGCTGCTTGCTGTGGGGGCACTCAGCAGGAGGGAGGGGCCCGGGGTGCTGGTGAGGAACCTGAGAAGAGGAGGATCTGAGCTGCTCTGTGCAAAACCACTGCACAGAGCAGGTAAGTATAACATGTTTGTTGTTTTTAAATTAAAAAACTGAGACTTAATATCACTTTAAGCTGGCAACGCATGGACACATTGTGATAGACCAACCAAACTAATTTCTCTGTATTTTAATGGCTTTTCTAATTGTTTCCGCTAAATCAGTTATATGAGACTCACTCGCTAGTGAACACTGGTTGGTTAGTTTGTAAAATTGCCTAGTCCAAAATCTTACTGGCCTAGGATGGCAGGACCATTGGAGACTGCACCACCTGGAATGGACAAGGTCATGATCATGATCATGTTGGCTGGTGCAGTTAGCTTGTCTGCCACTAGCTAGCTGTTTTCCAAATATAGTGTGAGAAAGAGAATATGTTTGGCTGTTAGGCCCCTTTTAGAGAAAACCTTCATTTAGTGATGTAAAGGATGAGGTTAGTGTCCATATAAATGCCAGGATGGGAGGGGCCTTGTGAGTTGGGGCAAGGAAGTCAAACACCCTAGAGCCATGCGGATGTAGTCAGCAACTACCTAAGGATCCTTAACAGGGCTGAAGCCCTGGGTAAGATACATGCCCCCCAAGTTTCTAAGATGGGAATGAGGGACACCTATTAGCAAAAGTATATATGCAAAGGACATACCCCCTGTCATGCCACCCTTGAAGGAGAATTTTACAAAAAAAAAAGAGCTTTTTTTATTGCTACTATTCCTTTATATTGGCTTTTGGAATTTACAAATACAGCAGTTACATACACGGTATAAAGAGTAAACCGCGCTATTCAAACAAAAAATTAAATAGTAACTACCCTATAAGCGGCAACCCCAATCGTAATACTCCGATAGCAAACTAAATAAGTGAACAGGGTGGGCTGCGCTAAAAACAAAAAATCTATGTCTAAAGTCTAATCAAAAAATTCCGATAATCATAAAAAACTATTTTTAGTGAAAAATTGTTTTTTACAAATGATGAATTTAAATAAGTGAATAATGCCTTATCATCATACCGATAAAGATTATTATGAGTGAAAAATTGAATTATAAAACAAAACCAATAATAAAATTAGCAAAAAACGATATACATCTAATGTGTAAATCTTATACAACAGTCCCCGCGTGTGTACGCGGCCTAAGGCTCGTTGTTTCCTAAATATCTTACGGGACAATTTCATGGGTCAGATAGTAAATGCACCAACAAGAAACAATGTGTTACTAGATCTACTGATTACTAACAATACAGACCTGAACAAGGATGTGAAAATACGGGGCAATTTAGTTAACAGTGACCACAGGTCAATTGGTTTCAGTATAACTCACAAAAATAGGAAGCACAAGGGTAATACAAAGACACTGAATTTTGAAAAAACAACTTCCTTAAACTGCTCTCTTTGCTAGAAGATAGATACAATCCTAGGAACAAGGAAAATGGAGAAAAATGGGAGTGCTTTAAGAGCATACTAAATAAAGGTATTGCAGTGCATTCCAATGGGAAATACATTTAAAATAGCGAATAAAATCCTGGGTGGCTTAACTCCATTGTAAAAATGCATATAAAAGCAAAGGAAAAGGCCTTCAAAATGCAAGTCTGAGGGGTCATTGTCAGCATTCCAATTTTACAAAGAATGGTTAGATAGAATATGAAAGGCACAAAGTGGAGGAGAGTAAAAAAAATCCAAAGAAATTCTTTAATTGCATAAATATTAAGAAAGGGAGGCCAGCACATATTTGCCCCATAAGGGCTGATGAAGGGAATAACAAAAGACGGAGAGATTGTGAATGTTTTGAATATATTCTTCTCCTCAGTCTTCACAAGGGAAACGGGGGGGGGGGGGATACAGTAATTAAGATGGTAAGTTTAATCTTCATAACACATCACAGGAAGCTCACTCATGACTAACAGAGGACAGTATTAGAAATAGACAAAAAAATATAATTAACATAAATAAGTCACTGGGACCAGATGGCTTGCACCTGAAAGTCCTTAAGGAACTCAGTCAAGAGATAGCCAGACCATTGTTCCTAATTTCTATGGACAGTTTACTAACTTGAATGGTACCAGCTGATTGGAGAAAAGCCAACGTAGCATCAATATATTTAAAAAGGGGCCCGAGCTATATCCATGGGAACTACAGGCCAGTTAGTCTAACATCAATAGCCTGCAAGCTATTTGGAGGGGAGGATAAGGGACTATATACAAGATTTCAGTAATGGAAACAGTATCATTAGCAGTATGGGTTCATGAAGAATCGTTCTTGCCAGACCAATCCTTTAACCTTCTATGAAGAAGGGAGCTGCCATCTAGATAAAGGAAAGGCTGTGGATGTGGTGTATCTGGATTTTGCAAAGGCATATGATACAGTTCCCTACAAACATTTATTGTACAAACTAAGGTCTGTCGGCATGGACTATAAAGTAATACATGAATTGAATACTGGCTACAGGGGAGAGTCAAAAGGATGGTGATAAATGGTGAGTACTCGGAAAGGTCTGGTGTGGAAAGTGGGGTTCCCTAGGGTTCTGTCCTGGGACCAATGCTTTTTAATTTATTCATAAACAATCTGGAGGATGTGATAAACAGCTCAATCTCAGTATTTGTGGATGATACAAAGCTAAGCAGGGAAATAACTTCTACGTGGGATGTGGAAACCTTGCAAGAAGGTCTAAAAAAATTAATGGGGTGGGCAACTACATGACAAAAAGAAAAGGTTTAATGTTGAAAAATGTAAAGTAATGCATTTGGGTGCCAAAAATATGAATGCAATTTACTCGCTAGGGCATGAACCTCTAGGGGAATCTAGGATGGAAAAGGACCTGGGGGTCCTAGTAGAAGACAGGCTCAGTAATGGCATGCAATGCCAAGCTGCTACAAGCAAAGGCAACAGAATATTGGCATGCGTTAAAAAGGGGATTAACTCCAGAGGTAAAAGGATAATTCTCCCACTCTACAAGACTCTCGTACCGTATCACCTGGAGTATGCCATCCAGTTCTGGGCACCAGTCCTCAGGAGGGATGTGCTAGAACTGGAGAGAGTCCAGAGAAGGGCAACAAAGCTATTTGAGGGACTGGAGGATCTCAGCTATGGGAAAAGACTACAAGCATTGAACTTATTCTCTCTGGAGAGGTGACGCTTGAGAAGGGATATGAGATCAATGCACAAATAGCATACTGATGACCCTAGCATAGGGAAAAAACTTTTCATTGAAAGGGAATATAAAAAGACACGTGGCCATTCACTAAAATTAGAAGAGAAGCGGTTTAACCTTAAACTGCATAGAGGGTTCTTTACTGTGAGAGCGGAATTCTCTTCTACAAGCAGTGTATCAGCGGGGAGCATCAATCATTTCTAAAAACTATTAGGTGGGTACCTTAATGACCACAACATACAGGGGTATACAATGAATTAACATTTAAGCTCATACACAAGTTGGACTGGATGGACTTGTGTCGTTTTTCAACCTCACCAACTATGTAACTATGTAACTGCTAATAAAATTAGCAAAAAACGATATACATCTAATGTGTAAATCTTATACAATAAAAGGAAAAATGAACCCACACACCAATCAAATAATTCAAGTGAGTAAACTGAAAAAAACAAAAAATGTTTTCAAAAACAAAAACAAAAAAGATTTTTGTATATATTGAGACAAAAAAAATGTGTCCAAAGAGTATAGTGTTAATTCCTCCAAGGTGATATTAAGGTGTAGGAAACCCACAAAGTCCTGTGTGTAAAAACATTCCCGACAATCCTCCACCAGTGAATAGGGGGGCCGCTTACCAGAGTTTTAGATCCCAGTGTTAGTGAGATCAACAGAGCCACAGCACAGAAGTTCTGGATGAACCGTCGCAGGCACCACACTGCTCTTGTATCCAATACGAAGCCTCCAGTCAGGAAACTAGGGTATCGTGGATCATATGGAAAAATTCAAAAAGGCACTCGCATAGTGTAAAACCACTTAGTTTTAATAAAGTAAAATATAAAATATTGCACTCACATGTACATAGAAGAAAACGATCGTATAAAAAAACGAGCCGGCCGGACTCGTATGCCGCCCGCACTTCCTAGTTGGGCGTAGAACGCAGAGACGTCAGAACGCCTACCTCCCTACGCGCGTTTCGTCACGAACGGACGTGTTCACGGGATGCGGGGCGGCGTTCTGACGCACCGCCTAAATACAAAATAGTAAACAAACAGCCTCGGTCTGAGCTCCATGTTGTCTCTCAATCCACCATATTAGGTGAGGGAAAAAGGGCTAAATTGCCCATATTATCACCTAATCCGCCATTTTACATAATGGAAAAAACATGAAGTTGCCCTACTGTTACATAAAGCACGACCTTTATCCATGACCATCGAAATTGCTCTGAGAATCATGGATTGAGGACACAAAAATATTATAAAAGATCAATGAATACAAAAATTCAACTAAAAGGGGAAAAAAAAGGAAGGTGGTAGGAAACCATCCCCAAACTGTCTTAGAAAATATCGTTAATTAAAATAATATTTAATAAAATACTAAATGCAAAGATGATGTTGAATATTAATTGGCACAGGTAAATCAATCCAAGTGAAAAAAGGGCTTATGTGGCAAAAAATATGGTATAATATTTTACATATTCAGATACCAATACCCTAAAATATGCCAGCACCAAAAAAATAATAATAATGGTGTCGAAAAATAAAAAAATAAAAAATAAAAAGCAGTAAACATAAAAGCCCCCCATTTTTCTTAGCAGAGACTCATGGAACTCACACCAAGTTCACAATCCTAGAAGCAACAGAAAGCCTAAACAATATAAGCTGTTCATACCAATTATACCTTATCAAGCGTTAAATAAATAAACGCATTAACGTCTACTTCGATATTAAGGCCATAAGGGTTGTAACTTTTTAATTTGTGTATCCACATCATTTCGAGCTTCGAAATGCTCCTGACCAGATGGGTTCCCCTCCAATGAGGATTGAACTTGTCAATCCCCAAAAAAATCGTGTTGGTAGGGTCTCTGTTATGCGCCAAGAGGTAGTGCTTGGAGACCGAATGCTGAGTATACCCCCTACGAATGTTCCCAATATGCTCATTCAAACGCACATGTAAGGCGCGTTTGGTCCGCCCCACATACTGGAGGCCACAAGGGCACTCCAGCATGTAGACCACCGCCTCGGAACAACAAGTAATAAAAGGCTCTATGGTGTAAGATTTAGAAGTGACAGTGGATCTAAAGGTGGTACTTCTCCTTGACCGACAGCCGTTTATGCTACATACCGGGCACTTCCTACATTGATAATACCCAGTGAGGTTAGAGAAGAAATGTGGGCGGTTAATGGGTGGGTCTAAGGCATTAGGAGCCACCCTATCCCTCAGAGATGTCACACCTCTATAGACTACTTGGGGTCTATCAGGCAAAATAGTTCCCAACACTGAGTCATTCCTAAGTATGTGCCAATGTTTCCTAAGTATATGTTTAATACTTGTGTGTTGGCAAGAATAATTAGTAATGAAAGGTTGGCGGAAATTATTTTGGCGACCCCCTTCTCGTTCCTTTAATAGTTCAGATCTTTCAACATGGCTGATCTCATCTACCAAACGAGTAAAGGGTTCAGACGGGTACCCTTTATCAATAAACCTCTGGGTAAGAACACGGGCCTGTTGTATAAAAACATCCTGTTCTGTACAGTTGCGTCTCAACCTCAAAAGTTGGCTTCTAGGTACTGATTTAAGCCAAGCTGGGTGATGGCAGCTAGTGGTAGGTATAAAGGAGTTCCTATCGGTGGTTTTGAAGAAAGTTGATGTAATAAAGCGCTCTCCTTTGATCGTGATGGTAAGATCTAAGAAATTAATCTTAGTAGGACTAGCTTCATAAGTAAGGTGTATACCCCTGGTATTAGAGTTAAGCTCACTCATGAACAGGGAAAGGTCAGATTCGCTACCATCCCATAGGAGGAGGATGTCGTCTATGTACCTAGCCCAAAAGGTCAGCTGTGGCCTGACCCGGGCATAGACAAACTTGAGGCCCAATAATATGGGTCCCTATATTGACACCCAGGGAGACTCTAGCAATGGCAACTTGGGTGCCAACCCAGGCCATAATAGTTGGGGTTTTCCCAGGCCAAATCAGGGCATCAAAAGAGTGGTCGAACTAAGAGAGGAACTAGAGGGGGGAGGCGTACTCAGCCCAAAAAGACCAAGAACATAACTGGTGCTGGTATTTTTAACCTCAGTTCGGCCACCCTTAGTGATTGCGAACTGAGTGTCCTTGATAAGGGCCTCAAGTTTGCTCCAGCCAAAAACATGAATAAGTTCCAAACATACATGGATATCCATAAATACGTAAGGAAGCTTAATATTCAAAGATATGTAGCTTCAAACCCCATTAATTTTCTTAGGAATGCCCCTGGTGATTACCGTCACTCGGGACTCTCTAATGCATCACTTTTCAACCCACCTGGACATTTGTGTCCCGCCTTGAAAGTCTTTCGCGATCTGGCCCTCAAAGACCTTGAAGGCTTGCGCATTAAAAAAGTTAAAAATAAAGAGGTGATCGATGCTGGTATTGAATCCCTCTGCAATAATAAAAATGTGGTCATCCGCCCAGCGGACAAAGGGGGGGGTATAGTCATCTTGAATAAGGATGACTATATAGGTGAGATGAATCGCATTTTGGGGGATAGGGCTACGTATATCTCCCTACCATCTAATCCGAATGCACAATACAAAAGAACTCTGGAGTCTATTGTGACAGAGGGATTCGATCAGGATATTTTGAATAGGAAGGAGAGAGCCTTCCTTGTTCCAAAGATTCCTAGAATCCCTATAATCTACTACCTACCTAAGGTCCATAAGAGTCTCACCTGCCCCCCGGGACGACCCATCATTAGTGGGATTGATTCCATCACTTCCCGGGTGGGCAGGTATATAGATTTCTTTTTACAACCTTTAGTGCGTCGAATGCCATCATTTATCAAAGATACGAGGCATGTAATCAATCTACTCGGGGGTTACCATCCGAAACAAGGGACCTTGCTGGTAACCGCAGATGTTGCGTCGTTATATACGAGCATACCCCAAAATATGGGTCTGGAGGCTGTCTCAGATTCCCTAGAGAGGTTTTCGGATCTCCCTCCGGAACAAATTAATTTTATTATGAAACTCTTAGACTATGCGGCTACGCATAATTTTTTCTGGTTTGGAGGGGACTTTTTTCGCCAAATCAAGGGGGTTGCCATGGGGGCGAAATATGCCCCCAGTTTGGCGAACCTTTTTATGGCAAAATGGGAGGAGGATGTTGTCTATGCCCGGGTCAGGCCACAGCTGACCTTTTGGGCTAGGTACATAGACGACATCCTCCTCCTATGGGATGGTAGCGAATCTGACCTTTCCCTGTTCATGAGTGAGCTTAACTCTAATACCAGGGGTATACACCTTACTTATGAAGCTAGTCCTACTAAGATTAATTTCTTAGATCTTACCATCACGATCAAAGGAGAGCGCTTTATTACATCAACTTTCTTCAAAACCACCGATAGGAACTCCTTTATACCTACCACTAGCTGCCATCACCCAGCTTGGCTTAAATCAGTACCTAGAAGCCAACTTTTGAGGTTGAGACGCAACTGTACAGAACAGGATGTTTTTATACAACAGGCCCGTGTTCTTACCCAGAGGTTTATCGATAAAGGGTACCCGTCTGAACCCTTGACTCGTTTGGTAGATGAGATCAGCCATGTTGAAAGATCTGAACTATTAAAGGAACGAGAAGGGGGTCGCCAAAATAATTTCCGCCAACCTTTCATTACTAATTATTCTTGCCAACACACAAGTATTAAACATATACTTAGGAAACATTGGCACATACTTAGGAATGACTCAGTGTTGGGAACTATTTTGCCTGATAGACCCCAAGTAGTCTATAGAGGTGTGACATCTCTGAGGGATAGGGTGGCTCCTAATGCCTTAGACCCACCCATTAACCGCCCACATTTCTTCTCTAACCTCACTGGGTATTATCAATGTAGGAAGTGCCCGGTATGTAGCATAAACGGCTGTCGGTCAAGGAGAAGTACCACCTTTAGATCCACTGTCACTTCTAAATCTTACACCATAGAGCCTTTTATTACTTGTTGTTCCGAGGCGGTGGTCTACATGCTGGAGTGCCCTTGTGGCCTCCAGTATGTGGGGCGGACCAAACGCGCCTTACATGTGCGTTTGAATGAGCATATTGGGAACATTCGTAGGGGGTATACTCAGCATTCGGTCTCCAAGCACTACCTCTTGGCGCATAACAGAGACCCTACCAACATGATTTTTTTGGGGATTGACAAGTTCAATCCTCATTGGAGGGGAACCCATCTGGTCAGGAGCATTTCGAAGCTCGAAATGATGTGGATACACAAATTAAAAAGTTACAACCCTTATGGCCTTAATATCGAAGTAGACGTTAATGCGTTTATTGATAACGCTTGATAATGTATAATTGGTATGAACAGCTTATATTGTTTAGGCTTTCTGTTGCTTCTAGGATTGTGAACTTGGTGTGAGTTCCATGAGTCTCTGCTAAGAAAAATGGGGGGCTTTTATGTTTACTGCTTTTTATTTTTTATTTTTTTATTTTTCGACACCATTATTATTATTTTTTTGGTGCTGGCATATTTTAGGGTATTGGTATCTGAATATGTAAAATATTATACCATATTTTTTGCCACATAAGCCCTTTTTTCACTTGGATTGATTTACCTGTGCCAATTAATATTCAACATCATCTTTGCATTTAGTATTTTATTAAATATTATTTTAATTAACGATATTTTCTAAGACAGTTTGGGGATGGTTTCCTACCACCTTCCTTTTTTTTCCCCTTTTAGTTGAATTTTTGTATTCATTGATCTTTTATAATATTTTTGTGTCCTCAATCCATGATTCTCAGAGCAATTTCGATGGTCATGGATAAAGGTCGTGCTTTATGTAACAGTAGGGCAACTTCATGTTTTTTCCATTATGTAAAATGGCGGATTAGGTGATAATATGGGCAATTTAGCCCTTTTTCCCTCACCTAATATGGTGGATTGAGAGACAACATGGAGCTCAGACCGAGGCTGTTTGTTTACTATTTTGTATTTAGGCGGTGCGTCAGAACGCCGCCCCGCATCCCGTGAACACGTCCGTTCGTGACGAAACGCGCGTAGGGAGGTAGGCGTTCTGACGTCTCTGCGTTCTACGCCCAACTAGGAAGTGCGGGCGGCATACGAGTCCGGCCGGCTCGTTTTTTTATACGATCGTTTTCTTCTATGTACATGTGAGTGCAATATTTTATATTTTACTTTATTAAAACTAAGTGGTTTTACACTATGCGAGTGCCTTTTTGAATTTTTCCATATGATCCACGATACCCTAGTTTCCTGACTGGAGGCTTCGTATTGGATACAAGAGCAGTGTGGTGCCTGCGACGGTTCATCCAGAACTTCTGTGCTGTGGCTCTGTTGATCTCACTAACACTGGGATCTAAAACTCTGGTAAGCGGCCCCCCTATTCACTGGTGGAGGATTGTCGGGAATGTTTTTACACACAGGACTTTGTGGGTTTCCTACACCTTAATATCACCTTGGAGGAATTAACACTATACTCTTTGGACACATTTTTTTTGTCTCAATATATACAAAAATCTTTTTTGTTTTTGTTTTTGAAAACATTTTTTGTTTTTTTCAGTTTACTCACTTGAATTATTTGATTGGTGTGTGGGTTCATTTTTCCTTTTATTGTATAAGATTTACACATTAGATGTATATCGTTTTTTGCTAATTTTATTAGCAGTTACATAGTTACATAGTTGGTGAGGTTGAAAAACGACACAAGTCCATCCAGTCCAACTTGTGTATGAGCTTAAATGTTAATTCATTGTATACCCCTGTATGTTGTGGTCATTAAGGTACCCACCTAATAGTTTTTAGAAATGATTGATGCTCCCCGCTGATACACTGCTTGTAGAAGAGAATTCCGCTCTCACAGTAAAGAACCCTCTATGCAGTTTAAGGTTAAACCGCTTCTCTTCTAATTTTAGTGAATGGCCACGTGTCTTTTTATATTCCCTTTCAATGAAAAGTTTTTTCCCTATGCTAGGGTCATCAGTATGCTATTTGTGCATTGATCTCATATCCCTTCTCAAGCGTCACCTCTCCAGAGAGAATAAGTTCAATGCTTGTAGTCTTTTCCCATAGCTGAGATCCTCCAGTCCCTCAAATAGCTTTGTTGCCCTTCTCTGGACTCTCTCCAGTTCTAGCACATCCCTCCTGAGGACTGGTGCCCAGAACTGGATGGCATACTCCAGGTGATACGGTACGAGAGTCTTGTAGAGTGGGAGAATTATCCTTTTACCTCTGGAGTTAATCCCCTTTTTAACGCATGCCAATATTCTGTTGCCTTTGCTTGTAGCAGCTTGGCATTGCATGCCATTACTGAGCCTGTCTTCTACTAGGACCCCCAGGTCCTTTTCCATCCTAGATTCCCCTAGAGGTTCATGCCCTAGCGAGTAAATTGCATTCATATTTTTGGCACCCAAATGCATTACTTTACATTTTTCAACATTAAACCTTTTCTTTTTGTCATGTAGTTGCCCACCCCATTAATTTTTTTAGACCTTCTTGCAAGGTTTCCACATCCCACGTAGAAGTTATTTCCCTGCTTAGCTTTGTATCATCCACAAATACTGAGATTGAGCTGTTTATCACATCCTCCAGATTGTTTATGAATAAATTAAAAAGCATTGGTCCCAGGACAGAACCCTAGGGAACCCCACTTTCCACACCAGACCTTTCCGAGTACTCACCATTTATCACCATCCTTTTGACTCTCCCCTGTAGCCAGTATTCAATTCATGTATTACTTTATAGTCCATGCCGACAGACCTTAGTTTGTACAATAAATGTTTGTAGGGAACTGTATCATATGCCTTTGCAAAATCCAGATACACCACATCCACAGCCTTTCCTTTATCTAGATGGCAGCTCCCTTCTTCATAGAAGGTTAAAGGATTGGTCTGGCAAGAACGATTCTTCATGAACCCATACTGCTAATGATACTGTTTCCATTACTGAAATCTTGTATATAGTCCCTTATCCTCCCCTCCAAATAGCTTGCAGGCTATTGATGTTAGACTAACTGGCCTGTAGTTCCCATGGATATAGCTCGGGCCCCTTTTTAAATATATTGATGCTACGTTGGCTTTTCTCCAATCAGCTGGTACCATTCAAGTTAGTAAACTGTCCATAGAAATTAGGAACAATGGTCTGGCTATCTCTTGACTGAGTTCCTTAAGGACTTTCAGGTGCAAGCCATCTGGTCCCAGTGACTTATTTATGTTAATTATATTTTTTTGTCTATTTCTAATACTGTCCTCTGTTAGTCATGAGTGAGCTTCCTGTGATGTGTTATGAAGATTAAACTTACCATCTTAATTACTGTATCCCCCCCCCCCCCCGTTTCCCTTGTGAAGACTGAGGAGAAGAATATATTCAAAACATTCACAATCTCTCCGTCTTTTGTTATTCCCTTCATCAGCCCTTATGGGGCAAATATGTGCTGGCCTCCCTTTCTTAATATTTATGCAATTAAAGAATTTCTTTGGATTTTTTTTACTCTCCTCCACTTTGTGCCTTTCATATTCTATCTAACCATTCTTTGTAAAATTGGAATGCTGACAATGACCCCTCAGACTTGCATTTTGAAGGCCTTTTCCTTTGCTTTTATATGCATTTTTACAATGGAGTTAAGCCACCCAGGATTTTATTCGCTATTTTAAATGTATTTCCCATTGGAATGCACTGCAATACCTTTATTTAGTATGCTCTTAAAGCACTCCCATTTTTCTCCATTTTCCTTGTTCCTAGGATTGTATCTATCTTCTAGCAAAGAGAGCAGTTTAAGGAAGTTGTTTTTTCAAAATTCAGTGTCTTTGTATTACCCTTGTGCTTCCTATTTTTGTGAGTTATACTGAAACCAATTGACCTGTGGTCACTGTTAACTAAATTGCCCCGTATTTTCACATCCTTGTTCAGGTCTGTATTGTTAGTAATCAGTAGATCTAGTAACACATTGTTTCTTGTTGGTGCATTTACTATCTGACCCATGAAATTGTCCCGTAAGATATTTAGGAAACAACGAGCCTTAGGCCGCGTACACACGCGGGGACTGTTCGCTCAACTTTGTCCGTCAAACAGTTTCAGCAAACAGTCCGCTCAAAATTAGCATGGACGGACTTGCCCACACACGACGAACGAACAGTTTGCTGAAACCGTGCGCGATGACGTGAACGGCACGTACGACGGGACGGAAAATACGACGTCCTATACACTGCATTACAACTTTCGGCGTGTAAATCCTTTCTGAGCATGCGCGGAACTTAGTTTGACGAACAAGCCTACACACGAGGGGACTGTTCGCTGAAACCAAGTTTCAGCGGACAGTTTTTCGGAATTTCCGAAAAACTTTGTTCAGCAGACTGTTCGCTGAAACTGTCCGCTGAAAGCCCACACACGAGCGGACTGTCCGCCGAAACACTGTTCAGTGGACAAAGTTGGGCGAACAGTCCCCGCGTGTGTACGCGGCCTTAGATGAATGCGCACTTCCTTCAGCACAGTCTATATCTGGATAATTAAAATCCCCCATTTAATTATTATAATAACACTTTCCATCCTTGCCGCCAATCCAAACTGTAATAGGGGGTCTGCCTCCCTCTGATTAGGAGGCCTATAGCATACTCCCAGTATTACTTTCCCCTTGGTTTCCTCATTTGAAGCTCTACCCATAAGGATTCCACCTCCTTCCTTACTCCATTAGAGATGTCATCCCTCACATTCACTTCCACATAATTCTTGATATACAGGCATACTCCTTTTTTACCCTCCCTATCTCTGCAATATAGGGAAAACCCCTGAATGGTTGCCAGCCAATCATGAGAGCTGTTAAACCAAGTCTCTGAAATTCAAACAAAATCAAAATCCTCTTCGTACATCAACAGCTTCAGTTCTCCCATCTTGTCAGCCAGACTTCTAGCATTAGTGTACAAGCCTTGTGGTTTTGTCCTATCACATACTATGACCTTGTTGGTTGTTTTGAGGCTGCAATTTGGATTTGTCAAATTACTTACTTTGGGTTTAGGTACTCTAGTCACCCTACCACTAATGCCCCCATTACTACCCTCTGAACTTTGTTCCATGCTGGCTATCCCTACATCTGGACCCCCCCCCCCCCCTCCCGTCCTGTTTAGGTGCAGTCTGTCCCTGCTAAAAAGCTGGTAACTGACTGAGAAATCACCCCAATTCTCCAGGAACTTGAACCCCTCCTTTCTTTACCAGCTCCTCAGCAACTTGTTAACCTCCCTAATCTCCTGCTGCCTCTCTGGTGTAGCTCAAGGTACCAATAGTATTTCTGAGTATACTGCCTTGGAGATCCTATTCCTCAATTTTGCTCCTAAGTCCCTAAAATCGTTTTTTTAGGGCACTCAATCTTCCTCTGACTTTGTCATTGGTGCCAAAGTGTACCATGACAGTCGGGTCTTCCCCAGCCCCACCCAATAATCTGTCCACCAGATTCTTGATGTGCCGAGCCTGAGAACCCAGTAAACAACATACAGTTTGGCGCTTCAGGTCTTTTTGATAGATAGCCCTCTCTGTCCTTCCAATAATTGAGTCCCCTACCACCAGAATCTGTCTTTCCTTACCTTTGGCTTTACTACCGCCCTCACTGGAGGAGTTTTTCCCCTGGCAGCTAGAGGCATCACTCAGCTCCAGCAATGCTGGTCCCTGACGGGTTTCTCCAACATCACGCAACAGGGCGTATTTATTGAGACCAGCCTCTCTGACACTTTCCCCTCTACGTTTCCTGACTGCCACCCATCTACTCTGTTCTGGTGCTTGCACCTCTTTGTCACCACCCACCTCTGCGCTGGCCCCTGCTGGCATCTGCCAGGTACATTCACAACTTTCCTTTAGTATGGAGATTCTTCTCAGTGTTGCCAGTCGCTTACCTAGATTCAGGACCTGGGCTTCCATGGAAGTAAAGTGCTTACATTTTGTGCAGCAGTATTCGCCCTCAATTGGATGATCAAGGAACGCACACAGAACGCATATGCATACAGAATCGCATCTCCATACCCGATGGACATCATACCCACTAAACAGTTTATTGTTGCTGCCTCTACCATCATTAGCCTGATTTCACATTATATACTTTCCCATCAATATAGGATGTGAAGAAGGAAGGGGAAAGGGTGTACACATCCTTAAGAAAGATACAATAAAAAAAAATAAAAAAAGAGGTTGCTTCTTCTCCCACAAAACTTAAAAAAAAAATTGGCTGAAGTTGGGTTTAAAGTGTCACTAAACCCACAACAGTAATATCAGTCTGTACATACAGTAAAGAATGCTTGTTATACTCACTGTGGAACCTTAGGGGTTAATCCTCTGCATTATGTAAAAAGGCTGTTTGATCGTGTCTTCTCTAATCCTCCCTTTTGTCCACTGTCCCCAATCCCTCTCCTGACAGAACAGAGCCCTGGGGGCAGTCTGCACATGCCCAGTTTGGTGTGTATTGCTAGAGAGTTTTTTTTTCTTGGGAGGGTGCATCTGATCAGCACAAGGCCATTCAGCACTATCCAGATAGAGGGTCACAGGGTCCTGCATCCTGATAGGACAGTCAGTGCAGAATGAAAATGCCTCCTACAAGCTTTAACCAGACTCTCATAGAAGTCACAAGACTGTTAGATACTGCTGATGAGAAAGGGTATTTAGTGGTTTATATTTACTAAAATATTTGCATGTCCATGTTCTGTGTACTATGGGTGACCAGATATAGTGAATGCAGGATCCTGAGTTTAGTAACACTTTAAATACTCTGAGGTTGGTGCAGACTAAATAATTACAACACTAAGATCAATAACCTTTTTGTAAAGAAAGCCTGTTATTTACAAACCTTTTCAAATCAATTTAAATATAAGTTACACTTTAATATTCAGTGGGTAAGGTACTGCATGTATCTATTGATTATTGAATTCAATAAAATATTTGTCAAGCTTTTTGTCTGAAAATAAAATTATCACCTCCTCTGGTAAAAAAAAAAAACAGCGGTGTAGGAATTACATGATGATCATATCACACTTCTATGAGCAGCACTGACAGCGGCTGTTCAGATGTAATAAAGAAGCAATCTATTATTTTTGTAAAATGTTTACACAAGTTGTAGTCACACAATCTGCCTCAAAGGAACGTTCCTGCTTCAGGAAACATAGGTTGTGAATTCATTTACATTTTTACCTACTGTGAACCCCCATCAATCTTCTCTTCATTTACTTCTGAGATGGCTAGCTAGCTATTCCTACAGCAATTACCATAACTACATGCACCACTTAATCCAGAGGGATTCCAGTCTCAAAAGTGATTGGATGAGGTTGGATGGTAGAGGGATAAGATGAATGAGGGTTGAGGATATGCTGGCTTGTGTCCTACAACCAAGAAGTACAGACAGAGATAGATCTATGACATAGTGACAGGTACAAGGTCACTTTCTATAAAGTATTGTCATAGAGAGTATTCTCTTGAGGACCAAAACTTCTGGAAATGAAAGAGTGTTAAATAATTAGCTGTCCCATGATTTGATTGTTCTGTTAAAGCCCAACTCCAGGCCCCCAGCTCTGACCTCCAGTCACCCACCATGGGTGCTTTGTACGTTTTATATTGCAGAGGAAACCTGTGCTGGTAACAACTGTCTAAAAGGGAATATATTCTTTCTTTGAAAGAACATTACTATAGCATGACCAGTGTAGATTAGATGTTACCAACCTTCTATGTCTGTTCGACCCCTATACTCAGTTTACCCCTTAATATTAATTCCAATTAATGAGACCCCACCTGGAATGGAGTACAAATGGCCATAGCAGCCTTCTTTATTAACCAAAAACCCTTATTATTTCACATAAACATCTGAAACATAACAATTTTCTGCCTGATTGGTCTTTTGACGGTACCCAGAATCCAAATACTATTCCACTCCTGCACTGCGGGCCCTTTTACCATAGTAATGGGCCTTTTTACCATAATAGGCCTCCAGCCATGTAAACATCAGCTCGGAGACAACCGTCACTACCCGCAGTGCAACCATTACCATATTCCAGTTAACCTATTTAACTGGAATACACCAGAGGGGATCATACCACCGATGAGTCCCCCACACTTCCATCTCCAAAGTATTTCCTTACACCAGGGATATGCAATTAGCGCACCTTCAGCTGTTGCAAAACTACAAGTCCCATCATGCCTCTGCCTCTGGGTGTCATGCTTGTGGCTGTCAGAGTCTTGCTATGCCTCATGGGAATTGTAGTTCTGCAACAGCTGGAGGTCCGCTAATTACATATCCCTGCCTTACACCATCAAAAGACCAACCACCGCCACTGGATCAACTGATCAGCTGCCATGACTTCCACCACAACTCTTGCTCCTGCAAAGAAATAAAAATCAAAACAAAAAAAACAACACAAGGAGGGTGGGTGGGATACTGCCTGCCTTATCACCTGTTCCTCAACTGAATGCCTGGGAGACCCCTCCTCCCGCTTAAATAAACTACCTCTGCCCCTCCTCATCCTGTTACTCCTAACCAATCCCAACTTTTACCCTTTCACATACATATCCTTAACCCTATGGTTGCCAACCCTTGTCACACTGTCATGCTGCTCCTTTGCTATCCTTTCCACTTCATGTCACTCGCTCCGGGCCTTCCTTTTAGCATAACTAGAACATTGGCACCAGGGCAAACTTTAAAATGTAAAAATACCCTACTGTGCCCCCTGCATACCTCTGCACCCCCCAATGGCTCTTTGTTACTACTGTGTACCCCCTCTTCACTAATGCACCTCTGGACCCCTGCACATTACACAGCCCCCGCACCTCTGGATCCCTTTACATTACACAGCCCTCACCCAGCTTTGGACCCTTGCACATTACACAGTCCCCCCTGCAGCTCTGGACCCCTGCACATCACACAGCCCCCCCGCAGCTCTGGACCACTGCACATTACACAGCCCTCCCCCCCACAGCTCTGGACCCCTGCACATTACACAGACCTTGCAAATCTGGACCACTTTACATTATACAGCCCCCTGCACCCCTTTACATTACACAGCCCCCTGTACCTCTGGACCTTTTTACATTGCACAGCCCCCTGCAGCTCCTGAGCCCTTTACATTACACAGCCCCACACCTCTGTACTCCTTTACATTACACAGCCCCTGCATCTCTGGATCCTTTACATTACACAGCCCATGCACCTCTGGACTCCTGCATGTTACACAGCCCCCCACATCTCTGGACCCCTGAATATTACACAGCCCCCTTTACATTACACATCCCCCACATCTCTGGACCCCTTTACATTACACAGCCCCCACAGCTCTGGACCCTTTACATTACACAGCCCATGCACCTCTGGACTCCTGCAGGTTACACAGCCCCCCACATCTCTGGACCCCTGAACATTACACAGCCCCACCCCCCAAACCTCTGGACCCCTACTTGTTACACAACTCCCCACAGCTCATGATTAGTGCATGTTACACAGCCCCCCCAGCTCTGGACTCCTGCATGTTACACAGCACCCTCCAAGCTCTGGACCCCTGCACATTACAGAGCCCCCCGCAGTTCTGGACCCCTGCATGTTTCACAGCCCCTCCCCCACAGCTCTGCCCCTTCCCACCTTACCCGGGAATACAGAGAGGAGACACAGCAGTGCTGAACAGGGGGGTGAGAGCTGCTGGAGTTAATTTTTCATATTGACAGGCTAATGATTGGATTATTAGAACCACTTTGCAACTAACCACCTGCTGGTTAACTAGGAAAGTTAACTCCAGCAGTTCCCGTCCTCTATTCAGCACTGCTCCTCTTTCTCCCCTGCTTTACAGAAGTGTAATGTCTTCATTCTCCTGCTTCACTCTGCTGTGAGCGATAAAGTTAATTCTGTGGCCAGCCCTGGGTGCCACCCAGGTACCACCCAGGCACCCCTCCCCCACCCTGTCACAGTTCGCCTCCCCCTTTATATTTTTTCATTTTAAAGTGATATTAAGACCAAAACCAATAATATATTGAAGCTTACCAATGTGGAAATGGCAAGATGCATTTTAATAAATGTTTGCTTTTGGATTTAACTCCCTGGCGGTATTCCTTAGTCTGGCTCAGGGTGAAAATTCAGAACCATTAGCGGTAACCCCGAGTCGGGATCGCATCGCTGGATCCAGGATGAGTATGCTTACCTTGTCCCCTGGATCCAGCGATGTCCCCCCGCTGTGCAAGTGGCTCATCCTCCATTCGATCTATCACGAAGCCGAGCTCCGTTCCCTGCGAGCGCTGCGATGCATGAGGACGAAGAAGAGCACCAAATTCAAAAAGTGAAACACACACATTACACACAGTATAATGTAATCTTACAGATTACATTACTGTATGTAATTATTTCACCTCCCTTTTGTCCCTAGTGGTCTGCCCAGGGCCCTGCATGCAGTTTTATATTATGAAAACTGTTCTTTCTGTCTGGAAACTGGAGATTGTCCATAGCAACCAAAACTGTCCCTTTACATCAGAAATGGTTTTAGACCAGCTAGAAAACAGCGATAATAAATTAGAATCACTCGCAGAATTGAGCGATAGTGATTTGTGGGGAGATCCGTCATCAAATACTGAAAAGTAATGACAGTGACAATTCTGCAACTGAGCAGATTTCAGTGCTTTTGATTTGATTACATTATTGAATAATTTTTATTATTATTATATTATTATTTAGTATAATTATTTATAGTTATTTATTATATTTTAATTTATGATTTTGTGTTTCAAATTTTATCATACCCAGGATGTCTACTAGACTCTGGTTTGGACAGATTTAAGTGAGTTATTCCTAAAGCCGCGTACACACGGGCAGATTGTATGGCCTACTTAGTCCGTCATACTTTCGAATGAACGGACTTGACCACACACGGATGCACAAACAGTCCGTCGAAAGCTTGCGCGATGACGTGTACAGCACGTACGACGGGACTAGAAATAGGAAGTCCAATACACAGCAATGCAACCTTTCGCCATGTAAATCCTTTCTGAGCATGCGCCATTCTTAGTCCGTTGAACTAGCCTACTGACGAGCGGATTGTCCGCTGAAACCAAAGTATGACGGACAGTATTACGGAAATTCCGAAATACTTAGTACGCCAGACTGCACGCTGAAAAAGTCCGCTGAAGCCCACACACGAGCGGACTGTCCGCTGAAATGTGTTTCGACGGACTAAGTTGGCCATACAGTCCGCCCGTGTGTACGCGGCTTAAGAATTACAGGACTACAATATAAAACGCCAAATTTCCATGCAAAACAATGTACCGCTTTCAGCACCTAAAATCCGACATAATTATACCACCAGGGAGGTTAATACAATTTCAAGAATGTTTGTTGAATATCCTAATTGTTAGTTGAGTCAAATCAATGTTCTTTTTCAACTGCAGCTCTAAGAAAATTTGAAGGAGGATGGAAATTTTTTCTCAAACGAAAATTATTTCTAACATTGAATGTGGTTTACATTTGGGAAAGTACATTCAGCCCAAAATAGAATGTTAGGCCTCATGCACACGAGACGCAGTTAAACGCGCGTTCAGATGCAGTTGGACAGTTTTTTCAACTGCACCTGAACTCATTCAATGTTATCCTATGTGTCCATGCACACAGTCTAGTTTTTTTCCGTTTATATGCAGTTGCGTTTAATCTCGTTTTTCCAGAAGCAAAAAATGCGTTCAGAAACAAAAATTTCTGCGTTTCAGACGCAAAACGCGGCTAAACGCGGCTAAACGCGGCTAAACGCGGCACCCGCGTTTAGCCGCGTTTGCGTTTATATGCGTTTTTAAAGGTGACCTTTTTTTTACATTAAAAATCTCAAAAATGATTGCAAATGATGAAAAACCATTAGAAAAATATTTTAAACAATTGCAATTGCAAGTGGACAATCCACAACTTGTGGCAAGTGACGTGGCAAGTGGACAATCCACAACTTGTGGCAAGTGACATGGCAGGTGGCAAGTGATGTGGCAAGTGGACAATCCACAACTTGTGGCAAGTGACGTGGCAGGTGAAGTGGCAAGTGACATGGAAAGTGGACAATCCACAACTTGTGGCAGGTGACGTGGCAAGTGACCTGGCAGGTGACGCGGCAAGTGACTTGGCAGGTGACGTGGCAAGTGGAAAATCAACAACTTGTGGCAGGTGACTGGCATGTGACGTGGCAAGTGGACAATCCATAACTTGTGGCAGGTGACGTGGCAAGTGACGTGGCAAGTGGACAATCCACTTGTGGCAGGGGACGTGGCAAGTGACGTGGCAAGTGGACAATCCACTTGTGGCAGGTGATGTGGCAAGTGACGTGGCGAGTGGACAATCCACAACTTGTGTCAGGTGACGTGGCAAGTGGACAATCCACAACTTGTGGCAGGTGATGTGGCAAGTGATGTGGCAAGTGGACAATCCACTTGTGGCAGGTGACGTGGCAGGGGACGTGGCAAGGGACGTGGCAAGTGGACAATCCACAACTTGTGGCAGGTGATGTGGCTGGTGACGTGGTAAGTGGACAATCCACAACTTGTGGCAGATGGCATGGCAGGTGACGTGGAAAGTGGACAATCCACATCTTGTGGCAAGTGACGTGGCAGGTGATGTGGCAAGTGACGTGGCAAGTGGACAATCCACAACTTGTGGCAGGTGACGTGGCAGGTGATGTGGCAAGTGACGTGGCAGGTGACGTGGAAAGTGGTGTGGCAAGTGGACAATCCACAACTTGTGGCAGGTGATGTGGCAAGTGACGTGGCAGGTGATGTGGCAAGTCACGTGGCAAGTGGACAATCCACAACTTGTGGCAGGTGATGTGGCTGGTGACGTGGCAAGTGGACAATCCACAGCTTGTGGCAGGTGGCATGGCAGATGACGTGGAAAGTGGACAATCCACATCTCGTGGCAAGTGACGTGGCAGCTGACGTGGCAAGTGACGTGGCAAGTGGACAATCCAAAACTTGTGGCAGGTGACGTGGCAGGTGACGTGGCAAGTGATGTGGCAAGTGGACAATCCACAGCTTGTGGCAAGTGACGTGGCAAGTGGACAATCCACAACTTGTGGCAGGTGACGTGGCAGGTGACGTGGCAAGTGAACAATCCACAACTTGTGGCAGGTGACGTGGCAGGTGACGTGGCAGGTGATGTGGCAAGTGACGCGGCAAGTAGACAATCCACAACTTGTGGCAGGTGATGTGGCAAGTGACGTGGCAGGTGATGTGGCAAGTCACGTGGCAAGTGGACAATCCACAACTTGTGGCAGGTGATGTGGCTGGTGACGTGGCAAGTGGACAATCCACAGCTTGTGGCAGGTGGCATGGCAGATGACGTGGAAAGTGGACAATCCACATCTCGTGGCAAGTGACGTGGCAGGTGATGTGGCAAGTGACGTGGCAAGTGGACAATCCACAATTTGTGGCAGGTGACGTGGCAGGTGATGTGGCAAGTGGACAATCCCCAACTTGTGGCAAGTGACGTGGCAAGTGGACAATCCACAACTTGTGGCAGGTGCCGTGGCAAGTGACACGGCAAATGCAAGTGTACAACTGCTCTCTATGCTGCTGCTGCTCACTCTGATCAAAATAGCAGAAATAGTTAAAAAAAATGCTTTGAGAGCTTGGGGAGGGTCTACATGATGTTATCTTTATAAACGCGTTTAAACGCAAACGCGTCTAAACGCGTCTAAACGCGGCATGCAAACGCGGCCAAACGCGCGTTTCTAAACGCGCGTTTCAGCTTTTTTTTAACAGAGGTTTCATCTGCGTCTCGTGTGCATGAGGCCTTAAAAGCAAACAAAATTTTGATATTAGTCAAGTCATTTACTGAAAATTTTTGTAAAAGCTTCCATATGAATTTTCGTATGGATGTTTCTTCAAAAATCTACTAGTTTGTGGCTAGCTTTACTTCCTGCTATATCTCTTAAACAAAAAGTGAATTCCCCAAAGGGACACAGGTATCAAAATATTTTTGTCTTAACACCTTCCTGCCTAGCTTATGGGAGATTGACGGCTGGGCTGGACTTTCCTCCTTCTGAGTGGACGTCATATGACATCCTCCCAGAAGGCACTGCTCAACGGTCACCGGTTGTGTCCACTGCTGCCAGTGTCATGTGATCATTGTGACCAATTAGAGCAAATCACATGAAAATTGTAAAACATAGATGGCTTTCTTTCATGCCATCCGTTGTATACAATTATGTTGCTAGCTGCTTGTGATTGGTCACGGTGATCACATGGTACAGACAGGGCCAATCACAGCTTAGCTGTACCATGTGATTAGCTTTGGCCAATCAAAGCTAATCACAACAAAAGACACTGAATGAATCAGTTTTATTCAGTAAAAATGAAATTCATTGGTATAAGCGATCATAATGTGTAGAATTTTTTTTTTTAAATCCTGATCAATTCCCCAGAGTAACACCGTATTGCTCTGGTCACTGTGTGACGATCAATCCTGACGAATTTCTTAAAAAATCCCAGGACAGTACAAATATCCCTCAAATTGCCTATTTTTGGAAAGTAGGCAGTCCAAGGTATTTAGTAAGAAGCATGGAGAGTTTTTTGTCACAATTTTTTTTACAGTCAACAATCAGAATCCCCAACTCTGCCACACCAGTTACAGAGAACACCTCACATTTTTGTAAATATTTTATGTGACAACACTGAAGAAATGACACTTTGCTACAATGTAAAGTAGTGAGTGTAAAGCTTGTATAACAGTGTAAATTTGCTGTACCCTCAAAATAACTCAACACAGCCATTAATGTGTAAACTGCTGGCAACAAAAGTGAGTACACCCCTAAGTGAAAATGTCCAAATTGGGCCCAAAGTGTCAATATTTTGTGTGGCCACCATTATTTTCCAGAACTGCCTTAACCCTCTTGGGCATGGTGTTCACCGGAGCTTCACAGGTTGCCATTAGAATCCTTTTCCACTCCTAAATGACAACATCACGGAGTTGGTGGATGTTAGAGACCTTACCCTCCTCCACCTTCCATTTGAGGATGGCCCACAGATGCTCAATCAGGTTTAGGTCTGGAGACATGCTTGGCCAGTCCATCACCTCTACCCTCAGCTTCTTTATCAAGGCAGTGGTTGTCTTGGGGTTGTTATGTTTTTGGGGTTGTTATGTTGGAATACTGCCCTGCGGCCTAGTTTCCTAAGGGAGGGCATCATGCTCTGCTTCAGTATGTCACAGTACATGTTGGCATTCATGGTTCCCTCAATGAACTGTAGCACAACAGTGCCGGAAGCACTCATGCAGCCCCAGACCATGACACTTCCACCTCCATCATATAAAGTCAATATTAGGGGCACACAGTTTAAAAAATGTTTTAACCCTTATCTTAACTTTAATTTAGTTTTACATTACTGGTTTAATTTTAATTATAAGTTGTTTTTTTTTTTTTAATTAGGTTTTGAATTCTATTTCAATTCAATAAAGTTGTCATGCATGTACTTCTTATATACTGATATCATAAGTGATTTTACATGATGAGTAACTTTATTATAAATTATTATATGAATTGCATTATATTGATTTATTATAGCATATTTATCTTTCAGTATTGTATTGTGCTAGGTAATTGTAATTTTTTTATTTTTTTGCTTGTATTTTTACATATATTGACATCTTGGTAGTAGTAGTCAGCCACTGGCATCGCAAAACTGTGAATTGCAGTGCTACTCCCACTCCGAGCTAAGCTTTAAAGCCGACTCTTTTCCCTTGGGGCAGGCTGGACAAATGTGGCGGAGCCCCTGCTGCCCATTTTTCTTCTAACGCTTTGCTGTGATAAAACCAATGTGGAGTTCAGTGAGACTAGCCCTAGACGGTGCCAATAGTTAACATTCTTGGGGGGTTCTGTGCTTTGTCCTGACTTACCAGTGTCATGCATTCATCTGGCCATGTTTTCATTTTCCTCGCATGAAATTCATGCAAGAACGGTACATATTAAGCAAAATCGTTTGTTCTGTTCCCATACGAGAAAAGATTTGGAGCTGGCCCCTTTGGAAAATTGCGTTCAGAAGGTTGGAATTGGCTTTAGAAAGTTGGGTACACACTTTACGAAAATCGTATGAAAGTTCTTTGGATTCTCACTTGATTTTCTTATAGTGTATATGAGACTTTACACAGTCCATGTAAATGATGCTATGGTTTTTAATATGAAAAAATAAGCGACTACTGGCGCAAAAAGGAACTACCAATCTATATTTTAGTTTGCTGCAACCTAATATAAAAATGTCTCTATGTGAACAAATTTAATTCCAAAATATGTGTATAACGTGGATTTCGCTAACTATTACCAAAAACATTTTTTGTTACTTCCACAGTGTTTTACGAAACCCACAAAGTGCCGTGCATATATTAATACTACTTACTCCCCCCTCAGGTATCTAAATATCACTTCCACAGTGTTTTAAAAAGCCCACAGAGTACCGTGCTTATATTGACACTCCCATAGGATTGCCTACTCCACCCTCAATACAAGCATGCAACCTCTACAGTGGTGTCAAATAGTATAAAGTGCAATTCGTTACTATAAACAATGCCTCAGAAATGCTACAAACAAAAAAAAAGAAAATGTGTATAAAAACAAAACAATTCATGCCAGTGCACAATGAATGTCCTAAGTGAGCGATCACTTCAGTGCCAATCAATTCCTCCTGTTTAAAGTGTTCCTTTTATAAAGTTATATTCACCAAACAAGTGACTTCACCACCACTAGCTGCAATGGCCACTCACCAGATCAAATCTGTGTATGTGTCTTTAGTTCATTTAGGATAACCACTCCTTTGGGGATCTCACCAACTGCCTCTCCATGCGATAAATAGAAATCTCCCGTGCTAGTTTTTCCTCATAAAGATATATAAATGACCATCATAGTGTAGCATATCAAAATGTATTTAAAAAATATAATAAAACAAAATATACACTCACATATGCTTGTGCCAATGCCGGCACCAAGCATGTCCAGCCGTGTACGTGGGGATGGAGGTCAGGTCTGTCACCTTATGACTTCATTCCCCTCTGAGTAGCGTTGTGCATCCCACAGTCTCCAGGGTGCATTCCAAGCCTCATTATCGTATACTGGAAGTGATAAACGGAGTTCCCAGCAGCCTTTGCGTGTTTCGCAAGGTATGTTGCGTCATCAGGAAGCTTAATAAACTTATTACAACTTTTGTAATCCGCGCAGCCTGCAACTTTGTTTCTTTTTTATACTCTCTAAACACAGCTAAACAGACTACACCTAAACACAAGTAACTGCTTAGTGTGAATGGCACCACTGACAAATCATTACATAGATTCATATCCATTTAGAAATGTATTCTAATGCCACGTACACATGACCGGACTTTCCGGCAAAAAAGGTCCGACTGAATCATTCCGTCGGATATTCCGATCATGTGCGGCCTTCATCTGACTTTTTTCGTCAAAAATTCAGACGGACCTAGAAATAGAACATGTTTCAAATCTTTCCAGCTCAATTTCTATCGGGAAAACCATTCGCCTGTATACTGGTCTGAGGGACCAAATATGACACAAGGGCAGCTATTGGCTACTGGCTATTGAACTTCTTTTTCTAGTCCCATCGTATGTCATTGCGTTTGAAATGAACGGACTTTGGTGTGATCATGTGTGGGCAAGTTCGTTCGGTCGGAACTCCGTCTGAACTCCTTCAGAACTCGGTCGAGAAGACCGTTGGAGTTTATTCTGATGGAAGGTCTGGTCATGTGTATGCGGCATAAGGCCTCATGTACACTGCTGCTGGTAAACGGACGTTTAGGAGCAGTTGGGCATTTTTTCAGCTACCCCTGAACTCTCCTGTTATCTTATCAGTACATGTACACAGGGTCCTTTATAGTCATTTCCAGGCAGTTGAGTTTAGAAGCATTTTTTGAAAATAAAAAAAAAAGCATTCAGGATGGATGTTCAGAGGCATTTGAAATACCTATAATAGCTTTTAAACGCGGGAACGCGCGTGTAGCTGCGCTTCATTTACAGGTGTTTTTCATTTTTGACTATTTGTAAAAAAAAATTAAAAGCTTCTAAATGTAAACGCGGCTAAACGCGGCATGTAAACGTGGCAAAACTGACGTTTATAAACAATGGTTACTATCTGTCAAGTTAAATCGTTCAGGAGAGGTTTTAAAAAGTCCTGTGTACATTAAGGCCCCGTGTACACGGGACACTGCTAAACATACGTTCAGAGGCAGTTGGACGCTTTTTTCAACTGCCCTTGAACTCATTCAATGTTATCCTATGTGACTATGTACACAGTCTCGTTTATTGCCGTTTTTAGGCAGTTGTGTTTAACAGCATTTCTTTGAAAGCAAAAAATGGGTTCAGACGCCAAAGATTTCCATGTTTCAGACAACAAACGCTACTAAACGCAGTGAAACGTGGTACCGCGTTTAGTCGCGTTTTTGTTTATATGCGCTTTTAAAGGTGCCCTATTCTTTTGACATTAAAAATCTCAAAAATGATGGCAAATGATGAAAACCCATTAAACCATTTTTTTTTTTAAATTGTAATTGCTTGCAATGATTCATAGACCATTTATATACCCTAATGAGCCCTTGATCCACTCCAATACACCACTAGCATTGCTTTTATCCAAAGTATAATTGGAATTTGACTCATATGTTGTTAGATTTGAACAAGCAACTTGTGGCAGGGGACGTGGCAAGAGGACAATCCACAACTTGTGGCAGGTGATGTGGCAAGTGGACAATCCGCAACTTGTGGCAGGTGACATGGCAAGTGGACAATCCGCAACTTGTGGCAGGTGATATGGCAAGTGGACAATCCATAACTTGTGGCAGGTGACTGGCAAGTGGACATTCCACATGTTGTGGGTGGCAAGTGGACAATCCACAACTTGTGGCAGGTGATGTGGCAAATGACAATCCGCAACTTGTGGCAGATGACGTGGCAAGTGGGCAATCTGCAAATTGCGGCAGGTGACGTGGCAAGTGGACAATCCACAACTTGTGGCAGGTGACGTGGCAAATGACAATCCGCAACTTGTGGCAAGTGACGTGGCAAGTGGACAATCCACAACTTGTGGCAGGTGACGTGGCAAGTGGACAATCCACAACTTGTAGCAAGTGATGTACCAAGTGGACAATCCACAACTTGGGGCAGGTAACGTGGCAAGTGGACAATCCACAACTTGTGGCAAGTGACGTGTCAAATGACAATCCACAACTTGTGGCAGGTGACGTGACAAGTGACGTGGCAAGTGGACAATCCACAACTTGTGGCAGGTGATGTGGCAAGTGGACAATCCACAACTTGTGGGTGGCAAGTGGACAATCCACAACTTGTGGCAGGTGACGTGGCAAATGACAATCCGCAACTCGTGGCAGGTGACGTGGCAAGTGGACAAGCTGCAACTTGTAACAGGTGATGTGGCAAGTGGATAAACCACAATTTGGGGCTGGTGACTTGGTAAATGACAATCTGCAACTTGTGGCAGGTGACGTGGCAAGTAGACAATCCACAACTTGTGGCAGGTGACGTGACAAGTGGGCAATCCACAAGTCCTCTGGTGACACACTCTTCCTCATGTTGGTGTCCATGAGTGTCAGACTGGGTTGTACGTTTTCAAGTAGAAGGTCAAATGTGGCAAAGGACATGTGTGTGAAATTAAAAACTTTCTCGGGGTACGTACATGTTTACAAAATATCCTGCTGACATTTGCTGTGCAATCAAAGGATGGATCCAATAGCGACGCACTCTGACTCTGAACCTCTCACACAATTTTCTACATCATTCTAGCCTCATCAAGAGCAATGTCAGCAGCATTAGGGAAGGGTCTTAAATTAGGTAATCAATAAACGCTTCTAGATGCAAACGCGGTTAAATGAAGCTAAACGGGCATTTTAAACGCCGGTTTCAAGGTGTCAACATTTTTTAAGGCCACAAAGCCTGTACGCTGCAATGACAGGTTGTTCGCAGCCACAGCTATTCTTTCCTGTTTGCACAGCCAGTGATCACCGCAGGTAAGATTCAGTAGATTCCTGCTTCTGGGAGTCACACCATGCATATAAACACAGGTTTGACAGTGCCAGTGTAAATTGGAGTTTAGGTCCCTTATACACAGGCGTAAATTCTAGCGTTTTAGCGCTTTTGAGACGCACAGGTGCAGTGTCCAGTTGCCTGCAGGCTGTCAATGTTTGAGGCAGGCTGAGCACTGAACCAAGTGGTACCCATCATCATTAAGCTCCCAGTGGCAGAGCGAAACGCATTGGGGCGTGACCTTGCTGGATTTCGGAATGAGGCTGCCATTCATCTCGCTTCATGCACATGAGTCTGCTTCATGGTGTGTGGCTTTTCCTATTTTCCTTTGACATTGCTGTAGCTTGGAGCTAGAACAAGCTCCCTGTCCCTGCCTGCACTCCCAGTGGTCTAGTTGGACTTTACCTCTCTACCTAAGCGCCACCTAAATTTGGTGTTTTTTGGGTCACTGAACCAAGTGGTACTTGTGTTTAGGGCCCTGTGTGTTCAATGGCAAATGCACAGAATGCAAGGATTCTGCATTCATCACTGAACACATATGGGCCTAAACTCTGTTACCACTTGGTACAGCATTCAGCCCTGTGTAGCCACAGTATATTGCAGCCTGCCATAGACTTTGACATGCTGCAGTCAGAGGGGCTGGACACTGCACCTGTGCCTCCTGGGTGCACTAAAACTCCTGAATTTTGGGTACAGGCTTCTGCTTTTTATTTAAAGAGGAACTGCAGTCTGCTCACACAATTTGTAATATAAACATCTTTGCCATTCTGAAACTTCCCTCCAACCACTTTGCAGATTATTTTAGATATACACTGTGATTTGTACTTGCCAATAAGGATAAACTCCGGCATGTTCGCACAGCCCACGCGAATAAATATTTATTTCCTATGATCATGGACACCAGCTAATCACAGGCAGTGAGACATTGTCCCGATGCGCGGCTGCAGAGATCAGGAAATAAAAATAAAAGAGAAGGGGGGTGGCGCTGTTCTATAAAAAAAACAATGTGGTATCCAACAGGGGATAGGAAAACACTAGTTATTTCGTATAAAGTGACATGTACTACTTCAAAATTTTTCTATAAAGTGACATGTGCTACCAGATAACTTCATACGGACGTCACCTGAGGCGGGATTAACTTGATACGTAACACATCACATCCGGCACTTCTGGTTTTTGCAACACAATCTGTGGAACGCACGCTCGTTACTAGGAGAGCTGCGTTTTTTCCGTGATTCATTTGGAGAGTGTCAGAGCAGTGGAGCTCCCTCTCCCTTTTTTAAAAAAGCATTCACCTTTTAAATACTAAATAAAGAAGCATTATAGAGTTACACTATGGAGATTATTTTTGCTTTTTTATGCTAAATTATACATGTGGATGCCTGGCTGGAGATCACGCTATAGGAGTGTTACCCCCCTTTCTCCTACAACGGTGGACGGGACCTTTTTGGATATACTAAAGGGAGGATTCCAGCAGAGGAACACCAGGATTTGGATCACACTTAAATTATATGCTTGTACCCCCACAGGGGTGAAGCGTTCCGGTAAGTGAAGGCACAAAAGGGGAGCACAATCATCACCACCAGCACTTTTTATCATATGAACTGTCACTACTTGGATGAAGCACTTGCCACTTTTTTGGAATTTTAAACGGACATTGTTTGATTTTGGGCAAAATTCACATTTTTATTCATAAATTTTAATATTGGGAGTATCTATAGTGTGTGTTACTATATGGATTTATTATCCTCAGATTTAGAGTGGATTGTATTAATTTTAATCACAGCACTAGTTTTTGCTTTCATTTTGGTAACACTAGTCACGGCATAACATATTCATTTTCTGTTGGGTAATTCCATTATTGTTGACAGCCATTTTTACTTTTATTATATTGGATGATGTTTTTCAGGAACACTAAGTTCTGGTAGCACGTGTCACTTTATATTAAATTTTGAAGTAGCGCATGTCACTTTATACAAAATAACTAGGGTTTTTCCTATCCCCTGTTGCATACCACATTGTTTTTTATATAGAACAGCGCCATCCCCCTTCTCTTTTATTTTTATTTTGTTTGGATTTACTTGGATTCAGTTTATCCTAATGCCGCGTACACACGATCAAATTATCCGGTGGAAAAGTTCGGCGGATCCGCCAGTGTGTGGGCTCTGGCGAACTTTTTTTAACCACTCGCAGTCCGGTGGACAATACGGCTGTGTGTGTGCTAGTCTGCTGTACTTTAGAAATTAACGGACTTTCCCACACGGAGAAAAGTCCGTTAATTTTGAGCGCGGCTCCAGGTAGCCGGGACTAGCAAAGGAAGTCAATGTCGCTGCCTTTGGCGGCGAGATTGACACGTCGCTGGCCCCGTCATCTGGTATTGGACTTATTAAAGGGGGCTCCCGGATTCCGATAAGCCCCCCGCCCGCAGACCCCGACAACCAACGGCCAGGGTTGTCGGGAAGAGGCCCTTATCCTCATCAAGATGGGAACAAGGTGCTTTGGGGTGGGGGGCCCCCTTCCCCAAAGCACCCCCCCCATGTTGCGGGCACGCGGCCTGGTACGGCTCAGGAGTGGGGGACGCTCGCTCATACCCACCCCTTTCCTGACCGGCCAGGTTGCGTGCTCAGATAAGGGTCTTAAATGGACCTTGGGGGGACCCCCATGCCGTCTTTTCAGCGTAGGGCTTCCCCTTTAAGTCCATACCAGGTGACGGGACCAGCGACGTGCCAATCTCGCCGCCGTAGGCGGTGACATTGACTTCCTTCGCTAGTCCCGGCTACCTGGAGCCGCGTTCAAAATGAACTGACTTTCCTCCGTGTGTGGGCAAGTCCGTTCATTTCAAAATTACGGTGGATTCCACCGGACCTAGTCTGTCAGAAAAGTCCGGTGTGTGGGCAGGTCCGCTTGTTCGGAAATTTGGCAGGATCTCTGGCGGTTTGTCCTCCAGACTAAGTCCGCCGGATAGTCTGATCGTGTGTATGCGGCATAAGTGCGGATCTTTTATATATTCAGAGATTGGGAAATGTCTCACTGCCTGTGATTAGCGCAGCACAGTGACGACTTCCTGGCGGGGTCTGCATGCGGGCTGTGCAGAGCTCACCCTTACTTGCCAAATATGCTGCAGAAATCCCCCTCTACTAAGTCTAGCTGCATTCCATTTTAACTGTGGGCAGCTGAAGCTGCTGCCAGTTCACTTCCTGGATTTACACAGACACCAAGAGGCACACCTCCAGCTCTGCAGCTCTCATTGGCCCTTTTATGCCTCACTCCTCCCTCCCTTCCTGGCAAACTCTCAGGAGAGAGAGAGAACTGGGCATGACGTCATAAGGCTAGGCTGTTTACCAGACAAGAAGCAGGAAGTGCAGGAAGTGGGCTGTTGTATAGGGTATTTACTGGCAAAAAAAATCTGTTTTACTATCCAAAGTTAAAATAACAATTGCAGAAGATTTAATAGATGGAAAGTTGAAAAAAATTACTGAAGTTCTGCTTTAAATTGCAGAACCTCATTAAGGCATTCTTGATTTATTTATGGCTCCATTTGACAAATCATATTATACGAAAACTTGAAAAAAGCTATTTTTCTTTACCTTAGTCATCTCACGTGGAAGTAATTGAAGCACAAAGGCACCAGTGTGTAATAAGCAGTGTGAAAAGGAACAGGTGAGTCACGAAATACCTTTCATAACTCGGTCAGCACAGGATCATTCAATTATATTGTGGGGTTCTTCGTACTCTACCGGTGTGGTGCTTGACACATAGAGCAACACCTATAATGACAAGCAATCACTTATAGAGAGATGTCATGACACCAAAGTACTAACACGAATCTGTGGACACAATGTACAGAATACCTAAAATCAACAGATATTATGCCATTGCATTTTACCCTTGGAGTAACCCCTTCAGAACCGACTAAATCGGTGGTCTATTCATAAACCCACTTATGAAATTACCTTTTCTTTTGGATAAAATAGGGAGATGTTTCTTTTTTTCCTGTTTCCCGTGAGTGAAGAGGAACAAAGGTTTTCAGAAGTTTTAGCCCTGTTATTAAAGATGCATCCCGTTCTACCTAACTCTTCTTCACTCTATCCAAATTAAAAGAAGAAAAAAATTATTTTGGATACAGTTGGGCAATAGGTATTTTTAAAATGTATTCACATTTGTGTCGTGCTGTGTGATGTGTGAGCCATGGCCATAAATGTGAATCCAGAGCGTAGACTTCCACTTTATTAGATCTAGATGGGAAAAAAAAACGTCCACTGTCAAAATGCAGGCATAAAAGTGAGTAGTCATCCCTTTCAGCAGAGGATCTGTTTATGAATCTCCTGCTGAGTAAACAGATAGTGC
Source organism: Lithobates pipiens (assembly GCF_037356315.1). Lineage (NCBI taxonomy): Eukaryota > Metazoa > Chordata > Amphibia > Anura > Ranidae > Lithobates > Lithobates pipiens. The sequence goes on along the minus strand of NW_027507903.1, from coordinate 519,397,832 downwards.
CCATGTTAAACGACCTTAATGTTGCATACACACGGTCGGATTTTCCGATGGAAAATGTTCAATGGGAGCTTTTTGGCGGAAATTCTGACTGTGTGTAGGCTCCATTGGACGTTTTCCATTGGAATTTCCGACACACAAAATTTGAGATCTGGATCTCAAATTTTCCGACAACAAAATCCGTTGTGTACACAATTCCAAAGCACAAAGTTCTAAGCATGCTCGGAATCAAGCAGAAGAGCCACACTGGCTATTGAAATTCAATTTTCTCGGCTCGTCATACGTCACCGCGTTCTTGACGAATTTCCGACAACATTGTGTGACCGTGTGTATGCAAGACAAGTTTGAGCCAACATCCGTCGGAAAAAATCCTATGGATTTTGCTGTCGGAATGTCCGATTGTGTGTACACAACACATAACACTTTCTATTTGCTCTGGCCACTTTTCTTGGGGGAGGGAATCAACTATTCCAACAACAACCTTCTACAAGAGTAAGAAGTAAAGGGAAATCTCCCTAATGGGACACAAACATCATATAAAAATGTATACTTTAGCAACATTCTTCAAAGGGGAAAGGTAGGTACCATTGAACTGAGCTCTTGTGATAAGATCATTGTCTGATCAATGGATTAGATGACTCTCATCTATTGTCTTTGAGAAGTTTGAGCACCATGCTGAATTTAACCACCAGATTTATTGCATTCTGGTCATTCTTCCCTGGGCTATACTGAGCTTAAAGTGGTTCTTAAGGCAGAAGTTTTTTTTAATGAATTCTATGTATTAAGATAAAAAACTTTCTGTGTACAGCAGCCCCCCTCAGCCCCTCTAATACTTACCAGAGCCCCATCTCGATCCAGTGATGTTGCACAAAAGACGTGGCTGACTAGGGTTCTCCCTCCTGATTGGGAGAGGCACACAGTGCAAGAAAATATCTTCAGAGAAATTAAAAAGGTAGCATCATGCACATTATGAAAAATAATGAGTAAGACCATCAGCAGAAATGTTGACTTTTCATATAAAATCTTATCAATATGTGTGTGTCATTGTTGGTGGAATAATAAAAAAGTGTTTTTATATATATATATATATATATATATATATATATATATATTTGATTTGCTATCAGGGATCTTAGGTAATTTGAGCTTGGCTCACCTACAGTATAGAATATATTTGTATACATAAATATTTACAGCACTATCTATTCTGTGAAACTGCATGCTCATTCATCATATGCAAATGAAGGCAAAAATCAAAGACTATCATTTCTCCAGGGCTAATGTTCTTCATTCATAAGAATAACATGAATCAGGAAAATATGCATTATGGCCACTAGATGGTGTCCATGATCATAGGAAATAAATATTTATTCACAATGAATGTGAGCTCCATCTAGTGGCCATAACGCATTATTTTCTTTATTCTCTATATGAAGAGCCTAATAACATTCAATCCCCCCCCCCCCCCCCCCCCATTTACACAGAATGAATGTACATGCAGTTTCACAGGATCAATAGCACTACAAATTATTTTAAAATACACCCTTTAATATGGGAAAGTGGACTCAACTAACATCATTCACATCAACACTGGCCACTAGTAATAGCTACTGTAGTTTCAAAGAAACAACAGTGCTTATAGAAGAAACTATAATATTAAAATGCATGGTGGGTGTAACCAATATAATCTATGTGCTCGGCCTGTAATGCACAGGATTAACCACTTTTGTACTAGACTAGAGCCACGTTAAAATGTTTAGGCCAGAAGATTGTTCGAACCCCCCTCCCAAACATTTTATATTTTCCTGAAAGCAAAGACCCTGCAGCATAAAATGGTGATAGTTACACTATTTTATGTCACAAGATATTAGTAGAAATGCTTATCTAAAGCAAAATCTTAATAAAACATACAGTTAAATTATAGTGCACAAAACATAATGTATTTTGTAATATATAAAAGATGAGGTTGCAATGAGTAAATAGATAACAAACGTCACACGACTGGACTTTCTGGCAGACTAGGTCCGACGATCTTCCCGACGGACTTTTCAGTGCAGTTTCGACAGACTTTCCGAGTGAACGGACTTGGCCACACACAATCACACCAAAGTCCAACAGATTCGACTGTGATGACGTATGACTAGAATAAGGAAGTTCATTGCCAGTAGCCATTATATGCCCTAGCGTCAGTTTTCTTCTTCAGACTCGAGTCCATTGGAAACATTTGAAACATGTTCTAAATCTAAAGTCCGTCTGATTTTTCGACAGCAAAGGTCCGATGAAGCCCACACATGGTCGAATTGTCCGATGGATTTGTTCCGTCGGACCTTTACTGACGAAAAGTGGGGCCATGTGTACACAGCATTACAATTTTGCACTCCCGTGAAATGACAACTAACTGTTGTACCCAAAATTGTCTATAGGTGCACTTTAAAAGCCTTTATAGGTTATCAGTTGAGGCTGCATTCCCCCTACAGCGGTTTGAATCGCGGGCAGATTTGCCACGGATCTGCCCGTGATTTGACAGTGCCGAGGTGTGCATGACAAGACGCTGGACTTGCATTCGAGATGCCATGCATTTGAATGACACCTCAAATCGTGGTGCGGGTCTGCTGTATTTGTCGTGCGATAAAACTTGCTGCAATAACGGCAACTCGCAACGCGGGACACCCCAAAGTCGCCTCTGGACTATATTTGGGCGACATGTGTCTCGTGATTGCAGCATTGAAATCATTTTGCTGTCCATTAGACCCCTGATGTCACCCTGTCTTCCACTGAGGCTTCTTCTTCTCTGGCCTCAGTAGCTTGGGAAAGTGACAGCTGAACCCAGAAGGAATATAATGCATGTCACTTTCTTGTTCATTCGCCAGAGGAGAGGTCAGCAAATGTACTTTCGCTGGTCTACCTCCATTGCATCCACCAACATCCACCATGCCAGTTCTGGGTCCACAGGTGAGACAGCAGAGCCCAGAATACATGGTTGGGGTGCTACCTATGGGCCAGGGAATTGATTGGGCAGCTCCCTGAATCACTTTCAAATGAAAGGCCATCATTCTACAAATTTAAAGTGATTGTAAACAATCACCTTGTAGAACAACCAATTCAGTTGAACATAGAAATCAAAGGCAAAACATGTTTGTATAGATATAAAAACAACATTATAAATACCTTTTTTTCCCCTTTCTTATAAGTGATCATATATCCTCTGTGCTCAACTGCATAAGAGCTGGGGGAGGAGAGGCGGTAGCACACTGAGCTTTCCAGTGAATGGCTGTGCAGTGGGGGCTAGTCAGGACAAGTTTGATCATTGGAGGAGAGTACACTGAGTTCCCAGCACAGCTAGAGAATTGACCACGCTGTGCTCTCCTGTGTAATGTGGTCAGATTTTAAAAGGAAAGCAAGGGGACTAGCAGGAATACCAGGGATTTCACACAAATGAAGCAATTCAAAGAGAACAGGATACTTTCTCATGCAAGTACATCAGCCACATATCAGGAATATAAAGTGTTGGGGTAACAAATGATTTAAGCACACTCCTTGCAGGCAAGAGTGTGTTTAACCACTTGCTTACTAGGCACCTAAACCCCCTCCTGCCCAGACCAATTTTCAGCTATTAGCAATGTCACTGTCAGCGTGAGGAGAAAAAAAAAACGATTACCGATCTTCTGTTTACATCACATGATCAGCTGTCATTGGTGACAGCTGATAAGGTGGCAAGGGGCCCAGGATCGACCCCTTATTCGGATCTGTGATAAACCGTGTCTCATTGACTCTGTGATCACAGTGCACGCCGCGCGGGGAGCATGCAAAGGGAAGGACATCTATTGATGGCCTCCCGGCAAAGTAGGTCCACGCTGTAGCCGTCATTCAGCTATAGTGCAGATGTGAATGGGTTAAAATCCCTGTCTGCCAGTCACCATTTATAAATGGCACTGGTAGACAAGTGGTTAAATCAGAATTATAGACAAGCATCAAAAGGCAGCTTGTAAAGTGCATATAAACCCAAGAACAAAAATGAAATATACTGCAGTAACCTATCATTTAGGCATTTTTGTATTCTATAGCACTTAAAAATGCATTTTTTTTCTTGTGAAAGGGCGGCTACACTTTAGGCTGTCTGGCTGGAGTTGCAGTTTTTATGTGCTGATTTTTATGATATCTGCACTGTGACTATCACTTAAAGCAGAAGTAAATGTAAAAAAATTAATAATTTGTGAACAGGCAGGCACTTTATTGCAGAGGAGACTTGCCATCTTCTCTGCTATAAAAGCTTACAAGTGTAAAAGAGTGACGGCAGAAAAAATACCAAGTGGCCCAAATGCAGTTTGCACCCTTTTTATATATACAGTTGTGCTCATAAGTTTACATACCTTGGCGGAATGTATGATTTCTTGGCCATTATTCTGAGAATATGAATGATAATACAAAAACTTTTCTTTCACTTATGTTTTGTGTTTGGCTAAAGACATTTATTATCAATCAACTGTGTTTACTCTTTTTAAATTGCGTCAGGCAATGCGAAAAGCCTGAGAGTTTACTGTAAATTTTTCACTGTTAGACCTCTTGAGAGATGGAATAGTCTGAGTATACGCTAGTCCTAGTGACCTGGAAAATACCGTCAGGAACCATGAATCAGATTGAGACAGAAGTGCAGTAAAAATCACACTATTTAATAAAATGGTAAAATGGCAAAACAGGAGTCCAGAGATCAGCGAAGTTGGGTGCAGCAAACAGGATCATTAACCAGAAGGGAAACAGCCAAGCAAAAGTCTTTTATAGGAAAACACAGCAGTGAGAGACTGGATATGTTGACCAAGGCAAAGCCACAGAAGATCATGTCCAAGGAGTATATATAACCAGCAGCTCTAGCTGACGAGCAGGAAATGAAGACCAGGTGAGTCACTGTGGAAGGGAAAGTCTTTGGCAATTAACCTGTCAGCTGAGCACAGAGCTCTGAGAAGGAAGGGCTGAGCCCAGACCTGACAGTATCCCCTCCTCAATGACCTCTCCCCCTTGCAGGACCACCAGGTTTGAGGGGAAAATGTCTATGGAAGGCACTTAGGAGGACAGGAGCATGTACGTCCGAGGATGAGACCCAAGAGCATTCCTCCAGACCGAATCTCTTCCAATGTTCCAATGAACCAGGTACTGTATGTGCCCACAGAAGCTACAGGAATCAGTGATAGATTGTATCTCATATTCCTCATGGTTCTCAAACTGAACTGGGTGAGGACGTGGCACCGAAATGGTGAAACAGTTGCATAAAAAAGGTTTTTAATGAGGAGAAATTAAATACATTTGAAATCTGCATATTAGAAGGAAGGTCTAAAACGTAAGCCACTGGGTTGATCCTACGGAGAATACCGAAAGACCTAATAAACCATGGTGCCAGTTTCAAAGAGAGAACACTGAGTCGGAGGTTGCCAGATGATAGCCATACCCTATCCTCAAGTCCCCAACTTGGTAGGAAAGCACAGGTTGGTCAAAATGGAGTCTGTAACTATCATTGGCACGTTGCAAGGACTCTTGGACCTGTACCCAAATGGAACGAAGACCATGGAGATGCTTTTCCAATGCAGGAATGCTATGGGGAAATTAGTCAGGTAACATAGATGGTTGCAAACCATAATTCACCATGAATGGAGATAATCGGAAAGAGGCACTGACAGCACTATTGTGAGCAAACTCCCCCCAAGGTAAGAGGTCTGACCAGTTATGGTTTTCAGAAATGTAGCAATGTAAAAACTGTTCCAAGGACTGGTTGGCTCATTCTGTGGCCCCACTGGACTGCGGGTGATACGCAGAGGAGAAAGAAAGCTGAATTCTCAACTGTGCACAAAAGCCTGGACACAAACTGGCTACACCTCTCTGAAATGATCCCCTTGGGTAGCCCATGTAAGCGAAGGATCTCTCGAGCAAAAATGGAAGCCAGTTCTTTAGATGTAGGCAAGTGGAATACAATGAGACATTTTCGAGAACTGGTCAACCACAATAAGGATAACTGTGTTGCCTGAGACAGTTGGGTAACTCCACAATCATATCCATTGACAGGTGGGTCCAAGGCCTCTCTATGGGTTGTAGGAGGCCCACTGGAAGGCGTTGTGGTGTCTTACTTGGAGCAGACACGGAACAAGCCGCGACGAAGGCAGCGACGAAGGCACGTAGACCAGGCCACCAGAATTGTTGGAAAATGGCCCAAAATTATTGATTCTTCCCTGGGTGGCCAGCAGCCTTGGGAAAATGGTAAGTCTGGAGCACAGCATTATGGAGACTCTCAGGGACAAAACAGCGGTCACAAGGTTTCTCAGGAGGAAAATGGATCTGAGCAGCAATAATGTTGTCACCCAAAGGAGAATTGAGACTGGTGCAAACCGTATCCAGAATACGATCGGGAGGAATCACAGGAACAGGAACCAACTCTACCTTCAAAGTGGAGGAATACTGTCACGACAAACCATCAGCCCCTACATTCTTAGTATCGGGTAAGAATGAGACTATGTAATTGAAACTTGACAATAAAAGAGCCCATCACACCCTTCTGGGAAAGAGGCATTTAGCCTCAGCCAAGAATGTGAGATTCTTATGGTCAGTCAGAATAAGAACCGGCACAGTAGTACCTTTGAGGAGATGCCTACATTCTTTAAGGGCTAAAATGATCGCTAATAACTCCCCAATCTCATAATTGCATTCCACAGGAGATCATTTCTTGAAAGAGTAGCCACAGAGATGCATAACGCTGTCAGAGGTAGGACGTTGAGACAGCAGGGCACCAACTCCAGTCTCAGAAGCATCAACCTCAAGGATGAAAGGTCAGTGGCGTAACTAGAACCTTCAGGGCCCCGATGCAAGAAACCATGAAGGGCCCCCCTGAACCCCGGCCAGGGCCCTTCCCTCCGAGTCCGGCGGTGGAACTCCAGGGCGTGGTCACAGGTATGACCTTTGTGAGCCCTTTAGTTCCACCTTTTACATTTAGTTTTTACATTTTTAGGTGCCCCATTGGGGGACTGTCCCTAGGCAGGATGGGGTCCCCGTCCCCAGAAGAGATGAGGTCCTTTTCTCCAGGGCAGATGAAGTTACTGCCCCCAGGTGAGAAGGGGTCCCTGTCCCCAAGGAAGGTGGGGGTCCCTGTCCCCACGTGAGAAGGGGTCCCTGTCCCCAGGGGGAGATGGAGGGGGCATGTAATAATGTGTAGGGGATGGGGTCCTCTCACTCACCATGACCAAGCTGCAGGCCGCGCACTCATCCATGTTGGCCTGGGCTCCATCCAGTGTGCTGGACGGGCAATCAGCATATCTCCCAATAAGACCTTTCATCATCTGTGTATGACGGGGGAGGAGGGGGGCTGGCAGACAAGCCTACAGTGTCCTCCGGGGGGATCTCATAGGGGTTCACTGCATCTGTGTGCTTAAAGTTTGTTTACACGGGAGAAGTATGCAGTGCAGTGTGGGCCGGAGTCGGGGGGGCGGGACTCTGGCTGCGGAGAACAGACATCGGACTGAGCGGCAATGCATGGAGCAGGAGAGGGGTACTCTGAGGAGCCGGCCGAGGACACAGGTCATGCGGGGAATGCACAACTAAAGAGCAGCCAGTGCAATAGTCGAGCATGGAGCTCTGCTAGTCACCCTCCACCTCCAGCTACCCGTGTGCATGCTGCACTGGTACCCCTAGCTGCTTATGCTGCTGCTGCCCATATGTAGAGGGGGCTGCATCACAGGGCCCAGTTGTGGTCGCGACTGCTGCACCCCCTATAGTTACGCCCCTGTGAAAGGTGCCATAGGATCAGGATTTAACAACACAGGAGCAGAAACAAAGGCAGCCTTGAGACTCTCAAAGGCATTAATGGCGTCTGGAGACCAATTCTGTGGATTACCGTCCTTTCTGGTCATATCAGTCAAGGGTTTGACCAGAGACTAGGAGTTACAAATAAACTTCCAATAATTGGAAAAGCCAAGAAAATTCTGCAGTGGTCGTAAACCCATGGGTCGGGGCCACTGTAGTGCTGTTGAAAGTTCATCTGGGTCCATTGAAAAACCAGGATGTGGAAATGATATAACCCAGGAATTGAACCTGTTCACAATGAAACGCGCACTTCTCCAATTTGCAATACAGGTTATTATCTCTCAACCTCTGCAGCACATGTTGGACATCTGTGTGATGGCTCTCTAGGGACTTGGAAAATATGAGAATATTGTTGAGATAAACCACCACACATAGCTGCAACAAATCTCAGAGGATATCATTGATAAATTCCTGGAAAACCACCGGAGCATTGCAAAGACCAAATGGAATAACTAGGTATCCATAACGGCCTGTTCTGGTATGAAACACAGTTTTCCATTCATCGCCCTCCTTGATCCTCACGAGATTGTATGCCCCTCGCAAATCAAGCTTCATAAAAATTGTTGCTCCCTTGAGGCGGTCAAATGACTCCGTAATCAAAGGAATCCCATACGAGTTCTTAATCGTGAATCGATTGAGAGACCTATAATCAATACAAGGTCTCAGTTCATCATTCTTCTTTTTCAAAAATCCTCCATGGCTTTTTCCTCTGACATACAAAGGGTAGACCCGACCACGAGGGGGTATGGCACCAGGCTGAAGGTCAATTGTGCAATCATATGACCAGTGCGGAGGCAAACTACTGGCTTGACCTTTGTCAAAGACATTGCAAAATTTGCGGTACTCCTCCGGCAGGGTGGAGAGTGCAGGGGTGCACAAGACCTTTCAGAAAACATGTCTCCCTGCATTGTGACGACCAGGAAAGTACCTCAGCATGAAGCCAATCAAAAGAGGGGTTGTGCTTCTGTAACCAAGGATAACTAATAACCACCAGAAAAGGAGGTGAGGAAATGACTTGGAATTGGATTATCTCATGGTGAAGAGCCCCTATGGCCATGGTCAATGGAACAGTCTTATGAGTCACATGGACAGGCTGTAGATGTCTCCCATCAATAGCCTCAATGGCAAGTGGAGTGGCATGAAGCTACAGCAGAATCGAGTGCTTGGACACAAAGGAACCATCTATGAACAGTCCTGCAGCCCCAGAGTCAATTAGAGCCAGTATCTCGATGGACGACTCAGACCAAGAAAGGGTAACCGGTACCAGGGGCTTATCCTTCTGGACGGGACCTCAAGGTGCGAGCGTTTCCCAGACGAGTAGAACAAGACTTCAAAAAGAGACCTGCCTTGCCACAATAAAGGCACAATCTCTCCCTCCTCCTAAAGGTCCTCTCATCCGCAGAGATACATGTGAAGCCCAACTGCATGGGTTCTACCTCACTGGCAGACTCAGTACCAGGGGGTATGGGAGGTGAGGGAGGCAAGGATGGGACTGCAAAGCTTGGAGCCAAACGTACAGGATGCTTCCCCAGGGCTCCTTAAAAGAGGATCTCTCTTGGAGTCTGGCATCAATGAGGATAGCAAACATGATCAACTTCTTCAGCGCAGTGAGGATGTCTTGGGCTGCTATCTCATCTTTGAAGTGATCAAAGAGACCATGAGAAAAAGCCATGAGGGCCTCATTATTCCAAGCAACCTCTGCTGCCAGAGTACGGAACTCAATGGTGTAATTGGCATCAATTCTCATACCCTGTTTGGCTGACATCAGGCCTTTGGCAGCAGAAGTGGAGCGTGCGGGAATGTCAAATACCCTCTTAAAAGAAGCCCAAAACTCTGGGTAACTCTGGACAATGGGTTTTTGCATCTCATATAGAGAGTCTGCCTAGGCCAAGGCTCTCTCAGAAAGCAAAGATATCATGAAGCCTACTTTGCTTCTGTCCGTGGGACAACATCTCAAAGTAAATCTCAACCTGGTTGAGAAACCCTCTGCATTGAACTGGATTGTCCCGGAATCGCTGGGGAAGTGGAACAGAACCAGACACACCTCTTATAGATGTAATATTCAAGGCTGGTGCCAGCACCAAGACCTGGAGCAGCAGCAGGGATGGCCTGCAACACAGGTTGTACCGGAGCAGCAACAGTGGGAGGTTTCAGGTGACCGGTGTGATTCAGGAGCATGCGTAACGCTATGAGAAACTGATCCAAGTGGTGATCCTGCTCATCCAATCCGGAAAAAATATTTCCAACAAGTGGATTGCCTGTAACACACACACACTATTTAATAAAATGGTAAAGTGGTATAAACAGAGCAAATGTAGTGAAAACACAGAGTTCATTAACCAGGAACAGGTAGTCAGAACAAGCCAGAGAAACAGAGATCAGCAAAGTCGGGTGCAGCAAACAGGATCAGGAACCAGAAAGGAAATCAGCCAAGCAAATGTCTTTCACAGGAAAGCACAGCAGAGAGAGTGTGGATATGTTGACCAAGGCAAAGGCACAGAAGATCTTATCCAAGAAGTTTATAACCAGTAGCTTTAGCTGACGAGCAGGAAATAAAGAACAGGTGAGTCACTATGGAAGGAAGAGTCTTTGGCAATTAACCATCAGCTGAGCACAGAGCTTGAAAAGGAAGGGCTGACAAATACTTACTCATGGAGAACAATAGGAGAGGGTATTTCCAATTTACACAAGATGGGTTGTATATCCAGATTAAATACATTGCCAGAATGGATGGGTCCAGATATGGAACCCTTTCCATCTGCTCTGCAGTCTAAGCTGATGAAGTCTGCACCTTTTACTCTCAGGGCTCCTTTATTGTCCTTGCTGGGAGACCTGGGATTAAACAATAAGATTCATGAAGCCACTCCCGCCAGTTGGGGGAGCTAGAGGAGACTAAAACGAAACCTGTCAGGCAGTAGATAAGGTCAAAGCCAGACAGGAAGAATACAAGCAGAAAAGAACAGAAAAAGGGGAATGGGGTAGAGAAGACAGGAGGTGAATAGAAAACCAGGCTAGTTATTTCTAGGAAAGAAATGTGGGTGGACCTATTAAAGGTAGGAGTACCTAAAGATGAGATAGATGGGATTTCAACTGCAGAAATGCTGAAGAGGTGGAAACATTTATTGAGGAAAACTGTCAGGGTGAGAAACACTACTCCTAGTGAAGATAACATCAACCTAGATTTAGAGAAAAAACAGAACAGACCCCTCCTGTTAGCCCCAAACAAATTCCCAACACTGCACGTGAACCCAAACCCAAGTCCCTTTATCCTGGGGGGAGAGAGAGAGACTAAGAAAAGGGGATTGGCAGTTTCTTTATCCTTTATGAAGGGAAGGTTGGTCTTCTGTAATAACAGTGAGGACAGCGACAGCAAGAGACTAACTCCCATATGCACCTGTCACTGTATGGAGGGGGAAGTCATCATCTCCTACACATCTGATGGCTTTAGTTGATACTGGAGCTGAAGTTACACTTTTGCAAGGAAATCCTTCCCATCGCAAAGGAGAATTGATTAATGTAGAAGGTTTGAGAGGGCAAACCACACCAGCAGTTAGGACACAGTGAAATTGGCTATTGACAAGGGACCAGGATTTTGCACAAATGTTTTGGTATCAGAGTTACCCGAAAATATTCTTGGGATGGATGTACATCAAGGTCAGTCTATTCAGACTAAACAGGGTACATTCACATTTGGGTATCCTGATAAAGCGTATAAAGCGTATCTGGCTAGGGTGGGGAAGGCTGTGGTCAAAGGTCATGCAAAATAGACCCCTGTCTACATTCCTCCACCAGAGAAGCCAATCTGTCTCAAGCAGTACAGACTTCCTGGAGGTCACAGAGAAACTAAGGAGACTATTCAAGGACTGTTGAAAATAGGGATCTTTAGACCTGCTGTAAGTCCTTTCTCATCTCCGGTGTTCCCAGTAAAGAAACCTGATGGGACATATAAAATGACATTGGATTACAGAGGTCTGAACAAAGTGCCACCTCCATTGAAGTCATCTGTACCGGATATGATCTCAATTGTTAACTGCTAAAGAGGCAGGAGACTATTATGCAGAAATAGACATTAATGTTTTATTTTCTATCTTTATAGACCCAGAGTGTCAGATCTAGTTTGCCTTTGTGTGAGATGGCCATCAGTGCACTTTTACTGTGCTTCCTGAAGACTCTCCAACGATTTGTCAAGGACTGATTGCCCGAGAATTAAGTACCCTGAATTTGAAAGTCACTGCGTTTCACTACATCAATGTCACCATAATCTCTGGGACAAAAGAATATGTAATTGAAGCAATGGACCTGCTAATACAGCACATGGAGAACAGAGGGTGGGCTATCAACAGAGACAAATCCAAGGAATGATGTGGAGTGGGCTGCAGAGGAAAATCCCAGGGACAGTTGTGCAAACTATTTAGTAGCTGCTGCCCCCTACTACTACCAAAGAGGAGGCACAGAAGTTAATTCGAGTTGTGGGATTCTGGAGATCATTCATCCCACATCTTGGACCAATTCTGAGGCCTATATACAATGTTACCAGAAAAAATACTGAGTTCTCATGGGGTTCAGAGCAGTCGACCACATTTCTTGCTGCTAAAGAAGCCATTTTGCAGCATCAGGGATTGGGACCCCTGAGACAAAGAGTACCATTTCAGCTAGATATAGTGGAGCAGGATGGTACGATATCTTGGATTCTGTGGCAGCCAAATGAAAAGAAAGGACCCAAACAACTGACATGGCACAGAAGAGATACACGCCCCTAGAGAAGTACCTCTTTGGGGCCTACACAGCACTTTAACATGTAGAGACCATTACAGAAAGGACACACTCACCATACAAACTGCATGGCCAATAGCAGGATGGGTAAGAGATAATGGACTGACCACCAGGGCAGCTGTCGCCCAGAACCAGACACTGATGAAATGAAAGTGGTACCTTCAAGAAAGAGGGGGTATTGCAGCTGGGGGTGTCAGAGACATTTCAAAACAGTTGGCAGGGCTTGTTACTTTTGATCAGCACCCAGCCAGAAGCAGAAATTCCTATGCTGCAGTTATCCCCCATTCAAGAGGCTCCACCCTTTGAGTCTCTGTCAAAAGACATAAAGGAGTCAGCATGGTTCACTGATGGTTCAGCCATAATCGACTCTTCTGGGCATAAATGGACAGCATCAGCCTACAACCCAAGTACAGGCACAGTGCTGCAGAAGACCGGAATCGGAGGGTCCAGTCAGTATGCAGAGTTGAAAGCTGTAGTGGTGACTCTTCAGGAGGATCCTTCTTCCCATGTCACTATGTACACTGACAGCGTGGCGGTCTTTAACCACTTGCCGACCGCCGCGCGACGATATACGTCGGCAGAATGGCACGGGCAGGCATATGGGCGTATATATAAGTCCCTGCCTGCCCGCGGGTGGGGGGCCCGATCGGGCCCCCCCCCGGTGCCTGCGGCGGTCGGCATTCCTTCGAGAGCGATCCGGGATGAGGGGGCGGCCATTCATTCATGGCCACCCCCTCGCGATCGCTCCCGACGAATAGAAATCCCCCGTGACATCACTTCCTCTCCTGTAATGTAAACACAGGAGAGGAAGTGATGTATTCTCTCCTCCGTGTCGGTATTTTTCGTTCCGACACGGAGGAGAGCGGATCGGTGAGTTGCACCAACACTCTACACACACAGTAGAACATGCCAGGCACACTCACACCCCCCCTTTACCCCCCGATCACCCCCCCAATTACCCCTGCCCCCCAGTCACAGTGACACCAATGTCATTTTTTTTTTTTTTTTTTTTTTTTTTGCATTGGTGTCATTTGTGACTGTAATAACTGTTAGGGCAGTTAGAGTTAGCCCCCTTTAGTTCTAATGTGCCCCCCTAACCCCCCCAATAAAGGTTTAACCCCGTGATCACCCCCCGTCGCCAGTGTCACTAAGGCTGGGTTCACATTGCAGCGGTTTATGAGAACGAATGTGATTCGCACCGCACTGCAGTGCAAATCACATCCGATCTCTGTGCGATTCGAGTTCAGCCATTCGCCGCACCCGCCACACCCGCCGCACCCGCCGCAAATTCGCACGGGACCCTTTTTTTGGCCCGCAGCAGAATCGGATCGCATGGGTGTTCACACCATGCGATCCGAGTTTGCAGATCGCACTGCGATATGCGAACTGATCTGGGGGTGTCAGTAACATTTCACTGACACTCCCAGCAGTTCGCATAGGGCAGTGTGAACTGCCGCCGGGAGGCATGCGATGCGGGAACCCGCCGCGGATTCGCGGCGTTTCCGCATCGCTCCAGTGTGAACCCAGCCTAATAAGCGATCATTTTTCTGATCGCCGTATTAGTGACACAGGTGACGCTAGTTAGGCAGGTAGGTATTTAGGTTCGCCGCAGCTTTTTATAGCGCTAGGGACCCCCATATACTACCGCATAAAGCCCCCTGATTGCCCCCTAGTTAACCCTTTCACCTGTGATCACCATATAACTGTTACAGGTGACGCTGGTTGGTTAGTTATTTTTTTATAGTTTCAGGGCACCCGCCATTTATTACCTAATAAAGGTTTAACCCCCTGATCACCCGGCGGGTGTCATTTGTGACTAATAACTGTTAGGGCAGTTAGGGTTAGCCCCCTTTAGTTCTAAGGTACCCCCCTAACCCCCCCAATAAAGGTTTAACCCCGTGATCACCCCCCGTCGCCAGTGTCCCTAAGGCTGGGTTCACATTGCAGCGGTTTATGAGAACGGATGTGATTCGCACCGCACTGCAGTGCAAATCACATCCGATCTCTGTGCGATTCGAGTTCAGCCATTCGCCGCACCCGCCACACCCGCCACACCCGCCGCACCCGCCGCAAATTCGCACGGGACCCTTTTTTTGGCCCGCAGCAGAATCGGATCGCATGGGTGTTCACACCATGCGATCCGAGTTTGCAGATCGCACTGCGATATGCGAACTGATCTGGGGGTGTCAGTAACATTTCACTGACACTCCCAGCAGTTCGCATAGGGCAGTGTGAACTGCCGCCGGGAGGCATGCGATGCGGGAACCCGCCGCGCATTCGTGGCGTTCCCGCATCGCTCCAGTGTGAACCCAGCCTAATAAGCGATCGTTTTTCTGATCGCTGTATTAGTGTCACAGGTGACGCTAGTTAGGCAGGTAGGTATTTAGGTTCGCCGCAGCTTTTTATAGCGCCAGGGACCCCCATATACTACCGCATAAAGCCCCCTGATTGCCCCCTAGTTAACCCTTTCACCAGTGATCACCATATAACTGTTACAGGTGACGCTGGTTGGTTAGTTATTTTTTTATAGTTTCAGGGCACCCGCCATTTATTACCTAGTCTCACTAGTGTACCCCTAAATTTAGGGGTATCTACTTTCCAAAATGGGGTCATTTGGGGGGGGTTTGTGCCATCTTGGCATTTTATGGCCTTCAAAACTGTAACGCCCTTAGAAAGCCTGAAGGCGGTGCTTGGTTTTCGGGGCCCCGTACGCGGCTAGGCTCCCAAAAAGTCCCACATATGTGGTATCCCCGTACTCAGGAGAAGCAGCAGAATTTATTTTGGGGTGTCATTTCACATATGCCCATGGCATGCATGAGCAATATATCATTTAGTGACAACTTTGTTAAAAAAAAAAAAAAAAAAAAAAGAAGTTTGTAATTTTCCCGCAACTTGTGGCAAAATATAAAATATTCCATGAACTCAACATGCCTCTCAGCAAATAGCTTGGGGTGTCTACTTTCTAAAATGGGGTCATTTGTGGGGGTTTTGTGCCATCTTGGCATTTTATGGCCTTCAAAACTGTAATAGGTAGTGAGAAGTGAACTCAAAAATTTACGACCTTAGAAAGCCTGAAGGCGGTGCTTGGTTTTCGGGGCCCCGTACGCGGCTAGGCTCCCAAAAAGTCCCACATATGTGGTATCCCCGTACTCAGGAGAAGCAGCAGAATTTATTTTGGGGTGTCATTTCACATACGCCCATAGCATATTAGTGACAACTTTGTGTAAAAAAAAAAATATATTTTTTTTTTTGTCATTATTCAATCGCTTGAGGCAAAAAAATAAAATATTCAATGGGCTCAACATGCCTCTTATCAATTTCCTTAGGGGGTCTACTTTCCAAAATGGGGTCATTTGGGGGGGTTTTGTACTGCCCTGCCATTTTAGCACCTCAAGAAATGAGATAGGCAGTCGTAAACTAAAAGCTGCGTAAATTCCAGAAAACGTACCTTAGTTTGTAGATGTGACAACTTTTGCGCAAACCAATAAATATACAATTATTGACTTTTTTTTTACCAAAGACATGTGGCTGAATACATTTTGGCCTAAATGTATGACTAAAATTGAGTTTATTGGATTTTTCTAATAACAAAAAGTAGAAAATATCATTTTTTTTCAAAATTTGCGGTCTTTTTACGTTTATATCGCAAAAAATAAAAATCGCAGAGGCAATCAAATACCATCAAAAGAAAGCTCTATTTGTGGGAAGAAAAGGACGCAAATTTTGTTTGGGTACAACATTGCATGACCGCGCAATTACCAGTTAAAGCAGCGCAGTGCCAAAGTGTAAAAAGACCTCTGGTCATTTACCAGCAAAATGGTCCGGTCTGAAAGTGGTTAAAGGACTGATAACTTGGATGCCCACGTGGAAGTCCAATGAATGAATAATTCATGTAAAGGTGGTGTGGGGAGGAAGTCTGGCACTACATCTGGAAGGAAGTTCACTCCCGCACCATAAAAGTGGGGCATGTTGACGTACATGTGCCCATGGTCCCAGACTTTGAGAACTATAACAGAATTGTAGATGAAATCGCCAAAGTGAATGCAGTTGTGCCAATTGATCCTATCTTGATGAACTTCGCCACCTGGGCCCACAAGCAATCTGGACATTTGAGGCCGAAAGCAACATATGAATGGGCACAGCAGAGAGGATTGCCTATATCCATGGACATGATAAAGACCGTAATAGGGAACTGTACAGTGTGTGGAGAAGTGCAACAATGGCCATTGCAAAAGTACTCCACTGGGTCAATTCAGAGGTGAGAGAGGCCTGCAGAGATCTGGCAGATTGACTTCACTCGGTCCCCTGCCCTGGGGAAATAATTCACTGAGATTTTGTTGTACTGCAGTGGACACCTATTTAGGACTTTCGCTTGTTCATCCTTGCAAATGTGCAGATCAAGCTGCAACGTTTCGACTGCTCTAGAAACATATTGTTGCTTATGGCTGTTCAGAATAAGTCCAAAGTGATAACGACTCACACTTCACTGGATCAACAGTACAGCAGTGGGCCAAAGATTCTGGTGTGTACTGGTTGTGCTACATCCCATACCATCCACAGGCAGCTGGTTTGATTGAAAAATACAACAGGCTATTGAAGGATATTATACGCAAGCTTACACCCACACATACACTAAGTTGGTGGGATCGGGTCCTCACACAGGCAGTCATGTTGTTAAATTCCAGGCCAATAGCCAATAGCCAAAAGCATACCATATGAGAGGATGGTAGGGGCTGGGACACAGATTCCACAGCTTAGTATTTATGTAAGGTTCCAGAAAGAACAGAGCTTAACAGATGCTTTCAATAACATAGAAACCAAGAGTGATGTATCTGAAGCTGAAGCCTATCTAGGAATAGAAGGGAATCTGTCAAGAAGGTTTGAAGTTATATTTGCATTGGCAGATGAGCTTCAGAATAGTGTCTGGGACTCTGGTTAGTGGATACTTTTCTGCAAGAGTGGAAAGTGAGGCTGGATAACATCAAACCTTCCAAAATAAATAGCAGTGATCTTCTGGGAAATATCAGTATATTTCCCGTCCTCCCTATTGATGTTCTTTGGGAGGTTCCCAAGTGGATATAGGCAGGTGGCAATGTGTTGGTCAGATATCCAGGCAAAAAGCCAGTTAGAGGAGAGATTGTAGCTGAAAGGCCGGGATCTACTGTTTATGTATTAGAAGGAACAGATAATCTGCTTTGTTTTCCACTCCACAGGCTGTCTCCGATTTGATCCATAGGAAGACCAGAGAAAAGTGCTTACATTATGGAAGACTGCAAGAGCTGTGGAGAGCAAGGCTTTTGATGTATTACAAGCCTGGACTTGTTTCTAAAGAACTTTATAATAGACTTTCTAATTAACTTTTAGCCAAAGACTGAAACAGTTTAGCCAACGGCTGAAATCTTTTCAGTGACAGAAATATGGGAGAGGTAACATTTAATGAAAATTAATGTTTAGAATGAGTTTAGTAATAAAGATATTTTCTGTGTGTAGTCTGAGAGAAAAAAAATCAAGGGCGGAATGTGTTGTGTTTGATATAATATATGATTTTTCTGTAAGACTGTCATAGCATTCTGGTTACACAGACACATCATTTCTCAAACAAATACTGCTGGATAAAATTGGAATGTAGATACTATTGTTGTGTTCAATTTACAGTTTGAATAGGCTATTGTTTCTATAGCTACAGTAAACAGTTAATATATTACCTATTGCATGTATTATACCAAAGTGCCATCTTGAGGTAGAATTTGAGAGTGCATCTCTAATTAAAACAATAGAGATGTTTTTTGTTAGTCGGTTGTTAAGGTAAATGAGTTTGTAACCATTGTCAACGAACTGGGACATATAAAAAGGATTGTCGGGTATAAGCTGGAAGCCACTTCATCATGCATTAGAACCAAGACACTCAAATATGTTCCAGCCAAGAAGAAGGTGCCTGATCTCCAGAAACAACGGAGATCATGAACACACAGTAACCAGAGTTAAGTAACTTTTAAGCATACTTTTACTGTGTATATACCATGGTTTCTGCTTATTTGCTAGGCATCTTGCTATAGATATCTGTCAGTCTTGTATTGTATTCCTAATATTGTAATAATTTTGTATGTACAGCATTGCACACCTTGGCAAACAAGACAGCTTATCATAATGACAAGTTAAAAGAAAAGTGGGGGGGCCAGGAGGGGGTGGGGGGCAGGAGGGAATGGCAAGCTCTACCACTACCCCAGAAATGTTGGAAGTGCTTAGCCGTTCTGAATGGCCTTGACTGTTTTACAGAATGCATGCTTGTACCTTATAACTGCTAGCATGTAGATAAAGAAACAATGACTGGCAAGGGAGGCTCCAGGCAATTTTTTTTGGGGGTGCTATGGTGATGCTTGAGGTAAAAGTGAAGGTGCTAATTCGGTGCGCTGCTACCGCACACCTTTGCACATGGCCAAAGTGGGTGTGACCAGCAAGTGGGTGTGGTCAGCAAGTGGAGGTTTCTTCATGGTGCACGATGGTGATCAGTATGTTCTGGCCTCTGTATTTCAATAAAAAGCCAAAAAATGCATCACAGCCCTACACTTCCTTTATAAAATTCTACAAAAGTGCAATGCTAAAACCTATAAATGAATATCCAGTGCAAATCAATCAATGTATTGTAATAAAGCAGTGATGGTGCCCCCCCCCCTGCAAAAATGTTGTGATAAATTGCAGAGCGTCAATATGCATATAATGGTGAAACCTCCTACATAGAATACTAATAGCAGAGATGTAAATCAACCAGTGTATTGGAATATTGTAGTGATGGTGTCACCCTCTCTGCAAAAGGTTAGAAATATTGCAGAGCTGCAATGTGCAAATAGTTGTGAACCCCCCCCCCCCCCCCCTAAATATATAGATAGATAGATAGATATTTATGGTTGGAGCCCTATGGCCGATACGGATACGGAAAACATTCAGAGTTAACATAAAACTTACCACATGAAATGGACCTGAAAGTGTGCCTTTGGTCTAACGTACGGTATACCAAAATAAGGGGGCAAAAACATTCAGGTAGGAGATAGTTCTTTATTGATTTGAGTTGGATCATTGGGCGAGTTTAGTAAATGCCTGAGCCATTTCTCCTTTCGGGTTGGGGATGTAGCAAGCTAAGACTTCCACCTGCCTAGTCTTTTAATGACATGGTCTGGGACCCCGGGACAGGATGTTGCTGAGGCTTCTCCAATATGAAAGGAGTGTCCAGAGTATTGACTAGGGTTCAGGTGAAGGTTGCGGAGAAGTATTCTCATGTGTTTTGTAAACTGACAGGCTCTCAAGGGTTTGACAGAAAAAGGAAGAAGGGGACTGGAGTCCAGCTGTTCGGGCAGTAGTGATAATAGTTGGTTGAGTGTAGCAACTGGACACCAACTATTATTGGTTCTGTAAAGATGGATGTCTATCCCTGAGCCTACTTGCTGGGTTTTAGAGACCGCTAGGTGCAGGATGAAGTGATCTATGTAACGGACCAAGTGGCGATTACATAGGACTTGGCCTGAAGAATTTCTGCACGTGAATTCTCCAGGTCGCAAGAACCCATAGTAGGCCAAGTACATGGCTGCTTGTAGGACTATACTGGGGAGGAGACCAAATGGAGAGGTCATCAGGATGGTCGACATACCCCTAAAGATGGCTCCTGTTATGGATAAGCATTTGGAGTTTCTGAACGCCACGTAGAATGGCTTGTATAGTGTGGTATGAGAACAAGGAGAGTTTTGCGGGGTCCCGTAGGGACAAGAAATATTGGATGCCTGCTAGGTATAACCGAATAGTGTTGTGTGATAGGGCCAGCTGGGTATGACAGTACAAAATGAAGGCCAGCATCTGTTTGAAGCTTGAAGTCTCCTTGAGGTGGTGTGACAGGAATTCTTTGAAGGCCCTCCAGGCGGTTTGGTAGGCCTTGAGGGTGTTGTGGGAGAGTGAGGTGTTGATGAGTTGAGTTGCTGTTTGCAGGTGTTGAGCTAATCCAGGGTCAGTTAAGACCAGGCAGGGATAGCGGCTGACACAGGGTCGGCTCCGGCCACCTGTTCAAAAAAGGAGGTGTAATTAAATCGGGAGAGTGCATCTGCTGCGAGGTTGCGCTTGCTCAGAACAAATGAACAATAAATGTTAAACTGAAATTGTAAAGATAGTTGTACCAGCCTATGCAGGAAGACATGACTGTAAGGGATTTGGACCTGCCATTATTAATGATCTTTGCTGTGGCTTGGTTGTCAGTGGTGAAGGCCACAGTTTGCCTGGTCCAGCAATGACCCCAAAGCTGTGCAGCTGCCACTATGGGATAAAGCTCAAAGAGGGAAGATGTTGTGGTAAAGCCGAGTATTGCTAGTATCTGTGGCAGCCAGGGTCCTGCAAACCAGAGATGGTGAAAAATTGCTGCAAAGTCTGTGGATGCTACAGCATTTGTCACTACCTGGGGGGACAGGGAAGATATGGTGGGAATGAATAAGGATATGCCGTTCCAGGTGGAAAAGAACTCCTCCCACATGGAGAGGTCTGCTACTGCTGCGGTGCCAAGCCGGGGGATCTGGTCAGGATCTTGCGTATGGGAAAGGAACACCAGTAGGCGGGACACGAAGGAGCGGCCCTGTGGGATGAAGTGCATGGCAAAGTTAAGCATCCTTAAGAGGGATTGCAGCTGCTTCTTGGTGCACCCTCTGCTTTGGGTAAAGTCTCGGAGAACTGTCCTAATGCGGGTCAGTTTGTCTGGGGGAAGCCTGGCCTGCATGGCGCAGGTGTCAAAATTGATTCCAAGGAATGTGATCGCATGTGCTGGGCCATCGACTTTGTGTTCAGCGATGGGAACAATAAGGTTTTTAAACACAATCCTTGGTCTGTCGAGGTCACCTGGGGACAAGCTAGGCGGTTCTATTAGTAAAAAGTCATCCAGATAATGGATGACCTCCTGACACTGGGCTTTGTGCAACAGAATCCAGGTGAGAGACTGCGCAAATGATTCAAATAGCCAGGTGCTGGTGGTGAAATAATATGCCTCCTTCCATTTGATTCCATAACAGCACCAAAGGGACGGGTGGATGGGTAGAAGTTTAAAGGTGTCCGAGATATCGGCTTTGGAGAGCCAGGTACCTGTGCCTGCTGTAAGTATCGCTTGGATCACCATAACCACGGAGGCGTATTTGAGGGAGAATTCTTCGGTGGGGATGAGGGAATTAAGACTGGGGATGGGGGAAGAATGAGGCGCAGAAAAATCGTACACCAGACGTAATTTATTGGTGAACTTGCCCTTGACAAGTCAATAGGGCTGACTCCCCGTACCAGTCTAATTTGGTCTGTAGGAGCTGGTCTATGGCCTGCTCATCGGTGGCCGCTGAACGACGATTCCTGCACTCATGGGTAGTGTGCGCAGAGAAATGAGGCCAGTGTGGAACCCTTCTGTAAAACCTTGGATAAGGTAGGTAGCCAGGGACGGGGTGGGGTGTGTGTAAAAGTAGAAGCCGAGCCATGTGGCATTGACCCAGCTTAGTCATGCCTTTTTGAGCTGCTTGACTTCACACAGGATTCTAGGATGTGCCCTCTGGCATAGGATGCAGATGTGGACACTGGCTAAAGTTACAGGAATTATAATTGAAATTATTGCAGATGGCTGCTCCTCCCACGGTCCAGACTAGGCGTCTGAGTTTGTCCATCTGAGGCATACGTGCAGGGGCCTGCTGGCCCGGAACTGCACCGGAGGTAGAGGGACTTTTGGAGGGGCGACTGGTTGCCGTGTTGGCGCACCAAGTGGCAGTATGGGTAGCAGATTGGCAAATTGCACACAACGGTGAGCTTAAGCCAGCAAAATGGTGACAGAACAGCTCCGTGTCCAACAGACTCCAATTTGTGGTCGTCTGAAACTGTAAGGACCTGGCTGCTGCTTTGGTGGAGAATGAGCGGTGGTAATCGTGAAAACCAAACCCTCCATACTTGTAGCCCAAGTCTACCACAGTATGGAGGTATAGATCCAGCTCTTCCCTTCTGCCGGGAGAGACTGAACATATAACATCCCTCACCATGCCGAAGGCCAGCGTGAACTCCGGTACTGATAACTTCCGATAGAGCCTGGGGTCCTTGGCCTTAAGGACTACTGATACGGATGGGTTGGAAACCTGGACTACGGTAGGGTCGAGGACAGCAACAGCCGGGCAGGTCTCCAAGAATGCCACTCTGGTCTGAACCTCTGAAACTGAAGTGGTCAAAGATGACACTAAGGTATGCAGCTAAGATATGGCCGATGAAATGGAATCAAGGGACGCCTGCTGGGTCCTGCTGTGGCTGGTGGAGGAAAGAGAATTTTGAAGAGCTTGGCTTTCCTAGCTGTAGCGGGAAAGGGCACCCCTCTACGCCTCAGCTCTGCGGTCAACTTTGGGATGGTCCATCCCCTGAGCGACTGTACACTGTCACTTTGTGGAACTGAAGAGGGGTACAGAGGGGCCGTGAGATCTTCACTGCCAGCCTGAGACATGGTCCTGGTGTTCTAACGCCCTACGTGCGGTGACCTGTCCTCGGGGTTGAGTCTTGATTGACCGAAAACCTATTAAGGGTGACATGAATTTCAAGTTTCGCTTGTGCTCCCTAACAGCATACATACCTAAGCGGTGTATATGTTTCCTTTCTCTTTTTCTTTTTAACTGGGGAAAACCGTCCAAACTGGTGTAGGGTGGATCTATTGAACCCGACTGACCTGAAGAAAGATGAGAGGTGAAAACTCGTGAGGGACTTGTATACCTATCTTGACAGAGTGACTAGAATGGTGACTTTAGCAGGCGGCAGTGAGTTGAATGAAATTAAATGTTTGCCTTGATTGTAAAAGAAATTTAAATATTTGCCATGACAGAGGCACGACTCGGTCGTGCCGCAGTTGCGACTGACAGCGAACCGGAATCTGGAGCATGTACTGAAAAGAGGCAATAGGTGAAATGAGGCCAGCTAGCTGGGGCACACACGGATGAAACGGTGCATCACGGATGCAACTGGATTTGAATCGGAGCACGGTACGTGACAGTGAAATTATTTGTTTGTCATGACAGAGGCACAAATCGACCATGCCACTGTTGCGACTGACCACGAATCGGACTCTGGAGCATGTACTGAAATGTGGCTTAATAACTAGGGCACGCCGAGACGAATTATGATATGCCATGACAAAGCCAAGAATCGGTGACCGAACCCACAACTGACAAGTGAATCCGTCTCTGGAGCATGTACTGAAATGAGGCTGAGAACAACTGGGCACACTGGAGCAAATCAGTGCATCTTTTAGACGCGACTGGATTCGTATCGGAGCGTAATACGTGACAAGAAATTATATGCCATAACAGAGAAAAGAATCAGTGACTGAGCACACAACTGACAAGTGAATCTATCTCTGGAGCATGTACTGAAATGAGGCTGAAAACTGGGCACACCGGAGCGAATCGGTGCATCTTTGGATGCGACTGGATTCGTATTGGAGCGTAATACGTGACATGAAATGATATGCCATGACAGAGACAAGAATCAGAGACCGAACCCACGACTGACAAGTGAATATGTCTCTGGAGCATGTACTGAAATGAGGCCGAGATCAACTGGGGCACACCGGAGCGAGTCGGTGCATCGAAGATGCGACTGGATTCGAATATGAGCGCGGTATGGGACAGAAATTAATGAAATGATTCGAAATGCTTTGAAATGATCATAAATGATTCAAAATGCTTTGAAATTATTCGAAATGATTTGAAATGCTTTGAAATGATTAGAAATTATTTGAAATGCTTTGAAATGATTAGAAATTATTTGAAATGCTTTGAAACGATTAGAAATTATTTGAAATGCTTTGATTGAGATGTTTACGAAATGAATGCCTGATGTGGCATCAATCGGCGTGTCACAAGCGAGCGACAGCGATTCGTCTTGTGACGCATGGTAACAAGGGTGTTTGGTTATGCAAACACGATGGTGCGAAATGAAAAGTAAACGATACAGTTACGTGAAATGTTGTGAGTAATTTGTGAGTTTGGATATCACAGTTCAGTGACATGGTAATTTGCAAAGCATAAAAACGTAAGCCGAAGCCCTACCTGCAACAGCCGAACCAGATACGATGTATGAAAACTGAGACTCGATAACGAATGCTTTGAAAAATCTCGTAAGATGGCAACTTACGAACACGAAACTCACGAACCCAGAACTCAAGAACACAAAACTCACGAAGACAGGACTGACAAATACGGAACTCACGAATATGGGAACTCACAACGCTTGGTCTTGAATAGTCAGCTTAGTGACGTAATAGATATCGCGCACAAGAAACTGGTTAAATACCCCCCCACTACCGGCTCCTCCCATAAATTCAGGCCACCACACTGGCCTTCTTATATATAATCATACTAAAATGTACAATTGTACATATTTTATATTTTACATTTTATTATTATTATTATTATTATTATTATTATTATATATCGGGAGTTTCACCACTATTTGCACATTGCAGCTCTGCAATATTTGATGAGATGAGATTTAAAAAAACATTGATCTCTGCTTTCCAGGAGAAAAAAAATGGCAGTGTTTACATCTGTCAGAGTTGGAAGTGACGTCATGACTTTTCTTCCATCCCCCCAGGATCATAGAGATGGCAGGGGACCATCATGATTCAACTCAGTGATAACCAGCCGCTGGATCAGAACCTGAGCTCTTCGATCACACAGGAGAGCACGTAGGGGTACCAGAGGGGGACGTGAGACAAGGAAGGCCCCCTCCCTCTGCCTGCAAAAGCAATCCAGCAGCTAATCAGCCGCTAGGATGGCTTTTACATGAGAGGGAATCACTGGCTGAAAATATAGATACTGGCATGATGCCTGTAGCTGCAGGTATCATCCCGGTATAACCACTTCAAGACCAAGAAGTCATATGACATCCTATGGGTGGAAAGTGGTTAAAGCTACGGGCCAAAAGGCGTAAGCCTTTGTACTTTCTGTACTTCACCTGCATCAATAAAATCATCATATTCAGATGACGCATTGCCAGTACCTTTAAGCTACATTTCAAAAGCCATTGTGTTTAGTAAATAAGTATATCTTTGGGCTATGAAAAAATTGATGCATACATAAAACATTATGAAAAAACAAAGATGATGAAAACCTAAAGAATGCACGTGGAATAAAGGCATTTATTTCACAGCTAGAACTTGTCCCACTTATTGAAGAACATCCATCGGACATCTGCACACAGACTTCCAGGCAGTTATACTGCTCAGCTGAGATTTGCCTTTGCTCCACTTTATTGATTCCCTTCACATAGATGACCTTGTAATCCACTTCATAAGACAGCTCTGTGTACATACTTCATATGTGCATTAAATTATGAGGTGTATTGTTTTGTACATACTAGAAAAAGAGGACCAGGAGCAATGATTGAAATGGACCAAAGATACTATCAATATATAATATATCCCCGAATAAAAAAATGCTACCAACATTTGATTTTAATTAGCTGTAAAGAACATTATTTGGACAGTAAGAATAATTTTGAATGCAGCAGTTATACATGAGTAATAATTTATATCTATGTGCTATTTCTTTCATAAGTTTACCATCCAATAGATGTGTTGTTTATTTTGATTCTATAGCACCAAGATTTTCTTTAGTGCTTTTTTAGAGAACCATAAATCATTAAAGAATATGTAAACCCAACATTTTATATTCCTGATATGTGCCTGTTGTTCCATGTACTTGTATGACAGAAAGACAGAAAGATATCACTGAAAACAATGGTTGCTAAGATACCTGCCAATCTTTTTTGCTACCAGGACCAACTGTGCACTTACAATGGTTAGGAATCCTCATTATCACCCCAGAGAAGCCATAAACCACAACAAGCTTCTTTTGAATTGGGCAGGCATCAGTGTATGGGTGTATTTGTCATTCCTGAACCTTTGTTGGTCCTTCACTAGAAATATATTTCGATATTGCTCATGTTCTATGTGTAGATCATCCACTACATCATGTATGAAAATTCTTGTTGCCCAAATTTCTATTTTTATTATGTTTCAGACCTCAGTAATAACATTGGCCATTTTCACTGGTGGGTGATCGCCCTATCACACATTCACAGTTTGGGCCAGAATTCAAAAAGCATATAGTACAGCAATGATATCAAGGGCTTTAATTAGCATTAGATAAAGCAAGTGTGTGCACAGAGCGAAAAAAATTTAAACTTGAGCACAATGGAAATTACTCACTGTGATTAAACCCATTAATCCCTTTAAATTAAGTTAATGTATTGAAGCAAGAATCTGTATGTTAAAGCTCAATTCCAGGAACATATAATAGACACAAATGAATGCAACTTTGCAATCATTAAAGCAGTAATAACACCTAAAGCAAATATTGTATTATATTACAGCTTACCAATTCTCCAATGTGGTGGCAGCATTAATTTTCTTTTTTATGCTTTTGTTCTTTTATTTTCACCTGGTGATCTGGACAGTAAATCTGTTGTTTTTTAACCACTACAATACAGGGCACTTTTGCCCCCTTCCTTCCCGTCCCAATTTTCAGCTTTCATCGCTCTAGCACTTTCAGTGACAATTGCGCGGTCATACTACACTGTACCCAAATTAAATTTTTATCATTTTGTTCGCACAAACAGAGATTTATTTTGGTGGTATTTATTCACGACTCCGTTTTTTATTTTTTGCGATATAAGCGCAAAAAAGCGGAAATTTGGAAAAAAAAACAATATTTTCTTTTTTCTATTTTAAAAGAATAAAATCAAATTTTGTCATAAATTTAAGCCAAAATGTATTCTGCTACATGTTTTTGGTAAAAAAAATTCCATTAAGTGTATAATAATTGGTTTGTGTGATCACGGACATATGTACGCAAATGATCATGTACATATGTGTGCAGGTGATCACGTACATATGTGTGCACATAATCATTGGGACAAGTGATTTTAGTGGGACATATGTGGGGGACATGTTTTTATTATTAGGGACATGTGTTTTTATTTTTTGGGGACATGTATGTTTTGGGGACATGTGTGTTATGGGGACATATGTGGGGACTGTGTTTACACTGTGTGGTGTGTTGTGTGTTTACACTAGACTGAAGATCAGTGAGTAAAAAACAGCTCATACTCACTGATCATCAGCCGGCTGCAGCAATCTGCTCTCCTCTCCTCAGCGATGACTTCTGTGTGAGGAGAGGAGGAGCCGATTGCCTAGCAACCGGCTGTTTGTTTACATCACATGACGGCCGTGATTGGACACGGCCGTCATGTGATCAGGAGGGCCAATCACAGAGTCCTCCTGCCGATCTGAGATGCGCCGTGTCCCGGTGACACGGGCACATCGGGATCGCGCCGCTGCTCCGCTCCTCCTGATGGACGTTCCTGAACGTCCTATCAGAAGTAGACGGCTCCCACCCGGCCGTATACAGTGGTGTGAAAAAGTGTTTGCCCCCTTCCTCATTTCCTGTTCCTTTGCATGTTTGTCACACTTAAGTGTTTCGGAACATCAAACCAATTTAAACAATAGTCAAGGACAACACAAGTAAACACAAAATGCAATTTGTAAATGAAGGTGTTTATTATTAAAGGTGAAAAAAAATCCAAACCATCATGGCCCTGTGTGAAAAAGTGATTGCCCCCCTTGTTAAAACATACTATAACTGTGGTTGTCCACACCTGAGTTCAATTTCTCTAGCCACACCCAGGCCTGATTATTGCCACACCTGTTCACAATCAAGGCATCACTTAAATAGGAGCTGCTTGACACAGTAAGGTCCACCAGAAGATCCTTAAAAGCTACACATCATGCCGAGACCCAAAGAAATTCAGGAACAATTGAGAAAGAAAGTAATTGAGATCTATCAGTCTGGAAAGGGTTATAAAGCCATTTCCAAAGCTTTGGGAATCCAGCGAACCACAGTGAGAGCCATTATCCACAAATGGCGAAGACATGGAACAGTGGTGAACCTTCCCAGGAGTGGCCGGCCGCCCAAAATTACCCCAAGAGCGCAGCGACGACTCATCCAAGAGGTCACAAAAGACCCCACAACAACGCCCAAGGAACTGCAGGCCTCACTTGCCTCAGTTAAGGTCAGCGTTCATGCCTCCACCATCAGGAAAAGACTGGGCAAAAATGGCCTGCATGGCAGAGTTCCAAGGAGAAAACCACTGATGAGCAAAAAGAACATCAAAGCTCGTCTCAATTTCTCCACAACACATCTTGATGATCCCCAAGACTTTTGGGACAACATTCTGTGGACCAATGAGACAAAAGTGGAACTCTTTGGAAGGTGTGTGTCCAAGTATATCTGGCGTAGAAGGAACACTGCATTTCATAAAAAGAACATTATACCAACAGTAAAATATGGTGGTGGTAGTGTGATGGTCTGGGGCTGTTTTGCTGCTTCAGGACCTGGAAGACTTGCCGTGATAAAAGGAACTATGAATTCTGCATTCTACCAAGAGATCCTGAAGGAGAATGTCCGACCATCTGTTCGTGTACTCAAGCTGAAACGAAATTGGGTTCTGCAGCAGGACAATGATCCTAAACACACCAGCAAGTCCACCACCGAATGGCTGAAGAAAAACAAAATGAAGACTTTGGAGTGGCCTAGCCAAAGTCCTGACCTGAATCCTATTGAGATGTTGTGGTATGACCTTAAAAAGGCCGTTCATGCTCGAAAACCCTCTAATGTAACTGAATTAGGACAATTCTGCAAAGATGAGTGGGCCAAAATTCCTCCAGGACGCTGTAAAAGCCTCATTGCACGTTATCGCAAACGCTTGGTTGCAGTTGTTGCTGCTAAGGGTGGCCCAACCAGTTATTAGGTTTAGGGGGCAATCACTTTTTCACACAGGGCCATGATGGTTTGGATTTTTTTTCACCTTTAATAATAAACACCTTCATTTACAAATTGCATTTTGTGTTTACTTGTGTTGTCCTTGACTATTGTTTAAATTGGTTTGATGTTCCGAAACACTTAAGTGTGACAAACATGCAAAGGAACAGGAAATGAGGAAGGGGGCAAACACTTTTTCACACCACTGTATGTGCATTGGCCGGGTGGGAAGTGGTTAACAGAACAAGCCATTCAGCAGAATGTATTCGTTAAGGGTGTTGAGACAAACCATTTACCACTGACAGGGGTGCGTACAGTGATTAGCTTTTATTTATTAGTGTAAAATCATTATCCCGAAAATAAACCTGCTAGTGTAACTACTTGTGTAACTGCAGTGTTAGCTGGGGCTTCAATTTGTTAGTGTCTAACTAAATCTGCTAGTCCATTTAACACTCCCCTCCCCCCAGACTGACAATACTGCTGTCCAAAGGTGACTCTGTTGCTCATATGTGTGTGCCGCCTATTGCATTAAGGTGTGCATCTCAAAGCTCAAACACACGTGTGCATATGTGTATGTATGTTTGTATGCGTAATATACACACACACATTCTTATAAATAAATGTAAAAAACATTTTAAAACATGGACAATGTTAGTAGGGCAGTGGACATGTCAATAGGGCAGAGGTTGGTGTCAGCAATTTTTTAATTTTATTATTTTATTTTCATATTATTTATAACAATTGTTTTTAGGAGCCTCATTGGGGGGCTTTGGTGAAATATCAGTGAGGAATCTGTGCTGCACACCTGGCACAGCCCCTGCGGACGCCTATGGTGTTTCTCCTTCATCCAGAGTGGGGGCACTCTAATACAGGAGGTGCATTACTGTCCAGATCACCAGGTAAGAACAAAGGGGAAAAAAGTCTAAAAAAATAAAATTAATACATCCCCAACATCTAATGATTGGTAAGCTGCAATATATTACATTTTTGGTTTTGGATGAAATACTGCTTTTATACAGATTAAAGCTTAATCTTAATCTTATCTACAAAAAATGAGCACAAGGGACATCATGTACCTTCAGTGTGATCCAGTGCATCCCTTGTGCTTCTTATCTTCTAGTTCGGTAATTAACTTCCTCCTCTGATGCCCCCTCCCACACCTGCCACATTAATATTCCAGTGGTTAAAAGAACCAAGGGGCTGTTATTAGTGCTCATTAAGAGTGCACAAGTATGCCTACCCTATCCACCCAGCTCCTCCATTCATAAAGGTATAGCCAGGCAGTCTTGATGTCACACAAATGACAGCATCTCAATTCTAATAACCCTGGCCAACAGAAGCACAAGGGAGACATCACACTGAAGATAAGTAATGTCCCTTGTGCTTATTTTCTGTTTTTATTCCAAGTTAAAAGAGAACTAACCTATGTGGATGCAGCATCAGTCCAATGCTGCATCTGTTCCCTGACGCCTCTTCATTGAGAACCGAGCGATCGAACACCACAGATCAGTTTTCAGAGCTCCTTGAGCAGAGATCTGTAGACTGTCAGTCACAGCTCTCTGCTCTTCTCCCTCCTCGCTCATTGGAGCGCTGAGCTGTGGAGAGGCTGAGATGGCTATCAGTCCAGGCACCTGGCGGATACATCCTTCTGCAATCACGGCGCCGACAGGCCTGAAAAAGAAGAGAAAAAGCTCCGCCTCGATGGGAGGCAATCACGCCGACTGCTGTCTTTTCTCTGTCTTTTCTCGGTGACAGCTGTTATAAAAAAAAGGGTGAGGCCACCCGCTGACGTAAACGGATGACCCTGTCCCCCTCTGATGGCACATGATATCAGAAGGGGCGGGGTCACTCGTTTACATCACTGGGTGGCCCCGCCCTTGCCTATATAAGAGCTGTCACGTGAAAAGACAGCAGTCGCTGGGACGGCTCCCATCGAGGCGGAGATTTTTTTTTTCTATTTTTCGGGTCCATCTGCGCCGTGATTGAAAAAGGATGGACATTGCGGGACACTTTTTTTTTTTTTCTTATTTTTTTAATAAAAGAATTGTTAATTGTAAGTTTGTATTTTCTTTACTTTTTGACACTTTTTTGGTGAATGGGTAGGGGTACAATCATAGGTGCTGTCATAGGCGCTGTCAGTTCAGCTGAATCCTACTCTCTACACACAGGTTGGATCTGTGAAAGTTCCTGGCTGGGCTGCCTTCCCACCAGGCTAATTGTGCATTGTCTTTGCATTATTTCAATACAAGACTGTGTTATTGCCACCAAATGCTGCGCCCCCTTACAAGCTATGTACACTATTGATCCACATTCCACATGTCACATGACTTATCTATACTGCGTGTCCTAGGGAAATTCACGTTTTGGTACAGCATACACAATAGCATTGCTCTGTCATTGGATGCTCACACAGAAGAGACCATTAGCAGAATCAATACAAGTCCTATGCTCTCCAGAGACACTGCTGGGAAAATGAGATCTGAATCTATACTAATAATAACAATATCACTCACAAAGACATAAGAAGAAGAGTATATATCAATACATAGAAGAGGCTTAAAACAGGATTAACGAGGGATACAGCAAGTCACTATCTATTAAATTGGTTGTAGTACTTCCAATAAAATAAAAGCTAGATCATCTGCAAAACAAAAGTATGCATAATAACCACAGCACTTGTGTTTAACCTTGTGTTTGAAGCTGTGTTCAAGATGTGAGGGGATTTGCATTAAATACTTTTTTTCTATATGTTCAACTAAAGATACAGTAGGCCCGAAGCAAAAAAAATAAAAAATAGGCGAAGGGCAAACATGTCTAGGTGAACAGTGGAAGCAAGGAGATATAGGGTTAATATCCAAAATCAGAATGTAAGGTTACTTACCAGATAGATGGGATTGAATGTTTAGGAAGGACTTTAAAGCTCCCCCCCCCCCCCCTCCCTCCTGCTGCCTTCTGAGAAACACACAAGTCCTATAAAATGCAGGACCATTCAGAAAGTGTGTTCATGTGCAATAGGAAACTGTCAGTGAAGCCTGAAGGCCTCACTGCCGATTTCCCTTAGTGAAGATATAGCACTTGCACCTGAAGCATAATTGAACAATCGACTCGGGGTGCTGACATCACTGGATCCCTGAACAGGTAAGTCAGCAGCTACATTTTTTTTGCCCAGACTGGAGCTCCTCTTTAATGGTGTCAAGGAGGGATTTAGAAAACTTCAAGCAGGTCAGGCAGCGGGTCAACAGTGAACCCTAAAGCAGTTTGGGGGGCATGGCTTGATGGTGAAGAGAACGGTCACATAGTCTCACAGCTCTGGCTACCAACTACCATCCTTCCCTTATCCTGGGTCCTATTTCCTCGCCAGTGGCACCGATCTGTCCCCCACAGCTGTGGGCATCTAGCAGGCTGGCTGACATGGTGAAATACTGGCCGCCTTGGCCCCCATCTGCGATGGAGAAACTGGCGCAGTTTTCGGAGACAAGATGGCACTGAGACACATGCGGAGCACACAGACGCGCTGCAGGCCTCCTCCTCTGCAGACCGGAGTACAGCTAAAGGGGTGAGTGCTTCAATTCCAGCCATCTTCCACACACAAACAGACCCTCTGTTGTCACCAAACTCCCAGCATGTTAATGAGAGCATTCAGGCTGTGGATTCCCCCCCTGCTGAGCCTACACTGTCCACCATTATGCTGGCTATTCAAGACTGCAAAGCCTCCCTCTCCACACAGATAGCCTCTATCCGCATGGACTTTTCATTATTAAAACAAGATGTCCAGAACCTCTGGGACAGAACCGGAGATGGAACGCATTAGTACTCTGGAGGACACTGTAAATCCCCTGGCAGTTAACATGCAAAATACTACCAGTAAGATCGCAGCATTCCGTGCCAAAATCGACGATTTGGAAAATTGTTCTCACAAGAACAATTTTAGATTTGTGGGGTTCCCAGAGCGATCGGAGGGCCCTCAGCCTGAAAAATTCCTTTACTCCTGGCTACGAGACATTTTTGGGTCGGATGCGCCCCCTCACCCCCCTTGAGGGAGCCCCACCACGCTCTATTATTGCACGCATTCTTAACTCTCAGGATAAAGTCGCTATTCAGCTTCTTGCACGTGAAAAAGGCCCGCTTAAGTACAACGGTAACACTATCCTGACTATCCTGACTTTTCTGCTGAACGCCAAAGCATCTCCTTCTCAGCAGTAAAAACCTGCCTGCGTACAGAAGGCCTGTCCTATGCCATGCTCTTTCCTGTCAAACTGTGCATTATTCATGATGGTAAGGCTCATTTCTATACCAGCCTTAAGGAAGCCATGACATGGCTGAATGACCACTATGGTTCTGCCCGCAGCCAGAGACGGAACTGACAATGCCATTGAACCGAGGATTCACCTAATTACTGCCTTTTTACCGGACCTCCTGTGCACCCCTGAGTGTATCCTGCGCCTCTGTGGTAATCTACAATGTCTGATATTTTTTTTTTTTCTTTCCTTCTACCACTTTATCCCCTTGGCCGGACTGTACTCTTAGCTTGGAGATCAGGTTACTGTGACTTACCTATTTGCCCCTCCAGGTTTCCTCCTCTTTTTTTGAACATTATTTCATCTGCATAACTTGCCATCCTGCCTTATCTGGAGGAGAGACCACCAGATCCTGAACTCTCCCCCAAGGCTAACAAGGCCATACATCCTCCAACAGGACATGCTTTGTCCCCCTAAAATGCATTGGTTGGGAGCCCCCCCACCTGACTCCACTTTACCCCCACACCAGGTAGTGGCGTGGCCACAGGACAGTTTTTTTTCTTTTTTGACCCCCACCGAGGTGCGGTCGGGATGGTCTGTTGGTTTGGGATCCAAGGCTCACTGTGTTTGGGATGGGCGAGCGGGGAGGGAGGCTAAGGTTTTATGGGATTTTGTTCATGATTTTTCTTTCCCTTTTCTCCCATATTTTTAATTTTTTTTTTAATTTCTCCACCCCCTTTTTTAACCCCCACAACCCCCCTCCCCCCAATGGGAAGGTTTTTTTTCCTGTTGGTTAACTTTGGCCCACACCCTCCTGCACTTTTTTGTTCATGTGCCTGTATGTGCTTCATGGGACACAGCCTTTCTGGTCATCTATGTACTGATTTTCATGTTTATCCGTGCTTGTTTACTACTGTATAATTTGTTATGGCGAAGCCTCTGAGGTTAGTCTCTTGGAACACTAGGGGCCTGAATGCACCCCACAAGAGATTCCTGTTTTTTTCGGTGTTAAAAAAACGCCACCCCCATATTATTTGCCTCCAGGAGACTTCCTTCACAGGCTCCAAAATAAGGGCCTTAAAACGCCCATGATTGTCTAACTCCTACCATGCCACTCACACTAATTATTCTAGAGGGGTTTCTATTCTATTAGCCAAATCTCTTCCAGCTGAGATGATAAAGGTTAAAACTGACCCTGATGGGGGATTTGTTGTTCTTACTCAACATATATCCATGGTGACTTTTACTCTGGTGAACATATATATTCCCCCCCCCCCCCCGTTTTCGGTGGATGTACTCTCCAATTTGTCACTTCAGCTTTTGAATAGACCCCATGGCCCCCTGCTATATGTAGGAGACTTTAATGCTATATTGGATCCAGCAATGGACCGCCTGGTAGGCCCTTCCCCTCCTTTGTGGACTCGGTCCAAGTCCATGGCCTTACAGAAGTGCGGCGCTGGAAACACCCGGATGTACGCCACTTCTCCTGCCACTCGGACTCCTTCCACACCATGTCCAGGTTGGATATGGCGTTCGCCCCAGCGGAGACCCTTTCAGTGGTCTCCGCTGTATTATATATGCCCACGGGGGTTTCGGATCATGCCCCTCTTTCTTTGGACCTCCTCCTCCCAGGCTCGGGACCCGCTGTTTGGAGGATGAGATAGTGCAGGGTGAGTTGTAACTTGGACAAAGTTGACCCATCCACCGAATGGGAAGCATTTAAGACAACACTGAGAGGTACTTTTATGTCCATAATGGGGGTTATACGCAAAAATAATCAGATGCTCACAGATGAACTTGAAACGGTTACGGTTCGTGCAGAGTCTGTTTATGCCTCTAGCCCTGCCTCCGACACATGAGAGGAATGGCTATGGAGCCACAGGGAGTATGAACTCCGTCTGCTAGATCTCACGCAGAAATGCATGCTACATGTTACTCAAAAATCATTTGAACATGGTAACAAAGCTGGGCATCTCTTGGCATGCCTGACTAGACCTGACCATTCTCCCATTTCCATTCCACGTATTAGCACTGCCCAGGGTACCATCAGTGATAACCTGGGAGATATCCTAAATTCCTTCTTATGATTTTACAAAGACCTGTATACATCTAGGGTTGACTATGATGAATCCTAATTGAAGGACTACTTGTCTGACATATCTCTCCCCTCCTTATCAAATGAGGGGCGAGATGCGTTGGAGGAGCCTATTACGACTGAAGAAATTACTGCAGCCATTTCACAAATACCTGCACATAAAACCCCCTGGCCTGGACGGTTTCCCGACCGAATGGTACGCGAAATTTAAAGAAATTTAAAGATCTTGTGCCCCCTTTCCTCTTAAGGACCTATAACAAAGCCCTGGATATTGGAACTTTTCCCCCATCGATGCGGGAGGCTCTGATTTATACTTTTATTGAAACCCTGTAAAGATCCACTTAAATGCAAATCTTATCATCCAATTTCACTTATTAACGTGGACGTTAAGACTCTGGCCAAAATAATATCCAATCATTTAAACAGCATAGTTACGTCCCTGGTCAACAGTGACCAAAGGGGCTTTATTCCCGGAAGGTCCACCAGGATGAATATACGCAGGTTGTTCCACAACCTGCAGTACCCACATGATTGCCCTCCCACCCATGCCATTGTGTCTTTGGACACCTGCAAGGCCTTTGACAGTATGGAATGGCCATACCTCTTTTTGGTATTACAAATGTATGGCTTTGGCCCCCGTATTGTAGCATGGATAAAACTCCTTTACACCTCCCCAGATCTGAGTCAATTCTACTATTACCGATCCCTTCCAAATTACCAGAGGCACGCGACAGGGGTGCCCGTTGTCGTCCCTCTTGTTTGCCCTGGCCATGGAACAGCCGGCAATTCGTGTCCGATCATCCCATCTGATTAAGGGACTCCCAATTGCTAATATAGAGGAACAGGTTTCACTCTACTCAGATGACACATTGGTGTACCTGGCTGACACTGATGGGTCACTGCAGGCCCTGTTGGAAGAGGTCACTATCTTTGGAGATTATTCCGGGTGAATTGGGATAAGTCCAGCCTTTTCCCCTTGGATGTGACTGCCCCCCCCCCCCCCCCTCCGGATACACCCTGAATCCAAGCTCCAAGAGGTGTCCTCCTTTAGGTACCTTGGGGTGTTGCTGCAGACCCCCTTATCCCTATATACCACTAACAACTTAGATCCCCTCCTGGCCTGCCTGGCCTTCAGAAGCAGACCAGGCAGTGGATGGACATGATACTAGACCTTATGGGAAGGGCCAATGTACTCAAAATGATATACTTAAAGAGACTTCTCTACATCATTGCTAACTCTCCATGCAGAATACCGAAATCCATTTTTAAATGAATAGACACTATAGGCACAACTTTCCTGTGGAAGGGTGGTTCCCCCAAAGTGGCACTTGAGACACTGCGGCTGCCAGCACACCTGGTGGGCCTGGCGTTTCCTAATTTTTTCCTGTATTATCTGGCATCTCAGCTGGTGCACATTCACGATTGGTTGTGCCCGGCCACAGCCAACGCCTGCACCTCCACAGAAGGGGTAATTGCATCTTCCCTGGAAACCTTGCATAATATAATTTATAGAGGCCAAGTTCCTGACTGCCCCAGTACCTCTATGCTTAACACCTCTCTTTCATTATTCTGCTATATTGTCACAAAGATAACCAAAAACACTTGGCTAAAATCTCCAAACAACCCCCTGTGGTTCAACCCTAATCTTCAGGTATTGTTTTCCCTCCCAGACCCCAATCGCTGGTACTCCAAGGGGGTTAAATATCTATGCCACCTGTACAATGTCCGGAGTTTTAAAACCTTCTACCAGCTACGTCTTTGACTTACCAAGATCGTACCTATTCTACTACTACCAGCTCAGGCATGCGATCCACACACATTTTGGCTCCCTGGATGACCCCACTGACTTGCCCCCATTGGAAAAACTACTCAGACACCCAGACCCCACTAAATTAGTTTTCACCTACTATGCAGCCTTAATGTCTGACTTCAACCCCAGGTTTCATAAAGCACAAGAGAAATGGACATCTCTGGACATGTCTTTGGTGGACAGACTGGTCAGAATTCAGTGATACATATAAAACCTCTGTTATTGCCTCCAGGGACAGCATCATTCGGATTAAGATCTTTCATCAGACCCACCTCACCCCGGCCAGACTGCACAAGATGGGTCTCTTGCCCTCAGCTGCCTGTTTTTGCGGCTGTGGCCAGGAGGCTGACTTTCTACATTGCTTTTGAGTGTGCCCAATGGTCCAGGATTTCTGGAAAGAAGTGTGTGCTTTCACCTCACTGACGTTGGGTCTCCCAAATGTACTCCACCCCAAGAATTGCCTTTTAGGTGATTTACCTATATCATCCCATGCCAAGAGACTGCTCCGCATACTCAATTTTTATGCCAAAAAAAACGATTCTAATGTCCTGGAAGGGTGCAGAGACCCCTCTGAAATCCTTCTGGATAAAACTTATTAATGACTCTATCCCACTTTATGAACTGACTTTTGAACTCAAAAAAAGGAACAAAACCTTGCACAAAATTTGGGGTAGATGGTTGGCTAGCCCTCTAACCCTATCCCAGCGCTGATTTTACCACCCTCAGTTGTCCATTGATGTGCTGTGCCCCAAAGATTTCTAAGGCCGCGTACACACGGGCGGATTGTCTGGCCAACTTAGTCCGCTGAAACGTGTTTCAGCGGACAATCCGCTCGTGTGTGGGCTTCAGCGGACTTTTTCAGCGGACAGTCTGACGGATTAAGTCTTTCGGAATTTCCGTAATACAGTCCGTCCAAACTTGGTTTCAGCGGACAGTCCGCTCGTGAGTAGGCAAGTTGGACGGACTAAGTATGGCGCATGCTCAGAAAGGATTTACACGGCCGAAGGTTGCATTGCAGTGTATTGGACGTCGAATTTCTAGTCCCGTCGTACGTGCCGTACACGTCATCGCGCAAGCTTTCAGCGGACTGTCTGTTCGTCGTGTGTGGTCAAGTCCGTTCATTTAAAAGTAGGACGGACTGTCTGTCGGATTGTCTGACGAACTTAGTTGGCCAGACAATCCGCCTGTGTGTACGCGGCCTAATACTTGGTTACACGCTCTTGCCCTAACTTGGTAGCATATTTGCACTTTATACAATTATGCCTATGTTAAATCTTTTGCACTGATGTCTGTGTAATTTCCTATGATTGAGTATGCTGCCTAAAGTTGTATACCCCTGTATGACCAGACTGTCTGGCACTATTGCTGTTTTTTGTATTTTGTTGTTTGTGTTTTTCTGTTTGTTGGTTTGTCTAAAACCTAAAAAAAAGAAGTTTGAATTTTGTGATCCTAGGGCAATGTTTACAGCCTGAGTTTAACATATTTGCATTGAGTTAATTTTTTTTCCATTTATTATCTATACTTAAAGCAGAACTTCACCCAAAAGAGGAAGTTCCACTTTTCTGCCTACTCCCCTCACCGCCCACCTCCCTGTATACTTTTTTTGGGGGGGTGGAGTGGGTATCTGGTTTTGACAGCCTAGGCAATTCAATCGGAAGTTTATTTCCAAATAAAAATTTGGAAAATTTAAAAGGGTATTTTTCAAGGCACTGTATGTATGACTTGCACTTATTTGCTGTAGATGGCTATAACTGGCTGTCTGGATTCCCAGCTTTTCTCTGGACTATGCCTGGGTGGGTGTCTGGGCTGTGCTTGGGCCCATAACCTATTGGGAAGCCTGTACAAAACCCCACAGAACAAATAGTGCACAGTCCACATGGGCTTTGCTGCTCAACTGTAGACAGGAAACAGGAACTTTAGAAAAAAGACATAGTCATAGAGCATACCATATATGTGACTACAAACATCTAAACACTGCCATCTACTGGCTGATGTAGTTGTTACTAGGGATGAGCCCAATGTTCGAGTTGAACGTAAGTTCCACTCGAACATCGGGTGTTCGCTGGATTTAGAACATTATGGGGGCGTTCGCGGCTAATTCGAGGGCCACGGGACACCCCATAATGCACTGCGAGATAGCAGTGCATTGGTGACTTATGTTTGGCCAAAGTACACCTGACCTACATCTGACCTGCATGCTTTGGCCAACCACAGCATGCTCTGCTGAGAGAGCCATAATTGGCCAAAGGCAGGGTACCTTTGGCCAATCATGGCTCAGGGGGCTAAATCCATGCAGGCAGTGTATTTGAACCCTGCGCCAAAATTTAAAAACAAAAAGGCGTGGGGGCCCCCTCCAAAATCCATACCAGACCCTTATCTGAGCAGGCAACCTGGCAGGCCACAGAAAAAGGGGGAATGAGAGGGCGCCCCCCTCCTGAACCAAATCCTCAACATGGGAAGGGTGTTTTGGGGTCCCCCCAAAGCACCGTGTCTCCATGTTGATGGGGACAAGGGCCTCATCCCTACAACCCTTGCCCAGTGGTTGTGGTGGTCTGCGAGCAGTGGGCTTATCAGAATCTGGAAGCCCACTTTAACAAGGGGGCGCCATGTGAATCACCAAAAAAGTGTCAAAAAATTAAAAATGACAGGAGATGGTTTTGGACAATTCCTTTATTTTTTAAATGTTTTAAAAACGCTGTTTTTTTCCAATGATTTTTTTGTATATTGCCGGGATCCACAAGCAATTTTAAATTACATTTTTTTCTTTTAGAAATGTCATTTTGCTGCGGGACTGTTGTGAACATGGAAAAAAATTTCTACTTTACAGGCAGACTAAGGAGACCCCCAGGCACAATATTTAAAGGAATATTTCATTTTTATTGTTTCACCTTAATGATTATTAAAATCACTGCTCCTGAAGAAACGTAAGTTTTTAAAACTTTTTGCAACTTTTTTTTGCATTTATACATGCTCCCTGGGGCAGGACCCAGGATCCCAAACACTTTTTATGGCAATAAATTGCATATAAAACTTTAAAATGATCACTTTTGATTTTTCACGTTCGTGTTAATAGACTTTAACGGTGTTCCCACAAATTTTTTTTATTTCATTATTATTTATTTATAACAGGGACAAGGCCCACATGCGCCGACATGGTACAAGGTAATACATAAGGCAAAATAAGATCCCATTTATAGATCTAGATCCATAATATCCTATTAAACCGACCAACAATACTAATAACAAGATACATTATGGTAGGCACGAACATCGCTACGTGTCTGTGATGCATCTCATGTGCCCCTGGTGATTACCCGGGTGTCTCAACTTTATTAAGTGTGCATTGTTAACAGAGAAACCTCCTTCGTACAGGACGGTGCTTGTACACCAATTTTGTAGTGACCTGAGGTGTCGGGGCCCATGCACCCGATTCCTTTGTTTTCTCTTTTATCAAAGAAGACCCCCATATATGGGGGTAAAGAGAACTAGGAAGAGTGGTGAGTTGTAAGCTAGAGAGAAGGGGAAGAAGAAAAATGGTCGGAGGTTTTAGGGGAAGAGAGAAGGGGAGGGAGGGGAGGGGGTATGGTCCCACGGTCATGGGGTGCCGGTGGGGGGGGCTCTCCTGTATTGCATTTATGGAAATCTGTACTTGCATTGACAGATAGCGGGAGGAGGCATCTAGAGAAGCGCACATTCATGTATCATTGGTGGATTCTCAGAGCTTGACTCTCCGCCGAGTATATGAAAAATGTTCCAAGGCTGCCAAGTTTTAAAAAATGTTTCTTGTCTATTCTGCGCTGTGAGGATGAGGTCCTCTATTTGTTTTATTTCTTCTACTTTTGTAAGCCATGAGGCTATTGTCAGTGGGAGTGTGGTTTTCCAGTGAAGCGGAATGCAGGCCTTGGCTGCGTCTAGCAGGTGTCTAATCGCTGACTTTTTGTACACTTTCTCAGGGATGTTAGATGCATGTAGGAGAAAGAATGCATGGTTGGCTGTTATGGTGCGTTACATGAATTTCTGAGCAACTCGTATCACTCGCCAAAAGTAGTTCAAGATGGAGCAGGACCAGAATATGTGCAACAATGTCCCCCTGTCTGCCTTGCAGCGCCAAACAAAGATCAGGCGTCGCCGGGAAAAATTTGTACAGCAGTGCTGGCCTCCTGTACCATCTCGACAGGAGTTTGTAATTGGTCTCCTTGGTTTTGGTACATATGGAGGACTTGTGTGTAAATCTAAGTATGCGCTGCTGTTTGGTCGTGTTGAAGTGGCAATTTAGTTCCAGTTCCCATTTAAGTAATACCAGGGGTAAAAAATCTGCCTGTGGTGTGTTTAGGAGATTGTAGGCGTTATAGTCCCAGAGGTGTTACAGAGTTCCTCTAGTGTTGTGAGAGGTTGGTCCATGGTGACGGGAGGTTTCAAAGAATGAAGAAAGTGACCTAGCTGAGGGGACCTCAAGAAGTCTAAGCGAAACAGGCCTGCAGGGTCTGAGAGTTCTGCAATAGTGTTCCAACGTCCTCCAATGCTAAAGTGGGAGGCCTGGTGTAGCCCTGCGTCGCCTAGCCTCTGAAAGATCACATCCTGTATACCTGGCATGAATCCGGGGTTTCCCAGTATGGGATATAAAGGTGAGTTGGGGGAGGATATGGATGTCTGAGAGATGAGCCAGGCGCAGACTCGTGTTGTGTTGCCAGTGGGTGCCATTTGGTTTCTACCAGTAAGGTCATGTAGCACCAGGGGGCCTTGTTGAGAGGGATCGTGCTTTGATTTTGCTCCAATTGTGTCCAGAGTTTGGTCTCTTGGTGGCGGCACCAGTCTATCAGCCTCCCCAGGTCTACTGCCTGGTGAAAGGCATGGATGTCCGGAAGTGCAAGACCACTGTGTTGTTTAGGTAGAACTAGGAGTTTATGTGAAAGTCGGGGTCTCTTTTTGGCCCATATGAATTCTGTAAATGTGGATTGTATGTGTTTAAAGTAGGATGTGGGGATATGGATAGGTATCGCTTGCATAAAGTAGAGGAATTTCAGGAGGATCGTCATTTTTAAAATGTTACTGCAGCCTATCCAGGAATGCAGACCCATATGCCATTGGTTTAGCAGTGTTCTAATTGTTCTCAATAGGGGTGGGAAGTTGAGATCGTATAGTCGCGAGAATGTATCGGGAATGTGTGTGCCCAGGTATTTCAAGGCGGTTGTCGTCCACTTCAATTTAAAGCTGGAATGTAGATGCAACAGTTGTGATTGCGGTATCCCCACACCCATCGCCTCTGACTTTGCGTAATTGATTTTTAAGTTGGAAAGTGCCCCGTATGTTGCGAATTCCCGTAGTAGGTTTGGGAGGGAGACAGAAGGAGTAGTAAGAGAGAACATAAGATCATCCGCGTATGCTGACACCTTATGTTAGGTTTGGTTTACCCTCACGCTAGAGATTTTAGGGTTCAGTCGCACATGGCACAAGAACAGTTCTAGCGAAAGGGCAAAGAGAAGGGGGGACAGCGGACACCCCTGTCGAAAAACCGTTAGTGATCGGGAAAGAATCTGAGGTCACTCCATTAGCCCTGACTCTTGCCGATGGTGTCGTGTTTGTTTCTGAGATCCATCTCGACATGTTACTACCCAGTCCCACGTGTCGTAGTGTGGCGAACATAAAGTCCCAGCTGACCTGGTCAAATACTTTTTCCACGTCAGTGCCTACATTAGCTGTTTTAGTGCGGGTGGCCGAGTAGAGCAGATT
This sequence comes from Lithobates pipiens, assembly GCF_037356315.1. NCBI lineage: Eukaryota > Metazoa > Chordata > Amphibia > Anura > Ranidae > Lithobates > Lithobates pipiens. The sequence continues at coordinate 519,354,497 of NW_027507903.1, read as the reverse complement.
CAGGACTTTGGTGGTGTTGTCCCTTGCTTCCCTTGTTGGGACAAAACCCACTTGATCCAAATGAATCAGGTGGGGTAGGTGAGTTTGTAGTCTGGCGGACAATTTCAGATCCGTGTTAAGCAGGATATAGGTTGGTAACTCCCACAACAAGTCGGGTCTTTACCTTCCTTAGGAATGATGGATATCTGGGCCTGAAATGTGGTGGCATGTAGTGTTCCTCCCTTGGTGAGGCCGTTAAGCAGTTTAACTAGGTGTACGCCTAGTGATAGAAGCAGTGTCTTATAGTATTGGAGCGTGAGGCCATCCAGTCTGGGGGCTTTTCCAAGTTTGGTACTTCCTATTGCAAGCTTTAACTCAGGTAGCGTGATGGGGTCTTCAAGCAGTTCATGTGACTCTGTAGGTAGGGTTGGCAGAGAGACTCAAAAAAGGATTTGAATTCCTGTGTTATTTGCTGGGTTAAGGCTACTTTTTGGATGCCAGCTTCTGAGAGCATAAGGATTGTGCCACTAGTCTATTTACATTTATTGCCCGATTCATAAACCCTCTTGCGAGAGATTTGGTGCACCACCTTGGCTTTAAAATTGAGTAGATCAGTAATCTGTGTGCGTAGTGTGTCCAGCTCATTTCCTAGTGGACCGGTTGGGGTTTGTTTGTGCCTAGATTCCAGGGCCTGAAGTTTGCTAAGGAGTGAGGTTAATTGGACCGTCCTTTGTTTTTTGATTCTCACTCCAAGTTTTATGAGTACCCCACGTATTACTGCCTTATGGGCTTCCCATACTAGCCCTGCATCACTGTCAGTGTCATTGTTAGTTTGAAAGTAGTTGATTATTTCTTTCGTCATATCAGCTAGCACTTCGGGGACCCGCAGAAGTCTCTCATCGAACCTCCACAGCTTTCTTTGACTTCTATGGAAGTCCGTCAGGGAGTATCTCAGTGTGACCCGGGCATGGTCTGACCATATGATGGACCCCAGCAAGATGTCTTTGGCATCCTGAAGTTGGTTTTGGGGAATTAAAAAATAATCTATAAGCGAGTATGTTTTGTGGGGGCGGGAATAGAAGGTGTAGTCTTGCTCGCTGGGGCATCAATTATCTGTGATGCATGGAGAGCTAAGTGGATGGCCTTGTGTGCACCCCATGTGGTGGAGGAGCACCACGTGGAGGTGTCTTTTGCAGGGAACAGGGGGACATTGAGGTCAACGCCGACAATAAGCTGTCTCTCGGAAAACTTTTGGAGGATAATTAGATGTTTTTTGATGAAAGTGTCCTGCTGGCTGTTCGGGGCGTAGAGGCTCACAGCGGTCACCTTTATGCCACCAATCAGGCCTTTAAGGAATAAGAATCTGCCCATTGGGTCAGTTAAGACTTCAATTAGGGTCCACAGAAGTTTTGCTGAAATCAAAATAGAGACTCCTCTAGATTTAGCTTCCGAATAGGTAGAATGGTACACCGTCGGGTACAATCTATTTTTAAGAATTGGAAGTGTGTTTTACCGTATGAGAGTCGCGTGCTCACTCTAGGGCCTGCACCTGGGACTCCAGCAAAGTAACTAAAGTCTCTACGGAGGCTACCCGGTCAGTGACGGTGTGTAGCTCCGTTCTCACCTCCTGTATGTACATGCTGTGTGCTTTCTCTATGCGCAGGATCAGGGCCTCTATGTCCGCTCTCGTGGGGAGGGCCTGAAACATGATGCAGAGGTCGGCGTCCAGCCGAGTCTGACTCTGGGTAGGGTCAGCCATGTCCGACTGAAAAGCTGCTGGTGTCCCTGTGAGGGGGTCCGGTTTTGATGAGGGTACTGGCGTGTCCATCTATAGTGTGGTGGTAGACGGCTCCATGCAGGTCTCACATGGCACCTGGTGATGGCCTTTGTGGATCTCTAAAGTGTGTGGGATGCTGGGTTGAGAGGTCTGGTGGTCCCTCTAGTCGCCGATCGTTTCCTGTATTGGTTAGGGGTGCTCATTTCGTGCCCACATGAGAAAAAATCTGTCTGGTGGCCACTGTAAGTCGGGTCAGGCTGGGAGCTCTTCCAGTGCACGTCTCTACTCGGCCATTGCTAAGCCACGCCCCCTTCGCACCAATTTTTTGCCTGTTCCCATGTTCTGCTGCAAACCGAACTGGGGGGGGGGGGGGGGGGGTCTTCGGCTAATCCCCAGTTGTTGCACAAAAACAATGTATCAAAAATAAATAAATAAATAGTGTATGTGTGCTAAAGGGAATTAGTGCATATAAAATAAAATTTGTTGGAAAATCAACTTTATTTAGACCTGAATATAAAAGAATGTATACTAAAACACTATGCATTCTGCAGCTTCACTTTTTTTTAACTAACTGGGGACTAATACTAGATAATTTTGCATAAAAATGGGTATAAACAATATATATATATATATATATATATATATATATATATATATATATATATATATATATATATATATATATATATGTGTGTGTGTGTATGTGTGTTATCATAAGAGATGCATTCTTTTTTTGATGAACAGATATTGCTGTTTTATAAGATTTATTGTTTTTGTTTGCACCTTTTTTTTTCTGAAGCATAATACATTGATGAACATCCGACAGTATATTGAATATAGTTCAGGGTAACATGGAAGAAGGTAATGTGGGGTTAATCTTCTATTTTATGGAGCATGTAGCAAAACTCCAGTAACCCCTGATGATGATAATATATTGATCCACATCCAACAATAAAGAAATCCCAGCTTCTAAAAACAATACTAAAATGTTTTATTCAATAAATGTATGCTATAAAAATTGCCAAAATAGCCATAGTGACACACAGTGTTAAGTGTCTATTTACTTTTCTTTATTTTTACACTGTCTACACATAAAATGAATATACATCAGTGTTAATAGCTTGGAAACAAAATAAACCCTACAACCCTACAGTTATATCATTGCAAAAACGGCAAGGGGGTACCACAGAAACAAGAACACCACAGGATATCCAAATACAAATCTACACAAATGTATAATAGAATGGTGTAAAGCACTGGAGAAATACACCCAGCAGGGGCAAACGAAACCATTCATTACACCATATATTTATAACAAATTAGGAAAATAGGCTCATCTAATAAAAGTCAAGAAGGGGCTTACTATTATCAGCTGATCTTTTAAATGTACGTTCTCAGCAAAGCCAATGTAATAGAGTGATTCAGTGGGTTCTATATGGATTTATAGATTATTTTTACTGTAGCTAATGGCTAGCTAACGGTAGGGTCTTTACCCTCAAATTAAAGTGATTAGGATCTTTGAATTTATCATAGTGTTTGGAGGCATGATAATATTTCTGGAGTTGGTCATTAAATATTCTAATAAAGCCATCATGTCATCAAAATAAACAAATAAACAAGGTTAGTCCACACTTATAGTCCTTTAGGGCCGGTTCACACAGGGGGCGATGCGAGGCGACACGACTTGCCTCGTCGCGACCTGCCGCGACCTCAGCGGCGACTTGCAAATGACAGGAACCTTTTTTCTGAGTCGGAGCGACTCGAGTTGCTCCTCTTAGAACGGTTCCATTGTACAGAACGGGGGCGACTTGTCAGGTCGCGGCACGGCAAGTCGTGTCGCCTCGTGTCGCCCCCTGTGTGAACCGGCCCTTATAGTTCATGTTTATAGATAATAGGGAGTGCTGCAAGAATAAGTTTTTCTTATGTCCCTGTGCCTACCTACAATGAATGACAGGCCATTGGGAGGGAAAACAAATAAGCAGAGGGTACCTTCTGTATTAAAGACAGGTGAAAATAATCAATACAACCAGATATATAGAGTAGACAGATGGAATTCCTTAACACATTTCAAACATGCAAAAAGCTTGACCTTTTATGCCCTGTACACACAATCGGACTTTCCGACGGAAAATGTGCGATCGGACTGTGTTGTTGGAAATTCCAATGATGTGTGGGCTCCATCTGACTTTTTCCATCGGAATTTCCGACACACAAAATTTGAGATCTGGATCTAAAATTTTCCGACAACAAAATCCAATTGTTTAAATTCTGATCATGTGTATACAATTCCGACGCATGCTCAGAATAAATTACGAGACGAAAGCTATTGGCTACTGGCCTCTTTATAGTCCCATCGTACGTGGTTTACGTCACATCGTTCTGAACGATCAGATTTTCTGACAACTTTGTGCGACTGTGTGTATGCAAGACAAGTTTGGGCCAAAAATGCGTCTGAAAAAATTGGAAGGATTTTGTCATAGGAATGTCCGACTGTGTGTACAGGGCATTAGAGCTATAGAAAGAGATACACGGACAAGGTTAATATGGTGTTTACATGATGGTGTCTGTAGAAAATACAGTATATCACCAAAAGTATTGGGACACCTGCCTTTATACGCACATGAATTTTAATGGCATCCCAGTCTTAGTCTGCAGGATTAAATAATGAGTTGGCCTGCCCTTTTCAGCTATAACAGCTTCAACTCTTCTGGGAAGGCTGTCCACTAGTGATGGACGAACTTCCGACGGGACGTTTCGCGAACGCGAAACGCGAACGGACACAAACGTTCGCGAAAACGACCGTTCGCCGCGGGCTCCATTGACTTCAATGGGAGGCGAATTTCGCAAACCTTTAGGTCGAATTTGCGGCCACGGGGTAATTATTAGGGGGTAGCACGTAGTCCCACCACCTGGACAATAGCATAATACATGTATGAGGTGAATTTGGGATCGATAACTACAAGCATTTTTTTTTTATTTGGGAAATTGTTCTGACAATTCAGGACTATGGAGCTAATGAAGGCAATGGAGGAGAGGGAAGGTCAGGGACCAGGGTAGGCAAACAAGAGGGTGCAGGAGATACAGAGCACTGACAGCAGCACCGTAATACAGAGCACTGACATCAGCACCGTGACATACAGCGCTGACAGCAGCTCCGTGACATACAGCGCTGACAGCAGCTCCGTGACATACAGCGCTGACAGCAGCTCCGTGACATACAGCGCTGACAGCAGCTCCGTGACATACAGCGCTGACAGCAGCTCCGTGACATACAGCGCTGACAGCAGCACCGTGACATACAGCGCTGACAGCAGCTCCGTGACATACAGCGCTGACAGCAGCTCCGTGACATACAGCGCTGACAGCAGCTCCGTGACATACAGCACTGACAGCAGCTCCGTGACATACAGCGCTGACAGCAGCTCCGTGACATACAGCGCTGACAGCAGCACCGTGACATACAGCGCTGACAGCAGCTCCGTGACATACAGCGCTGACAGCAGCTCCGTGACATACAGCGCTGACAGCAGCTCCGTGACATACAGCGCTGACAGCAGCTCCGTGACATACAGCGCTGACAGCAGCTCCGTGACATACAGCGCTGACAGCAGCTCCGTGACATACAGCGCTGACAGCAGCTCCGTGACATACAGCGCTGACAGCAGCTCCGTGACATACAGCGCTGACAGCAGCTCCGTGACATACAGCGCTGACAGCAGCACCGTAAGCAGCCCCAGGAGGAAGTCAGCACAGCACAGGGATGGTGTGATCCCCTCATAATAAGAACCCCCAGGAGGAAGTCAGCACAGCACAGGGATGGTGGGAGCCCCTCATAATAAGAACACCCAGGAGGAAGTCAGCACAGCACAGGGATGGTGGGAACCCCTCATAATAAGCAGCCCCAGTAGAAATATGACACCGCTCAACCTCTTCAAAGAGGAGGGTAGGGGCATATAGTACGGTGTGCTTTTTTGGGTCAGGGAAGTGAGCCAAATGAATTAAGAAGGTCTGTGTGCTTGATTCCAAAAATTGTTTATAGACATATACATGGTCTACTGATCACATGTGTTGAATTCCTCCGAGATCCATGCCTCATTCATTTTTAGAAATGTGAGGTAGTTAACACTGTGGTGAGCTAGGCGAGTACGCTTATCGGTCACAATCCCCCCTGCTGCGCTGAACGTCCTTTCGGACAGGACACTGGATGAGGGGCAAGCCAACAGTTCGATTGCAAATTGGGCAAGCTCTGGCCAGAGGTCAAGCCTGCCCACCCAGTAGTCTAGGGGTTCATCACTCCTCAGAGCGTCCACATCGGCCGTTAACCCAATGTAGTCGGACACCTGACGGTCTAGGCGTTCCCTGATGCTGGATCCGGATGACACCTGTCGATGGGTCGGCTGAAAGAATGACCTCATATCCGAAGTCACCAACACATCTTCAAACCGGCCTCTTCTTGCAGGCGCTGTTGGATTGGTACCCGCAAATCCTTCTCTGGGAGTGGGAATTGCTCCTCTGCCAGCGCACGCAAAAGCAGAATGCAGCATTTCTCGAAGCAAGGCCTGGAAGTGCTGCATTCTGACAGCCCTCTGCGACGGCGGTAACATTTCCGCCATTTTGTGTTTGTACCGGGGGTCTAAGTACGTTGCCACCCAGTACTGGTCCTTGACCCTCATGCTTTTTATACGGGGGTCCCTATTAAAACACTGGAGCATGAAGGCCCCCATTTGCACTAAAGTGGAAGCGGTGTGGTGGCCTGGCTCCTGCTCATCATCCAGGATAATGTCGTCCTCTTCATTCTCCTCTCCCCATCCTCGCACAACAGGGATCCCAGAAAGGTTTAAAGCATGCTCTTCTTGCTCCTGCTCATCCGCCCCGGCACCATCCTCCTCTGACTCCTCATCAGACTCCTGTTGTTGACTTGTCTCAGATAGAGTAGCCCCCCCTGGGAATTCATCCAGCATTGCGACTTCCTCATCTTCCCGCTCCTGCTCCTCCACAGCCTGATCAATGACACGACGCAATGCACGCTCCAGAAAGAAGGCATAAGGTACCATGTCACTGATGGCGCCATGGCTGCGACTGACCAGTTTGGTGATCTCCTCAAATGGCCGCAGAAGTCTGCATGTGTCGCGCATGAGCAGCCACTGGCGCGGTGAAAAAAAACCCAGCTCCCCAGAACCGTTTCTTTCGCAGAGTTCATACAGGTAGACGTTAACTGCACGTTTCTGCTGGAGCAGCCTATCAAGCATATAGAAGGTTGAGTTCCATCGCGTCGGGCAATCGCAAATAAGACGTCTGACCGGCAGATGGTGTCGCCGCTGAATGTCAGCAAGGCGAGCCATGGCCGTGTAAGATCTTCTGAAATGGGCCGAGATTTTCCTTGCCTGCCGCAAGATGTCCTGGACCCCAGGGTATTTGACAAGGAATCGCTGCACGACCAAGTTTAAGACGTGTGCCATGCACGGCACGTGCGTGATTTTGCCCTGTTTCAATGCGCTAAGCAGATTGGCACCGTTGTCACACACCACTTTACCAACTGTCAAATTGAGCGGTGTTAGCCACTCATCTGCCTGTGAACGCAAAGCTGAAAGGAGTGCCGGGCCAGTGTGGCTCTTTGCTTCCAGGCACAACAGACGCAGCACGGCATGGCAACGTCTCACCTGGCATGTGGAATAGGTTCTGGGGAGCTTGGGCGGTGCAGTGGAAGAGACGCTAGCAGCGGAAAAGGAGGAGGCAGCTGAGGAGGAGAGGGAGGAGGATGGAGTAGGAGGAGGAGAAGAAGAGTCAGGCCTGCATGCAATCCGTGGCGGTAAAACCAAATCTACACGGGTGCCACGGGTTACATGCTTGACGGCCGTCAGAAGGTTCACCCAGTGGGCAGTAAAACTGATATACCTTCCCTGCCCGTGTTTGCTAGACCACGTGTCTGTGGTCAGATGTATCTTGGCACCGACACTGTGTGCCAGAGATACATTCACTTGCCGCTGAACATGGCCATATAGCTCTGGGATGCCCTTCTCTGAGAAATACTTCCTTCCTGGGACCTTCCATTGTGGTGTTCCAATGGCCACAAATTTGCGAAAGGCCTCCGAGTCCACCAGTTTATATGGCAGTAGTTGGCGGGCTATGAGTTCTGACAAGCCAGCCGCCAACCGTTGGGCAAGAGGGTTATCCGGCGTCATCATTTTTTTACGCTCAAACATTAGGCCCACGGAAGCCTGCCTTTTTGCAGAAAAATGTGAGCTTGGCGTGATGGAAGGTGGAGTGGAGGACAATTGTGAGGAGAGAGGAGAAGGAGAAGTAGAAGACGAGGCTGGACGGTGAGAGCCTGCAGTGTGGCTTTGTGTGTTCCGTTGCTCCCACTGGGCTCGGTGATGGCTGCTCATGTGCCTTCTTAAGGCGGTCGTCCCTAGGTGAGTATTGGGCTTACCGCGACTAACGCGTTGACTGCAAAGATTGCAGATGGCAACGCTATTGTCAGCAGCGGACACGTTAAAAAAAGCCCACACTGCGGAGCCATGTGCCGGTGTCCTGGGAGCGCCAGATGTGACCGTACATGGTCGATGACTCGCTCCTGATACATTTGCAGTCTGCTTTGTCCCTGCTGTGCAATGTAAGTCATTGCTGCTTCTCCTCCCTATCTGCTGGTCCATATCTCCCTCTGAACTCCCCTCCTCTTCCTCTCTTGTGGGCACCCACGTGACATCACTAGACACGTCATCATCAACGTCACCTTCCCCACCGCTATAAGTAGAGTAGGCAGCAACACCGGGGACCAACCTCCTCCTTGGGCTGATCTGGGTACTGGCGTCAGACTGCTGAGTAGCGCTTGTTGCTACCTCCTCTTCCTGATCCAATACCAAGAGTGGCTGCGCATCAGAAATGTCCTCTTGATATGGATCGGAAAATAATTCCAGTGACTCAAGCGGAAGGTATGTGGTGGTGGTGGTGGTGGTCGTGTTGTTGGTGGTAGTGTCTTTGGGGGTGCACATAGCAGAGAGTGAAGAAGAGGGTGCAGATCGAGAGGATGAGGAGGGTGCAGAAGAGTAAGGCTGAGCGAGCCACTCAACCAAGTCTGGTGCATCCTTTAAAGTAATTGAACGCACCTTCTGCAACTTCCCACTTTGGCTCAAGCCTGTTGCTCCTGCCCTACCCCTACCACCCCTGCGGAAGGGCCTGCCTCTTCCTCTGCATGTCATTTTTTAAATGACCCTGTGACAAAACTCTTAGTCCCTATACCGCTGAAGGACTGCTGCAGTATAGGTGAGCGGTCAGCAGTGGTGCACGTCAACCCTATCTATTGTGGACCGATAGCGGTCCTTACAGAACAGCAGACTGTACCGCACTCAAGCCTATGTACCGTAGCACCCTATACCAAGTTACCAGTCCTTATAAGAACTTTTGTGGACCAAGCAGGTTGTGTATTAGTGTTTAGCAGACTGTACGTCAGTCCCTATACCGCTGAAGGACTGCTGCAGTATAGGGCAGCGGTCAGCAGTGGTGCACGTCAACCCTATCTATTGTGGACCGATAGCGGTCCTTACAGAACAGCAGACTGTACCGCACTCAAGCCTATGTACCGTAGCACCCTATACCAAGTTACCAGTCCTTATAAGAACTTTTGTGGAACAAGCAGGTTGTGTGTTAGTGATTAGCAGACTGTACGTCAGTCCCTATACCGCTGAAGGACTGCTGCAGTATAGGTGAGCGGTCAGCAGTGGTGCACGTCAACCCTATCTATTGTGGACCGATAGCGGTCCTTACAGAACAGCAGACTGTACCGCACTCAAGCCTATGTACCGTAGCACCCTATACCAAGTTACCAGTCCTTATAAGAACTTTTGTGGACCAAGCAGGTTGTGTATTAGTGTTTAGCAGACTGTACGTCAGTCCCTATACCGCTGAAGGACTGCTGCAGTATAGGGCAGCGGTCAGCAGTGGTGCACGTCAACCCTATCTATTGTGGACCGATAGCGGTCCTTACAGAACAGCAGACTGTACCGCACTCAAGCCTATGTACCGTAGCACCCTATACCAAGTTACCAGTCCTTATAAGAACTTTTGTGGACCAAGCAGGTTGTGTATTAGTGTTTAGCAGACTGTACGTCAGTCCCTATACCGCTGAAGGACTGCTGCAGTATAGGGCAGCGGTCAGCAGTGGTGCACGTCAACCCTATCTATTGTGGACCGATAGCGGTCCTTACAGAACAGCAGACTGTACCGCACTCAAGCCTATGTACCGTAGCACCCTATACCAAGTTACCAGTCCTTATAAGAACTTTTGTGGAACAAGCAGGTTGTGTGTTAGTGATTAGCAGACTGTACGTCAGTCCCTATACCGCTGAAGGACTGCTGCAGTATAGGTGAGCGGTCAGCAGTGGTGCACGTCAACCCTATCTATTGTGGACCGATAGCGGTCCTTACAGAACAGCAGACTGTACCGCACTCAAGCCTATGTACCGTAGCACCCTATACCAAGTTACCAGTCCTTATAAGAACTTTTGTGGACCAAGCAGGTTGTGTATTAGTGTTTAGCAGACTGTACGTCAGTCCCTATACCGCTGAAGGACTGCTGCAGTATAGGGCAGCGGTCAGCAGTGGTGCACGTCAACCCTATCTATTGTGGACCGATAGCGGTCCTTACAGAACAGCAGACTGTACCGCACTCAAGCCTATGTACCGTAGCACCCTATACCAAGTTACCAGTCCTTATAAGAACTTTTGTGGACCAAGCAGGTTGTGTGTTAGTGTTTAGCAGACTGTACGTCAGTCCCTATACCGCTGAAGGACTGCTGCAGTATAGGGCAGCGGTCAGCAGTGGTGCACGTCAACCCTATCTATTGTGGACCGATAGCGGTCCTTACAGAACAGCAGACTGTACCGCACTCAAGCCTATGTACCGTAGCACCCTATAGCAAGTTACCAGTCCTTATAAGAACTTTTGTGGAACAAGCAGGTTGTGTGTTAGTGATTAGCAGACTGTACGTCAGTCCCTATACCGCTGAAGGACTGCTGCAGTATAGGTGAGCGGTCAGCAGTGGTGCACGTCAACCCTATCTATTGTGGACCGATAGCGGTCCTTACAGAACAGCAGACTGTACCGCACTCAAGCCTATGTACCGTAGCACCCTATACCAAGTTACCAGTCCTTATAAGAACTTTTGTGGACCAAGCAGGTTGTGTATTAGTGTTTAGCAGACTGTACGTCAGTCCCTATACCGCTGAAGGACTGCTGCAGTATAGGGCAGCGGTCAGCAGTGGTGCACGTCAACCCTATCTATTGTGGACCGATAGCGGTCCTTACAGAACAGCAGACTGTACCGCACTCAAGCCTATGTACCGTAGCACCCTATACCAAGTTACCAGTCCTTATAAGAACTTTTGTGGACCAAGCAGGTTGTGTATTAGTGTTTAGCAGACTGTACGTCAGTCCCTATACCGCTGAAGGACTGCTGCAGTATAGGGCAGCGGTCAGCAGTGGTGCACGTCAACCCTATCTATTGTGGACCGATAGCGGTCCTTACAGAACAGCAGACTGTACCGCACTCAAGCCTATGTACCGTAGCACCCTATACCAAGTTACCAGTCCTTATAAGAACTTTTGTGGAACAAGCAGGTTGTGTGTTAGTGATTAGCAGACTGTACGTCAGTCCCTATACCGCTGAAGGACTGCTGCAGTATAGGGCAGCGGTCAGCAGTGGTGCACGTCAACCCTATCTATTGTGGACCGATAGCGGTCCTTACAGAACAGCAGACTGTACCGCACTCAAGCCTATGTACCGTAGCACCCTATACCAAGTTACCAGTCCTTATAAGAACTTTTGTGGAACAAGTGAGTTGTGAATGTTTAGCAGACTGCAGCAGAAGGGCAGCAGTCAAGTATAATATCCTTTCTATATTTGGAAGAAAGAATATTATACATGTACAAGCCTATTACTGTACCACTGATACCAGTCCTGAAAAGAACCTTTGTGGAACTAATAATAACAGCAAGTCTTTAAAATTACCCTCACTGCCTGACAACACTGCTTCCTTCCTGTCCCTATACAAATTGGCAAAAAAAGAGAACGATTAGTGGTTACTGGAACAGCTCTTTTGTGGACCTTGATAGTAACAGCTAATGATGATGATGATGATGATGATGATGAAAGACTAATCTGGCTGTCCCTGTAGCATACACCGTCCTTTCCCTTTCTCTAAACTAACAAAAGACACTCAGGCTGCTGCAAGAATCAGCAGCACAGCAAACCTATCAACACCTAACACCTATACCAGTCCTGAAAAGAACTTTTGTGTACCAAATAGCTAGTGGTTTATCTCTCCCTACTCCACACAGGAACCTGTCCCTATCTTAACAGAAGAAAGAATGTAAAATGGCCACCGGATCGGGTGTATTTATAGGTTAGGGGGAATGTACAAGTGTCCATGTGCTGTCATGTCTCAATTGGCTGTCCTGTATCACATGATAAACGTGTCACCAAAGGTTAAAGTTCTTGTATACATTAAACACGTAAGTCCGCCGCGGCGAACGACGGAAAAAGGCGTTCGAACGTGCGGACCGCGAATGTCGGAAATTCGCCGCGAAACGACCGCCGGGCGAACCGTTCGGCCATCACTACTGTCCACAAGGTTTAGGAGTGTGTCTATGGGAACCTTTGTGAGGTCAGGCACTGATGTTGGAGAGAAGCCCTGGCTCGCAGTCTCTACTCTAATTCATCCCAAAGGTGTTCTATCGGGTTGAGGTCAGGATTCTGTGCAGGCCAGTCAAGTTCCCTCACCCCAAACTCACCCATCGTTGTCTTTATGGACCTTGCTCTGTGCACTGGTCCAAATCATTTGGTGGAGTGGGGGGATTATGGTGTGGGGTTGGGCTTGGCCTCTTAGTTCCAGTTAAGGGAACCCTTAAGGCATCAGCATACCAATACATTTTGGACAATTTCATGTTCCCAACTTCGGGAACAGTTTGGGGTTTGCCCTTCCTGTTCCAACATTACTGCATGCCAGTGCACAAAACAAGGTCAATAAAGGCATAAATGAGCAAGTCTGGGGTGGAGGAACTTGACTGGCCTGCACAGAGTCCTGTATAGTGTACATTCAAGTTTATATGCAAGACTTCAGGATGTATGATAAATGAGGAGGGAGACCATGGTGAAATACTAAATGTTTCCATTGTATACTGGACTGTTTGTAATTACTGCAATTACTGTATATGGACTAAATGTTGATCTTTGGACTGTATGTATTCAATGTATGTATGTATTCAATTCTGGATAAAAAAAAAAAAAGTTTATATGCAATGCCAGAGACTAGGGATGAGCTTGACATTTTGGTCCGTTCGCGCCAAATTCGTGTGGCGCTCACGGCCCACAATGCACTGCGATAGCGCAGTGCATTGCTGGCTCATGATTGGCCAAGCATGTACTGTGACCCCACATGCTTGGCCAATCGCAGCGCCAGCAGCGAGGAGAGCCATGATTGGCCACAGGCAGGATGCCTGTGGCCAATCATAGCTCAGGCTGTGTAGTGCACGCCCCACACTACATAAGGCCGCCAGCGCGGCGGCCTTGTGTAGTGTGTTGGCATCTGAAGCAGTGGGTGTTCTGTGTACCTTCAACACAGTACACACCGATCGTTTTCGGGCCGATTTTCGATCTTGCTGTTGTGTAGTGGTTGTTGTCTGCGTGCCCCGACCGCAGTATACACCGCTATATTCACCTCACCTATATAGCTAGTGATCTATCTTTTATAATAGAGCTTGCAGTCAGTAGTGTTAGGAGCTAGTGCGTGCTGTCTGCGTGCTCTGTACCCAGTACATACCGCTATATCCACCTACATAGCTGTTCTCTATTTGAGCCCACTTGCCATCTGCAGGAGTTATTGGAAGTTGTGTGTGCCTCCAGCACAGCACAGTATACATCTGTATATACCCCTTTATCTCTGGTGTTCTATAATAAAGGCATCTGCAGGAGTTAGTGGGTGTTGTGTGCCTCTAGCACAATATACACTACCCAACTGCTTTTTTACCTAACTCCCTTCAGGCCATTACCATGTCTGGAAGGCCAGCAAGGAGAGGCAGACAGGCGCGAGCCGATAAAAGAGGGCAAGCAGGCTCTGTGTCTAGAGACAACAGTGCTGGTCGTGGACGCGGTGCATTGTCATCAGCACGTGGCCATGGGACACGCTTGTCCTTCTTTTCGGCAGCTGGACATGTTGAGCCGCAACATGCCAACGACTTGGTAGAGTGGATGACCAAGCCCTCTTCATCCTCCTCATCCTCTCTCACCCAGTCTCAGGGTACTAGCAAAGCAGCTGCCAACACATCGTCTTCCCTCCTCTCAATGTCATCATCAGTGACTCCTTCCCTAGACCCACCACGTCCTCCTGAGGAGTCTCCTGAACTCTTTGAGCACAGTGTTGGGTACATGCTCCAGGAGGATGCCCAGTGTTTTGTGGGCTCTGATGATGACGGTTAGCTAGAGGAAGGCAGTAGCGTGAGCGCAGAGAGAGGGGATGCTCAAGAAGGACAGCAATCTGGCAGTCATGTTCCACAAGCTGCAGCATACTGCCAAGTTTGCTACAGCGATGAAGAGGGAGGGGATGATGAGGGCACTGACTCCACGTGGGTGCCTGGAAGGAGAGAGGAGGAGGAGGAGGAGGAGGCACATGTCCAACGAGGCAGGATCCCCTCCGGGGGCCAGCTTAGGGGCAGCACACCGACTGAATCACACCGCAGAGCTCCGCCTGTGCAGGGCGCTGCCTCTGCGCGTTATTCTAAAAGTTCTTTGGTGTGGGCCTTTTTTGAGACGAGTGCATCAGATCGCACCGCTGCTATTTGCAACATATGTCTCAAGCGTATCTCGCGTGGCCAAGACATCAGCCGCTTGGGCACCACATGCTTGACCAGACATATGTTGACCTGCCATGCAGCTCGTTGGCAAGCGTACCTCAAAGACCCACACCAAACAACAAAGCGGACCTCTCCTTGCTCCTCATCAGCTGGCATCTCCAACCCCACTAGACCTTCAGTCCTCTCTGAAACTTGCTCTGAGAGGAATGAAGGTGTAGAATTAGGTGTGTCACAGCCAAGTGCTTCCGGGAACTCTGCTAGCGGTACACCCACGTCCGATTATAGCAGGCTAATGTCCCTGCCCCAGCTGCTGGACCGGCGAAAGAAGTTCACTCCCAGCCATCCACATGCCCAGCGGTTGAATGCTAGCTTGGCTAAATTGCTAGCACTTCAACTGCTGCCTTTTCAGTTGGTAGACTCGGCCCCCTTCTGTGAGTTTGTACAATGTGCGGTTCCTCAGTGGCAGGTCCCCAAACGCCACTTTTTCTCACGGAAGGCGATTCCGGCTCTCTACCGGCATGTGGAAGGCAATGCCCTTGCCTCGCTGGACAGGGCGGTCAGCGGTAAGGTGCATATTACCGCTGACTCATGGTCCAGCAGGCATGGACAGGGACGTTACCTGTCTTTCACGGCCCATTGGGTCACTCTTCTGGCAGCTGGGAAGGATGCAGGACAAGGTGCAGTAGTGTTGGAGGTTGTTCCACGCCTCCAAAATGCTACTAATGGCCTCTTCCAGTGCTCTGTCCTCAGAACCAGCGGTGCTCCGTAGGCGTTCCAGGGGCTATGCAAGTACGCAGGCAAAACGATGCCATGCCGTGCTTGCGCTGGTTTGTTTGGGGGACAGGAGCCACACTGGGGCGGATGTTTTGTCAGCTCTGCAGGGGCAGGCCGAGAGGTGGTTGACGCCACACCAGCTTAAGCCAGGAATGGTGGTTTGTGACAATGGCACCAACCTCCTCTCCGCCCTCCGACAGGGACAACTGACCCATGTGCCCTGTGTAGCTCACGTCCTTAACCTGGTGGTGCAGCGGTTCTTGGGCAGGTACCCCGGCTTACAGGATGTCCTGAAGCAGGCCAGGAAAGTCTGTGTGCATTTCTGCCGATCATTTAATGCCTGTGCTCGGCTGGCTGAGCTCCAAAAGGAGTTGAACCTGCCCAAGAACTGCCTTATATGTGACATGCCCACCAGATGGAACTCAACGTTGGCCATGCTGCAGCGGCTGCACACGCAGCAGAGGGCCATCAATGAGTACCTGTGCGACTACGGCACCAGGACAGGGTCAGGGGAGCTCGGTTTTTTCTCACCACGCCAGTGGGGCATGATCAGGGATGCATGCACTGTCCTGTCACCGTTTGAGGAGGCCACAAGGATGGTGAGCAGTGACAGTCCATGCATCAGTGACACTGTACCTCTTGTCCACCTCTTGGAGCATACGCTGCATGGAATAATGGACAGGGCACTTGAGGCAGAACAGAGGCAGGAAGAGGAGGACTTCCTTGCCTCTCAAGGCCCCCTTTATCCAGACAGTGTTCCTGCTGTGCCACCCATCACACAGGAAGAGGATGAGGAGGAGGAAGAGGAGGAGGAGGATGATTGTGTCAGCATGGAGGTGGAGGCTGGCACTCAGTATCAGCAGCAGCAGCAGCAATCTTGTAGGGATGATTTACAGTCCCAAGAAACACGTGGACTTGCACGTGGCTGGGAGGAGGTAGCTGCGGATCATGTTGTCCTTAGTGACCCAGAGGACTCCGGACCGAATGCCTCAGCTAACCTACGCTGCATGGCCTCCCTGATCCTGCAAAGCCTGCGGAAGGATCCTCGTATTCTTCGGATCAAGGAGAGGGACCATTACTGGCTGGCCACTCTCCTTGATCCACGGTACAAGGGTAAGGTTGCCGACCTTATCTTGCCATCGCAGAGGGAGCAGAGGATGAGACATCTCCGGGAGGCCTTGCAGAATGGTCTGTGCAATGCGTTCCCAGAGACTGGGAGGTTACAAACTCCTGGTCCTGGACAACGTGTTGCTGAGGCATCGGTCAGAAGGAGCGGTGGAGAAGGTGGCCGTCTGACTGATGCTTTCAGACAATTTTTTAGTCCGCAGCCCCAAGGTATGATCGGTTCCAGCACCCATCGCCAGCGTCTGATTTACATGGTGCAGGAATACCTAGGGGCAAGGTCAGACTTGGACACCTTTCCCACCGAAAATCCTCTGGCTTACTGGGTCTTGAGGATGGATCACTGGCCAGAGCTTGCACAGTATGCAATTGAGCTACTGGCCTGTCCTGCATCCAGCGTTCTTTCGGAACGCACCTTCAGTGCTGCTGGTGGCTTTGTTACCGATCACAGGGTGCGCCTGTCCACCGAATCAGTTGATCGACTGACCTTCATCAAGATGAGTCAGTCTTGGATCACCCACAGCTACCAAGCACCTGAAGCTGATGTAACAGAATAATTTTTTTTGAAATATCACATCCCTTCAAGACTGCCTATGCTGATGCTGAGTGACTGTCCTGTTATGTTGATTGTCTATCCTCTTCCTCCTCCGCTGATATGTTGGAAGAACATTTCTGGTTCTGGTTGATGCAATGCTTTGCAGCAGGGCTAATTCCTGCAATCAAACAAGAGTATATGGGAGAGGTTGCAGTGTGGTGGCACCAGTGCCTAAGGCCCAATTTTTCTGTCCCTGTTTAACAGGGGCGTTTAATTAAAATTTTTGATGCAATGCTTTGCAGCAGGGCTAATTCCTGCAATAAAACTAGAGTATATGGAAGAGGTTGCAGTGTGGTGGCACCAGCACCAGTGCCTAAGGCCCAATTGTTATGCCCCTGTTTAACAGGGGCGTTTAAGTACCATTTTTGATGCAATGCTTTGCAGCAGGGCTAATTCCTGCAATAAAACTAGAGTATATGGCAGAGGTTGCAGTGTGGTGCCACCAGCACCAGTGCCTAAGGCCCAATTTTTCTGCCCCTGTTTAACAGGGGCGTTTAAGTACAATTTTTGATGCAATGCTTTGCAGCAGGGCTAATTCCTGCAATAAAACTAGAGTATATGGGAGAGGTTGCAGTGTGGTGGCACCAGCAGCAGTGCCTAAGGCCACATTTTTCTGCCCCTGTTTAACAGGGACATGTAATTACAATTCTTGATATAATATTTCACAGGAGGGCCCCTTCCTGTGCCAGAGTAACGGTGAGGACTTATAGTGTTGTGGCACCAGCACCACAACCACCAAAGGTCAATTTTTCTACCACTGTTCAACAATGGCATGTAATTACAATTCTTGATATAATCGTTCACAGCAGGGCACTCCAGCGCCCACCAAGAGTCACTTTCAGGGCTTACAATGTTGTGGCAAAACCAACACCTTGTTCCGCCATTTCTGCAGAGCATATAGGGCAGGCCCCTACTTTCAAACATCCAATTTACAAACATCTCCTACTTGCAAACGGAAGGAGACAACAGCAAGTGAGATGAAAAAAGATGGACAACAAAACAAATTATACAGGGGTGATAACCCTTCCCTATGTTTTCCAAAAAGCTTAAAAATAGTTTTTTTGACTGGAGCTACACTTTAAAAATGTACCAGTTGAAAATTACAAACAGATTCAACTTAACACAACAAACCTACACAGTCCCTGTCTTGTTTGCACTGCCTGTATACTGCTGTTCTGAGTATATAGGGCCTGGGGGCCACACGCATTTCCTTTTTTTAATATGGGTACAGGGTTCCCCTTAATATGCGTACAAGACCCAAATAGGCTGGTAATGGGCAGGGAGGGCTACCCATGCCATTTTTCTCAATGATTTTCAACCATATTGCAGGAACCAGATATAACATTAAAACCGCAAGCAGTTTTAAATGGTTTTATTTCCGTTTAATGTCATTTTGTGCAGGGACTGTTCTAAACACGGGAAACACGTGGCACTTCACAGGCATACTACAGACACCCCCCAGGCACCATATTTAAAGGAATATTTCACTTTTTTTTTTTCACTTTAATCGTCATTAAAATCAGTGCTCCCGCCAAAACGGCCATTTTTAAAAACATTTTAGGCATTGACCCATGTCCCCTGGGGCAGGGGCCATGTCCCCAAACCCTTTTTAGGACAGTATCTTGCATATTAGCCGTTAAAATTAGCACTTTTAATTTAGAACGTTCGAGTCCCATAGACTTCAATGGGGTTCTAAAGTTCATTCGAATTTGGGGTCCGTTCGAAAGTTCTGGTGCGAACCGAACCGGGGGGTGTTCGGCTCATCCCTACCAGAGACCTTACTTATTCAATATGAAATTATTATTAATATTTCCAACAGTGATTCTTCCGAGTCCAGTCTTAAGCTGGCCATACACAGATCCAAATTCAGCCAGTTAAGGGAGGACTGGCCTAACTTTGATCAGTGTGTGGCCTTCCCTGCTCAACAGAAGTGGATTGTTTGGTCAACTTCTATCTAAGGGACATGCAGAAAACTTGTGTTGCCCAATATCAATGTATTTTGACAGTGGTGAGTCCTGCTGTCAGAATACAATGTCCCGGTGGGAAGGATTTCACCATTCATCTCTCTTATGTAGATGGAGGAATCTGTTAGTAGTTTTCATTCAGCCTGCTCAGATTACCCAAATATGGCCAGCCATAGGTTGACAACACTCATTCACTGTACTGTATCAGGACAACAGAAACAAGAGTCCTTGGGGATATCTAAGGACAATGTAATTGAGAAGAATCAGCACAGACAAAAAGAGCACTGGAAATTATTGGCTGACAAGATTTCTGGCAAGATCAACAGATATTCTTTGAACTTATCAATAGGTGTTGAATATAAGTTTGTCTCAAACATCAGGTGTTTGTTTATTTGTATAACAAATGAACTAATGGGGCACTCGCGGGATGTTCATTCTATGCAAGATCGCAGTGCATTAAAGGCTGCTGATTGGCTAAAGCATGCACCTGACCTGTATGCTTTGGCCAATCAAAGCACGATGTTCTGTGAGAGCCATGATTGGCACAGTGCCTTTGGCCAATCATGTCTCAGGGGCCAAGTCCACGCCCCACACGATATAAGGCTGCTTACACGGTGGCCGTGTATAGTGTATATGAATGGAGATTAGGTAGGGTAGTTAGTGTAGTGTGCAGTTAGTCATGTAGAATAGGGATGAGCTTCGAGTTCGAGTCGCCTGTTCACCGAACAGCAAACAATTTGGGGTGTTCGAGGCAAATTCGAAAAGCCACGGAACACCCTGTACAAGTCTATGGGAGAAATCTAAAGTGCTAATTTTAAAGGCTTATATGAAAGTTATTGTCATAAAAAGTGTTTGGGGACTCGCAGCTATAATGAATTGTCGGCTCCCAGTAATACAGATAACAGTCATTGAAAGTCGTTGATAAAAAAAAAGTGTGGGGTTCCCCCAAATTCAATTACCAGGCCCTTCAGGTCTGGTATGGATTTTAAGGGGAACTCCATGCCAATTTTTTTTAAAAAAAGGCGTGGAGTTCCCCCCAAAAATCCACACCAGACCCTTTATCTGAGCACGCAACCTGGCAGGCTGCAGGAAAAGAGGGGGAGACGAGAGAGCGTCCCCCCTCCTGAACCATACCAGGCCACCTGCCCTCAACATTGGGAGGATGCTTTGGGGTCCCCCCCAAAGCACCTTGTCCCCATGTTGATGAGGACAAGGGCCTCATCCCCACAACCCTGGCCGGTGGTTGTGGGGGTCTGCGAGCGGGGGGTTTATCAGAATCTGGAAGCCCCCTTTAACAAGGGGACCCCCACAACCACCAGCCAGGATTGTGGGGATGAGGCCCTTGTCGTCATCAACATGGGGACAAGGTGCCAGGGTCTGGTATGGATATTTGGCGGGAACCCCACGTAATTTTTTATTTTTATTTTTTATTCTGCTTTTTTTATTTTTTTTTATCTGTTTTGCTGGGAGCTGGCAATACATTACAGCTGCGAGCAAGTTTAAATTCAATGTTTTCCTTTAGATTTTTAAAGGAATATTTTTTTTTATTGTTTCACTTTAAGTATCATTAAAATCACTGTTTTTAAAGAAGCAATCATTTTAAAAAAGTTTTTTGCATTGATACATGTCCCCTAAGGCAGTACCCGGGTCCACATACACTTTTTACGGCAATAACTTCCATATAAGCCTTTAAAATTAGGACGTTTTGCCTGTTCGAGATGTTCTAGTGCGTACCGAACCGGGGGGGGGGGGATGTGTTCGGCCAATCCCTACTTTTTTCCGATAAAACAAAATGCTTTAAATGGTATATTTAAGAGACCAAAGGGGAGCATATATTCATTTTTTGATTTTTGGTTTTGATACTCTTTAAATACAGTAAGATATACACTTACAGTATATCATTTGATCCAGGAGACAGGATGTGTCCAGGAATGACACATTTAAATACTCAGCGTTAATTATATAGAGCACTGCCGACATTAACATTCATAAGTTCGGCATGTAGAAAAACTTTGTCCAGAAAGTTGAACCCATATGAACGGGTTTAATGAGTTCCAACATGTCTGGCGAGGGCAACATTTGATAGGTGACTTCTCTGACTAGGCCTTGGCTGTGACCTCACTTAGCTACAATACTGCACATTGCAGCCCTTTCAATTTGCAGGAAGATTATCACCTCTTCACTGTCTCAGCTTATTATTTTCCAGATATCAAATTTTTGAGATCAGCGAGTGCATACAACCAGAACATATATTTTTCTCAGCTGTCACTGACAGGTACAATTACAGCACTCCTTCTGAGAGATAAAATGGGGTTAAGACAGGGCAGTTTCTGTTGACAATGAAATGTAGTAATGGCTAAGATGAGTCGTTTTAATTGATTTCTTTATGGATCATGCAGACCTACACAAGTGGCACAACACAGTTGCTTTTCAAAATCAAATTCCAGTTTATTATATACATTTTGAACAGCATTTTCTGTTATTTGTAAGGGAATCAGTGGCGGCTGGTGAAGTTTTTGGATGGGGGGGCGCCAGACCCCGCCCATTATGACCCCGCCCATCATTTTGGCCCCTCCCACTTCTCATAAAACACGCCCCTTATGTAATCTGAAAAAAAAATTGGCGTGGGTTCCCCCCTCCAAGGGCATACCAGGCCCTTAGGTCTGGTATGGATTCCAAGGGGAACCCCCTACGCCGAAAAAACGGCGTGGGGGTCCCCCCAGATCCACACCAGACCCTTATCCGAGCACGCTACCCGGCCGGCCAGGAAAGGGGGTGGGGACGAGCGGGCGGCCAGTCAAAGCCCCTGTCACTAAATAAAATGGTTAGCTTACAGTCCTGTTTACACCTTGCTTTTGCTTGGTGCTTCAGTGGGTCTTCGATGAGGCTTCAATAAGGCTTTGGTGGGGCTTCGATGGGGCTTTGGTGGAGCTTTGATGAGCCTTTGGTGGAGCTTCAATGAGGCTTCATGGGGCTTTGGTGGGGCTTCAAGCGAGCTTTGCCATAGACTTCTATGGAGACTTTGAAGATGCTTTGAAGCACCACTAAAGCGACATGGGGTATAATTTTTGAAGCAAAGCCGAAGCAAAGAAAAAGCAAGGTGTAAACAGGACTGAAAGCTAACCTTTTTATTTAGTGGCAGGAGCTATAACTGGTGTTCAGAGAGCTTTAACAAAGCGTGTCTGAAGACTTGTTTTTAAGTGTAAACTAGCCCTTAATGTGTGTTGAAGCCGAAGCAAGTGTAAATGAGCCCTAACATTGTCACTGTGAGGTTGATTTACTGAAGGCAAATATATTGTGGCCTACAGGTGCACTTGGAAGTGCAGTTGCTCTAGATCTGAGGGGAAGATCTGAAAAGAGGGGAAGCTCTGCTGATTATAAAAAGATTATATTTTAGCGCCACAGATCTTGTGATTAAATACACTAAAAAATGTGTAAGTGAAAGTGCTATAAAGTTCACACCAGCTGCGATGCTAACGTAGGCTTATCTGCAAAACTCATTAGTAAACATGGTCATACATTGTGCTAGAATATCATATACTACTTCAGTCGAAAAATCTAAATAAAGCCATAGCAAAAGTATACAAGTCTCATTAAGTGATTAAAGTGCTTATGATTAAAATCTTCAGAATAGAAAGGTGCTCTACTAGTGTGCAGTTCAAATGGACATCCATGTGAGGCACTTGAACTGAGCACTAGTGGAGCACCCGTCTATTCTGAAGATTTTAAGCATGAGCAATTTAATCACTTAATGGGATTTGTCTACTTATTTAAGTGGCTTTATTTAGATTTTTAGACTGAAGTAGTATATGATATTCTAGCACGATATATGATCATGTTTACTATTAAGCTCTTCTGATTTCTAGCATCCAATCATGTGCAAGCAAAAATGCTGTTTTTTATTTTTCTTGCACGTCCCCCTCAGATCTACAGTGACTGCACTTCTGAGTGGACCTGTAGTGCACAGTGGATTTGCCTTTAGTAAATCAACCCCTGTGTTTCAGAGAGAAGAGCTGTGAGAGGGAAGCAGAAGACTCCGCTCAGAGGAGAAGGCTGATACAAGACCAGTCACCTTGCATAAGAAGAGAGAACAACAGTGACCGGTCTTTATTACAGGAAGCTCCTTCTCAAAGCCATGTTTTACACTGAATTACTGCACAGGGGACACATCGGTTGACAGATCACAATGCAGTGCGGCCCCTAGGGGGCACGCCAGGTGCAATCCTGGGACAACATCATATGACGTCCATCCAGGATGGGAAAGCTCTTGCTTGGCCATTAGACATAAGGCCAGACAGGAAGCAGCTATACATTGAAAAAGTGCCATTTGTCAGCATATGATGATGGTTAATGAGACCAAACCAGTTTAAAAAAAAGTTTTTTTATTTTTTGTAAATAAAACATGTTCCTGTTTAGCCCCTATTAACTTCTAGATAACTAAACCCAGCCCTAATTAACTCCTCCCATGCTTCCCTAAACCCAGAAATGTCAAAATTAGCTATACAGGTTCTCTTATGACAAGATGCCCTAAACGTGGACCTGAACTCAAAAAGTGAAGACGTTCTTCATTGGGAACATCAGGAAATGTTAATTGTGCATAGGCATTACCCTGGAAAAGTTACCTTTTTGTGAATTCCTCCTGAGAAGTAACATGTTACTCTTCCTAGGCACTCCTGTGTCCACAGCATAATATCTGTATATCTGCATTGTGAACACTGCTGCCTGGGACTGCTAGTCTTATAAGATTTGGAGTAAGATTTGGGGCTTCTTACTCTTCTTTCCTTTCCTAAGGGCTTATTCACCTCATCACACAGTATGCTGCAACTTACGCTTTTCGTTTTGCACATTGCAGACTGTTGCCTTTCTTTGCAGTGCAACCCACATGACACTGTTCAATATATTGCAGTGCACATGCACTTTGAACGTGTGTTTATGTGCTAGTCACAATGAATGAATGAAACAGTGCATTTGAATTGTAGTAGCTTATGTGTTTACTGCGTTTTACACCAACATGATTGGTGTAAATGGGCCCTAAATTTGGTTCATAGGCATAGTTCAATTTTATTTTACAGCTCATTTTCTTATATTTCTTCTCTGAGAAATAATCAATTGCAATATATACTTGAGTATAGGCCGACCTGAATATAAGCCGAGGCACCTAATTTTACCACAAAAAAATGGGAAAACGTATTGACTCAAGTATAAGCCTAGGGTGAGAAAATGCAGCAGCTACTGGGTAAACAATGCCCATTTGCAGCCTCACTGTGCCCATTTGCAGCCTCAGTGTGCCCATTTGCAGCCCCACTGTGCCCATTTGCAGCCACATTGTGGCCATTTGCAGCCTTGTTGTGCCCATCTACAGCCGTACTTTTGATAACTAAAACAGCAGGTGTCTCCCGCTGTGTTATGCAGTCTGTTCGGTGGCCACCATTGTAACAAAGTCCCACCTCCTTCTCTTGCATGATAGATGGAACACTGATACAATACTGGGAAACCGTATCAGTGTTCCATCTATCATGGACAAGGAGGAGGCAGGGCTTTGTGGCAATGGACAGCCAAACAGACTGCATGACACAGCGGGAGACACCCGCTGTTTTAGTAATCAAAGGTATGGCTGCAGATGGGCACCCTCACTCGTGTATAAGCCGAGGGGGGATTATTCAACCTAAAAAATGTGCTGAAAAACTCGATTTATACTCAAGTATATATTGTAGCTTGCTTTGATTTCTATTTATTTTTTTCCCTAGCTATAAGAACTTGTTTTCTCGCTGTTCCTTTTTTTATTTCACATAATTTTTTAATTATTTTCCATTACTTCCCCATAGTAGACTACCATTGACTTTCCAGTGACACAAGACTTTTTCTTAGAACACCACTACGTTTTTATTGCTGTCTGTGCCCCCTTTAGGAAGATTCGCCCTCTCTATTTGTCCTGTTTACCATTATCACTAAAAGTAAAATAAAATACCAAATTTTTTCCCCAGAACAGTAAGAGGGGAAATCTTCCAGTTCTGATGATCTGGGGGCCACATGGGGATTATTTAATTTTCAGGGATTTCCTCTCACTTTCTGTTTTGGCTATGGGACAAGAAGTGATGGTAATTCCCCCCATGGGACACAGATGGCAAAAAAAACTGGCAGGGTTTATAACCTTCCCTTTCTCTATACAAAATGAAAAAAAAGGATTTTGTCTATATTTCTACTTTAAGTCTATGGGTTAAGAAATGATCTATGATACTTACCCTAATCCTTGCTCCAGAAGGCTTCTATCGGTGTGACTAGTCCCCCAAAGCCTCTTCTGTTATGCGCACTGGCTGGTGGTCGCATTCTGATATTGTGTTCAATGCCGGACCAACAGTTCAGCAATGTATGTGTGAACAGCAAGGACCTAATAATATATATAATAATTTAAACAAACATTGGTGAAGACTAATGCATTCTTAATTAGTATTATAAGTGAATAATTTAAAAAAGGCTTACACAGTCTTGTACATAAGGTTATTAAAACATTATAGAGGTTTATTGATTACTACTTTAAAATAACTGTGGTTTGATAAAGCAGACAGGTTAGTAATTCACGTAGGTCCCATTCAAAACCTACACAACCCTCAAAACATTAATATATTAAAAAATATATTATTATATATGTAGCAAGGTCCCAGGCCTATTTTGATTTAATGAGAATCTCCAGGGCCAGGGACAGCTGACATCCTTCTGTATTTAGTGGGTTGTAAGGCATGGTGGGTGCAGAGTAGTTAAGTTTTTGGGCACCAGATACTTCTTGGATGCAAAATAAAGTTCATTTCTCTTAACAAACCAAATCTTTTTTTTGTGGGGGGGGGGGGGGGGGGGGGAGAAGGTTAGGGCCAGGTCACCCTTAGGTAGTTGCAATATTAATTGGCTGACTCTACAACTTCAATAGGAGGACAGTCATGCAGAAAAGGGCATTCAGCAAGATGCCACATCTGCATGTACAGGAATGCTGTCTCCTATGGCAACAGTCTTTAACAGTTCCAAACACAAGGCTTAACCGTTCCTTCACTTTCCCTACAATCTCTCCTTGTAGTTCTTCAGCACACTGAGCTCCCAGTCTCTCCCTAAACCAACTGATTCACTGAATCCCTTGAGCTCCTTCAATCTTCACGGTGGTATCTTTCTCAAACAGCACCCCCACTTCTCTGCTGGGTCCTTAGCTTGTCACTCTAGATGCCTCTGAAGCTTCACCCACGCTGGCCTGCTTGGTCCCTAGCTTAACACATAATGCTGCCCTGTAAGCATCACCACCGCTGGCTGGGTCCCTGGCTTGATTCCCTGGATAGACCCTCAGACAGCCTAGCAGCCATATGTACCCGGGATAGGCCCAATCTCCGGCCTAGCAGCCCAGGCAATACGATACACGTCCACCCAGACAGCTGTCCAGGAGGCACAGAACATAAATCACCTGAATCCATCCAAATATATAGGCTGTCCCAGCAGGCCAAGGGACCCAAGAAAACCCCTACCCATTGGCTGAGACACCCTCATACCCATAACCTGACCTTGGGTTGCCCTTCTCGTATCTAGTACCACCAAGTACCCGGCCACCTAGTGGTAGAAGAGAAAAGTGCAACAAAGCCAAACTTAGGGAGAAATCAATGGATTTCTAACAATCAACCAGGATAACTACTCTTGGCAAGTAAATTTGTGAGGCGCCACCCTGCCTAAACTCCAGGGTGCTACATATAAAAAATAAATAAAAAAATTGTATATTAAATACACTATATAAAGTCATAGAAAGCCAGGCAGAGAACCACTTATTGTGACCAAATTTTAAAAATACAGTGCCTTGAAAAAGTATTCATACCCCTTGAAATTTTCCACATTTTGTCATGTGACAACCAAAACCATAAATGTATTTTATTGGGATTTTGTGTAATAAAAGTGGAAGGAGAATGATAAATGGCTTTCAACATTTTTTACAAATAAATATCTGAAAAGTGTGGTGTGCATTTGTATTCATCCCCCTTTACTCTGATATCCTTAACTAAAATATAGTGGAACCAATTGCCTTCAGAAGTCACCTAATTAGTAAATAGAGTCCACCTCTGTGTAATTTAATCTCAGTATAAATACAGCTGTTCTGTGAAGCCCTCAGAAGTTTGTTAGAGGATTTTAGTGAAAAAACAGCATTATGACTGGGTGAAGGTTCACCTTTTAGCAGGACTACGACCCTAAACATACAGCCAGAGCTACAATAGAATGGTTTAGATCAAAGCATTTTCATGTGTTAAAATGGCCCAGTCAAAAATCCAGACCTAAATCTAATTGAGAATCTGTGGCATGACTTGAAAATTGCTGGTCACAGACACTGTTCATCCAATCTGATAGAGCTTGAGATATTTTGCAAAGAAGAATGGGGAAAAATGTCACTCTCTAGATGTGCAAAGCTGGTAGAGACATCCCAAAAAAATGTGCAGCTGCAATTACAGCAAAAGGTGATTCTACAAAGTATTGACTCAGGGGGGCTGAATACAAATGCACACCACACCTTTCAGATATTTAATTGTAAAAAATGTTAAAAACTAGGCTTGCACCGAT
Source organism: Lithobates pipiens (assembly GCF_037356315.1). Taxonomy (NCBI): domain Eukaryota; kingdom Metazoa; phylum Chordata; class Amphibia; order Anura; family Ranidae; genus Lithobates; species Lithobates pipiens. The sequence continues at coordinate 519,326,862 of NW_027507903.1, read as the reverse complement.
ACCACTTTTTTATGACTTTATTATTATTTAGTACTCACCGATATTTTTTTTTTAATGTCACGAGACAGTAGCACTAATATGCAGCACGGATGCAGCACTACCAATGCGTGGACTGTGTCAGTAGTTTTTTATTTTATTTTTTTACAATTTTATTTTTTACAATTTCGTTTACAATGCTTTTTTTTGGGGGGGGGGGGGGGGAGTGGGGACAGGTCAGTGTGTTTTTTTATTTTATTTTTTTATTTTTTTACTTACTGTTACAATTAAACCTTTTAAATATTTATTACAATTATTTATTTTATTTATTTTTTTAATAGCCCTGTTGAGGGGCTTTGGTGAGATATCAGGGGTTTACACAGTTTACGATGCTCAGTTATGAATGGACAGAGTCAGTGATCACTGACTGTGTTCATTTGAAATAGGAAGGAGCCGACAGATTTACCGGCTCCTTCCTCCATCCTGAAAGATTGACACAGAGGGGGGACAAGAGCAGAGTACACAGAAGGGGGGCATGAGCGGAATACGCAGAGGGGGAGACAGGAGCAGAATACACGGAGGGCGGACAGGAGCGGAGTACATGGAGGGGGGCAGGAGAGGAGTATACAGAGGGGGACAGGAGCAGAGTATACAGAGGGGGGATATGAGCAGAGTATACAGAGGGGGGACAGGAGCAGAGTATACAGAGGGGGGACAGGAGCAGAGTATACAGAGGGGGACAGGAGCAGAGTATAGAGAGGGGGGATAGGAGCAGAGTATACAGAGGGGGGATAGGAGCAGAGCATATGGGGGGGGGGATAGGAGCAGAGTATACAGAGGGCGGATAGGAGCAGAGTATACAGAGGGGGACAGGAGCGGAGAATACAGAGGGGCGACAGGAGAAGAGTACACGGAGGGGGACCAGAGAAGCCTGGAGGAAGACGTGGAGCAGGACTGGAGGAGTATACAGGGACAGTCTGGGGTTGATGGGTGCGGTGGTGGGGGGAGTTACAAGCACCAATCCCCCTGTATAGATTTCAATACAGCAGCTGACAGTGCTTGTAACTCCCCCCCCCCCCCACCACCACCGCACCCATCACCCCCAGACTGTCCAGTCTGGAGGTGATCAGATAAAATATCGGAGCATTTGCCCAAGTACAAGTACTCAATACTCAGTGTCAGCACCGATGCAACCCTATTAAAAAAACATTTATCATTTTCCTTCTGCTTCACAATTACAGTTGTGCTCATAAGTTTACATACCCTGGCAGAATTTATGATTTCTTTCATGACCATTTTTCAGAGAATATGAATGATAACACGAAAAAATTTATTTCACTCATGGTTAGTGTTTGGCTGAAGCAATTTATTATCATTCAACTGTGTTTATTCTTTTTAAATTATAATGGCAATAGAAACTACCCAAATGACCCTGATCAAAAGTTTACATACCCTGGTGATTTTGGCCTGATAACATGCACACAAGTTGACACAAAGGGGTTTGAATGGCTATTAAAGGTAACCATCCTCACCTGTGATTTGTTTGGAAAAGGATCTGCGGGAAAAGGTAGTTGAACTGTATAAAACAGGAAAGGGATATACAAAAAAGGAGGGAAGTAGGGACAGTTGCTGAAGCTGTCCTCTAGGGCCTCGAAGGGAAGGAATGGACTATCTCGGCACCAACCACAGAGTTTGATTATGATAAAATATTAATTTATTACATATAAAAACATGTGTCACAACATTAAATATCAAAACAATAAAGGAAGATCAATACAGCAATGAAATACTTGTAGACTTCCAAACAGGTTACAGAGTTAAAGAGTTTGTTCACAGATTTATGCAATCCTCAACAGGTTTGCAATCAAAGGACTGCTTCTTCAGGTGGATAAATCTATAATGTAAACGGTATAGATCAAACAATCTTGCAAAATATACACATCTCATATAGTACATCAAACAGCATATGCAATGAGTACAGAAAACCTTTAAAAAAAAATAAGAACAGGCATATGATTCTATGACCATGCAGAAACATCAGCCACCAATGGCTCCCCCTATGGTTGACATGGGGGATTTGTACAGGAGGTAATTAATCTGGGTATACATATATATATATATATATATATATATATATATATATATATATATATATATATATATACACACACATGTGTAAGACAAAAGTGTATGTATCTATGGACTTCGATATAATAAGTGAACCTGGGTAAAAAGGGCGGGTGGGCAGGGGAAGGGAAATGGGGGAAAGGGAAGAGGGGAGGGAAGGAATAGAAAAAGAAGGGGAAAAGAGGGGGGAAAAGGAGGGGAAAGGAGGGGGGCATGTGAGGGGGAAAGGGGGGAAGAGGTGGGAAGAGAAGGAGTGCAAAAGAGGGAGGGAAAGAGAAGGGGAAAGTGGGAAAGGGAAGGGCAAAATAGTAGGACAGAGCCAAGGTCCAATATACAATGAAACACATACCTTACTTGTCACACTAAAGCCTCGTACACACGATCGGATTTTCCGACGGGAATTGTGATGACAGGCTCTGGGGGCGGAAAATCCAACCGTTTGTACGCTCCATCGGACAATTGTCGGATTTTCCATGGGCGAATGTTGGATGGCGGGCTTTAAAATGTTCTACGGACCAATGTCCGTTGTCGGATTTTCCGAGCGTGTGTACACAAGTCCGTCAGACAGAGGTCCAAAGTACTGAAACGCATACTTGGAAGCAAGGTTGAGCCAGAAGCGATCAGTCTTGTAAACTAGCATTTGTAATGGAGAATTAACATTCGTGACGTGGCAAATTATGAAATCTCAAAATGCAGAGCACATTCTCTTCTTCTTTAATGGGATAATAATGAAGCTGCTTTGCTAGTGATACTGATGGAGTTATGGCAAACACATTTTCAAAGGCTTTTTTTCTATAATAATATTATTATGCTTGTTCATATTTTTTTTTTTTTTTGGTGCAAGTTACCACAACACCACTATGTTTGTGTTCCTTGTTCATTTTACATTGTATTTTTTTAAAATGTAACTGCCTACTTCCAAACTGTCATTTGAAGTAAAACAGATAGCCAAGTATTATTCTCCACAATTTATTTTACTGTGCATTTAAAAAAATAATAATAAGAGACATGTTATCTGCCAATAGAACTTAACCAAAAAGTGGATTCTATGCATCCTATACCAAATCAAATCATTATTCAACCAAAAAATAAAATAAAAGCCTCAGCATGTGTCCTGCTTTTTAATATAGGGGGTCAACAATGCCAAGAGTTGGTAAAAGCAGGGGTCCATCATCTGAAGATAATTCCGAAAATCATCTGGATTATTCTTCTGGAGCCCCCACAGCAAAGACATATGACATAATTGGTCACGATTAATAAAGCAACCAATTTTTTGGTCCAAGAAATCCTTCTCCCCCTGTTCCTTGACTGGACTTGGGTCAAAGCAATAACTCCAAGGCCAATAATAAATAGCACGTTCTCTCCTCCAATTGCGCAACATGGCCAGTTGGCGAACGCCCGCAAACTGAAAAGCGCGAATCACTCACCAAACTACGTTCCTGTTTGTTCACTGACAATTCCTTGCCGTTTGTATGCAAGTCAAGTTCCCGGCCAACATCCTTCGGACAAAAGTCAGAGGTTTTGTCTGCGAAAAGTCAGATCGGCTTAAAGGTGTGAAGTAATACCAAGGGGGAGAAGAAAAACAAGTACCAGGAGCAAAAATTGTTTGCTCAGATCACATAGAGAATATCGCATTGATTGATTTGATGTACAGCTGCTTATTAGCTATGTCCATCCAGGAATGGATGGTGTTACAGCCAAAGTAATCTGAAAAGCAGAGTGAAGACAGCATGTCAGGAAAAGTGGCACAGTAGCGATTATAACAACCAGCATGGGGCCATGATTCAGCTGGGTACATACCTGGTAGTGATAAGTTGGAGCTTCCCCCTTGGACTGAACCATCTGCACTGCTCACAAGGGGGCAAGAGCCGTGTATGAGCTCTCCAACCCTGACGACACCCTGACGACACCAAGAGCCATCAGTACAACAATGCATTGCGTCACCGGCATGATGACGCTTGATGTCACCGGGTCAGACTTCCCACAATGCACATGTGTGAACCATGCTGAAGCGCAGTGCGAGCCGTGTGAGTCAAATGGGCGGGGATCCCAAAACTATGATTGTGCAAGCAGGGAGCGGTCTGTCAAGAACACACTGCCCCTGCTAGGGGAGTCACATGCCTACCAGTATGGGGAGAAAAAGGTACTGAGTAAGCCAGGCAAAAGAGTCAGCTGCAGAGCCTGAATGTGGACATAAACAAAATTTCCACAAATATTAAACATAAATAGGCTATATAATAGTCCTACTAGAGGTTTTAATAGGAACACGATTCACAATGGAAAAAGAGAAGAACTAAAATTCTAGGTTATAAATCAGCACCTGGACACCCGTCAGGCCTCTAGCCGCACATGGTGTGCAGGCACAGGGGGCCAAAAGGGGCAACAAATGCACCAAACTCAGGTATGGAATGGGGGAGGGGGAAAAATAAGGGGGGGCTGAATGAATAAGAGGGGAGGTTGAGGGAAAGAAAGGAGAGGAGGGTAGGGGGGAAAAGAAGGGGAAGGGAAGAGGGGGTTGTGTGTGGGGGGGGGGGAGACGACCTCATAGAAAATGTTTATATGAGATAGTTTCTTTTAAACCTGGGGGAATGGTGGCATTGAAACGTTCAATCCACATCGTTTCTCTTTGTAATATAATCCTATCTTGGGCTCGGATGAACAACATTCAGACAAAGAATCTCACTGCCATTAACTCAAATTTGTAATGCAAACCAATATGGGGGCCTACAGTAGTTAGCTTATTGTTGCCAGAGAGATATAGGTGGTCTCCTATCCTTTGGCGAAGTTTGAAGATAGTTTTACCCACGTAAAACGCATTACATTTACAGGTTATCAAGTAAATCACCCCCATTGTACCACAATGTGAGGGGGTGCGAGGAACCAAGGTTTCCCCATTAGGCAACAAGTATTTAGTACCCTCAAAAACACTGGAAGGTACCGCGTGGACCGTCCATGGATTTCGAAGGGTCCCATAATGGCTGCTAGTAAGGCGATCTCTAAGAGAGGAAGCTCCCTAGAACACAAGTTTGAGGGTGGATCTTACATGTCTGTTAAGCACATGGTGGTTAATGAGGAGGTGCCAACGTTTGGACACAATCTCCAACTACTGGTGATTTGCAGAATATCTTGTAATGAATTTGACGCTATCAGCATGTTGTGGTTTGGGGGTATGATTGAAAGCCTTGTATAGATTGGTGCAAGGGTATCCCATTGCGAGAAGGCTATCCCGCAGGGCATTGGCTTGTATTCTAAAATCGTATTCCAGCGTGCAGTTCCTCCACAGGCACAGAAATTGCGCATGTGGTATGCTACGTTTCAAAAATTGCGGATGGGCACTGGAGGCATGCAGCAAGGTGTTGCCAGTCGTGGGTTTGCGATGGAGATCAGTTCCAATGGTTCCATCAGTATGTTTTATGATAGTCAGATCCAAAAATAAATTCATTGTCATTGAGTGAATGATTAAAACCCAGGAGCAAGCCCCTAGTGCCCGTCTACACTATAAACAGATCGTTAATATATCAAATCAATTTTCACCTTAATGCATTATACTGTGCAAAACAAACTGCACAGTGGAGGTAAGTATGACATGTTTGTTATTTAAAAAAAAAAAAACAAGGGTTTACAACCCCTTTAATTATTTCTACATCATCCATTGTAACATTCGTAACCATTTTTGTAGTTCCATAATTTGTAAAGGCAATCATTTAATAATTTAAACCACCATTCCAGCCGCTGATTTATTAAAATAATAAATTGCAAGATATTGATAAGTTAAAGACATGCTAAAATCCAAATGGCTACTATTAGAACGTATATATTGCACATAACCTTTGATAAGCATAACTGATAAAAGCATATACTTCATTAAAAAAAAAACAGATGGTATATGTTTTAATACCTTAACCACTTTCAGACCGGACCATTTTGCTGGTAAATGACCAGAGGTCTTTTTACAATTTGGCACTGCGCTGCTTTAACTGGTAATTGCGCGGTCATGCAATGTTGTACCCAAACAAAATTTGCGTCCTTTTCTTCCCACAAATAGAGCTTTCTTTTGATGGTATTTGATTGCCTCTGCGATTTTTATTTTTTGCGATATAAATGGAAAAAGACCGCAAATTTTGGAAAAAAATGATATTTTCTACTTTTTGTTATTAGAAAAATCCAATAAACTCAATTTTAGTCATACATTTAGGCCAAAATGTATTCAGCCACATGTCTTTGGTAAAAAAAAAGTCAATAACTGTATATTTATTGGTTTGCGCAAAAGTTGTCACATCTACAAACTAAGGTACGTTTTCTGGAATTTACGCAGCTTTTAGTTTACGACTGCCTATCTCATTTCTTGAGGTGCTAAAATGGCAGGGCAGTACAAAACCCCCCCAAATGACCCCATTTTGGAAAGTAGACCCCCTAAGGAAATTGATAAGTGGCATGTTGAGCCCATTGAATATTTAATTTTTTTGCCTCAAGCGATTGAATAATGACAAAAAAAAACTTTTTTTTTTTTTTACACAAAGTTGTCACTAAATGATATATTGCTCACATATGCTATGGGCATATGTGAAATGACACCCCAAAATAAATTCTGCTGCTTCTCCTGAGTACGGGGATACCACATGTGTGGGATTTTTTGGGAGCCTAGCCGCGTACGGGGCCCCGAAAGCCAAGAACCGCCTTCAGGTTTTCTAAGGGCGTAAATATTTGACTTCACTCCTCACTACCTATTACAGTTTTGAAGGCCATAAAATGCCAAGATGGCACAAAACCCCCACAAATGACCCCATTTTAGAAAGTAGACACCCCAAGCTATTTGCTGAGAGGCATGTTGAGTCCATGGAATATTTTATATTTTGCCACAAGTTGCGGGAAAATTACAAACTTTTTTTTTTTATTTTTTATTTTCACAAAGTTGTCACTAAATGATATATTGCTCACGCATGCCATGGGCATATGTGAAATGACACCCCAAAATAAATTCTGCTGCTTCTCCTGAGTACGGGGATACCACATATGTGGGACTTTTTGGGAGCCTAGCCGTGTACGGGGCCCCGAAAACCAAGCACCGCCTTCAGGCTTTCTAAGGGCGTTACAGTTTTGAAGGCCATAAAATGCCAAGATGGCACAAACACCCCCCAAATGACCCCATTTTGGAAAGTAGACACCCCTAAATTTAGGGGTACACTAGTGAGACTAGGTAATAAATGGCGGGTGCCCTGAAACTATAAAAAAATAACTAACCAACCAGCGTCACCTGTAACCGTTATATGGTGATCACTGGTGAAAGGGTTAACTAGGGGGCAATCAGGGGGCTTTATGCGGTAGTATATGGGGGTCCCTGGCGCTATAAAAAGCTGCGGCGAACCTAAATACCTACCTGCCTAACTAGCGTCACCTGTGACACTAATACAGCGATCAGAAAAACGATCGCTTATTAGGCAGGGTTCACACTGGAGCGATGCAGGAACGCCACAAATCCGAGGCGGGTTCCCGCATCGCATGCCTCCCGGCGGCAGTTCACACTGCCCTATGCGAACTGCTGGGAGTGTCAGTGAAATGTTAATGACACCCCCAGATCAGTTCGCATATCGCAGTGCGATCTGCAAACTCGGATCGCATGGTGTGAACACCCATGCGATCCGATTCTGCTGCGGACCAAAAAAAGGGTCCCGTGCGAGTTTGCGGCGGGTGCGACACGAATTCAGCCATACTATCTGTATGGCTGAACTCGAATCGCACAGAGATCGGATGTGATTTGCACTGCAGTGCGGTGCGAATCACATCCGTTCTAAAACCGCTGCAATGTGAACCCAGCCTTAGTGACACTGGCGACGGGGGGTGATCACGGGGTTAAACCTTTATTGGGGGGGTTAGGGGGGTACCTTAGAACTAAAGGGGGCTAACCCTAACTGCCCTAACAGTTATTACAGTCACAAATGACACCCGCCGGGTGATCAGGGGGTTAAACCTTTATTAGGTAATAAATGGCGGGTGCCCTGAAACTATAAAAAAATAACTAACCAACCAGCGTCACCTGTAACAGTTATATGGTGATCACTGGTGAAAGGGTTAACTAGGGGGCAATCAGGGGGCTTTATGCGGTAGTATATGGGGGCCCCTGGCGCTATAAAAAGTTGCGGCGAACCTAAATACCTACCTGCCTAACTAGCTTCACCTGTGACACTAATACAGCGATCAGAAAAATGATCGCTTATTAGGCTGGGTTCACACTGGAGCGATGCAGGAACGCCACAAATCCGCGGCGGGTTCCCGCATCGCATGCCTCCCGGCGGCAGTTCACACTGCCCTATGCGAACTGCTGGGAGTGTCAGTGAAATGTTAATGACACCCCCAGATCAGTTCGCATATCGCAGTGCGATCTGCAAACTCGGATCGCATGGTGGGTCCCGTGCGAATTTGCGGTGGGTGCGGCGGGTGCGGCGGGTGCGGCGTGAATTCAGCCATACTATCTGTATGGCTGAACTCGAATCGCACAGAGATCGGATGTGATTTGCACTGCAGTGCGGTGCGAATCACATTCGTTCTCATAAACCGCTGCAATGTGAACCCAGCCTTAGTGACACTGGCGACGGGGGTGATCACGGGGTTAAACCTTTATTGGGAGGGTTAGGGGGGCACATTAGAACTAAAGGGGGCTAATTCTAACTGCCCTAACAGTTATTACAGTCACAAATGACACCAATGCAAAAAAAAAAAAAAATGCAATTGGTGTCACTGTGACTGGGGGGGCAGGAGTAATTGGGGGGGTGATCGGGGGGTAAAGGGGGGGTGTGAGTGTGCCTGGCATGTTCTACTGTACGTGTGGTGTGTTGGTGCAACTCACCGATCCTCTCTCCTCGGTGCCGGAACGAAAAATACCGACACGGAGGAGAGATCACATCACTTCCTCTCCTGTGAGGAGAGGAAGTGATGTCACGGAGCATTTCTATTCGTCGGGAGCGATCGCGAGGGGGTGGCCATGAATGAATGGCCGCCCCCTCATCCCGGATCGCTCCCGAACGAATGCCGACCGCCGCAGGCACCGGGGGGGGGCCCGATCGGGCCCCCCACCCGCGGGAAGGCAGGGACTTATATATACGCCCATATGCCTGCCCGTGCCATTCTGCCGACGTACATCGTCGTGCGGCGGTCGGCAAGTGGTTAAAGGGTAACGCCACTTTCGTGGGGGAAAAAATAGCAAATAAAGAAAAAATAATATAGTGTATACAATTGCGACACAAGTCATATTGTAATTAAATGTTATTAAAAATGATCTTTCATTTTCAATCTGCAGCCAGTGTAATTTTCTGAGAATGCACTGCAGTATGGCTACCTGGAGTTGTTCTGTACACAGAATGTGTACTGACCACCCCAGAAACATAATTTCCTGCTTGTGTGATTGGCTCACCAATTTCCCAGAAGTCTGCCTAAGATACAAGTCAGATATCAGGTACCCCCTGCAACAAAAATGTCATTTTTGGTGAGACGCTCCCTGTAGGAACACGTCTAAAGGGATGCCATGGAAAAACGCATACACAAGAGTCAAATGAGCTGCACACCCCAAAAATTGAAAACATGGAAAGGCTCCCCACTGGGTTTTTTAGCAGCAAGAGTATACAAAGTATATTTTTGTAAAAAACTGATTACTTTATTTAATGGAAAAAAATTCAAATATACAAAGAGTTTAAAATATGAGCTCTGGTTGATGGCATAGCAACAAGGTAAACAAAATTGATGGTAACACTGTACATTGTAGGAACAATTGTTGCAAATTACATTACATCATAGAATGCATAGAAATACCCCAATGCATTTCAACCACTACATTTGTGGTCTTCTTCAGGGGATTTTACTGTTATAGAAAATACATCAGAAGAGTTTTTTACTATTTATATTTTACATTTTGGCAACATACAGTGAAAGTAGAAAAATACCTCATATGTGCAATTCTATATAACCCAAGCATTGTTTCCTATTCAAGATGATATGATTACCCTTCAAGTAATGGACCCCATGTAACCAGAGATTTAAAAATGATTACATTCAAGAGAGCCTGGATAATCACGTGCCAACTCAGTGTCCCCCCAGGGGACCCCCAATCCACAGGGCTTGCAAGGAACCACGTATTTAGGCCCCAGGTGGGGAAGGGGTGGGGGAAGGGACACCTGCAATTTATAATTTAGGAAGTCAGAGTGGATAGACAAAAATCATTCTTATGCTAGTGCTCGGTGGTACTCCTAGATGGCTAAGGATCCCTCTTAATGTAATAAATCAAATAATCCCAAAAAATATCAGTTTTAGTCAAAACTAATTGGGTAATTATTGTATGTTTATGTTAAAAACTGTTTTTTTTTTTATTTTATGAGCCCATAGGTTAAATAATTGACCTATGGAGTCGAGGAATTATTGTATCATCATGGTCAAATATCGTGTTAAAAGTGATGTGTGCAAGAAAATTAAAATTAAGTGCATGAACTAAAATACGGATGACCGTATAATTTAGAAAAGTGACTGAGTGTATTTACTGTAAGTTATTGAAGTAGATAATGTAATATAGTTCAAATAAAAGCAATAGGAGTTATTTATGAAAGGCAAATCCACTTTGCACTACAAGTGCACTTAAGTGCATTTGGAAGTTCAGTCGCTGTAGATCTAAGGGGGACATGCAAGGAAAATAAAAAACAGCATTTTAGCTTGCACATGATTGGATGATAAAATCAGCAGAGCTTCCCCTCATTTCAGATCTCCCTCTCAGATCTACAGCGACTGCACTTCCAAGTGTAATTTCAGTGCGCTTACAAGTGTACTTGCAGTGCACTTATAGTGCAAAGTGGATTTGCCTTTTTTAAATAATTCCTAATGTGTGCTAAATTGATGCTAGTGAACAGGGACAAGGAACAGAAAATATAGGGCAAGAAAAATGAAAAAAAAAAACAATGAAAAATAAACAGGGAAGTGACAGTGTCAATGTTGTTATGTGTGAGCAGGACTGGTAAAAGGAAATATATTTATTTTACCTTTGATGTTAGAGATGTGCAAAACGCCAAACTCAGCAAGCCCTCATAGACAACATTCAAAATTAGGTGTTGAAGGATCAGTCTGTGTGAAAAAATTCATGCAAAAGTGTGAATAATACGTGGGGTATCTATCTAGCCAGTGTGTACAAAGCGGCACTTACTGTTCTGTATTCCTTTCATGGTGTGAACATTATTAGTCCCCCAGGGATCACCTCAAGATCCACTGGAGGGAAGTAACTGTTTAAATACCCTCCAATCAATATTAATTGGGGCATAACAGGTGTAGTCATCTCCCCCTCCCATTCCATCCCCTCAATGATGGGCCTCCCTGCAGATGGCGGCATCGCCGTGGCCCCCTCCTAAAGGCTGGTGCCCCGGCGTCCGCCATCATCCTCACCCCAATTGCATTACGACACAGCGAAAAGCTACCCATGCACGTTATGTCACAAATATTCTGATGGAGATCACAGGATGCCGCCGGTATGGTATGGGCTACCCCCAGTGGCCAAAGGCACAACTGCAGAGATATATGGGGAGAATTGTGTGAAGTCACATCTCCACACCGTGCCAAGAAGCCGTGCCAGGAAGCCGAAGGGAAAAGGAGGCAACCCCCTAAGTGAGACTCAAGGGAACAACGTGGCTTGTCACGGGAATCCATTGAAAGACAAACAAAATATACAACAGTTACACAGAATCACTTCAATTGGTATTTCAATCTTTGTATCATTCGTTTATCCATATTCAGTATTAAGTATTTATGTGAAAATGAGGGAGTCTCAGGTAAGAATTGTTGAACCTTGTAGTCATCTGTGAGTATGGACCAGTGTTTCTGAATGATTTATCGAATTTGTCTATGTTGTTGAGAGAAGCACATAATCATGCACATCAAATCAACATCCTTGTTGCCCTTTGATTTATGTTTAAATAAAAGATCTTCCCGTGGTTGTTGGGCCGTTTTGTTGTAGGCATTGCACAAACAGCAGCGACTGTAGCCTTATTCGAGCAGTCTATTTTGAGGTTTCTCAGCTTCTGATTTGAACAATGTTTTATTGGAACAATTTCTTCATAAATGAAGATATTGTCCGTAGGGGATTGAGTTTTTGAGGGGAACAGGATGAACGCTATCTGCGTGTAACGCTGTGTTTCCAGCAGTGCTTTTTCTATACAAGGTGCTGTTCAACTCTCCTGTCTGGTTGCAGTCTATCTAAACATCTAGAAAAGTGACCGACGACGTCATGGGTCATAGTGAATTTGAGGTTATAGTTCTTGATATTGATTTTCTGAAAGAACTCAGAAAGAGTCTCTTCAGAGCCTTCTCATATGATGAAGATGTCGTCAATGTACCTGAACCATGTGGAGACATGGTTTAGGTACTTGACAAGATCCTCGCCACTGAAAAGGGACCACTCCCCCTCCCCCAGGTACAGATTTGCATAGGATGGGGCACAACATGTCCCCATCGCTATGCACTGCACCTGGAGGTAGTGGGAGCCATCAAAGGAGAAGTAATTGTTATTGAGAATGTAGTCCAATCCATTCAAGATGAAATCGTTGAGCGGCCTATCATATCTGGAATCCTATTGTAATATCCTCCCTATAGCCAATAATCCTTTCCCATGTGAGATTGAGCTTTACAGGGCCTCAACATCAATTGTGACCAATATGGAATCTTCAGATAATATTAGTTGATTAATTGTCTGCAAGAAGTGAATTGTATCCTTAATAAATGATGGTAAGGCTACCACATAGGGTTGCAAGTACGAGTCAATAACCCTGCTTAGATTTTTGGAGATACACCCATTACCTAAAACTATGAGTCGTCTGGTGGGACTTGTAGGATTTTTGTGAATTTTGGACAAACTATAAAATGTAGGTACCTTAGGATGCTTGGTGCTTGTGTGAACGGCTCACCAATCTTCCCAAAAGTCTTATGTCCGACAGACTTCCGAAGGAGTTCTGCCGGAGTTCTGCCGGAGTTCTGACAGAGTTCTGAAGGACTTTCCGAATGAGCGGACTTGGCCACACACAATCACACCAAACTCCGACGGATTCGAACGTGATGACGTACGACTCGACTCGAATAAGGAAGTTCATAGCCAGTAGCCAATAGCTGCCCTAGCGTCGGTTTTAGTCCGTCGGAATAGCATACACACGAGCAAATTTTTCGGTAGGAACTGGGTCCGGCAGAGTTCTGGCGGAAAAATTTGAAGCATGTTCCATTTCTAAAGTCTGTCAGACTTTTGCGAATCAAAAGTCCGTTGCAGCCCACACACGATCGAATAGTCTGACGGAATCATTCCGTCAGACTTTGGATGTTGAAAAGTCCGCTCGTGTGTACGGGGCTTAAGATACAAGTCAGATATCAGGCATTCCCTACAACAAAATGTCATTTTTGGTGAGACACTTCCTGTATTCACACATCTAAAGGGCTGCATGTCCAGCAGATTTCCTCATTAGAGCCCTGCACATCTGAAAAATAATTATGAAACCACTCCCTCTTGCATGGCCAGCAGAAGTGTCAGAGGAAATCTTTATAAGGTAGCCCTGGATAGCAATAAATGGTATATGTATAAGCATTATTGAAAATGAGTGGCACAGCACTGTTTTTATATGTAGAAGAGACTTTATTGGTCTCTCCTGGCAAAAATGTTTCTCCTAGCCTGTCAGTTGTAATGTACACTGAGCCATGCATGTGCAGCTCAGTGTATATTCACGGTGCCACTCTTTGCCATATTGATGTGACTCCTGTTAATTTGCACCAAAGTGATGTCATTGTGGCTCAGCCATTCAAGCGGCTGAACATTTCGAACCTGGAAGGAAGAAAGTGAGAACATAGAAGTTCCCATGACCAGTGGGGGCACGGACTGCACATTGCAGGGGGGGGGGGGGGGTGCGAATGTAGTCTCAGGGTTGACAGCGGATTCAGAAGTGGGGGGATTTGTTGGGTGAATGGATGGTGCTAGCACTGAAATCATTATGACACCGTGCTTAGTATGGTGTCAGGATGATCAAATCACATTATTTCTATTACTACATTGTAAAATAAAATGAAATAGTTCAACTCATCATAACACAGAGGGAACCCTGAGCTTGCCATTTGCCACCAGATGCTGCTTGTCACTTGCCACTGTCTCCTGCCACCAAATGCCGCTTGTCACTTGCCACTGTCTGCTGCCACCAGATGTCACTTGCCACTGTCTCCTGCCACCAGATGCCGCTTGTCACTTGCCACTGTCTCCTGCCACCAGATGCCGCTTGTCACTTGCCACTGTCTCCTGCCACCAGATGCTGCTTGTCACTTGCCACTGTCTCCTGCAACCAGATGTCACTTGCCACTGTCTCCTGCCACCAGATGCCGCTTGTTACTTGCCACTGTCTCCTGTCACCAGATGCTGCTTGTCACTTGCCCCTGTCTCCTGCCACCAGATGTCACTTGCCACTGTCTCCTGCCACCAGATGCCGCTTGTCACTTGCCACTGTCTCCTGCCACCAGATGCCACTTGCCACTGTCTCCTGCCACCAGATGCCACTTGCCACTGTCTCCTGCCACCAGAGGCCGCTTGTCACTTGCCACCATTGCTTGCCACCAGATGAAGCATGTCACTTGTCACCTGCTGCCAGAGAGAGGGCAGAGAGAGAGAGGGGGGGCAGGCAGGACAGGGAGAGAGAGGGGGACAGAGAGAGAGAGAGGGGAGAGGGAGAGAGAGGGGGCAGGGAGAGAGAGGGGGATCAGGGAGAGAGAGGGGGAGAGGGAGGGGGATGGGGAAAGAGAGAGGGAGGGGGGACAGGGAGAGAGAGGGGGAGAGATAGAGGGAGAGGGGCAGGGAGAGAGAGGGGGGAGAGAGAGGGGGAGAGGGGACAGGGAGAGGGAGGGGGACAGGGAGAGAGAGAGAGGGAGGGGGACAGGGAGAGAGAGGGGACAGGGAGAGAGAGAGAGGGGGACAGGGAGAGAGAGAGGGGGGGCAGGGAGACAGAGGGGGCAGGGAGAGAGAGGGGGACAGGGAGAGAGAGGGGGGACAGGGAGAGAGAGGGAGCAGGGAGAGAGAGAGGGAGGAGGGCAGAGAGGGCGGTCAGGGTCTGGTTATTGACAGACAGTGCTCATCTCACTCACTTAGATGGTCCAGGAGGGGCTCACAGTCAATGGCTTCCCAGTGAGTGTCACAAGCTTGCCCAGGCAGGCATGCTGGATGGAGCAGTGTGCGGATCACCCCTCGGAGGATGGAACGGCAGCGGCCGTCGGAGGACTTCTGTCCCCGCCTACCACCAGCGTGACCTATCAGTCACCTATCACAGTAGCCAAAGAAAGTGCTCCAAGGCTCTGTGCTACAGGTGGTGGGCGGGCCAGCAACAGTAAGAAGCCGCCCTCAGGACTCAGGAGGAGAAGACACTCTCTGGCTGCTCTCTCTCTCTCCCTGCTGCTGCGGCCGGAGGCGGAGGTGGATGGACTCAGAGCGCTGTTGCTAGACGCGAGGTGGGGTGGCCCTAGCAGTTAGGCAATGTTTATTGCCACGGCTGTGTGTCCTTAGTTCATTCCGGGACACTGTATTGTCCCGGAATGAAGGTGCCCAGGACACGGGACACAGATATAAATTAAGGGACAATCCCGGGCAATCCGGGACACGTGGGCACCCTATTGTGGTGCATACTAGCATAATATGGAATGAAGTTCCTAAAGGTGTGAGCACATGCTGCATTAGAGATTTTGAGATGCGCTTGCAAATAAAACTGTTTCTGAAGCAACCAGGATCAGATTACAGTCCCCTGCATTACCTTTCTGTCTGACCTCACTCATTAGAAGCAAACTTCCATACAGATTGGAAAGCTGCACATCCGCTGGAGTTGTCAGTGTATAGAATTTGTTTTTGTAACTACAATAAATGTTTTCTAGAATTATTCCTGCTGCTGGAATTGCTGTGCTGTTATAGACTGTGTTTGATTTCTGCTCTGCACGGACACCTAGTAGTTGATTTACTAAAGGAAAAAAGACTGTGCACTTTTCAAAGCACAGTTGCTCCAGAGCTTAGTAAATGAGCAGAAGCTCTGCTGACTTACATCATCCAATCATGTGCAAGCAAAAATGCTGTTTTTATATTCCATGAACATGATTGGGTACTCTTTGCAAAGTGAAGTCTTACCTAATTTGCTAAGCCCTAGAGCCAGTCTATTTGCCTTTAGTAAATCAAATTTCAAAAGGAGCTGCTCTAAAACATGACAACACTCATTAATTCAATATAGTGCAAAAAATAGCATAATGACATTCAAAATTAATTATAATGTGCAAATTATGCATAAAGTGCTCTAAAAATATAAAGTGCAAAGAGTGACATAAAGTGCTTAAGAATAATCTAATTGTCATGGTTATGCAGTGATCTTCCTGTGTTTGCTTACCTCCCCTCATGTGTTCAGACTAGAGGCCAGCCACTTCCACCTGGTGGTTTTTGTAACCTCTCCTCTAAGCATGGCTCCACCCCAGGCCCTATCAGGGAGCCCTATATTAACCTGTGCACTGCAGGCCATCAGTGCTGATCAACCATTGTGTATTCCTTTGTGTTTTTGGCTTCCTGTTACCTGCCGTGTGCTCTTCTGTTGTTCCGTTACCGACTTTGGCGTGTCTTTGACTATCCCTGTTTGCCTGTGATCCTGACCTTTTGGCGTGTTCCTGACTATTCTGTTGCAGCCAAGTCCATCCTCACCACTCGAGGCTCTGATGAAAACCTGCTGGCTCTTAGACTCCGCGCCCCAGGGAATCTTACGCTCTAACCCCAGTGGGACCTGTCTCCTGTCCGCAGCAGTCACCCGTAGGGTCCACAACCTTGTGATGCACTCCTGATCCCTACGGTGTGCATCTGTCACCTCGCCTCAAGGTGACCTGACACTAATGCTGAAAGTGCAAAATTTACAAACACATAAGTGAACACAAATTATTATAATATTGTATATATATATATATAATTTTTTATGTCTATAACACATAGAATACTAATGAATAAATCCAAAAAAGTGACTATGTGTCACTATTATATATGGGTTAATCGACAATCGATCCTCTGTATGATAGTCCTCAAATAAATAAACTCAGACACCAACGTGATGATCAAACTTCCACCAAAGTTGTCTTTGAACTACCTCCACCACGAATAGACAAACTGCCGCTTACCAGAACTGAATGGTCCCCTCCCTAGGCGTTTCGTCATCAACAGGAAGTCGTCACGGGGCACAGGCAACGTTCTGACACACCGCAATAAATACAAAAATAACAGCCACGCCTCGGTCTGAGTCCCGGGCCGTGGATGCCTAAGAAGCCATCTTAACTAAGGGAAAAGACTACTCACCATAATACAGATATAGGAAAAGGAATAGACGGCTAATGTCCATCCTTATATACCACATATATAGCAATAATGATGGAACATCCTCAAACATATATAATGATAATACTGGGATGCCTCTAAACCTTACAAAATCTCAGGAAAAATATAAAAATAATGAACATAAATTAAAATTATATAAAAATCATTTGAATGACCAAAAGTCAGGATATGCCTAAATGCACCATATGTATATTTAGATTATTTTATTTTTTTTATATTTTTTTTTTATATTTTTTATTATTTATTCACTATCTCTTCAATTAAATCAAAAAAAGTAATTAAAAAACATTTTTTTTTAAATTAAATTAATAAAATCAAATTAATACTAATCATAAGGCTATCCATATTACCAAAAAGACACCCCTGCCACACAGGACTCAGATCAAGTTTACAAAGAATTATATGATATACTATTACTGTAATTCTAATTCGCTTCAAGAATTGTCAATAAAAGCGTTCACATCCACTTCTATAAAAGGTGTATAAGATTTAACCCTATGCACCCAAGACATGGAGATGCTCCTTACCAGACTACTACCACTCCAATGGGACTTAAATTTATCAATACCTAAAAAGATGGTATTAGTGGGGTCCCTGTTATGTACTGTGAGATAATGTTTCGAAACAGAGTGTTTAGTAAACCCTCTGAGTATATTATTAATATGCTCATTAAGGCAAACCTGTAGTGGACGCTTAGTCCGGCCCACATACTGTAGGCCGCAAGGACATTGGAGCATATAAACTACCCCTGTAGAAGATAATAAAAGGTTCAATAGAAAACCTTTGTGATGTGCACGTGGACATAAAGGAATGAGTTCTTCTTGTCCTACAACCATTAAGGGCACAAACTTGGCATCTCCTACATTGGTAGTCAATGTAGGGAAATCATCGGCTGTATTCGGGACCACTCTTGGTGTCTGAGCACGGGGACGCTCTGCCGGTTAATTCATGGAGGATAACGGTGGAACGTGTGTCCGCGGACTAATCGCTTATCCCGCAGAGGGTCATTTCTGCTCATGCTTTTGACTCCGTTTGTTAGGGAGTCTATCTGTTCCGGTAAGGACCCATACTTACTTGTGATATCTACAAGCCCTAACGGTTTAAGACACAGGTGTATCATCATGATGTAAGATAAAGAAGAGGACTGAATACCTAATTTGGATTCTTTTAAGGCCAATATATGTATTTTTGTGTCATCCTGATTTCTTTTTGAACATCTAAATACACGGAACTTTTACTTTGTTTCACTTTCAGCACTTAATATGCTACATGGACTCTTTATTTGATACATGTGTATTCATTTAGTGTTATAATTAATCTAATTGGGATTGCTTATAGCACTCATATATTTAGCGCAGCAATATTTATATTTTTTATTTTTTATATGTTTTACATTGGTAGGATCCAGTGAGATCAGAGAAAAAATTAGATACCGCTACAGGGGGATTTAAAACATTTTTGGGCCAACTTATCTTTAAGGGATGGTGCACCCCTAAAAACCAATTAAGGCTTCTCAGGTAACAGATTTTAGAACCCTGTCACTCTTCAAAATGTGCCAATGTTTATTAATTATGTGTTTCACCTTAGAATGTTGGCACGAGAAACCTGTGATAAAGGGATTACGCATGGTCTCCCGTTTTTGATCGTTAGATTTCTTTCTCAGTAGGCCATCCCTATCAACTTTTAACCAAGTCCAAAGTACTATCAAGAAAGTCCTGAGAATATCCCTTATCTAAAAATCTTTGTGCGAGGACCTGAGATTGAGCAAGGAACGTGTCTTGTTCCATGCAATTACATTTCATTCTCAAGTATTGACTCTTGGGCACAGATCGTAACCAAGAGACATGATGGCAGCTGTCATTAGAGATAAATGCATTTCGATCTGTAGGTTTAAAATATGTGGAGGTAACAAAACTATCCCCACATTTTGAAATGGTAAGATCTAAAAAGTATATTGACTGAACTTTCTTCATAGTCTAAATGTATCCCCCTATCATTTGCATTAAGAGAATGCATGAAATCCATCAACTCCCTCTCATCTCCATCCCATAGGCGGAGGATGTTGTCTATGTACCGAACCCACAAAACAACCTCTGGTCTAGGTCAGCAATAGACGACATCCTCCTCCCACTTCGCCATAAAGAGGTTTGCTAAGCTGGGGGCATACTTAGCCTGCATAGCAACACCTCTATCCTGCCGGTAAAATTGGCCATTAAACCAAAAGAAATTATGAGTGGCCGCTCTATATTTACATTTAGTGGTTGACTGTGAAAGGATCACAGCCAATCACGTGGTAAACAGCCGACGGCCAATGGCTGTTTACCAGCGTCTGTGACAAGCAGTGTTCCCAGGAACACACTGTCACCGACGTGCATGCGCAGCGTGCTCACGACCACGCACATGCAACCTGCAAAGTGGGCCACGTTGGCGAACGGTGTCTCCATGACACACCGGCACCGATCACACACATGCGCTGTTTAAATGGACGGACATCATATGACGCCCGCCTAGAACAAGAGATAAGCGGTTAAAGCTTGTAGGAGTTTTCATTTTCCCATGATCCTCTGTCTGGACAGTGCTGATTAGCCCAACTAAAACTCTCTAGTGATACACACCAAACTGAGCATGTGCAGCTTGACTGCTAATGCTCTGTTCTATCAGGAGATGGGTCGGGGTCAAAGAAGGGGAGGATCATAAAAGACACAGCCTTTATACATAATGCAGAGGATCAACCCCTTAGGTTCCACAGTGAGTATAACAAGCATGATTAACTGCATATGCAGACTAATTTTACTGTTGTGGGTTTAGTAACGCGTTAAGGGATTTGTTTTCTGGGCTGGGCAAGGGAATAAGAGCACTTCTATAGGAGGAGATTGGTTCTTCAGGCATTGAAATGTATTAAAAAACACATGTATTGCATATTTACAGGCACTTCTGTTGAAGTCTAAAGGGCAGCAAATGACTGATTATGCTAAAAAAAAATGTACACATGGTTTTCTGAGCATAGGGCATAGAGTAGAGGGCAACCCGGCATATAAGTGTAAACATTGTAAATAAGATAGAATAGGATTCTACATGTTGAGTGTAGTCAGGCATAGGGAAACAAGCAATAAATCGCTCAAGTGTGAATGGGGGTTTAGCCATTTTTCTGAAACAAAAAGGAGATACATTTATGGATGTTTCCCTATTCAAGAACAAAGAAAGCTATGGAAGTTGAAGGTTTTTTTAGTATGTCTGAAAACAGTCAAATATAGCTATTGTTCTGAGGATTCTTTCCTTTTAAGATTAGTAAAATAGCAGAGACAGAAAATACAATATCAATGTTATGCTAATTACAGTATAACCAATAAAGTAAACATATTCTATTCAGAAAGGAAACAGTTAGAAATGTTAGCATAAAAGAAAAAACAAGAAAATATTACAGCTATATTTAGTAGCTAAAAATACAATAAAATCATTATTAGCAGACACAAATACAACATAACTCACAGAATTCCTGCTAAATCTAAAATTTAAAACTGATAAAAAAGATAAAACTGAGTTAATAAATAGAAATGAAGATGAGATGAAAAAAATATACAGGCTGGGTTCCTCGATCAGAGAGACAGAGGGAGAGAAACAAAGTGATCAAGACACAGATTTGTTAACTTGGCACCACTGTCGTCCCTTTAAAACAGGACAAAGAAAAAAACATACTGTGAATATGGGACTTTGTAGGTGCTTATTACAATGAAATTAATGTATCATAACAAAATAAGATAAAATATAATATGTTATTACAAAACAAGGGAAACAACAGAAAAAAACAATCACATAGAAATAAACAGGGGTTGTTTTCTGTATGAAATTTCTCCACATATATGTTTATGGTTCACCTTTATCATCAAGACCTTTATTATCATGAAACAGTTCCCTTTGGTACTCTAGTTTAAGGCTGGCCAACATGGGACCATCAGCTTTTAGTTGATTACGTCACCCAAATTTACCATCATCCTTGGCATTCCTTGGTTTTTAGCCACAATCCCTCTATTAACTGGGAAGCACAGACTATAAATTTTATGCCTTCCCATTGCGAGAAACATTGTCTCCACCGACCAAGGAAGTACACGTTTCTATGGTAGCTAACCAGTCATATGACTCTCCTCCTCAATACCTTGAGTGCCAGAATGTGATAAAAAGATTGCCGATCAATTACCTCCTCATCACCGATATGAAAGCCCCATTGAACTGCTCCCAGGGGCAGAAATGCATTGGGTCTCCTTTTCAATCTGTCAGAACCTGAACTAAAAGAGAAGTTTTTTTTTTTCCTATTCATACTTACCTAGGTGGATGCAGCATCAGACTGATGCTGCAGCTGTCCCCCGGCGTCTTTGCTCTGAGAACTGAGCCATGATCACCGCCGATGGCTCGGTTCTCACTCCTCCCCAAGAGGAGAGCTGCTGACTGTCAGTCAGCAGCTCTCCTCCCTACTCCTCCATGCTCATTGAAGCGCTGAGCCGTGAAGGGGATCCGCTGAGACTGCCATCAGTAAAGGCAGCTGGCGAATCCAGACTTCAGAAGTCGGGATGACGTGCTGACTGGACTGATCACAATTGACTTCAGACCACTCTCCACTGAAAACGGGTCACAGGAGTGCAAACGAATTGCACTCCTGTGACCCATAGAAGAAGCCCAGCCTAAAAAGCTCAGGCTGGACTTCTTTTAAATCTGCTAAGGGAGTGGCTCGATGAGAATTTAGGGAAGGGTTTTATTAGACACTCAACATCTCCTGCAAGGGCAGCCCTGTTCTTTACTAAAAAAAAACTACTCCACCTTGTGTCTGTGCCACAATTACAGGAATTTAAATAAAATCACTATTAAAAACTGTAACCCACTACCCTTAATCTCTGAAATGTTGGAAAGACTCAGTTCTGCCAAAATCTTTACAAAACTAGATTTACGGGAGAAATTAAATAACTGTCAAGAGGTTAAAATGGCCTAAGGCCCCTTTCACACAGGCTTTCCAATCAGGTCCGCCTGTCAGTTTTTCAGGCAGACCTGATCGGACACTCCATTCACTCCTATAGAGTGGCAAATGTCAGCGGTGACATGTCCACTGCTATCCGATCCACTGCCTATGAAATCCAGGCGGATGGAGACCCTATTTTCCATCCGTCTAGAGGATCGGATGGGATCGGATGAATACAGACATACGGTCCATTTTCATCCAAACTCCCCATAGAGGAGAGCTGGGCTCTGACAGGTCCTGTCATCTGCCTGCTCAGCGGGGATCAGCAAAGCGATTCCCCCATTGAGCAAAGCGAAGTCCATCAAGCGGATCGTCCGTGTGAAGTCCATAAGGTTGTGAAGTGGTTAATTTTACATTTAGGTAAATATAAAGTCAAAACCGTTTTTCCTCAGTTTTGAATACAGTAGATAAGGAATAAACTCATCACATTTTGCCACCTGTGCCCTATTGGGAAGGTTTTCTTCACTTTCTGTTAATATAATGCAACAAGAAGTGAGAGGAAATCTCTACAAATCTCTACAAAATTAGGTAAATCACCTCTCAGGCAGTTGTCACCCTGTGAGTCTCTCTCCCCTGCAGGGAACACAGACAACAATAAAAGAATGTCAGGCGTGCTAACCTTAGATAGATGGACAGTCCAAGAAATAATGCTAAACATTTTATCTTGCATGTAATGTTATAAAAATCCTGCTATAGCATAGAAAAGGAAATAAAAAAAAAAGGAAAAAAAAATAGAAGGAAGGAAACATAAATAAAAAGAAAATGACAAATAAACGCATCCCGTGTTCCAATTTACTCCCCTCAACTTTAAATTTATACTCCAATATGTGTGTTTTTCCCTCTCCAGTCCTTGTCGCAAATTGTGTGTTGGGTCGTATTAACATAAGTGGTGCATACCCATTATCTCCTACCCTACCCACCCTGCCACCCCAACCCTTGTCCCCTAGACCCCCAATCCCCCTCCCTCCCATATCTCGCCGGCCCTGCCCACTTGGGCTTCCCTTTGGGGGTACGCCTGTGACCTTACCATGCCATCTCCAATAATACGCCAACCAGGGTAACACTCTTAGGATAATTAGTGCAAGGTGAAAACAATATAGAGCCCCTACCTGGTCTTTATCACTCATACCTAAAAAACATCTAAACATTCAAAATGAAGTGCATTTACACCCTCCACTCCTTAGTGTTCCCATAAACCATTGTACTTATTATGATATTGCAATAGAGGGAAAAAAAACAGAAGAAGGGGGAACGAGGGGAGGGGGAAGAAAAAAAAAACAAGAAAGCAAACGGGAGATAGCACTACCCTCACCCATCCCCTCTCCCCTACTACACATAATCAAGTCAAATCAGTAACTGTTTCATAGTTATTGCAAACTCCCAAAGTTCTCGCAAGAAAAAAAAAAGAACAATAAGTCCTTCTTATTTTCCTCCAGACACTGGGCTGCATCAGCCGGGGAGTTGAAACACACAGTCTCGCCTAATGCTGTCACCCTTAAGCTGGCCGGGTACAACAATGCATATACAATCTTGTATTTCATCAAACTGCGTTTTATCGGAGTAAGTTCAGCTCTACGCTTTTGGAGCACTGGTGAAAAGTCAGGATAGATAGAGTTAAACCTTGGTTCCCCTGAACCTAATGTCCCCCATTTCTCTGGCCTTCTGTAGGAGGGTCAATTTATCGTTGTAATTAAGAATTTTCAGAAGTAGCGGTCTAGGGTGGCGGGTTTTTAACGGAACACGGTGGGCTCTTTCGATCGCAAATAATGATGTGAACGAAGAAGTCCCAAAAATTTCCCCAAACCACCCCTCCAAGAGGGCTGTTGGATTTGGACCCTCGCTATGCTCAGAGAGGGCAATCACTCTAAGATTGTTTCTGCCACTCCTATTCTCCATCTCATCAAGTTTAACGACTTGGATTTGCATTGTTTCTATGAGTCCCTTAATTTCTCGCATCAGTGGGCCCAAATCATCCTTGACAGCACTTATTCAATCTTCAAAAACTGAAGTTCTTTGAACAGTTTTACAGAGTTCTTGTTTAATAGAGATTATTTCCTCCTTAATGTACCTTAACTGGGTGTCAAGACTAGAAATTGAAATTTTACAGTCATTAATCGCATTAAATACCTCTCTCAACGTAGGCTCTTCCGTCGACTCTTCAAAGCCCGGTGCAGGGGCCAGCTCAGCTGTCACGGCTGGAGTTGAAGATACAGTTCTAGATTTGCCTCCCCCTGAGCCCTTAATACTCACTGTTTTGGCAGTTGAGGGGGTAGGAAGATTTAAAGAGACTCGACCTTGTTTTTCAGGCAATCAAACGTCTCCTCAATCTGGGGGGCACGTTGTGCTGAGTTGCAGTATTACGGCCATGCAAGGGAGAGGAGCAGAGGAGAAGCACCTTACACGCTCTCACACACACACACTCGCCCATACTGACTTCCGCACTATGTGTTAATTATATTTTAATGTACACTTGTGTGAATATAAAACAATTGGCATATTTTAATGTAAAATCTCAGTCGAAGAGGCCCAGAATGCTTAGATATGCAACTTTAAATGTGAAAGTCACGGATAGCCTTTTGTCATTTCCTGTTGGCTTTTTATATAAGGGACAAACTAAATACCCGATACAGAGTTTCTGATTTTCATTTCTGAAGCAAGTTTAGCTTATTTTAAACAGTAACATGCGTACTTTAAATCCAGTTTTTATTTAAAAGCGGTGTTAAAATGGACCTTAAATCAAATATTGATCATAGACCCACTACACAATGCACCTGCTACAAAAATATACATAAGAGCATTAAAATAATTAACAAGAGCTCTGAAATAACTGTCAGCCATTGCCTCATTACATTGGTGGCCAGTGGAAGGAAGCTAACATTATTTGGGTGAGTGGTTATTTACCTGACTGCTAGCCATACTGACTGCCATCTACAATGGGCCAAACATTATAGAGTCACTTTTGCCTTACTGATTTATCCAGTGGAGGTGCAAAGATAGCTAGGGAACAAAAAATAGAAGAAGGACTGTGGTACTGTTTTACCATCACAGAGACAGTTGGGCAACAGTAGAAATGAGTATCTGTAACAATGTTGCCTCCTATCTCTTGAAATCATTCTTTACATCATGATAAATAAATAAAAATGTTAGCAACCAAGGTCCAATCAGCAAAAAAATAAACGTTCCTGTTGCTAGAATTAGCAGTTCACTAATAACTGTTGGTTTTTAACAGGCAACTCTCATAATTCATATGCACCAACCCTTGTTCATAACACTTGCTATTTCTCTTTTACATCATAGGTAAAGCATAAGTATTTACTTGTTGGATTATATCAAACAAAACAGACTATTTCCCTTTGATTCAGAAAATTTTGCCAAGCCTGTAACTCAGCTGTTTTACTCTTGATGAATCAACAATATGTTGTGTATTGATGACTTGAAGAGCAAGATACAAATATCTGTAGTCCCATGCCAATTTCCTCAAATTCTCTCCACCAACATACTGTATAGTACTGGTTTACAAATGGTATGCCTCCTAAAACCAAGACTGTGGTTTGCAGTTGCATGCCCTCCTGTTGTTTCTATAGGGTTTCCCCAAATTCAGTTCACAACATGCTGATAGGTCCTATGTGTATGTGTGTGTGACCAAGGTGCTGGCATACAACAGAAACATATCATATAGACAAATCTGTGTACTCCATTTTAGACTTTATTCCGAATATATATATATATATATATATATATATATATATATATATATATATATATATATATATATATATATATATATATACAATGCCTTGAAAAAGTATTCATACCCCTTGACATTTTCCACATTTTGTCATGTTACAACCACTAATGTAAATGTATTTTATTGGGATTTTATGCGATGGACCAACACAAAGTTGCACATAATTGTGAAGTGATAAATGATAAATGGTTTTCAACAGTTTTTACTTATAAATATGTGAAAAGTATGGCGTGCATTTGTATTCAGCCCCTCAGTCAATAGTTTGTAGAAGCACCTTTCACTGCAATTACAACTGCAAGTCTTTTTGGGGAAGTCTCTACCAGCTTTGAACATCTAAAGAGTGAAATTTTTGCCCATTCTTCTTTGCAGAATA
The DNA here is from genome assembly GCF_037356315.1 of Lithobates pipiens. Taxonomy (NCBI): domain Eukaryota; kingdom Metazoa; phylum Chordata; class Amphibia; order Anura; family Ranidae; genus Lithobates; species Lithobates pipiens. The sequence continues at coordinate 519,300,242 of NW_027507903.1, read as the reverse complement.
ACTCAAGCTTTGTCAGATGGGATGGAGAGCTCTCGTGAACAGCAATCAAAGTATTGCCACAGATTCTCACTTTGATTTAGGTCTGGACTTTGACTGGCCCATTTTAACACATGAATATGCTTTGATCTAAAACATTCCATTGTAGCTCTGACTGTATGTTTAGGGTCGTTATCCTGCTGGAAGGTGAACCTCCACCCCAGTCGCAAATCTTTTGCAGACTCTAACAGGTTTTCTTCTGATAGGGTAAATGGAATAACGATTTTATTTATTAAACATTTAGTTCTAAGTATCAAAACATATGTTTCTGATTAAGCAGATATACTTGGTACAAATATTTTAGAAGTCATATGATGTAACAGCTGTCTTGTTGTGTCCAAGTGCCATTTACACCTTTAGCTGTGAATACGTCTATCTCTGGCTTTTCCCAGATAACTCTGGAAGTGATGTGTATATCTCAAATGACCATCTGCATATCAAAGAATGTCACCGAAGAGTTCAAAAGAGTCCAGGTGCCAAGTTGGCAAAGGCTCCACCCCATTTAGAATGTATAAATTGTATCACTGGGTTCTCCGCCATTTCAAAGCAATTATTTTTGAGCGTATCACCATTTACTGAATTTATGTTTGTTCCCCTGCTTATGGTTAAACTATAGGCTTGAATATTAAATACATCTTTTTGAACGTGGTTTCAGCAGTCAACATTTTATTGAAATCCCTTGAGTTCTGGGGTTTTTCTATCACTTCTAGGATTGCCCTGTATTTGGCTCCATCCATCTTCCCAACTCTAACCAGCTTCCCTGTCCCTGCTGAAGAAAAGCATCCCCACAACATGATTCTGCCACCACCATGTTCCACGGTGGGGATTGTGTTCAGGGTGATGTGCAGTGTTAGTTTTCCACCACACATAGCGTTTTGCTTTTAGGCCAAAAGATTCAATTTTGGTCTCTTCTGACCAGAGCATCTTCTTCCACATGTTTGCTTTGTTCCCCACATGGCTACTCGCAAACTGCAAATGGGACTTCTTATGGATTTCTTTCAACAATGGCTTTCTTTTTACCACTCTTCCATAAAGGCCAGATTTGTGGAGGGCATGACTAATAGCTGTCCTGTGGACAGATTCTCCCACCTGAGCTGTGGATCATCTGCAGCTCTTCCAGAGTTACCTTGGGCCTCTTGGCTACTTCTCTGATTAATGCTCTCCTTGCCCGGCCTGTCAGTTTAGGTGGATGGCCATGTCTTGCTAGGGTTGCAGTTGTGCCATACTCTTTCCATTTAAAGTTGATGGGTTGAACAGTGCTCCGTGATGATGTTCAAAGCTTGGGATATTTTTTTAATAACCTAACCCTGCTTTAAACTTCTCCACAACTTTATCCCTGACCTGTCTGGTGTGTTCCTTGGCCTTCGCGATGCTGTTTGTTCTATAAGGTTCTCAAACAAACCTCTGAGGGCTTCATAGAACAGCTGTATTTATACTGAGATTAAATTACACACCAGTGGACTATTTACTGAAGATAATTGGTTCCACTAGATTTTAGTTAGGTGTATAAGAGTAAAGGGTGCTGAATACAAATGCACACCACACTTTTCAGATATTTATTTGCAAAAAAAAAAAAATGTAAACCCATTTATCATTTTCCTTCCACTTCACAAATATGTGCCACTTTGTGTTGGTCTATCACATAAAATCCCAATAAAGTAAATTTACGTTTTTGGTTGAAACATGACAAAATGTAGAAAAGTTCAAGGGATATAAATACTTTTTCAAGGCACTGTATGTGAAACAAAGGCCTTAGCTCTTCATATAAACCATGAAATGTTCTGATGCTACCCGCTGCCATGCTAATTTCTTCATCCAGCATCTGTAAAACCTGTAGCATCTTGTCAATTGTACATGATGGGGAATAAGTGTAGCGATCTGAAGCCTTCATCAGTTTTTTTTTTTGTTTTTCCATTATAAACGGACAATCAAGGGGACATTTGAAGGCCAGAAGATCAAGGAATAAATTGTGTTGGGCTGACCTAAAAATTTGTCAACTGAGATAAAATTCCCCAGATTCCCCAGGTATATTAGCAACAGCGCTGTGACATTTATGATGTATTTTTTCATTTATATTCAGTAGGATTTCACTCACGAGATGTATGATTCTTTACAATGCTATGTCCTTATGGCCTTACTTACAAGCTGTACTGCATGCCAGATGTGATCTGTACCCACAGAAAGAACCTATGTGTGCCGTGCATATTGCTCATCCCATCTAGTACTGGGACCATAGAAATTGTTGATACAGTGTCTGATAACATATTACAATTCAAGCCACATCACAATAGCAAGCCACATCACTGTTTTCTAGAAGGCAACCCAAGAAATCTCTAACAACATCGAGCTCAGTTCTTCAAGACTGATGAAATTTTATCTCTATTCCGACTTATTTTCTCAAAAAATATTCAATTCTCATACAAAAATATGTATTATTTATACAAAAAATAAATATATATATATATATATATATATATATATATATATATATATATATATATATATATATATATATATATATACAGTGGTGTGAAAAAGTGTTTGCCCCCTTCCTCATTTCCTGTTCCTTTGCATGTTTGTCACACTTAAGTGTTTTCGGAACATCAAACCAATTTAAACAATAGTCAAGGACAACACAAGTAAACACAAAATGCAATTTGTAAATGAAGGTGTTTATTATTAAAGGTGAAAAAAAAATCCAAACCATCATGGCCCTGTGTGAAAAAGTGATTGCCCCCCTTGTTAAAACATACTATAGCTGTGGTTGTCCACACCTGAGTTCAATTTCTCTAGCCACACCCAGGCCTGATTATTGCCACACCTGTTCACAATCAAGGCATCACTTAAATAGGAGCTGCTTGACACAGTAAGGTCCACCAGAAGATCCTTAAAAGCTACACATCATGCCGAGACAAAAAGAAATTCAGGAACAATTGAGAAAGAAAGTAATTGAGATCTATCAGTCTGGAAAGGGTTATAAAGCCATTTCCAAAGCTTTGGGAATCCAGCGAACCACAGTGAGAGCCATTATCCACAAATGGCGAAGACATGGAACAGTGGTGAACCTTCCCAGGAGTGGCCGGCCGCCCAAAATCTATCTAAGAGAGCTTTGGTTCTCTCAGCACTTGAGGGGAATGGCCCCAGAATGCTCTGTCTGCAGAAGACACACCTGACTAACGATACAACTTTACTACTCCATAGTTGGAAATTCCAAACTCAATATCATTCTGTTCACATATTCATATTCTAGGGGGGTGAGTATATTGATTGGAAAAGAAGTGGTGTTCTCCTGCCGAGAGAGCTGTATTGATACTCAATGGCAATATATTTTTCTACACTGTTTAATTGAGAACAAACCATATGTTCTTGCAAATATCTATATCCCCCTCTCCCCCCCCCCCCCACCCCATTAAAGCTGGAAATCCTACAGGAATTGTTAGAATTTACATTGGATACATTTGGCGTTCCAGTTATAGTGGTGGGCCACTTCAATGAAGTCCTCGACAAGTCTTTGGACAGATTTCCACAGGTAAATAGCCTGGTTGGATCGGGAGAGAGTAGATTAGCCCGTTTCTTGAACGAAATCGGACTGTGTGATATATGGCGCACATGGTACCCGCTGGAAAGGCAATACTCTTGCTTTTCAAGCTCTTATCGTTCTCTCAAATTGATATGGATTTAGCCAACAATGAAGCCTTTGCCTTGATCAGGAATCTAGAATACGGCCCAAGAGTAGTCTCCGACCAGTCCCCTCTCACCCTGACAATTAAGGCCGGGAGTAGGGCTCACTCAAGAGAAAGGAAAATTAACCCTTCTTGGCTGGAAGTGATCCCCAAGTCTGGTGAAGTGGTGTCCAGATTAAATTAATTTATAAGTATTAATACAGATATGGCGTCAGTTGGACTGGTCTGGGACTCCTTGAAGGCCTACCTTAGAGGTCTCCTTATTCAACAGGTGGCAAGGGTTAAGGGCAAGTCTAGGGAACGGGAAAGAGAAGTTAAAAATGAGGCGATTTCCGCAGAGAGGCGATTTGTTGATGATCCAACCCTAGATAGACAGAGGGAATGGCTAAGAAAAAAAAAATCTACAAAATGACTATCACGAGAAAGATAGATAATAGGCACATATTCCAGAGACAGTGCCAATTTGGAGAAGGAGAGAAAGTTGGTCGTAGGCTATCTCTACTGATTAGATCTAATACTCCCCCCTCAACGGTCTTAGTGGTCAGGACTAGTGATGGACGAACTTCCGACGGGACGTTTCGCGAACGCGGACCGCGAACGCGGCCGATAGTTTGCGAACCGGAATGTTCGCGGCGGGCCCCATTGACTTCAATGGGAGGCGAACTTCGCAAACCTACAGGTCAAATTTGCAGCCACAAAATAATTAATAGCTGTGCAAACATAGTCCCACCACATGGCCAATGACATAACACATGTATGAGGTGAATCTGGGATCGACAACTACAAGCATTCTTTTTTTATATGGGAAATTGTTGTGACAATTCAGGACTGTGGAGCGCATGAAGGCAATGGAGGAGAGGGAAGGTCAGGGACCAGGGTAGGCAAAGAAGAGGGTGCAGGAGGTGATCACCAGCAGCTTGACATACAGCAATGACACCTGCACCGTGATAGAGTCATCTGACAGCAGCACCGTGATAGAGAGCACTGACATCAGCAGCGTGACATACAGCAATGACACCTGCACCGTGATAGAGTGATCTGACAACAGCACCGTGATAGAGAGCACTGACATCAGCAGCGTGACATAAAGCACTCACACCAGCACTGTGATATACAGCACTGACAGCAGCACCGTGATAGAGAGCACTGACATCAGCAGCGTGACATAAAGCACTCACACCAGCACCGTGATATACAGCACTGACAGCAGCACTGTGATAGAGAGCACTGACATCAGCAGCGTGACATAAAGCACTCACACCAGCCCCGTGATATACAGCACTGACAGCAGCACCGTTATAGAGAGCACTGACATCAGCAGCGTGACATAAAGCACTCACACCAGCACCATGATATACAGCACTGACAGCAGCACCGTGACAGAGAGCACTGACATCAGCACCGTGATATACAGCACTGACACCTGCACCGTAAGCAGCCCCAGGAGGAAGTCAGCCTAGCACAGGGATGGTGGGAGCCCCTCATAATGAGCATAGCACAGGGATGGTGGGAGCCCCTCATAATAAGCAGCCCCAGGAGGATGTCAGCATAGCACAGGGATGATGGGAGCCCCTCATAATAAGCAGCCCCAGGAGTAAGTCAGCACAGCACAGGGATGGTGGGAGCCCCTCATAATGAGCATAGCACAGGGATGGTGGGAGCACCTCAAAATATGCACAGCAGAGGTACAGCCCCAGGAGGAAGTCAGCACAGCACAGGGATGGTGGGAGCCCCTCATTAACACTGTTGTGAGCTAGGCGAGTACGCTTATCGGTCACGATCCCCCGTGCTGCGCTGAACGTCCTTTCGGACAGGACACTGGATGAGGGCCAAGCCAACAGTTCGATTGCAAATTGGGCAAGCTCTGGCCAGAGGTCAAGCCTGCCCACCCAGTAGTCCAGGGGTTCATCACTCCTCAGAGCGTCCACATCGGCCGTTAACCCGAGGTAGTCGGACACCTGACGGTCTAGGCGTTCCCTGATGCTGGATCCGGATGACACCTGTCGATGGGTCCGCTGAAAGAATTACCTCATATCCGAAGTCACCAACACATCTTCAAACCGGCCTCTTCTTGCAGGCGCTGTTGGATTGGTACCCGCAACTCCTTCTCTGGGAGTGGGAATTGCTCCTCTGCCAGCGCACACAAAAGCAGAATGCAGCATTTCTCGAAAGCAAGGCCTGGAAGTGCTGCATTCTGACAGCCCTCTGTGACGGCGGTAACATTTCCGCCATTTTGTGTTTGTACCGGGGGTCTAAGTACGTTGCCACCCAGTACTGGTCCTTGACCCTTATGCTTTTTATACGGGGGTCCCTATTAAAACACTGGAGCATGAAGGCCCCCATTTGCACTAAAGTGGAACTGGTGTGGTGGCCTGGCTCCTGCTCATCATCCAGGATAATGCCGTCCTCTTCATTCTCCTCTCCCCATCCACGCACAACAAGGATCCCAGAAAGGTTTAAAGCATGCTCTTCTTGCTCCTCCTCATCCGCCCCGGCACCATCCTCCTCTGACTCCTCTTCAGACTCCTGTTGTTGACTTGTCTCAGATAGAGTAGCCCCCCCTGGGAATTCATCCAGCATTGCGACTTCCTCATCTTCCCGCTCCTGCTCCTCCACAGCTTGATCAATGACATGACGCAATGCACGCTCCATAAAGAAGGCATAAGGTACCATGTCACTGATGGCGCCATGGCTGCGACTGACCAGTTTGGTGATCTCCTCAAATGGGCGCAGAAGTCTGCATGCGTCGCGCATGAGCAGCCACTGCCGCGGTGAAAAAAAACCCAGCTCCCCAGAACCAGTTCTGCCGCAGAGTTCATACAGGTAGACGTTAACTGCACGTTTCTGCTGGAGCAGCCTATCAAGCATATAGAAGGTTGAGTTCCATCGCGTCGGGCAATCGCAAATAAGACGTCTGACCGGCAGATTGTGTCGCAGCTGAATGTCAGCAAAGCGAGCCATGGCCGTGTAAGATCTTCTGAAATGGGCCGAGATTTTCCTTGCCTGATGTCCAGATGTCCTGGACCCCAGGGTATTTGACAAGGAATTGCTGCACGACCAAATTTAAGACGTGTGCTATGCATGGCACGTGCGTGATTTTGCCCTGTTTCAATGCGCTAAGCAGATTGGCACACACCACTTTACCAACTGTCAAATTGAGCGGTGTTAGCCACTGATCTGCCTGTGAACGCAAAGCTGAAAGGAGTGCCGGGCCAGTGTGGCTCTTGGCTTCCAGGCACAACAGACGCAGCACGGCATGGCAACGTCTCACCTGGCAAGTCGAATGGGTTCTGGGGAGCTTGGGCGGCGCAGCGGAAGAGACGCTAGCACTAGAAAAGGAGGAGTCAGCTGAGGAGGAGAGGGAGGAGGATGGAGTAGGAGAAGGAGGAGAAAAAGAGTCAGCCCTGCATGCAATCCGTGGCGGTAAAACCAAATCTACACGGGTGCCACGGGTTACATGCTTGACGGCCGTCAGAAGGTTCACCCAGTGGGCAGTAAAAGTGATATACCTTCCCTGCCCGTGTTTGCTAGACCACGTGTCTGTGGTCAGATGTATCTTTGCACCGACACTGTGTGCCAGAGATACATTCACTTGCCGCTGAACATGGCCATATAGCTCTGGGATGCCCTTCTCTGAGAAATACTTCCTTCCTGGGACCTTCCATTGTGGTGTTCCAATGGCCACAAATTTGCGAAAGGCCTCCGAGTCCACCAGTTTATATGGCAGTAGTTGGCGGGCTATGAGTTCTGACAAGCCAGCCGTCAACCGTTGGGCAAGAGGGTTATCCGGCGTCATCATTTTTTTACGCTCGAACATTAGGCCCACGGAAGCCTGCCTTTTTGCAGAAAAACGTGAGCTTGGCGTGATGGAAGGTGGAGTGGAGGACAATTGTGAGGAGAGAGGAGAAGGAGAAGTAGAAGACGAGGCTGGACGGTGAGAGCCTGCAGTGTGGCTTTGTGTGTTCCGTTGCTCCCACTCGGCTCGGTGATGGCTGCGCATGTGCCTTCTTAAGGCGGTAGTCCCTAGGTGAGTGTTGGGCTTATCGCCACTAATGCGTTGACTGCAAAGATTACAGATGGCAACGCTATTGTCAGCAGCGGACACGTTAAAAAAAGCCCACACTGCGGAGCCATGTGCCGGTGTCCTGGGAGCGCCAGATGTGACCGTACATGGTCGATGACTCGCTCCTGATACATTTGCAGTCTGCTTTGTCCCTCCTGTGCAATGTAAGTTATTCCTTCTTCTCCTCCCTATCTGCTGGTCCATATCTCCCTCTGAACTCCCCTTCCTCTTCCTCTCTTGTGGGCACCCACGTGACATCACTAGACACGTCATGATCATCGTCACCTTCACCACCGCTATAAGTAGAGATCTCGGAGTAGGCAGCAACACCGGGGACCAACCTCCTCCTTGGGCTGATCTGGGTACTGTCGTCAGACTGCTGAGTAGAGGTTGTTGCTGCCTCTTCTTCCTGATCCAATACCAAGAGTGGCTGCGCATCAGAAATGTCTTGATATGGATCGGAAAATAATTCCTGTGACTCAAGCGGAAGGTATGTGGTGGTGGTGGTGGTGGTGGTGGTGTTGTTGGTGGTAGTGTCTTTGGGGGTGCACATAGCAGAGAGTGAAGCAGAGGGTGCAGATCGAGAGGATGAGGAAGCTGCAGAAGAGTAAGGCTGAGCGAGCCACTCAACCAAGTCTGGTGCATCCTTTAAAGTAATTGAATGCACCTTCTGCAGCTTCCCACTTTGGCTCAAGCCTGTTGCTCCTGCCCTACCCCGACCACCTCTGCGGAAGGGCCTGCCTCTTCCTCTGCCTGTCATTTTTTAAATGACCCTGTGACAAAACTCTCAGTCCCTATACCGATGAAGGACTGCTGCAGTATAGGGCAGCGGTCAGCAGTAGTGCACCTCAACCCTATGTATTGTGGACCGATACCAGTCCTTATAGAATGGCAGACTGTACCTCACTCAACCCTATGTACTGTAGTACCCTATACCTTACCAGTCCTTATAAGGACCTTTGTGGACCAAGTAGGTTGTGTGTGAGTGATTAGCAGACTGTACGTCAGTCCCTATACCGATGAAGGACTTCTGCAGTATAGGGCAGCGGTCAGCAGTAGTTCACCTCAACCCTATGTATTGTGGACCTATACCAGTCCTTATAGAATGGCAGACTGTACCTCACTCAACCCTATGTACTGTAGCACCCTAGACAGACCAAGTTACCAGTCCTTATAAGGACTTTTGTGGACCAAGTAGGTTGTGTGTGAGTGATTAGCAGACTGTACGTCAGTCCCTATACCGATGAAGGACTGCTGCAGTATAGGGCAGCGGTCAGCAGTAGTGCACCTCAACCCTATGTACTGTGGACCTATACCAGTCCTTATAGAATGGCAGACTGTACCTCACTCAACCCTATGTACTGTAGCACCCTAGACAGACCAAGTTACCAGTCCTTATAAGGAGCTTTGTGGAACAAGTGGGTTGTGAATGATTAGCAGACTGCAGCAGAAGGGCAGCAGTCAAGTATAATATTCTTTCTATATTTGGAAGAAAGAATATTATACGTGTACAAGCCTATTACCATACCACTGATACCAGTCCTGAAAAGAACCTTTGTGGAACTAATAGTAACAGCTACTGATTAAACTGACCCTCACTGCCTCACACACTGCTTCCTGCCTGTCCCTATATAAACTGACAAAACAGAGGCTACTGGAACAATAATTGAAATAGAACTTTTGTGGACCTGATAGAAACAGCTAATGACTAAACTGGCTGTCCCTGCAGCACACACCGTCCTGTCCCTTTCTCTAAACTGACAAAAGACACTCAGGCTGCTGCAACAATCACTAGCATAGCACTGCCTATCCTGAACTACACCTAACACCTATACCAGTCCTGAAAAGAACTTTTGTGTACCAAATAGCTAGCGATTTGGGTCACTGTAATCTCTCCCTGCTCCACACAGCAAACTCTCCCTATAGTGACAGAAGAAAGAATGTAAAATGGCCGCCGGATCGGGTGTATTTATAAGTTAGGGGGAATGTCCAAGTGTCCATGTGCTGTAATGTCTCAATTGGCTGTCCTGTACCCCATGATGGATGTGTCATCATAGGTCAAAGTTCTTTTACACAGTAAACACGCAAGTCCGCTGGGCGAACTGCGCCAATAGTCCGCCGAACGGGCGGACCGTGAACAGCCGAAATTCACCACGAAACGACCGCCGGGCGAACCGTTCGGCCATCACTAGTCAGGACTGCTTCTGGAGTAATTTCCTCCAATCCAACTGTCATCATGTACACATTTAGAGAATATTATAGCTCCCTCTATAGGTCCCATAAGGATACGGGGAGGGAAGAAATGGATGATTTTCTTCGGAAGATAAAAATCCCATCCCTCTCAGAAAGGGATAAAATGGTTATGGATGCACCAGTAACCCTAGGGGAAGTGCGGCAAGCAGTAGCTGGGATGCCAAACCAAAAGTCCCCAGGGCCTGATGGGTTGCCAGTAGAAATACATAAACGGTATGGGAAAGTTTTGCTGCCCGAGTTGCTAAAGACGCTGGGATGGGCACTAACCAATGGGAGACTGCCCACCTCGATGTCAGAGGCTAACATAGTTGATATACTCAAAGAGGGGAAAGATCCACTGGAAGCCTCTTCTTATCACTCAATATGATGAAAGAAAACAACACAAAATACTAGCGCTTTAAAAGATACTGGTGTGTCCTTTTCAGTTCAGTCTGTATTGTTCATTAAAATAGATTCAAAACAGTTTTTATAAAAGCAAGATGTTTTTAAAAAAATTATCTGAGAAAACAGTACTTGGAATTTGCTGAAGATCCAGAAAGGTTGCTTGCTGTCCTTAGAGGATAAGGGATGTATGTGCACAATCACCTGCGGCAGCTGCTTCTTTAGAGTGAAGTCATCTCATGAATAGGATACCAATAAAGGAATATATAGAAGAGCGCCAAATCAGTAAAAAGTGCATTTATTTTATACAATTAATAAAAGTCTCACTTACATCCATAATTATTATTGTCCTCCGTTTGATAGTCAAATCACTGTTCCCTTTCGCTGGTGCTGTTACTGGATGAATCCTCCTCCACAGCGCACTAGGGGAAGCTCTGCTGTGTTCTGTCTCTCTGTGCACCACAGAACACAGCAGAGCTTCCCCTAGTGCGCTGTGGAGGAGGATTCATCCAGTAAAAGCACCAGCGAAAGGGAACAGTGATTTGACTATCAAACGGAGGACAATAATAATTATGGATGTAAGTGAGACTTTTATTAATTGTATAAAATGATATGGTTGCCCCAGATATTTTACTTTCTCCACAATTCTCCAGTTTGGATAAGCCAAAAGTGGTTCAGAAGAATAGAGTCCCTGTTTAGGCATCTAATTTGGAAAAAGGCCCAACCCAGAATCAGTTTGCAAACAATGCAGCTGTCGCTTGAGGAAGGGGGTATGGTGGTTCCTCATCCGAGGTCTTACTTTTTGGCATCCCAGCTACAGTATCTGGCGGGTTGCAGAGCCCCTGGAGGGGGTAACTCCAGCGTTAAGATGATGTTGATGGGGGCCCCACACAGTACTTTGATAGTGGTCTTAGAGGCAGATTCATTCATCCACAGATGCCCTACGATACAATTAATCAGCAAAATATGCCAATCATCTAAGATTTTATTAGGATATAGAGGAATATCAAACTATGCTCCTCTCTGGAACAATAGTCATTTTACTGAACTAAGAGATATTGAGAGGTCTATGGAATGGGTGAGACAGGGTATTAATTACTTATGTCAACTATATGTGGGTACCACTATGAAAACTTTTCTAGACCTGAAACAGGAATTTAAGCTATCAAATAGTTTATTTTATAAATACCTCCAAATCAGGCACGCTATTCAGTCGCAGTTTAGGGGGCAGATCGTTGAATGGACCCAGATCCCCATATTGGCACAAATAATGACTCTGGAATCATCTAAAGGAGTAGAGCAAAATGGGAGATTGATGTTGTACCAATGACTACAGTGGAATGGGATCGGATACTCAGAAGAGGAATTCTTGTCTTGATCTCTCCCTCACAGAAGGTATCTCACCTGTTTCTAATCCATAGGGTATATTATACTGCCACAAAAATGTTTAAACTCGGGTGGTGCCAGGATGACCAGTGCCCTAGAGGTAGGGCTTCTGGTGATTTTGTCCACATGCTATGAAATGCCCGAAGCTATTCAGATACTGGATAGAGATTGTAGATAGGATAAATAAAATATTCAAGATTTCAATGGAGCCAACGGCCAAAACCTGCCTACTGGGGAAGGTGGAGGGGGTAATGTCTCGAAGGACATCATTGAAGCAGTGCTAAGATGCTTATTCCAAGTGAGGAAATTAATTGCTCAACATTGGCAAGCAAATAACCCCCCGCTTGTAGAGAACTGGGCTGCGACTGTCAACTCAGTAGTAGGAAATGAGAGAGCGTTCCTCACCTGGCAAGGCAACTACAGAAAGTTTAAGAGAATGTGGAGCCTATGGCTCAATAAGATGGGTTTTCCTTTACAAGATGAGTGAGGCCCCTTACATCCTCCCTCGCCTTCCTCCTGACTTTTCTTCCCATTTCTAGGCCTTCTCCTCCCTCTGTTTCTTCTTTTTTGCTTTTCCGCTTTTTTTTTACATATATAGTTAATATAGGTTGGTATTGCTTGGTGATAAAGGGTTGGAAATTGAGTGGTGTGGGGGTGGGAGGGGGCTGGGGGGAATGGGTATGGGTGGAGAGGGTGGGTGTGGGTAATAAAATGTAAAATTTGGAATGTTATACCATAACACTGGGTATCATAGCTTGAGCTGTTATAATTTTCTCTCTCTTTTTAAATTGATTTTACACTTTTGTAATAATATACAGGGCTCAAGTCCTGCAGGAACGCATGGGAACGGAATTCCTGTACTTTTTCCACAACAGGAAAACAGTTAGCAGCTGCGTCCTGCAAGACTTTGAAGTATGCGAGCTGCGTGGCAGGTGCTACACCAGCAGCCGCCGACACAGCTCACAATAGTAAGTGCCACACACCAGGGGTGGACTGACCATTCAGGCGTTGTCAGTAGGGGGCCCCATGACAGCTTTCTCTTAGATCTACCTGTCAATCACAGCTAGCTGATGGGTAGATCAGGTCCCTGCTGCTAAGAGATTGTATTTAGTCAGACCTCTCATGATGCGCTCCTCCCCGCCGGCCCCTTCTGATTTTCTGTCTCCTCATCCCCCCCCAGTCTCCTGCATACTTGCTCTGTGTGTCCCGCTGAATCCCCCCTCCTCTATCTTCAGTGCCATATGATGAGAGAACCCAGAGGAGGAGCACAGCTATTCTGCTCACAGGACATGCAGGGAGAGAGGTGAGATGAGGGAGGAACATCAGTTTGGTGTGGTAAGCTGCGCACAATACCTGGCAAAGTTTAATGCCAGGAGGGAAGTTTATGTGGAAATATGTGAAGGGTTGGAATAGCAGCGAGTGTGTGTTGGAGCCCTGCAAAGTTTGCAGCCCCCCAAGCTAACATAGGTCTCCTAAGCAGGAACACATCACTATCTCCCTAAGAATTCTGTCCAGATAATGTGAAGTTAATTTATGACCTTTTCGTTTAACCCTGTGTTATCCAAACTCTGTTCAATGAAAAGTGTAAACTTACCACATAAACACTATATATAGCGCCTTGAGGCGATTCAGTTTGCATTGTGCGCCATACAAGTATTTCATTCATTCGTTCATATACAAAATAAAATTCCCCAATAAAGATCAGAACACAATGTTCACATTTGCATGGAAGCACAATTGAATGAATGCTGATTATTCAGAGAATTACCGTATTTATGTTTATTGAGGATTGTTTTTTTTTTATGTACTAACAGTTAAGCTTCATACACACAATATGAAAATTGGATGAAAAATACCACTTTTGAAGTGTTCGAGCATATGACCGTATCATTTTTTTATTTTTTTTTGGTGGGGGAAGGGATCTTGGGTGGGAGTTCCCACACTTTTTTCCCCAGGACTTGACCCCTGTAGGTGACCCAGTAACTTGAGACTGACAATAGATCCAGTAAAAATTGATTTTATTTGCGAACTTCAACCATTGAACAGTCTTTTAACTTGGGATCAGAGGGTTGGAAAGGAGTTCAGGTACTCTCAATGTCAAAGTCTATAAACGTTAAGGAACTTGCTTACTTTGACTGCATCCAGAGAATAGCCACTCGCAGCTGGATGAACACTCAGGTTGGACAGTCCCTCTCTCACAAGGCCTAGCAGCCAACAAGGTGCCTACTCAGGAACAAAATCTTTATCACCGACGTTGTTGCAGAACACATAGGAAACTAAGCTGTAGAACGCTTGTAGGATACCTGGATCTTTCAGCCTACTTGGCAATATCCACAAGACTGGATTCTTCCAGGCTCTTGTTATGAAAACCAACCCGTACGTGGTGTTCTCCTAAAGAGTCCTCCCCTGGAATGCTGGAAGTTCTATGGGTCTCTCCCGGACCCGAGACAGCACACATCCACCTCAGAATCCTGCTTTAGTTTCCATGCCTTGGGCTAGCCAGTCCCAAGGCGTTAAAGTCGGGTGGAACTGCACCCCAGGCCATAGCCTTCCTGGGGGCTGGTCAGGAGGACCAGGACCATGTAATCAGCACTTCATACTGAACCGGAACCCCGAACCACGTGACGTCCGTGTCTTAAATCCCCTCTCCCAGAGGGCACGGCGAGAGGCCACTCCCACTAACCTGACTCCCAGAGGGAATAATTCAAGCGTCTAACCAGAACTGTAGTTTGGGTAAAGTTTTACTTTGAAAAACATATAGCGTGTGCTCTTCAGGAGCTTGCCGCTACACAAACAACTGGCCCTTTCATGATAGGGACAATTTTCTGTGTTCTATGCAATGTGCCTAGATGCAACATTGATTGGTGGATATGATGAAAGGTATATGCTCCTAAAAGACATGGTTTCATTTGTGACTTGTGGCATTCAGTCACATGAAATCTCAAAGCCGAAAAGGAAGTCAGTAATAGATGACTTTTCTCTGCCAGATACTGTGATTGCAGGTCTGAGCAAAAAGCATTAAGTTTTAATGCTTGGTGAGGTATCCCCACTTATGGCCACCAGCTCAAAATATTTTACTAGCACTGGCCCAGGGGGTAAATGCTCCCATGCCCTCCAGCGCAGTCCTCCCTTATTCCACAGCATATGATTGGATATCAACCTAAAATCTAACTTGCTCTTTGTGCCAAAAGGTACTCTTTATTTACTCCTCGCATTGCAAAGTAATGTTTACAGCCAAACATAATTATGGTAAATTTCTGTTCACTAAAAAGAAAAGGTAAATATAATTAAACTGGGAGATCACAGGTGATAAATATCCAAATTAATGACAAATGCCGTAATGCAGAAACTCATAAATTTGGGAAGAAGGCTTTAACTGGCGGTGAAATCTGTCTGCTTTCATACTGTAGGTAAAAAATTCCCTCAAGATCCTTCAAATAGGTCACCATCGTAGAGACTAAGCACCTTATCAAGTTATAAATATCAGCAAGCAATAAATACTTTAGTAAAGGAACCTCCTGCATGAGAAGAATCTGGGTCATTTAACCCAGTCTATATTAGAACTTCTTCTGACACCAACCATATAAATCATCCATAGTTCCATAGGACCAAGAACTGTGAGTGTTACTTGTGAGGACAGAAAACGCACAATCCATTATTAGCTTTTTCACCTCTTCTTTCTTGCATCTCTCTATGGCACTCCCATACCCGCAGGGACATTCTGCAGATATCACACCACCCAGACAACCAAAATAATACACTATCATTGTAGTAAGTATCATGATGTAATGAATATAGAGTGCCGTTGAGACAAATTGCTTACTTGTACATCTCATTATACTTTTGTGTTTATATAAGAAGCAGGTGACCATAAAACATGTAGAACAATTATACAAGCAACTATACACGAATGATGGAACTCCCTATTGGATTGTTATCATAAATGAGCATCGAATATTGATTGTATCTTGTATAGCGTTGTTCCTCCTTTCACAACTTTATATTGCTATATTGTGAATTATTTAGCTTTAACTGTGTGTATATATATATATATATATATATATATATATATATATATATATATATATATATATATATATATATATATATATAATGATTAATAAAATTGTATATTTTACTGGTGGGACATGGCACCTAATACTACTTTATGGTTTGGTGGAGCTCCACAGTTCCACCTAGTGGAGACCCACCTTATGTTCCCTTGTAATATTATCTGGGTGAGACCACTCGGAAGATGGACATGTCAAGTGTGGCCCCTGGGTGGGGGTGACCCGGGGACTGGGATGAATATGGCAAGTATTTAGGAGATGCATCTTTGGCAGGAATCATAGCCTGGGTGTATGTGGATAGGTATTTATCATCTTTGCAGAACTTTTATATTCCTCTTGGTAAAACTGACTCAACTCAGTTTGCATGGGTATCATGGGTATCATGTGGGAACCAACTTTTTCTATCAGATTGAGGTCTGCACACTGACTTTTAGGACATTTACATAGATATTGTCTTGGGGTGCAGTTGGGTGGGGTCATAGTCTTGCTGGAAAACACATTTCCTTCCTGGGCTCAGGTTTCTGACAGACTGCATTAGGTCTTCCTCCAGAAATTGTGTATTTTGCTGCTTTCATTCTGTTTTTAGGGCTCATTTACACTTGCTTTCTTCTCTGAAAAGTGATCAACACCCCTCCCCCCTCCCCCTTTCCCCCCTCCTCTCGCCCTCTCCTTTTGCTCTCCCCACCCTTTCTCTCTATTTACCTCCTCCCCCCCCCCCCACTCCTTTTGCTCTCTCTCCCATTTCCTGTTTGCCTTCCCACTCCTCCAACTCTACCTCCGCCTCCCTCTTTCCTTAGATATAATTGCCTTATGATTCAAAGTAAGTAAGGAAACTTTCAAACAGCATTTTCTGAATGGATCCTTAGCCGCCACCCTCCACCCACTGTGATGATCTAACTCACCCTTTCCCTCTTCCTGCAGTGCGCCAACACAATGTTTACCAGCAGCTAGCCTGTTCTGTCCTTCCTGAGCCTGTGTATGTGCAGTAGAACCCCATAGACTTATAGGACTGGGGGACAGATCTAAAAGTATTTTTCTTTTTTTGATCAGTGTAAAATAGTAAATTCACTGTGATTCAATGCTCTATGACAATAAATGATAAAAATTTCCAAGAGGGTAAATACTTTTTATAGGCATTGTATGCACTTGTAGAAAGCCGTATTTGCCTACATTCTTAAGCTTTGCATCTTGGTTTGCAGTAAAACACAATGGTGGTGCTTTTGCAGCTACAGCTCACAATGCAAGTCTATGGGGTTGCTTTACTAAAGGCAAACAGACTGTTCACTTCTCACATGCAGTTGTTCTCTGCAAAGAAATTTGCCCCAGAGCTTGAAAGCAGTGCACATACAGTATATTGCTGTCACATGCTCCACTGACCTAAAACAACACTATCTATCTCGAACCTGCCACTTCAACTGTGCATGTACCCAGCAATTCAACTGCACATGCGCTCGCCAATTCTACAGAGAGTGTTCTCAGTTCTTTTATGTGCCAACACTGGATGTGTCCTACATTGGGACATTATTTCATCCATGGACACCAATGATTGGGCACTATTTCTTCCACTGACACCAATGATGAGGCATAATTTCTCCTACCAATACCACTGATGGGGTAGATTCCTTCTCCTACTGACCACAGGTGTTATGTAATTTTTAGTCCCACTGCTAATCATGCCTAAGACATGGTTTACTCTCACTTATGCTGGGGCATTTTCTACTCTCACTGGCTACAGTCCAGCCCCCCTAAAGTCTGAAGGACACTAAATTGACCTTTTGTTTAGAAAGTTTGGAAACTCCTGACTTTTGCCGTGTACACACGGTCGGACTTTCCGTCAGAAAAAGTCAGACGGAATATTTTCATCGGATATTCCGATCATGTGTGGGGCTCATCTGACTTTTTGTTCAAAAATTCTGACGGACCTTGAAATAGAACATGCTTTAAATCTTTCCGACTGAATCAATTCCTATCGGGAATGCTGTATGCTGTTCCGACGGACCAAAAACTACGCATGGGCAGCTATTGGCTACTGGCTATTGAACTTCCTTTTTCTAGTTCCGTAGTACATGTTGTATGTCACCGCGTTCTAGACGATTGGACTTTGGTATGATCCTGTGTAGGCAAGACCATTTCAGCGGAACTCTGTCGGAAAAACCATCAAAGTTTATTCTGACGGAAAAAACAGTCGTGTGTGCGCGGCATTAGAGTATGAATTGCTCCACAGTACCTGCAGCTACAGAGATCAGCGAGGGCTTTTTTTTAAAAATGTATTAAAAAATACAAATACAAAATGGGAGTAGAAACTGTAAGGCCGCGTACACACGCGGGGACTGTTCGCCCAACTTTGTCCGCTGAACAGTGTTTCGGCGGACAGTCCGCTCGTGTGTGGGCTTTCAGCGGACAGTTTCAGCAAACAGTCCGCTGAACAAGGTTTTTCGGAAATTCCGAAAAACTGTCCGCTGAAACTTTGTTTCAGCGAACAGTCCCCTCGTGTGTAGGCTTGTTCGTCAAACTAAGTTCCGCGCATGCTCAGAAAGGATTTACACGCCGAAGTTTGCATTGCAGTGTATAGGACGTCGTTTTCTAGTCCCGTCGTACGTGCCGTTCACGTCATCGCGCACGGTTTCAGCAAACTGTTCGTTCGTCGTGTGTGGCCATGTCCGTCCATGCTAATTTTGAGCGGACTGTTTGCTGAAACTGTTTGACGGACAAAGTTGGGCGAACAGTCCCCGCGTGTGTACGCGGCCTTACAGCACATAAATCTATTATTATTCTATCGTCAACAGGAAAACAAAATATCACAAATCAATCCTGTACAAAAGTGTGTTGTTTACTCCACTGGAGATATCCTTTAATGATGATCTAATGTTTCCCAAAAGTTCAAGAAAGTTTTTTTTTAAAAGAAAGAAGTAACTTCTATTTGAAATACAAATATCATCTCAAATATTGTCAAAAAAAATGTACATAGCTATATAAACAATTCCTCAAAGCTCGGTTTTTCACTCTTAACCAATTATAGATAAAAAGTAATTCCTCTTGGTACCCTAATTTAGTATACGTTGAATTTAGATATAATACGTTCTTTTAGATATAATAAGAAAAAATCATAATGCCATGGATAATTTGGTAAGAGTTACTGCGAGGAACACAAGGGTTAGCATTTATTATTCAGATAGTATCTCAAGTCTAACACATGATCAGTATGTAGGTTCTCAGTTTCACAGCTTCAATCAATTTTGCTTGTTATGAGAACTGAACTATTTTTGCATACTGTGGAGTACTATACCATTAGTGTAATGGGTACACTGCCAGATGGATCCCACAGTTGTACAGAGATTTTCCTACTCAGGGACAACAATCTAAGCACCAGGAGACTGAGAGTGATCACCACAGGGGCAGAAAATAGCTACAGCTATGTTGTTGCAATTATGAATTTTAAGAAAACTTCACTTGCTGCCACACCCAGACAGAAATTTATTTGAGTTTACACTATAGTATCCTCTATAGCAGAGGCAATAGTTCTTTAATTTCTTCTTAGAGCATTCAGAAATTCAGCTTAATAATGTAAAAATAAATACAAGAAAAACACTGCAAGAAATATCTAAAGAATATATTTTACAAAACAGAAAATAAACAGTAAAATAAAAGGTTCTTAAAAGTGAAAAATACCTAAAGTAGAACTATAGGTAAAACTTTTTTATTTTTTATTTGGATGTAGCAAGGGAAGGTTATAAACCCTGTCAAATTTTTGTTCGCCATCTATGTTCCAGATTTCCCTTTACCTCCTGTCCCAAAGCCAAACAGGAAGTGAGAGAAAATCCCTGA
This sequence comes from Lithobates pipiens, assembly GCF_037356315.1. Taxonomy (NCBI): domain Eukaryota; kingdom Metazoa; phylum Chordata; class Amphibia; order Anura; family Ranidae; genus Lithobates; species Lithobates pipiens. The sequence continues at coordinate 519,280,545 of NW_027507903.1, read as the reverse complement.
AAATTAAGGAAATCTCTTGGGGACCCCCAGGTCACCAGAACTAGTGCCCCATTGGAATATTTCCCCTCTATTACCTTTCTGGGGAAAACTTTTACTTTTACTACAACCTGGAGTTCACCAGAGCTTCACAGGCTGCCACTGGAGTCCTCTTTCACTCTTCCATGATGACGAATCCATCATCTTTACCCTCAGCTTCTTTAGCAAGGCAGTAGGGATGAGCTTTGAGTTCAAGTTCAAAACGACATCATGGAACTGGTGGATGTTAGAGACCTTGCACTCCTCTACCTTCCGTTTGAGAAGGCCCCACAGATACTCAATAGGGTATAGGTCTGGAGACATGCTTGGCCAGTCCATCACCTTTACCCTCAGCTTCTTTAGCAGTGCTCGTTTTGGAGGTGTGTTTGGGGTCATTATCATGCTGGAATACTGCCCTGCGGCCCAGTCTCCGAAAGGGAGGGGATCACGGTCTGCTTCAGTATGTCACAGTACATTTTGGCATTCATGGTTCCCTCAATGAACTGTAGCTCCCCAGTGCCGACAGCACTCATGCAGCCCCAGACCATAACACTCCCACCACCATGCTTGACTGTAGGCAAGACACACTTGTCTTTGTACTCCTCACCTGGTTGCTGCCACGCATGCCTGACACCATCTGAACCAAATACGTTTATCTTGGTGTCATCAGACCACAGGATACGGTTCCAGTAATCCATGTCCTTATTCTGCTTGTCTTCAGCAAACTGTCTGCAGGGTTTCTTGTGCATCATCTTTAGAAGAGGCTTCCTTCTGGGATGACAGCCATGCACACCAATTTGATGCAGTGTGCGGCGTATGGTCTGAGCACTGACATACTGACCCCCCGCGTCTTCAACCTCTGCAGCAATGCTGGCAGCACTCATATGTCTATTTCCCAAAGACAACCTCTGGTTATAATGCTGAGCATGTGCACTCAACCCTTTTGGTCGACCATGACGAGGCCTGTTCTGAGTGGAACCTGTCCTGTTAAACCACTGTATGGTCTAGGCCACCATGCTGCAGTCGAGTTTCAGGGTCTTGGCAATCTTCTTATAGCCTAGGCCAGTGATGGCGAACCTTGGCACCCCAGATGTTTTGGAACTACATTTCCCATGATGCTCATGCACTCTGCAGTGTAGTGGAGCATCATGGGAAATGTAGTTCCAAAACATCTGGGGTGCCAAGGTTCGCCATCACTGGCCTAGGCCATCTTCAAGTAGAGCAACAATTCTTTTTTCCAGATCTTCAGAGAGTTCTTTGCCATGAGGTGACATGTTGAACTTCCAGTGACCGGTATGAGAGAGTGAGAGCGATGACACCAAATTTAACACACCTGCTCCCCATTCACATCTGAGACCTTGTAACACTAACGAGTCACATGACACTAGGGAGGGAAAATGGCTAATTGGGCCCAATTTGGACATTTTCACTTAGGGGTGTACTCACTTTTGTAGCCAGTCTTTAATGGCTGTGTGTTGAGTTATTTTGAGGGGAAAGCACATTGACACTGTTATACAAGCTGTACACTCACTACTTTACATTGTAGCAAAGTGTAATTTCTTCAGTGTTGTCACATGAAAAGATATAGTAAAATATTTACAAAAATGTGAGGGGTGTACTCACTTTTGTGAAATACTGTATGCATCTCCTTGGAAGTCTAATATGTCTTATTAGCCTTCTTGTAATTTAGGAGTGTTTGGTATCTAACTAAACAGAATCTTTTATTACATTAATGACAACACTATGGAGTTTACCTTATTTAAGAGGATATGGATTAGACCTGAGAGTTTGAAAAGTAAGAAAGTTAAAGTTTGAGTCAAAAACCAGACTTACGGATGTGTAGTAGGAAAGCATGAAGATGCATACCACCAATCTAACAGTTCACGCTTGCATCGTTTATAAGCTTGACCACAGAGATCTATGTGTGACTTCCTGCTTTCCTGCTAAATTTGTGGAGCATAGTTAGACTCCTTGCAGTCAGCAACCAGAGTTCCAGAGGTGAGGGTTTTTTATAGGCTTCAAGCAATGACATCTCTATACCTGTCACAGATGTGTAGTGCACAACTGCTCTTTTAAACAGCTTAGGACAAGGAGATTCACGACAATGCCCTCTTTTGAGAACCTTGCTAAGGAAGGGACACCCATACCTCAGATGGGCCCAACCCACAGTTTTCCACCATTAGGAAGGGACACCCATACCTCAGATGGGCTCAACCCACAATTTTCCACAGTTAGGGAGGGACACCTATACTTCAGATGGGCCCAATCAACAGTTTTCTACAGTTAAGAAAGGACACCCGTACTTCAGATGGGTCCGACCCACAGTTTTCCACAGTTAGGAAGGGACACCCATACTTCAGATGGGCCCAACCCACAGTTTTCCACAGTTGTTTTTTTTCTGCTGGCTATCGTTGGGGCCCTTTAAGAAGTTTTGGTGCACTTAACAACAGTCTTGGTGAACCTGCATGCAGTTAAAGTATACTATAGTGATATAGTCTTTGCACAGATGCAGAGTGGAGGTGGGTCAGAAACAGTGACAGTTCAGTATAACAGTGATTGATATAGAGCTGATATGGGTGCAGTATAATTTTGATAGAAGTGTTGTTTAAAGTGTGAGTTCACCTTTACAGAGAAAGCTGTAAGGTGAAGTTACACAGGTTCCCCTCCTCAACCCCCCTGTCCTGCTGACCTGGGCAATCTCAGGTTCTAAGCCCTGGTATATCCGAACCTGGAGTCCAGGGCTTAGAAACCCTCACTGCATCCATGCGTCTTCTGCATAGTTGACAGGACGGGCTGCTGCTGATTGCTTGGTGCCGCCCATGTGTCGGCACTGACCTATTAGAATGCTCCAAAACGTCCCTCCTGGTGATGGACATTTTGGACATTCAGCTCAGGGGATTTCTAAGCCCCGGACTCCTGGAGTGGATATACCGGGATCTTCTGTTTACATCACCTGATCAGCTGTCATTGACTGACAGCTGATCATGTGGTAAGGGGCTGGGATTGACCCCTTACTCCGATCTGTGATCAGCCGAGTCTCATTAACTTGGTGATCACAGAGCGCCTTGCGCACCCATGCATTAGAGGATGTCTATTGATGCCCTTCTGGCAATTAAGGCCCACCCTGTAGCCGTCTTTGAGCTATAGCGTGGGCAGGAAGTGGTTAATTATATACACTGTTCCATAGGGACAGTAAAATCAATAAAAAGTGTTTATTGATTGGTTTGCGCAAAAGTTATAGCGTTTACAACATAGGGGATAGTTTTATGGCATTTTTTATTAATATTTTTTTTTTTTACTAGTAATGGCGGCGATCAGCGATTTTTATCGTAACTGTGACATTATGGTGGACACATCGGACATTTTTGACACATTTTTGGTACCGTTGTAATTTATACAGCAATCAGTGCTATACATTTATATAGCATCTCCCCGTTCTTCCACTCCATGAGACGATCATGGGTATTCCCGCGGCGATCGAGTCTGCGGGACCTGTGACCTGACTCACGGAGCCTGTCGTGGGTGTGCGCATGCACTGCCAGCGGCGCACGCGCACCCACGGGCCGACTCTTAAAGGGCAATGTACAGGTACATTAGTTTGCCTGTACGAGCCCTTCTGCCGACGTATATTGGCGTGAGGCGGTCGGCAATTGGTTAAAGGGGCTGTAAACTCTTGTGTTTTTTCACCTTAATGCATCCTATGCATTAAGATGAAAAAACTTCTGGCAGTCACGACCCCCAAGCCCCGCCCCCCGTTCTACTTACATGAGCCCTGTATTTCCCTTGGCGGAGAAGGGCTGTCTCTCTCGGCACGGAGTCCCAGCTCTTGATTGGATAGATTGATAGCAGCGCAGCCATTAGCTCACGCTGCTTTCTATCAAATCCAATGACGCAGGAGTCAGGGGGCGGGGTCGAGTCCGGCATTCGTGTCTATGGATGCTGAATGGTGGAGTCGGAAGCATGCCCATAAGGGTAATCCCCGGGAAAGCGCTTCTCCTAGGGGGTTATCTGATGCGGGGAGGAGCCGGCAGAACCCTTCCTGCCCAGACCAATTTTCAGCTTTCAGCGCTGTCACTCTTTGAATGACAATTGTGCGGCCATGCAACAATCTACCCAAATTAATTTTTTTATCAATTTTTTCCACAAATAGAGCTATCTTTTGGTGGTATTTAATCACTGCTGTTTATTTTTTATTTCTTGCAAAAAAAAAAAAAAAGAAAGAATTTTGAAGAAAAAACACAATGGTTTTATGTTTTGTTATAAAATTTTGCAAACAAGTAATTTTTCTCCTTCATTGATGTGCGCTGATGAGGCTGCACTGATGGGCGCTACTAGGCTGTACTGATGGGCACTGATAAGCAACACTGATGGACACTGATAGGTGGCACTAGTGGGCACTGGTGGGTACTGATACGTGGTACTGATGGGTGGTACTGATGAGTGTCACTAAAGGGCATTGATAGGTGGCACTGAAGGGCACTAAGGCTGGATTAACACCTATGCAGTTTTAGTGCTTTTTGCATTTTGCAGATTTGCACTACAGTCCATTTAACATTTAAATAATTAATATGGGCTACTGGCGCTACCTCAAGTTGATGTTAAATCCGGACCTACCTAGACTACTTGTTATCCCTAAGGGCTATATATATATATTGTTAAACCCGTGTTTAATATTATATCCCAATTATTGGGGTTATACCATAAGTGATTTGTCTTATATCCTTAATCCTACCCGATATGTATATACACCATTTGTGTTAATTACCATACATCACTTATTTCACAAAGATCTAAAACCAAAAGCCATAATCAAAACACAAAATATCAAAACGAACCCAATACTATTCAAACTTATTCTGTGAGAGTGAAAAAAATATATATGGGAGGTGTACCACCTATACCTCCACTACACATCCACAGCCCTTGTGCTAGTTTGTTATTTTTACTGTAGTGACCCCCAAACCTTAGCACCTGAATTTACATGTGACACCAAAAAACAAAAAAGACTAAAAAACAAAAAATCAAAGAAAACAAAAAACCTTACAAAAAATCAAAAAAATCTAAAAAACCCCATCGGTCCAGAGGATCAAAAGAATATTATATAATCCTACTCAAACAATGGGAAAAAATTTTTTTCTAGGAACAAAATTGCAAGAAGTGTGTAATAATAAATGTGAATAGAGTCATATAAAAAATCATATATATATATATATATATATATATAGTCCAAAGATAGTCTCTTTCCAGGTTTTCCTAGATGTACAATTATACTGCTTCAGGTAACAGAAAGGTGACTTTTGTGATTATGCCCGCAAATTGGTGACTTCTGTGCTCGTTCCCCCTCAAGGGTCCCCACTCACCGGATCCACGCACCCCCTCGGGGGTTAAACGCCTGTAATCAGTATTCCACTTTATTGAGGATCCCACTCCTTGGCTCTGTCTTCAACCTGGGTCCTCCCAGGTTTATTTAGAGGGGATGGAAGAAAGAGACTCCTTTGTCCGCCAGTAGTTCCTCAAAATGAAAAAAATCCACTCATGGTGTAGTATTTTGGTTTAAAAAACACTTAAGTGGGGTAAGGGGGGGCAAGCTGCAAAAATACTCCTTTCCTATAAAAAAAAAATTTCTTTATATAGGTGGGAGACTGATAGTCACTTAAAACATGCTTTATTGCAAAAAAAATTTTTTAAATTCTTTTCCATATACCAAAAAGGTTTCTACACCACACATTATACAAAAAAAATTTTTTGTTTTCCACAGAGTTGCAATCTATAACAATTATACCGCAAGTCTGCAAAAATTTCAATTCTAAGTATATAACAATTATACACTTAAAAAAAAAATATATATAAAAAAATATAATAAAAATAAAAAAAATAAAAAATTCTTTAAAAAACAATTATACAGTCCTTTTTTATATAATTGTGCAAAAACCAACGGTATGCTCAGACATATGAGGCCTATTCCCCTAAGTATATGCCCTCCTTCTAAGGTGGGAAGCTCTGATTTCTCTTTAGGGGATACCCTTTTCAGGCTTTATAAGGCTATTCATATGCTGGATAAACGTAGTTGCCTTTAAATGTTTGGCATATTTGCACAAACATCGGCAATAAAAGTGCAAATACAACAAATGAAAAAAGCTATGAATGGAGAAAAGCTGTACTCCGATTTTCCAATGTGCGCTGGAATCCCTCAGAGCGAGCGGCGTGCGCTCCAGCTGCGCTCCAATGGGTCAGGCGCACCGGAAGTGACGTGGTGTGCGTAATGACGCTGTACGCGTTTCGTCATAGACGTCCTCAGCAGCGATACCACACACACTCACACCCACGTATTTTAAGACGCCTGTACCTCCCACTCCCAGACTTCAACCAATACCTGGACTGGGTGGGATTACAGGTTATGTTTACAACTTGCGTTCCTCACTAAACCTAACGGGCCAGTTTCTATATACCTAATACTAATACTACCCCACAGATAATAAATGGGGCACAGCGGGCCAGTTTCTATATGCCTAATACTTATACTCATAACCCCACAGATAATAAAGGGGCCACAGCGGATAGTGGTAAATACTGTCTTACTATTCCCTGTCATATCCCCAATATGGAAAAAGGGAAAGTCAGGAAATCATCCCCTATTACAGCCATACTAGGTGACAATTGTTTTTTTATAATCTAATTGCCTAAATGACTTGCTGACAAGCCACTTAGGCCTCACCCCTTACTCATATCCGATGTTAAAATATAAAAGATTTCCAAAGGGCCATTAAGTCACTGCTGCATTTACATGGTACAGCATTCACAAATAGTCCATTAGAGAATCTGTGATTTACTCAACCAGGGAGCCAAATAGAAATCTGCACATGTATGCATGTGCAGACTTACAGATGACGTCCCCCTCTATGTACACACGTAATTGCATGCGCACACGTAGGGGGAACCCAGATATCATCTAGTGAAACATCCTTTGTTTTACATAGAGGGACAACCCCAGATATTATCTGGTCAAACATCCTTTATCACAGAAGAGTTTTTTTGTTACCAGACAAAAATGATATACACATGCATAAATGTACCCTCCCTATGTCCCTCATGATTTGAGGAAAGCCTATTTATACATATATCCCACCTGGCTCCCTATGGGTTTGCTATAAAGCAATTAAGATCTATATCAATATTTAGCCCTTTAGGGGCCAGAGTATTCAATCTATATATCCAGCTAGTCTCGTTCTGAGATATAAGGGTGGTCATATTGCCTCCTCTCCAGTTCTGCCTTATACAATCAATTCCATAGAATGTCATTTTGGAAGGGTCCCTTTGATGAAAAAGATCAAAATGTCTAGATACATTATGGTTAGGGAACCCCTTTCTAATATTGTTAACATGTTCCCTAACCCTAATGTATAGTGCTCTGGTGGTCCTGCCCACATATTGCAAATTGCAGGGGCATTCTAGCACATATGTGACGTGTGTGCTGCGGCATTTAATAAGTTCTTTGATTTTATATTCTATATGATCCGTTTTAGATCTAAACGTCTTCTTCCTTCGAGGTTGAGGTTTACTAACCCTACAGGCCAAACATTTATTGCACTTATAGAACCCTTTCAGTTCTTCCAAAAAGGTACTATTTTTAGGGCCATCAATCACATTGTGTGCTAGCATATTTCGTAGTGTCGGCGCTCTCCTATAAATAAATTTTGGTTTCTTTGGGAGAATTGTTGCCAGGACTTTGTCCTCTTGAAGAATAGGCCAATATTTTTTTACTATTTTTTCTATTTCATAATACTGTGCATTATATCCAGTGATGAATGCTAGGTCAAATTTCTGTTTTTCTTTCTTCGATTTATTTATCAGGGTATTTCTGTCTAAATTCCCGACTTCATTTTTTATTTTAACCAGCGATTCATATTTATATCCCTTTTCGATAAATTGTGCAACCAGTTGGTCTGCTTGAGACGAGAAATCCTCCATTGAATTGCAGTTTCTCCTAATCCTTAGAAGCTGTCCTTTTGGAATGTTTGCTTTCCATTTTGGGTGATGGCAGCTTGAAGTGGGGATATAGCTGTTTCTATCCATTTCTTTAAAAAAAGTTTTTGTGTGAAGGACGTCATTTTTCTTAAAGATTTCTAAATCTAAAAATTCTATCTTCTGTTTATCGCATTTACCACTGAAGGTTAGCCCATACTTGTTCTTATTCAAATTGAGTAGGAAGCTTTCGAAATCTTCTGGCATCCCATCCCATAGGATCACCAAATCATCAATGTACCGCCGAAAGAATTTTAACTGGGGTATATTCTTTGAGTATATATACTCCTCCTCCCACATGTTCATAAGGAGGTTGGCTACGCTTGGTGCATACCGCGCACCCATAGCTACTCCCGTGGTCTGCAAATAATAATGGTGTCCATACCAAAAATAGTTGCAGGCCATGGCCATCTTTAGGCCTTCAATGATGTACTTCACTTGTTCTTGTTTCATATTTGTATGCTCATGTAATGCTCTTTCTACCCCTATTAAGCCGTCCTCCTGCACAATGCTTGTATATAACAAATTTACGTCTATGGTTGCTAGTAGATATTTGTCTGTACCCTGGATATTGCTCAGAAGCTCTATCAGTTGGGCACTATCCCTTAAATAGGATTTCCCCTTCGTTACCAACGGTTTCAGGAAGGTATCTAAATATTCTCCCAACCTTGAAAAAACGGAGTTGATGCCGCTGATAATTGGCCTTCCTGGTGGTTTATTTAATCTCTTATGTATTTTTGGATTATAATACATAACGGGTGTTTTCGTAGAATTTGATACCAAATATTCAACCTCTTTTTCATTAAGGATACCCATCATTTGCCCTTTTTTCACATACGCTTTCAACTGTTCCTCGTATCTTAGTTTAGGATTGCCGTTCAGTTTTTTATATGTATTCTCAATTTGTAACAAGTTTCTCATTTCCTCTTGATAGTCCTTCTTGTCCAGAATAACCAGGCCCCCTCCCTTGTCTGCCAGCCTTATCACTACTTCTTTATTGTCCCCCAGTTTTTTGATCGTTTTCCATATACTGTTTGATTTCTTTTTCTTACTATCTTTAAGTTTTCTCAAATCATTTTCTACCATTTTACTAAAGGCTGTCAGGCATTGATTCCCTGCCGTGTTAGGGTTGAACACCGATTTGTTTTTCAATTGGGTTTGAGTATATACTGGTACTGGTTTTACTTTACTTTCCGTATTCGTCGCAAAGTGTTTCTTTAGGTTCAACTTTCTAATAAATTTTTTAAGGTCTATGTATGCTTCAAATTTATTCAAATGTTTTTCCGGGGCATATTTTAAACCTAAGTCTAAAATTTTCATTTCATCTTTACTAAATTCTACTTGGCTTAGGTTATAAATCCCTTTTCCTATTAGGTTCTTCTTCTCTTTCTTGTTCTTTCCTCCTCGGCATCCCCTATATTTTCTTCTCTTTCTCCATATCTTTGCATGTCTTCCGTTCTCCTCCTGTATTGGTTGTTCCAATTCCCTCTCGGCATCCATTGTCCCCTGTCTTCTCTGTAGTCTTCCCTGTATTCTTCTCTCCTGTAAGGGCCTTCTCTGAATTGTCTTCTCTCTGTATTGCCTCCTCTCCATCTTGGGGTCCTGTAAGGTACCCTTGCGGTCCATCTCCCCGGTGGTCTGTCTCTGGGGCCATTCCCGCAAAAATCCCCATAGCCTCTCGATGGCTTCCTAGGTGGATATCTATGTTCTCTTCTATATTGAGTATCTTCCTGCGGGTATGTGTTATATGTATATCCTCTTAAAGGGGAAAATTGATTCCGAGTAGGGATATTGTACCTAGGTGTTTCTTCTTCAAATATTTCCTGATGGTCACTTCTTCTGTTGCCCACCGCATAATTCCCCTGGTTATTGGTCTTGAGTATAGGTCTTCTTCTAGGTGTTGTGATATAATTGCTCATCATTGTTGGTGTCTCAGTCGTCCCACCCACTAATTCCATAGGGCCTTCATTAAACTCTTCTATTGACTCATCTTCCTGTTCATTCCTTCCTTCTTGCATGGGTGTCTGCCATTTATACACCCTCATTTCATTATAATCGGCTACATCCCTCTTAAAATGTTTTCTGTTTTTTTGTTTGGAGGTCTGCATCATATTTTTTTATGGCTTCTTGTAGCTCTTGTTCCTTATCCTTATAATCTTTATGTTCGGTGAAGGGTGCAAGCTGGTTTTTTATATCTGCTATGGTGCTTTCCACCACTTTTAGTTTAAATTCCCTCCTCCTAATTATTTTGTGTAAGAGCTCATTTTCACTTTTATTAAAAAATAAATACCAATCTTCCATTAGTTCAGGGTCTTCAATACTGTCCTTAGGGTTAATATCCCACCTAAGACTTCTAGGGGTCATTTTTGCATTGATATACATTTCCATAGTGGCTATATCCCACCAGACTCTCAGCTGTTTTTCCATACTATGCTTTAGTTGTTTCATCAGGCTCTGTAAGTCCTGAGAGCTGGTTACCACTTCTTGATTGAAAATTCCCTTCACATCTATCTTCCTGTTGTTCATGTAGCCAAATATATCCATTGCTGCAGCTTATATAAGGTGTTCCCCAAAAACTGAGGTCCACTTAAAATAGAACAATTATACAAAAAAAGCCGCGCTTATGGAATAGGCCACAATCAAACAGTGTTATGTATGAATATATAAATGTACCCCCAAATCCTTCACTCTTAATCGTTTGTTCTTAATTGCGCAAAAGATAGGAATTTGTTTATTTTTATTTATATTCTTATTTTTTATGAGGTTGCTGCCTCCCTGAAAACACCAGGCTGTATAAACACCCTGGGTTTAAAAGTTAAATAATTAATATGGGCTACTGGCGCTACCTCAAGTTGATGTTAAATCCGGACCTACCTAGACTACTTGTTATCCCTAAGGGCTATATATATATATATTGTTAAACCCGTGTTTAATATTATATCCCAATTATTGGGGTTATACCATAAGTGATTTGTCTTATATCCTTAATCCTACCCGATATGTATATACACCATTTGTGTTAATTACCATACATCACTTATTTCACAAAGATCTAAAACCAAAAGCCATAATCAAAACACAAAATATCAAAACGAACCCAATACTATTCAAACTTATTCTGTGAGAGTGAAAAAAATATATATGGGAGGTGTACCACCTATACCTCCACTACACAGCTGGAGCGCACGCCGCTCGCTCTGAGGGATTCCAGCGCACATTGGAAAATCGGAGTACAGCTTTTCTCCATTCATAGCTTTTTTCATTTGTTGTATTTGCACTTTTATTGCCGATGTTTGTGCAAATATGCCAAACATTTAAAGGCAACTACGTTTATCCAGCATATGAATAGCCTTATAAAGCCTGAAAAGGGTATCCCCTAAAGAGAAATCAGAGCTTCCCACCTTAGAAGGAGGGCATATACTTAGGGGAATAGGCCTCATATGTCTGAGCATACCGTTGGTTTTTGCACAATTATATAAAAAAGGACTGTATAATTGTTTTTTAAAGAATTTTTTATTTTTTTGATTTTTATTATATTTTTTTATATATATATTTTTTTGAAGTGTATAATTGTTATATACTTAAAATTGAAATTTTTGCAGACTTGCGGTATAATTGTTATAGATTGCAACTCTGTGGAAAACAAAAAATTTTTGTTTGTATAATGTGTGGTGTAGAAACCTTTTTGGTATATGGAAAAGAATTTAAAAAAGTTTTTTTTGCAATAAAGCATGTTTTAAGTGACTATCAGTCTCCCACCTATATAAAGAAAATTTTTTTTATAGGAAAGGAGTTTTTTTGCAGCTTGCCCCCCCCCCCTTACCCCACTTAAGTGTTTTTTAAACCAAAATACTACACCATGAGTGGATTTTTTTCATTTTGAGGAACTACTGGCGGACAAAGGAGTCTCTTTCTTCCATCCCCTCTAAATAAACCTGGGAGGACCCAGGTTGAAGACAGAGCCAAGGAGTGGGATCCTCAATAAAGTGGAATACTGATTACAGGCGTTTAACCCCCGAGGGGGTGCGTGGATCCGGTGAGTGGGGACCCTTGAGGGGGAACGAGCACAGAAGTCACCAATTTGCGGGCATAATCACAAAAGTCACCTTTCTGTTACCTGAAGCAGTATAATTGTACATCTAGGAAAACCTGGAAAGAGACTATCTTTGGACTATATATATATATATATATATATATATATATATATATATATATATAGATTTTTTATATGACTCTATTCACATTTATTATTACACACTTCTTGCAATTTTGTTCCTAGAAAAAAAAAATTCCCGTTGTTTGAGTAGGATTATATAATATTCTTTTGATCCTCTGGACCGATGGGGTTTTTTAGATTTTTTTGATTTTTTGTAAGGTTTTTTGTTTTCTTTGATTTTTTGTTTTTTAGTCTTTTTTGTTTTTTGGTGTCACATGTAAATTCAGGTGCTAAGGTTTGGGGGTCACTACAGTAAAAATAACAAACTAGCACAAGGGCTGTGGATGTGTAGTGGAGGTATAGGTGGTACACCTCCCATATATATTTTTTTCACTCTCACAGAATAAGTTTGAATAGTATTGGGTTCGTTTTGATATTTTGTGTTTTGATTATGGCTTTTGGTTTTAGATCTTTGTGAAATAAGTGATGTATGGTAATTAACACAAATGGTGTATATACATATCGGGTAGGATTAAGGATATAAGACAAATCACTTATGGTATAACCCCAATAATTGGGATATAATATTAAACACGGGTTTAACAATATATATATATAGCCCTTAGGGATAACAAGTAGTCTAGGTAGGTCCGGATTTAACATCAACTTGAGGTAGCGCCAGTAGCCCATATAAATTATTTAACTTTTAAACCCAGGGTGTTTATACAGCCTGGTGTTTTCAGGGAGGCAGCAACCTCATAAAAAATAAGAATAAAAATAAACAAATTCCTATCTTTTGCGCAATTAAGAACAAACGATTAAGAGAGAAGGATTTGGGGGTACATTTATATATTCATACATACCACTGTTTGATTGTGGCCTATTCCATAAGCGCGGCTTTTTTTGTATAATAGTCCATTTAACATTGTTTCCTATGGAACACATTCTGTAGTGCAAATCTGAAAAATGCAAAAAGCACTATAAATGCATAGGTGTGAATCCAGCCTAATAGGTAGCACTAATGGGCACTGGTAGGTGACACTGATAGGCAGCACTGATAGGTGGCACTGATGATGAGGCACTGATGGGCTCTGGTTGGCAACACTGATGGGTATTGATAGGTGGCACTGTCAGGTGGCACTTTTAGGCACAGATGATGCAGCATTGGCTCTCCCTGCTTGGGACCAATGTCCCCTTGACAGTCCCTTGACAGCGTGAGGAGAAATAAAGCCAATTACAGATTTTCTGTTTACATCACCTGATCAACTGTCATTGGCTGACAGCTGATCACATGGTAAGGGGCCGGGATCTTATTGACTCGGTGATAACAGAGCGCGCCCTGCAGCTCGTGCATTAGAGGACATCTATTGACGTCCTCCCAGCAATTAAGGGCCGTCCTGTTAATTATACACACTGTTCCGTAGGACTGGGACAAGGGGGGGGGGGGCAGGAGGAACGGCTGCCCTGGGCACTGTGGTATTATGTGAGGTGGGGGGGGGCACCATGAGGAGATGGGGGGGTGATTTGTGTTGGGAGGAGGAGGGGGGTGTGACAGGGGGTAAGAATTGTTCTAGAAGGCAAAATTTGGGAGGTGTGCTAGAAGTGGTGATTTGGGGGATTTGTGCTGGGAGGGTGATGGAGGGAGATGATTTGTGCTAGGTGGAGGGATTTGAGGGGTTTGTACTAGAAACGATAATATGGTAAGGGGGGATTTGTGCTTAGAGGGGATTTTCTGGGGGCGAGTGCTAATGCTAATGGGGAGGATTGGGGGTATTTGTGCAAGGAGGGGGAATTTGGGGGAGGGGTATTTGTGCTAGGAAGGGGAAGATTTTTATGAGCAGGATTTCAGCAGTGGGGTGGATTTGTACTGGGAGGAAGGGGGGATTAATGCTTAGAGGGTAAGCATGCAGACTAGTGCTAATTTATTTGAGGGAGGGGGGATTTTTGCTGACACATAATTAGGGCAAATAGGATAAATCTATCGACTGAAAAACCCCCTGAAAATATATGTTTAATTGTCCAACATACCCAACATATGGCTCACCATCCTTACCAGGCCAGAATATGTTTACATTAGTCCACTGTGGTGGTCCGGAGGTCCCAGTCCAGTGCTGATCCTCAACCATGGTGCTGGCACTGCCTGCTGATTGGCTTCTCCGCTGTTATCTCCCTCACTGACACCAGCACTGAGATAGAACACTGACACCAGCACCACGATAGAGACTGAGTACTGACACCAGCATGAGATAGAGAGCACTGACGCCAGCACCGAGATAGAGAGCACTGACGCCAGCACCGAGATAGAGAGCACTGACACCAGCACCGAGATAGAGAGCACTGACACCAGCACCGTGATAGAGAGCACTGACATCAGCACCGAGATAGAGAGCACTGACACCAGCACCGAGATAGAGAGCACTGACACCAGCACCGAGATAGAGAGCACTGACACCACACCAGCCCCGTGATAGAGAGCACTGACACCAGCACCATGATAGAGAGCACTGACACCACACCAGCACCGAGATAGAGAGCACTGATACCAGCACCGTGATAGAGAGCACTGACACCAGTACCAAGATAGAGAGCACTGACACCACACCAGCACCGTGATAGAGAGCACTGACACCAGCACCGTGATAGAGAGCACTGACACCAGCACCGTGATAGAGAGCACTGACACCACACCAGCACCGAGATAGAGAGCACTGACACCAGCACCGTAAAAGAGAGCACTGACACCAGTACCGAGATAGAGAGCACTGACACCACACCAGCACCGTGATAGAGAGCACTGACACCAGCACCGAGATAGAGAGCACTGACACCAGCACCGAGATAGAGAGCACTGACACCAGCACCGTGATAGAGAGCACTGACATCAGCACCGAGATAGAGAGCACTGACACCAGCACCGAGATAGAGAGCACTGACACCAGCACCGAGATAGAGAGCACTGACACCACACCAGCACCGTGATAGAGAGCACTGACACCAGCACCATGATAGAGAGCACTGACACCACACCAGCACCGAGATAGAGAGCACTGATACCAGCACCGTGATAGAGAGCACTGACACCAGTACCAAGATAGAGAGCACTGACACCACACCAGCACCGTGATAGAGAGCACTGACACCAGCACCGTGATAGAGAGCACTGACACCAGCACCGTGATAGAGAGCACTGACACCACACCAGCACCGAGATAGAGAGCACTGACACCAGCACCGTAAAAGAGAGCACTGACACCAGTACCGAGATAGAGAGCACTGACACCACACCAGCACCGTGATAGAGAGCACTGACACCAGCACCGAGATAGAGAGCATATTATACGTGTATTACAACCCTATATACTGTACACCTACACCAGTCCTTAAAAGGACCTTTGTGGACCTAATAGTAGCAAGCTAGTAGCTAGTGAATTGCAGACTGTCCCTGCTCCAAAAACCAAACTGTCCCTACATTGAGAAACTACAGCTGCAGAATCGGTCAGCAGCACTGCATGCAGTGCACTTTAATATGCTTTCTATATTTGAAAGAAAGTATATTATACTTGTATTACAACCCTATATACTGTACACCTATACCAGTCCTTAAAAGGACCTCTGTGGACCTAATAGTAACAGACTGACTGTCCCTGCTCCACACAGCGTCCTTTCCCTACACTGACAAAAGACAGGATGTAAAATGGCCGCCAGATTGGGTCTATTTAATAGGTAGGGGGTATGTCCATGTGCTGAAATGTCTCAATTGGCTGTCCTGTACCCCATGATGGATGTGTCATGGGTCAAAGTTCTTCACAATGTAAACAAATATGTCCGCCGCGAACAGCTCCAGAAGTCCGCCAGTTTGGCGAATCGCGAATGAGAAAAGTTTGCCGCGAATCGACCGCCAGGCGAACCTCAAGGCCATCTCTAATGGACATATACGGATGGAATGCACTTAAGATTGATGAAGCCCCATATGGACCTGTATAAGACATAACTGGGGTGCAAGAAGTATTCACATGTCAGTTGCAAAGTAAAACTATTAGAAAGCCATAGGCAGGGAGGTGTCCATAGAGCTTACCTCAAGAGAGACCATTACGCAAGTGAACCTGACAATTGGGGCAGAGAAATTGAACATCTAATCGATCCCCCCCTTCCGGCATCCCAGGCATATTACCCGTGGAATGCTGTTTCTTCTGGGAGGTAACATCCAGAGATAGGACTGTACTGTGCAGAATCACCACCTGCTTTACTGCTGTAAGTGCAAGATGATAATCAAAAATAGAATTTAGGAAAGCGGTAAATGAATTACAGAAACAAGTAGTTATGCAAAAAAGAAATGTATGCAGATAAAGTAAAATTATATAGGAATAAACAGATAGTCATCAAAATATGGCAAAAAAATATCGAATTAGGTTAGGCTCTGGCACTCAAACATAATGAATACATTTCTATTTTTATGGTAAGCATACCCAAGTTATGGGTTTACAGGCACTCACAAGAAAAAAAAAACATGTATGCGAGGGGGTAAAATGGTCCCCAGCTTGTCATGCAACCTTTATAGTTTTTAAACTGATAACAAGTTTCCTTTAAAAGTTTCCTTTTAAAAGAGCAGCCCACCCAAAAATGATATTTCTGTTATAGGTGGAGTCCTATTGTTTGAATCACCCACTGGCTTTGTATATTACTTAGTTGCTCCAGCAGTGAGATCCCTGCTTAGGTTGACATTGACAAACTGTTTTTATCCACATCAAAGTTTTTACATCCGGACATCTGACTGGAAAAGTGGACCACTAAATAATGGCAGGGGCAGGCCTGAGGCCCTGAGCACAGAGATCTCACATTTTGTGCAGACATAATATACTGGTAGGTGATTTAACACTGCAGCACACACCAAAAACATAGAGTACTAAAGCCACATTCACTACATTAAAGAGTAACTCCACTTTTGTTGAGAAAAAAAAACATTCCCCTCTGGGTGATTGAAATAAAAGCTGCAATTTGGAATAAATTCTAAACAAAATATTATCCAAGGGTGGTCATGGATTCCCTGTATTTATTCTATAAATGTATTGATTTATCTACTCCTATGATTAGCTAGTCTATTAAAACTCTGATAGTTACTGTTGATAGCACAATAATATAAGGGCCGGTTCACACAGCGAGGCGCGGCGAGGCGTCTCCGACTTGCCTCGCCGCGACCTGCGGGGACCTCAGCGGCGACTTGCAGAGGACTTCTGTATAGAAGTCAATGCAAGTCGCCCCCGAAGTCGCCCCGAAGTAGTACAGGAACCTTTTTTCTGAGTCGGAGCGACTCGAGTCGCTCCTCTCAGAACGGTTCCATTGTACAGAACGGGGGCGACTTGCGGGAGCGAGGCGAGACGAGCCGTGTCGCCTCGCATCGCCTCGCTGTGTGAACCGGCCCTTAGGTTACCTATGAAAAAAAAACACACCACTTAATAAAACAATGCCTTATTTATTTCCCAAGAAAATAGGAAAAAGCTAACATGAAAATACTAAAGGAAGGTATTACAAAGCATATAACAACAAGAACTATCAAATATACTTATCGCAAAGCTGTCCTATAGATACAGTATCCTTGGCTGGGCTCAAAATGGTAGAGAGGGAGCCATGCAGCTCAAAGAGGCCACCAGGCACGATAGCAAAAAGGGGACAAAGACGCAATCATAACCACCCCCACTAGCCTCCTGTCCAATGGGATATTATTATTATTATTTTTATTTTTTTGCTATTTTTTTTCCCATGAAAGTGGTGTTACCCTTTAAGTATTAATAAAGAGGGTTGATTGCTGCCTCAAAACACTGTATTAAAACTGTTAAAATATGTTTTCTTTTTTTGAAAATGTGTGCATATCCCCCATTTATCCCTGTAGTTGCAGCTGCTGTTTTTCAGTATTCCCAGCTCTTCATAACAGACAGAGGGTAGGGGGGGTACATAAAATTCCTTTAACATGAGGTTAGAGATCTTTATTCTCAGCTATGTGACTGTAATTTTCAAATCTGATTTGCCTAAAATAGCTGTCACTTCTATGAAAGTAAGGATCCTTACTCTGGATTAATAGATGGATGAATACGCGAGACATAAATAGCTTATGGGCATAGGGGCAGTGCATAGTCCTTAGCAGATTTCTTTGGCTATATCTGGGTCAGAAAGTATGTTTGGCCACAAGATGGCAGTATTTCTCTGCTTTATTCGAGCTCACATAACATTGCATTTTGCAGTAATTTCTGGTTATTTTGTTTTCACCTAAATATTTTTTCACATTATCAACATAAAAGAGTCATAAATACAATAAATTAAGAGGTGACTAATAAGGCCTCATTCACAGGGGCATACTATAGCATAGGCCTATGCGAGGACCGTTTTTGCCTGCATTGGAATGCACAGGTGTGCTGTGCATCCTCATGCAGGCAGTCCCATTCATGTTAATTGGGATGCAGCGGCTGCACAGACACAGCCACTGCTTCCAATTTGACATCCTTGTGAGTGCACGACCCCAAGTCGAAACTGTATGCGCTATAGTGCATCCACGAGAATTAGGCTGGAGTTTGTGACAAGTGTTTTTGAGCAAGCTGTGTTGCCACGGGTTGAGTAATTTTGAGTTGTCTGGCAGGGGTGCCTCCATCACAAAACTGCCTACACAAAATTACAAACCCTTTGTCATAGAAATCAGTTGTTAAATACAGTATGCATTTCTGCTGTGTATTTAGCTGTTTACCTGGGATTTAACATTAATCATCTTCATTAATGTTTTGTATAGCCAAAATTCTTCTTTTTGTTTTAAATAGAGTAGGGAAGGATTATATCCTTTGTCAATAATTGTATTACTATTTGTGGGAATATTGACCTCTCTATTTGTCCTAGTAACCATTGTCACCGAAAAAGAAGGTGATCGGTAATCCAAGATTTTAAATTAGTCACCAGAACAAGAGAACAATAATTCCTTTCACTTAGAGATCTCTTTTCACTCTCTGACGCATCTCCGGAACAAGGAGTGAAGGGGATTTCCCCCAACGGGACAGACACAGCAACAACTAAACTGACAGGTTTTACCAAAAACAAAAAAGGAAACATTGGGCAATGCATATACTTTAAATGTAAATTCTACCTAGAGCAAATTTACCAGGAAATCTATTATTATCAGATTAAAAATGGTGGCTCGTTAATCACTTAGAGAAAGACCCTAATAAAGAAAAAGGCTCCTTTTGCAAATATAGACAAAAAATGTATTGATTACATAAATAATTGGTGAGATGTATACATTTAGTGCCAACAAATGAAAAAGCTGGGACTGTGCTCCCACTATTACAACATAAGCAAGTGGTAATATTCAAAAGACTCCAGCCAAAAAAAAATTGCAGTGCTGAATTGCAAAAAGTGCTCTGGTCAGGGAGGGGGTAAAATCTTTCGGGGCTGAAGCAGTTAAAAAGCCAAGAAAATGTTTGGGAAACTGCCATTTCCTGAAACTGGAAGTGACCTCCTCAAAACCAGAAGTGGCCCTTAAACACCTTTATCCTTGACATTTTGGCCTTTAAATCCTTTTTGTATCCATTGTAGGGACTTTTGATTCCGTTTTGACACATTTCCTGCCTAACTGAGCCATTTGCTAAAGGTGTGAAAATTTCAGGGGCCACGCCCGTAAAATGGGGCAAATTTATTTTTCAGCCATTTTACCTGTTTTGGGTTCCTTTTTACCAAGAAATGACCAGAGGAATGAAAAATGACTGTATTTCAACCTTAAAAATCCAAGAAATTGTTTGGGAAACTGCACTTTCCTGAAAGTGGAAGTGACCTCCTCAAAACCAGAAGTGGCCCTTAAACACCTTTATCCTTGACATTTTGTCCTTTAAATCCCTTTTGCTTTAATTTTAGGGACATTTGATTCCACTTTGACACATTTCCTACCTAACTGAGCCATTGGCTAAATGTGGCCTCCTCAAATGGTGACAATACAGTGTATGCATCCTTACTGATCAGCCATTGGCGTGGGGAAAAAAAGCTGAGGTGGCCTGAGCCTGTCGTCATGCCGTACTTGCACAGGTACTCGTTCATGGCCCTCTGTTGCATTAATAGCTGCTGCAGCATTGCCAAAGTCTAATTCCACCTGGTGGGCATGTCACAAATCAGGCGGTTTACGGGCAGGTGGAATTCCCGCTGAATTTCAGCCAACCGAGCACTGGCTTTGTATGACTGCCTGAAATGGCTACAGACTCTTCTGGCCAGCTTTAGCACATCTTGCAACCCTGGGTACATATTTATGAAATGCTGCACCACCAAATTGAGGACATGTGGCAGGCATGGCACATGTGTCAACTTTCCTTTCTAAGGGCGGACAGGAGGTTTGAGCCATTAAATATTAAATGGGTTCCTGCGCTTTGTATGGAATTCGGGAGGAATGTTCTCATTCACTTGATGCCGCAAACACTTTCATGAGACACCAGCTCATGTATTCAAACAAAAGAAAAAAAAAGAAAAAAAGGGTGGTGTTGCGCTTTCAGGGATGTAGAGCATTAAAGAAGGGAAGAGGCCGAGAAGACTCATTTGTTCGAATAGGAGTATAACCTACTAGTGTGTAATCACCCCAAATAATTTGAAATCAAATATAGTAATAAAATATCTAAACACAGCATAAAAAATAATCTAACCCCTAATAAGAGTGCTCATATGGATTGAACCGTGTATACATAATAGTTAAGTATCAAAGTGCCAAGTGCAACTTATAACTCTATAACACATCAAAGGTGCTAGGTGCAGTAGTAGATATTGAAACACACACAGTAGTCAAACTATGAACCAAATTTGTATAAAAAAGTGCTTCATCACCAACAGCTGCATGGAGATGTGGGGGCACAACAAGCATCGAGCCCTGTCCTGCATCCTTTCGAGTTGCAAGCAGTGTTACCCAGTGTGCTGTGAACGAAATATATCATCCCTGCCCATGCTTGCTGGACCATGTGTCAGCAGTAAGGTGGATTTTACTGCGGACTGCCTTGCCCAACAATGCCAGAACATCCCTTCCACGTGATGGTAGAGAGATGGAATAGCCTTACGTGAAAAGTAGTAGCAACTGGGAACCTGCCATTGTGGTACAGCACTTGTGCGAATTCTCGGAAGGGGGAAGAATCCACCAGGCTGAAAGGCAGAAGTTGGAGAGCCAACAGCTTTGACAAGATTGCATTTAGACACTGGACATGTGGGTGGCAGGGAATTTTTTTTTTTTATGCTGCAGCAGGTGGTGTGCTGCTCGCAGATGTGCTGCCAGGACCTGGGACACCCTGTGCTATACCATCATCCCTGTCAGTGGAGGCTGCTGAAAGGTAATGACTCAGTTTCGCAGGGGCAGACTGAAGTAGGTAAAGAGGAGGGACAGATTTGTGATCCTTTTGTGTGGCTTTTAGGTACTCTTGCCAATGTTCTTAGTGGTTGGATGTTAAATGTCTTGTTAAGCATGTGGTACCCAAATGGCTGGTGTTTTTGCCACGTTTGATGTGGCTGAGACACAGTTTGCAGACAGTAAGAGTGCGATCTGCAGCAGATGTGCTGAAAAAGGCCCAGACCGCTGAGCTTTGGGGAGTGGGACAGGAGATAACAACTGCAGAATGTGATGGAATAAGGTGGCTGCTCTTTACTCATTTTTGATTTCGGTCTCTTTGGGGTTGTGCCGCCTCACCTTCAGTTTCCTCCTCTGCTCTATCTGGCACCCAAGTCGCATCAATTACCTCATCATCATCTCCATCTCCATCATCATCATCATTACCACTGGAGACAATGTGGCAATATGCTGTGGCTGGGGGAACATGAATGCCAATTTGTCTACCAGTGTTCTCCCCTCTCTCTCTAGGCTCATGTTACTGTCATCCTTAATCTCAGAACCAACATATGAATTCAGTAATGGCTGGGCATCATCAAGGAGCAAGTGGCTGAGGCTGTGGTAAAATATCTCAGCTGATTCCTCCATGGCTGATGTTGGGGCAATGGCAGGAATAGATGTGCACAAGGAGGCAGGTTTATCCACTCTGGCAACTTCAGGGGATGGCACATTTGACTCTGCTTGCATGACAGAGGAGGAGGAGGGTGAGGAAGGTTTAGTAAGCCAGTCCACCACCTCCTCTGCATGCTGTGGCTGTATAGCACAGGCAAACTCACTAAACAGAGGAAATGACCTGCCTGAGGACTGACCACCACGTCCACCTTTGCCTGTGGGCACATTTGTTGCTGGCCCCCTTACAGTGCCAATGGAACATCTGCCT
Source organism: Lithobates pipiens (assembly GCF_037356315.1). Taxonomy (NCBI): domain Eukaryota; kingdom Metazoa; phylum Chordata; class Amphibia; order Anura; family Ranidae; genus Lithobates; species Lithobates pipiens. Next base: position 519,258,087 of record NW_027507903.1, on the reverse strand, counting down.
CTCCTTATTGTCCTCCTTGACATTATTGGGAGGGAGGGGGCGGGGCTTATAATAAAATGTAAAGAAGAAGTGGAAATCTGTACATTGATGCACTTTAACCAATGTAAAGTGGTGTTTGGTGCACTTTAATTTGAGTACTCACACTACACAGACACACTCCACGGATACACTATAATATACTAAAATATAATGCACTAAACGTACAGTTATGCATAGAACTATATGGTATTAAACTTGCAGTAACGCACCCAGAAGTAAATGCCGTTAAACTTGCAATAACGCACACAAAACTTATGGCGTTAAACTAGCAGTAACGCACAGAACTATATGGCGTTAAACTGGCAGTAATGCACAAAAATATATGCCGTTAAACTGGCAGTAATGCACACAGAAGTAAATGGCATTAACCTGGCAGTAACGCAATCAAATAGACAGTGTTCAACCATCACTACACTGACGCTATCTGAACTGTCCCTACTCTACCTATTCTACTCTAGCGTTAAACTTGCAGTAAACCACAAAACTATATGGAGTTAAACTGGCAGCAACGCACACAAAACTATATGCCGTTAAACTGGCAGTAATGCACACAGAAGTAAATGGCGTTAAACTTGCAGTAATGCACAAAACTATATGGCATTAAACTTGCAGTAACGCACACAAAACTATATGGCGTTAAACGGGCACTAATGCATACAGAACTATATGGCGTTAAACTGGCAGTAACACACACAAAACGATATGGAGTTAAACCGGCAGTAACGAACACAGAAGTAAATGGCATTAAACTGGCAGTAACGCAATCAAATAGATGGTGTTCAACCATCACTACACTGATGCTATCTGAATTGTCCCTACTCTAGCTACTCTACTCTAGCGTTAAACTTGCAGTAAACCACAAAAAAATATATGGCGTTAAGCTGGCAGTAATGCACACAGAAGTAAATGGCGTTAAACTGGCAGTAACACAATCAAATAGACCGTGTTCAATCATCACTACACTGATACTATCTGAACTGTCCCTACTCTAGCTACTCTACTTTAGCGTTAAACTTGCAGTAACACACACAGAAGTAAATGGCATTAAACTTGCAGTAATGCACAAAACGATATGGTGTTAACCTGGCAGTAACACACACAAAACTATATGGCGTTAAACTGGCAGTAACGCACACAGAAGTAAATGGCGTTAAACTTGTAGTAACCACAAAACTATATGGAGTTAACTGGCATTAACGCACACAAAACTATATGGCGTTAAACTGCCAGTAACGACAACCGAGATATATGGCATTAAACTGGCAATAACGCACACAAAATGATATGGTGTTAAACTGGCAGTAACACACACAGAAGTAAATGGCATTAAACTGGCAGTAACACACACAGAAGTAAATGGCGTTAAACTGGCAGTAACGCAATCAAATAGACGGTGTTCAACCGTCACTACACTGATGCTATCTGAACTGTCCCTATTCTAGCTGTACATTAATGTATAGATTACTGACACGGTCTCACTACACTACACTGAAACTATCTGAGCTGTCCCTACTCTACACTAATGAATGTATGAATGACACGGTCTCACTACACTACAGTGAAACTATCTGAGCTAACCCTACTCTAGCTGCATGCTATGCAAAGCTGAATGATGTATATAGTAATAATAATGTGCTAATATCAACCTTCTAATATTGCACAGTGCTCCAACAAACGAATATTATATATATAAATATTGTGAAACAATAAACCATATAAAATGAGTGCCCAATAAAAACATCCACCACCATTAAAGTGATTCCAACTACTCCAAAAGTTGATGAATATGTGCCGTAGTAAGACAGAAACCAGACACCTCTGTTGATTAAAATCCAAAGTATGATACCCAGATGGTCACATCCGAGTCTCTGCTACTATTCACATGCGCTGGACTGTTATAAGCATCAATAATATGCCGCAATTCTCAAAAGAAAAAGGACAAAATCATCGCACAGATAGTATGACTAAAAACAAATTAAGGGTTTGGGTGATAACACTCACACAGCCTGCAGTTAGATCACATATAAAGTAAGATCAGTTGCATACAGAGCTGTATGCAACTGACCTTACTTATATATAAACCCTGTTCTATCTCTCTCCACGGCAAAAGCACACTGAAAATGGCTGCCATTGAAAGAATACTTTTATACTGTGGAGCGGGAATAAGCCATGACTGGATAAAGTCATGATGACAGTGTCCAATCATGACTGTGACAGTCATGATTGGACACTGTGCCCTGACAGTCATGATTGGGCTCTGTGCCCTGATTGGCTGAAGCTTTAACTGCCTCAGCCAATCAGGGCTTGCAATGCGCTGTTCAGTGCCGCAATGCATTGTGGTCGGTTCGGGGGGCTGAACAACGAAAGTTCGGCCCGAACTTATGCTTGGGCCGAACCGTTCGCCCATCCCTAATTAAGGAGTACTCCTCCACTTCCGCAAAGATTCAGTTGCATTCATGGCAGATATACAACAAATGTTCCATTGCTTTCTTGTTAAAGAAGAACACAGAAACTTTTTGAGGTTCCTTTGGTTCAGGGACAACAACCCCTCTGGAGATATCACAGAGTACCCCATGAGGGTGCACATATTTGGCAACAGTCCTTCCCCTGCAGTGGCTATTTATGGCCTCAGACACTCTGCTAGAGTTGGAGAGTCAGAGTATGGGTCAGATGTCAGAAAATTTGTGGACATGGATTTTTATGTAGATGACTGCTTTAAATCACTACCCACGAATGAAGCCACAAGCTGTCTCCTCAAAAGAGCTCAGGCAATGCTTGCTTGCTCCAACTTAAGACTCCATAAAATTGCTTCCAACAGTAGGGACGTTATAGGAAGCCTTTCCTGCCCAAGATCATTCTAGTAAGTTAAAACCCTTAGATTTGGGCACAGACTCACTTCCCATGCAACGCAGCCTTGGTTTGCTTTGGTATTTTAAAACACTTTTACCTTCCAAGTAAATGTGGAGGAAAAGCCCTTTACCTGTAGAGGTGTCCTGTCTACCATAAACAGCCTGTATGATCCTATGGGTTTTGCAGCACCTGTTACCATCTGAGGTAAAGCACTACTTAAAGACTTAACCTGTGAGAAGTTAGACTGAGACTACCTTCTCCACACTGACAGGAAGAATGTATAAGTAGAGTGGAAGGACTCATTAAAAGTCCTATCTAACCTCAAAGTTCCACACCCATATGCCCCCATACCATCTACAGAAGTTCAGATGCAAAGACTTTGTGTGTTTTCTGATGCTTGCGTTAAGGCAATTGCTGCTGTAGCCTACCTCAAGACCATAGACACTAAAGGGCAATGTCATATCGGGTTTGTAATGGGTAAAGCAAAGCTTGCACCACTCCCAGAACACACCATACCTAGATTGGAACTTTGTGCTGCAGTATTGGCTGTAGAGCTAACTGACCTAATTGCAACGGAGATAAACATACAGATTCAAGAAGCTGAGTTCTACACAGACAGTAAAGTAGTTCTAGGTTACATCTACAATAAAACTAGACATTTCTATGTCTATGTCAATAACAGAGTGTTGAGGATAAGGATATACACCCACCCAGAACAATGGAATTTTGTGCCTACAGACTACAATCCTGCAGACTTAGCAACCAGATCTGTTGCAGCCAATCGCCTTGAAAGTACTTCATGGTTCACAGGTCCCACCTTTCTGCACAGTCCAGACTGCAACACTAATGACATATGATTTAATAGATTTAGACAAGGATCAGGAAATCTGCCCTCAGCTTTCTACCTCAGTTGCAACAACTTTTCTTAACCAGTATAAAACCCACAATTTTAGCAGGTTCTCTACCTGGAAATCACTTGTTCAAACTATCACTTGCCTAATCCACATCTCACAGCTCAGTCCTACAAAAGTGATCCACTAACTCATGACAACTGCAGAGGTTGGCACCACATTAAAAAGGTCTACACAGTAGCTGACCTGGAACAATCTAAAAACAGGATAATCATTGCTGTACAGAGAGAAGTCTTTGCCAAAGAAATTAACTGCATTGCCAACCAGAAACCCGTTCCTAAAGACAGTGTTTTAAGGAAGCTTAATCCAATCCTTGATGTAAATGGCCTGTTGAGAGTAGGGGGCCATTTAAAAGAAGGCTAGTTAGAGTTTCAGAGAAACATCCTTTAGTGATTCCTGGCCAACATCATGTTGCCTACTTATTCACTCAACATTACCATGAACAAACAAAACACCAGGGCCAACTGTTTACTGAAGGAGCTATACGAGCTGCTGGACTATGGATAATTGGAGCTAAGAGATGTGTGAGCAGGTTCCTTTTCAAATAAACTTTGTGGAATGTTACAGACACAAAAGATAGCCAATTTACCATCTAACAGACTTAGCATGGATCCACCTTTTACTAATGTTGGACTTGATGTTTTTGGTCCCTGGTCTGTCACCACCCGGTGCACCAAAGGGGGACATTCAAACCGTAAATGCTGGGCAGTCATATTCACCTGCATGTCTATCCATAAAGTTGAAGTCAAGATCTTCTAGCAAAATGAGGCCAAAGTATTCCTAAGACCAATGGCTGAACTTGTTCTGTTGCTTTCTGCAGAAGACTCTGTTAGTGACATCACCTAATGTCAGACAGGGAGTGTTCTGCCCTCCGGGCTTCTATTCAGTTTACTTATGTTTATGTGCTTGAAATAACATGTTGGGTTTTCTTGATTTACACCAAGCTAGTTATATGCAGAGCGCAGGCGCCACCTACTGTTCCCTTTTCTGGTATAGATTTTCTGTTTGTAGGTTACATATTATATTCTCTTAGAATGTGTTAATAAAGTTGTTAGGAGCCAGTGCATTCTGGGAGAATTCTCAAGAGGAAGTGACTCAGCTTCCATTTTAAGAATCTACAGCAAGACGGTAAGGCACATTTTCTTCAATCTCTCGCCATCACCCCTCAGCAAGCTTAAAAAGGGAGTTCTCGTTATCCAATTCTGTGTTTCTTTATTGTATGCACATTTGTACAGATTGATGTTTATTTTATTAATTTGTAGTTTCACCTGACTTGTTCCAATAAATTTAAGATCAAAGAAATATGGTATCTGGAATTTATTGAGAGGTAGGGTTTAGCTCTCTGTCCTAGAGATAGAACACCTACTGTTTACAATATTATTACCTGATGTTAGTTTATAGGTGTTAAAATCATACAGTAGTTTGAAACAATTTAAACATATAAAAAACATTTTTTAAATATACATTTCCTAATCTTATTAAATATATTCAGTGATGATGAGGAGTATTGAAAACTTACACAAATTCATTCAGAAATATTACTGACACTTTTACTTAAATCAGTTCGCAGCTTATGTTTAATTGATCAATGACCACCCCCTTTGCTCATAAAGCATGTCTGCAGGCTTCACTCAGAGGTCAGCACTTCAGGATCTGGGAAACCGAATGATATAATGTGTCAAAAACTTTGCTTGGTCCTTATCCTTCTTGGGTGGCTTAATGAACTGGCAGTGGGTTTGGCTCGGTCACCAATAGAGTCATTATTGGCAGTAGTTGAACTTTTATTAGTAACCAGAGAGTTGCCTGATACCAGAGTGGATAGGCATAGTGTTACGGGTCTTATTGTCCTTTCCGCAATGACTTCATCCAACAACCTTTATTTATGAATGTTCAGCCGTGACCCTGCAAGCACTGACGGGGTGACCCCAGACCTCTGACGGTAGACGAGGAACACAGGCCTCAGTGTGTCCTCTGCCAGAGGAATGCTCAAGGTTTCCAAGTGGAAGATGAAGTCACAAATACAGTGGAATCAATGAAGCTGACCCCTCACTCTCCTTTCAGAGAGCACATTAATAAGATAAACTGCTGAACGAGGACTGAACCCTTCCTTGCCTGCTTTTCAGTAATGTGGCATATAACGAAATTACTATCACACAGCTTTCCCTTATAAGTGATATTAAAATGCATGTTCATGTGCACATGAAGTACATGTAAATTATGCACACAGTGAAAGATAAGAGAGGGAGCACACAATCAATTCCAACCAGCAAAATGTACAAGTTAGAGGAACAATTCACACTGACCACATTAAACCAATAAGTCAGGATTTAGAATGTTTAGCTCACCACGTGTATTACAATCAAATTCTAAAATCCACTTTAGATCTGCCATTAATTATGTAATACAAAACAAATAGGTAACTTCCACCTATTTCAAAACTACCAACTGTAATAGTTAAATAGGCCAACGGAGTTGTCATCACCCCTCCTAGCTAAAAGGCGTTCCCAAAAGTGGAACTTCTGCTTAAGGCCCGGTTCAAATTGGAACCAGCTGCGAATCACACAACGCTGTGCATCCCCATTCTCCAATTCAGGGACAAATCAGGGCCGAATCTGTGCCTGAATTTGGGTCTGAGACTGAGCCAAAGATGCACAGCATTTCCTCCTTTCCCTCTAGGCGGCCCCTCCCTCTCTGTAATCTTCTGGGACACGTCACAGGTCCCAGAAGATTGCCTGGCCACGAGGAGAGTGCAGCGTGACTCTTGCATGCACAGTGCACACATGGCTGTGAAGCTGCAAGCTGTCACAGTTGGGTGCCCACAGAAGTAATGATGGCACCATAGAGAGGAGGGGGAGAGGAGCTAGGCTTTAGGCAGCTGCATCGCTGAACCATGGGACAGGTGAGTGTCTGTTTATTAAAAGTCAGCAGCTACACTTTTTGTAGCTGCTGACTTTTAATAAACTTACAAAACAGTGGAACTCTGCTTTAAGGCAGAATTGTATAGTCCATGAGGATTATATACAGTGAGGGAAAAAAGTATTTGATCCCCTACTGATTTTGTACAGTTGCCTACCGACAAAGAAATGATCAGTCTATAATTTTAATGGTAGATTTATTTTAACAGTGAGAGACAGAAAAACAACCAAAAAATCCAGAAAAACACATTTAAAAAAAGTTATTGATTTGTATTTTAATGAGTGAAATAAGTATTTGACCCCTTCGTAAAACATGACTTAGTACTTGGCGGCAAAACCCTTGCTGGCAATCACAAAGGTCAGATGTTTCTTCCAGTTGGCCACTAGGTTTGCACACATCTCAGGAGGGATTTGGTCCCACTTTTCATTACGGTCTGGAGACTGGTTAGGCAACTCCAGGACCTTAATGTGCTTCTTCTTGTGTTACTCCTTTGTTGCCTTGGCCATGTGTTTTGGGTCATTGTCATGCTGGAATACCCATCCACAACCGATTTTCAATGCCCTGGCTGAGGTAAGGGGGTTCTTACCCAAGATTGGATCGTGCATGGCCCTGTCCATCATCCCTTTGATGCAGCAAATTTGTCTTGTCCCCTTAGCAGAAAAACACGCCCAAATCATAATGTTTCCACCTCCATGTTTGACAGTGGGGATGTTTTTTTGGGGTCATAGGCAGCATTCCTCCACCTCCAAACAGCAAGTTTAGTTGATGTCAAAGAGCTCGATTTTGGTCTCATCTGACCACAACACTTTCACCCAGTTATCCTCATTCAGATGTTCATTAGAGTACTTCAGACAGGCTTGTACACATGCTTTCTTGAGAAGGGAGACCTTGCGGGCACTGCAGGATTTCCATCCTTCATAGTGTGGTGTGTTACCAATTGTTTTCTTGTTGACTATGATCCCAGCTGCCTTGACAAGATTCTCCCATGTAGTTGTGGACTGATTCCTCACCATTCTCATGATCATTGAAACTCTGCGAGGTGTGATCTTGCAAGGAGCCCCAGACTGAGGGAGATTGGCAGTTATTTTGTGTTTCTTCCATTTGTGAATAATCACACCAACTGTTGTCACCCTCTTAAGCTACTTGGAGATGGTCTTGTAGCCCATTATAGCCTTGTGTAGGTTTACAATCTTGTCCCTGAAATCCTTGGACAGCTCTCTTGGCCATGGTGGAGAGATTGGAATCTGATTGATTGATTGCTTCTGTGGATAGGTGTCTTTTTACAGGTAATGTGCTGAGATTAGGAGCACTCCCTTTAAGAGAGTATTCCTAATCTCAGCTCATTACCTGTATAGAAGACACCCGGGAGACATAAATCTTGCTGATTGAAAGGGAATCAAATACTTATTTCACTCATCAAAATGCAGATCAATTTGTAACTTTTTTTAAATGCGTTTTTCTGGATATTTTTGTTGTTATTCTGTCTCTCGCTAATAAAATAAATCTACCATTAGAATTATAAACTCATCATTTCTTTCTCCGTGGGCAAATGTACAAAATCAGCAGGGGATCAAATACTTTTTTCCCTCACTGTAAAACAATCTATGGTCTTAAAATCTAGATTTATAGCAAAGGTTATGCAGGTGAAGAGCTAGATAAGATCAGCATAGATGTGGGAACTGTAGATAGGGCCGCCTTTCTAAGTGAGGGCACTGCTAGAAAGGTGGTTAACAGAGAAAATAATTTTTCCTTTGTTACCACCTTTTCGCGACAATATTTGGACATTAAAAGGATTATGTCCAAGCATTGTCTTTTCATTTCTCCTTTCAATGATAATGGCAAACAGCACAAATGGAGAGAGTGAATCTCCATAACGGGGGTACAGACAACAATAAAGACTACATAAGTATTCTAAACCATCTCCACAGTATCCAAAACTGAAAAAAAACGGTTTTGTCTTTAGTTATACTTTATATTATCTAAACACAATCTCAAAGCTGTAACATGTTAATGTAATTTCAAAAGTTGTTTTCAATCTTCCTATAATATATGCATCTTTCGTCGAAGTGGACCTTCATCCTCATCTGTCACTTCATTATTTTCTGATTTTTTACCTTTTCAGAGGGAGTCCCGGCTTCTCACTTCTGGCTTTCTGGCCAAGGCCAAGGCCAAAGTGACTTTTAGATTTTAGAATTTTAGAGATGTGTTCTAATTGTCTTTTTCTAGGAAACCTGTAGAACTCAGATACATTGAACAGTAATTGTAGTGTCTGAAGGTTTTAATACCATAAATGAGTAGCCTCCAAATGGACCAGATTTTGCACTCTCCAGTTTAAGTAAATCAACCCAAACTGTATGCTGTCTACTGGGCGATCATGTTTAGCACATCATGGATCTGGTGGACAGATTACTGGGAGGGGCTGGGGAAGATCCGGCTGGCATGGTGCACGTTGGCATCAATGACAATGTCAGAGGCAGATGGAGTGCCCTACAGAATGATTTTAATGACTTAGGAGCTAAATTGAGGAAAAGGACCTCCAAGGTAGTAATAGGCGCCTCTGATGATATCCACATAGGATGAAACATGTTAGGCTGGCTGATGCAAGCACATTGTGTACCGGAGATTTTTATATGTTCTTATGTTGCTGTTGCTCTGTAAGTATACTACAATAAATTCTTAAAGCATTTTACCCTTACGGGCTTCACTATTGTTGCTCCTTTACTTCTGTTTTTTGGTGATGATTGTTTAAATCCATACCCTGGTGTGAGTTCTGATGTTCCATCTGATACTGATGTACCTGGTTAACAATATGATCCATCTATCAAGTTTGGAGTGTGCCATCCAAGTTTATTATCTACCATCTGCATCATATGATTATATGCCTGTTTTCTTTTCATTCTGGTAAGCAGATTTAGAGCACATGGGTGTGGTGTGCTTCATATATGTACATTGAATCTTGGTGGAAGGTTTACGTCACCTATCTATGGACAATCACTTTTACGTTTTTTTTGTTTGTTCACATTTGGCTTTATGGACAATCACATTTAAAACTTCTTTTGTTCACATCTGTTTTTTATGGACAATCACATTTAAAACTTTTGTATAGTAACAAGTCCTATTTGCAATCTCAGGACACCCAATAAGAGGACGGTATGTGACTGGTCTAAACTACGTGGCATGTTCACCAATGCCAGGAGCCTGGTGGACAAGATGGGTGATCTAGAGATACTGTTGAACAAGGAGGATTTTGATTTTGTGTAAATTTCAGAGACCTGGTTCAACAGCTCTCATGATTAGCTGGAAACCGTTTAAGGGTATTCCCTTTATCATAGGGATAGAGAGGGGGAGGGGTATGCCTATATATCAAGAATAATGTACAAGTGAATGTGAGAGATGACATCAATAAGGGAGCTAGGGAGGAGGTTGAATCCTTATGGGTAGAGCTCCAAAGGGATGATGCTAAGGGGAAAATAATACTGGGAGTATGCTATAGGGCCCCTAACCTGAGGGAGGAGGGGGAGACAGATCTCCTATCACAATTTGAATTAGCAGCAAGGATGGGAAGTCTTATCATAATGGGGGATTTTAATTATCCAGACATAGACTGGGCAGAGGGAACCACATGTCACCACATGTCTAAGCCCTTGTACACACGGTCGGAAAGTCCGACGGAAAATGTCAGATCGGACGGTGTTGTCGGATAATCCGACCGTGTGTGGGCTCCATCTGACTTTTTCTGTCGGAATGTCCAGCCAACAAAGTTTGAGAGCTGGATATAACATTTTCCGACAACATGATCCGATGCGTGTCAAATCCGATCATGTGTAGCCTAGTCCGACAAAGTGCCACGCATGCTCAGAATAAATTCTGAGACGGAAGCACTCGGTCAGGTAAAACTACCGCTCGTAATCGATATAGCACATTCGTCACGCTGCAATGTTAAAAATTGTTTAATGCAGCGCATTCTCTTTTTCTTTATAATGCTACAAGAATGAAGTTGTTTTGCTGCTCATATTCACACACGCTCCTCCCAAACGTATTTCTTTATTCTTTTTCCTGATTCCATGAATACAATATTTTAATTCGTCAGATCTCCCCAATCATTTTTGGGGTTTTTTCTGTAAATTTTGTGGTTGGTTTTTTAATTAAGATGTCCTTTTTTGAAATTTTGGTCATCTTCGTAATTTTTTTGGTGTGTTTTGTGTGTCAATTTACCACAACACCATTATTATCTATTTATTTTATTATTTTCTTTTTTAATATCTAGGAGGTTGTTTGGTGTTGGTGCCCCTTGTTATTAATTTGACTTTGTATTTTTGAAATGTACCTACCTACTCACTAATAAACTGTCTTTTTTTAAGTAAAACACATAGGCAAGTATTTCTTGAACCAAAAAAAACTTTATTTAGGTGTCATAAACAAATAAAGAGGGAGGCAGCACTGGAAAAACTGGGGAAATTGGTGAAACCTTTGGCCCCCAGGGCACACATCAACTATTTAAACGCAAATATTGGTGGCCTGAGGAGTACATATCTGAGGGAGAACAGTCTGGTCCAGGAGTCCAAGAAACCCGTAACAGCAGAAGATGACATCTATGTCCCAGATGTCAGACCTTAAACTGAGGGAGCACGATCAGTACAGAAGGATCAAGCAAGTTCTTCAAAAAAGTAAGTAGTTGTCATGTGTTCATATTATTATTGCTTGCATACTGCTCCATGTGCTTTGATTTAATGTTGTACAGTTTAAAATAACCACTTTCATGTTCATGGGTTCAATTGTTCATAATAAACATCGTTCGTTAGCCCACTCCAAAGATGATGTTTTGGCAAGTTGTACTTGACTACATTTGTTCACACAACAGGTAAGTATTCCAGCTTTAGAAAGTGACAAAAATAATGATTTCACCTTTGAACTCTGCCAAAAAACACAATGGTACGACACTTCAAAGCAATGTTTCATATTCCTATTTCTGCCCTCAAATATCTGTGTACTAAGTATTCCTTTTTTACATTCTCGTTGGGGAGAGAAGCTTCGGGAAGTCTGAGGACACCTGCCTGCTCACTTGCTGGTTACAAGCTATATGCTGATTATTATTAGCCGATTATCAACTGCAGGCAGACTGTTGGTTCCTGGCTCCTGTTGTTTCCTGCTGCCTGCTCTTGTGGAGCTACTATATCCCTTTCTATATTCTATATTTTTCTATGATAGCTAAAAAGTTGAAGTTTCAGACGTGGTGGACTAAGCAGTGGTGTGAGCAGTGGCCATCTTGCTACACCCTGAGGTATGCCTTGGAAAAAATTGTATATCAATAATTAATATCAATATCTGATGTACAGAAGTATTGGAATACATTAGAATATATCAGTTATGGAAAAGTCTCTGGACTAAGTCGTTTTTTTGGGGAGGGTTTTTTTGCTCTTTTTTTTTTATTACGATTTTGCAAGTAAAGATACATTTGATAATAGGCATCTGCATCTGCATTTGTTGTGCCGTGTTGTGGCTCCTGACTTAGGCTTAGAGCAGCATCCATTTTGCTACATTAATTTTTCTATATGATCCATTCTGTTAGATACAGACTGCCAAGACTGCCAAGACTGCTAAGGGGGGAAAAAAAGGAATGCAAATGCTCGGATGGGGATTTCTCCCATACTTTTACTTTTAGTTAATCTCAGTTAAACTTTCATATTTAGACTGCTAATAATAGACTGTTAATAATACGGTTTTGAATACTGATTATACTGAGTATAACTCCTGGGAGAATAAATAGGGTCTTTTTTGGCTGGAGATAGATGTCTCAGCCTCAGACTTGTTCAGTGACATTAAACAAGTTAGTTACATCAAGCAAGCCAGTACTAGATTAAATTTCTGCCTCTGCCTCTGCCTCTGCCTCTGCCTCTGCCTCTGCGATAGTTATTGTTCCTAAGAAGAAAACAAAGACAGCAAAAGCAAGAAAGACTACTATTTCTCAACCATCTAATGTCGTGATAGTCACCTCCTTGGAGGATTCCTCTTGGGCCGCAGCAATCTTGGCAGCTATTAAGGAGTGTAAAAAGACTCTTAAGGGGCAAATGGATCTTATGGCCTCAGATGTTTCTCGGATCCGTCAGGACCTAGATGGGTTTCAAACCAGGGTCTCTGAAGTAGAAAGTAGGGTCTCCATATTGGAGGATTCTACACAAATGGACTCTAAAGATCTACGGGTTCTGCAGCTACAGGTTAAACGGTTGCAGGAAGGGACTGGCGATACTAAAAACCATCTTAGATGGAATAATATCCGCATCTTGGGTCTAGCTGAAAGGGCTGAGGGGACTTAACCTACTGAATTCGCTGAAGAATTACTTATTGAAGTTCTGGGCCTAGGTAATGTGCCACCCACCTTTGTGGTAGAGTGAGCACATAGGGTTCCATCATTACCACCTAAACCTGGATCCCCCCTAGGCTTTTCCTGCTACGATTATTGAATTATCGAGATAGGGACAGGGTTCTGGCAGCTGCCTGGACTAAACAAGATTTACCATTTGAAAATACCAAATTATTATTTTTACCGGATTATTCTCAAGAAGTTCAGCAACGTCGTAAGTCCTATACGAAGATCTGTAAGAGACTACGAGAAAAGAGTATAAAGTTCAGCCTCTTTTTCCCAACAGACGGCGTATTATAGATGATAGACAAGCCCTTTCAAGCCCTTTCCAGCTTTTGTGAGCATAAGCGTTTTTTTTCTACAAACCTTCCTAACCACTGCATAAACAAGCTGGAACAAAACTACATTTTGTGGGTTTTTGTGTGTTTTCATGGGTTTTTAACCTTTTTGAGCTCTTTGGGGCATTATCTCCTTTCAAAACGCAAGTTTGGTGGTGGGGGGGTTCCTGTAAGAGCATATGCCTGAAAATGCCAGAAAAAGCCCTAGTGTGCATGGACACATTGGCCAACATTGAGGGGCGTTTCTAGGCAGAAAAAATAAAAGCTCAAGAGCCTGTAGGAGCCGCTCCTTTGAGCTGCAGTGTGCATGAGCCCGGTGTCGTGACCATAGATTTCCCTAAGGCTGGGTTCACACTGCTGCGGGGGGAGATCCGGATGTGATTCGCACCGCAAATCACATGCGATCTCCGTAGCGATGCGAGTACAGCCATACAGATAGTATGGCTAAATTTGCATCGGTCCCGCAGCAAACTCGCACGGGACCCTTTTTTTGGTCCGCAACAGAATCGGATCACATGGGGGTTCACACCATGCGATCCGATTCCTGTGCGAGTCGGCAGATCGCACTGCGATATGCGGACGGATCTGGGGGTGTCATTAACATATCATTGACACTCCCAGCCGTCCGCATAGGGCAGTGTGAACTGCCGGCGGGAGTAATGCGATGCGGGAAAACGCCGCGGATTCGCAGCGTTCCCGCATCGCAGCAGTGTGAACCCGGCCTTAAGGTGGCCAGACTGCCACTGGAGAATTAATTGATTTGTTTGACAGAGGCAGAGGTAACGTGCCACCAGTTTGCTTCAGAATGTAACACATTCAGAGATGAGCATGAAATCATATCATAACTTCAATTTTTAACAATCCATGCCAGGAGTATATAATAGTATACAACAGAATTATCTGTTTAGGCCTCTCTGATCCTCCATCCTGTTAAACACAATTAGTCTACCTTGATTTAAGTCATTCTATAAAGATAAATCAAGGAGAACAAATATCTGCGCTAACCCAAAGAAAACATATAAAGATAACTTCCACTGCAGTCTGTAAAAAGGAAAAGATCACCGCTATTCACGACCAGCCCAGGTGAATAAACAATAAGGTTGCAGCCTCTGCCTACATGATTTCACCAAACTACACACCCTAGTCTGCTAGGTGCAGTGGAAGTTGTTCATGTAACCGACTTGGTTTTCTAAGCTATATTTATAACCTCCTTATTTCAGTTGGTTCCCAAATGCTATTGCTTCCTGGATAACTCATGCAGTCAGAAAGTATGTTTCACACATGTACTGAGTCTTCATCTCTACTGAGTCTGACGTGATTTGTATTGGCCTCGATACCATTAGCACATATTCTTGAATAAAATGTTAATATATAATAAAACCCTTGTGTGTAGAACCTGACTAATCAAGGCAAGGCAGAGAGATGCTGATTCAGGCAGCACACTTACACCTGGTTTCAGTAAGAGTTCACAAATTCGAGTCAGAAGGCTTGCACTTGCCCACACCAGTCTTCAGTAATGACTCAGAGGCTCACTGAGTCACTGTTGTATGCAAAAACCATTAAGCGGCTATGACGAGCTATGTTCATACAGGTTGAGTAAGTGATTAGTGAGCCACTAAGTTTGCATATTAAAATGTGCTAAGCACAATAGGCACAGGAAGCCCATCTGCCAGGAATTTGCACTGTATTCACCCTGCTAGGTGGATGGTACTGGTAGTCATCCATGTTGGGGGTGGCTGTTTGAGCTGTACTCAGACAGCAAGCAGTCAGCTACAGGTCAGACCTCATCATCTTCTGGCAGGTCTTCCTCTGCCTCCTCATCACTGGATCACTGGTTTCCTCTGTTGTGTTAGTTCTCTCCTTGGGTGTTTCTACTCTTTGGCTCCCTCAGCTGAGTTCTTCTGTATTTTTGTTTGCCTTTTCTGTACAAATGTCTGCATCAACATGCACTCATGGCCTTTAGTGTCCTATCCATCTTTTGAAGTATTGTCAAGCTCATCTTTGCATCGATGGATGGCTGCTGGTGTATGTTTATCAAGGTCCTATTTTAAGGGCACTCTCAATTCATCCCACAAAGAATTTGCTAAATTAGACTTTTTGCTGCTCAAATTAACCTTTGATTCTTACTCCTTTTTTGTTCTGACCTCACATAAAGTCTTCCTACCCTGTCTTGCTGTACTATCTATCCATGGATTCACTCTCCACTCAGTTTTGACACTCAGGTGTGGCTATCCCTGGCTATTTTCCCAACTAGGCTTCTATCCTGTCCTTTGGCAGGTACTGGGTGATTTTTGTGGCTAGAGTAATAACTGCTGTGTGACATTGATCAGCCATTGCCCACCCCTATGTAACTGGAGCCACATATCTTATATATAGTCCTGGGGGCACCATTGCACACACATTAAGCATCTAGGGTTGCCACCTCATCCCTTTAAACTCAAACACATATGAATTATACAGGTTCTGAGGCTAATTTAATGCAGATAAGGCGAATCAAGTGAGTTTAATTACTAGACATGTGCAAAGTAAAATATTTCGTTTCGGAATTTCGTTTTCGTCCGAAAAATTAATTTATTTAGTTACTCCTGAAATTCGTTTTTATTTATTTTGTATTGTATTTGTTTTGCATTCGTCCGAAAATCCACATGAATTACGGTCAAATCTGTCTCTGAAGGCTTATGGTGTCTGTCAAATGTATAAAGAAGATTCGACAGAGCTAGTATATAGCATACTTCGTGTGAACTTTAGAACCCTATTAAAGTCTATGGGACTCCAACGTTCAAAATCTAAAGTACTAATTTGAAAGGCTAATATGCAAGTTACTGTCCTAAAAAGTGTTTGGGGACCCGGGTCCTACCCCAGGTAGGAGTTTTAAAAAAAGTTTTAAAAACGGCTGTTTTTTCGGGAGCAGAGATTTTAATAATGATTAAAGTGAAACAATAAAAGTGTAATATTCCATTAAATTTCGTAGGGGGGGGGGGGGGGGGGGTCTATAGTATGCCTGTGAAGGGGCTCATGTTTCTGGTGCTTAGAACTGTCCCTGCACAAAGTGTCATTTATGCAGGAAAAAAAGTCCTTTAAAATCACTCACAGCTATTATGAATTGTTGGCTCCGTAATACAGAGAACACTCATTGAAAGTCATTGATAAAAAAAAATAAAAAAATAAAAAGCGTGGGGGTCCCCCAAATTCAATTACCAGGCCCTTCAGGTCTGGTATGGATATTAAGGGGAACCCTGCGTCAAATTTAAAAAAAATTTACGTGGGGTTCCCCCTAAATATCCATACCAGACCCTTCAGGTCTGGTATGGATATTAAGGGGAACCCCGCGTCAAATTAAAAAAAAATTGACGTGGGGGTCCCCCTAAAAATCCATACCAGACCCTTTTTCCGAGCACGCAACCTGGCAGGCCGCAGAAAAAGAAGGGGGACGAGAGAGCGGCCCCCCTCCCTCCTGAACTGTACCAGGCCACATGCCCTCAACATTGGGAGGATGCTTTGGGGGTCTGTGACCCCTCAAAGCACCTTGTCCCCATGTTGATGTGGAGAAGGGCCTCACCCCCACAACCGTGGCCGGTGGTTGTGGGGGTCTGCGGGCGGGTGGCTTATCAGAATCTGGAAGCCCCCTTTAACAAGGGGACCCCCAGATCTTGCCCCCCCCCTGTTTGAAATGGTAAGGGGGTACAAAAGTACCCCTACCATTTCACAAAGAAAGTGTAAAAAATAGTTAAATAAGACAAACACACTGTTGAGAAATTCCTTTATTAAAAATAAAAAAAAGATTCCAGCGGTGGTAATCCACTCTTGCTATCCAGCGACGGAAATTTCTCTCCGGGGTCCAGCGATGGCTCATCTGAATCAGCGCAGCGAATCCATCCATCTTCTGTCTCCACTGAGGAGTCACTGCAGGGATTCCGGCGGCCTGACATTTGTTATATGCGGAGGGTGGGGCGACCCGTCACCTGACCCCGCCCCACTCTGATGTAACGGAAACCTGCCTGTGTTACATCAGAGGGGTGCGGGGTCACCCATACATCAGGGGGAAACCCGGGTTTCCCCTTGCGTCAGAGGGGGGCGTGGTCAGGTGATGGGTGGCCCCACCCTCCGCATATAACAAACGTCAGGCCGCCGGAATCCCCGCAGTGTCTCCTTCGTGAAGATGGATGGATTCGCTGCGCTGGATCAGATCATCCATCGCTGGACCCCGGAGATCCGTCGCTGGATATCAAGAGTGGATTAGCACCGCTGGAATCTTTTTTTAATTTTATTTATTTTTAATAAAGGAATTTTTCAAAAGTGTGTTTGTCTTATTTAACTATTTTTTACACTTTCTTTGTGAAATGGTAGGGGTACTTTTGTACCCCCTTACCATTTCAAACGGGGGGGGGGCGGGATCTGGGGGTCCCCTTGTTAAAGTGGGCTTCCAGATTCTGATAAGCCCCCCGCCTGCAAACCCCCACAACCACCAGCCACGGTTGTGGGGATGAGGCCCTTGTCCTCATCAACATGGGGACAAGGTGCTTTGAGGGGTCACAGACCCCCAAAGCATCCTCCCAATGTTAAGGGCATGTGGCCTGGTACGGTTCAGGAGGGAGGGGGGCCACTGTCTCGTCCCCCCCTCTTTTCCTGGGTCTGGTATGGATTTTTAGGGGGACCCCCGCGGCAATTTTTTTTTAAATTTGACGCGGGGTTCCCCTTAATATCCATACCAGACCTGAAGGGTCTGGTATGGATATTTAGGGGGAACCCCACATCAAATTTTTTTTTATTTGACGCAGGGTTCCCCTTAATATCCATACCAGACCTGAAGGGCCTGGTAATTGAATTTGGGGGACTCCCACGCTTTTTTATTTATTTATTTATTTTATCAATGACTTTCAATGAGTGTTCTCTGTATTACAGAGCCGACAATTCATAATAGCTGCGAGTGATTTTAAAGGACTTTTTTTCCTGCATAAATGACACTTTGTGCAGGGACAGTTCTAAGCACCAGAAACATGAGCCCCTTCACAGGCATACTATAGACAACCCCCTCTAAGAAATTTAAAGGAATATTACACTTTTATTGTTTCACTTTAATCATTATTAAAATCACTGCTCCCGAAAAAACTGCCGTTTTTAAAACTTTTTTTTGCATTGATCCATGTCCCCTGGGGTAGGATCCGGGTCCCCAAACACTTTTTAGAACAGTAACTTGCAGAATCTTTTCTCTCTGTCAAATCTTTTTTTCTCTGTCGAATATTTTCTCTATATAATCTTGGACTAATAGAGGTAAGGTTAGGCACATTTGACCACAGGTTCTATAGACACAGATTGTTATTGTCAGAGTCACGTCGAATCTCCTATTCTATATCGAACTGTTGTAACAACTAAAAAGAAAATAAAGCATTAAGTTATGTCGGATCTTTTGTTTTTCGGATTCTGTGCTTTCGTTATCGTTTGTCAAAACGAAAACGAAAATAGCTGAAATTCGGACGAAAATGCATTCGGACGAAAACGAATACACATGTCTATTAATTACCGCCTTAATCAGCCACAGAACCTGTGTAATGAATATATGTTTGGTTTTAAAGGGATGAGGTGGCAACCCTAAGAGCCCTTTACACTGAGCCGCGGGCAACGTTAGCGATAAAGCTAACTATATAAAATATAGTTTTAGCGACGCTTCACCACTGTTTTAGTGGCGCTATTCGGCCACTAGCGTGCAGCTTTTAAGCCCCATTAGCGGCCAAAGAAAGGGTAACATGCACCCGTGTAGCGCCACTGCCGAAGTGCTTTGCAGGCGCTTCGGCAGCGGTGCCCATTCATTTCAAGGAGCAGGGGTGGTGGAGGAGCAGAGTATACACCGCTACTCCACCGCCCCAAAGATGCTGCTTGCAGGACTCTTTTTAACATCCTGCCAGGGCAGCGCCCCAGTGTGAAAGCACTTGGGATTTTACATTGGGGTGGCAGGGTAGACATTTTTCAGGCGCTTTACAGGCGCTATTTTTAGCCCTTTAGGGTACTTTCACACTGGGGCGGGGGGGTCAGTGGTAAAAGTGGTTAAAAAGCAGTTAAACGTGCCTTTTAGCTGCGCTTTTCGGCCGCTGCAGCTTCCGCGGTGCTGCCCATTGATTTCAATGGACAGGGACGCTTTAGAAGTGGCGTATACACTGCTCCTAAAGCGCCTCAAAGAAGCTGCTTGCAGGATTTTTTTTTGCGTCCTGCCAGCGCACCGCTCCAGTGTGAAAGCCCTCTGGGTTTCACACTGGAGTGAAAGGAGAGGCACTTTACAGGCGCTTTGCAGGCACTATTTTTAGTGTAATAGCACCTGTAAATCGCCTCAGTGTGAAAGTAGCCTTAGTGCCTGGAAAACGCTTCAGTGTGAAAGGGGTTTAAAAGCATCCTTAAAAGGTGGCTGCTAAAGATGTAGAAGGGTTTAGCATGGCTATGTCTGAGATAGTTCTTTATTTTCCACTACATAGCATTGTGATAATGGCAAGGTTCCATTCACACTTCACATAGCATGAACTCGCATTCCTGATTACGATTTTGTGTGAGTGATTTAAGCCCAATACCATGTATCATGCATAGGGCAGGCCATTTACTTCCATGAGCTGCCCTATGTGCATTTGTTGCCCAAAAGAAGCTCCTGCTCCATTTTGGGCGACATGCTTCACACGATTTTGAAGTGAGATTCTTTCACTCGACAATAACTGCAAAATCGCACAGCGTTTGGGATGCCATTTAGAACTAATGGCTTCCAAACACACGTTGTGCATTTTGCTCAGATTGCCACGCGATTTGGAATCATGGGCAGCTTATGGAAATAATCAAACTACATCTACTGATATGCAGTGAAAACATGCATGTACATTGGCCCAGAGGAAGACATCTCTAAACGACTTGCTTATAAAAATCTATTTTCTTTCCTATAACTTGAATATCATAGAGATGCATTGTTTCGACCCCCTTACGTAAAATCAAGAGGGCCCCAGAAGGCATTTTCTGATTTACCCTGATAGGAACCTGTCTCCTAGGGCACTGTACAGGGGCAAACACAAACACTTTAGATTTCTATGGAGATCCCTTTTAGTATGAGATACATGGAACTTACACATGAAGCCTGTGTGTGGGATGCCAGATTTTGCCTATAGTTTTTTCCTACACTCTATATTTTAGTCTGAATGAGACACGTTCTGTCTGGAATCCCCACCCACATAGTTCCCCCTGGATCTCACACTGAGTCACCCAATGCCAACCAGCCAGTGTGACACAAATGTCACCAACTGGTCTTAGTTGGGTGTCTCATGTCACCAAATTACAAACTCCTCATCCAGATGGAAATGTAATGCTGATTCATACTCTCCAGCTGTGTATTTTACTACAAGCTGCGATTGTGTTAACTGTAATATTTAGCTCAAAACAGATATAAATATCTTTAAAAACATTTTTTTTGGCTTTGTGGTAATTCGTTGCTAACTGTATGCTGCCACACTCTATACAACTTTAGGTGCAGCAACAACAACATACTGGCTCTGTGAATATTAGACTCAGATGCAAATACAGAATGTTACTTAGAATACATATAGATAATACAGTCACTGAACATTTTTTAGGAACACCTGTCTATAAATGCTATTATCTAATTAACCAAGCAGCACAAAAAATTTTAATCATCGCCCAATTTGGGATTGGCTTCGATTAGCAAAAACAGTAAAATCTTAGAGCACAAAATAAATAAAGGGTTAGTTCACCCTAAGGACCCTTTCACACTTATTCGACCTGAAAGTTGTGCGACTTTGACACGACTTTGACGTGACTTTGCCACGCAACTTTGACATGACTTTGACGTGACTTGAAGCAATGCCTGTGTAATCCTGGGATCTATGGGTCTCAAGTCACATCTAAGTCAGACCAAAGTAGTGCAGGGTCTACTTTGAAGTAGCTATGACTTGAAGTCGCACAGATATGAACTGTACTCATTGGAAATCATGGGGTATGACATTTCATGTGACTTTGCAGTCCCAAGTCGCCGAACAAGTTGCACAAGTGTGAAAGGGGCCTTACCAAAAAATTTCCAGTGCAGCAGCAAGGGACTTTAGATAAAAACAAACTGTGCAGCTTTGACTAGGGATGATCCGAACACCCCCCGGTTCGATTCGCACCAGAACTTTCGAACGGACCCCAAATTCGCTCGAACGTTAGAACCCCATTGAAGTCTATGGGACTCGAACGTTCGAAATTAAAAGTGCTAATTTTAACGGCTAATATGCAAGATACTGTCCTAAAAAGGGTTTGGGGACCTGGCTCCTGCCCCAGGGGACATAGGTCAATGCAAAAAAAAAAGTTTTAAAAGCGGCCGTTTTGGCGGGAGCACTGATTTTAATAACGATTAAAGTGAAAAAAAAAAGGTGAAATATTCCTTTAAATATCGTGCCTGGGGGGTGTCTGTAGTATGCCTGTGAAGTGCCACGGGTTTCCCGTGTTTAGAACAGTCCCTGCACAAAATGACATTTAACGGAAATAACATCATTTAAAACTGCTTGCGGTTTTAATGTTATATCTGGTTCCTGCAATATGGTTGAAAATCATTGAGAAAAATGGCATGGGTAGCCCTCCCTGCCCATTACCTTGTACACATATTAAGGGGAACCCCGTACCCATATTAAAAAAAAGGAAATACGTGTGGCCCCCAGGGCCTATATACTCAGAACAGCAGTACACAGGCGGTGCAAACAAGACAGGGACTGTGTAGGTTTGTTGCGTTAAGTTAAATCTGTTTGTAATTTTTAACTGGTACATTTTTAAAGTCTAGCTCCAGTCAAAAAAAACTATTTTTAAGCTTTTTGGAAAACATAGGGAAGGGTTATCACCCCTGTATAATTTGTTTTGCCGTCCATCTTTTTTCATCTCACTTGCTGTTGTCTCCTTCCGTTTGCAAGTAGGAGATGTTTGTAAGTTGGATGTTTGAAAGTAGGAGCCTGCCCTATATGCTCTGCAGAAATGGCGGAACAAAGTGTTGGTTTTGCCACAACATTGTAAGCCCTGAAAGTGACTCTTGGTGGGCGCTGGAGCGCCCTGCTATGAACGATTATATCAAGAATTGTATTTACATGCCATTGTTGAACAGTGGTAAAAAAATTGACCTTTGGTGGTTGTGGTGCTGGTGCCACAACACTATAAGTCCTCACAGTTACTCTGGGTGGGCACAGGAATGGGCCCTCCTGTGAAATATTGTATCAAGAATTGTAATTACATGTCCCTGTTAAACAGGGGCAGAAAAATTGGGCCTTAGGCACTGGTGCTGGTGCCACGACACTGCAACCTCTCCCATATACTCTAGTTTTAGTGCAGGAATTAGCCCTGCTGCAAAGCATTGCATCAAAAATTGTAATTAAACGCCCCTGTTAAACAGGGGCAGAAAAATTGGGCCTTAGGCACTGGTGCTGGTGCCACGACACTGCAACCTCTCCCATATACTCTAGTTGTAGTGCAGGAATTAGCCCTGCTGCAAAACATTGCATCAAAAATTGTAATTAAACGCCCCTGTTAAACAGGGGCAGAAAAATTGGGCTGATGGCATCACCCAGAACCAGAAATGTTCTTCCAACATATCAGCGGAGGAGGAAGAGGATAGACAATCAACATAACAGGACAGTCACTCAGCATCAGCATAGGCAGTCTTGAAGGGATGTGATATTTCAAGAAAAATTATTCGGTTACATCAGCTTCAGGTGCTTGGTAGCTGTAGGTGATCCAAGACTGATTCATCTTGATGAAGGTCAGTCGATCAACTGATTGGGTGGACAGGCGCACCCTGTGATCAGTAACAAAGCCACCAGCAGCACTGAAGGTGCGTTCCGAAAGAACGCTGGATGCAGGACAAGCCAGTAGCTCAATTGCATACTGTGCAAGCTCTGGCCAGTGATCCATCCTCAAGACCCAGTAAGCCAGAGGATTTTTGGTGGGAAAGGTGTCCAAGTCTGACCTTGCCCCTAGGTATTCCTGCACCATGTAAATCAGACACTGGCGATGGTTGCTGGAACCGATCATACCTTGGGGCTGCGGACTAACAAATTGTCTGAAAGCATCGGTCAGACGGCCACCTTCTCCACCGCTTCTTCTGACCGATGCCTCAGCAACACGTTGTCCAGGACCAGGAGTTTGTAACCTCCCAGTCTCTGGGAACGCGTTGCACAGACCTTTCTGCAAGGCCTCCCGGAGATGTCTCATCCTTTGCTCCCTCTGCGATGGCAAGATAAGGTCGGCAACCTTACCCTTGTACCGTGGATCAAGGAGAGTGGCCAGCCAGTAATGGTCCCTCTCCTTGATTCAAAGAATACGAGGATCCTTCCGCAGGCTTTGCAGGATCAGGGAGGCCATGCAGCGTAGGTTAGCTGAGGCATTCAGTCCGGAGTCCTCTGGGTCACTAAGGACAACATGATCCGCAGCTACCTCCTCCCAGCCACGTACAAGTCCACGGGTTTCTTGGGACTGTAAATCCTCCCTACAAGACTGCTGCTGCTGCTGATGCTGAGTGCCAGCCTCCACCTCCATGCTGACACAATCATCATCCTCCTCCTCATCCTCTTCCTGTGTGATGGGTGGCACAGCAGGAACACTGTCTGGATAAAGGGGGCCTTGAGAGGCAAGGAAGTCCTCCTCTTCCTGCCTCTGTTCTGCCTCAAGTGCCCTGTCCATTATTCCACACAGCGTATGCTCCAAGAGGTGGACAAGAGGTACAGTGTCACTGATGCATGCACTGTCACTGCTCACCATCCTTGTGGCCTCCTCAAATGGTGACAGGACAGTGCATGCATCTCTGATCATGCCCCACTGGTGTGGTGAGAAAAATCCAAGCTCCCCTGACCCTGTCCTGGTGCCGTAGTCGCACAGGTACTCATTGATGGCCCTCTGCTGCGTATGCAGCCGCTGCAGCATGGCCAACGTTGAGTTCCACCTGGTGGGCATGTCACATATAAAGCGGTTTTTGGGCAGGTTCAACTCCTTTTGGAGCTCAGCCAGCCGAGCACAGGCATTAAATGATCGCCAGAAATGCACACAGACTTTCCTGGCCTGCTTCAGGACATCCTGTAAGCCCGGGTACCTGCCCAAGGACCGCTGCACCACCAGGTTAAGGACGTGAGCCACACAGGGCACATGGGTCAGTTGTCCCTGCCGGAGGGCGGAGAGGTGGTTGGTGCCATTGTCGCAAACCACCATTCCTGGCTTAAGCTGGCATGGCGTCAACCACCTCTCAGCCTGCCCCTGCAGAGCTGACAAAACATCCGCCCCAGTGTGGCTCCTGTCCCCCAAACAAACCAGCGCAAGCACGGCATGGCATCGTTTTGCCTGCGTACTTGCGTAGCCCCTGGAACGCCTACGGAGCACCGCTGGTTCTGAGGACAGAGCACTGGAAGAGGCCATGGAGGAAGAAGAAGAGGAGGGGGTGGAGGAGAGAGGTGTGTCACAACCAATAGTAGCATTTTGGAGTCGTGGTGGCGGAACAACCTCCAACACTACTGCACCTTGTCCTGCATCCTTCCCAGCTGCCAGAAGAGTGACCCAATGGGCTGTGAAAGACAGGTAACGTCCCTGTCCATGCCTGCTGGACCATGAGTCAGCGGTAATATGCACCTTACCGCTGACCGACCTTTCCAGCGAGGCAAGGACATTGCCTTCCACATGCCAGTAGAGAGCCGGAATCGCCTTCAGTGAGAAAAAGGGGCGTTTGAGGACCTGCCACTGAGGAACCGCACATTGTACAAACTCACAGACGGGGGCCGAGTCTACCAACTGAAAAGGCAGCAGTTGAAGTGCTAGCAATTTAGCCAAGCTAGCATTCAACCACTGGGCATGTGGATGGCTGGGAGTGAACTTCTTTCGCCGGTCCAGCAGCTGGGGCAGGGACATTTGCCTGCTATAATCGGACGTGGGTGTACTGCTAGCAGAGTGCCCGGAAACGCACTTGGCTGTGACACACCTAATTGTACACCTTCATTCCTCTCAGAGCAGGTTTCAGAGAGGACTGAAGGTCTAGTGGGGTTGGAGATTCCAGCTGATGAGGAGCAAGGAGAGGTCCGCTTTGTTCTTTGGTGTGGGTCTTTGAGGTACGCTTGCCAACGAGCTGCATGGCAGGTCAACATATGTCTGGTCAAGCATGTGGTGCCCAAGCGGCTGATGTTTTGGCCACGCGAGATACGCTTGAGACATATGTTGCAAATAGCAGCGGTGCGATCTGATGCATTCGTCTCAAAAAAGGCCCACACCAAACAACTTTTAGAATAACGCGCAGAGGCAGCGCCCTGCACAGGCGGAGCTCTGCGGTGCGATTCAGTCAGTGTGCTGCCCCTAAGTTGGCCCCCGGAGGGGATCCTGCCTCGTTGGACATGTGCCTCCTCCTCCTCCTCTCTCCTACCAGGCACCCACGTGGAGTCAGTGCCCTCATCATCCCCTCCCTCTTCATCGCTGGAGCAAACCTGGCAGTATGCTGCAGCTTGTGGAACATGACTGCCAGATTGCTGTCCTTCTTGAGCATCCCCTCTCTCTGCATTCACGCTACTGCCTTCCTCTAGCTGAGTATCATCATCAGAGCCTACAAAACACTGGGCATCCTCCTGGAGCATGTACCCAACACTGTGCTCAAAGAGTTCAGGAGACTCCTCAGGAGGACGTGGTGGGTCTAGGGAAGGAGTCACTGATGATGACTAGGGATGAGCTTCGTGTTCGAGTCGAACATACGTTCGACTCGAACATCGGCTGTTCGCCCGTTCGGCGAATTCCGAACGTTATGGGCATTGCTGGCTCATGATTGGCCAAGCATGCACTGTGACCCCGCATGCTTGGCCAATCACAGCGCCGGCAGCGAGGAGAGCCATGATTGGCCACAGGCAGGATGCCTGTGGCCAATCATAGCTCAGGCTGTGTAGTACACGCCCCACACTATATAAGGCCGCCAGCGCGGCGGCCTTGTGTAGTGTGTTGGCATCTGTAGCAGTTACTGGGTGTTCTGTGTACCTTCAACACAGTATACACCGATCGTTATCGGACGATTTTTCGTTCTTGCTCTTCTGTAGTGGTTGTTGTCTGCGTACCCTGACCGCAGTATACACCGCTATATTCACCTATATATCTAGCGATATATCTATCTTTTATAATAGAGCTGTCAGTCAGTGTTAGGAGATTGTGCATGCTGTCTACGTGCTCTGAACGCAGTATACACCGCTATATCCACCTATATAGCTAAATATCTTGCTCGTTTTAAATAGAGCTCTCAGTCAGTGTTAGGAGATTGTGCGTGCTGTCTGCGTGCTCTGAAAAAGACGGACGGCAAAACAAATTATACAGGGGTGATAACCCTTCCCTATGTTTTCCAAAAAGCTTAAAAATAGTTTTTTTGACTGGAGCTACACTTTAAAAATGTACCAGTTGAAAATTACAAACCGATTCAAGTTAACACAACAAACCTACACAGTCCCTGTCTTGTTTGCACCGCCTGTATACTGCTGTTCTGAGTATATAGGGCCTGGGGGCCACATGTATTTCCTTTTTTTAATATGGGTACGGGGTTCCCCTTAATATGCGTACAAGACCCAAAGGGGCTGGTAATGGGCAGGGAGGGCTACCCATGCCATTTTTCTCAATGATTTTCAACCATATTGCAGGAACCAGATATAACATTAAAACCGCAAGCAGCTTTAAATTACGTTATTTCCGTTAAATGTTATTTTGTGCAGGGACTGTTCTAAACACCAGAAACACGTGGCACTTCACAGGCATACTACAGACACCCCCCAGGCATCATATTTAAAGGAATATTTCACTTTTTTTTTTCATTTTAATCGTCATTAAAATCAATGCTCCCGCCAAAACGGCTGTTTTTAAAAGTTTTTTTTGCAGTGACCCATGTCCCCTGGGGCAGGAGCCAGGTCCCCAAACCCTTTATAGGACAGTATCTTGCATATTAGCCGTTAAATTTAACACTTTTAATTTCGAACGTTCGAGTCCCATAGACTTCAATGGGGTTCTAACGTTCGTACGAATTTGGGATCCGTTCGAAAGTTCTGGTGCGAACCGAACCGGGGGGGGGGGGGGTTCGGCTCATCCCTAATGATGACATTGAGAGAAGGGAAGACGATGCGTTGGCAGCTGCTTTGCTTGTTCCCTGAGCCTGGGTGAGAGAGGATGAGGAGGATCAAGAGGGCTTGGTCATCCACTCTACCAAGTCGTTGGCATGTTGCGGCTCAACATGTCCAGCTGCCGAAAAGAAGGACAAGCGTGTCCCATGGCCACGTGCTGATGATGACGATGCACCGCGTCCACGACCAGCACTGTTGTCTCTAGACACAGAGCCTGCTTGCCCTCTTTTATCGGCTCGCGCCTGTCTACCCCTCCTTGCTGGCCTTCCAGACATGGTAATGGCCTGAAGGGAGTTGGGAAAACCAGCAATGGGTAGTGTATATTGTGCTGGAGGCACACACAACTTTCACTACCTCCTGCAGATGGCAGATGGCTCAAATAGAGAAGAGCTATGTAGGTGGATATAGCAGTGTATACTGGATTCAGAGCAAGCAGACAGCACGCACAATCTCCTACCGCTGACTGCAAGCTCTATTTAAAACGAGCAAGATAGTTAGCTATATAGGTGGATATAGCGGTGTATACTGGGTTCAGAGCACGCAGACAGCACGCACAATCTCCTAACGCTGACTGCAAGCTCTATTTAAAACTAGCAAGATAGTTAGCTATATAGGTGGATATAGCGGTGTATACTGGGTTCAGAGCATGCAGACAGCATGCACAATCTCCTACCGCTGACTGCAAGCTCTATTTAAAACGAGCAAGATAGTTAGCTATATAGGTGGATATAGCGGTGTATACTGGGTTCAGAGCACGCAGACAGCACGCACAATCTCCTACCGCTGACTGCAAGCTCTATTTAAAACGAGCAAGATAGTTAGCTATATAGGTGGATATAGCGGTGTATACTGCGTTCAGAGCACGCAGACAGCACGCACAATCTCCTAACACTGACTGAAAGCTCTATTTAAAACGAGCAAGATAGTTAGCTATATAGGTGGATATAGCGGTGTATACTGCGTTCAGAGCACGCAGACAGCACGTACAATCTCCTAACACTGACTGAAAGCTCTATTTAAAACGAGCAAGACAGTTAGCTATATAGGTGGATATAGCGGTGTATACTGCGTTCAGAGCACGCAGACAGCACGCACAATCTCCTAACACTGACTGACAGCTCTATTTAAAACGAGCAAGATAGTTAGCTATATAGGTGGAGGTTTTTATTTAAAAAAAACTGCTGCCAGTTGTATTTACAAAACAAAGACATAAATACTCATTCTTGAAAAGAAGAAAGGAAAACCAACTTAAACAGACTTAATAAAATAGAAAAGAAAACATGCTTTCTTCACCAGCTTAAAAGAAAAGTCACTCGGATTAGAACAGTTTATCTACAATAACAACCTATCTATATACACTACACACCCTTTATAGACAGGAACGTAACGAAACCATCAGTGCCTACCATGCTTTTAAAATTAGATTACCCAAAAAACTAAACGTGAGGGACAGGACAGACAGACCCACCACCTAGGGAAAAAGAAGGGGGAGGATCATCAAGGTGGCCGGAAAGAAAAGCCTCTCCACAATCTGGCACACCTATCCCTGCCCGTTCTTTCTCCCTCAATATACCTCACCTTCACCAATTCCCGAAAGATATCACCCGCCACCTCATGCACGGGCAGGATCTTGCCCCTAGTGGACACTAAGCACCGCGCGTGCCAGGTGTAATAAAGGCAAACTGTACTAACTAAAAACAGTGACGATAACTCATGACCCCTCCGGACCCTGAAGTCGCTGTACACCCTCTCAGAATAGGTAAGGGCCGGAGACGGGGATAGCCAATGGCATCCCCAACCTCCCTCAGAAGCTCCAAGTTGAAAGGGCACTCAACCAAAAAGTGGTCCATAGTCTCCAGTGCCCCTCCACACTCGGGACGAGGACAGCCCATGTCCTCAAGACTCCGGTACTTTAAGTTCGACCTCACATAGAGCCATCCATGGAACGCCCTCCATACAAGATCCCAGAACTTGGCCGGAATTCTCTTAGAATTCAGAAGGGCTAATCCCTCCCTGAGAACCCTGTCCGGACAATCCCTTAAGGCTAGTGGTCTCAAAAAGTCAGAGGTCATGACCCGCTGGTACAGCTCGCGCCGACCCAACGAGCCCACCTCCAGGGCTGTTATCCTCCACCGCCTCAGTACCCTTAGGGCAGTTGGAACATAGGTGGGGAGGTACCCATGGGATCTCCGTAGATCACTGGGGCGACCGCCCCCCTCCCACCCACTCAGGAAAACCAGAAACCAGTTCTTACATGAGCGTTCCCACAGGGAGGGTTCGTCCTGAAAAATGGATTGTAGGTTGAACTTAAGAAACACCACGGTAAAGAAAACCGTGGGATTAATCATGTCCAACCCACCCTGCCTCCTCTGTCGGTACGTGACCTCCCTCTTTATCAGATTCAGCCTGTTTCCCCACAAAAGCAGAAAGAACAGACCGCAGATCCGCGCATAGAGCGATCTTGGCAGAAGACAAACGTAGCTGACAAAGAGGAATTCGGGAAGCAAATAGGTTTTGACCACACTCACCCTTTCCCTCAGTGACAGCTTCCAGCCTTTCCAGGCATTAACCTTTTGGGTGGCACTCACCAGCCTGCGCTCCCAATTTAGTTTGGGATAGTCACCCTGGCCAAAAAGGATGCCCAGAATTCTAATTTCTGGCCGGGGCGTGGGGAACACGTCCGGGAGGGCAAACTGCTCACCCTCCCTCCCCAACCAGAGAACTTCACTCTTAGTCCAGTTGACCAGCTAACCGGACGCCTCAGAGTAATCTACAATCTGTGTTTCCACAAACTGGGCCTCCTTTCGGCTAGCCACTACTACCGAGACGTCGTCCGCATAGGCCACCACCCTTACCGCCTTATCCGTGCCACTGCAGGGCTCCGCCTGGACCCCCCTCAGGTGTCCGCAGTATAGCCTCCTTACGAAGGGGTCAACCGCAAAGACGTAGAGCAGGGGACTCAGCGGGCAGCCCTGCCTAACACCAGAGTCCACCGGAAAGGTAGGACCCACCCAACCATTGACAAGAGGGAAGCTTTCAGCCCCCCTGTACAAAACTCTGAGCCAATCGATGAATTGATCAGGCAGACCGTATCTCCCCAAGAGAAGCCAGAGATACTCATGGTTCACCCGGTCAAAAGCTTTCGCCTGGTCTAATGCCAACAGATACCGCCCGTCACTCGTTGCCCTGCACCTTTCCACAGCCTCTCGGACGTTGAGGACAGCACTAAAGGTGCTGCGGCCAGGAACCGTGCAGTGCTGGGAAACAGACAATAGCTTGCCCGCGACTGCAGACATACGCACAAACAGTATCTTCGCCAGGATCTTTCTATCCATGGAGAGAAGGGCGATAGGGTGCCAATTCTCCACCAGGGACGGATCTTTCCCCTTTGACAGAAGGATCAAGGCCGACCTTCTCATCGAGGGAGGAAGCAGGCCAGACGCCAAACACTCACTGAACACCTCCCTCAGACAAGGAGCCAAGAGGCCCTTAAAGGTCCTGTAGAACTCCACCGTGAACCCATCGGGTCCCGGCGACTTCTTTAGAGACAAAGAGTCTATGGCCTGTTCAACTTCGGCCACAGAGATCTCCTCTGTCAAAGAGCCAAGGGGGTCAGACCCCACCTCAAATGGAGTCTCATCAAGAAATTTCTTGGCTTTTCCCAGGTCCAAAGGCTTCTTCTTCAGGAGGCCCGAAAAATGGGCTCTGACGATCCCCAGGATTCCCGGCCTGGACCTCGCCAAAGAACCCGAGGGATCCCTCAGTCCGTGTATGACCTTCCCACTCACCGCGTCACCACAGCTCTTGTAGGGGTCCGGGTTGGTGAACTTCCCGTAATCCCTCTCAAGAACCAGGGAGGCGAGACGGTCATACTGACACTCCTTCATCTGAAGCTTCAGACCTGAAATCTGGTCCTGAGGGCCACCATCAGAAACCAAGCGGTCAAGCCGCCTGCGCAACTTCTGGTAGGCCTGGTACCGGGAAGCTGCCCGACGACCAGAGACTTCACGGAAGAAGCCTTCCGACCTCTTCTTCACTACTTCCCACCATTCCTGGCGAGAGCAGCCGCTCTCAAGGAGCGAAGCTTGTTCCATAAAGAAGTCTTCATAGGCCGACCTGACTTCAGGGTCCTCAAGTAGCGACCCATTTAGTCGCCACAGGCCCCTACCCTTCTGAGGGGTGTCTGCCACATTCAGAGTGACCGACACCATACAGTGATCGGAAAACTCGACCGCATGCAGCACAGGAGCCGCAAAGGACGAGTCCCCCTTCAAAAAAAACCTATCTAGTCTACTCTTACTACTACCTCTGGAGTATGTGAAACCAGTGAGGTTGGGGAAGTGGTGAACGTGCACATCCACCAACCCGGCCTCCCTCACTATGCGATTCAAAAAGATACTATCATATCCCAGAGGGCCTGAGGTGCCTGCCCGGTCCTTTGACCTGGTGACTAGGTTAAAATCACCACCAAAGACCACCTGCTGGGATGTAAACAGGTATGGTTTCAGCAGCGCAAGAAGGTCCTTCCTCCCTCTCCTTGACTGGGGACCATAGAAATTTATGAGGCGGAGAAATTCCCCTCTCACGACTGCATCCACAATCAAACACCGACCGATTTATAATTCAATCACTCGTCGACAAGCCACCGAACCGGTCTTAAAAAGGACCGCAACACCACTGCAGGGCTCAGCCGCAAGAGACCAGAGGGAGGGCCCATGTCTCCACTCCCTCTTTGCTAGGTGCATCTCTGCCACAGATGCCAGCCAGGTCTCTTGCAAAAACAAAATGTCGGCTTCAACGCGACCGAGAAAATCAAAAGCTGAAAACCTAGCCGCCGCAGAACGCACACTTGCAACATTAATCGTCGCAAGGCGTATTGGAGCGGGTACCGTCGCCCTTAGTGATTAAAGTTTACGTTCCTCTCTATATTACAAACCCAAGTTAATCCTCCTCGGAATCGGAGGATAGGACCCCAAAACGGTTCCAGAGGGTGAGCGAGGATCCCCCACCCGCCCCCAGACTGGTGCTGGGCTGAGGGTCCTCACCACCCTCCTTCCCCAGGCCCTTCCTCTTCCGTTTTTTTGTATTTTTCTTAACCCAGCCCGACTTGGGGGGCTCTCTCCCACTCTCACCGTCCGACCTCCCACTAGACACCTCCTTGGGGCGCTTATTCACCCCCTTACCCACCTCAGAGGTGTCCATTGGGATACCACCCTCCAGGCCAACCCGCCGACCACCCACCACCTCCGTGGAGGCGGGAGGAGGCATGAGAAGGGCCACCGGATCCGGAGGCAGACATGGTACATCTGGGGGGGGAGAGGCGGACGGGGAAGGAGAAGAAGGGGGGGAAAGGGAAGGTGGCGGGGGACGGGAAGGGGAGGGGCTAGGGAACTGGTGGAGGGGGGGATGTTTCTTGACAGAGGGCTTTTTTGGTTTAGCCTGAACCTCTGCTGGATTCCCTACCGTCGCCCCATCGGGCACAGTACCGGACGGGGCCGGGGAACCTGCTGACATACCCACCCCTGCAGTACCCACCCCCTGCTCACGCCTGGGGGGTCTGACCCTTTGAGGGAGGGGGGCGCCCTCATTCTGTGACCCAGAAGGATTGAGGCCCCCACTTTGTCTAGGGACCCGCCCACCCTCCGGGCCTGGAGCACTCTCCTCAATCTGGAACCCCCTAAAAGCTTTGGGGCAACGGCTGAAGGGGTGCCCCATTTCCCACATAGTCTGCAACCCTCAGGTGAGTGGCCGAAACCATTACACCTCACGCAGCGAAGCATAGTGCAGTCCGCGCTAAGGTGCGTGGGACTGCCACATTTGAAACAGCGACGGGGCTGGCCAGGGTAGAAGACCAGGATCCGGTCTCTCCCTATAAACGCACTCCCGGGTACATGCGCCACGGTGTTGTTGTGGCGCTTGAGCCGGATCCTGACCAACCAAGCACCTGTCCAGACCCCGCGCTCGTCCAAATTCTTCCTCAACCCTGTCTGGAGCTGCCCATACCGCGCCAGCCAGGTTGCGATGTCCTCAGGAGGAAGGGACTCGTTTCTAACCAAGACGGTCACATTCTTTATCTCCTCCTGCCTCGAGAGAGGTACTACACGGAAACCTTTCCACGGATCTGACTTCCTGACGATCTCGTACAGGGTCAGGAAAAGTTCCATAGAGACCACGGAGACGAAGCTCACATCGAACTCCTTGCTGTTCGCAGGATGTATGACCGCGAACAAGTCAGAAACCTTGAAGCGTAATCCCAGCAGGTAGTCAATTACTTGACCCCTACTGGGACACGCGGCCGTCCCCTCCCACCTGAGCTGCACCACATTCTGCCTGCGCCTCTCCGGACCCCCCGTACCCCTTGACCACACCTGTGCCCCCTGGAGCTGTTCCTCAGGGGGGGCCCTGAAGTTCTGGGCACCAAACTGGCCATACAGGGGGCCCAGAGGAACAGAGGAACCTGCCACCTGGGCAAATGAGCGCCCAGCTTTCAGGGCACCTAAGAGGTTTGCCTCTTCCTGCGTGCCCAAGATGGGATTCGGGACTGTGGGGGAAGGGCCAGACCCCCGCTGAGACGAGCCCATAGGCTCTGACGGAGCAGCACACACCCCCCCACTCCCACCCTCTATCCCCCTCCCAACAGGTGACTTGTTCTCAACTCCCACCGTAGATGGGGACGAAGCCACACCCCCCACAGCAGCGGGGGCTTGAGAGGAACCCCTCCAGCTCCCTGATGAAATCCAGGGCTGGGCACTCCCCCCTTAGTTCCCCCATAGGGGACTCCCCCCAACTTGTCTGTCCACCGGGTAAAGCTCCACTGGAGGATTCTGGGGTACCCATGGCAGTAGCCACCAGAGGAGCCTCCGAGACCCCCAAAGCCCCTACCTGACCCAGAGGAGCAGGAGACTTGGTCACCGAGGCCCGGGGTGTCCCCACCTCCTCAGTACATTTTTTCACAACTTCCGGGGTCACCACAAGTGGTACTTCCAGTTCACGGAGGTCACTTCCGGCCGCACCCCCGGAAACAGGAAGTGACACATCCATCTCCCCACCCCCTCCCTCCCTGGTGTCTGCAGAGGATGTTTGTCTAGGATGTTTTTCCCGAACATGGTCCGTGCTTGCCAGCACCTCCCCCTCACCACATGCGGCCGCGGCGGGGGCCGCCATTACGGCCGGCACCCCTCGCACTGTCCCAGATGCTGCGGGCTCGACCGGGGCCACTGGGGGGGCCCGCCCAGCATCACCGTCCACCAACCTCCGCCCGCCACTCTTCACAGGTCCCTCCGGGTGGCCTCTAGCAAGGACCACCACCAGCTTCCTTCCATGCTGTTCCACCCGACTTGCCTCTCCCCCGGAGCTTCCCTGTGCATCATGGGGTACCCTACCCGGATCTATCTGCTCCACAGCCTCTGGTTGAGAAGGTGAGACAACAGGGATCCGCACTTACGGCTCCGGGGGCCACGCTCACCCGGCTGGTCTCCACCTCGGGGCGCTGGTCTTCCTCACCCATTGAGGATGCTTCCTCCACCGGGGTTTGTAGCTTCTCCTCCGATCCCGACAACACTTTCTGGGAAGAGCTCTTTCTCCTGGCCCCCTGGGATCCTTCCTGGCTTGCTCTCAGGAGTTCTTAATTTACCTGAGAGAGGAAACCCCTCTCACCGACACCGCGTTCGCAGAGACCGCCCAGCAACCGCCATAGGTCTCTGCATTCATGCTTCAGGCCATCAATGGCCTCCCGGTATTCCCCCCTTCTGCTACTGGCTGAGCGGTCTCTGCGATTTCGCAGGTCCGCAAGTCTCTCAGACTTCAGCACGTATGCCAATGTGGCCTTCTATATAAGGACTTTAATCCTAGTCCGGCGTTTCTGCATCCTCCCCGGGTCCTCTCCCGGCTGGGCCCGGGTCCAGTCCAGTAGTTCAAACTGTGTCTGCAGGAACAATCTCTCCTCCCTGGAGAGGTCTTTCACTCCAGGGGGATGAACCGTGGGCCCAGGCCGGGAAGAGGGCCCCAAACCTGGGCTGGCCGACGCCATCAGCTCCCTCTCCTCCTCCACCACTCTGGAAGCTCTCACAGGTCAGAGCATGCAGCCAGCACGCACAATCTCCTAACACTGACTGCAAGCTCTATTATAAAAGATAGATATATCGCTAGCTATATAGGTGAATATAGCGGTGTATACTGCGGTCAGGGCACGCAGACAACAACCACTACAGAAGAGCAAGAACAAAAAATCGGCCGATAACGATCGGTGTATACTGTGTTGAAGGTACACAGAACACCCACTAACTGCTACAGACGCCAACACACTACACAAGGCCGCCGCGCTGGCGGCCTTATATAGTGTGGGGCGTGTACTACACAGCCTGAGCTAAGATTGGCCCCAGGCATCCTGCCTGTGGCCAATCATGGCTCTCCTCGCTGCCGGCGCTGTGATTGGCCAAGCATGCGGGGTCACAGTGCATGCTTGGCCAATCATGAGCCAGCAATGCACTGCGCCATTGCAGTGCATTGTGGGCCGTGAGCGCCACACGAATTTGGCGCGAACGGCCCATAACGTTCGGAATTCGCCGAACGCGCGAACAGCCGATGTTCGAGTCGAATGTATGTTTGACTCGAACACGAAGCTCATCCCTAGCTTTGACTAAAGTTGAATAATGCCCCTGCTGTAGGTGTAGGCTATTAACATACTTCATGAAGCCTGACCTATAAAAT
Source organism: Lithobates pipiens (assembly GCF_037356315.1). NCBI lineage: Eukaryota > Metazoa > Chordata > Amphibia > Anura > Ranidae > Lithobates > Lithobates pipiens. The sequence continues at coordinate 519,221,843 of NW_027507903.1, read as the reverse complement.
CTCATGTAGCTAAGCGAGGCCCAGATATTAGGCTCCATTCACACCTGGGGGTTTTGGGATCGTTGTGATTTTGCCCACAAGCCCAAACCACGCTACAAAGGCAGACAACAGGTTCGGGTGTCATTATTTTCAATGGCACCTAAAACATGGCATGCTTTTGCCAGTCAATAATTCCTGCGACAATCGTGACAAAACCTCCCCGCATTTCAGATGCCATTGAAAATAATGGCACCTTAACCTACGTTTTGCCATTGTACTGCATTTTGAGATCCCAAAGCGTTTAGGTGTTAATGAAGCTTTACTGTTCACCTTCTTTATCACAGGAGTGAGCTCTCAAATGCTGAGCTCAGAGCTACTGCATCAGGAGAGAGAAAGCGCATGTGAGAAGGTTTGAATCAGAAAAAGAGCTCACTCCTGTGATAGTGAAGGTAAAGATGGCACTTATCGGCATAGGCAGTTTTCTGTAAGGGTGAACCAACCCTGTAAGGGTAAAACATCTATTATCAACATGCATAAAGTAAATAACTCTACAAGGAAACAAATCTTTACCATTGATACCTTAGTTTTGCTACAAAGGCTAGGTGGGCTTAAAGTGATATTAAGAGCTATTTTTTAAATTGCATTTCAATTAAATGCTTTTGTGGACATGCCCTGGGCGCTAGCGAGGAACATCCTGCTCTTTACTAACAGGAGTGACTACAGTGTCACCCCTGTCAGAAGGAGCAGTGGTCATGGAAACTCACCTCTGTCTCAGCATGGCACCGCTGACGAGTGAGGGCAGACTTCCCTTCTTCCTCTCTCCCCTTCTGTCAGAAGCGTGTGCGCTCCTGCTCCATCATAGCTGCTGGTTTCAGCATCCTGGTTTTGGCTATGGCATGCTCCTTGTCTGTCTGTCCACCTGCAGAGTGATTAATGTGGTCAGTCTCTGGGTGGAAACTAGACTTGATTTAAGCCAGCCAAACCATTAGTCTCATGCTTGTGATAGAGAGTGATAATGTGTGTATTACCTGATCAAGCTGCCTGTTTGTTTGCCCTGCTCTGCTAGATTGGATTTCCCTGTGTATGACCCTGGATCGGATAATGACTATTCTCAGAACTCTGCCTGTCTTTACCTGGACTGTCATTGAACCACTCTGCCTGTCTGACTGCAAGTACCCGTTTGCTTGCTCAGTTCACACATGCCCTGGTGTGGTAGCCAGGCACTATAGCATTGTCTATAAGTCTTGGGGGCAACTAAGTACTGGTAGACCTACTTGCCTTATGGGAAAGGGGGCTGCTATAGGTGAAGAACACAGTAGCCAACTATAATGTCTGACCACTTGCGTTTGGGGTAAGAGTGACACCTTGGAGTGTATTTACTAAAGGCAAATCCACTTTGCACTACAAGTGCACTTGGGAGTGCAGTCGCTGTAGATCTGAGGGGAAGATCTGAAATGAGGGGAAGCTCTGCTGATTTTATCATCCGATCATGTACAAGCAAAAATGCTGTTTTTATTTTCCTCGCATGTCCCCCCCGGATCTACAGTGAGTGCACTTTCAAATGCACTTACAGTGCACTTGTAGTGCAAAGTTGATTTACCTTTAGTAAATAACCCCTCCCCCACCCATCAAGTGACAAATCACATGACCAAAGTGCATTAGAAGAAGCTTCTTTCAAGGTCCATGTGGGTACAGTCATCTGTGTCACCTGTGAGTACAAGGGAAGGGAGATAGGGAACAACTCAGTCCCAGACCTCTTCTCTCCTCCTCAGAGCCTCTTAGTCTCTTTCCTCTCTTTGCCTACCTTCACATTTGTGTTTTACAGGAACGTGCGCAAAATTGCCTGTGTTTCTGCAATGCCCAAAAACATACAACCCTTCTGCAATCGTGTGATGGTGCCATTAATTGTTAATGGACCTTTGCTAACATGTGCTCATTCACCTGTGCCAAAATACAAGGTAACAAAGTACCATGAATTTTGGTGCAGCCTCATTTTTAAAAAAGGGTCATGTGCTTGGCACAACCCATCAAAATGAACGGTCTGCTCTAAATATGCTGCACAAAAACACATTCTCGCCCTCATAGGTGTGAACTGAACCTTATGGCTAGTTTACACTTCCAGTGACCCTCTGACGAGCAATTCACATTGGAGCACCCTTCAGAGGGCATTTGACAGTGGTGAGGAGGTGATATGTTACCTCCTCACCACTTATTTTTAACCTCAAATGTCACCTTCTCACCACTTTTTTTTAACCTCGTAAAATCACGCACCACTGCATGCATTGCATATGGTTCCGGGGCAGTTGCAGCTCAGCCCTATTCACTTGAATGAGTTGCGTTCAGCAGGCAGTACTGCCTGTCAAACATGACTGTGTATCATTTTTGCAGTGCATGTGTATGCTCCCTTATGGCTGCCTTTGAAGCTCGGGGGGGGGGGGGGGGTGGGGGGGAGTTGGCAGTCAGTAAAAACACAGATTAACTGCCATCTTTTACCATCTCTCCCAGACACAACCTTTTGCTTGGATGGCAAAGATATGATAGTAGCCCTTCCATGGTAGGGACAGTGTTTTGAAGAATAAAGTGTACTATGTAAATTGTGTCATAGTGCTGCAGTGATTGGTGGGTGCTTCTACTGTAAAGGACATGGTTTATTCATTTCACATCACCACTTCCAGCATTAGCTTTCTTAGTGGCTTCAAACATCAAAGGTACACAGATTATTTACACTCTTCTCAGACTTTATTGTACACTTCTCATTAATAATTTCACATAGCGCAGTACAACAGGACAGGGCAGGATTGATGCATTTTGTGCTCTCACATCGCTTAGTCGTAACAGCTTATGACTAATGCCCCGTACACACGATTGGACTTTCCAACAACAAAACCGTGGAATTTTGTTCAAAGGGTGTTGGCTCAAACTGTCTTGCATACACACGGTCACACACATGTTGGCCAACAATTACGAATGTAGTGAAGTACTAGATGTACTACGTGATTTTTTCAGCTCCTTAGTGCCACCCTTTGGGCTTCTTCTGCTAATTTCATGTTAGAAGTTTGGTGAGTGTTGATTCCTGCTTTTCTTTATGCGTTTTTTTATTTTGCGCTATTATTATTATTATTATTATTATTATTCTTGATATCACTTGAAAAAAAAATCCTTTGAAAATTTGTTTGCAACAACTCCATCAGTATCACCAGCAATGCAGCTTCATTAGTATCCCATTAAAGAAGAGAATTGTGCGCTGCATTTGGAGATTTCCTAATTTGCCACCTCACAAATGTTAATTCTCCATTATGAGTGCTAGTTTACAAGACCGACCGCTTCTGCTTCTGAGCATGCGTGGATTTTTGTGCATTTGTGTACACACGATCAGACTTTCCGACAACAACGTTTTGTTGGCGGAAAATTTGAGAACCTGCTTGCAAAAATTTGTTGACGGAAAGTCCGACAGCAAATGTTCGATGGACTTTCCGACAACAGGCTCACAACCAACATTTCCCGACGGAAAATCCGACCGCGTGTATGCGGCATTAGAGCTGTCAGAGTGTAAAATGTGTCAATCTTCCCTTGTTCTGTGGTACCCCACTATGTGAAGTTATTAATGAGAAGTGTACAATTAAGTCTGAGAAGAGTGTAAATAATCCATGTATCTTTGAAGTACGACTAGCGAGCTAAGCTAGCACGTGGGAGGATTTTCACAACGTATGCATGGTACACACTGCAAATTTTTTTTCATTCAACCAATTCGAACAAAAAAAAACTGAAAACTCCGGTCAGAGCCACTGTACTAACCATCCAAAGTTAGTACAGCTGTCTCCCCTGCTAAATTGTTGTATTCTGACCCCCCGCCAGAACACTCGGATCAGAGCTTTCTGCCATTGGCTGAGAATGCTAATCAGGAGTTGGTCAGCTGCTGGTTTTCCAGCATGCTCATCCTACAGAAGCCAGCCAAACAGTCAGCTTCTGTAGGACAGATTGAAATGCACATGGGCATTCGGCCTGTGTGTATGGGGCTTTAGCACCTGAAGAGGCGAACATCTATGTTTCTTGGTGGCTTATTGGTGGCTCTTAACACTGACAATGCGGAGCCACATAGGAAGTCGGTGCTAGACCTACCTCTGCAAGATGCTGTAATTGCAGGGGAGCAGGTAGCTATATAATGCCCATGTGTTACTCCTGATTCCTCCCTGATTGATGTAAGAGTAGTGAGGATTCTGCATTCAGGGCCCTCTGCTCAACACAAAGTATTAGTCCTGGAGAGTCCCACAAACACTGTTGACCCTGTCAGTGAAAATTCGCCTAGTTTAGCTTCCTGTGATGGGGTGGTAAAGATGCTGCACTTCTCAATTCAAAGCAGAGTTGTGACTGTTGTGTAGGCTGTGCCTGATTGCACTACATGGGGATTAAAAATTAGGCATGTGCAATTTGTTTCGTAACGAAACAAAATTCGTCTGAATTTTGTATCTTTTGGACATTCAGATGCACCTGAACGCCTAAAGAAAAAAATAACGAATTTCAACTAAGACAAAAAAAATTATAACGAAAATAAGAATGAATTTGGCATGATTCGTTAATTCGTTAAGTTCTAATGAAACAACAAGTTGAATCGCAATGGCATAACGAATGATCTGAATTTAATCATATCAATTCTTTTTTTTCTATTAGTAAGCACCTGAGCTAGTGGAAAGGAATTGATCCATCCGAGTTACAGTTTTTTAGTCCAATTAGTTGATTTCTTTTGTGTTGGGGGCTGGATTACTGGCATGGAGTAAATCAAACGGCTTTCCGAATTACGAATCGTTATCACGAATATATATACATACATAATTAACGAATTATCAGGAAACAAAATAATTAAACAATAAAACTAATTTATTCATTATAACGAATATCTATAATTTACAGAAATAAAAAATTATCCGAAAATGATTTATAACAAAGATAACAGAATAAATCTCTGTATTTTATGAATGAAAACTAAAACAAAACATTTTCCATCGTGCACAAAAATATTTTTCAAGAGGTGTGGCTATCAACTTTTTCACTGCTGATTCGCAAGTCTGTAGCTTGTCCATCAGTCTCTGGCCACACCTAGCCCTGACCACTACTTCCTGAGTTGACAGAACTGCCAAAACCCTCCCACTGTGAGCTGCAGTGTCTGGGAGAGGGAACACGTGAGACAGAAAGAAAGGACAATTTGACTCAGGGAGCCAGGGAGGGTAAATAAAGTTTTGTTTACTTTATTATGATTTTGCACCACATAGTAACTGGATTTGGTACTTTTTTATGATGTCCCACCGGAGACTTTTGCATTATTTTAGGTTTAATTGCATGATATGTATTATTCTTCCCCTCAACAAAATCTTCTAGTTAACACCTAAACTGGTTCACTGACCCTTATTCATTGGTTCACAACTTATGCCATCAAAGTATAATGTTTTGATTGTATACTAATTATGGAAGACATGAAGATATGAAATCAGATGCTTACATAAAGAAAACCTTTGGGGTTAGTGGAATGGGAATGGTGCATGACAAAGAAAGGCCCACTGGGATGAAAATAAAGAAAGGCCCACTGGGATGGGAATGTGATACCAAACATGATTGTGTGAGGGCAAAGCATCTCTTTCTTGTGACTGAGAGCCCCACTTGAATAACGAAGGACATGGCATTGTCTTCATCAAAAGGGTTCTCAGGAGATCCAGTTTCAAGGGGAAACATCGGCCTCGCCTTAATGTGAGGGAAGCGACAAAGAGAAGTGATAACTTTGTTTAACAAGCAAAGCAACTGGTCCTGGTTCTCACAGTGATAGGGGCAGAGGGCAACCCTGTGGGTTTCTCGCATGATCCTAAAAGGATGTTTTCACTTACAGAAACATGATCAATGGAAATAACTTATTTCACTAATCTGTAACCTAGTGTTGTGACAGTGGGCTATAGTAGGCTCTAGTAGAATGACAGTGGGTATTGTATGCTGTAGTAGTGTAGTAGTAGTGTTACAATGTACTATAGTTTGCTGTAGCAGTGTGACATTGGGCTATTTTATTCTATTTTTACTTCTTTTTTTAGAATGGGTGCTCAACCTGTGGCCCTCCAGCTGTCGCGAGACTACCGCTGACATGTACAAAGACAGCAGCGTGATGGGACTTGTAGTTCCGTAACAGCTGGAGGGCCAAAGGTTAAGCACCCATGGGCTATAGTATGCTGAAGTAGTATGACAGTAGGTAAAGTATGCTGTATTAGTGTGGCAGTGGTATATACTGGCATGGGCGTCCGCAGGTAGGGGCAAGGGGGGTCAAGTGCCCCCCCCTGGAATTGGGGACCAGATCTTAAATTTAGCACAGTCGTGTCGCTATCCGGGCTTCCTGCCCGCTCTGTTCCTTCCCTATTGGCCATAAATGAGGGCCAATCAAAAGGAGACCAGGAGAGGAGAGCATCATGGGACATGTAGTCCCAAAGATTGCTAGCCCCATTTTCCACAGGGAGGAGGCTACAGCTCGATCAAGAAAAGAGATTGAGAGACTGCAGCCTGGAAAAAAGCTGAGGGAGAGAGTGGTACAGGACAAAGAATGAGGAGTGTGCCGGGCGGAAGCCAGAGAGACCAGGGTACAGACATGCTACACTACTGACCAGAGTCGCCCCCGGGGGACCCAGAGTGATCGATCGTCCAGCCGGAGGGATCGCTACTGTATTTTTAAAAGGGCCTGTTGGTCATTATCCATTACTAATCTTATGAACTGTACTACGTCTGCAGTCTCTGACCATGATAATGTGATAATGACATTGTCGAAAAGTGGAGGTGCATGGGTGTCCCTAAAATGATGCCCCCCCCTGAAAAAAGTTCTGCGGACGCCCATGTATACTGGATATAGTATGCTGTTGTTGTTGTGTATCTTGCATTTACAGGTGGTTTGTTCAAGATTGATACATGCAGCCTATATAAGAGGCAGTAGTATTTAGGTATTCGAGTGTTTATTCATACAGTGATTTGATCAACTGTAATGGAGCAAACAGTGTCACGCACTATATTATGAACTGTGATTAGTGCCTGTGGTAATATGGAGTTTAAATGATAAGTACACCTTTGAGAACATGTTATGCCGCGTACACACGAGCGGACTGTATGGCGTACTTAGTCTGGCGTACTTTCCGCCAGACTGTCCATCGGACTTTCCGAACGGGCTACTTGTCCACACACGGCACTTTTTGAGCGGACTAATACGGCGTACTAAGTCCGCCGTACTATCCGCCCTACTTTTGAAATGAACGGACTCGCCCACACACGCGGAGGAAAGTCCGCTCATTTCGAGCGCGTCTCCAGGTAGGCGGGGCCCGCGAAGGAGACGTCGCTGGCCCCGCCGCCTGGTATGGACCAAAAAAATCGGCGCGGGGTCCCCCCCAAGTCCACAGCAGACCCTTGTCCGAGCACGCTACCCGGCCGGCCAGGAAAGGGGGGCGAGCGAGCACCCCCCCTCCTGAGCCGTACCATGCCGCGTGCCCTCAACATGGGAGGGTGCCTTGGGGAAGGGGGGGCCGCGCGGCCCCCCCACCCCAAAGCACCTTGTCCCCATGTTGATGAGGACAAGGGCCTCTTCCCGACAACCCTGGCCGTTGGTTGTCGGGGTCTGCGGGCGGGGGGCTTATCGGAATCCAGGAGCCCCCTTTAATAAGGGGCCCCCGGATACCGGCCCCCCACCCTATGTGAATGAGTATGGGGTACAATGTACCCCTACCCATTCACCTGTAAAAAAAAAGTACAAAAAAAACCACAACACACGAGATAAAATACTTTATTGCACAGCTCCGGGGGTCTTCCGTCTTCGGGGGTCTTCTCGCCGGACTCCTCCGCTATCTTCTTGTAGCTCTTTTGCTAGCGGAGGAGTCCGGCTTTCTTCCTCGCTGCCGGCCTCTTCTTCCGACTTCGGGGGTCTTGTCCCCCTCTTCGGTTCTTCTGCCGGGCCACCGCGCCTTCTTATAGCTCTTTTACAGGCGGTGGCCCGGTCTTCTGTCGCCGCCGCCGCCGCCTTCCGTTCTTCTTCTTCTTCTCCTTCTTCTCCAGGAGATGTTGACTCGACGTTCTCTCCGGCCACAATGCCAGGGACGCGCTGCGCGGCCACTTATATAGGGACAAGGGGCGGTGTCACATGGCTTTATGTCACATGGGTTGGTCACATGGGTTGATGTCACATGGGGACTGTGACATCGTAAGGGGGCGGAGTCACCATGTGACACCAACCCATGTGACATAAAGCCATGTGACACCGCCCCTTGTCCCTATATAAGTGGCCGCGCAGTGCGTCCCTGGCATTGTGGCCGGAGAGAGCGTCGAGTCAACATCTCCTGGAGAAGAAGAAGAAGAAGAAGAAGAAGAACGGAAGGCGGCGGCGGCGACAGAAGACTGGGCCACCGCCTGTAAAAGAGCTATAAGAAGGCGCTGTGGCCCGGCAGAAGAACCGAAGAGGGGGACAAGACCCCCGAAGTCGGGAGAAGAGGCCTGCGGCGAGGAAGAAAGCCGGACTCCTCCGCTAGCAAAAGAGCTACAAGAAGATAGCGGAGGAGTCCGGCGAGAAGACCCCCGAAGTCGGGAGAAGAGGCCGGCGGCGAGGAAGAAAGCCGGACTCCTCCGCTAGCAAAAGAGCTACAAGAAGATAGCGGAGGAGTCCGGCGAGAAGACCCCCGAAGACGGAAGACCCCCACAGCTGTGCAATAAAGTATTTTATCTCGTGTGTTGTGGTTTTTTTTGTACTTTTTTTTTACAGGTGAATGGGTAGGGGTACATTGTACCCCATACTCATTCACATAGGGTGGGGGGCCGGTATCCGGGGGCCCCCTTATTAAAGGGGGCTCCCGGATTCCGATAAGCCCCCCGCCCGCAGACCCCGACAACCAACGGCCAGGGTTGTCGGGAAGAGGCCCTTGTCCTCATCAACATGGGGACAAGGTGCTTTGGGGTGGGGGGGCCGCGCGCCCCCCCCTTCCCCAAGGCACCCCCCCCATGTTGAGGGCACGCAGCCTGGTACGGCTCAGGAGGGGGGGCGCTCGCTCGCCCCCCTTTCCTGGCCGGCCGGGTAGCGTGCTCGGACAAGGGTCTGTTGTGGACTTGGGGGGGACCCCCACGCCGATTTTTTTTCGGCGTTGGGGTTCCCCTTTAAGTCCATACCAGGTGGCGGGGCCAGCGACGTCTCCTTCGCGGGCCCCGCCTACCTGGAGACCCGCTGGAAATGAGCGGACTTTTCTCCGAGCGGGAAAAGTCCGCTCATTTCAAAAGTACGGCGGACTGGCATACACACGGCCGGATTGTCCGCCGAAATGCGAGTACGACGGACAGAATTTCGAAAAAAACGAAATTCTTAGTACGCCGGACTGCACGCTGAAAAAGTCCGCTGAAGCCCACACACGAGCGGACTGTCCGCTGAAATGTGTTTCGACGGACTAAGTACGCCATACAGTCCGCCCGTGTGTACGCGGCGTTAGATGTTCTACCCGTTTTTAGGGTGGAACATGTAACATGTTCCCACTCTGGCAGCCGCTGCCTGCTCCACTGCCTCTAGTGACAGCAAGCATGAGTGGGATCTTATCTCTGCACTGGCTGTGATTATTTAAAAAAAAAACACTAACACTTTTACAGCCTTGCCTGGTCCCGTCATTCATTCACAGAGTTCTGTGTATAGGTACAAGTATCAACATCCTTTGCAGCTTGTCGGCACTGTTGAGTGCTCTGGTAGTTTATTGTCTATCCCTTTCAGTGTGTAGCTGCCTTAAGGGTGGCAAGAGTTTCTATGTCTGTACAGCTATCATTACAGCTTTGATTCTCCCTGTAGGGTTTTTAATTTGTTACATAGTGTGTGAAAGGCAACAAGAGGAATGGAAATATACCTATTTGAACAGGAAGAAAGGCCAGCACCTTAATGCTGGAATCCCTAAAAAATATAAAAGGCCAGCTGGTGATTCAACACATTAGACTTCAACTATACATAATATATCAGGTATGGAATTGTGCTTTAAATATGCCTATGTTGGAGGAGATGGCAGTAGGGTTGGATGACTTGGGGAGCTATTCCCTACTCTACAGTGTCAATGGGTGCAGTCTACGTGTTTTCCATGCCTCACTGATCACTTGTATATTTGAGCCATGTATCTATCAATCTATCAATCTATCTATCTATCTATCTATCTATCTATCTATCTATCTATCCTGTAGTGTTTTGCTCCTTTATGTTTCTAGCAGCATAACTATAACTGTACAGTAACTATACTGTAGTGCCATTGTCTCTTTAAGAGTTTTCCATTTACGTACATGAGCTTATCTCTGCTCCTGTAAAGTCTTTAGTATAGAACTCACCCTAATTCCAGCATCTCCTCTTGCCTTGGTTGACCGAGATCCAACGAAATCTTTATCATTACAAGCAGAAATTAGGGTAGGAGAAAATAAGGTGAAAATGCCTGAGCGTTTTTCATATAAAAAAATATTAGATGTTCGCCCCATGTGAATTAGATTTCTCAAGGTAAACCACATATGTTCAGTGAACTATCAGTGAACCATGTCCTACTTTATTATGATACTGTTATTTGGAATTTAAAAACAGGTCACCGAGCCATAAAATACAACAGTGAAAAGAGGCAATCCTACATACTGAGATTAGTCATCTCCGTTGGACAATTTTGAAACAAATTCTAGAGCAGGGTGCTAGTGTTGTCCATTAATGCAAAATGTTGTGAATAAATATGTATTGCAGATAAGCTGTGGACTGGAGGCAATGATTATACTAGTTTGGAATTACATTTTAATATCATTATAACAAAGAATTTTCTGTTTCTATTTCAGCCAATCGTGTCCTACAGGAAACAGGCTTTCACTATTACAGCTTTATTTTGTCTAAACTGCTTCCGAATCTCATAGAGGTTTTGTGTAGGTCCTTAGGAAGATGTTTTAATCACTTATCATAATGGATATATTATTAGTATTCAGTCTGACTCCAGTGTTTCAGTAGTATGCCAAGGACAGTATATACACTATATTACCAAAACTATTGGGACACTTACCTTAACACGCACATGAATTTTAATGGCATCCCACACTTCGTCCATAGGGTTCAATATTGAATTGGCCCACCCTTTGCAGCTATAACAGCTTCAACTCTTCTGGGAAGGCTTTCCACAAGGTTTAAGAGTGTGTCTATGGGAATGTTCGATCATTCTTCCAGAAGAATTTGTGAGGTCAGGCACTGATGTGGGCGAAAAGGCTTGGCTCGCAGTCTCTGCTTTAATTCATCCCAAAGGTGTTCTATCAGGTTGAGGTCAGGACTCAAGTTCCTCCACCCCAAAATTGCTTATCCATGTCTTTATAGAGCTTGCTTTGTGCACTGGTCCAAATAATTTGGTGGAGTGGGGATTATGGTGTTGTTTTTTTTATCAGGGGTCGGGCTTGCCCCCTTAGTTCCAGTGAAGGGAACTCTTAAGGCGTCAGCACACCAAGCCATTTTGGACAATTTCATGCTCCCAACTTTGTGGGAACATTTTGGGGATGGCCTTTTCCTGTTCCAACATGACTACGCACAAGGTCATACGGAAGTATAGCATGATCCCCTCCCTTCAGAGACTGGGCCGCAGGGCAGTATTCCAACATGATAATGACCCCAAACACACCTCCAAAGTGACCATTGCCTTGCTAATGCGACCGGACTTTCCGGCAGACTAGGTCCGATGGTCTTCCCAATGGCCTTTCGGCGGAGTTCTGACAGACTTTCCGAATGAACAGACTTGGCCACACACAATCACACCAAAGTCTGACGGATTTGAATGTGATGACGTACGACCAGACTAGAATAAGGAAGTTCATAGCCACTAGCCAATAGCTGCCCCAGCGCCGATTTTCGTCCGTCAGACTAGCATACAGATGAGAGGATTTCTCCATAGGAATTGGGTCCGGCGGAGTTCCGGCGGAAATTTTTTAAACATGTTCTATTTCTAAAATCCGTCAGATTTTTGGACAGTAAAGGTCCGATGGAGCCCAAACACGATCTAATTGTCTGACGGATTCATTCCGTTGGACCTTTGCTGTCGAAAAGTCCGGTCATGTGTACATGGCATAAGAAGCTGAGGGTAAAGGTGATGGACTGGCCAAGCATGTCTCCAGACATAAACCCTATTGAGCATCTGTGGGGCATCCTCAAATGGAATATGGATGAGCGCAAGGTCTCTAACATCCACCAGCTCCGTGATGTTGTCATGGAGGAGTAGACGAGTCCAGTGGCAACCTGTGAAGCTCTGGTGAACTTCATGCCCAAGAGGGTTAATGCAGTGCTGGAAAATAATGGTGACCACACAAAAATTGACACTTTGGGCCCAATTTTAACATTTTCACTTAGGGGTGTACTCACTTGTGTTGCCAGCGGTTTAGACATTAATGGCTGTGTGTTGAGTTATTTTGAGGGGACAGTAAATTTACACAGTTATACAAGCTAAACACTCACAACTTTACATTGTAGCAAAGTGTAATTTCTTCAGTGTTGTCACATGAAAAGATAAAATAAAATATTTACAAAAATGTGAGGGGTGTGCTTACATTTGTGAGATACTGTACATACTTGTTGTTATATCTATTTCAGAACATAACACAAAAATCTCTGATCTCTGTGAACAGCAACTTTAACTGTCAATGGCTGTCTGCAGGCCTTCAGTCATTCACATAATAAACTATGGTTCCTGCAGGACAATGTGCACATCAGCAGACACAATGCTGACAACTGCGGGTTAAACTGACTATATGAGGATGTTTCTCATCACTGCTCTATTTACTGTAAATGCAATCAAAGATTCACTTTGGTTTTGGTCAGCGTTCCAAATAATTTCATTTCACAATCAGAGATAGGAATTAGGCCCGCTGTCTCAAAAAGGTGGTGGGAAAATATTCTATTCAATAGAAAGTATTTAACTATGATTTTAATTTGTGATCCTCTTTTTTTTTAGAAATCTAGAAAGGACATTTTAAAAGTTCCTAACTTTGTCTTTATTATAAAGTGGTTTTAAAACAAATTATTTTTTAACTAAAATAAAAAAGATGTTATACATACCTGCTCTGTGTGGTACCTTCTCCTCTAGGGTCCCTAGCCGGCGCACTCTGCTCCTCCTCTTCTGTGTGTGACCCCATTGCAAGCTGTGTGCTATAGGGGCACATGTTATTTTTTTATTGGATATGTTATATAGCAGAAAGTAAAAAATATTTGGGGTTTTTTTTCCACAATTTGTTGTCTTTTTCCATTTATATTGCAAAAAAAAAATGAAAAAGACAGTGGTGATCAAATACCACCAAGAGAAAATTCTATTTGTGTGAAAAAAATTCTATAAATTTTGTTTGGGTGCAGTGTTGCATTATCAGTCAAAGTAGTGCAGAGCTTAATAACAAAAAATGGCCTGGTTATGAAGGCGGTAAAATCTTCCAGAGCTCAAGTGGTCAAAGCATTCCCCAAGCATGTTATTTACCGTAAATGATTTGTGTAATTTTAATGTTGCCCATTATGCTGCATTAAAATACCTTCTACTCGCTTCTCAGTATTTTGAATCTTTTTTTTTTATTTGCATTAGTATATGTTCCCCATGGCAGTGCCCAGCCACTTATGCACTTTTTTAACTATAGCTTGCCAAAGGACCTTTCATAAATGTTCTAAACTAGAAATAGTCCTGCTCCTGCTAACAAGAAGTATGTAGGATCTCATGTAAACCATTATTCTACCACACACATACAGTGGTGTGAAAAAGTGTTTGCCCCCTTCCTCATTTCCTGTTCCTTTGCATGTTTGTCACACTTAAGTGTTTCGGAACATCAAACCAATTTAAACAATAGTCAAGGACAACACAAGTAAACACAAAATGCAATTTGTAAATGAAGGTGTTTATTATTAAAGGTGAAAAAAAATCCAAACCATCATGGCCCTGTGTGAAAAAGTGATTGCCCCCCTTGTTAAAACATACTATAACTGTGGTTGTCCACACCTGAGTTCAATTTCTCTAGCCACACCCAGGCCTGATTATTGCCACACCTGTTCACAATCAAGGCATCACTTAAATAGGAGCTGCTTGACACAGTAAGGTCCACCAGAAGATCCTTAAAAGCTACACATCATGCCGAGACCCAAAGAAATTCAGGAACAATTGAGAAAGAAAGTAATTGAGATCTATCAGTCTGGAAAGGGTTATAAAGCCATTTCCAAAGCTTTGGGAATCCAGCGAACCACAGTGAGAGCCATTATCCACAAATGGCGAAGACATGGAACAGTGGTGAACCTTCCCAGGAGTGGCCGGCCGCCCAAAATTACCCCAAGAGCGCAGCATCGACTCATCCAAGAGGTCACAAAAGACCCCACAACAACGTCCAAGGAACTGCAGGCCTCACTTGCCTCAGTTAAGGTCAGGGTTCATGCCTCCGCCATCAGGAAAAGACTGGGCAAAAATGGCCTGCATGGCAGAGTTCCAAGGAGAAAACCACTGCTGAGCAAAAAGAACATCAAAGCTCGTCTCAATTTCTCCACAACACATCTTGATGATCCCCAAGACTTTTGGGACAACATTCTGTGGACCGATTAGACAAAAGTGGAACTCTTTGGAAGGTGTGTGTCCAAGTATATCTGGCGTAGAAGGAACACTGCATTTCATAAAAAGAACATTATACCAACAGTAAAATATGGTGGTGGTAGTGTGATGGTCTGGGGCTGTTTTGCTGCTTCAGGACCTGGAAGACTTGCCGTGATAAAAGGAACTATGAATTCTGCTGTCTACCAAGAGATCCTGAAGGAGAATGTCCGAACATCTGTTCGTGTACTCAAGCTGAAACGAACTTGGGTTCTGCAGCAGGACAATGATCCTAAACACACCAGCAAGTCCACCACCGAATGGCTGAAGAAAAACAAAATGAAGACTTTGGAGTGGCCTAGCCAAAGTCCTGACCTGAATCCTATTGAGATGTTGTGGTATGACCTTAAAAACCTCGAAAACCCTCTAATGTAACTGAATTAGGACAATTCTGCAAAGATGAGTGGGCCAAAATTCCTCCAGGACGCTGTAAAAGTCTCATTGCACGTTATCGCAAACGCTTGGTTGCAGTTGTTGCTGCTAAGGGTGGCCCAACCAGTTATAAGGTTTAGGGGGCAATCACTTTTTCACACAGGGCTATGATGGTTTGGATTTTTTTTCACCTTTAATAATAAACACCTTCATTTACAAATTGCATTTTGTGTTTACTTGTGTTGTCCTTGACTATTGTTTAAATTGGTTTGATGTTCCGAAACACTTAAGTGTGACAAACATGCAAAGGAACAGGAAATGAGGAAGGGGGCAAACACTTTTTCACACCACTGTATATGAGACAAGTGTAGCAGCTATCATTTTAGCCTCGCGTCAGTAAGAAAAATGTGTTTTTTACATCTGTCTATAGTGGTCTCCACTGGGATTAGGTCCAAAGAAAACAAGGGTACTTGTGATGACTTTATCTGTCATGGCCATTATCAAGGCTGCATCCATATTGTGCATGTCCTAGTTTTAAACCTTAACCTATCATTACAGCTCTGTCTCTCGCTATGTTTATCTCCATCCTTCTTCCTTCAGTTTTTCTCTTTTTCCTCCTCTCTATTTTCTATTTTTTTATTTGGTTCTCTATTTTATTTCCAACAGTTTTCTATTCTTCCCTTATATGTCTCTTACTTCTCTTTTATTTTTCTGTTTTCCAGCTACTCCCTGCCCAAATGTCTTATCCCCACTGCAGCAAAAAAATACTCTGAATTGTCTCTAAGGCCGCGTACACACGGGCGGACTGTTCGCCCAACTTTGTCCGCTGAACAGTGTTTCAGCGGACAGTCCGCTCTTGTGTGGGCTTCAGCGGACAGTTTCAGCGGACAGTCTGACGAACAAAGTTTTTCGGAATTTCCGTAAGACTGTCCGCTGAAACTTGGTTTGAGCGGACAGTCCGCTCGTGTGTAGGCTTGTTCGATAAACTAAGTCTCGCGCATGCTCAGAAAGAATTTACACGGCGAAGGTTGCATTGCAGTGTATTGGACTTCGAATTTCTCGTCCCGTCGTACGTGCCGTTCACGTCATCGCGCAAGTTTTCAGCGGACTGTTCGTTCGTCGTGTGTGGTCAAGTCCGTTCATGCTAATTTTGAACGGACTGTTTGTCAAACTGTTTGACGAACCTAGTTGGGCGGACAGTCCGCCCGTGTGTACGCGGCCTTAGGCTGGATTCACAACTATGCTTTTTTGTGCTTTCTGCATTTCGCAGATTTGCACTGCAAATCGTGTTCCATAGAAAACCATGTTAAATGGACTGTAGTGCAAATCTGCAAAATGCAAAAAGCACTAAAACTGCATAGGTGTGAATCCAGCCTCAAGCCCCATACACACTATCGATTTTCTGCTGATTTTTGTCTTCAGATTTACCAAAAACATGTAGTGCAAGGGCCTGCCTGATTGCATACAAATTGAAACTCCTAAGGTTTGACCTCATATTATATGGTTTTGGTAAATCTGAAGACAAAAATCAGCAGAAAATCTGAGTGTGTATGGGGCTTTAAAGTGGTTTTAAACCCTTACAGACCACTTTGACCTACAGGTAAGCCTAGATTAATTAGGTGTAGGTGCAAGAAATATCTCCTTAACCTACATGGTTAATGAGATATTTGCAAGAAAGATGGCACCGATGTCTACGGCGCATGTACGCCATAGACAAAGGAGCTGGCGCACTGAGAGTGCCATTTAATGGCACACTTGTTCGGCTCCCACGCACAAATGCGGGAGTGACGTCATCGTGGCTCCGGCCAGTCACAGTGCCGAAGCCGCGATATATGGATATTTTTTGTGCTATAAACAAAAAAAGAACAATTGAAAAAAAATAAAAATAAAAACAATATTTTTTACTTTCTACTATAAAACATATCCAATAAAAAAAAACAAAAAAATTTAAATCAAATTTCCTCATCAATTTAGGCCAATATGTATTCCTCTACATACTTTTGGTAGGAAAAGATCTGACCCCCGAAGGAGCTGCTGGTTTTTATTGGGCTTACCGTTACCTCACCTGCTCGCTTCGTCCGTCTCAGGGGTCCCGTTGTAAAGTAAATCAAAGAATGCCAGTCCTTTTTCCAAGATTTATTTGAGATAAACAAAAAGTTTTGTAATAGAGGGATAGAGGGTTAAGCGCAGTTCAGGTACCTTGTAATTGCGGGTTAGAGGTATTTCCTTGATCCAGAGGACAAACATCTTCCACAGACTGGATCTAGCAAACACCAGATAGGCCTCTCTCACTGACCTAGCAGCCAGTGAGATGCTCCAACAAAGTCTCTGCCACAGACTTGTCAATTTAAATGAACTCCTTGAGAAATTAAAGAGTTGTCACACAGTACCAGGCGATACTGTGCGGTTAGTGACCCGGGTTGCGTCCTCCAACTGAGTCTCCAGGCTCTTCCAGAGATACCAGCCTTGTTGCTCAGTCCTCTCCTGAAAAAGTCCTCCCCTGGACCTCCAGATATGTCAGACAGAGAGTCTATTTCAGAGTCCCGTAACTCCTCTGCAGGTACATATTTACACACAGTCCCAGTATGTACATTTTCCCCCGATTTCTCACCCGTTCCTGTCTTGGATTCCTCTGGAGCGATCTCTTTCTCTGGATCCGATTCAGGCAATCTCTGAGGTAGGCCTCGACCGCGGCCGTGGGTGGCTTTCACATATCCCACCTTCTTTTGGACAGGTGAAGCAAAGTGGGTAGCGGTAGAAGAAGCAGCTTCAGCAATGTCCACTGTTGTTCCTCTGATGGCAGTTACAGACCATCTCCCTTGGGACCACTCATTGTAGCAGGTTTTTAGAATGTAGGCCCGGCCGTAGGAGTGAATGTAGCGGTCTCCTCAGTGGCGATGCCCGTGGCCCAATCCATCCTGTAATCAAGAGGTGGCCTGGTGGGTTGCTCCACTGTGAACAGGTACTCCCCGCAATGTAAGCATCGGACAAATGGACGGAGGTTTGCGACCAGTCCCTCACACTTGTTACACAGCATGTTCAAGGCCTCGACATCTCCTGTTGTGTACAGTACGAAACACCCGTGTGGTTTCAGGCAAATACCAGTGTCCGTCAACAATGTTCCAGGCAATCTGACATTCATAGTGGTACCCCCAGAGAACATCCTGGGTCCCATAGCAGACTGCATTCCTGCCATTCGGAACATTTTAGCGACAGACAGATCCTTCCTCTCAATATCTCGACACAGACACGCAGTGCCTTGTGCAGCAAGTAGACATGAAGGCTCCTCCTACTGGCTCCTCTGGTCACGTAACTCATTGACTTTCTTGACTCTGCCCACAGCTCATGTGCCAGGCAGTGACCCGCAATTAACCCCTTGTAGAAAAAAGTATGGCGCAGTCCAGCACCCTCTATTGCATTGATTTCCTTGAGTTGCGAGAGGTAACGGAAAATCCCAGATGTACGAGCCCCCACATGTAGCACTGACCCCTGAAGGAGCTGCTGGTTTTTATTGAGCTTACCATTACCTCACCTGCTCGCTTCGTCCGTCTCAGGGGTCCCGTTGTAAAGTAAATCAAAGAATGCCAGCTCCAACACTTAGTCCTTTTTCCAAGATTTAATTGAGATAAACAAAAAGTTTTGCAATAGAGGGATAGAGGGTTAAGGGGAGTTAAGGTACCTTATAATTGTGGGTTGATCCAGAAGACAAACAGCTTCCACAGACTGGATCTAGCAATCACCAGATAGGCGTCTCTCACTGACCTAGCAGCCGGTGAGATACTCCAACAAAGTCTCTGCCACAGACTTGTCAATTTAAATGAACTTCTTGAGAAATAAAGAGTTGTCACACAGTACCAGTTTCCTTCAGCGACCCAGCGATACTGTGTGGTTAGTGACCCGGATTGCGTCCTCCAACTGAGTCTCCAGGCTCTTCCAGAGATACCAGCCTTGTTGCTCGGTCCTCTCCTGAAAAATTCCTCCCCTGGATCCTCCAGTTGCTTGGCTTCTTCCCACAGGCAAGACAGCACAGGACCACCCCTGGATCGATAGGCCCGAAGACTTTTGGGCCTACCCTTTCAGTTGCAAAGCCTCGGACCAGCTGGCCCCGAGACACAGGAACAGGCAGCACACACCCCTAGGCCAGGAGGGCCATGAGGTCGGGATAATGAACCCCAGACAAGAACCCTTCAAAATGGCATCAGTACCTTAAATACCCCCACCCAGAATGCACAGCAGGTGAACTCCTCCCACTGGGCTATCTCTGAGCAAAAGGGGAATGCAATGCATCCAGCCTGTTGCATTTCCAACACTTGTGACAATTAACATCAGGGGTGATCAAAGGGTTAACTGTGTGCCTAGTTGGTGTTTTACTGTATGGGAATGGGAGGTTGCTGCTTTGCAGGAACACAGGATCCATGCCTTACTTACTGACAGAACAGTGATCTGCCTTGTGTACCGAACGATCAGCGGGTGCCGGCAGGCATTGGGTCCGAGGGACCTGCTGATCAGGTCCCGTTGTGTAGAATCACAGCAGGAGCAAGTCGCCGGCAGCTTGCACTCAAACCCAATACCCAGAAGTGCAGGATCCAGTATATATACCGTATTTATCGGTGTATAACATGCGCCGGTGTATAACATGCACCCCAAGTTTAGGAGGGAATTTTAAAGAAAAAAACTTTTAGGAGGGAAGTTTAAGGAAAAAAACTTACATTTAAATGCCCATCAATGCAGCCTTGTCAGTGTAATTTTCAGCATTGCATTGCAGCCTTGTCAGTCATTTGCAGCCTTCCATTGCAGCCTTGCATGTCATTAGCAGCCTTCCATTGCAGCCTTGCATGTCATTAGCAGCCTTCCATTGCAGCCTTCCATGTCATTAGCAGCCTTCCATTGCAGCCTTACATGTCATTAGCAGCCTTCCATTGCAGCCTTACATGCCATTTGCAGCCTTCCTAGTCATTTGCAGCCTTCCATTGCAGCCTTGTCAGTTTCTTTTGCAGGCTTTCCGTTTAAAAATGGCGCCGCCGAGATACAGAGCGGATGTCCTGTGTATCTCGGCGGCGCTCGGTAGCTCTCGGCCGTTCTCGGCTATTTTCGGCCGCACTCAGCCAATCTCGGCTATTTTCGGCTATTTTCGGCTGTTCTCGGTGGCTTTCGGCTGTTCTTGGTGGCTTCCGAAAGCTGCCGAGAATGGCCGAAAATAGCAGAGAGAGCGGCTGAAAATAGCCAAAAGCTGCCAAGACCATCAGAAAAGGCAGAAGAGCTCGCAATCGGCGGGGGATCGCCGTATAACACGCACCCACGATTTTCCCCTGATTTTAAGGGGAAAAAAAGGGCATGTTATACACCGATAAATACGGTACGTGATCCTGCACAGTAAAATTGCTATAGGGCGGTCGGCAAGTGGATATTGTTTACCGGAAGCCAACTTCCACCACACTCAAAACATTTCAGGACCACAGGCATTTTATACAACTTCTAAACAGAGGCCAGCTAATTTCAATCTTTTTTTTTTTCTTTGGAAAAAAACAACATTATTGATATAAAACACATTTTTACAAGCCATTCGGGTACATATATTCATAGAAAGTCAATTACATATTATGACAGCGAAAGTAAATATGCAAAAGTATTGCAGGGTGTGTATACATATATTCACAGGTGTAGTGAATCGATTGGTACCTTAATCCATCCATCATGTAAGCAATGTGTGCCACTGGTGCAGGGGAGCACCGCACTGAGAAATACACAAGTCTCCCCGTCCTCCAACCATCTGTACCATATCTTAGAATATTTTTGTGAAGATTCCCTGTGTGCGTAGATCAGTCTCTTGATTGGTAGGGTATCATTTACTGCTTTTTTCCATAACTGTAGCGTGGGGGGCACATGAAATGAGTATTGTGTGATACTTATCCACCTCTACGTCAGGCAGAAGCCCCAAAATACATAACTTGGAGTCTAGCACCAGAGGGGACCCCATATTGTCATGGAGGAAACGGACAAGCTGCGCCCAATATGTCTGGACATGAGGGCAGCTCCATATGATATGATGATAAAACGAGCCTGGGTAAGCCCTGCACAAGCGATACGTCCGATCTGGCGTGTGCTGGAACTTCGCCATTCTCATTGATGTCAGGTAGACTTCATGAACTATATATTTTTGTGTCAGTCTATCGGACATCTTGGGAGATACTAGCTTGGTTCCCTCTAAAATTTCTTTCCAGTCAGTGTCATCTATGGGCCCTATATCCTGTCTTGGCATTGTGTGACACAGCTGCTACTCACCATTGTCTAATTGTGTAGTACAGGTGTGATATCAGCTTGGAGGGGTCATCTCCCAAAACTATACCCAGCAAAGGGGGAAGCTCCTTAGATCCAAGCTCGGTAATTGGGTTCTAAGTGTGTGACGGAGCTGCAAGTATTTAAATGCTAGTTGGTGTGGGAGGGAAAACTCCTCTTGTAGGCTGGATTTACACCTATGCAGTTTTAGTGCTTTTTGCATTTTGCAGATTTGCACTGCAGTCCATTTAACATTCTGTAGAGCAAATCTGCAAAATGCAAAAAGCACAAAAAATACATAGGTGTGAATCCAGCCTAAGGGTCTGAAACTGCTTAAGCCTGGAAGTGGATAGGACCTGATGGAGAACTGTAATCTTTTTAATTCAATCTTATTTTATTCAGAAAAAAAAGGGTGAGAAAGAGAAGGTAAACAACACAAGCAGTAACAAGATACACCAACAGTATGCTTCGTATATGCCTGAACAAAAACATGTCTATGTTACATATAAATGGATTGACAGCACGTAAATAAGGCCTTCCAGGAAACCGTCAATGAGACCAATCCGTATTTGCGGGGGAAGGGGAAAAGGAAAATAGAGAAGAAAAAAAAAAAAAATATATATATATATATATATATATATATATATATATACATACATACACATATACATATACATACACATATATACACATAAACAAATACATACAGAAAGAGTAAAATAAATACATCGTATAATCTAAAGAACCTTTCGTCTTCAGTACTGCCAGGGGGGTTCAAAACTGGCCCCCGCGCAGAACTCCGGACGAAGTTATATAAAAATCTGCAGGGAAGATATTACGTAGGGTTCTTACACCAGTTCAGGAACATTAGATAAGTCGGAGCCATGGTACATTAGCTAGATGTATTCCTAGGGGTGTATGGAAATATATAAAAAAGAAAGAGAATCAGGGACATAGAAGAGGGGGCATAGAGATAGGGGACGAGAATCGCTCCATCATGGACCCAGTGCGACGTCGTCCAGGCCACGTTCAGCCCAGGAGATAAACTCAGAGGAATATCGGAACATGGACCAAGATGTCCAGGTGAGAGTAAACTGTTCATTTTTACCACATTCCTCTGCCAACAGATGTTCCAGGTCCCTTATGCGGTCCACCTCCATAGCCCAGTCCCCAAGGGAAGGCATGATCATCGATCTCCAGTGACGGGGGATCACTACCCTGGCCGCCGCCAGGAAGTGTCGTAAAATATCTTTTTTGATAGATTTGAATGTACCAGGGAGTATAGATAAGAGAGCCACTTCAGGTGAGGGGTGTATAGAGGTCGCCATCAGCTTACAGTAAAGTTTGAATATCTGTTGCCAATACTTTTGTACCGGAGGGCATTCCCACCATATGTGTAGCATGGTTCCCCGGGAGCTAAGACACCGCCAGCAGGTATCTGGTACTCCCGGGTTGAAATGGAACTGTAATCTTTTTAATGCATGTTACAGTCCTCTTATGCCAGTGGTCAGTGAAGACTATACGCTCTTTGCTGTAATGGTGGGTAGACAGAATCACTTGGACTGTCTCCACTAGCAGCTGATGAACAACTGCCTTCTATTCATGACAACAAAGAATCAATCATGATTTAGTAATAGTGAATATTGATGCAAATAGAGAATTTTACTATTTTAATTACCGTATATACTCGAGTATAAGCCGAGATTTTCAGCCTCTTTTTTGAGGCTGAAAGTGCCCCCCTCGGCTTATACTCGAGTCATCGCTGTCTGCCCGCTCGATCAGCGTGTCGAGCAGACAGACAGCGGCCATTCTATTCAAAAGCCGCGCCTCCGGCTCCGCCTTCGCCTGTGATAGGCGGAACACTGAATTTCCCAGCAGCCTGTGTTCCGCCTATCACGGACATCGTATCATCCTCGTACTACGGACGAGGATGATACGACGTCTGTGATAGGCGGAACACAGGCTGCTGGGAAATTCAGTGTTCCGCCTATCACAGGCGAAGGCGGCGGCGCAGCTTTTGAACTTTACAATGGCCGCCGACGAAGAGGGCACGGGACGGAGGCAAGGGAAGGCACGGCACGGGACGGGACGGGACGGCGGCGGCAAGGCACGGCACGACACGGGACGGATGCAAGGAGGCAAGTCACGGCACGGGACGGAGGCAAGGAGGCAAGGCACGGGACGGAGGCTCGGGACAAAGGTAGGCTGGACACACACACACACACACACACACACACACACACACACACACACACACACACACACACACACACGGATGGAGACACACACAGGGATGGATGGATGGATGGATGGAGACACACACACACACAGGGATGGATGGATGGATGGATGGAGACACACACACACAGGGATGGATGGATGGATGGATGGAGACACACACACACAGGGATGGATGGATGGATGGACACACACACACACAGGGATGGATGGACGGACACACAGGGATGGACGGACACACAGGGATGGACGGACACACAGGGATGGACGGACACACAGGGATGGACGGACACACACACAGGGATGGACAGGCATGTCTCACCCTCGGCTTATACACGAGTCAATAAGTTTGCCAGTTTTTTTGGGGGTAAATTGGGGGCCTCGGCTTATATTCGGGTCGGCCTATACTCGAGTATATACGGTATGATAATTTTAAAATGTAATATATATTAGTTTATTTTTCTTTTTTTCTTTTATAATTTGTATTAATTTTAAAATGGGTGTACAACATACAGTGGTGTGAAAAAGTGTTTGCCCCCTTCCTCATTTCCTGTTCCTTTGCATGTTTGTCACACTTAAATGTTTCGGAACATCAAACCAATTTAAACAATAGTCAAGGACAACACAAGTAAACACAAAATGCAATTTGTAAATGAAGGTGTTTATTATTAAAGGTGAAAAAAAATCCAAACCATCATGGCCCTGTGTGAAAAAGTGATTGCCCCCTAAACCTAATAACTGGTTGGGCCACCCTTAGCAGCAACAACTGCAACCAAGCGTTTGCGATAACGTGCAATGAGGCTTTTACAGCGTCCTGGAGGAATTTTGGCCCACTCATCTTTGCAGAATTGTCCTAATTCAGTTACATTAGAGGGTTTTCGAGCATGAACAGCCTTTTTAAGGTCATACCACAACATCTCAATAGGATTCAGGTCAGGACTTTGGCTAGGCCACTCCAAAGTCTTCATTTTGTTTTTCTTCAGCCATTCGGTGGTGGACTTGCTGGTGTGTTTAGGATCATTGTCCTGCTGCAGAACCCAAGTTCGTTTCAGCTTGAGTACACGAACAGATGGTCGGACATTCTCCTTCAGGATCTCTTGGTAGACAGCAGAATTCATAGTTCCTTTTATCACGGCAAGTCTTCCAGGTCCTGAAGCAGCAAAACAGCCCCAGACCATCACACTACCACCACCATATTTTACTGTTGGTATAATGTTCTTTTTCTGAAATGCAGTGTTCCTTCTACGCCAGATATACTTGGACACACACCTTCCAAAGAGTTCCACTTTTGTCTCATCGGTCCACAGAATGTTGTCCCAAAAGTCTTGGGGATCATCAAGATGTGTTGTGGAGAAATTGAGACGAGCTTTGATGTTCTTTTTGCTCAGCAGTGGTTTTCTCCTTGGAACTCTGCCATGCAGGCCATTTTTGCCCAGTCTTTTCCTGATGGTGGAGGCATGAACGCTGACCTTAACTGAGGCAAGTGAGGCCTGCAGTTCCTTGGACGTTGTTGTGGGGTCTTTTGTGACCTCTTGGATGAGTCGTCGCTGCGCTCTTGGGGTAATTTTGGGCGGGCCGGCCACTCCTGGGAAGGTTCACCACTGTTCCATGTCTTCGCCATTTGTGGATAATGGCTCTCACTGTGGTTCGCTGGATTCCCAAAGCTTTGGAAATGGCTTTATAACCCTTTCCAGACTGATAGATCTCAAATACTTTCTTTCTCAATTGTTCCTGAATTTCTTTGGGTCTCGGCATGATGTGTAGCTTTTAAGGATCTTCTGGTGGACCTTACTGTGTCAAGCAGCTCCTATTTAAGTGATGCCTTGATTGTGAACAGGTGTGGCAATAATCAGGCCTGGGTGTGGCTAGAGAAATTGAACTCAGGTGTGGACAACCACAGTTATAGTATGTTTTAACAAGGGGGGCAATCACTTTTTCACACAGGGCCATGATGGTTTGGATTTTTTTTCACCTTTAATAATAAACACCTTCATTTACAAATTGCATTTTGTGTTTACTTGTGTTGTCCTTGACTATTGTTTAAATTGGTTTGATGTTCCGAAACACTTAAGTGTGACAAACATGCAAAGGAACAGGAAATGAGGAAGGGGGCAAAAACTTTTTCACACCACTGTACAAACATGTCATGTGCTTTTCCCTAGTACATTTGCAAACCAACCTAACACAATGTTTTCTTAAATGTTAGCCTGGCACATATTCCGAAGCAACATTATTAGAACCATTTCTTATGCACTCAAAAAGTGAATTGAGATGGCGAAATAAGATGATTATTATAAAAACAGAGACCTATAAACCAAAAGGGTTTGCTACCCACATGACAATGCTAATGTGAGCTTCTGCACACATAAATAGATACAGATAAATAAAGGGGATAAACTGGGTGGAAACAAGGAGGAAGAAGGGCAGAAGGAAAGGGCAAGAAGGGGTATGTAAAAAGATGTACCGTATATACTCGAGTATAGGCCAACCCGAATATAAGCCGAGGCCCCCAATTTACCCCCAAAAAAACTGGCAAACTTATTGACTCGTGTATAAGCCGAGGGTGAGACATGCCTGTCCATCCCTGTGTGTGTGTCCGTCCATCCCTGTGTGTCCGTCCATCCCTGTGTGTCCGTCCATCCCTGTGTGTCCGTCCATCCCTGTGTGTCCGTCCATCCATCCCTGTGTGTGTGTGTGTCCATCCATCCATCCCTGTGTGTGTGTGTCTCCATCCATCCATCCATCCATCCCTGTGTGTGTGTGTCTCCATCCATCCATCCATCCATCCCTGTGTGTGTGTGTCTCCATCCATCCATCCATCCATCCCTGTGTGTGTCTCCATCCATCCGTGTGTGTGTGTGTGTGTGTGTGTGTGTGTGTGTGTGTGTGTGTGTGTGTGTGTGTGTGTGTGTGTGTGTGTGTGTCCAGCCTACCTTTGTCCCGAGCCTCCGTCCCGTGCCTTGCCTCCTTGCCTCCGTCCCGTGCCGTGCCTTGCCTTGCATCCGTCCCGTGTCGTGCCTTGCCTTGCCCCCGTCCCGTCCCGTCCCGTGCCGTGCCGTGCCTTGCCTTGCCTCCGTCCCGTGCCCTCTTCGTCGGCGGCCATTGTAAAATTCAAAAGCTGCGCCGCCGCCTTCGCCTGTGATAGGCGGAACACTGAATTTCCCAGCAGCCTGTGTTCCGCCTATCACAGACGTCGTATCATCCTCGTCCGTAGTACGAGGATGATACGATGTCCGTGATAGGCGGAACACAGGCTGCTGGGAAATTCAGTGTTCCGCCTATCACAGGAGAAGGCGGAGCCGGAGGCGCGGCTTTTGAATAGAATGGCCGCTGTCTGTCTGCTCGACACGCTGATCGAGCGGGCAGACAGCGATGACTCGAGTATAAGCCGAGGGGGGCACTTTCAGCCTCAAAAAAGAGGCTGAAAATCTCGGCTTATACTCGAGTATATACGGTATACCATCTCTTCTTCCATCCCATGAGTTCAGTCTGTCACTCTATATACTGTACTATGTCTTCTGAAATGTAATGTATCTGTAGGTCCTATATTTTTTTAAATAACGGTAATTTATCTTGTAATGTGGTCGTCAATTTTTTGTTTATCATTATGCATGATAGCTTTGGTTTTATAGTGAGAACTGGAGGACCTCTGTGATCTAGCAATTGCTATCCTGGCTGCTAATAATATGAATAACATCAACTTAGTAGTATGTTTCAGTACCTCCTCTGATGGGCTGCCCAGTAAGGCTTGCCGTGGGTATTTTTTCAGATTTGTCTGGGTCGCAGAGTAGATAAAGTTATAAATTCAGATCCAGAATAGCTTGACTTTTCGGGCATGACCACCATAAATGGTAGTCTGTACCCCCTAAAACACTTTATTGAGGCGCCTGGAATATATGATGCTAGTTTTGTGGATACCTTAAAGTAATATATTTTAAAGTCAAATTAAACCACTAGTAAAAAATACATAGAACTATAAAACGTTAAAAAAATAAAAAATTTAAAGAATCTAAAATGTCCTCAAGTTCACATAATTTGCATTAGAGAATTTCTGCAATAAACCAGTAACATATATTTGATGAGCACATAGCAAAATAGAAAAAGATGTAACTGAAAAAAGTTATATAACATACTGAATAAAATGATATGAATGTGGCGTTAACAAAGAGTGACTTTAGTCACACTTGACCCATTCATGTTCCCAGGACATTTGCCAACCCTGCATCTCCTGTAGCCACGCTTGGGTCTCCTCTCTTAATGGGACATTTACCTTCCTTGTATCCCCTGTAATGAACTGGAGTCTTCTGCCCTCATGGAACATTTGCCTGCTGCAGATAGTATCCTGGACGAGCCCACAAATGTAGCACGGCCCCCTTGAGGACTGCTGAGATCTACCTGCTCATCTGCATGGCCATGACCAATTGAATCTTCCAACCTACCTGACACTCTGGGTTCAGACATCCTGTTAGTACTATAGAGCAATAATCAAGCAACTCAGTGATATAAGGTTCTGAAATATTTTACTTGAACCAAATAGGAAAAGTTATTTCACAAAGAAAGGAGTAAATCTGCTGAGCTGTGATAACAGCGCCAACTCAGCAAACAGACTCCTCCCGAAAACACAACAAGGTTTAAACAATAATGCTATATACAGAAAGATACACTGTATTCAGATCCAAAGTCACCATCTAGTGGATGTTTCAGTTGACTACATACACGTATGTGGCCACACTGAGATAGATGTAATCTAGACAGCTAGTGCTATTTTAATGAGAGAGCTAATCTCCCCCTGGTGTTATATATATATATATATATATATATATATATATATATATATATATATATAGGCTTCCTGTGAGTAATGGCAGTAGAGTTCCACATGGCAGGACTGTTATTCTTCGCTAGCTAGTTGGAGCTCATTAACTGTGTTCTTGGGTAGTGATGTGTACACACGTGTTCTGTAATGGTGGTAGTGAATAGATAAAGGTTAAGCAGCTTGCTCTCTCACCCAATGACCCAACTCGATCTGCAGTCTTCTGTACAGGAACATGGATGGCGACACTCCGGCAGCTGATCCTCTACTAATAACAGGATGTCCGACAGGGGGTAGCAAGACTAGGCCTCTCAGGCCTTGTGGTGGAAATAGCGTTCCATGTGGTAGGCCGCGACCTCTCTCTCTCTCATAGAAAGGTCCGTATTGCGTCAGGCCCAGGAGGAAGAGATGTCGCGCGAGCCTCTAAGCTCTTTTTATCATCCCTCCCAGCGTCCTTCAGGCCACTGCAAGGGCAATTGGGATTTGAAGTCTTGGGTACATGGATGCATAGCAGCAGATTCATAGAGGATTATCCTCCCCATAACTCACTCTGTTGACGCACAGGCTGCACGAATAATCACAGGGGAAAACAATGTTTACAACACTGGAAGGTGCAAGACTTTATGATAACAGTCCATATCACTACATCCATGTCAAAAAATATAATTGTCTGATTATGTGTGATATTGTTTGTAGTTTGCTTAATATTTCTCACTTGAAATACTGTACACGAGCGGAATGTACGACAGAAAAAGTCAGACGGAAGCTTTTCATCGTATATTCCGATGGTATGTATGTCTCCTCAGACTTTTTTTTTTTTAAATTCTGACGGACCTAGAAATAGAACATGTGCTCAATATTTCCGATGGAACCAATTCCTATAGGCAAAACCGCTTGTCTGTATGCGGTTCCGACAGACCAAAAACGACACATGCTCTGAAGCAAGTACGAGACGGAAGCGCTCGGTGTGGTAAACTAGCGTTCATATTGGAGCTAGCACATTCCTCACGCTGCTAATTCTGTGATCTTTTAATGCAGAACATTCTTTTCTTCTTTATAATGCTAGAAGAATGAAGTTGTTTTGCTGCTCATATTCACACAGAGTTCTCACAAACTTCTTTCTTCATTATTTAATCTGATCTCATGAATCATATTGTATGATTTAAAAGCCAGATCTCCATAATAATGTTTATGGTTATTTTTTATAGTCATCTTTTATTATTATTTCATCAAGATTTTTTTTAGGATTAATTAAAAGTTATTTTCTAGTGATCTCCATTTAATTTTATTTTTTGGTGTGTCAAGTTACCACAATAACATTATTATCTAGTATTTTTTTTAGTTAACCTCAACAAGGTTGGTGTCCCTTGTTAATTTGACATTGTCTTTTTGAATTTTACCTGCCTACTCACAAAGAAGCTGTCCTTTTTGTAGAAAAACACATAGGAAAGTATTCTCTGAAAATAAAATATCCATTTATTCTGGGTAACAAAATAAAGAGGAAGGCAACGCTGGAGAAACTTTTGGAATTTGCGAAGCCTTTTGGCCCCCAGGGCACACATCAAGTCTGTGGAAAAGAAAATTGGAAGCTTGAGGAGTTCATATAATTTGGAGCCAAATTTGGTCCAGGAATCCCAGAGATTAGGACCAGCAGCAGATGACACATTTGTCCCCAGGTAGTGGTACTACACCAGCCTGCGTCTTCTGTCAGATCAGACTGAACCCAGGTCATCACTTTCTTCTCTTCGCTGCAGCCTTCCCTCCACGCTTCCCTGCAGCCTTCCCTGCAGGCTTCCTTGGAGGCTGTGGCTCTGGTAGTGGACTTGTGGCAGGAGGAGGAGGAGGAGGATGGGATTGCTCATATATGAGGCTGTTCTCAGTCAGCTGCCCCCCCCCCAACCCCTTCTGAAGGGCCTCAAAATGAATTCCCTCACAGAGGAGGCATTGGCCCTTCTCCAATTCTAGCAACCTGGTGGCTAGATAGCAGCCATAGGCCTCTTCAGTGTTGGGGGGGCTCCTGAGGACATCGCTTGCTTCCCTAATTAGGCCCAGTGCTGCCTCCTCCGTCGTCGTCCCCTTCCTGGGCCTTTTGGTGGTAAGGCAGAGGGGAGGCACCTGGGATTGGGTGAGGCTCCTACTGGGCCTGCTCACCTCCTGGCTGCCACTGGGCACGGCCTCCTCCTGGATGACACTGGGCCCACCCACCTCCTGGCTGACACTGGGCACGGCCTCCTCCTGGCTGTCACTTTACAGACCCTCCTCCTGGCTGAGCTCAACCTGTATATGAAAAAGGAACATAGTTTTCATTTTTGCTTTATCAATCACACACAATTTTCAGCTCATGACTTGCAAATTCAATGTTAATAAATAGAAAATACTATCATTCTGACCCCAGCAATTTCAAGCTTGTCACAAACATTTTCAGCCACTACTGTGAATTGATATGTATACATAGTTTTTTGGATAAAATCATTAATTTGTAATCAGTTATCACATCTGGTTAACATCATTAATATTAGGACAATAAATATGTCTAAAAATAATATACCTGGCTCCAGCTGGGCGCATTCACTTCTTCCAGGATGGAAGGCCCAGGTTGCTCCTCGTCAGCTTCTGCTGGGGTTGAAGGAAGGGTGGAGGGAAGGCCTCAGGGAAGGGTCGGAAGTGATTCCCCGGCTTCAGTCTGGTCGTCCAGAAACCGCAGTTTGTTGAAGTACCATAGCCTGGGGATATACACATTCTCTGCTCCTGTTCGGAGTGATTTCTGGATCTTATTATGCATGTTTCTCAAGATCCCAATGTTCTTTTCCAAGAACTGGATGGTTCGATCTGGGACCCGAGTCTTCACAAATTCCAGAAGTTTCTCCAGCGTTGACTTCCTAGCTTGTTTATTATAATATAAACTGTGTTTCACCTCCCACAAATTCCGCATCTCCCTGTACTTGTCAATGAAACTGGCCATAAATTCTGGGTCGTTAAAGTGATTTATATTTTCTGTAAAGACAATACACAAGACAAAAACACCAATGTCATCCTAAACTCTCATAATCTTATGCCAATATAGGCCTCACAAACTTGAAGCAGTATATGCCACTGATGTACCAAAGTTAAGATTTTACCTTCATTAGAACGTTCATCCTCCTTCCTCAGCACAACGATCGTACGTACGACACACGTGTTACTTTTTATAAACACTGCGCATGCGTCGCCCCTGTCACCCGCCCCTGACGTTCTTTCTAGTGTATTCCCCGATCCTTCTCAGTAGGGGCAACATGGCGGAGACACAGCAGATGTGTGATTGGAGGAAAGCCCAGAGGCCGAAATGTCCCGATCCCGGAGGCGACAATTTAAGGCTACAAATATGTCCTTTCTTGAGATGGTGAACATCTTGAGGAGGAACAACTATGATGGCAATAATGGTTCGTACACCAACCCCAATGTGAGAAAGGCCAAAATAATGACAAAAGTTGTGAAGAGTCTGCACACAAATTTTAGGGAACGACGAATCAAAGGAGCAAATAAGGAAACGCTGGTCAGACATGAAACTGAGGGAGCTGGATTAGTATAGGAGGATCAAGAGAGTGCTTAGAAAAGTAAGTAGTTGTCATTTGTCACGATTCTTTATTATTACTTGCATGCTGCACCATGTGATTTTCTTTACTGTAGGACATTTTAAAATGATACGTACTGACTGCATGCACTGAAGACCAGATAGAAAGCCACAAGCACTAAAACGATCTGAAAAAGCAGGAGTCTGATAAACAAACGCAAATCATCTCTAACCAAACTTCTACTAACACGAGATTAGCAGA
This sequence comes from Lithobates pipiens, assembly GCF_037356315.1. Taxonomy (NCBI): domain Eukaryota; kingdom Metazoa; phylum Chordata; class Amphibia; order Anura; family Ranidae; genus Lithobates; species Lithobates pipiens. The sequence continues at coordinate 519,189,723 of NW_027507903.1, read as the reverse complement.
AGGAGCCCAAAGGGTGGCACACTAGGTCTTGAACCTTCTTTATCTAGTCCTGTCGTACGTGCTGTACGTCAACGCGTTCTTGACAATCGGACTTTGGTGTGATTGTGTGTACGCAGGTCAGTTTCAGCGGTATTCCGTCTGAACTCCGTCGGAAAAACCTTCAGAGTTTATTCCGATGGGAAAACCGGTTGTGTGTTCTGCAAATGTTATTGGTCCAATTTAGTCAAAATAATGCATGCTTTGGGATGTTGTGGCCACCAGGGGGCAGGTCAGTAACAGTAATAACTATTTGTTGCTGTGGAGTACTCTCCTGCTATGTGGTTTATTTTTACATGTTAGATAAGAATGTGCTTTTACATCATGAATGAGTAAAAATTCCCCAAGGACAAATGGCAGCAGCAAAACATTCCATGGGTAAAAATGATTTAGCTGCATATATGTTATCAAAATTGTAAACATGGATTCAGACATACTGGAAAAATAAACAGAAAGATAAAAGATATCACTTTTTGTATATATCAGACTGCAGAACATCAAATTGTGTATGGGACATGAACCTGATCATGACTGAGAGTGGCCATGAACAGATCAGCAATCAGCAGAGATAATCAGTCAGTCAACAGATTGAGCAAATTGTTGAATTTCACTTTTTTCTGTGAATCATGAATTTCTGAATATGTGCTGAATATGAGAACTGGTCAGTTCATGATCAGTCAATTTGTTTATCTGTACCAGGCAGGTTAAAAATGCAGGCATTGAAGTTCAAGAGGTTAATTAAAAGACTTGAGTCTATAGAAAATGACCTTTTTGTTCTTCTTTTCTGGTAGCCCCATGTAGAATGCAGTCCTGCTTGTTAAAGAGAACCTGTCACCTCCATACCTAGCTGACTGGAAAGCCTACACTGAGAGCCATTTCCCAACCTCTGGTTTCCCAAAAATTCTAAAACTATCTATAGCTAATGGGTGCCCCTCTATCCTTGTGCTCAGCCTGCTCAGATCATGCCTAAATCACCAAGACACACTCTAATTTAAGGGTGGACTGAGACCTGGCTGGCACCCACTCGTACCACGACTCTTCTAATGGGGACACTTAAGCTCCATACACACTATCAGATTTTCTGCTGATTTTTTCCTTCACATTTACCAAAACCATATAATATGAGGTCAAACCTTAGGAGTTTCAATGTGTATGCAATCAGGCAGGCCCTTGCACTACATGGTTTTGGTAAATCTGAAGACAAAAATCAGCAGAAAATCTGATAGTGTGTATGGGGCTAAAGAGCAAAATGTGGACAGTGAGGGGGAGGACTTAATACCCGCTCTCCATGAGAAAAAAGGTCCCCCACTACTACTTCCTCACCATCTGAATACTGAGCCCTCCACATTATTGGTTGAACGTTCAATCCTACTCTTGTTTTTTCATCTCTTCTCATTCATTATTATTATTATTATTTATACCTTATGTTTAATATTCTCTGAAAAACAGAAGTTGATTGTTAGATTGATGGAAATCAATCTATTGGAAAAATGTTCACAATCAGCGGCTGCAGACAATTCACTGCAGCCACTGATCACTGTATTCTGACAGTGGTGGGCGTTGTTGTCAGAATACAATGTCCTGCTTCAGTGGATGGAGGTATCTGTTAGTTTTCATTCAGTCCACTAGCTGAATTAAGAAAAACAATTGTGTATCAGTCTAAAATGGATATAGAGCAGTGGTTGTCAACTTATGAGATAAAGGGGGGCCCTGATGACATCACCAAAGAACCGCATACAATGTTCAATATGTGTAATGCTTGAGAGGACTGTCAGAAACTGCAGACCTTATAGAGAAAATAAGGGTCAGAGAGTTTGAATGCAACATTTTTGGCTGGGGATATGCTGCCGAAGACAATACGAAACTCAGCAGCCTGTAGAGATTAGGGTCCAAGGGGGCATCAGGGTTGTAAAGCATTAAAAGCACTGAAAAATTACCTTTCATGGAGAAAATGCTGCTACAGACTCTTGCCAGTGCTGGCCGCAGGACCAAAAGCCAAAGCATTTTCTCCAGGAAAGGCAAATGTTTCAGGTCTATATTTTTCGTTACAGCAAAGATTAAAATATGAAAACAGGTCCACTTTAAGGCAGAGCTCCACCCAAAAGGGGGATTTCTCCTTTAAGGCCTTCTCCCCAGCTCCTGTTTGCCTGTTTGTAAAGTGGGGGGGGAGTGGCTACCCGATTTTAACATGTACCCGCTCCCACTTCCGCTTCAGATCGCCTACCCCCTCTCTTCCTCCCAAAGTCTTCTGGGACATATGACAGGTCCCAGAAGACTTCAGGACCAGTCACAGAGCGCAGCGCCACTTGCGCTTGCACAGTGGGCACCCGGCTGTGAAGGCACAACCTGTCACAGCCGGGTGCCCATAGTAAAGATGCCAGCGCCACCGAGGGAGGGCACAATGTAAAAACAGCTGGGGTGAGTGCACCGCTGGATCGTAGGACAGGAGAGTGGCTGTATATTAAAAGTCAGCAGCTACATTTTTTGTAGCTGCTGAATTTTAATAAACACAAAAATGACTGGAACTCCTCTTTAACTACAAATGCAAGGGAATGCAGGCTTGCTTCACCCAAGCGTCTATGACCAAGAAGTGGGTAGACTGTGTGCAGAGTGTCTTATCGCCGGGGAATTTAGCATTTGGCTGGAAAAACAACTACCCAGTTGATCAACTGTTCTCTGAGATCATATGCCATATGCCACCTACAGACATTACAATCAACGACAACTACCATTTTATATCCAGGATTACTCATGACATTGAACTTTTCATTTTAGATGGAGTTTACTAAAAAATAAAAATATAAAAATAAAGAATATTTATATTTCTGGTTTTGCGTTTGGCTACCTATACTATGAAGTTCCTGGTATACTAATTATTTCCACTTTACACAGGTCTCCTCTATGTCTCCATCTAATGCGGCGAGAGTGCTATTTATTATGTATCCCTCAGTCATTTGAGGTGTTCACATTTGAGGAATACTGGATCCGCTATGTACCAAAGAAACATAAAGAGCACTGTAATGAATGGCTGTCTTGGCCGTATAAATGATGTAAATACAGACACCAGCATGATATTTACTTGACTCATTTTCCTACGAACCAAAAAAGTGACATTAACCGATTTATTTATATAGTGACAACATTGCCTGCAGACACAACAACAGTTTGTGATGGAAGTGTTCAAAGCAGATTTGTATTTGTGTTCTGGTCCCCTATTACTAATGTCATAGTCCCCGACTAACCCTTATTTCCTGGAACGGTCTAAGCTTGTCCCTGGAAATTTTAAACACTGGAAACTTACACATTTTCAGCGCTAAACACCAAATATTATACCACCCATACTTTCCTGTAATCCAACGATGATGTCATAGGAGGCCTTTAGGAAGCATCGCCTACCCAAAATTAATTCTGCGCTCTCCTAATGTACCTTTATATAGTGTTTTCTAGTATTTCTCCCATAATGATGGTGGACACTCCATTGGTTACAAATCTCCTCTCAGGTCTGTAATATCTATGGTATCGGCTCTACTATGAATGTAATGTGTATCTAAACCCAACAACCAAAAATGTATGGGAATGAAACTTACTGGTCCTTATGCTGCGTACACACGACCGGACTTTCCGGCAGAAAAGGTCAGACGGAATCATTTCATCGGATATTCCGATCGTGTGTGGGCTTCATCTGACTTTTTTTTTTCCAAAAATTCTGATGGACTTAGAAATAGAACAAGTTTTAAATCTTTCCGACGGAATCAATTCCTATTGGGAAAACCGTTCGTCTGTATGCTATTCCGACGGACCATAAACTACGCAAGGGCAGCTATTGGCTATTGACTATTGAACTTCTTTTTTCTAGTCTCGTCATACGTCATCGCATTCTAAATGAACGGACTTTGGTGTGATCGTGTGTAGGAAAGTCCCTTTCAGCAGAACTCCATCGGAAAGACCGTCAGAGTTTATTTTGATGGAAAGTCCGGGCGTGTGTAAGCTTCATTAGATGTGTTTGGTGCGTTAGTTTTCTTTTTCACTTTTTTTTTTTCATTTTATTTGGTAATCCTGCTATTAAAACACTTCCTTACCTAGAGTGACAACTGTACTAAGTAGCCTTATCCCCATAAGACAGGGAGTGTTTTAGGAAAACAGAACACCTCCCACTCTTCTCTTCTTCATAATATAAAGAGGTGTTTTGTAGTGCACAGAGATAGCAGATACCGCAGGAAGTTATCAGCTCACAAGATTTCCGGCTGGATGAAAAGCTATTTTTTATTCTTTTTTTGCACTTGTTGAACAGCTATAATAAAATGCTTTAACCTCTTCCCAGCCGCACTATAGCTGAATGACGGCTACAGTGTGGTTGCACATTTCCGGGAGAGCGTCTACTGACATTGTCTCGTGATCCCGCTTGACGCCCCCCCGCAGTGTGCATCTGCAGGGATATGTGATCAAAGATCGGGGTAAAGAGCCAATCACAGCAGCTCTTTGCTATGTGACCAGCTGTGTCCAATCACAGCTGATCACAGTGTAAACAGGAATTGCCGATTATCGGCAGTCCTTTCCTCATGTTGACTGCCTATCAATGACGCCTAATGCCGCGTACACACGGTCGAACTGTTTGACGTACTTAGTCCGTCTAAACACATTTCAGCGGACAATCCGCTCGTGTGTGGGCTTCAGCTGACTTTTTCAGCGTGCAGTCTGGAGTACTAAGAATTTCGGATTTTCCAAAAATCTGTCCGTCGTACTTTGGTTTCAGCGGACAATACGGTCGTCAGTATGCTAGTTCGACGGACTAAGAATGGCGCATGCCCAGAAAGGATTTACACGGTGGAAGGGTGCTTTGCTGTGTCTTGGACTTCCTATTTCTAGTCCCATCGTACGTGCTGTACACGTCATTGCGCAAGCTTTCGAAGGACTGTTTGTGCATTCGTGTGTGGTCAAGTCCGTTCAGTGGAAAGTACGACGGATTGTCCGTCGGATTGTATGACGAACTAAGTACGTCAAACAGTTCGACCGTGTGTACGCGGCATATCAGTGCAGCCTCAAAATTACTTATTTACAAAACTTTTTTTCATGTTTTCATTCTGTCTTTTTTCATTTGTTTAGCAAAAAATACATAAAAAACCCAGTGGTGATAAAATACTGCCAAAAGAAAGCTCTATCTGTGTAAAAAAAAAAATCTTAAAAACTTAATTTTGGTATAGAGTTGCATGACTACGCAATTGTCCTTCAAAGTGCAACAACGCTGAAAGCTAAAAATTTGCCTGGTCAGGAAGAGGGTGAAAGTGTTCAGCAGGCAAGTGGTTAAATGGTGTACAGTATTGTACAAAAGAAAAAGGACGAAAAATTGTATCTCAGTAGTTGCCTCTATTAGTAGTAGTGTTACAATAGCAGTTATTATTAAAGTGCCACATCACTATTATAAATATGATATTATATATTGTTATTACTCTTTTTATAGGAGCAATAGAAATAGTAATGGTATCAATGTAATTATAATAGTAATATCTCCACAGCCATTGAGGTCTAAAGTCTTGGCTAGTTTATTAGCTCATTTAGATTCTATTATAATTTATATGTAGTAATGAAATCTATCGGTCAGCTCTCCACTGTATTATCTCCTGTTTCTGACTCTTTTATGGGCTTTTCTCATCTTTGATGTCATCTTGTTTCCTTAGAAACTACATTGTCAAAACATATATTGTCTATTTCCCATCGTAATTGACCTCCCTGCCTGAAATAAAAGTTACAGTAGATAATACATCAGAATCTCCAGCATTTCATGTTTGTTGTTTCTGTGGGGCAATATTGGCTTCTTCTATCTTTGGAATTTCAGTTCCATTCCCTAGCTACCATTTCTGGCCTACGTTCCTTTATTTTCTATCTCATACATTGTTTCATAAACTCTTGGTCAAGACCCCAAATGGGTCGTGGAAGTGTTTGCATTATTACGCATAGAAGGTTATTGAAAATGTCGTTTTGCAATGTACTGTAGTGTAAAGTGAATACTGTCTGTATACTGTCTGTATACCAATCTTTTCTAATGAAAACTTTTTGTGCATAAAAAAAAGAAGAAAAGAAAATGTAAAAAAAATGGATTTATCATCTTTTCTAAAGCTGGCAGAAATGGTGAAAAGTACCTGCAATGTGTTATACGGCCATTGTTATGTGTCTCTGTTGGACCCTGCTGACATTTTGGTAAATTTCTCATCTAGGTTCCCTGTATGGTAATCATTTTTTATTGGGATCTTGGATAATGAAGTTTATACAAGTAATACTTGATGCAACAATAATTCTGATGTATTTCTGCTTTAGATTCTGGCTTGACTCTTATTTTACCCTCCTCTGTTGCCCACCAATGAACAAACGAATTAACATCATTACTCCAAACTATTTTAAACTTTGCTGTTTAAATCATGCACCTCTTATCCCAATCTTCGAGTGCTACACATAGGGTTGAATTACCATTAGGTAAAGTATGTCTCTGCCTATAGGCTCCATAAGCAAATAAGCAGCTTTGCCCTATATAGTTATTGGCCATGTGTTTTACTCATTAGTGGAAGGGTAGTCATCACATGTAAATCTATATACACGTTATCACAATATTGTATGCCAGGTTAGCACCAAATAAAAAGCAGAGAATATTTGCTTTGAGAGCCTACAGGTTGGACTGATGGAAAGCCCATCCTTTCAACAGGTATTCTTCTTCACTATTCTTCTTCACTAGTCCCTCACCTGGCAACCAGTTTTATAAGTAAAACAGGACAAAATCCTAACAAAGCTCACTCCGCACAACTGTTCCATAGGTCACCTAAAAATGTCAAGATTACACCCAAAGTGCAGCTTCTACTGAATTTCTTCCCACTTTCCCATTTCCCATTTTCTAGATCTGCTTTTCTCATGCTGTTTGGCATTCTGTAACCCAACCTTTCTCAATGTTTTTTCTCAATGTTTTCCCCCCAGAGGAACCCTTATAATAACTTTCAAGTCTCAGTGAACTCCTGCTAAGATTAGTCCACCAGGGTCATTAGGAAGATGCCCTTTACATTGGTGGTAAGCAGTGATGTAAGTAACTCAATTAAAATAAATGGAGTTACGTACAGTTACACAGTTACTTTAGAGGGTAACGAGTAATCTAACTGATTACTCTTCCCCTCATGATAACTCAGTTCCCATTACTTGGGTAGAGTTACCTCAATTAAATCTACCGCCCGGGAGGCCCACCGCGGCCGCGCTGCCTGGCCATTCGTTCTGCCGCGGGGAGGGGACCTTTCGCCTGCTGAGCTGAGAAGAGGTTGAGACTCAGAGAAACTGTCTGGACCGCCCCATCCCGCCCCGCCTATCCAGAGAGAGAATGTAGGGAGGCGGGGCGGACACTGAAAAATGAAGTCAGCTGACCAGCTGACACCAATCGAGGGAAGGAAAGGGTCTCTCTCTCCCCATGAGGAAAGGCATCCCTAGAGGCATTCAAGTAAGTGACTGTCTGAGGTTTCGAATTGCAGTGCAATCGATCCATCCCAAGTCCTCCACCACCTCTGCTTCTTACTGATCCCATCCCTACCCATCCACCATAACTTCTACAACAGAGGTGATGGGGGGGGGGGGGGGATAGGGTAGGGATGAGATCAGTGGTGGTGGGGGATGGGCTCAGTAAGAGGCAGGGGTGGTGGGTGGGAGAGGATGGCACCATTACCGCTGCCACCCCCCCCAAGTACCACCGCTGCCTGCCAACCCCCCAGTACACCATGGCAGTCACCCCCAAGTACTGTACACCACCACCACTGCCACCCCCTCAAGTACCACCGCTGCCACCCCCTCAAGTACCACTGCTGCCACCCCTGTCACAGTTACTTTGCTGAGTAACTAATTACTTTTCCAATGTAGTAACCGAGTTACTCACGCAATTCATTTTTGGGAGAAGTAATTTGTAACTTAACTAATTACTTTTTTAAAGTAAGATGACCAACACTGGTGGTAAGTAAGAAAAATGTCCCCCTTACAGTGGTGGATAGAATGCCACCATTAAAGTCACCTAAAAGATCACTGGTGTTATGCTACTGGCTCTGCCAACTGGCGATAGAAGTGGAACTATGCAGGGACCATCAGGTGGGAAGCCAACCAGCCACAGCTCAAGGAACCCCTATGAACCTTTTGAGGAACCCTGGAGTTCTCGAGAAGCCTGGTTGAGGATAGCTGCTCAAACCATTCAAATGCAATTTAAAAACTGACCTCTACATAAAAGTCTATGATTTGCCTTAAGGCATTCTATTGAGTCACTTATCCACCACTGCTTACTCTTCCACTCTCTGTAGTGCATACGGTTGCTTTATACACAAGTTCCCCAATCTCGTATTTTTTTCTAAAAATTATTTCTTTAGACTGTAAGCTCTGATGTGTAGAGCTTTCACTTTAATACTTATTGTTCCCATGTTTTTCACTGTACTGTATTCATTTACATTCTTTATAAAGCACCAATAGAAATTATGGAAATCATCAATTAAATACCCATAACTGTTATAGTAGTAAGAATTCTGCAGCTGCTGAAAAGACATACAGTAACAGTGTAGCAGTAACATTATTGGTTGCATCACATTATTAGTATGAACGATATTGTAAATGACATACAGGGATTTAAAAAAGTATTTATACCCCTTGAAATTTTCCACATTTTGTCATGTTGCAAGCAAAAACGTAAATTTTTTTATTGGGATTTTATGTGACAGACCAGCACAAAGTGGCACATAATTGTGAAGTGAAAGGAAAATGATAAATGGTTTTCAATTTTTTATACAAATAAATATGTGAAAAGTGTGGTGTTCATTTGTATTCAGCCCCCCGAGTCAATACTTAGAACCACCTTTCGCTGCAATTACAGCTGCAAGTCTTTTTGGGGATATCTCTACCAGCTTTGCACATCTAGAGAGTGACATTTTTGCCCATTCTTCTTTGCAAAATAGCTCAAGCTCTGTCAGATTAGATGGAGAGCAACTGTGAACAACAATTTTTAATGCCACGTACAAACAACCGGACTTTTCGACAGCAAAGGTCCAACGGAACGAATCCGCCAGACAATTGGATCGTGTGTGGGCTCCATCGGACCTTTGCAGTCCAAAAATCTGACAGACTTTAGAAATAGAACATGTTTAAAAAATTTTCGCCAGAACTCCGCCGGACCCAGTTCCTATTGAGAAATCCGCTCGTGTGTATTCTAGTCCGACGGACAAAAACCGACACTAGGGCAGCTATTGGCTACTGGCTATGAACTTCCTTATTCTAGTCCAGTCGTACGTCATCACGTTAGAATCCATCGGACTTTGGTGTGATTGTGTGTGGCCAAGTCTGTTCATTCAAAAAGTCAGTCGGAACTCCGCCGAAAGTCCATCGGGAAGACTGTCAAACCTAATCCGTCGAAAAGTCCAGTCGTGTGTACACGGCATAAGTCTTGTCATAGATTCTCAATTGGATTTAGGTCTGGACGATGGCTGGGCCATTCGAACACATGAATATGCTTTTATCAGAACCATTCCATTGTAGCTCTGGCTGTATGTTTACGATTGTTGTCCTGCTAGAAGGTAAACCTTCCCCCCCTTCTTAAGTCTTTGTAGACTTTAACAGGTTTTCATCTAAAGCCATGTACACACGGCTGGACTTTTCATCGGACTGAACTCTGAAGGACTTTTCGACGGAGTTCTGCTGAAATGGACTTGTCTACACACAATCACACCAAAGTCCGACGGATTCGACCGTGATGACGTACGATCGGACTAGAATAAGGAAGTTCATAGCCAGTAGCTAATAGCTGCTCTAGTGTCGGTTTTCGTCTATTGGACTAGCATACAGACGAACAGATTTTTCGACTGGACTCGAGTCCATCAGAAAGATTTGAAACATGTTCTAAATCTAAAGTGCGTCTGAATTTTCTAAAGCAAAGGTCCGATGAAGCCCACACACGATCAAATTATCTGATGAATGCGTTCCGTCAGACCTTTGCTGTAGAAAAGTCCGGCCGTGTGTACACAGCATAAGATTGCCCTGTATTTGGCTCAATTCACCTTCTCATGAACTCTGACCAGCTTCCCTGTCCCTACTGAAGAAAAGCATCACCACACCATGAAACTGCCACCACCATGTTTCACGATGGGGATGGTGTGTTCAGGTTGATGTGCAGTGTTAGTTTTCTGCCACAAATAATGTTTTGCTTTTAGGCCAAAAAGTTACATTTTGGTCTCATCTGAATAGAGCACCTTCTTCCACATGTTTGCTGTGTCTCCCACGTGGCTTCACGCAAATTGCAAACAGGACAACTTATGGCTTTCTTTCAATAATGGCTTTCTTCTTGCTACTCTTCCATAAAGGCCAGATTTGTGAAGTGCACGACTAATAGCTGGTCTGTGGACAGATTTTCCTACCTGAGCTGTGGATCTCTGCAGCTCCTCCAGAGTTACCATAGACCTCTTGGCTGCTTCTCTGATTAAGGCTTTCCTTGCATTGCCTGTCAGTTTAGGTGAACGGCCATGTCTTGGTAGGTTTGCAGTTGGGCCATACTCTTTCCATTTTCGGATGATGGATTGAACAGTGCTCTGTGAAATGTTCAAAGCTTGGGATATTTTTTTATAACCTAACCCTGCTTTAAACTTCTCCACAACTTTATCCCTGATATGTCTGGTGTGTTCCTTGGCCTTTATGATACTGTTTGTTCACTAATGTTCTCTAACAAACCTCTGGGGGCTTCCCAGAACAGCTGTATTTATACTGAGATTAAATTACACACAAGTGGACTCTATTTAGGTGACTTCTGAAAGCAATTGGTTCCACTAGATTTTAGTTAGGGGTATCAGAGTAAAGGGGGATAAATACAAATGCATGCCACACTTTTTAGATATTTATTTGTAAAAAATTTGGAAAACCATTTATCATTTTCCTTCCACTTCATAATTATGTGCCACTTTGTGTTAGTCTATCACATAAAATTCCAATAAAATACATTTACGTGGAAAATTTCAAGGGGTATGAATACATCCACTAGATGTGGACTGTCACTTGCGATGTCGCCTGGCACCAGATGTGGATTGTCACTTGCCATGTCACCTGCCACCATTTTCAGATTGCCACGTCACCTGCCACCATTTGCAGAGTGTCACTTGCCACGTCCCCTGCCACCATTTGCAGATTGTCACTTGCTAAATGATGTGGATTGTCACTTACCATGCCAGCCAGTGCCACCAAATGTGCATTGTCGCTGCATTAGTGGCAGGCTGGCAGCACTGGTCCATTTAGTGAGGGCAGGAGAGCGGTGATATGGGGAGGGCAGTGAGAGATGATGTAATCTTGCTGCTCCCCGCTACACCTTCAACTTAGAAGAGGCCCGTGCTGTGAGGGCAAAAGAGTGCTGATGTGTGGCGGGCAGTGAGCCATGATGTCATCTCTCTGCTCCCTGCCACACCTCACTCCCACGTTGAAGAGGCCTGGCTGTGAAGAGAGCTGATGTGGAGCGGGCGGAGAGAGATGATGTCATCTCTGCTCGTCTGCCCGCTCACTTCTCTCCTCTCATCCGCCTCTCTCATGCAGCCAGCCCGCCCGCCTGCCACAGTCATGGCCACGACCCGCTGGTTAGGCAGGGACCCTTTAACAAGAGACTCTGGGGTATGGGCCAGATTAAAGTGTGCTCACAATACAACTGTGACTGGCTAAATTTATTTACATTGGAGAATTGTCTGTGTTTGAAATTAAATAAAGCTGTGGCCTTGTCCTTTCCAACTTAATTTTTCTACGTGTGTTTCTTTTATGGGGGGGCAAGGTTAATGAATTATCAGTTGGTTTTCCAGGCTTATGCTCCTCAGCAACCAAGGACGCAGTCTTTTTCTGTTTTTGTTTCCCCGGACATGGATGGACTAGAAAGTAAGCGGATATAAATGGACACAAGTCTGTTTACATTAACCTGCCCACAGATCTGCATGAAAGGTCTGATCGGGTCTTGCTAAAAAACTGACAGGAAGACCCGATCAGAGAGCCTGTGTGAAAGGGGGCTTATCAGATATTTGTACTAATACTATGTTATCAATGCATGGTAAAATAGTCATAGCCCATGTGTATATGTCCTTACAGCCCAACTCTGAGCACAACTGGGAGACACTTATCACCCAGTAACAGGAAGTGCTGAAATATCGACCTTCATGACAGGAGTAACAGGTATTATTTTAATGAACTCTGTAAATTTAAAAACATTGAAGACACCTTTTGAAATTACAATAAAATATATATTAACAGCTCCGGAAGGTTTACCCCCCTTCATGACCAGGCCATTTTTTGAGATACGGCACTGCGGTACTTTAACTGACAATTGCGTGGTCGTGCAATGATGTGCCTAAACAGGTTTTTGTCCCTTTTTCCCACAAATAGAGCTTTCTTTTGGTGGTATTTGATCACCTCTGCATTTTTTTTTTTTTTGCACTATAAACAAAAAAAGACTATTTAAAAAAAAAAACAATATATTTTACTTTCTGCTAAAAAAAACATACCCAATATAAAAAATGTGAAAAAAATCGAATTTTGTTTCATCAATTTATGTATCCTGCTACATATTTTTGGTAAAAAAAAAAATCACAATAAGAGTATATTGATTGGTTTGTGCAAACGTTATAGCGTGGATATTTATTTTAAATTTTTTTTTTGCTAGTAATGTTGGTGATCAGCGACTTATAGTGAGACTGCGATACTGCAGCAGACACAGACACTTGACACTTTTTGGGGACCATTGACACTAAAACAGTGATCAGTGCTAAATAATATGCACTGTCACTGTACTAATGACTCTGGCAGGGAAGGGGTTAACATAAGGGGCGATCAAAGGGTTAAATGTGCTTCTGACATGTGCTTTACTACTGTGGGGAGCTGTTTGTACTAGGAGGAGGAATGGATCGGTGCCCCTGCTTAGCAGAGACACAGGATCCATGTCTTCCGTAGTGACAGAAAGGTGATCTGCCTTGTTTACATAGGCTGACCGTCGTTCTGTCAGTGTATTGAAGCATCGGTGGGTGCCGGAAAAACATGGATTCCGCCATACCCTTCAATCAGCTCCTGCTGTGTCTAATAACAGCGGGAACGGGTCGCCGGGAGTGCTAGGTGCATGGTACGTAATCCTGTGCAGGAGAGCCATCTTGCCACCGTATATCTACATTATGAGGTCAGCCACCAGTTAAAGGCCAAAAAACTTTTTTTTAGATAGACTAAGGAGGTGTTTTTAGTGCCGATTATGTCCTCTTTAGAGGGATTTTCCCTCTTTCTTTGTGCTGGTGACCACCATTACTGGGATAAAAAAATTTAAATTTTGAAGTGTCACAAGATCGGAAATAGAGGGTCAATCTTCCAATGGGATCACTACAGTGATAACAGTCTAAAGGGGATTTCCCTCCCTTCTTCACACTCTCTGTTGTGCCTATAGAGCATATAGTAATGGCAAAACAACCCAATAGTAGTTTTCAAGCATTCAATACACTATGCATTAAAAAAAAAAAAAAAAACTTTATCTTTAAGTGTTAGTAAATCCACAACAGTAAAATCGTTGTGTATATGCAGTGAAGCATGCTTGGTATACTCACTGTGGAACCTAAGGGGTTAATCTTCTGCATTGTGTAAAAAAGCAGTTTGATCCTGTCTTCTCTGATACTCCCCTCCATGCATTGTCCCCTGGACAAGTCCGGATAACACAGAGCCTTTGGAGTCAGGCTGCACATGCTCAGTTTGGTGTGTATTGCTAGAGAGGTTTTTTTTTTATTGGGAGAGTACATGAGACCAGCACAGGGCCAATCAGCACTTTCCAGACATGTCCAGATAGAAGCTCAGGAGCCCTGCAGACTCATATGACATTTCATTGCAGTATGAAAAATCCTTATACAAGCTTCACCAGGAACGTTTATTAAATGAATTGCATTTCCATGTTCTGTGTACTGTGGAGACCAGATATAGTGAATGCAGGGTCATAAGCATAAAAAATGCATCAAATATGCACCAGACCCCAGTACATTGGAAAAAAAAAACAAGAAAGAGGAAGAAGAAAAACATCTGGAATGTATCTGGAAACTCAACAAAAATGCACCAGAAATCATCAAAAACGTGTTAAAAATGCGAATGGAGGACATTTTTCGTGCTGTGAACGGGCGGCACTAATGATTGAGAACGTTGACCGGAGTGTTCTGGAGGGGGTGTCGTCCCCCTGTCAGAACACAATAGAACAGCAGGGGAGATCACTGTACTAATATCAGATAGTTAGTACAGCGGCTTCGACCTGAGCTGTCAGATTTTTTTCAATCTGCTGGGTTGAATGAAGAAAAACAAGCAGTGTGTACCAGGCTTAACTCTAAACTGTGAGCTGTAAAGGCTTTTAAAGGGTGGTCTATGGACAATTTTGAGTACCGTTGTTATTTTATTGCAATTGTACAGGTGTTTACAATTAAAAGACTTGACATGTTTGGCATTCATATATGCGACACAACCCCATCTTTTATATTTTACCAAAACTTTGGATATAATATAGTGTTTACTTGCACTAAAATATCCCCCCTCCCCTCCCACCGGTGTTTCTCAGGCTTGCAATTTCCATTGACTTGCCTGATAAACGATCCGACGGTGCCACCAGCTGGCTATACAGGCGATCAAAGAGCACATCCGCTTTGATCGCCATTATGGATTTGTAAGTTCGACGCAGCATCATGATGTCACTTCCGGTCCAGGGTGAAGATAAACAAGTTTTGTTTTTTTTGTATTTTAAAGCAAAAGTTTAATATATATATCTATATCTATATATATAGATATATCTATATCTATATATCTATATCTATATTTATATATATATATATTTACATTCCTCTTAATAGGAATAAAAGTGATAAAAAAATAAATAAAAATGAAGGGACAGTGTACAAAAAAATACAATAAAGAAAAAAACTTTTTTTTAAAGCGCCCCATCCCTCCATGCTTGTGCGCAGAAGCAAACATATAGGTAAGTCACACCCTCATATGTAAACGGTGTTCGCACCATGCATATATATATATATATATATATATATATATATATATATATATATATATATATATATATATATATATATATATATATATATTATTTTATTTTTTTATTTTTTTTTTTTTTTTTTTCTTTCTTTTTAGATCATGAAAGTGTATTTTGTAAAAAAAAATAAAAAAAAATTGCGTTTGCAAAATACTGTGTGACATAAATAATTGCTATGATCACCATTTTATTCCCTAGGGTCTTTGCTAAAAAAAATAAATAAAAAAAAGTATAATGTTTGGAGGTTACAAATAATTTTCTAGCAAAAAAATACTGATTAAAACTTTAAAAGAAAAAGTGTCAAGAAAAGTTCGGTCAGCAAGTGATGTGTCGTGGCTCGGTCTGTGTCCATTGATCAGAAGGGGACAGTTGGGTGACAATAGCGCCTCCATGGCGGAGCGCAGTGTGACAGCTGGGAGAGGGGCGGGGCCCCCGGACAGCTCAGCTCTGGGGCCAATCTCTGTCATTGCTCACCTGCAGCGCTCAGCTCAGCACTCAGCTCTCCGCCGGGACAGGCAGACCAAGAGGAGGAGGAGAGAGGAGCTCGGGGGGGATGAGATCCACTGACACCCCGATCTGTCCACACACCTGACACCATGAGAGTCATCTCCACAACAAGGTGTCACTGAGATCCCAGTCCCAGGATGGTGGCCGGAGCCTGCGCTGGGATCGGGCAGTGATCGGAGGAAATCAGCCGGAGATCCTGTGCTGGGATCAAGCAGTGATCGGAAGGGATCCTGTGCTGGGATCGGTCGGTGATCGGAAGGGATCCTGTGCTGGGATCGGTCGGTGATCGGAAGGGATCCTGTGCAGTGATCTGGTTGTTTTGGACTGTCCCATGGATGTGTGTTCCCTATAATTGGAAGGAGGTGAGTCGGCCGGCTGCAGAAGAGTGACAGGTCGGTGACAGTCGGAGGGCGGACTCGGGATCGGCTGGAGTATGGTGCTGTCATCTGCCGGGGAAGTCATGCTGCTGCTCTTAGGTAGGTCACCTCTGATCGCACAGGATCGGGAGGAGGGTTCTTTTATTGATCATCGCAGGTCTGTGGTGGAGATCTCAGCTGGAATGTAATGGGGGCCATACACGTATTGAGAACTTCTCCCCGATCCATCTCTTCCCATAGGAATAATTAATCAATAACGTAATCAATATGCCACACCCAGAGAGTGGAATCCGATCAATAATTGGATGATACAATCATAAGTTATCCATCGTATCCCTGTTTCCACTGGACAACTTCCCAATCCGATTTAATTCATGACCAAATCAGCTAAGATGCAATGGGATCAATAAATTTCCTCCCTGGCCGATCGTCTTTCTATGATCAAATCTGATGTAAATCGGTCGGGAGGGAAGTTCTGGATATTGATTAGTATCACTTTGATCAAATTGATCTGATTAAAAAAAAATGTTTATGGCCATTCTAAGGCTGACCATAATATATCTATATATATATATATATATATATATATATATATATATATATATATATATATATATATATATATATATATATATATATATATATATATATATTCGCATACATATAGCCTTAGAGCGGCCATACACACTTTGATTATTATTATTATTTTTTTTAATCAGGTCAATTATTATTATATAATCTGTACACACACACACATATATATTTGGACAGTCTCCTCCCTTTAGCGCGATGACCCATTTTATGAATGGTCTGCAGGTCACACTACAGACCCATAAAAGTAGCTGAAGTACCATTCTTTGGCATCTGCTGCCCACGTTTGGGGTGATATTCAGAAGTAACAGAGCCACAGACTGAGCACGTTTTTTTTTTGTTTTTTTTTGTGTGTGTTTTCACTCATTTCCAGAAATGCTTGCAGAAACGTCATTTTGTCAGATTGTATAGTGTATAGTCAGCGCTATCTAATAAAACCTAAGCAAGTATTGATGTTTCACTGTGTTTGGTGATAAAATAAGACGTTTGTAAACCCAAACATTTTGTGTGTCTGCCAGGGCCTGGACAAGGGGTGGGCAAGAGGGATGGCTGCCCTGGGCACAATGGTTTATTGCAGGGATGTGGGCGCCCTGACCCTAAGGGAAGGTGGGGGGCGCAGTTTGGCATCTTTGCCCTGGGCACTGGGTAGCCTTGTCCTGACACTGCTTACAATACGGGGACAATGACATTGTTTTGGAGATGTGTGACCACATCAAAGCTCTGACATCGGTGTCAGTAATGTGTGGTGTAGACCGCCTGTAGTGAACATGTATCATCTGCCACAGTGCCATCGATTGTATAAAGATCGAGGTTTGGTGATGCTTTGATAATCTGATCATACACTGTACAATCACCTTTTAGATCTACCAATAACTATTTAATGTAAGGGCCTGTGTGATTGGTTAGAAATGGATTGGCTTGTCTAGGTTTGTTCTTGGTAAATTTGAATGAGCTTGTACAATCTCTGCGATCTCTACTATGATTGTAGTGTGTATGGCGACTTTAAGCTGGATACACACTATACAATTTCCTTCATAATTTTTTTAATTTTAGATTCACCAAAACCATATCATATGAGGTCAAACCTAAACCCTTTCAATTTGTATGCAATCAGGCAGGCCCTTGCGCTACATAGTTGAAGGGAAATCTAAAGGAAATCGAACAACAAAAGTTGTATAGTGTGTATCCAGCCCTTGATGGGGAAGGGTTGAGCTGAGAGCCCCATTGAGAATTGCCATCCATGAGTAAGGTTTATAGTATGCTAATCCTCTGGGAAATGTTCTCATCACTGGGACTAATAATAAGTGCTGACATCACGGCTCATTAGACGAGGATGACAGAGAATAACACCCCCCACACACACCAAGATCACAGAGACGTGTAAGATCTTCAGGCATCTCTGCTACTCTGACCTCAACTTCTATTACTAGCCCCAGCCTGACAGGTCCTAATGGCTCTCCTACTCAGGAAGATCAGGATTGTCTGACATGCTGGGAGTGATAGTCCTGCATCTGTCCAGACACAGATCCCTCAGTGTATGGCGTGTAGAGGAGTTCGCACAGTGTATGGTGTGTAGAGGAGATCGCACAGTGTATGGCGTGTAGAGGAGATCGCACAGTGTATGGCGCGTAGAGGAGATCGCACAGTGTATGGCGCGTAGAGGAGATCGCACAGTGTATGGCGTGTAGAGGAGATCGCACAGTGTATGGCGCGTAGAGGAGATCGCACAGTGTATGGCGTGTAGAGGCGATCGCACAGTGTATGGCGCGTAGAGGCGATCGCACAGTGTATGGCGCTTAGAGGCGATCGCACAGTGTATGGCGCGTAGAGGCGATCGCACAGTGTATGGCGCGTAGAGGCGATCGCACAGTGTATGGCGCGTAGAGGCGATCGCACAGTGTATGGCGCGTAGAGGCGATCGCACAGTGTATGGCGCGTAGAGGCGATCGCACAGTGTATGGCGCGTAGAGGCGATCGCACAGTGTATGGCGCGTAGAGGCGATCGCACAGTGTATGGCGCGTAGAGGCGATCGCACAGTGTATGGCGCGTAGAGGCGATCGCACAGTGTATGGCGCGTAGAGGAGATCGCACAGTGTATGGCGTGTAGAGGCGATCGCACAGTGTATGGCGCGTAGAGGCGATCGCACAGTGTATGGCGCGTAGAGGCGATCGCACAGTGTATGGCGCGTAGAGGCGATCGCACAGTGTATGGCGCGTAGAGGCGATCGCACAGTGTATGGCGCGTAGAGGCGATCGCACAGTGTATGGCGCGTAGAGGCGATCGCACAGTGTATGGCGCGTAGAGGCGATCGCACAGTGTATGGCGCGTAGAGGCGATCGCACAGTGTATGGCGCGTAGAGGAGATCGCAGGAGACGGATGTCCAGAGCTGGAGAGCGTCCGATTCCTGTTTACTGGTGGCACTAGATTGTCATGTGGTGACTTCTCGTGGTGGGAGGTTGGGCGGCGGGCCGTGTGTAGCCGAGTAATGACAGATTTATGAATGGCTGGGATGTTTTGCTGGATGCCTGGAGGAGTTGGGAGACCTTAGAATAGAAATCTGTGTATATTGGAGTGTTTCTATATCTTCTGTATACCAGCTGATCTCTATCCGGGCTCCTCTGGAGGTTGTTTGGGGTTCCTGGAGCCGTGGCTGTCTCCTATTTGGGGACACCTCCATTTGGCAAAGCCGGCAGCATGACACCAATGACCCTTTTAGCTGTCTGTTAGGCTGCGCTCACACCCGTGCGTTTAGAAAACAAAATGTGAATTTGCCGCAAATTTCAGAAACGCTCAGCAATTTGCGGGTCACACTTGTGGTGCGATCAATTGTTAATGGAACCCCAAGTATGGATAGCAGACACAGGTTTTGCTACAGAACAAAATGCACTTCAAACGTGCACAGACACTGCACCCAAAAAGGTTCTGGAGCATTTGTCGCACATAGGACGCCCTCCTAGGTGTGAGCCGCATTACCCTTGAAGAGCACACAAAAAAACACAAAGTTCAGGTGTGAAGAGGCCTATCACACTGCTCCATTGAAAAACGCATATGCGTTTTTGGTGCATTCTGTCACCAAAAATCATGCAGCTGTGAAACATGGACATGTTACTAAAAGGCTGCATCATCACCTAGGCGTTTTGAATCGCAGGCAGAATCGCAGATTTTTAAAACGCTCTGGTAAAATGGTAAATCGCACAAGGTGAATTTCAGATACCACCCATATTAATGGTACCTAAAAACACGGTGCGCATCGTATGAAGCTTGTCACCCAAAAGTAGCTCCTGAACTTTTTTTGGATGACGAGCTTTCCAAGATGTGGTTTGCTGCACAATTTATCACGTGACAATCACGGCAGGACCGCACTGCGTTTTAGGTGCCATTAATATGAATAGCATCTGAGACTTCGCATTGTGCGCTTTGTCATCTTACCAGAGCATTTTGAAATAGCAGGCAGAATCGTTGTGATTCTTCCTGTGATTCCAAACACCCCGGTGTGAATGCAGCCAAAAAGTGCACCAAAAACACAAGCGTGGTGCATTTTGTTTGTGTTTTCCATTCATTTCAATAGGGAGGTGCGTTTTTAATGCACTTTTTAAACATACACAAACAAATGCAGCATGCAGGACTTTTATAAACGCACTTCACCCTCAGTTCACTGGTTCTATAGGTTTAGGTGACACATTTTTCTTGCGTTTTTTTTTTTTTTTTTTAAGCACCAAAATGCACATCAAAAACTGATCAGTGTGAAAGAGCCGTCAGGGTGATATTCTGAACACCATTGTCGGGGTGGGGGGCATTCCTTCCACTGACTACCAATATAAGGGAAATTTTTCCTTTTGAACCCCTGATGTTTTGGTTTTAGATCTGGTTAACACGAGTGTGACTTCTGATGCGACTTGAGTCTCACAAAATCGCATAACAAGGGAAATTTCTGCTGAGTTGTGGTCACACACTAACTGGCCGCATCTAATCAGCTAGTTTTGTATGTGGTCATAGCACAGAATGCGGCTGCATCCAATGATAGTGTTTAGCAGCCTCCGAACGCAGGATGTATATCCACTTCTGTACAACCAGCCTGCCCATACATGGATCGAAAATTCCGAGGGTCTCGGCTGAACCAGCTGAATAGTATGGCTGTCCTAATTGTGAGCACAGGGATGTTATTTTATTTCTTATTGATAGTTGCCGGTTAAATGTAACAAATGACAGATGAAGCCGACGCGGCCTGCTGCTACTTTTATATACTGTACGATCCGACCTCCTGTCCTCCCCCTATCCCCAACTCTCAGAAATCTCTGGATCCCTAGAGATTCTAGCAGATCTGGCCACATGTGGATTGGAGTTCGGCTGATTCCTGCTGAATCGGCTGAAATGAGTTTGGTGGCTGGCCCTGTCCGCACCATCCGGTTGGACCAAAGTCGATTTTCCAGATGTGGCTGGGCAGATTTGTGCTGGGAGGGGGTATTTGGTGTGTGTGGGAGGATGGGTACTCGGAGTGGAGATTTGAGGAGTAGAGAATTTGTGCTAGAAGGAGTGATTATATATATTTTTTTTGGGGGGGATGGGGGGGGGTTGTGCAGGGGTGATTTGCGTAGAGAGATTTTAGTTGGGAAGGGGCAAAGATTTGTACTGGGGGGGAGAGATTTCTGCAGGGGGGCTTGGGGTGGATTTTTCCTGGGAGGAGGGGTAATTTATATATACATCTTTGGGGGGGGGGCAGTTTGGCATGTCACCTAGAGCCCAGGGCAAACATGCCAAACTGTGCCACCCCCAAGATTCATGAGTGTCAGTAAAATTCCCCCCACAAAAACACTGAGCACTAATCTGCATGTTTACCCTCTAATGATAAATTTCTCCCTCCTCCCAGTACAAATCTGCCCCCTTGGCTGAAAGCCCCCCTCTCAGCACAAATTTATGCCCCCCCCCCTTCAAAAGAATAATTCACCCCTCCTAGCACAAATCCTCTTCCCCTAAAATTTCCCCTTCTAGGACACACCTTGTCTCCCTGCTGCATGATGTCACTCCTGTGCATGCGCAGGAAACCCTCATTCTGGCACACAGAGACCAGCCCGGCACTGTAAGCTGATCTGCACATGCGCAGCTCTGCAGAAGACAGCGAGCTGCCAGGTAGGGGCATTATATCGCAGAAGAGACAGGGCATGTTTCTTGGAATAAAAAAAAAAAATCTGTCTGTTCGCTGTTTGTTACAGTGGAACTTGAGTGTTGATTTGAGTTCTCTTTATCACGTCCTAGGACGGTGATGGTGAACCTTGGCACCCCGGATGTTTTAGAACTACATTTCCCATGATGCTCCAGAACGCTGCAGAATGCAGGAACATCATGGGAAATGTAGTTCCAAAGCATCTGGGGTGCCAAGGTTCACCATCACCGTCCTAGGACATTTTATATCCTATCTTTTTCCTACACCCCCCATTTATATTTATGCGTTTTCTGCTTCAGTTGCTGTTGTGCTGCGCTGCTTCTTTTGGTGTAGTGCATATTTTGCTCCATAGACTTCAATAGGATCACACCAGAAGCGTGTGCATGGACTTTTAGTGCATTTGGGGCAGATTATTGAGTATGAAATGTAGTCTCCTTCTACAAAACGATGCATGAAGCGTGGAAAATGTTGCAGAGAAACGCACTACAAAAATCACTGAAAAATGCATCATTATTCAGCGGCAACCAGTGTGAACGTCATGCGTACACACGATGGGAATTCCGGCCAGAAAAAGACCGATGAGAGCTTTTCATCGGAAAATGGGACCGTGTGTATGCTCCATCGGAATTTAGCTGTCCGAATTTCCGCCAGCCAAAAATTGATAGCATGTTCTCAATTTTCCCGATGGAAAAACTTTCTATCGGAAATTCCGATTGTGTGTGTGTGTATGCACTTTCAAGATGCCAAAAAACACGCATGCTCAGATTCAAATACGAGACGGAAGCTATTGGCTACTGGCTATTGAACTTCCTTTTTCTAGTCCCGTCTTACGTGTTGTACGTCACCGTGTTCTAAACGATCGGAATTTGGTGTGACTGTGTGTAGGCAAGACAGCTTGAGCAGAATTCCATTGGGAAAACCATCAGAGCTTTTTCCAACGAGAATTCCGATCGCGTGTACGCGGCATAAGAGTGACCCTTCTTCCAGAAACGCTCCCGTGTATCTCCATCCCTCCACCTCCAGCTCTCCCCCAGGAGAGGCTTCCTTCTGACAGCGCAGTCTGTGTTCTCCAACTCATATCCTTCGCCTCTGGACTCAATTTCTGCAACAAAACAGGAAGTTCCAGGTAGACTTCGAGCCCCCGGGTCGTGCAGAAAGAAACCGATCTGGAATTCTTCACATTGACATCATTTTTCTGCAGTTTGTATTTGTTTTGTTACTACATGCTACAAAACATATGGAGAATGATTAGGGCCTGCCAAAGGAAAGCAAACAATGCTTTCAGCCATGGCTAAATGTTGGCATGGCTAAATGTTGGCATGGCTAAACGTTGGCATGCCGTCATGTGGATTCTCCATTCTGGCATTGGTAGGAGAAGGCCCCCCCAAGGCGTGACATTCAGCTGTTTAGGCTGGGTTCACACTGCTGCGGTGTACAAGATCGGATGTGATTCGCACCGCAATGCAGTGCAAATCACATGCGATCTCTGTGCGAAGCGATTTCAGCCATACAGATAGTATGGCTGAATTCGCATCGCATCCGGCCCAAACTCGTACAGGACCCTTTTTTTGGTCCGCAGCAGAATCGGATCGCATTGGGTGTTCACACCATGCGATCCGATTCCTGTCCGAGTTTGCAGATCACACTGCGATATGCGAACTGATTTGGAGGTGTCATTAACTTTTCACTGACACTCCCAGCAGTTCGCATAGGGCAGTGTGAACTGCCGCCGAGAGGCATGCGATGCGGGAACCCGCAGTAGATTCGCAGCGTTCCCGCATCGCAGCAGTGTGAACCCAGCCTCAGAGAGGACTGAAAATAACTGGTACACAGAACATAGTATAATAATAATAATAATAATATATTAATAATGATAAAAATAATATGGAAAATAGTGATTGTTATGGCAATTCCTGCATCCATTATGCACTGGTCAGCCATAACATTATGACCGGTAACGTGAATGACATCTCATGACAATGGCACTTGGAAAGCGGGCGAGATATATTAAGCACTAAGTGAACATCTTGTCCTCTGAAGTTTTGAAAACAGAAAATTGGACAAGCGTAAGCAACTTTAACAAGGGCTAAATTGTAATGACTGAAAGACTGGGTCAGAGCAACTCCAGAACTGCAGCTCCTGTAGGATGTTCCTGGTCTGCAGTGGTCAGAACCGACCAAAAGTGGTCCAAGGAAGGACAAGTGACGAGTCAGTGACATGGTCCTTGATGGTTGAGGCACATGGGGAGTGAAGGCTGTCCTGCATAGTCTGGTCCAATAGAAGAGCTACTGAAGCTTGAACTGCTGAAAAAAGTTAATGTTGGCTCTGATAGAAAGGTATCAGAACACAAAGCGCATCACAGATTATGTATGGGACATGAGTAGTCGCAGAGCGGTCAGGGTGCCCATGCTGAGCCCAGTCCACAGCCAACAGCAACCTACAATGGGCATCTGAGCTTTGGAACTGAACCACAGAGAAGAAGGTAGCCTGGTCTCATGAATTCAACAATGGGTTGAGCAACACAAGTGTTGACTTGGCCTCCAAATTCTCCAGATCTTAATTCAATGCAATAGATCATTTGTGGGATGTTCAAGAACAGCAAGTCCGATCCATGGAGGGCCCCACCTCACAACTTACAGGACTAAGCCCCCCCCCCCCATTCAGATTGGAGCAACTTGTCATGCGATTTGACGGGTCGAATTGTATGATAAGTTGCATCTAATTGCCGACAGTCGCACTGCTCAAAACTGTGTGACGCTGACTTTGGGGCCGCATCGATTTGACAAAGTAGTACATGCACAACTTTTAGTGGCGTTGGGTGTGACTTGAATAAACATATGTGCATTGGGCCGCACAGATGTCTTCAAAGTCGCACCAGCATGTGGCTTTTAAATCGTGAAAGTTCAGATAAAGGTGTGCAATTTTAAAGCAGCAGTCAATGTGAATGGGGGTGTAAAGGATCTGCTACTGACTACAGATGCTGCAGCATACCTTCAGAGGTCCAGTATCTAGTAAAGGTCATATCCTTGACGGGATATGGTGGGTGGTCATAATGTTATGGCTGATCAGTGTAGTTTCGTAAATTGAGACTATGGAGTTTGAAAAGTGTCCGGTATCCATCCAGGACCACTGAGGGGAGGTATGGATTTTTCACAATACCGCTCCTAGGTCACAAATACCAAATCCACAAGAAGTAGAGGAGTATGTATAGAGGTAAAGGTCCGGGCATCCGGGCAAGGATCGGAGCAGGTGACGTTTGTACAGGAGCAAACCAGAGATATGAGGGAAATCACTTGCTTACCTAATGAAATTCTTTAGGCTATGATCACGCTGATCAGCTCACACAGGAAAACACAGTATTTTTTACCTTTTTTTTTTTTTTTTTTTTTTTTTTTTTTTTTTTTGCTGTAGAACTAAAGGCAAAACTTTTTTTATATTATTTTTTTTATTTTTTATTTTGGTTTTACTTTTTTGCCATCGGTGTTCCATTGGGGGAAATCTTCCTTCGCTTCCTGTCCCCTAGCCAAATCAGGAAGTGAGAGGAAGAAGTCCCCCTAAAATGTAAGAATCTCTGGTAGTCACCTGAACTAGTGTCCCCATTGGAAGAATTCCCTTGTATTCCCGTGAAACTGGCATGTACATTTATTGTGTGTGAATGGGGCAAAATGAAAGGTTCTCAGGCATATTCCTCTACAGGTCAAATGTTCTTCATTCATGTATTGTATAATAGAATCGTCTGGGCAAATCCTATATAGAGTGGGCGTAAATAAATAAAAATAAAAAAATACATAAAAATATAAAAATTATATATATATATATATATATATATATATATATATATCTCCATCTAGTGGCAATAATGCAGTATTTTCCCAACCACTCTATTATACATGATGCAAAAACATTCGACCTGTAGAGGAAGTAGCCTGAGAACATTCGATTTGCTCCATTTTGCACAGAATAAATGTACATCCCAGATTCGCTCAATTAATAGCTATGCGACTCATTGGAGGCTTGTGTGTTTTCTGTTATATTGCTGTGTTGTATAGGTGGGCCTCCACTAACACGTATTACAGCCTACAATCTTTAATGTTTCTACAGCTGAAAGTGTCTTGGAGGCACATAGGTAACCTAGGTAAGGATTATTATTATCATCATCGTCCGCATCAGTTAATGGGCAGGAGAATACAAAAATCTGGGTTGGAAAGGTTGAGACGCTGATTTATAGCTTTCCGATAATTGCCAGTGTAATCGTTCCTAATAACTGCTTGTCCATTACTTGTTTTGTTAACTGACTAATAAAATGCCTAAAAAAATAAAGTAATATTTTTTTTAAATGATTATAAATGCAGCAAATTTTTGTACTTCCCCGATGAGTAAAGATAAACATATTCAAGGTGTGATGTCATCGCTCATTCCATTGCCTTGTCTGTCACTCCAAAGTCTTTACACTGTTTATTAAAACCCAACTCCGGGGTGAAAAACCCTTTTGTAGAGTTGCCCCTCCGCACTGCAGGGGTTAAATGTGTGTCGGGTCCAGAGGGATGGAGAGGCTCTACTACTTCCTTTTCCTCTTCTGTCCTCTGCTGTGGAGGAGCCCCCATTGTCATCGTGTACATTGCGGGGCTATTAACCCTATGTTGCATGTGGAGGAGCTGACAACGCCTTAGGCCTGGTTCACATTCGTGCGAAGAGTTTTGAATGCGATATGAGGTGCAACTATGCATTGCAGGTGCTGTGCAATTTTTGCGTGAGTGTTCTGCGATTGCCATGCGATTTTTAGTGTCGTGCGTTTTGGACACGATTTTATGGTTTGGGTCTACTACTACAACTGTTTTTGGAAAAAACGCAACAAAATCACATCAAAAATGCATGTGTATGAAAGTCTAAACAAAATCACACTGCATCACACCAAAGTAGAACAAGACCCTTCCACAAAGTTGCATTGCAGCTGCATCACGCGATTTTGTGTGACCCAAGTTGCATCAGAAATCACACTAATGGGAACCAGGCCTTAGTGAGGAGGCTTCTTGGCACCAATGGTACTGATGGAGGGAGTCTATAGGAGGAAGGAGTATGGTATAAGGCCGGGTTCACACTGGTGTGCTGCGTTTTGGCTGTAGCATGGGTGTTTCTATGCGTTTTTGCTGCATTTTAATCCTCTGTCCCATTCATTTCTATTAGGTTGCATATTTTTACATAGTTACATAGTCGGTAAGGCTGAAAAAAGACAATAATCCATCCAGTTCAACCTGTGTAGGTGCATGTGTATCAGTGTCTATACTGATTTCCCTGTATGTTGTGTCCTTTAAGATGTTTATCTAAGCCCTTATACACACGGTCGGACATTCTGACAACCAAATCCATTGGATTTGTCCGACGGATTTTGTCCGAAACTGTTGCATACACACGGTCGGACAAAGTTGTCGGAAAATCCGATTGTACATAACGTGATGACGTTATTTCGTTACGACGGGACTACGTTCAGGCTAGTAGCCAATAGCTTTGGTCTAGGAATTTGATCTGAGCATGCGTGGCATTTTGTCCGTCGGAATAGGCTACACGTGATCGGAGTATGTCTGATCGGAGCATTTTGTCGGAAAATTTTACCGGCAAGTTGGAAAAGTTTGTCCGTCTGATATTCCGCCGGAAACAGTCCGATGGAGACCACACACTCGGAATATCCGACAAAACGGTCCGATAGAACACATTCCGTCGGAATCTCCAACCGTGTGCACAAGGGCTAAGAGTCTTTTAAAATATCCATACTCCCTGCAGCCACCACCAATTGTGTGAGAGAGTTCCACATCCTTATTGCCCTAACAGTAAAGAACCCCCTACGTAGTTTGAGGTTAAACCGCTTCTCCTCCAATCTCATTGTGTGGTCACATGTCCTTTTACACTTCCTAGGACTAATAATGAATAATAATTTTATTTCCTATCCCGGGATCCCCATTGAGGTATTTGTAAACCTCTATCATGTCCCCTCTTAAGCGTCTTTTCTCCAGAGAGAATACATTTAGTTTCTTTCGTAATTGAGGTCCTCCAGGTCCTCCAGTCCCCCTGTTTTTATTTTTTTTTTATTTTTATTTTTTTTGTTTTTTGTTTTTTTTGCTGTTTTCTGAAAATGCACCAAAAGTCCAGCATGCTGTCTCATTGATACACTCCTAGCACACAAGCTAATAGAAATCTGGCGACTAAAAATGTGGCAAAAATGCAGAAACCACACATACATCTGTGCTGTGCAGTGCACCAGTGTGAACCCGGCCTGAGGGCTCGGTATTAGGACTTGTTCTTTTTAGAGGGGCAGCCCTTGCTCGCCCCTCTAAAAAGTGGTCTGCAGTGGATTGTTTTTCAGAGGGCTTTTAACGGGCAGTGAGAAGGCAACGTTACGCCCTTTTCACCGCCTGTTTTAACCCTAAAAAGGCTGAACCACCATGCCACAACTGCTTGCTTTGTACGCAGTTGCAGGGCAGTTGTGGCATGGCCCCATACCCTTAAGAGTCGCATTCAGCAGTGGTTGTGCCTGCCAACTGTGACATGTAGTTTAATTTTGTTGCTGTGTGCATGACCTTCTTTAGGTCGGGGACAGTAAAACAATGGCTCAACTACCTGCTTTTACTGCCCCTTGCCTGCGTGTGTTAATGAGCCCTTATCCCTGTACCCCTAAACTTAGCAAGCAATTAACCCTCTCAAGAGGGTTATTTTTTTTTATTTTTTTTCTTGTGCTCAGAGTTGGGCTTTAAGCATCTTCCACACTGTGAAGTGTGGAGGATTCTTAAAGCTGGCCATAGATGATATCATTTTCTTTTTAACCCCTGGTTGCAGGAAAGAAAAACGCTTGATTCCCCCATCAACACAGTTAGTGTTGATGGAGGAATCCCCCCCCCCCCCCCTGGAGCGGTGGGGGTGGGGGGGAACCGTCCCTGCCAGGAGAACACTGAGATTATTTTTAGCGGCTTTCAATATTTTGCATCCTAAAAAAAATGACATGCTGGTTGTACCCAAGTTGATCGTTGGATCGACTTGGTTAATCCGCCTGCCCATACTTGGTTGGAATCATGGCTGATCCCCGCTGAGCCGGAGGAGATTCAAACTGTCTATGGCCGGCTTATGACTGTACTCCTTGTATTCATTGAAGAAAAGGGACAAGGCATTCTGTGAATGGAGGCAATGCAGAGCGAGTGACCCCCTGTGGCCATTGTGCAGAGGGGAAGCGCAGGACCCAGAAGATCCAGCTTCCCCCCAGGGTCCACCAGGTATGGGATATGTATACTTACAATGGTCCAAACTAAACAAATGTAAGTATACAATAAAGATCATACCTGGAGTTCAGCTTTAGGCACCATGTGGAGCAGTACAGACAAGTCTCCTAAGCCACTTATAAGGCAGACGAGGGAGGGCTAAGAATACCATTGTGCTGTGCCCAGTTACAAGGTGCCCAGGTGTAAGTGGCTTGAATGATAATAAATATATACATACACAAAAAATATATACAGTATATGAATGAGACCGCTCTGGTATAGACTACATAGGATGAAGTTTCCTTTACTGTACCCGGTGTGGTCAGCCCAGTTTTCTCTGGGAAATAAAGCGCGCATATTTCTTGGTCCCATATCCCTGTGACTCAGAGAAAGGATGACACCAGAGGTGTGGCTCTTGTTTGTTTTTTAATTTGGAGATATTAAAACCTACACAACCACGGAGGAGATTGTTAACCCTTGGCTCTCCAGCTGTCATGGACATCAGCTCCCTCACAATCTGTAAAGGTCTGAGAGCTTTGTTGCATAACATAATGCAAAGAGCTATGTAAGGGAAACTAGATTGCCCAATCAGTTGTCGGCATACAGAAGTGGAATGTGATCTGGTCAATAAAAGTTTACTTCACAATGGCTGCTTTGCTAATTGCACATCGTATAGGTCATCGGTGCTCAACCTGTGGCCCTCTGGCCGTTGCAAAACTACAAGTCCCATGAGGGATTGCAAGGCTGCCCGTTACAAGCGTGACAGCGTCATAACGACAGAGGTATGATGGGACTTTTAGTTCCACAGCTGGAGGGCCACAAGTTTAGCATCCATGGTATAGGTAAAGCTGTCCATAGATGGGTTCAAAATGAATCCGGTTCAGCAGGGTTGGGCTGAATTTCTAACCATCTATTGCCGATCCTATTCAAGAGGAGTCAGTCTGGTGATCGTTTCCTCCTGAACAGGACTGCTCATGTATTTTCACTCAATCAGTGGCTCCTACGCACTTTAAATTCTTTATATAGGTGGCTGCATGTGCCAACCATTGAAGAATTTGAGGTAAGACAACAACCTAGGCCAATTAAATTTAAATATGCAAATTACTGTCACCAGCTTTAACTTCCATAAGTTTCTATGGTCTGCCAGAGTCCCCAGGTGGGTGGTGCAATTATTATTATAATTTTTTTGCCTCTCCCTTCATTTGAATCCTTCTGTGATTGAAGCAGAATTCCGGGCAGATTTTGCAGTTATGTACTGTCAATTCACCATATCTGTGGGATACCTGTGGAAGCTGGAAACTACTGCTTCTACAGCGATTGCCTCTAGTTTTCAGGTCCTGTGCCGTGAAGCTGCCCTGCTGCTTACTGAACAGAGGAGGTCACTCGTTCTGCGTGGGGCACCATTCAGAGAATATTTTCTATTTTCTCAATGAATGCAAAGTGTTCTTCGATGGGGACGAGGTGGAGATTGTGATCGTACTGTGCCCGTCTATCCACCTTGTCCATCCGGAGAGCACCTTTGGGGTTGATTTGCTAAATCTGGTGCAGCTGGTAGCCAATCAGCTTCTTCACCTTGTTCAATTAAGCTTTGACAAAACCTGGCGGCTGATTGGTTTCTATGCAGAGCTGCACCAATTGTGCGCTCTCCAGTTTTAGTAAATCAACCCCTTTGCATTCATTGAGAGAGTGCAGAGCATTCTCTGAGTGGCACGTGTGTTGAACAGCCACCCTCCTCGGTATTGCCCTCCTCGGTATTGCCCTCCACGGTATTGCCCTCCACGGTATTGCCCTCCACGGTATTGCCTTCCACTGTATTGCTTCACATATAGGGGCCTTAATATGAACTATGGAGCGAGACCGCTCACATTACTGCCCAGATATAATGGACACAGCTATGCAGATCACCAACAGAGATGGTAGTTCTCTCTGAATATGATTCATAGAAGAACTATGCAGGGAAACGTAGGGCCACTGCAGAGACGCCCCATGTGTCCTCATCAGTCCTCTGTGTTGGTCCTCTACTGTGTTATTCTACAGTAAATCCTCTTCATGTTTACCATGTACTCTGATTAGCAGTAATGTGGAGGCAGAAACCAGCCCAGACCCGGGCTCCCTCTAAAACAGAGGCCTAGTTGAGGTTCAACCACTATGACCCCTGTATGCAGTCTGTAGTGGCACTTTGCCCCTCGTTAGTGCCCTTTGCATTGCTCGTGCCATTGTGTACATGAAACCTTAGCAGGTGGTTATGCCGCACTTAGGGGGTTAAAAGCTGGATGACTTATAGTTTACTAGAGAATCTTAATTTTTAAGAGTGTGTATAAAATGAGTGACGTACGCTGGCTGAAGGCCTGGTTTTATGAGACAGACGCAGTAAAGACTGGAAGGGGTGTCAAGTAATGTACAGCTAAAGGACAGCCCCTCCCCGGCTTTAAAAAAACTAATCACCTTGGCATTTTTATTAAACTCAGGTGACTGAAAACTGTAAAATAAATGTATGTTATTACATAACTATAATTCTTTCAGGACTACACCGTTACGTTAGACTGCTGGTGATATTGCAGCCTGGAGGTGTGTCTGGCGCCTGTTTACACCTGTGAAACAATGTACTTCAAAAGATACTTCACCCCGAGATGGGTTTATTTTTAATATACTCCTCTTACACTTTTTGCTGGCTCATCCACTATAAACATACTCACATAACCCACAAATCTAGCCTTGATCTGTTGTGATCCACTACTCCGGCACCACCTCATGGCCTCTGATGACACACCGCTAGGTTCCACCTTATCCAGCTTTGTGGAAGTGGAAGTCGATGCCCCCTGGGATCTGTGGCATGTATATCCCAGGAGGCACCAGAAGCAGGGTTCATGGCATTCTTGCCTAGGTGAAAATAAAGGCAGTGGCTAAAGCATGAAAACCAAAAAAATTGTGTGTGTTGGGGAGGAAGGGGGGCAAGGGGTGTTTACAATGGTGCAAATCATTTTTTTTAAAGTGAAGGTCCACTTTAAGTGAAACTTGTTGCCTTTTATTGAAGTGGTTGGTTTGTATGTGTTCAATGTGAGAAGACCAAGTAACAAAGAGCCAACAGATGTGTTGTAATAATGGAAACATTAAGTGTACCTCTGGAGTTATAACGTTTGAGTACAATATCTGTTCCCCCAGGTTGCAGTTGATAGGACTGCAATGAGAATCAACGTTTTTGAGGTGTCGGAATAACTCAGGCTGGGAGTTGAGGATTCCAGAAAATTGTTGAAGATCAAACCCTCCAAGTTCCTCTACTCCCATTTTCATAAATTAGCCCAGACTTTAAATGTAGGTACCAGTGGCAGTCTTTTCTGCCCATTTAGGCACCATTTTCTTGAGTTCTTCTAAGGGCCTTATGCACACTGCTGCTTGTAAATAGACATTTAGGAGCAGTTGGGCATTTTGTTTTCTGCTGCCCCGGAACTCTCCTCTATGCTATCTTATCAGCACATGTACACTGAGTAGTTTATAGTCGTTTCCAGGCAGTTGAGGTTAGAAGTATTTTTTGGAAACCAAAAAGATGCACTAAGGGCGGATGTTCAGAAGCATTTGAAACTCCAAATGCCTGTAACAGCTTGTAGACGTGGTAACTCTCATTTAGCCGCGTTTCGTTTATAGGCGTTTTTAATGGAGATTCTCTATCATTATTTATCATTCAAGACATTGAGAAAAATACATGATCTGTTATTTTTTTAGAATTTATATAATTTCCTTTGGTAGAGTTATACTGTAGCACTCCAATACTGGAGTCAAGTCAGACATTTTTAATGTCGGCTACATTGATGGCATACTTACGTTAAATTATAAGCTATGTTATATAAGGTGCCATGTCCCCAGTTCATGTAACAGAATGGTATTCGTCATATTTTGGTGATCCATTCTG
This sequence comes from Lithobates pipiens, assembly GCF_037356315.1. Lineage (NCBI taxonomy): Eukaryota > Metazoa > Chordata > Amphibia > Anura > Ranidae > Lithobates > Lithobates pipiens. The sequence continues at coordinate 519,156,833 of NW_027507903.1, read as the reverse complement.
AATGAATCTGATAAGCTCATGTAATTGCTCTGGGGTGGATTGACAATTAAGCACAGTAAGCACGTGCCTATAGGTGGCAAGGGCAAATAGGTGGCTCTTTCCTGTATAATTCTTGGCCATGCATTTTTTTTCTTCCATTAGCAGTAGAAATAATTATTTTCAGAAAAGGGTTTGTTATGTATCATAAAATTCTAAGCCAGGGTAGGACCAGGAACAAAAAAGTAAATGCCTTGTTTAGAAGAGGTGACCCAAGCAGAGGGGCGACAAATGTTGTGTGCCTACAAACTTCAATGTTGGAAATAAGACTCTGACTGCTGTAATATTGTGTGACTTCGTACGGATGGAGGATGGACCGACGTGCCCAAAACATTCAGCCTAGATAGATAAGAGAGCTGCACGATTAATTGTTTAAAAATCGAGATCTTGATTAAACCCCCCCTTACAATCTTAAAGCGGAGGTCCACCCTAAAATGGACCTCCGCTCATCGGAATCCCCCCCCCCTCCGGCGCCACAATCGGCACCTTTCAGGGGGGAGGGGGGTGCAGTTACCTGGATAATCCAGGTAACTGCACCCACTTCCGGGCTAGCTCTCTGCGGAACGAGCGTAGGTTACGCCCCCGTTCCGCAAGCGCCCGCCCCCTTCAGCAAGTGCCCCGCTGCCTGCTGGGAAACACACAGCTCCCAGAGGCAGCGGGGACCGTCCGGATTGCGCCGCGCGGCTCGCGCATGCGCAGTAGGGAACCGGGAAATGAAGCCGAAAGGCTCCATTTCCTGATTCCCATACCCAAGATGGCGGCGGGACCCGGCAGCCGAGCGAGCGATCGGCTTCGGGTGCCGACATCGCGGGCGCGCTGGACAGGTAAGTGTCACTATTTAAAAGTCAGCAGCTGCAGTATTTGTAGCTGCTGGCTTTTAAAAAAAAAAAAAAAAACGCGGAGTCCCGGTGGACTCCCGCTTTAATCTGGCATTTCCACGATTTTATGTAAATAGTGCAGAGTGGTTCTCTGCTCAGAGCTGTCAGAAAAAAAACAGAGAAACATTGTAACATTTTGTTCTTTCAAAGGGAAGAACTTCTGTCTGCAAATGAGGTCAGTTTAACCACTTAAAGAGGAGCTCCACCTTAAAAAAAAATATGCGGTGCCCACGATGTTGGCAGCAGAAGACGAGCAATCGCTCGTCTCTCGGCTGCCCCCCGCCGCCAGCCTCTGTGAGGAAATCAGGAAGTGAAACGTCACCGCTTCACTACCCGGTTCCCTACTGCGCATGCGCGAGTCGTGCCGAGCGTCTTCACTGGTCCCTGTTGTGTTCTGGGAACTGTGTGTTTCCCAGAACACAACAGGGGGGACGGGTGACGGGAAGTGATCCATCTGCGGATATTCTGCATCTATCTATGCCCGGAAGTGGGTGCAGATACCTGTATTCTGCAGGTATCTGCACCCCCTCCCCCCTGAAAGGAGGGAGGTAGGAATCCGATGAGCGGAAGTTCCACTTTAGGATGGAGCTCCGCTTTAAGGGTACTCTCACACAGGGGTGGAGGCAGCGTTAAGGGTAAAGAGCATCTGTTATAGCAGCACTTTTCAGCCACTAGCGGGGTGCTTTTAATCCTCGCTAGCAGTCAAAGAAAGGGTTAAAAGCACCCATTTTGCGGGCGCTTTTAATCCCAGGAGGCTTTAGTAGGGGGATGTTGTGATAGACTCCCCCATAACAGAGGCTTTTGGATAAGACTAAATGCTAGCCTCTTGCCTACTGGCTATGGGTCCTGGCATTTGAGGGAGCTACAAGCATTTAGGGAGACGTTCTGTTATGTAATGCAAAAGACATTATTAAAAAGGCCATGATGGTCTCTGCCAGGTTGGGACCCATAGCTGATGTTGATGTCATCAGCAAGCCATCTGTCTGGGGCCCCCTGCCATAATGTGTTTATTGTAAGTAGGTCTCCTGCTATTGTCTGAAGGTTTGCTCTGTTTGGGTGATACTTATGATGATGTGTATTGTACTCAGGAGCTTGGTGACAGCAAGACTTACCTAGAATGAAAACTCTGAATAGTAATAGTCTGGGTGGGCACTCACCTAGGTCACCCTGATGGCTAATTAAGGATCCTCTGTGATGGGATTAGCCATGAGTCAGCTGTATCTCTGTTAGCTAAACCGTTGTGTGATGTTTTGGATAAATATTTGGGTCATTGTTAATGTGGTGAGTGACCTCCTTCTCAAGTGTATAAAAGTCTGTATTCTTGTTCAAATAAACAATTCTTATTCTGGTTTACGCCAAAACTGGTGTTGCCTAGTTCTTCGGGTAACTATAGCCAGATTCACTGGTCTCATGTTCCAGAGCTTGGGAAGCAGCTTTTTGGTGGAGATACCCAGTCAGGGTATCCGGAGTCCGTCACAGATGTCATTCCTTCCAACGCAAGAAAGCCAGAAGTGTGGAGCTGGGTCCTGCAAAAAAAGTATTTTACATTTTTAAAAAGAGGAAGACTGGGTTTACACTGATGCGAATTGGATGCAGGTTTTACCACATTCAATTCGCATGACAGGACTGGCTGTGTGACTGGCTCTCAATGGAATCAGTTCACACACCTCCGGGGCGGCCACAGTCCGAATTGCAAAAGGGTCCTGTGCGTCTTTTGGTCTGTTTTCAGGTGCAAATTCAGACCAAAATTCCAACATGATTCGCACCTGAAACAGACCAGGAGACGCACAGGACCCTTCTGCAATTCGCACTATGGCCGAAACTGTGAACAGACCCGCATTGGACCCCCTGCTGTGAGCCATGGCTGCAGCTAGTGTAAACCCAGCCTTAGACTGCTTTCACACTGGGGCGGTGGCGTTGACGGTAAAACGCCGCTAGTAATTTTAGCGGCCACATTACAAGTCAAATGTGCCCATGTAGCGCCGCTGCTGAGGCACTTTGTAGGCCCTTCGGAAGCGCTGCCCATTCATTTCAAAGGGCAGGAGCGGTGTATACACCGCTTCTTCACCGCCCCAAAGATGCTGCTTGCAGGACATTTTTTAACGTCCTGCCAGCACATCGCCCCAGTGTGAAAGCACCCAGGCTCTCACTCTGGGACTGCAGGGGAGGTGTTTTTCAGGCGCTTTACATGTGCTATTTTTAGTCCAAAAGCGCCTGAAAAATGGCCCAGTGTGAAAGGGGTCTTAATGTCCGCTTGTATAACAGGTGGGGAGCAGGAGGAAAAACCTTGAAAAGTCATTAAAGAGGGTGAAGGTCTGCTTGTCTGCGTTAACTCTCATGAAGTGTATGGCACCTTCAGTGTCACTGCCTTTTCTTTAATATTTGCAGTTTCATTCCTACCAAGAAATACAGCATGAGACCTGTGGCATTCATACACAGAAGCCATACTGTCATGTATCTGCCCCCTCTCCGCTCATCCGTTCACAGAATGCCTGGTATTTTGTGAATGGCTCACAAAATACAAGGTGCTCTGTGAATAGATAAGGGAAGAGGAGAGAGGGTAAATGACACTAGAGCGAACCATTGCTCTCATAGCCACAGTGGGTCAGAAGTATATGGAGAGCTGTACTTCCCAGTGTAAATATAAATGACAGGGCAGCAATGCTGGACATGGCATATACCTTATGAGACTTAAAGTGGACCTCCACCCTCTTCAATGATTTTCCATAACTTTTTGTTACAAAGCACATTTTAATTAAAAAAATATTTGTCATGAGTTCTGCTTTGAGCATGTAACCAAAGTAAAACATTGATTTGTTCTGTGCAAAATGCAGTTGGATATGTATGTCTTACCTATCGCTCAGCATTCCTTTGATAAGAAGCACGCAAGTTTCTCACCAGTCTTGGCAGCACGTGGCTGGGAGGGGGCAGAGGAGACGATGATTAGGGACAACTCCCCTCTTTGGGAATGAGAGCAGGAGGGGGTGTACATAGGATGAATCACAGGTGTAGGCGTGGACTGTCTGCTCTTCATCTCCAGACTCCACACCTTACATCCTGAATAGAGGTGTCATCACAGGTGCACTGTAAATGTACCTCTGATGATCAGCAGAACAAGGTCAGTCTGGCCTGCCTGCAAATCGCACTACTAAACCTGAATGTTACGCTGCGGTGTTTACACAGAGGCCGAAGCTGACGTTGACCTTTGTGCTAGTGTGTTTACCAAGTGCCATGCATCACTTTCCTTCCTGGCATGCGGTGTACAGGTCTATACCGCACACCATGCACTCACTGTGTGACTGTTCAGGATTCGCCACAACAGCTGCTACAGTGCACTCATCTTAGAAATATATGTTAGGAACCCAATCAGGACTGAGCTATCATTTCAGCTAAAATATATTGGAAAAATTTTCTGCAAGAATCACCTGTACAGATGATTGTTGATGTTCATGATTGACACTTGACTTTTTGTAAATACGGCTATTCAGGACCAAGTTAAAAGGAACTTCAGCCAGGAGGAAAAAAATAGCATTATTAAAGTGCTTCCTTGGACAATCCAATAGACTATCCCTTTGCTTATAAAGTGCGCTCTTCCGTTCTTTGTACCCCTCAAACATGCCTCCATTTCCTGTTTTGCCTTTGCAAATGGGTACCGCTCTTTCCTCCCTATTGCAAAATGGCTCCTAGTCATATTTTCTACTCTGATTGATTACAGAAGGAAACAGCAATGTGCTTTTATCAGCTTCCTTCTATGAACAGGTGAAATCTCCATAGCCCCTGGTCCTGACCCAATTCAAAGAACAGCGCCCCCGCATGAATGCCAGTCCTATGACACCATGGAATAAGGTGGTTTTCTATCCCCACCTAGCTGTACACATGGGATGTGACGTTCTCTGTCTGCCTAGGCACCAAGGCTAAAGGAAAAAAAAAAAAAAATGAATGAAATTACATTTAAATTGCTGGCAATAGAATTTTTTTTTTAAACGGTGTGGGGTCCCCCCTCCAGTCCATACCAGGCCCTTATCTGAGCATGTAGCTTGGCAGGCCAGGAAAGGGGGTGATTGAATTATACCAGGCCACGTGCCCTCAACATGAGGGGTGGGTACTATGCTGTTTGACAGTTCATATATAGGTGGCCCCGCCTCCCTCATGACGTCCCCAACCGGTGCATGTTGGGTCAGTGACGTCACAAGGGAGTGAACACCTACCGTATGCCTGCCGAACTCCCTGCACATTCAGGTGTTCACTGAACAAAACAGGCAGTGTTTGGGCCGAACTTTTGCTCAGCCCAAACTGTTATCCCAACTCTACCAGCCGCTATTATTGTCACCACAATAATTGCTTGTTTTATGAGGTAGCCTTACTACAGGGAGATCCTTTGTATTGGAACCAATGACCTCACACAAAATCAAAGCATTAATTACTCAAAAAATAAAGGTGTGTTTTTTTTTTTTTTTTTTTTTTTTTTTTACATTTAAAAGCCCTTTTATTCTGGATGGGGACAGCTAAGGGTCAAAAGTGATCAGGCTACTGGGGTTCGGCTTTAAAAAAATCAAAGTTAATTTGCCATTAATTTTCAGCTCTGTATTAGGATACTACATTTAATCAGTTTGTTGTTGCTTGGTTGTGACTGGTTTGACACCTAGGCATGACTAATGGCCTGTACATACGATCCGAAAATCGTACGAAAGATACCACTTTTGACGCGACCATGCGATAATCGGATCGTTAGTACAGGGCTTTTGAGAGCCGATCATGACAGTTCCTCAGATATTATTAGATTGGACATGCATGAAAATTTTCCTACGATTTTTGTTTAGTCAGTAGAGTTATCATCCTAAAATACAATACAAATACACTACAACACATAACATCACTTCCGTTTTTTTTTTTCTTACGTACGAAAATTTTCGTGACTTTAGTAACCTATTAAATTTCTACTTGCGACTAGTAAGCGAAAAAAGTCAGATGATCTGTCGTCCGATTTTTGGATCATGTGGATGGGGCATTAGACTGGGTTCACACTGTGTGTGGAGCAGCTCGCAGTGGCCCTGGAGATGTGTGAACCGGCTCTATTGAGTGCTGGTCACACACTCCTGTCGTGAATTGGATGCAGAGAAACCCGCATTCAATTCGCAATAGTGTGAACCCAGCCTTACTCAAATATAACACATTGATTTTAATACAGGAGCCTATGTGTTCATTTCTGACAGTTACATTTCATGCAATGTTCCATATTAATCATTATTGATTATATATTGTCCTTACCTAAAATAATTAAAAAAAAATCCTGTATTGTAATTAGTCGGTAAAGCTGGCCATACAAATAAAGATTTTTGTTCAGTCCAGAAAGCTGAACGAGAGAAATCTATAGACCGCCCCATCTGTCCATACTAAACAACTTAAATAAACGGATCTCCCAATGCATGTATTGTATTCTGACAGCTGATACCTGTGGCTGTCAGAATACCTGAACAGTGATGATTTGAAGTCTGTCATGCTGGGTGATTTTGGTAAGGCCACCCACTGCTCAAATTTTGGTAGATTCACACAAAATCAAGCTTTTGATCGCCCCTTTTTTTTTTATGGTAGGATTTCTTTACATTTGCTGGTGTTTAGAAGATAAAGTTCAAGTTGGAAAACTTCTTCTAAAATAACATAAACATATATATTGAGTGTTCAATCACATTGGCTAAATATTATAGAAAAATCCCAGCTCAACAACCAGCCTGCAACTGACCGGTTGGTTGCAGCCTGGTTGGTAAGTTGAGCTGGGAATTTTGTTTTATTTGTTTCACATGCCTCATCTTTCCAAGTGCTCCCTGCTCGAAGGCCAGTTATAGATGGGGGCAGCAGCCATTTGTTTGTACAATTGGCTAAATATTACCTGTAGAGGCCTTGGATTCGCTTTTACTTTAAGCACACTATCTGCCAGAATGAATTATTACAAATGAGTATGAATGTTTCAAAGAGATGATGTGGCTTGACCCCTGCAGACATACAGTACTTGCCCTATGTATAGCTTTTAGCTTGAAAGTTATCTTATGGTGATTAGCAAAAATATCGGTGTTTGTTCTTTAGCACTGTTTCAGGCAAAATAAAGTGGTCAATTAAAGCAGAAATTCACCCAAAAGGGGAAGCGCTGCTTGTCTGCCTCCTCCTCTCCTCAGTTTTGGCACTTCATTTTTTTAGAGGGTGCAGGTACCTGTTTTTGACATGTATCTGCTCCCACTTCCAGTCGGATCGCCACAACGATCCAAGTAGAAGTTCGCTCCCCTTTTTCCCTGCGGTCTTCTGGTGCACGTCACAAGTCCCAGAAAGCTGCGGAACCATTCACAAAGCTCAGTTCGGCTTAAGCATGCACAGTGGGAAGCCGGTTCCAAGCAGCCACAGTTGGCTTACCTAAGTAAACATGCTGGTGCCTGATGGCCGAAGAGCTGGCTCAGGTGTGAACCACACTGGATCCTGGAACAGGTAAGTATCCTATTATTACAGTATTTTTAGCTGCTAATTGTTTGTTTCTGAGGTGAAGGACCGCTTTAAGATCTCCAATTTCCAACAGTACGTACTCGCCTTTGATTGCCCCTGCAACAAGCATACGCTTCAAACTGACATGCCGGAACTTCCACAGGGTTAATATAGACTTCAACAGCCACATGTAAAAGAACTTGGTCAATCGCATATCAGTAATATGATTTTTCTCTAACAGTCCTGCTTGTGATACTGGAGCAGACACAGCAGGCATCTTGTTGCCTCACTTAAAAAAAAGGCTGTAAAAAAAAAAAATGCCAGACCTAGGACCTTGGACATGGAGAATGAAGCTTGCCATGTGAATTTCAATGTGTTTGCTCATGTGGTAAGAGACAAAATACAGGTTTCCTGGAAGTTACTTCTATTATCCTCTTTAGGAGAACCATGCTTGTGGATGCACGTAACTATAAGGACATTGCGGTTTATTAATGGTTTACCAGCTAACTGGATATACAGTGCCTTGAATAGTATTCGTATTAGTATTGAATAAGTATTCGTACCCCTTTAAATCTTCCATATTTTATCATGTTACAACCAAAAATGCAAATGGGATTTTATTGGAATTTTATGTGATAGACCACATAATTGTGAAGTGGAAGGAAAATGATAAATGGTTTTCAATGGCAATTTTCAAGTCTTGCGACAGACTTTACATTGGATTTAGGTCTGCACTTTGACTGGGCCATTCTAACACATCCATATGCTTTGATCTAAATCATTCCATTGTAACTCTGGCTGTATGTTTAGGGTTGCTGTCCACACTTTTCAGATATTTATTTGTAAAAAATGTTGAAAACAATTTATAATTTTCCTTTCACTTCACAATTATGTGCCACTTTGTGTTGGTCTATTACATAAAATCCCAATAAAGTACATTTACGTCTTTGGTGGTAACATGACAAAATGTGGAAAATTTCAAGGGGTGTGAATACTTTTTCAAGGCACTGTATGTGATAAATGAAGTGGTTGTCTATGTCATGAGTAAAACTGAAGATCAGCCACCCCTGGTTTAAAATCTGCCAGTGTTAAATGGATCCAGCACTAAACAGATAAATCACTTTAACTGAAGAGCAGAGGCAGAATGACCTAGATCATTAACATTCCTTGACTACCAGTCTCTGCTTTCGCATGATCTGTGATATTTGATGAAGAATATTTTTTTTTAAGTTGGTTTTCCATCGTCTTTCCTCTTTTCCTTGTACATCCAAAGGAAAATGGAGACTGGAGTTTTCATCTCACAATTCATTTGATCTGCATGTGAGAACTGTCAATTTGTCAAATAATTGCTACCTTTGAAGGGATTTACATTGCGCGGCTGGAATGTTATCTGTCAGCCTCGATAGGCAGACAGAATTTTATACATGCAAATCATAAGCCGGTTTCTTTGTCACTTATCTTATAAATACCTACCCTGGAATTCCTTATGAATATAAAGTTGACTGAAAATACTTTTCTGGTTGCTGTTAAGTGTAAAATTGGCTTTGCACTGCCAAGACCAGAAATGGGGTCTCAAACTAAACCCATTGCATTGGAAGCTTACCAGATGTCACGTTCACATTTTACCCATAATTCAAATACAGGCAATTCATTTGGGGTTCAGAAGCCAGTGTGTGACATCTAAGGCTATATTAAATAGCTAAGAGCTTTTCCACTGGGAATAAGAGGAAAGGCTTAGGTTCTGGTTCGATACATGGCCCATTGGACATTTTTCTAGACCTGCTGTATCAGCAGATAAAAGGTCTCATCTGGAAGGAAAGGGCTTAAGCCCCATACACACTGTCAGATTTTCTGCTGATCTTTGTCATCAGATTTACCAAAACCATGTAGTGCAATGGCCTGCCTGATTGCATACAAATTGAAACTCCTAAGGTTTGACCTCATATTATATGGTTTGGTAAATCTGAAGGAAAAAATCAGCAGAAAATCTGATAGTGTGTATGGGGCTTAAGCCCTTTCCTTCCTTAGTGTGTAAGGTTTTCTAAACTGTAGCTGACAGTCACAGTTTGAGGTGTGGTTGAGTACCAATCACTTTACTTGGTTTCAGACGTTGATATCAAGACCAAAGCTCCTGAACACCATGTGGTACATAGTTACTTTTATATTTCTGGTGCCAATGGTTTAGCGCCCTGGTGTAATGTGCCTCCAGTCTATGACATAGTTACATAGTTACATAGTTAGTAAGGTTGAATAAAGACGTCAGTCCATCCAGTTCAACCTGAGTGAGTGTCTACAATTGTCCCTATCCCTGCACATTGCACACTCACATTGGTCCCTACCCTCAAGGAGCCCACAATCTAAGATCCCCATTCGTATACTAGGGCCAATTTTAGACAGAAGCCAATTAACCTAACTGCATGTCTTTGGAGTGTGGGAGGAAACCGGAGTACCCGGAGGAAACCCACGCAGGCACAGGGAGAACATGCAAACTCCAGGCAGGTAGCGTCATGGTTGGGATTTGAACCAGTGACCCTTCTTACTGCTAGGCGAGAGTGCTAACCACTACACCACTGTGCCACCCGTTTACTGTCTCCTAATGTGTGTCTCCAAGCTCCAACAACTTATATAGCATGTTCACAGTCTCTGGCAGTCACCTGCAGCATATCCATAGTATCTGACCATCTCTTGTATAAAGTCCGCAATCTCTGACCATCTCCTGTATCATGTCTCCAATCTTTGACCATCTCCTGTATCATGTCTTCAATCTCTGACCATCTCCTGTATCATGTCTCCAATCTCTGACCATCTCCTGTATCACGTCTCCAATCTTTGACCATCTACTGTATCATGTCTCCATTCTCTGACCATCTCCTGTATCATGTCTCCAATCTCTGACCATCTCTTATATCATGCCTAAAGTCTTTGCTATATCCTGTTGTGTGTCTGCTGTCTCTGATATTCATTGAAATTTACGTGTGACCCTTTTGTGATGTTGGGGGTCACACTGGAGGACCCCCATATCAAGAAAGTGAATTATACTCTGTGCACAGGCAGAGGGCATCGCACAAGATTTCTGGCAGGACCAACAGGTGTGTTTTTCATCTATCAAAGGATAGAAAAGAACACATTTAATGGTATTTTTAGCAGACCAAATGAGAGCAAATAAGAGATGTTGTGTTTTGTTTTGTGTTTTGTTTTGTGTTTTGTTTTGTGTTATGTTTTGTGTTATGTTTTGTGTTATGTTTTGTGTTATGTTTTGTGTTTTGTTTTGTGTTTTGTTTTGTTTTGTTTTTTGTTTTGTTCATATTTACATATACCATAAGCCACCATTTCACGCAGTCCTCAGATGGGTGAGTACAAATACCACTATTCTAGGGCTGGGAGTAATGTAGAACAGGCTGTACTGAATGTATGGGTGATATACAGTAATACCTTGGATTACGAGCATAATTGGTTCCAGAAGAATGCTTGTAATCCAAAGCACTTGTATATCAAAGCGAGTTTTCTCATAGGAAATAATGGAAACTCAGATAATCCATTTCACAGCCACTGCTTGTCTATGCAGTACCGCATGTGGCCAGAGGTGCGGGGGCGCCGGAGAGGCTCAGAGTCGCTCGGGAACTAAACCCTTGCGGCCCCCTGTACCTCTGGCCAAATGCAGTACTGCACAACCCAGAGGCTTGAATCCTGCTAGACCATGTTCACAAAGCAAGAAAGAGTATTTTTTTTTTTTAAACAGCTCGTATTGCAAAAAAAAAGTAAACCACTTTACTTGCAACCCGAGGTTCCGTTGTAAGATACTGAGGTTCTGATTTTTGCCTAGAATTTCACTCTGTTTCAATCATACTTCTGTTTACTATATTTGAAGTTCCCTCCACAAATGTGCACTGAGGATTTTGCTTCTTCTTTTTGCACTCCTTTATGGGAGAGGTATAGGGAAAACTACCGTGGTTCTGTAGTGAGTTTGGCCAGACTGGGACATAGTTAAAATGCCTCAATTTGTAGGTCATCACTTAGTGAATGTTTTATACATTGTTACTTCCAGCAATTATATTATTTTCTTCTTCTTATTATTCCTTTTCATAAGATCATAGAATTACACATTACTTTTCAAAATTTGTGAATACTGCAAAATATGCAACATTTATAGAATGGAAAAAATGAGTGAGAGCCTTGCTTGCAAGTGGTTGCATTGTGAAGGAACTGGGGGAAATGAGACATGAGGAATAGATATGCATTTTCTACGAAAGTCCAGCCACTGCTAATTATAAAACACCATCATTTTATATTAAAGTTCCGTGAGCCAGTCACACAGCTAAATTTAGTGAAAGGAAAAAAATAAACTGCAGTTAAAGAGAAAATGGGGATAACACTGTCAGGAAGAAGTAAGATAACTGAGGATAAGAAGTGGTAGTAAAAAAAAGACACAATTTGGTAAGATGTGTAATACCAGCACCATTGAAAACTACAGTGCCTTGCAAAAGTATTCAGCCCCTTGGCATTTTTCGTGTTTTGTTGCCTCACAACCTGGAATTAACATGGATTGTTTGAGGATTTGCATCATTTAATTTACAGAACATGCCCACAACTTTGAAGATTTTTTTTTTATTGTGAAGCAAACAACAAATAGGACAAAATAACAGAAAAAGTCAATGTGCAGAACTAGTCACCCCCCTAAAGTTAATACTTTGTAGAGCCACCTATCGCGGCTCCAAGTCGCTTTGGATAAGTCTCTATGAGCTTTCCACATCTTACCACTGAGATTTTTGCCCATTCCTCTTAGCAGAACTGCTCCAGCTCCTTCAAGTTGAATGGTTTGCACTTGTGAACAACAATCTTTAAGTCTAACCATAGATTTTCTATTGGATTGAGGTCCGGACTTTGACTAGGCCATTCCAATACATTTACATATTTCCCCTTAAACCACTCAAGTGTTGCTTTAGCAGTGTGTTTGGGGTCATTGTCTTGCTGGAAGGTGAACCTCTGTCCTAGCCTCAAATCACACACAGAGTGGTACAAGTTTTGCTCAAGAATATCCCTGTATTTAGCACCATCCATCTTTCCCTCAACTCTGACCAGTTTCCTGGTCCCGACTGCTGAAAAACATCCCCACAGCATGATGCTGCCACCACCATGTTTCACTGATGTGATGTGTTGAGTTTGCACCAGACATAGCGTTTTTTTTTGATGGCCAAAAAGTTCAATTTTAGTCTCATCAGACCAGAGCACCTTCCTCCATACATTTTTTGAGTCTCCCACATGCCTTTTCGCAAACTCAAAATGTTCCATTTAGTTTTTTTGCTGAAAGTAATGGCTTTCTTCTGGCCACTCTGCTGTAAAGCCCAACTCTATGGAGTGTACGGCTTATTGTCATCCTATGTACAGATACTTCCAGTCTCTGCTGTGGAACTCTGCAGCTCCTCCAGGGTTACCCTAGGTCTCTGTGCTGCCTCTCTGATTAATGCCTTGCTTGCCCGGTCTGTGAGTTTTGGTGTGCAGCCATCTCTTGGCAGGTTTGCTGTTGTGCCATGTTCTTTGCATTTGGTTATGATAGATTTGACTTGTACTTCTCAACAACATTGTTCCTTACTTGGAGAGTTCCTTGGTCTTCATGGCAGTGTTTGGTTAGTGGTGCCTCTTGCTTAGGTTTTGCAGCCTCTGGGGCCTTTCAAATAGGCCTTTCAAAAAGGTGTGTGCATATGTTTTTCTAATTTTTCTTCACCAACTTAGACTATTGTGTTCTGATCCATCACATATAATTCAGATTAAAAAAACATTGAACCAAAGGCTTTAATGTAACAAAAAATAGGTAAAAAGCCAAGGTGGGTGAATACTTTTGTAAGGCACTGTACATGGTTTGAGCAGTGTTTCTCAACCTTTTTTCAGTCAAGGCACCCTTCAAAAATGGACAATCTCGAGGCACCTTTTAAAAATTAAGGACAGTCTTGGGGCACCCCATTCTAAAAAAGTAAAAGCTATTCTTATAGTTTTACATAATGCAACAACATCCACAAGTCCAAGTAGGACACCTATTATTAGATGTGATTTATTCTTCCAACACGAATACACTTCTGCAAATTGATACTGACTAGTATTCCAGTGTTTCTCTTCTCCCTACGTTTTTCTCCATCACCCAGCTAATGTGACCCCCAACGCTGATGGAGAGGGGTAAGGGAGGGACAAACAAGGAGGAGCCTGACATCCTCCTCATCAACTGATGACACCATTGGTCATTACGTAGCTACATAGTACATAAGGTTGAAAAAAATACAATTGTCCATCCAGTTCAACCTGTGTAAGTGCACATGTATCCAGTGTTTATAATTATTACCTATATCCCTGTACATTGTGCTCTTTAAGATGCACATCCAAGAGTCTTAAGACTATCCATACTCCCCGCTGCCATTACCGATTGTGGAAGACAGTTCAACATCCTTATTGCTCTGACAATGAAAAACCCCCTGCACAGTTTAAGGTTAAAACGCTTCTCCTCCAAACTCCTTGTGTGGCCCCATGTCTTCGTACACTCCCTGAGACTGAATAGGTTTTTTTTCCTATGCTGGGAATACCATTGAGATATTTGTAGATCGCTATCATGTCCCCTCTCAATTGTCGCTTCTCCAGCGAGAATAAATTTGGTGCTTGTAGTCGTTCCACATAATTGAGGACATCTAGTCCCCTTATTAATTTCATTGCCCTTCTTGGGACTCTATCCAGTTCCAGCACATCCTTCCTGAGGACTGGTGACCAAAGCTGGACAGAGTACTCCAGATGAGGCCTAACCATATTTTTAAAAAGTGAAAGGATTATTATTTTTCATCCCTGGATTGGGACAGCTAGAATATTGTAATACCGTATATACTCGAGTATAGGCCGACCCGAATATAAGCCAAGGCCCCTAATTTACCACAAAAAAATGGGAAAACTTATTGACTCGTGTATAAGCCGAGGGTGAGACATGCCTGTCCATCCCTGTGTGTCCGTCCCTGTGTGTCCGTCCCTGTGTGTCCGTCCCTGTGTGTCCATCCCTGTGTGTCCGTCCCTGTGTGTCCGTCCCTGTGTGTCCGTCCCTGTGTGTCCAGCCCTGTGTGTCCAGCCCTGTGTGTCCAGCCCTGTGTGTCCAGCCCTGTGTGTCCAGCCCTGTGTGTCCAGCCCTGTGTGTCCAGCCCTGTGTGTCCAGCCCTGTGTGTCCAGCCCTGTGTGTCCAGCCCTGTGTGTCCCGAGCCTGTGTCCCGAGCCTGCGTCCTTCTGCACATACGGCGGCCATGCCAGGATCGCCGCACCTCTTCTCGTCTGTTAAAGACGGCGGCCATTCCACTGTTCAAAAGCCGCGCCTCCGTCTGTGATAGGCGGAACACTCAATTTCCCAGCAGTCTGTGTTCCGCCTATCACGGACATCCTCTCATCCTCGTCCGTAGTATGAGGATGAGCGGATGTCCGTGATAGGCGGACCACTGACTGCTGGGAAATTGAGTGTTCCGCCTATCACAGACAGGGAGGCGCGGCTTTTGAATAGTGGAATGGCCGCCGTCTGTCTGCTCGACACGCTGATCGGGTAGACAGACGGCGGTGACTCGAGTATAAGCCGAGGGGGGCACTTTCAGCCTCAAAAAAGAGGCTGAAAATCTCGGCTTATACTCGAGTATATACGGTAGTACAAATGCAAACCTGTGGCTTTGTGTAACTAAAAAGGCACCCTTCATCCAGACGCTGGCTTATACACAATTTTTGGGCAATTTTTAGGCATTTTGCCAAGACATTCCTGTAGAAACCTCAGGGCACCCCAGGGTGCCTGGTCACCCTGATTAAAAAAGGCTGGGTTAGAGGACATGCACGTTTTTGGGGTACTGAATCCCATAGAATAGGTCATTTATCACTGGAATGCCTGTGCAGGGCTGGCACAGCTTGCAATTCTCCTTGAGCTCAATACTGTGCATACAGAATCTTTTAGATAGGCAGCTGCCATATAAAATAACAGAAGTCCTTTTCTGCACCTAGGCCTTTTCTGCACCTAGGCACACATAGATTTCCCCCCACCCGCAAAACGTGCAGAATTGCGGGTGGGGGGAAATCTATTTTTTTTTTAAATTAGAGGGGAGGGGCATGACAAAATTTAAGGATAATTTAGGGCAAAGGTTCATTTTAAATTGACCCAAAAGACCCATGGCATCTTGTGAAAAAGAATAAGTAATGTGGGGACAGCTTTGTATTGAAGGTGGACCTTTTTTTTTTTTTTTTTTATGTCAATTTTTATTTTGGACTGGTTCTCTGCTTTAAGAAACTGATCTACAGATTACAAGTAGACTATACAAACCTACACATAGGATGGGGAACTTTTAGACTTTATATCTTCAAACACTTCTGTGGAATATCTACCTCAGAGTGAACGTGAAGCTTAATGTGTTATTTTTTTTTTTTTCATACAGGTAAAACTAGCTCCATGCAGCGATCATTTTTCTTCTACAGTCTCCTTTTAGCTAAATTACGCCACTGCCAGTAGCCAAATCAAACAAGAAGAGGAGAAAGGTCCTGCTTTACTTGTGCTCTAGGTAACTGCTGAAGAAGTCACTTGGGACTTCAGGTTCTAGCCTTTGAAGTGGCTTTGCTTGGCTTGTGCCAAGTTACAGAGCTATGTATTTTTTTTTGACAGGCATATTTAAAGTGCAAGCTCTTTGCTGCAAGAAGTGTAATGTGAATTTTATGGAGTAGTGTCAGCTAATGTTTGCTATCATTTACCTCTTTTCCTTGAGAAGGAACAACCCATCTTTTATGGCTAGGCGTCCACAGAATTATAGGCCAATAGAAAATTATAGACTGGTTGTTCAAGTGTTAAAAGTGACCTTAATTTTAACATGAAAAGGCAAACCAGGTATGACTTGACATAATAATTAGTCAAGAATAAAATGGTCAGACATGGTCAAATGTGGTCATTTATTGGTGAATGATAAATGCATAAAAAAAAGTTGAATTTGCATCAACAATATTTTGTGAGCATCTTCCAATATTTTAACCCCTTAAAACTGGTGCCTGCCGGTCTTTTAAGGAGTTTAGAATGCTGGGAGGAGGGGCTCATGGTCATATGACCGACATGATTGGCTGTCTCGGCCCCCCCCACCCGCATTTCTGTACGTGCACAGATGTGCCGCAGAGCTTTGGTTCCCAACAGAGCCCCGTGATACTTCTTCACATGCACGGCCCCACCCTCTTGCACATACAAACGATGGCTTTCATGGAAGTTTACAATCTGTGCTGTGTTTACGCATGTGCGGGAAATCTCATGCCCGTGTGTAGATGTGTCGAAGTGCTCTGCCAGGACCTGAAGGTCAGACAAAGAAAGCCCTTCCGTACATCTACACATGCACCATAAATGAAAATGTCGGCACCGGAAGAGGGCATGGAGCCAAACAAAAGGAAATTGGATCCTCTTTAAGGCCAGCATCATTAAACTTGGTTTCTCTGAGTTCAGTTAGTCATGTACTGTACCTGCCTTCAGCCTTATTGGACAGTGAAGGAAAAGCAGCACTGTGGTATGCACTGATTCCTTGCCAGCCCAATAAATGAGCTGTGCTGCTTCTTTTTCCCGATCTGAGCTATTCTGTCAAATTCATGTACATTGGGTGCTTGCACTGATTGTATTAAACTATACATTGATCAGCCATAATGTTTTTAGTAGCCCCCCCCCCCCCCCCCACCAAAACAACCTTAAGCCAGTGAGGCATGGAAGCCACTAAGTATGTAGAAAAATCTTTAGTTTCTATAAGTTGTAGGTGGGATCTTCATGAAATAGCCTTGTTTCTCCCTCACATCCCACAGATGCTCGATTGGATTGAGATGTGAAGAATTTGGAGGCCAACTCGTTGTGCTCCTCAAACCATTCCTGAACCGTGTAGTGTGGCATGGCTCATTGTTTTGCTGAAAGAGGCCACTGCCATCGGGTTATATAGTTTCCATGAAGGGGTGTACTTGGTCAGCAACAATGTTTATGTAGGTGAATCGTGTCAAATAACATCTACATGAATGGCAGGACCCATGGTTTCCCAGCAGAACATTGTCCAAAACATCACACTGCCTCCATCAGCTTGCCTTCTTCCTATTCTGCATCTTGCTGCCATCTCTTCCCCAAGTAAGTAACACACCCAGCCATCCACATGATGTAAAAGAAAATGTGAATAATCAGAAAAGGCTACCTTCTTCCTTTGCTCCGTGTTCCAGTTCTGATTGTCACATGCCCATTGTAGGAGCTTTTGGCTGTGGACACGGGTCAGCAGGGGGACACTGACTGTTCTGCCTCTGCACAGCCCCATACACAGCAAACTGCGATGCCCATTTTTTATGCTTTCAACACACAACTTCATGGACAACATGTTTACTTGCTGCCTAATGTCTCACACCGACTATCAGATGATCTTATAATGAGATAACCAGTGTTATTTACGTAACCTGTCAGTGGTTATAAAGTTATGGCTGATCGGTATATTACACAGGCAGGGTACACTGTTTTTACCATGAAATTGGTCTGCAACAAAATTTAACTTTGTATAACCTCCTAATGTAGCCCTATAAGAGCCAGTTCACACAGGGACGACTTGTCAGGCGACTTAGCCACCTGACAAGTCACGTTCCGTTCTGTACTATGGAACCGTTCTAATAGGAACGACTTAGAAAAAGGTTCCTGTACTACTTTTGGGGCGACTTCAAGTGACTTGCATTGACTTCTATACAGAAGTCATTTTGCAAGCTGCCGTTGAAGTCGCGTGCAGGTCGCCTCTGTGAGTTGCGCTGCAAGTCGTGCTGCCCCTGTGTGAACCGGCTCTTACAGGTGACAGTTCTCCTAGTACCTGGCCGAAAGTGTAGTCTCTTCTGGTTTGGGTATTTAAAAATTATTCCAGATTAGGTTTGATGTCTATGTCTCCCTGCTGTGTACTGTGGTTATCCTCTGTCCTGGCTGCTGTGTCACTAGTTTCTCCCTTTGGGGGAGCAGCGGGGAGACACAAGCATTGGATACACCTGGAAGTCTTAGATACAGAAGATTCTATAGAAGGCTCTACCTCCGCAACCGAGAAAAGCATGGATTTATGGTGAAACCAAAGAGATTAACGCCCCTTTTACACTGGACCGGTGTGGACGCCAGCGGTAAAACTGTGCTATTTTTGGCGCCGCTTTACCGTAGTTTTAGAGGCGGTATTCGGTCGCTAGTGGGGTGGTTTTACCCCCTGCTAGCGGCCGAGAAAGGGTTAAAACCACTCTCTCCCTCTCCTCTCCCTGGCATTACAAGTCTAGGCACTGGGCTGTATAGCCACGCTGCCCCATTCATTTCAATGGGCAGGAGCAGTGCAGGAGCAGTATACACACCGCTCCAAAGATGCTGCTAGGAGGACTTTCTTTAGCGTCCTGCCAGCATACCGATCCAGTGCGAAAGCCTGAGGGTGAGGAGCGGCTCTTTCAGGGCACTTTGCAGGTGCTATTATTAGCGCTGTATTGCCTTCAAAGCGCCCCAGTGTGAAAGGGGTCTAATGGTAAGAATTATACTGTACGTGTATTTTTAAAGCCAAAGTTATAAGGGAGCTCTACCCAAAAGGGAAAGCTCCGCTTTAAGCACTCCCCCATCCCCTCCTATGCCATATTTGGCATATCATTTTTTTTGGGGGGGAGCAGGTACCTAGTTTTGACTGGTACCCGCTCCCACTCCTGCTCAGGCCACCTAGGCGATCTGAGCAGAAGTTCTCCCCCTCCTTTACAGCAATCTTCTGGGACACGTCACAGACGATTTTCCGACCATTGAGGAGGTGCAGCGCAACTCGCACATGAGCAATGCACACCCAGCTGTGAAGCCGCAAGCTGTCACAGCCCAGTGCCTAGACTTGTAATGCCAGGGAGAGGAGAGGGAGAGAACTGAGGGTTCAGGCGGCCACATAGCTGGATCCTGAGACAGGTGAGTGTTTTGTACTCGAACTCCGCTTTAACTAAAGTGCCGCTGTAAAAAACTGTAAGCAGGCAGGCTTTTATTGTAGAAGAGACATGCACTGCTTGCTGTCTCCTCCAACACTGTAAACTGAGCTGTGCATGTGCAGCTCAGCTAATAGTGGGCTGGTCTCCAAGTGCTGGCATGATAGCCTTCTGCACATGCACAAGAGTGACGTCATCCCCCGCCGGCCAATGAAGAGGTCCAAAAAGTGGCACCCAGAAGAAGATGCTGGTGCAGGACCATTGGACAGGTAATTATGGAGACTTTAGTTCCACTTAAGAGCCCTCAGACCTGAGGCAAGCAGTAGACTGGCTCTTTGCTCTATGGATATCAGTCTGAAGGAGTGGGCATTTCCAGGCAGCCTGCAGTGGAATACAGACCACCCTAGATAATGCCCACATGTGATGCATGACTAAAAGAACTGATATTTATTGAAAGAAAGGAGCTGGCCAGGGACGGCAAGAGCAGGAGGAAAGGCTAGATGTTGTTGGAGTCTTCTGGCCAGGAAATTAGGCAGGCTCAGTTTGACTTGCTACAGGTTCAGATACACACTGTGAGAAGCTTACTGTGTGCAATGAAGATGTAGGTTCAAAGTAAAGATAACTCGCTGCTCCATGTAAAGTGTATGAGCCTGATAGAAACTGCGTGAGTGCTACCCCCGGCTCACCTCTGTGAATAGTGTCAAGGTAAGAAAAAATTGCTGCACGTGAAGTTGGTTCCAAATGCCTTTTATTAGGTTCCTCAAGGTGGCATTGCAGGAAACCAACAAAGTCTAGGTAGATGTCTTTCGCACAATAAGATTGTGCTTAATCATTAGGTTTATGTTCAACTTTGAATAATACATTTTTTTTTTTTTAATGATGGTGTTCTTGTTAGTGATTTCATCTCCATACTTTCCATTTCATTCCTACTGACTCCCCCGAAAAGCGTTTGGCGTAATTAGGCCCACTGATACCGGTTGTCGGCTAGGTGTCTACTTTTTAATAATAAACCTACATCCAGCAGTATTTAAGCTATGTGCGTCCTTTGTCCCTCTTCCTCTGTGGCGGCTATATGAGATAAATATGACCTGGAGATTAGGCATTTGGAGCCAGTGGGATACCTTTAGTCGGGATCTATTGGACCAGATCCAGTTGACTGCAGGACACCTGAAAGTGTCATGCCGTGTACACACGACCGGACTTTCCGACAGAAAAGGTCAGATGGAATAATTTCATCGGATATTCCGATCGTGTGTGGGCTTCATCTGACTTTTTTCTTAAAAAATTCTGACGGACCAAGATATAGAATGTGTTGTCCGATGGAATCAATTCCTATCGGGAAAACCGTTTGTCTGTATGCTATTCCGATGGACCAAAAACTACGCAAAGGCAACTATTGGCTACTGGCTATTTAACTTCCTTTTTCTAGTCCTGTCGTACGTGTTGTACATCACCACGTTCTAAACGATCGGACTTTGGTGTGATCGTGTATAGGCAAGTCCGTTCCGTCAGAACTCCGTAAAAAAAAAAAAACGTCAGATTTTATTCTGACGGAAAAAACGGTTGTGTTTACGCGGCATCAGTGTATCATGCTTGTTTGATCTCTGTAATTGGGGATTCAATTGATCCGGTAAGAGGCTTTCAGTATGGTGGAGGGCACGAGTCTGTGTTGGAATATACAGCACTTTTCACGCTGTTGGTGGCTTTGGAGAGCACCATCACATGATACAGAAGATATTGACTATTTTTTTTTTACCTCTTCTTTTCTGAACATATTGATGACACATCAGTTTTTCGTATATGGACCATTATTTGTTTGTTTATTCATATATTTGAATTGATTGGAATTTTTCACACATTTTCTATAGTTCTTTATTACAATTTGCACTGTATTGGATTAATAATTTTGTCTGGAAGTGCAAAATATTTTTCATATATGTTTTAAAATCATTCTATGTATTCGGATGATCTTTGGGTGCAGCTCTTGCTGATTATATTACACTAGCGCAAAATCATTTTTCTATGCTTTTTGAAAGAATATTGCTTTTTTAAGCATTGTATAAGTTCCTCCAATGTAGTGATAGTTTGTCACTAGGGAAGGGGCACCGTCTGTCCAGGAACAACTCATTCAGCTAAAAGCCAGGTTGGATATTAAAGGGTGCTTAAAGGAGTGAACTAGAGCACGTGCAGGAGCCACAATACTTCAGCTTCATAGGCAGTTGGTAGGTTTTGAAGTGCACTGTTATCAGCCAATTCTGATATATTCGGGCTGGACACAGTTTTAACCGCTACCCCACATACATATACTGTGGCAGGGTGGCCCTAGGGTGCAAAATCATGTACCTGTATGTGACTCCTCTCCTTGGCTCTGGGGCGCGGGCCACCTAGAGCCACACTCCCGCTGTGATTATACACAAGAGAGGCAAAGCGGCAGTCTGTCTATGTAAACAAGGCAGACTGCCGTTCTGTGAGGGAGGAAAATGGAGATATTGTGTTTGTGCTAAGCAGAAACACGGATCTTTGTTTTCCACCTGTCACAGCATTCCCCCCACTGTTAGATAGCACTCCCTAGGAGAACACTTAACCCTTTGAATTGCCCCTGATATTAACCCCTTCCCTGCCAGTGTCATTTATATCGTGACAGTGCATTTTTTTAAGTACTGATCACTGTATTAGTGTCACTGGTCCACAAAAAGTGACACTTGGTGTCAGATTTGTCCACCGCAATGTCGCAGTCCCGCTAAAAATCACTGATCGCCGTCATTACTAGTAAAAACAATAAAAAATACAAAGTCCATAAATCTATTCTATAGTTTGCAGAGGATATGGCTTTTGTGCAAACTGATCAATTATACGTTTATTGGGATTTATTTTACCAAACACATGTAGCAGAATACATACATATTGGCCTAAATGGATGAAGAAATTAGATTATTTACATTTTTTTTATTGGATATTTTTTACAGCAGAAAGTAAAAAATGTGTGTTTTTTTTTTTTTTTTTTTTGTATTTTTTTTCAAAATTGTCGACCTTTTTTTATAGCACAAAAAATAACCACAGAGGTGATCAAATATCACCAAAAGAAAGCTCTATTTGTGGCAAAAAAGGACATCAATGTTATTTGGGTACAGTGTCGCACGACCGCACAATTGTTCATTAAAGCAACGCAGTGCAGTATCGCAAAAAAATGGCCTTCCGGAGCTGAAGTGGTTAATGATTTTTTTTTTTTAAGGTTTTATTTTTGGATAACCAAAAAATACAAAAGCATAAAACTCAAGAAAAAAATAGAAGAACTGAGCTGGCTGTGGCAGGGTTAAAGGGTTAAATCCAGCGTTGAAAATGGGATTAAATTGCAGGCTGGGAATTTTTTCCACCTTAAGGGGAAACATTCAAATAGATTTCTTGGAGAGAGATCAAACTGCTGCCGTTTAATGTCTGGGTGTCTCAGATCAGAACATGAAGAAAAAAAATGTCATTTGTATTGTCCTCACCTGACTTCCTGTGCTAAGGAAATAACACGTCAAATTATTATCTTTTTTTTTTTTTAAATAGATTGTTATACACAACTTTTATAGCGCCAATTGTTTACATAGCACTTTACAATAATATGTAGTAATGGGTCCAAACAAATTAGATAATTTCCAATGGAATGGTGCATGTGGGGGGTATATAATTACTACTGCCTGTTATGTGCATGTATTTTATTTTGATTTTAAACCTAAAGACCTTTAATAAACTAGGCACAGTATTGGAAGCCAATAGGCAGAATTAGCATTCAGCCAATAGGCATCTAACATGCTACAGAACTGAAAGGTGTATTCATGAATATTGGCTCATACCATGGTGTGGCTGCTTCTGCCTTGTGTAGCTGTAAAGTTTATAAAAAAAAAAAAAACAAACTAATATTTCACTTACCCATGCAGCATGGATTCTTTCCTTTTTGTAGGCAAGTAAGATCACGTGTAAGCTCCCCTGGAAGTACAGCTGCCTCTGTACTTCCAGCCTTTCCTATTCATATTGAAATACCCAGACTGTGATAACACGGCAGCATTGAAAAACCCAGACTTGCCCGAGCTTGGGAGTTAGACCCAGGGAATACATGGAACCAAATCTAATGGTTTCAAGCATTCCAACCTTCTTCTAAAGGTATCTTGAATGTCTCTCTAATTGAAGCTAATGTTAAACTGTTGACTAGATGGTACTACGTTCCCCCCAGATTGGCGTTGATCTACCCAGATGCCTCCCTCTTGTGTTTTAGGGAGTGTAGTTTGGAGGGCTCAGTGTTCCATATCTGGTGGTCATGTCCTCGAATAAGGTAATACTGGCATAAGGTTTTCTGCATGTTGAGAAAAATCACAGGGACTGCAGTCTCTCAAGATCCTGCCATAGCCCTCTTGAACCACAAAGTTGCGAAGATTTCCAAAGATATGCAGGCACTGGTTTTCTTCATTCTAATGGGAGCCAAGATTACGCTTGCAAGGGCGTGGAAAAAAACCTTCTATATAATTTTTAGCGGCCAAGAGGAAAATATCCTGGATCATGTCTCAAGAGCAAATAGTCGCTAAACTACAGGATAAACTAGCAAAATTTGAAGCTATTTGGGAACCCTGGGTGATGTACAGCAACATATCCCTCTGTCCGAGCCCCGCAGATTCTGTTTGAGATGCTCCTAGTCTCCCGCTTCTTCCCTCCTTCCTTTACAATTTCTCTCTCAGGGATTCCTTGGATTCCCTGCCCACACTTCTTTCCCACTTTTATTATTTTTTAATGATCTGCCTATGTTTTACAAGAGGTAGAAGACTAACCAAGTTGATTCGTTGTTTACAAGTTGATAATATAATAGCTTAAAGTGGTTGTAAACCCTTACAACCAACTTTGACCTACAAGTAAGCCTAGATTAAGGCTTACCTGTAGGTCCAAGAAATATCCAAAAGACAGGCACCGCTGTCTACGGCGCATGCGCCGTAGACAGCGGCGCGCAGGTGCACTGAGCGTGCCGCTGTCAACGGTGATATGCCGCGAGTGGCGGCTCCCGTGCGCATGCGCTGAAGTGATGTCATCGAGGCTTTGCCGAATGACAGCGGCGGAGCAGCGAGACCCACCGAGAAGATGGATACTCCGGACTACAGGGACATCGGTGACTTCGCTGGCTCCTGTGTCAGGTAAGTGACACATAATGGACTACTATGCGATGCATAGTAGTCCATTATGCTTTACCTTTGCAGGGAATCAAAGAGGAAGTAAACTCATCAGGGTTTACTTCCTCTATAAAACTATTCTTCTTATCCAGACGCTTTGAGGATTTATGTATCTGCAGCTTCCCTGCTTTGAACTGGAGATCACTGGCCTCCGGTAAAGAGCCTGGGGCGCAGTGGCCTATGGATTTGAGCTCCGCAAGAGACACTGGGCACCTACAGATTGATCCCACGAGAGTGGTGTGTTGATGTCTGCTGGGGTTCGGGAGCCATGCCCATTTGGTCACCCAGACACTTACAATCTTTTGGACCCTGGCTTCTGGGCGAAGCTCAACATTTTTAGCCACAGAGGTGTTTCTTTTTCTTCCAAGCTGTTAAGCCTCGTACACACGATTGGATTTTCCGCAGACAAAACCTCAGACGTTTGTCTAAAGGCGCGTGCCTGGATTTTGCCTTGCATACAAGGAATTGTCAGCCAACAAACACAAACGTAGTGACGTACTACGTGTTTTTTTTTTCAGCTCTTTAGCACCACCCATTGGACTCCTTCTGCTAATTTCGTGTTAGCAGAAGTTTAGTGGGTCTTGATTTGCTCTTTTCATTTTGCGCTTTTCATTTAGCGCTCTTCAGTTCACACTTTTCATTTTCATTTCGTTTTTTAGTTCATCAACCGGACATGTTGCGGAATCGGATGAGATAATGTGCTATTTTTTATTGGCCTTGGAGTTATTGCTTTGACCCAAGTCCAATCCAGGAACAGGAAGAGGAGAAGTTCTTGGACCAAAAATTGGTTACTTTATTAATCGTGAACAATTTTTTGTCATATGGTGAAAGAAATAGGCCTTCGCGCTACTATTTAAAGGTGAAAAATATGAATAAAAAGCAGGGTAATAATATACCTCATATATAAAATATATATGCAAATGAATAAAATACGCTTAACAAATAATGCAATAAAATATGTGCACGTGCAAAATTGCAATAAAGTGCTAAAGGTTGCAGCTGGACCTGATAGCGTTACACAAAACTACCAAACAGAGAATAAAAAATAAAAAATGGTCCTGCACAAATCAACTATAATCATGAATAAGGTGCTACGTGCTTTTAACAAAAATCATATATAATAGTGAATATGCAGAAAGCAGGCACAGAATATAGTCCATATAATAAATCTCAGAATCTTGTTCAATGGCGCCAGAAGTATTCAAAAAACTTTTTTGAGAAACAGCAGGTAAAAGGTACTTCTACAACACGAGAGACTATGAGCTCCCAGAACTCCCACCTCCAATTGTTGAAAAGTAGGCACATCAAGCAAAGCAAACAACATCCATTCTTGTTATTGGCCACCAGGGGGTCTTCAGTTATGGCTGACTAGGGAACAATAACCTCCACACTAGGCCACAAGGGGGCCATGTATTCCTGTGCCGACTGTCTTGTAACTGCGGTGGCAATTTCCACGGGTATATGCCGCTCAAAAAAATAACATGGGGAGAGGGAAAAGGCTCTGATAGTGTAGTATTTAATTTAAACTATAAGGTTTAATCAATAAAATATTAATCAGACTCTCGCATCCTAAACAATAGAACAGCACACAAAGTAAAATGGTGACCTGGCGTCTTCTGCCAGTCCTATTTCACTTCCGGTACGGCGTCACGGCCACTCCCTACGCGTTGCGTCAATCACGTGACGCTCCCCTGAAGAAGTCACGTGATTGACGCAACGGATCAAAATCCAGATGTTTTTCGGAATTATCTCCAGATGACGGACCCCTGCTTTCACCAAATCTTTACCGTCTATATCAGGGATATGCAATTAGCAGACCTCCAGCTGTTGCAAAACTACAAGTCCCATCATGCCTCTGCCTCTGGGTGTAATGCTTGGGGCTGACAGAGTCTTGCTATGCCTCATGGGACTTGTAGTTCTGCAACAACTGGAGGTCCACTAATTGCATATCCCTGCCCTATATTAAGAAGCAGGACACATGCATGAGGCTTTTATTTTATTTTTTGGTTGAATAATGATTTGATTTGTTATATTTTTGGATGCATAGAATTCACTTTTTGGTTAAGTGCTATTGGCAGATATCATGTCTAATTTTATTTAATTTCTTTTTTTAATGCACAATAAAAAAATTGTGGAGAATACTACTTGGCTATGTATTTTACTTCAAATGACATTTTGGGAGTAGGCAGCTACATAAAAAAAAAAAATACAATGTAAAACTGGCAAGGGACAGCAACATAGTTGTATCTTTGTTCTTAAAAACTACTGGATAATGGCGTTGTGGTAACCAAAAAAAAACTAACAAAAAAACATAATATTATATTGATATCACTAGAAAAAAAAGCCTTTGAAAATTTGTTTGCAATAACTCCATCTGTATCACCTGCAAAGCAGCTTCATTATTATCTCATTAAAGAAGAAGAGAATGTGCGCTTCATTTTGAGATTTCATAATTTGCCACGTCACGAATGTGTATTCTCCATTATGAACGCTAGTTTACAAAACCGACCTCTTCTGGCTCATTCTTGCTTCTGAGCATGCGTGTTTGTACTTTGAACTTTTATCCATCGGACTTGCGTACACACACTTGGAAAATCCGACAACACATTTTCCGCTGAAAATTTTAAAGCCTGCAATCCAACATTTGTCTGCGGAAAATCCGACAATTGTCCGATGGAGCGCACAAACGGTCGGATTTTCCACCAACAGCCTGTCATCACACAATTCCCGTCAGAAAGTCCGATCGTGTGTACGAGGCTTTAGTGTATAAATGCATATTGTTGTATTCTAGCATACGATATAGTGACAATGACGACTTTATTTTACCATGATTTACCATGATCTAAAATCCCAAAAAAACGTATTGAAAGTCGAAAAACCCAGACTGTGATAACGATGCATCATTGAAACACCCATATTATGTTAGCGCTGCAGCGTCAAAAAACCTACACTGTGATACTGCTCCATCATTAAAAAACCCAGACTGTGATAACAACACATTTCTGGGTTTTCCAACACTGCAGCTTTATCACAGTCTGGGTTTTTCAATGCTGCGGTATAGGCATAGCACAGTTTGGGGTTTTTTAATGCTGCAGTCTTGGTTTTTCAATGCTGCAGTGTAGGCATAGCACAGTTTGGGGTTTTCAATGCTGCGGTGTAGGCATAGCACAGTCTTGGTTTTTCAATGCTGCAGTGTAGGCATAGCACAGTCTTGGTTTTTCAATGCTGCAGTGTAGGCATAGCACAGTTTGGGGTTTTCAATGCTGTGGTGTAGGCATAGCACAGTCTTGGTTTTTCAGTGCTGCGGTGTAGGCATAGCACAGTCTTGGTTTTTCAATGCTGCAGTGTAGGCATAGCACAGTTTGGGGTTTTCAATGCTGCGGTGTATCCATAGCACAGTCTTGGTTTTTCAGTGCTGCGGTGTAGGCATAGCACAGTCTTGGTTTTTCAATGCTGAGATGTAGGCATCGCACAGTCTGGGTTTTTCAATGCTGAGATGTAGGCATCGCACAGTCTGGGTTTTTCAATGCTGCGGTGTAGGCATCGCACAGTCTGGGTTTTTCAATGCTGCGGTGTAGGCATCGCACAGTCTGGGTTTTTCAGTGCTGCGGTGTAGGCATCGCACAGTCTGGGTTTTTCAGTGCTGCGGTGTAGGCATCGCACAGTCTGGGTTTTTCAATGCTGCGGTGTAGGCATCGCACAGTCTGGGTTTTTCAGTGCTGCGGTGTAGGCATCGCACAGTCTGGGTTTTTCAGTGCTGCGGTGTAGGCATCGCACAGTCTGGGTTTTTCAATGCTGCGGTGTAGGCATAGCACAGTCTGGGTTTTTGAAATGCTGCGGTGTAGGCATCGCACAGTCTGGGTTTTTCAATGCTGCGGTGTAGGCATAGCACAGTCTGGGATTTTCAGTGCTGCAGTGTAGGCATAGCACAGTTTGGGTTTTTGGGCACTGCATTGTTATTACAATCTGAGTGTTTTGGCGCTGCGGTGTTATCACATCCTGGGTTTTTTAATGTTGCAGTGTTATCACATCCTGGGTTTTTTAATGTTGCGGTGTTATCGCATCCTGGGGTTTTTAATGTTGCAGCATCATTACAGTTTGGGTTTTTCAACGTTGCAGTTTAAAAAAAATAAGACTGCTATGACATTGCAGCATTTTGACAGTCTGTATTTTCAGAACTATGCAGCAGGGTCATCACAGTCTGAATGTAAAAGAGTACACAGGACGACGGTGCCATGTGCCAAGTTCATCCAAAATATTCACCAGAATCCAAGTCATGTAAACCTTTCTCCTTTTTAAGATTTCATCTAATGAATTGCCTTTCCATAGTAATCTGTGCTGTATTGTGACCACTAATAGCCCTGTTATATGGCCGCCCATATCTGCAGAGTTCATTTAGAGGAGATTTTTCATTGTATCTTGGATACCCTTTGTGCTTATTGGCATGGCCACGTATCTGTTGGAACAAGCAGAGTTTCGCTGACGTGGAAAACTGGTAAATTGGTAAGTATTTAGATACAATACAGTTCCCAAGCAACTTAAGGTCTACAGACAAGCAACAGGGTAGAATTGATGGCAAATAAAATTGTTTGTCTTTTGTAAATTTTTTTCCTCTGAGCATTTTTTAGCACAGCCTAGCTCAACTGAAGTATGACTTTGTCACATTTATTAAATGTGACAACTACACCACTGCAGTTCTTTAGTGCTGTTTAATGCTCCCTTGATGAGGTCCGGACCAGTTTTAGACAAAATGGGACCATAGGCAAACATGAAAGTTGTGGCCCCCATGTGCTGAAATTCTGTACTGTGTGACGGGGGAAGCCTAATATAAAGTATGCCACATACAACATATTCCAGGAGTATGAAGGTAACAAACTACATAGAGTGCAGGGTTCAGGAGTATGTTACGGTCAGGGGTACGGGGTTCAGAAGGCTATATCATACAACATAGTGAATAGGGTGCGGGGATCATGTGAAAATATCCAAAGGTACAAACGCCAACATTTTTATTGAAGACAAAGACCGTGCATGCTCAGAAAGGACAGAATACATTGCAATACAACACATTACATCACTTCCAAAGTTGTATTCTGTCGTACAAGAATTTTCATACCTTTTCATTTTTTAAAACCTCTTAATTTCTGATACAAAACTAGCATGCAAAAAAAAAAAAAAATACAATCATTTGTCTAATATTCTCATCGTGTGTACGAGTCTTTAGATGAGAGATGTGGGGCCAGCTTTGGTGTGGACTTCCTGGTCCACTGAGCTTTATTCTCTTTGTAGAAGAATATAAAATAGATTTTCAAAAAAGAAATCTTTTTGATAATTTTTAGCAACATCAGAAGCTTGGGAGTTTGGTCAGATGTAATCTTGTCGGACATAAGATTTCCAACACATCATGTCATAAATGGAGCTTGAATGTGAGATTCTTGGGAAGAAATAGGGGTTGAGAGCTAGCTAGAAGCCTACAGAGAAGTATGAATTGTGTCCAGCTATGTGGCTTGTGTCATATACGTATGTTTGAGCTTGAAGTAAGATGATGCTTGATTGGAAATAACAAAGTGCACAGCGGTGCAGTCTGCTTGTGACACCCATGCAAATAAGCGTTTCCGGATGACTAATAACCACAAGGAAAACCTAGTTTACTTTACAAACAGTAGTGAATGGGTGGAACCAGGAATTTTACATATAGGATTCAATTCATTATTTTAGTGCAAAGACCTGTGATGAGCAGTTACTGATCCCATGTCAGCTTTTCAGTAATTTTAACCCATGTAAACATGTTTTCTGATTTGCTTTTTATTGGTTGGAGCAAATATGTGTTTGTACTTACCATATTTGCATAGCACTTCATAAGTACGGTAATAATTTTAAGCTGGAACAACATCTACTGTGCAAATTTTTTTGAGGTTGGTCTTAAGAAGTCGTGTAAAAATATATTTAGTTGCCAGTAGCAATTGGTCAAATATTTGTTTTTATTTTCAAACAAAAAAATAAACAACATTTTCAATTTCTAGCAAAAAATAAAACATATCTTGCTATGGGGAACCCTACTTTTGTATTACTTGGAGGTGTGTATCTTCATGATTCACTCTGTTCTGCATAAATGTATAACATTCAACCTGGAGAGAAAATAACCTGGTAACATTTGATTTTTGCCCCAATTCAAACCAGATAAATGCAGTTTAAGAGCATGAATAACGTAGCATTTTTTAAAAATATAAATACACCCCTGATATGCCGCGTACACACGATCGGACTATCAGCAGCGCTTTGCCAGCAGTATAGCTGCACTGCCCCATTGATTTCAATGGGCAGGAGAGGTGGAGGAGCAGTATACACATCGCTCCTTCACTGCTCCAAAGATGCTGCTAGCAGGACTTTTTTTAGCGTCCTGCCAGTGCACTGCTCCAGTGTGAAAGCCGACAAAATTTGTCTTCAAGTTCCCCAGGAACTGATATTTTATAGCTTTCCTTTTAAGCTGGCCATACATAGGTAGAAATGTGTCTGGTTCAGCAAGTGGCATTTTCGACCCATACATGGGCAGTGTGGTTGTACAGAATCGATGTACCGATTTGATTTTTGTATGACCACCCTGCTGAAGGCACTGATTGAGCAGCACCCTGCTAATCAATCAGTGCCATCAGTTATAATGGCTGTCCCGGTCAGTTTATTCTGACAGCGGGGAAGTCTCCCCACTGTCAAAATACAAAGGCAGAGCGGGAGGATTCCACCATCCAACTCAAATGTGTGGATGGGGGGGATCAAGCCCTTTTTTTTTTGTTTTTTTGTTTTTTTGTTTAACCCAATGGTTAAATAAAAAAATAAATAAAAATGAATCATCGATGGGCTGCCTTACTCTCCCAATGTTTTCTAAAAGCCTCTCTGCCTGTACAACTCACTTCGAGAGAGATGCTTGCAAATGTTCTTTCAAATTTGCAACAGAGTCATATACAATTTACGTAGTAGTACCGCAGGATTTATGACCCGCTTTATGAATTCCATTCTAAATAGTATAGTAAAAAATGTTTTTAAAAATCTTGCACAGAGTGGAACCCCCCCCCCCCCATAATGGTCTCAGCACTGTACATGTCCAGGAACTCAGCTGCAGAAATTTCACCAGCAACTTTGTACTACTCTCCAGCATCTATCAAAAACTGAAATGTCTATTTTAATTGGAATAACCATTTAAAAAAATGTATCATAGAAAAGTTTATGTAAAATATGTTCTTATATATATTTATTTTTATATATTTTTTTTTTCAGGGCTCCTTTTTGCTGCTTGCCATGCACTGGAGAACACAACAGCTGTGCTGAGTGGTGAGTAAGCTTATTTAGTTCATAGAGGTAATGATCTTGGGTGTGGATGAGGGAGTAAGGTGGTAGTAAGCTAATGTACGTATTTCTGTGGATTGCTACAAAAATTATAGAAACATCTTTAAAAAGTTTTAAGAATCAAGAAAGATTTTAGAAGCCAATATTCATGAGAATTTAGCCCGATGAACCAGAGTTTAGGCCCCATTCGCATCTGAGCATTTTGTAGCTTGAAGCCTGAAGCTACAAAACGCTGGAGGGAAAAAGTCAATTATTCTCTATGGAGATGGTTCACATCTCCGCTCCAAAACGCCTGAAGCCAGAAGCTCCAAAATGCCTTAAGCTCAAACAAATTCTAGAACTTTTTTTTTTAGGCGGATTTGGGCATTTTTCTGCTTTTTGCATTGGTGACCTTTTGGCCTGTATAAAATCGCAGCAAAAACACGCGACTTTCTGCCTGAAAACGCTACGCTTAGGTGTGAATGGAGCCTTTGCGATGTCATGGGGCTTTCTGAATGGTATGTATTGATAACACAAGGACACTAGTCGGTTGTCTATTTTTATACGTTTATGTTGAGCATGATGGAATTTTTCTTAATAGGCAGCGTAATCATAAAAAACAGTCACCAGCATGCTTGAAGTAAATTAATATAAACGATGACCATGAACTTCTCCTGTTCGCTTCCTTTTGGTCTGCTAAATATACTTTTCAAATAGATTTGTGTTATGACTTCCAAAAGTGTAAAAAATTACCTGTTGATTTTGACATAACTCTTGAGAGCTGATAACGTCCTGTGATCACTGCCTATGCACAAAGAGGGGTTATGGGGAGGAGTTGTGGAGATGGGGAGGAGTTGTGGAGATGGGGAGGAGTTGTGGAGTTGATGCAAGGTCTGTGGTCTTTGTAATCCATCCGAAATGAAGTAGGCAGGGCTGACAACGCATTCAAAGGCACTGGGGGCTAAAAATACACTCTGTTGTCATGTCAAAGAGGAAGGTAAGAGCACACCAGATTTCTGCCACATCAGCAGTTATTTTTTTTTTTATTATTATCTTGCTTTGACATACATTTTAAAGAGAACCTGTGCTGGGAACATACATAGATGCTATTGCCAAGCTTCACTTTTGTAAATGCTTTAAAACTCAACTCTGTGAAAATGAAAAAAATCCACCCTTGCAGTGCCCCTCTACCCACCAATCTGCAAACGATAATTGCTCATTATGTCTAGGGGATTGCAGAGCCTCGCTCCGACTGACTCCAGCGCTTCCCTCTTCATCCCAAAGTTCCAGTCAATAGGTGGAGTCTCGGCATCATCCCAGACAATACAGGGACATTAACCCTGTAGTGTATGTTTAGTGCAGCACAGCACACCAAAGCACGTGACATTAACTTTCGTGAGTTGTGGTGTTGTATTCATTAAAGTGTGCCTTACCATAGTGCAACAGCTCTGTTCTAAGTATACGTGTTCGCTTATGATAGCTTGAATGTTTTTTATTTGCTCATGAAATACTGATGATCTGAAATTTTGAGACACATGATCGGAGTTTGGTTGTGGTGTGTAAAAAGGTTCATCTTTCCTGTCTCCTTATGTTTTATCAGGTTTCTTATACTGGCCATACGTGGCTCTAATTTTGGCCAATTCAGCAGGAATTGGTTGAAAATTCTAGCCACGGTTGGTGCTTTGACTTGAGCACTACCCAGCTCCACAAAATTACAGCCACTCTTCATATAGTCGGAATGTTGCGGAAACAGCGCCTGTCTAAATACAAAATCAGGCAAGAATGATACCTCCATCCACACTGTTTACTGTGGATGGAGGAATCTATTTGAGCAATCTATGTGTGTAAGCTTAGCTTTTGGCTGGGTAAGGCTACTGCAAGCCCACCAGTCACTTCTGTCCTACAGATGACTAGAAATTGTGCTACTAGAATTGTGTTTGTTTCTGAACCAAAGTGATGAGAAAATTCAAAGAAGCAGGATGGAACATTTTTCTTGAATTAACGCATTCATAACATGTGTATGTAGTGTTAGTCCAGTAAAGTCCATTCATTCCAAAACCAAATGGCTAAATCTTTCAAGCAACATATCAATGTTCTGAGAAATTTCATACATAATTTTCCTGAGCCCTTGTACACACGGTCGGACATTCTGACAACCAAATCCATTGGATTTTGTCCGACGGATTTTGTCCGAAACTGTTGCATACACACGGTCGGACAAAGTTGTCGGAAAATCCGATTGTACATAACGTGATGACGTTATTTCGTTACGACGGGACTACGTTCAGGCTAGTAGCCAATAGCTTTGGTCTAGGAATTTGATCTGAGCATGCGTGGCACCTTGTCCGTCGTTGTAGGCTACACATGATCAGAGTATGTCCGATCGGAGCATTTTGTCAGAAAATTTTACGGACAAGTTGAAAAACTTGGTCCGTCGGAGTATCCGATGGAGACTACACACAGTCGGATTATCAGACAAAACAGTCCGATAGGACACATTCCGTCGGAATCTCTGACCGTGTGTACAAGGGCTAAGAGTTTTGGTTTGAAATTCTATCCATCTATGGCCAGCTTTAATCTGCTTCCAGCTGACAGTTTAATAGAAAGTCCTACTTTTGTCCCAGGGGCATTATGTAGATATGAGGAAAGCATAAAGAGCCCCCAATAATGTCCCATTATATAAGTTTATTATACATGCAGCCCCTAAAGACAGAAGACCAAATCCAAGCATGATGCCAAGCTCTCATCAGGTTTTCTCCAGGTAGCCCTCAAGCTTTGGTAAATGTCAGACACTGAGATCTCTGTACTGTCACATAGAAGAATGTATGGGCTGCATACCTGACACAAACCCTATACATTCACATGGGCTCTGTTACTGTACATAGCAGTTAAGCCAAATAGACGAAGGGAATTTGTACAGATTAAAAACTAAAAATTTGAAATTGTGTACCGAATTAATTTAAGATAAATTTATTTTATCACTAAAGTTAATGTCAACCACAATGGTACTTGGCTGTGGATTATTGAATACTGTTGGTCTTTGCACTGTTTAATGAAAGACCAATTCCATATATGATATAGTGTTGTTCTCAAAATTCTCCTTTTCTCCATAAAAAAATCCCAGGGACTTGTAGAGGTTTATCAGCCTGATGGAAGATGGGCCTTTGTCCAGTCCACTCCAAACAGGTTAATCCTTTATATATAGTTACAATGTGAAAAGTCTCCATTGAGTTAAAAAGCTTGAAAATATGCTCTTTCCAATTTTATTATGCAGTCAGGCTTTTAATGCACCAGTACTCACAGGAGCATACACTTGTGCTGCATATAGATCAGTAAAAAATACAAAAATATGCATTGCTGAACAGTATTTTATGCGCGTACATTCATATAAGCACAAATACACATGTGCAATGCAATCCAAGAAAAGCTAGAAGAATTTTTACATGTTTTTTTCGAATGAATGAAAATGTGCAAATGCATACATTTACTATACAACCCATCCTTGTGTTTTTCCAAAGGACCTTTCTACCTTTTTAAAACAAGACTTGGTTTACCGCAATCTACCTAAGCCTCCACACTCCCCACGACTTCCACGTGACTTTGAAGTCAGACCCCAGTGAGATTTCTTTAACAGAAGTCAATGTAAGTTGTACCAAAGTCGGACCAAAAGTAGTGCAGGAACCTTTTTTTTTTAAGTCGGAGCAACTCAAGTCACACTGTATAGAACTGTTCCATTGCACTGAATGGGGTTCCGACTTCTCATGCGACAAGTGCTCCAAAGGTGGAGCGATTGTCGCATCAGTGTGAACCAGGCCTCGTTCAATAAAAAGTTATGTTTTAGGTGTAGTAAGGCATAACAACCTGTCAGAAAATGAATCGTGCTGATTCTTAATTGTTTACCATGAATTACTCTAGTTTGGAATTAGTATTCTTTGTGAATAATTAAAAAAAAAATGTAAACTGTGCATTTACATTGTTTTCCCTGGATCTGCTTTAGGCTGTAGAAGTTAAAGATCAAGAAAAATCAGTAAAATAAGAGGACACATTTCCAAGACTATATGCCACCATTTTTGGCATATCCAGTGGTCCTGGTTGCACTTTTCCTCCAAGGCCCAAATCTTATAGTTTTGAGGGCAGCAACAGAGAATAAATGGCCAGCAATATATTTAGCCTTAAAGTAGTTCTAAAAGCAAAACCTTTATTTGTACTTTAATGTATTCCCTGCATTAAGGTAAATAATGATTTACTTTTTGCTGTCCTCCCCCATGCCTCTAAATACATACCTCAGTCGTCAGTCGATTTAGCTCTCTGCACAGTTGGATCTCTTCTCTTCTCTTCTCTTCTCTTCTCTTCTCTTCTCTTCTCTCTTCCTCTTCACACGGGGACTTGAGCAGGAGCCAATAGCTCCTTCTGCCATCAATCAAATGCTGTGAGGAGGAAGAGGGGGGCTGGGCCAAGCTGCGCTGTGTGTGTCTATGGAGTGCGGCTCCATAGACGCACACAGCTCAGAAGTGAGCATGCACATGGCTTGCTATGGGGGCCTATGGAGTAGAAAAGCCAAGATTGGCATTGGGGGACCCCAGAAGAATAGATGTGGGGCCACTCTGTGCAATACCATTGTGCAGAGCAGGTTAGTATAACATGTTTATAATTTTAATTTAAAAAAGAAATGTAACACTTTAAGCTGACCATACTTGTTACATACTGATTTATTATTGTATAGATACCCCAAAACTAGAGTGTAATGCAACCTAACTAAACAATCCATTCAATTGCCTCCATGAAAGCCCTTACAATACTTAGTTATTGGAAGATCTAAAGGACTTTGTACAGTCAAATTGTAACATGTTAAGCGTTTTTAAGCAAACTAATGGATGCTTCAGCTTGAGGTTTCAGCTCCAAAGGTTAAGTTTTTACACACTTCAAGGTCAACTAGTGTGCCTACAGTGGTGAGAACGGGTGGAAAGTAAGGTTGAGAGGCATTGTGTTTCAAAGAAGAGCAAAAGCTGGGGTGGATGGGCATGTGGAATACGGGCAGGGGAAACACAAACAGTCATGGTGAGAAAAGGAGTACACATATGGTGGTAAAGGGGTGGCCCAGCTGTGGTGGCCAAAAAAGAGGGGTGGTGTGTGTAGTGCAGTATAATGTGGAAGGGATTGCAGGCTTGATGGATGGTAAAGGTAGAAGGGTGCAGACATGGTAGATGGTGAGGAAAGGGTGGTGCAGTCTAACTGGCCAATACAGCGGAGGAGGCGCTTAGTGGAAGAGGAAGGAGGAGGAGAAATCTCCACTGGAGGCTGAATCTCTCAGTAGCAAAATAAAATATCTGGCTTATGCATTACCCTCAATGGGGAAGTGAAAGCGTACTGTGAAAACCAAAATCTAACTATAGGCAAAACTTTCCATTTTGGTATAGAGTAAGGGAGGGTTATAACTCCTGTAAGGTTTATTTTTGACATCTGTTTCCCATTGGTAAGATTTACCATCATTTCCTGTTCCATAACCAAAACAGGAAGTAAGAAGAAATCCCTGCAAACTAAGAGAATCCCTTGGGGACCACCAGGTCTCCAGAACTAGGGCCCCCATAGGAAGTTTTGTCCTCTGTTACTTTTCTGGGGGCGACACAAAATTTGGGATTTTCTTTTACTTTCAGTGATAAAAGTTAACAGGAGAAATAGAGAGGGTGAATCTCCCTAACGGGGGCATTGACAGATGTTCTAATCCCTCTCCACTACATCCAAAACTAAAAAATAATATTGTGCCTTTTAGGTATAATTTAAGTTTAACCACACAGTTTTTTTAGTTAACAAGTAAATGACAATTTCGCTTACAGTTCTAGAACACCTTCCCATTGGTGCATTGATAAAGCCTTTGCCAGGATTATTTTGGGAACTAGGACATATCTTTACCTCTGAATTCACAGAACAAACATTGCCAGCTTACTTAAAAGGTGCACTCTTGTGTGTGTTTGTTCACGTGTTGTTTGGCTAGCTGGTTCTAGCTCTTCCCCAGGCACAGGTTTTTATGAGTGCTCTGCTTTCGGTTTAGGCTTTTCCTTCTTGGAGAGCACATAGTAAGTATCTATGCTGTGCCCTAACCATTTACAAAGAACAAGATGATCCTGTTGTGTAAATGAGCAAAATACTGATGTCTGTGAGAGGTTTTAGCATTCATGGTACAATGAATCCTAAAACACATTGCGCTCCTGTTTGTGAGAACATCATGCTTTCAGTTTTACTGGAAACATGCAAAGTATTAAATAACATTGTGCTTTGTACTAAAAAATATGCAAATATTTCAACTTTGGTCCTACATTCTGATATTATAAAGCCAATCCGCCACCTACAAATAGTGTAGCGGGCCATTTTGTGGTTGAATTATACCATAAGTTCAATGTTTATTGCTTAGCCTGCAGCATGGTTGTGTTCTTTAGGATATAGGTAGTCTGAAATGTCAAGTTGGCCAAACACGGCTTGGGTTTCAGGCGATTCCTGTGAATGTGAACTGTGATTAAAGTAGAAGTAATGTCCACTTTTCGACTTGTACCTACAGGTAAGCCTATAATAAGAAGTAGGGATGCCGCTCCAAGCGTGTTGGTGTCTCTAATAACCGCCCTCCCCATTCACAACTTCAGGTACAGGCTCTGTGCAATGGTGTAGAGAATTTAAGAAAACGGCCGCACTCCGAATAACACCTTTTATTCGGGGATAAAACAGGTATGCGGCCGTTCAGCTGTTTTCTTCAATTTTCTAAGCCTATAATAAGGTAGAGTGTAATTCCTATGAATGGGCCAAATATTGAGCCGGGTGGAAAAAACTCAGCCGAATCGTAGCTGTAGTTAATGTTGGGGTATTCCAACAGATAGGATGCTAGCTATCAGAATACAATAGCTGACAGCGGGAGATTCATCCATCCATTCTGTTTAGCGCAGTTAGAGGAAGCTATGGATTTCCCTCAAAACCTATACAAGTATGTGCAGCTTAATCTACATTGCCAGTTAAAAAGTTTTAAATGTAATTAATTAGGTCTACATAAATGAGCAAATCAGGTACTCCTTTCCGGTCAATTGCACCATCCATGGACTTAGAGATATAGACTTTTGGTGTAGATAAGGTGCCAGCAGAACTGATTGTATTAAAACAATACAGACACACAGAAAATATACACACAATCCTAGAATGTCTGCATTTTCTAGCCTGAGCATTCAATGTCTAAGTGATATCTGTCAGTAGGACACAAACTGTTTATTTCTATTCCATTTAACAAAACCAGTGTAGCACAACCAATATAAAACACGTTCACTATATGATCAAAAGTCCCAATATTATGAAGATTCCACCGTTGTGTACTTTCTATTCCAATCTTTATAGGCACCATTATACATATAAAGGCTATTCCATTGCAGACTAAGGAGTTTATCACCATACTGTGATTTATCCTATAACGTCCAACAAGATAGCAAGCGTATCATAGCATTCACTCAATATTGGTTCAAGCCAGACAACCCAGAAGAGTTTTTCTTCTGGTTCTTATTTGTATAATTCTGCATTGCGATGTGGACTCTCACCTGATATAGCCCAAAACTGCCATCGTATACGTATGCCCATTGGATAACACAAAATGGAGGTTTATGTTATTTAAGTGGAGTAGTGTGAGATGTGTCCGTAGTGTCACTGTTTTTTAATGTTGTCTTTTATTTGGGGTTTGTGAATATTATTGAAGCCAAATAATTTCAGCTGGCAAATCGGCTTAAAACATAACTACAATTTTAGTTAATTACATGTTGTAAGATCAGTATAGTGTGTTTCCTTCCTATATTTGTCCCTTAAGCCATGGAAAGCCAAAGAAAAGTAATTGTGTATTTCCCTTGTGTACCTAAGAACTGTCTATTACAAATAAATCAGCTTTTTAATCCTAATTAAAGGTTTCCCTGTAATATGTCTGTTAGGTCCCCTCTCATTACTTCTTCACAATCTCGCTGATCCTTAATAATCCTGCGGCTAAACTGATTGGGGAAGGAAATGCAGTTAGTACTTTAAGGGAAAATTATGTCTGAGGATTTAACTGAGGCTGGGCTGGGTCTTAGGCTTGTAGTTAGTTGGGGGGATTTCCAAGTGCTGTATGAACGGTATAGTTGCTGAAGATTTTGACTTTCAATTGACCTATTTTGAACCGGTTTGGGGCAATGTAACTATTGTGATATTTCTTTATCTGAGACTTTTAACCACGTCAATATAATCTGTATCTGATGTATTTGATCAGGCAATGCAAAAAAGCAAAACTGGTAATATTCTGATTTCTTCTTTCACCAGCGTAGAGCAGTCAGTTTGGTAAGTCGAATGATAGGCAAGCAGCTAAATGGTGACATACTTTAAATAGTAACTTTTTTATCTACCAAAATATTTTTTATGTTGTGCAGCCAAGTTTTAAGATCAGGACACCCCTGCCAGGCAGAAAAAAAAAAAATCAGATCCCTTTTAGCGCAACTTGATCCAAAACACACCCCAGCTTTTTGACTGGACAGAGATTCAGTAGAAGCTCAAAGCTGGCAATACACTGTGAGATTTCTTTTGTTTAGGCTTTGTTTTAAGCTGAATAAAAAAAAATCTAAGCATAGATGGACAAATTCCCCAGTCATGCTATTGTATTCTAATAGCTGACATTGCTGCAATACTCACAGTCCCTGTATCTGATTGGATGCAGCTGCTGTTCAGTTGAAAATTTACCAGCAGCTGACTTCAACAAAATTTAACCTTTGAGTCGATCTTTTGTCGAATGGAATGGATCAGCATGGCCACCCACCCACCAGGAACTAGTTGAAATTGACTCCGTGTATGGCCAGTTAAGAAACTGCCACTCCATTCATTCTGCTGCTTCCTCCTGTCAGCATGGAGGTGAAAAATCTAAGTTCTCTACAACAAGCACTTTTAATAGTTGGAGGTTTTTATTGTGCCTTCAGATCTACAGCAAGATTGAGCCTTTCATACCAGTTAGAATTTAAAATACAATCATTCCTTGTCCACGGACATTGCTTTCCTTGGATTCTCAACAGGGGCTCCAGTGTTTGAGAGCAGAGTC
Organism: Lithobates pipiens; assembly: GCF_037356315.1. Lineage (NCBI taxonomy): Eukaryota > Metazoa > Chordata > Amphibia > Anura > Ranidae > Lithobates > Lithobates pipiens. The sequence goes on along the minus strand of NW_027507903.1, from coordinate 519,115,911 downwards.
AAATCCTAACATGAGTGCTGTGTGCTCTAGGTGTACCTACCTTGAAGGACCACAACACCTGAAGGTGCCTATTTGCTCTGGAGTTTGCTACTCTAGTTTTATTGTTATTCCTTGTGGTTATACCATTCTCCACAATTTGTGCACATTCAGCCAATAAACATTTGTAAGGCTAGGTACTGATATGTCCAGCTGACAGTTAAGTGCCATTTAGATGTGAGAGTCTTGTGTAACTCATTGTAATTGTAAAAACATTCACTACTCGACGTTTGAGGAAGGAAGGGGGGGAGGGGTCTTTCCCCTGAAATGCTTTAGCTGCATTTGATGCTCTTAATAAATAAATGCTTCAAAACGACCTCTGAGTGATATAAACATTTGTACTAGGGGTTCCCCGATACCCTCCTTAGTTACTGATGTTGAATGAAAAGACCTAGCTAGCACTTGGCATTCCAGTTAATCACAAAGGTGTTCAGTAGAGTTGAGGTCAGGGCTCTGTGTAGGCCACTCTGTTTTGTCTGTACCAGGAGTCTAAAGAAAGGACCAGTTTACTGTCCTTCAGACTTGGGGGGGGGGGGGCAGACTGTGCCCAGTGGGAATAAACAGTGCCCGATTAGGGGGAGAAATAGTTGATGTCGTTGGAAGGAATAGTGCCCCATTTTGTTGTCAGTGAAAGGCACTATGCCCCATCATTGGTATTATTGGAAGGAATAGTACCCCATTGTTGGTGACAATGGCAGGAATTATGCCCCATTGTTGGGATCAGTGGTAGGAATAATGCCCCAAGGGCCAGATAAAGACAAGCAAAGGGTCGCATCTGGCCCCAGAGCTGCACTTTGGAAACCACAGTTCTATACCTTTTTAATATTGAACAACATGTAGCCCTCTTAGTCCTTCTTTGTGGTCCTCAGTGGTTTAAGTAATTTAACTAAAAGAGGGCCCAGCTATTCTCCAGTTGACAAAAGAAATACTTCTTTATGTAATTTATCTGTGTAATACTTCAATTAATTATTTATGGTCCCTTTCTCTGGTACAACATGTTGTAAGTTGCAGTCATTCCTATGATATACCAAAGTGCTATAATCCTTTTTGGGGGGGGGCGGGGGGGAATTAAAGTGGATCTACATTGTATCTGAATGCCACAAAACAAGAACATCATTTCATACATTTTCAGTATTCAAAGTAAACTTCCCCATTCATCCATGTCTCCATGTTTTATTTTGCTGAGAAATCATCTTAAAAAATGCTTCCTAGCATTTCTGGCTGTGGCCATCTTGAGTAAGGGCAGATGATTCATGTAACATCTAAATCCTGGAATCCCTCTGCACTTAGCTCAGGCATGTAGGCAGGAGGGTGTGCTTTGCTGCGAAAGCCCCTCCTCCCCTCCTGAAGACTCCTGGGATTTATGACATAATTTGCCTAGGCATGCAAACCAGAAACTAACTGAAGAAATGGATGAAAAAAGTTTAAAACAAGTAAATATGATATACTTTCTTATATCTTTAGTAAAGAGTTTTTAAGGCACAGGCCTTAATGAATGTATTGCGGCCCTCTTGAAAATTTGTTCCACTCCGTTTGACTTACTGTTTCATTTGCGGTTGACGTGCCTGCTCTACAACAAACTCGTAAACCATTTCTTAATGGATCTGGGTTTGTGCCCAAGAGAAGTTATGCTGGAACAGAAAAGAACATTCCCCAAACCGTTTCCACAAGGTTGGACATGCACAATTGTCTTTATGTTGTAACAATAAGTACCCTTTACTGGAAGCACCTGAACTAAAGGATGTCCACATACTTTCGCCTGCTTAGTGATGGTCTGGTTTCTACAAACTTCTGGCCATGTAGTCGATCTTTGGCAATAACCATTACCAGTAAGTCAGCTGTGTTATATCAGATTTCAGAAGTGGAAGCAACATTCCCTGGTGACCCTTAGCAATCAAACACTTGATAATTGAAAAGCTGGTAACGGGTCACTCTTCTGCCGATTTGTGGAATCCATAGTCATATTTGGCAGAATAGTGTAGGCATGTCATTTTCATTTCTGTCACATTCTGTAATTGTGTGTTTGTTCATATTTTTTTTTTAACCAAAAAAAAAACACCTAGCGTTGTCTGAGAGCCTCTGTGTTTTTAACACATGCCAACAGCCGTGATTAATGACCCCCAGCTGTATTTGATGTGGCCGTAGACAGAAAATTTGGATGTAATTGCCTTGCTTCAAAGCAAGAAAACCTGTCCTTTGTGGGATCAAAGAAAAAAACAGTGGCACACATGTAGATCTACAATGCTACCATTTACAAAGAATAATTTAAAGAATTGTCATTGGATCCATTCAGTGATTCTTAGCCTTAGACAGGTGCTCTATTACTAGTTTTCTCGTATATTCGTATAGTTGCTCCCTCTAGTGGCCTTCTGTTTTAGGGAGTGCAGTCTGCATCCTTGGAAAAAAAAATGCAAAAAAATGCTGCACAGAAAATGACTTGTGGGAACTGGAATGGATTTGTCCAGTAACATTTGGAGTGGAGTCACACTTTTGTGTGCTTGCAGCATGTGTGGTACATGCATAGGGGTAAACGGGCTATAGTTTCTATTTCCAAAACGACATCACATAGATGTGAACCAACCCCTTAGGAGAGAATGAGATTTCTGCTCAAAATGCTTTTTCTTGCAGCAAAATATATGCCTTTTGTTGCATGAAAATTGGCAAGTGTAGAAAAGGCCCAAAACAAATCTATATAAGCCAGCATTGCATGGAGGTTTGTACTTAGCAGGAATAAAAGAACGAGCATTAAGAGCACAGTTTGCGTACTTGTAGATTGAAAGCATTGTAGGGATATGTATTAAATATGCTTGGTTTGGTGTAGATCGGCCATTCTCAGTCAAAGGTCCTTAGTGGATCCTTGTGCTATGGCTAATTGACCACCCATCTGATGGCACCAGCATAGTTCCAGATCTAACAACACTCTGCAGATATTTTTAGCTGTTGGGCATTCTTGATCACCATTGTAAGGGGGCATTTTTTCTTCTGACCACCAATGTAATAGAAATTCTTCCCACTGACCTCCCAATTACCTCTTTTGAACAGGGATTCCCTGAGACCTGAAAATAGTTTTGAGGGTTCCTCTGGGGTATTGGTCTCCAAACTGTGGCCTATGGGCCAAAAGCTACCTTTTGCTTACCTATCCGGCACTTGGGGCACTATTCCTCCGACTGAGCCCAACAAGGAGGCACCATTATTTCCACTGACACCAACACTGGGGAACAATTCCTTTTGTTGAAACCAACGATGCAGCATTTTTTCTAGTAAACTCAAAAGCAGTGATGCCAGCCATAGGCTCCCTGCTTTCCCCTACTACATCACATAGATGCGAACCAACCCCAGGCCCATAGGAAAGAATAAGATTTCATTTGAGTGGAATTACATGACTTGACTGGAGCGGGCTCAAAACATGTAAGCACATACATCATTCTTACACAGGTTAAGAAGCATAGGTGTTGAGGAGAGAGGAAACAGTTTTTAAGGCTAGTTAGGTTTAAGCTGGAATTCCACTTTAAGCCCCCTTCACAGAGGATACCATCTGGTCCAATCAGCAGATTGGAGCACAATGGGGGGGATGTTCCTTTTGGACATCTGTGCCTTTTTTTTTTTTTTTTTTGTATTTACAAACCGGAGCTATTTGGAGCCATGTTAGATTTGACTTTGAGTGGCCAGATGAAAACTCAGTCTCAGATTGCTTAAGAAGACACATTGCCAGTTAATGAAGCTGGAAAAGAAGCGGTGTAACCATAAACTATTTAGGGTGTTCTTTACTTGTAGAGCAGTAACGATGTGGCACTCCCTTCCACAATTGGTGGCAAAAGGAAGTGTTGATGATTTAAAAAATAACCCTAGATGGGCATCTTGGCAAACACAATTTACAGGGATATGAGAAATGGCAGAGACATAAATACACTTACACAGGTTGAACTGGATGGACTGATGTCTTTATTTAACCTTACCAACCATATAACTCTGGGGGAGATTTACCAAAACTGGAGCACACTGAATCTGGTGCAGCTGTTTATAGTAACCAATCATCTTCTAGGTTTTATTGTCAAAGCTTAATTGAACAAGCTAGTTAGAAGCCGATTGGCTACTATGCAAAGCTGCTCCAGATTTTGTGCACACCAGTTTTAGTAACTCTCCCCCTATGTAACCATATAACTATGTAAAACAGACCTCTGACCCATCACATTTTGGTCTGCAAAAACAGAAAGGAAGCAGACCCTTTCCATTTTTCTTCTCTGACCTTGACAGACTGACGGGTAAGCCGATGTAAACAAATGCACAAATTTAAACTAATGCACATCTGTTTGCAACTTCTTTGCCATAAACTGACATGGAGCTTTCTGTCAGGTCTGCCTGAAAAACTTGACCTGATCGTACTGTTCGTGTGAAAGGGGCCTTCTTTGCAGGATTGCAAAATAACAGAGAAAGCTTTAAAAAATATATAATGAACACAGCCAACACGTCTACAGACTGGCAAGCTGCAATATAATACATTAAGTTTTTGGGTTTAGATATGCTTTAGCTTGAGTGGACTGACCCTTTAAAGTGGTTGTAAAACCTTACATGTACCCAGTAAAGTGACTGGCCTCAGGTGATACACAGAGATGAAACTAATCCACCTAGATATGTTGTATCTGTTTATCTGCAGTCTTTGCTTCTCTACATCCATTCAAAGTACTGAATTAACCCCTTTGCGCTGGCGCCTCCTGGCACTTTTGAGACATTTCAGGAGGCAAGGAGGGGTTTATGATCACGTGATTGGCTGTCATGGCAGTCACATGATTGGGAGCTTTCCATTAGCCATTGATAACTGTGCCAGGAGCGAGCAGGGCGATCACACTCGGCACAGCTGTGTCTGCTAATTGGTACGCAAATCTGTGGCCTCTCTGGGCCAAGGCTCTCCCACAGAAAGGCCACAGATTTTTGTACAAAACGAGACCAGAGAAAATTCCCAGCTCAACTCACCAACCAGTCTGCTTACCAACTGAATTAACCTGTCCAACAGTATGCGTTAAAAACAAGGGTTTAGTTAGCACACTTTTGCAAACACATGCATATTTGCGTTCCATCAGCGCCCAGGGGTTAATAAAGCTTGAGAGTTCAGAAAAAGGGGGGCGGGGAGCTGAAAATACACTCTGTAAAGCTCAGTAAGGAGAGCGTTGAAAGCTGATTGGGGGGAAAGGAAACGCCTCCCTCCACACAGCTCACAAGAACAGAGCTGTGGCTGTCAATTAACTGGAGATCCCTCCCCGTCACCATTTTTCTCTTGGTTTCAGGAAAACGTGTCAGAAGTGACTCATGATGATAGCAAATGAAGGAAGCAGCAGACAGAAATGACACTTAGTGCTCCTAACATAGACAAGTACACATGATAGAGGGTTATGCTTTGTTCATATTTCATGTCAGAGGTCTACAACCACTTTAAGTGCCAGTCCAGCAGTCCGGCATTTTTTCTTCTGACCACCAATGTAGTAGACATTCTTCCTACTGATCTCCCAATTACCTCTTTTGAACAGGGATTCCCTGATACCTGAAAATAGTTTTGAGGGTTCCTCTGGGGTATTGGTCTCCACACTATCCGGCCCTTGGTTCAATATTCCCCTGACTGAGCCCAACAAGGAGGCACCATTATTTCCAATGACGCCAACAATGGGGAACCATTCCTTTTGTTGAAACCAACGATGGGGCATTTTTTCTAGTAAATCCTAAAGCAGTGATGCCAGCCATTGGCTCCTTCCTTTCCCCTACTACATCACATAGATGCAGGCCCATAGGGAAGACTCCATTGTATCACCTTGTGCTAGCAGCCTGTTTATACATAGACAGCCATCTGTCCCAGCAGCCTGTGTTCCCGTGTTTTGTGTCACTTGGCATGTATTAGATGCAGTGATATCCCTTCCAGGGCTTTGATGGCGTCTCTAGCAGGGAAAACATTAGGCCTGTAGAATGGTGAAGATCTGCAGCCTCTGGCCTTCGGATTGTAGCTGCACTGTGTAACCTATATGTTTTCACTGGGCGACGACTCGGCTCCATAATCACAAGTGACATGCCTCTATACACTGTCCCAGCAATCACAGACTTCATTCATAAACCTCCCATCTCAAGTCAGGAGCTGAAATCCGAAACTCCTAACCGTTCTGTGTTTCCGATTATACGGCGCCTGCTTTAAAAGAAAGGGGTTTTCTTACGTCTTTCCTCCTCTAATAAAGATGCAGCACTAAAGAGAAATTAAAATAAAGAAATAAAAACAGGTAATCCATGTTATTCTTCCCGCAGATTTCCCCATGGGCGGGAGGAGGGGCTGCTAATAAACGCAGAATTTCCTGAATTTTATTTTTCGGTTGATGCATTAAGGCAGGCATGTACTCTTGTTTGTAGTTGAATTATTTTCCGAAGAGTTCAAAGAGCATTTCATTAACAGCCCCGGCTTGTTTGCTCAGCGCGATGTTGAAAAGTAGGCTGTGTCTTTTGGAAGATCCGTCTGCAAATATGTCTGCTGGCAGGGCAATAAATAGGCCTTTTTTTTTTTTTTACAAGGTTTGGGGCATCCTCGCCTTTGAAAGGGCAGCCCGGGAACTTAAAGGGTTTTAAAAAAAAAAAGCAACATTTCTTTCTCTGTTTTTTCGTTTCAACCCCCTTCAATTTTTTTAGTGAGTGCGGGTGTAATGGCTTGGAATCCCCTCGCCCTTCTTGTCAGCGGCTTTTCTAATGTAGTCTGTTCTTGCTTGGATAGTTAAAAGGGCTTTCCACTTTAAGACCCCTTTCACACTGGGGCGTTTTTCAGGCGTTTTTCAAGCGCTTTAGCGTTAAAATGTGAAGCGCTTGAAAGAAGCCTCATCTGCAATCCCCATGTGAAAGCCCAAGTGCTTTAAGAGCCCTTTCACAATGTCAGCGCCCGAAAAAGGCTCGTAAAGCGCCGCTTAAACTAGCAGCGCTTTACCAGTGTTTTTCAAGCGCTATTGGGGCGCTTTTAACCCCTGCTAGTGGCCAAATAAAGGATTAAAATCGATTTTCATGCGTTTTTCATGCGTTTTTCAGGCGCTTCCCATAGATTTCAATGGGAAGGGGCGCTTTAGGAGCGGTGTATTCAGCTGCTTGCAGGACTTTTTTTGACACCCTGCCAACGCATCGCCTCAGTGTGAAAGCACTTGGGCTTTCACATTGGGATTGCAGTTGCAGCTTCTTTCAGGTGCTTTTTTTAACGCTAAAGCGCCTGAAAAAAGCCCCAGTGTGAAAGGGACCTCAGTGTGAAAGTACTCGGGCTTTTACATTGGGATTGCAGTTACGGCTTCTTTCAAACGCTAAAACGCCTGTGAAAGGGGTCTAAAGGAACAAGAAAGTGTGACATTCCTGCATGAGAGGGCTTTGACTGCAGCAGAATTGATATTCTTCTTATTATTATACAGGATTTATATAGCGCCAACAGTTTATGCAGCGATTTATGATATAAAAGGGAGACAATACAATACAATAAAATACAAGAGGATTAAGAGGGCCCTGAACAGAAGAGCTTACAATCTAATAGGGTGGGTGGGGCAGGTGGTATAAAAAGTTGTAACTGTGGGGAATGAGTTGATGGAAGTGGTAAAAGGTTAGTTGGAGGCGTGATAGGCTTCCCTGAAGAGATGAGTTTTCAAGGATTACCTGAAGGCAGCTAGAGAAGGAGATAGATGGACAGATTTAGGTAGAGATTCCAGAGGATGGGAGAGGCTCTGGAGAAAACCTGGAGACGAGAAGGGGAGGAGGAGACAAGGGAGCTTGAAAGTAGGAGGTCTTCAGAGGAGCGCAGAGGACGGTTTGAGTGATATTTTGAGACAAGATTGGTGATGTAGCTCGGGGCAGGGTTGTGAATGGCTTTGTATATTGTGGTTAGTATTTTGAATTTAATTTGCTGGGCGATCGGGAGCCAGAGTAGGGCTTGGCAGAGAGGAGTGGTTGGTAAGGTAGATAAGTCTGACAGCAGCATTCATGGTGGACTGAAGAGGGGATAGCCTATGGAGAGGCAGGCCAATGAGAAGGGAGTTGCAATAGTCAAGGCGAGAGATAACAAGGGAGTGAATGAGTAGCTTGGTGGTTTAATTCGTTAAAAAGGGGTACATTTTAGAGATGTTCCGGAGGTTAAATCTGCAAACTTATTGACAATGATTGGATTTGGGACTGAAAGGACAGGTCAGAGTCCAGGATTACACCTAATACCCTGGCATGAGGGGAGGGATTGATGGTTGCTTTATTGATTTTGATGGAAAAGTCATGGGGGGGGGGGGGGGGGGGATATTGCCACTCGGTTTTAGGCTGGATTCACACCTATGCATTTTTAGTCCTTTTTGCATTTTGCAGATTTGGACTACAGTCCATTTACCATGGTTTCCTATGGAACAGGTTCTGTAGTGCAAATCTGCAAAAAGCACTAAAAATGCGTAGGTGTGAATCAAGCCTTCGAGAGATTTAGTTTAAGGAAGAGGTGTGACATCCATGCTGATGTGTCAGTTTGTATAGACCACTGTCATTAAAAAATTATAGGCAGATTTAAAGGATCTGTATTTAATTTAGTATTCAATAAAGTGCATCTAAACCCCAGTATAAAAATTTAATCTTGCAGCTAAGAATTCTTAAATGTGATGGCTGCATTCGATTTCTTTCTTTATTTATTGATTTTTCCACTCTTGGATAGCCCTATTATCTATCTGTAGAGATTTAGTTAACACCTTTTTAAGCAGTTACAAAAATTATGGGATAAAGGTTTTAATGAAATGAATAAAAGCTGACCATTGAAAGCACACTTGTCAATGGTAAATGGTTTATCCCAACAATCTGAGTGCCACATTTGCTGGCAGCTTGGGTTGTTAAAGGAAGTAGAAAAATAACAGACTTACTGGCAGGATCGACAGTCAAACATAAAGAGAAAAAAAGCCTAAAAAAGAAAATGAAGGCAGCAACCACATCTAAGAATTGATAACTTGCAATATATTATATTTTTATTTTGGATATGCTCAAGGCTAGGGATAAGCTCAGGCATGTTCACATGGAACACACGCAGAGCCCGCCAGGAAGTTGGCGCTGCGCTAATCATAGGCATTGAGACATTGCCCGATCTCTGCAGACGCACATCAGGGCAATGTCTCACTGCCTGTGATTATCACACCGCTGCGCCGACTTCCTGGCGGGCTCTGCACGTGTTCCATGCAAACACACCTGAGCTCATCCCTACTCAGGGCCAGTTTGCACTACATGCAGTCCACTGCGGGTTTTCATTTCTTTTTTTTTTTTTTTTTGCATCAATAACACATGGAAATGGGGTCCCAATGGCATACTTCACGCCAGTTCCAGATAATAAAAAAAAAAGCAGAACATGCTGCATTTTTCCTGCACTGGACTGTGCTGAAATGTGGTAAAAGGTGTCAAAAAGCACTGAATGCATTGCAGTGGGAAAAAAAAATAGGAAGAAAAAAAATAAAGCATCTGGAATACACCTGGAAATGCACTGGAACTCTGCAAAAATGCATTAAAAACGCGCATACAGAAACGCATCCGGAACATATCTGGAGTGCTTTTTTATGGTGTGATTTGGCCCAGAGGCTAAACTCCAGGCAAACTGATGAACACATAGATAAATGCATATACCACTGGGGTTTATTCGTTCCTTTGGAACCACTTGTATTTCCTATGCACTGTTCCCCCCTTCTTTGGTGTCAGTGGAAGGTACAGTGCCTCACATCAGTGAAAGGAATAGTTCCTAGGGGGCCAGATAAAGGCAAGCAAAGGGCCACATCCAGCCCATGGGCCGCAGTTTGGAGACCAGTGGCGGGCGGTCCATAAGGGGCACAGTTTAGCTCGTTTTAGGTTGTATTCGGGGTGCAGAGCACTGCACTGCAACCCCGAACCCTCCCACTTGTGATTTAGCAAATCAATATTTGCCATTGGTTTCCAGCTTCTCGTCCTGGCCAATCAGGACAGGAGGCTGAAGATTTGAAACCCGGAAAGCTCACTAGGTTAACACTGAAGCCGCGGCTCTGTGTATCAGGGGAGTCATGACTGCTGGAGGGCTTTGTAGGGTGAGTGCGGACCTGGAGGGGTTTATTTGCGCCCCCCCAAAACAATTTTGTAGCATTAGCCACCACTGTGGGAGACCCCTGTACTAGTGTATACCTTAAGTGCGAGATGCACAGAAGGATAATAGATCAATCCTGGTTATAACTTGCCATTGGGTCTGGCTCTACTCTCAATTTTTGCTTTCTCTTGGCACATGAAGAGAAAATAATAGAGCAATAAAACACATTAACTTCCCTGCATTAAAATGCATTTCTACTAGAAATCCCATTCTTTCCTATGTGGCTGCTTCCTATCTACGTGCTGCGGTTTAATGTGTTATTTCAGAAGGAAGCTGTAAGGAACTATTAACACCTATTCATGTGTGCTACTAGGTGTGAAGGAGACTTTACAGGAGGGCCTTCCTAAAAACAAAAGGCGTTTTCATGTTCTCACTTGGATCACAGATTCAAAGGTTAATGGATGAGGACGTGCAGGTCATTCCTTTGAAAAGAAGCTGTTACTGAAAGTTTTTTGTTGTGGGGACATCTGAATTGGCGATATGGTATGGCTGGGGTTAAGTCCCGTATAGTTGCAAATGAGGTTATTAAGTAACGGGAGAAAAGGGTTCAAAGAAATAGACATCTGTGATAAAGTTCAAAGCAGCTGTAAACAGGTGGCCACAGATAGTTCAGAGTTTTCTTATTGTTGTAATGTTGATGGAATTAGGAAAGAATAGGTAAGTAAGACAATACAACTCATAGGTGGCCTCCTGAACCAGCCAAGACCACCATGTTATAGTACATTGTACACAGGAAGGAATAAAGGGACAATCACTTGTAAAGCAAATAAATCTATCATCAACAAGAACATATTCAGGAGTTCCTGCTTCTACGGTTCCCCGTTCACACCGTGCCGCAGTGTAGTTATATTTTGGATGCAAATTGTACATTCTTCATGGGTTTTTCCTAGTAAACAAATAAATGAAAATGAACAAAAACTAAAAATCACATTGTTACAATGAATTACAAATAACATATATCTGTATACAGTATTTCTATATGAGGTGGTATGAAAAAGTTTTGAGTAAGTACTTTATCTACGTTTACACACTATCACCTTCAAAATATTCCGCTTGCACAGCAATACAGTGATCCCAGCATTCCTGCCACTTCCGGAAACGTGTCCTGGAAGGCTTCTTTTCAAAGCGTGTCAAGAACCTTTTGCTATTTGCGCTGGATCTCTAGAATGGTGTCAAAATGATCAACCTTTGAGCTGAATCTTCAACTCATGGCAGCTTCATCATAAACTTGGCGAAACATGACAAATGTCTCTGTGGCAGATTCGCCCAGTTTCAGGCAGAATTTCACATTGCTTTTTGTTTCGACTTGCTCTCCATGATGAAATCACAGATGTGGTAACACACGTGGTCAAAATAGCCCCAGTTGCACAGCTCCCGATGTACACAGGACGATGCCTTTTGGCACACTAACTTATGAAGGTTGCCGGAGGGCCTGGTCATTGTATTACACAATGGCCACCTTTTCACTCTCCTTCTCCACTATCCCTTCCTCACTTTATTTATTTTATCTTTGTGTGTTGTGTCACATTTTTTGTTTCGTCACTGCACGTTTGACGAGTAGGGTGTCGGTCCTCGGGCCAACCCTGAAAGTTTTGTGGGAGGGTGGACATAGGCCTTCTGGCTTGGTTTGCCTTCTCTTTGGGGGGTCTCCCTTCGGGGGAACCTCTATCCTAGTACCTGGGTGGGTCTGTTTCGGCAGACCTTCCGGAGAAAGGCGGTCGTCTGGTATAGTCCCCATCTGGAGCTTAACGCCCCGGGAGATCAGGGTAAGGTCCTTCCTAGTGAAGGACAGTAGGACACCCGTTGCACATTTTTGTGTTCACTCTTGATGTGTGTGCACTTTTTTTGGCACCGGGTGGAAGTTTTTGGGTGTGTTTTGCACGCCACAGGCTTTTCAATAAATAAAAACGCATGAAGGTTGGTGCGCCCTGTGACTGTGCGTGTAGCCTTGTGCTGTGTTACAAAAATAGTATTTTCTTCTTCTTTTTTTCTTTTTTTGCATTACCAATTATTTATATAGGCTTGGCAAATTTTTTATCCTTAAAATATTTGGGATTCTACTATCCTGTACTTAGCTCCTAGAGTTTGTCAACAACCATATACTTTTGGGTATACAGGGGGGAGCACATGACCCCTCCCCCCACAGCCCACAAGTCAGTGCCGGGACAGCCTTTTGTTTGGTCCACTTGTTCTCTCATTGGGGTGAGGGGGCATTTGCAAAGCTTTACAGCGCCTTGAAAAAGTATTCGTACCCCTTGAAATTTTCCACATTTTGTCATGTTACAACCAAAAATGTAAATGTATTTTATTGTTTTTTTATGTGATAGACCAACACAAAGTTGGCCATAATTGGAAAGTGGAAGGAAAATGATAAATGGTTTTCAAATTTTTTTTTTTAAAGTAAATCTCTAAAAAGTGTGGTGTGCAATTGTATTCAGCTACCTTTGCTCTGATACCCCTAAATAAAATCTAGTGGAACCAATTGCCTTCAGAAGTCACCTAATTAGTAAATAGAGTCCACTTGTGTATAATTTAATCTCTGTATAAATACAGCTGTTCTATGAAGCCCTCAAAGGTTTATTAGAGAACCCTAGGCTGGCCATACATGGTCAAATTACGAAATAAATTTTCTTTTGAAAATCTGAAATTTTGTGCGTTTTGTGATCTGATGGTGCCACCATCGATTTCAAAATTCTACCAACCAAGCCTTCAATTTCACCTCCAGTTTTGTACTACAGAAAATAATTTGTGTGGCTGGGAATCTTCTTTTAGGGAATTTTCTTATCTCGCACATGCTCATTTCTTTTTAGATTTCATTTCTCACAAAATTCTCCCGTCATTGATTAGAAAATCGTTAGATTTTCAAAAAATGTCCAACATACCCGATTACTCAAATTCGATGGCCGCATGAAAATCAGCTGTTGTTGCCGCCCACTAATGGTGGGAAATTCGAACGAAAATTCTTACACAAGATTTTCAAAAGAAAACTCTTTTGAAATTCGACCCATATATGGCCTGCCTTTGTGAACAAACGGCATCATGAAAGCCAAGTAACAAACCAGACAATCAAATATTTCTTATAAAACCAACAACAAACCGTTTCATGCGGTCAAGATGTATATACAGTGGTTTCAGCTCTACATGTTTCACCAGAAATATGGCTTCTTCAGGAGTCTCATGAAGCCCTATACAGAGTACAGTATAAAAAAAAAAAAATCTATACATTATAGATTCAATTTTTTACATGCATACAGTGCCTTGAAAATGATATTCATGCCCCTTGAAACATTTCACATTTTGTCATGTTACAACTAAAAACTTAATGTATTTTATGTGATAGACCAACACAAAGTGGCACATAATTGTGAAGTGGAAGGAAAATGATTAATGGTTTTCAAAATGTTTTATTTATTTTTTCATATCATAGCAGGACATGTGCATTATGGTCCATTTTTAGATGTGTGTTTTTCAAGCATTCCAGTGTGGTTATTATGCGTTTTGCCACATTTCAGATGTGTTCTTGAAAAAATGCAATCATTTTCAGGTCTCGGGAAACCCCTGCTGAAATTTAAGCTATCATGGCTCGGTATGAAAATAATTTTTACATTTGTGGTCAGGGAAGAATGGCCACCTTACATCGACAGTCTGAATGCCAACCTTCAAGATCGCTTATAAGATCATTGGTGCCATGTTGTTTGGGCACAGATCAATCCTGGGATTATCAGATGGGAGGTCAATCATCCACAGCTCAAAGAACCCCTAGCAACCTCTGGAGGAACCCTAAGGTTCCACTGAACACTCGTTGAGAATGGCTGGTCTAACTGACTGCCTGAACTCACAGAATTTTATTATTTTAGGCTACACAATTTTTATAAATTTGTCATCCTCAATATAAAATGAATATATATTTTTATAGTGAGATTTCAGATGGCACCTAATGCACATCAAATTGCAAATAAAATCAGTGATATGCTAGACCGATTACCCATACCTTTATGACCACCCACCCAATATTAAGTAGGTTCCCCTTATGCCAACAAAACAGCCTTGACCTGTCGAGACATGGGCATCACTAGTCCTCTGAAGGTATACTGTGGTATGTGGCCTCAAGCTGTCAGTAGCATATCTTTTAAGTCCTGTATGTTGCAAGGCCTCCATTGATCGGACTTGTTTTTCCACATCCCACAGATGCTCAATTGGGTTGAGGCCTGGAGAATTTTGAGGCCAAGTCAACACCTAAAACGCGTTGTTGTGTTCCTCAAACCATTCTTGAACAATTTTTTTTATTGTGGCAGGGTGCATTATCCTGCTGAAAGAGGCCACTGCCACTGGGGAATATCGTTTCCATGATGGGGTGTACTTGGTCAGCAACAATGTTTTTTGATAGGTGGTACAAGTCAAAGTAACATCCACATGAATGGCAGGACCCAAGGTTTCCCAGCAGAACATTACCAAAAGCATCACACTGGCTCCACCGGCTTGTCTTCTTCTTATACCGCATCCTGGAGCCATCTCTTCCCCTAGTAAACAAAGTACAAGCACCCAGCCATCCACATGGCAACATTATTGTAGGTACTTTTGGCTGTGGACACGGGTCAACATGGGCACCCTGACGGGTTTACAGCATGACCCCATACACAATAAACATGCCTTCTGCTTTGAACACATTCACATCAGGGACAACATGTTTACTTGCTGCCTAATATATACCACGTACTTTCAGATGCCATTGTATTGAGATAATAGATGTTATTCACTTTACCTGTCAGTTGTCATAAAGTTATGGCTGATCGGGTTTATATTCCAGTACCTTTTGGCTCTGTTATTACTGTTGCTACCAGTGTAGGTAGTGTTTGTATCAGGCCGTATTATTCAGATAACAGCCCTTTACCTGTTCTGGGGATGGCTGTCCCTTTTTACATACACCCTTTAGTCATGTGTGACAAGAAACTGACCCTGTAATCTTGGGAAAATAAGCCAAGTTTTGTATCAGAGTTGTGGAATGTCCATGTTTCTCCCTGTGCATATAAAACAATTACTTATTTATCAGCTGCCTGGCCCAGGGAGGTTTTAAGCTGTTTAGCAAATTCCAATACAACTGCAAAGTGTGGCTGAGATAATGACAAGGGGGTAAAGTTAACCCATCATATGACAGATACTGATACAACTGACGCAACAAAATCCTCTTCATATAAAAAGGTATCTAGGGAGTTCCAGGGCCTTTCCAGTACTTTAAAATCATATATGAGTTGTTGGAAAAACCCATTTCAATATGCTAGACCGAGGGGAGCATTTGTATGGCAGAATATTGCATAAACAAACAATTAAAGCTGAACCCCAGGCTAAGAACATAAAAGAAATGTATGTGTATATATATATATATATATATATATATATATATATATATATATATATATATATATATATATATATTGTGAGGGGTTAGCTCGGTAGCGGGTGTGTGTGACCCCCTGGATGGGTTCACAACACAAAGTCAGGCACAGCAGACAGCGGTGTAGGTTCAAAAAACAAAAGATCCGGTTTATTTCTGCTACATGCAGTGATACATAAACAGCCAAACAAAATAAAACAAGAAAATAAATCCTGGTCAGCTTGACCTCTAACTACACACGTAGACTCCCTGTCTAACAACTGGGTACAGCCTTGTGCTGCCCCAGTCCCTGTCTCTATTGTAGGGGTTTGCCACACAGGCGTTAACTCACCGCACAGAACAGATCTCAGACTCCCCAGTCTATACACACAAAACTGGTTCCAGGATGGAGCATCTCCCTATGCATGCTGGGGTTTTTTGTAGAGGCCTTAATGAGCCCACTTAATACAGCTGGGCTCATTAACTCTTCCCCTCTAATTGTAAAAGTCTGCATACAGCCTGAATCTAGGACACACATATTTCCCATCCTGAATACAACCAGGTGATTTTACCTGCGTGCTGCCACAATATATATATATATATATATATATATATATACGGCTTGATGCTAAATTTACCTGTATTTATCAAAAATGTATTCTCGCCATCAGGTGACTCTAGGGGCTCAGTGCTATCACTCCGCTTTCTGTATAGCGGTTAAAATAAAGCCCCATACACACTATCAGATTGTCTGCTGATTTTTTCCTTCAGGTTTACCAAAACCATGTAGTACAAGGGCCTGCCTGATTGCATACACATTGAAATCCCTAAGGTTTGACCTCATATTATATGGTTTTGGTAAATCTGATGGAAAAAATCAGCAGAAAATCTGATAGTGTGTATGGGGCTTAAGATCTCTCACGCACTGGAGGAGTGCATCTTCAATTGGCTGATACATAGACTTGCATTGTGAGAAAGGGCAGTAAAGGGTGCCCATTTTATAGTACAGCACAGCAGGAGTATACATACGTAATGAGTAAATATGGCACTTAAAACTGTTTAAGTGACGCGAACTTTCATTATAGGTGATCCTCAATACCTACTCCAGAGTTCATCTACATGTACAACTAATTACCTTGAAAAAAAGTTTTGTTAATCCCCATCCTTTTTCAGTCACTTTCTGTCTACATGCATTTACCTAATCTTAATATCATTATTCTGAATTGACCGCGCCTGCAGAATGTGTGTCAGCCAATTTTAGTCTTCAGCTGGAGTGCAAGTGATAGGGTGACAGCTCAGGAGCACAGTTGAGAGACAGCTGACCTTAAAGTGATTTGTAAAGTTCAATTTCTTTGTTTAAATGACAAATGTGTTATACTTACCTGCATTGTGCAATAGAATTGCAAAACTGGGCCTGATCCTCCTCTTCTGGGTCTCCCACCGGTGCTCCTGGCTCCTCCTTCACTTTCTATTGCAGTACACCTGCGGGCTCGATCCCAAATCGCATTGCCTGCATTTATAGACATTGCTCCCCATTTCTTTGTCACAGGATTTGACAGGATGGGAGTCAATGGCTTGCACTGTCTCAGCAAAGTCTGTGAGAGGGGGAAGAGTGGCTATATATGGGCTGGATCAAGTGAGGGCTCATATAGATATAAAGGGGTATGGGAGCTGATATTGCACACATTAAGGTAAAAAATGTTTAGCCCTAAGGCCCCATTCACACCTGAACATAGCGCTTTCAGGCAGAAAATCGCGTGATTTTACTGCGTTTTTGCAGTGTTTTTTACCGCGATTTTGTGCAGGGCAAAAGGTCACCAATGTAAAAAGAAGAAAAACGCCAAAATCTGCCCGATTCGAGCGACAAAAAAGGGTCCAAAACTTGTTTGAGCTTCAGGCGTTCAGTTTCAGGCAACTTGGACCATCTCCATTGAGAATAATAGATTTTTTTCCCCTCCAGTGTTTTGTAGCTTCAGGCTTCAAGCTACAAAACGCTCAGGTGTGAATGGGGCCTAAGAACCACTTTAAGTGGTAAGGCTTATATGATATTTTAGTATTTAGATTTAGATATACTTTAAATCGGTTCGTTTTTGACAACCTCAAAGCCTTGATCTCTAATATGGTCTTTTGTATGTTTATTTGCAGATCCTCCAGTTGCAGCAGCAGTGAGAGCCACGTTTCTAGACTGCACGGAAGCCCACAATGACTTCTGCTTCCACGGGACTTGCAGGTTTCTGGTGCAGGAGGCAGAACCATCCTGTGTGTAAGTCATCATTTTCTTCCCAGGTTACTATATTACCAACACTCATCTGAAAGCATGGAATGCTGCAACTGACAAATAAGAGGTTACTTTATTAGGCCAACAGACCTGCTGATCTTCTGAACATGTCAGGTGTGTCAGAAAAAAGGCAGATGTCCTTATTTGCATGCTTGTTCTAAGTCAGTAACTACCGTAAGAAAGTAAGAGGGCCAGCAGTACAGCCAGGCAACAAGCATTTTCAAAGAATGACAGTCTTGGAGCATGCATTTTTAAAAGCAGGTGGATACTGCCCATCTTTCTAGCATGGCAGGTCTCCTTTAATGCTCCACACTAGATGCTGCACAGCCTCTTCTGATTGCACAGGAAAACCTCCATTAAATTCTATGGAGAGGCTGTCTACCACCGGGACTCCTAACAGACGCTCTGCTTGTAAGAATGAATTCTGTTTCTGCATGAAACAAGAGTCTGGGTAGTAGGAGATTTTACTGCAGTGGCTTTTCAGTTATCAGCAGGACTCATGGAGTGATTTACCTGCGAATGATCGGCCCTGGACGCAGACATTTATTACATCTATTCTCTGACTCATTATACTATAAGACCCATTAGACTACCCCAAGGTACCAACACAGTTAAGAACATTTTTAACAGAACCAACATAAAGAGGAAAAAGGGGGCTTTAAAGGTACCGGAATAACACTTAAAAAACATTTTAAAATGAATTCTAAATGTTTTACATTAAAAAAAATTTAATCAGTGTTAAAAACATTACATATACAAATAATCCTTGTGATCACATTAAGTTGAAACTCCAGCATGTTTCGCCTACCGTGTCTTCTTCAGGGAGATTTGCTAACTACAAGAAGCAATGACTGTGTTTATAAAACACAAAGAGTTACAATCATAAAATAAACAAAACCTTTCATTGTAAAAGATACAGCAGCACGACTAATGCACTAGCTTACCAC
Organism: Lithobates pipiens; assembly: GCF_037356315.1. Taxonomy (NCBI): domain Eukaryota; kingdom Metazoa; phylum Chordata; class Amphibia; order Anura; family Ranidae; genus Lithobates; species Lithobates pipiens. Next base: position 519,097,165 of record NW_027507903.1, on the reverse strand, counting down.
CATACAGTATATGTTCAATACATGTATTTTCTGAATGCAAGCAGTGAAAATAACAAAATCTTAGTTGCTATCAGATTTTTGCAGTCCCTGTACAACAGGGCTCAGGCTGGGAGAAAGAGAAGCAGCATAAGGAGCCCAGTCAGTTATGCTGCAAGGGTCATATGATAACAAGGGACATACTGATAAAGAGAAAGTGACAAATTGATACTTCTCCTTTCACTGACCAGTCTAGGGTGGGTGAGGGACAATACCTGTCAATGTTAGAGAAAAATCAGGTCTCTTTGCCTGCCAGATAGGGTTGAACTGTGTGGCAGGAATGGCTAGGCAGAAATACAAATTATTTAATTAAGAGAGCTCCCATATACCCTATATTGCCAAAAGTATTAGGACGCCTGCCTTTACACGCACATATGAACTTTAATGGCATCCCAGTCTTATTTATTGAGTTGGCATACCCTTTGCAACTTCAACTCTTCTGGGAAGGCTGTCCACAAGGTTTAGGAGTGTGTCCATAGGAATGTTAGACTGTTCTTTCAGAAGCGCATTTGTGAGGTCAGGCTCTGATGTTAGACGAGAAGGGCCTGGCTCACAGTCTCCTTTCTAAATGATTCATAAGGTGTCCTATCAGATTGAAGCCAGGACTCTGTGAAGGCCAGTCAAAGTCCTCCACCCCAAACTCGCTCATCCCTGTCTTTATGGACCTTGCTATGTTCACTGGTGCCCAATCATGTTGAAACAGGAAGGGGACATCCCCAAACTGTTCCAACAAAGTTGGTTGGGAGCATGAAATTGTCCAAAATGTATGCTGACGCCTTAAGAGTTCCCTTCACTGGAAATAAGGGGGTCAAGCCCAACCCCTGAAAAACAACCCAGGCCTTCTTGTCCAACATCAGTGCCTGACCTCACAAATGCGCTTCTGGAGGAATGGTCAAACATTCCCATAGACAAACTCCTAACCCTTCTGGACAGCCTTCCCTGAAGAGTTGAATCTGTTATAGCTGCAAAGGGTGGGCCAACTCATTATTGAACCCTGCAGACTAAGACTAAGATGCCATTAAAAAAAGGTAGGCATCCCAATACCTTTGGCAATATTGTGTATGTATTTCATCTGTGTATTTAACAGTTTGCCTGGAGTTCAGCTTTAAAATAGCAAAAGTTCTAAGAGCTGTTCTAGAAACTAGCATAGTAGTAGTAATTTATCAGGAACAAACTCCACTTTGATCCGTAATAAACCCTTCTCAAAAAATGCGTTTGACGTACAGATACTGTGATATGAAGCAGCATCATCGGTATTTTCATTTATTCTATGTCTGTGACCTGCCGTATTAAAATCCATTCGTCATGATCAAATGCACCGTCACATCAATTCTTCAGAATATCCCCAATAAAACGCATAACCTTTGATTATCTATATTGACAAGAGCTATGAAAGCTCAGCAAGGATAAGATTTTATGTACTTCTAGGTCATTTACTTGGCTACTGTTGCAGTTGTTTGCTTGTGTGAATGAAAAACAATAGAGAAAAATTTCACTAGACGGTAAAATGTATCCTTCACCTACAGGCAATGTAGACGAGAGAGGGAATTATTATTCACAGGTGCACAATTATATTACATGTATATAGTGTATACATATTTTTTTAAAATATTTTTGTAAGTGTAAATATTGCATATGAAATGTCATATTTACAATTTTCAAGTAGGTAATGGAACTCTAGGCTTCCTTTCACATGTTTACCAGGCTATTCATAACTGCATTTCTTAGGGAAAAAAAAAGGATGCTCATTGAGTTCCCTTTTTATGTTTTTTTTTTTCAGATGTATTCCAGGCTATGTGGGTATACGTTGTGAGCATGCCGACCTCCTGGCGGTGGTGGCAGCAAATCAGAAGAAACAGACTATTACTGCACTAGTAGTGGTGTCCGTGGTAGCCACAGCTCTGCTGATTGTTGCCTGTATATTAATGCAGTAAGTAAATCACCATCTACTTCAACAAGATTACATTTTACTTCCTATCTGCCACCTACTTTTACATTTTTTTCCTGAAAGGAACATATGATGCTTTGTATTGACAGACCACTTTTGGTACCTCTTGGCTACATTTTGGTACCTTTTGGCTGTAGTACCCTAGTGTGGCCATTGTTAATTCCTGGTGCCTAATGTGTGTAAGCCTTGCAAAATACATGTCCCCTTGTGTCTTAAAATGTATGTAAACCCTAACAATACATTTCTTTTATTTGCTCCCCTTTTTTTTCTGTTTAATACACAATTGAATGCATTTTGTTATACATGTTCAACAAGTGCGGAAAATACCTGTTGGTCTTGTCAGAAATTCAAAGCTGTTCTTTGCTATCTCTAGCAGTATTATTAGCTCTTGTAGTTCTTATCTTGGATTACAAAACGATTAGTCCTTAAATTGTGGAGAAAGGGAAGAGATTCAGTAGTTTAGAAAAAAGACAACTGGGCAGGGCTGACACTATTGTATGCCGTTTTAGTCTACAAAATTTGTGTCAGCGTACAAAGGGAAATTGGGAGTTGAATGCATTTCTGGCATTTGTATTTTTCTGTACTTGAAGGGTCTTTAAAGCAGGAGTCTCAAACTGGTGGCCCTCCAGCTGTTGCGAAACTACAAGTCCCATCATGCCTCTGCCTGTGGGAGTCATGCTTGTAACTTTCAGCATTGCAATGCCTCATGGGACTTGTAGTTTCGCAACAGCTGGAGGGCCACCAGTTTGAGACCCCTGCTTTAAAGGGTATCAACATGAAGAAATGTGCATGTATTGCAGAGATGTACTGTTTTGTTGTTTTTTTGGTGCAGCTGTGCATAGTAGCCAATGACCTTGTAGCTTCAGCTTGTTCAATTAAGCTTTGACAAAAAAAAAGCTGGAAGTTGATTGGTTTCTATGCAGAACTGCACCAGATTTTGCACTCTCCAGTTTTAGTACATAAACCCCATACTTTTTACCAAATAACTCATAAATTAGCGTGAGTATTTCTTAAAATGAATTTACTTTTTAACATGCGGTTTACGTAGGTTGCTCTATCGCTGAAGGCCGCGTTTTGTCATCATTCATATTGAAAAAGAATAACGACTAGTAATTAAAAATCTGATGAATCCCACAAAGACAGGGTTACCTTAAATCCTAGTAATATGTGTGTAATGTTTTTACATGCTAGCATAGCCCTATATGCCGGCTTTCGAAATAAAGATCCTAGTAAAAAGTCAACTATACCCAAACTGCCCACATTGTGAAAAGCCCTTTCCATGTGTAAACCGGGGTCTTCATTACTATTTTATAAGACTGTATGTTAACAGAGAAGTACAACCAAAGATTGTTTGACTGTACTTCTCCTATGAATCACAGGAGTGCAGCTTGTCCTGTACTTCTGTGACCTGTTTTCAGCAGACAATAGGCTGAAGCCTGCACTCAGCTGACATCACAGAGCCGGTCCATGCTCTGGGGAAAGATAGCGACCATATGGTCGGGATGCCCCGGAGACTGGACAAGCACCCAGCTCAGCCCCTGAGAACCTGAGCCAGCCACTCCCATCCCTTCCACAGCCAAGAGTTCCAGTGAGCACAGGGGGAGGGGGCAGAACAGAGAGCCGGTGACTGACAGTCACCAGCTTTCTGCTCATGGAGAACTGAGCGATCAGCAGTGTTTGACTGCTCAGTTCTCTGCCAAAGAGGTGGCAGGTGACAGACACAGTATCATACTGATGTGGCATTCGCCTAGATAAGTATAATTTCTCAAAAACAAAATCCCTAAACTCTCTTAAGTTGGCCATACAGGGCGTGAATGTCGACCAGTTCCTGCTGAATCAGCCAAAATCGGCTCTGTCGGCACCACTCGGCTCAACAATAGTTGTTTTTTTGAAGGAGCCCCATGGAAAATTGTTGGCTGAACAGTTAACTGCATCCAGCCAAATGTTTAACATGGATTGAGGAATCTATTAGATTTCTTGCATTCAGCCTGGAGGTTGAACAAAGTAAATCTATATATGTCTATGGCTAGGCTTAGACCAGGTGATAGAGAAGGTACAGTATTCGAGGTCCATTTATTGACTGTTCACATACATTGGGAAGTGGGCAAGTTCTTTATTAGCATGCTCTAATATGTGTCCAATGCCAGGATGGGATGCTAAAGAAATTAAATCTCAAAGTTTTGTCCTATACAAGTCTGTTTGTGTTTCTGTCAGTTATCAAGGTTTACTTTTCAGCTTACCGTCGACTAACAATAGTTCCCTTGTGCTTTTGTAGCTGTTGTAGCTGGAGGAAACAGTGTGAGTGGTGTCGATCAGTTTTATGCCGACACGAGAAACCAGATGGTGTCTTCAAAGGAGGAGCATCCTGTTGCAAGTCAGAAACAGGTAAACTGCTAACCCTGAATGGGAGAATGATGGTTATTATGCCATTCACACTGTAAAACTGGGTGTCTGCAGACAGGAAGGGTGTATATTGCAATGCCCTTCAAGAGGGGGTGCGAGGAAGAGAAGGTAGGGGGTCATATGGGTAGGGAAGGAAAAGGGGCCTGAGCATGAGTAGGGGTGCAAGATCTCCATCCCCTCCTGGTCACCCACCCAGAAATTGGAGAAACAGGACGAGAATCCAAGGCCTGGAAGCTACATTTGTGAAGCCAGAGGGGACTGGTCTTTAAAGAAAAAGTAAGGAGTCTCACTCACTCTGTTCCTTCAGTGACATTGTCAGGTCTTCCATTTACTGGATTTCTATTATTATACCTAGCCAGTGAGATTTATTTGGCGAGACTGTGCTCTTCAATAGACCTGGAATGCTTGCCTTTTTGCAGCCATAAGGAGATATTTCAAAAGTGAATTTTTATACTTTTTGTTAGACAAATGTGTATCATGAACCAAATATATTCCTATCGAGAGACACACCTGTTAGGACTTTGTTTAACCATATCCCAAAATTCAGTCAGCCTTGGGTATAGAGTATCCTCCGACTTCCGATAGCTGTGTTTACTCTTTTTAAATCATAATCACAACAGAAGCTACCCAAATGACCCTGATCAAAAGTTTACACACCCCAGTTCTTAATACTGTGTATTGCCCCCTTTAACATCAATGACAGCTTGAAGTCATTTGTGGATGAGGCTCTTTATCTTCTCAGATGGTAAAACTGCCCATTCCTCTTGGAAAAAAAGTCTCCAATTCCTGTCAGTTCTTGGGCTGTCTTGCATGAACTGCACATTTGAGATCTCCCCAGAGTGGCTCAATGATATTGAGGTCAGGAGACTGAGATGGCCACTCCAGAACCTTCACTTTATTCTGCTGTAGCCAGTGACAGGTGGACTTGGCTTTGTGTTTTGGATCATTGTCATTTTGGAATGTCCAAGTACGTCCCGTGCTCAGCTTCCTGTCTGATGAATGCAAATGTTCCTCCAGTATTTTTTGATAACATACTGCATTTATCTTGCCATCAATTTTCACCAAATGTCATGTGCCTTTGTAGCTTACACATCCCCAAAACATCAGCAATCCACCTACATGTTTTGTTGATTCCTCTCCCAAGTGTAGCGATTATGGTCATGGCCAAAAAGCTCAATTTTGGTCTCAGCATTCCAAATTAATTTGTGCCAGAAGGTTTGAGTCTTGCCTCTGTGCTGTTTGGCTTATTGTAAGGGGAATACTTTGTGGCATTTGCATAGCAATGGCTTTCTTCTGGAGACTCAACCATGCAGTGCCTCCTTATTGTGAATCTTGAAACAGCCACACCACATGTTTTCAGAGAGTCCTGTATTTCACCTGAAGTTATTTATGGGTTTTTCTTTGCATCCCAAACAATTTTCCTGGCAGTTGTGGTTGAAGTTTTTGTTGGTTTACCTGACTGTGGTTTGGTTTCAACAGAACCCCTCATTTTCCACTTCTTGAGTAGAGTTTGAACATTGCTGATTGGCATTCTCAATTCCTTGGATATCTTTTTGTATTCCTTTCCTGTGTTAAACAGTTCAACTACCTTTTCTTGCAGATCCTTTGAAAATTCTTTTGCTTTCCCCATGACTCAGAATCCAGAAATGTCAGTGCAGCACTGGATGAAAGATGCAAGGGTCTGTCAGGAGTCCAAAAACTCATTGACCTTTTATACATACACACACACACACACTAATTACAAGCAAACAGATCACAGGTGAGGATGGTTACCATTACTAGCCATTCAAACCCCTTTGTGTCAACTTATGTGCATGCTATCATGCCAAAATCACCAGGGTATGTAAATGTTTGATCAGGGTCATTTGGATAGTTTCCGTTGTGAATATGATTTAAAAAGAGTAAACACAGTTGATTGATAATAAATGACTTCAGCCAAACACTAACCATGAGTGAAATAAAAGTTTTTGTGTTATCATTCATATTCTCTGAAAAATGGCCAAGAAATCATAAATTCTGCCAGGGTATGTAAACTTATGAGCACAACTGTAAGCAAAGAGTACCATTCAGTCTTGATTGATTTCATTTTGAAGAGATTACCTCTCACTCCCTGTTGTGTCTACAGGACCGGAAGTGATGGGAAATTTCTCCAATGGAACATCAACAGCAAAAGCAAAAAAATATATTTTAATATAGTAAAAAACCTGTATAATAAGTTTTCAAAATTAGAGCAGCTGGCATCCTTGTCTCTTCAAATTTTGTAGTACTTTTAACTAGCAATGTAACAGACAGAAGAAAGGGCTTTCCATGTATGCAGCATTTATTCAAAACCAACACGACATTTGCCGTACAGTGGAAAGTGGAAACCGGATGTTCTGTAAAATGGAGCCTGGAAGCCAGGGAGGTTCATGGTTTAGGGGGTGAAAAGGCCAGCTTAAACCATAAATCCATGGCATCTTGCCAAATGCAGTTAAAAAAGAGGTTACAGTATCCACAGGAGGAACGTTTAACTGCCGACGTGAAAATAACGCAGCCATTGTGAGGTCGAGTGAGATGGGGACTTGCACAAGGTTACTTTGTCTCTTATGGAAACATGTGGATATGTGGAAAGAGCCCTCTCCTTCCTGAGCCGCCGCATTTACACAAATGGTCAAATACATATTGCCGTGATTTCATCTCCTCCTTGCATCAGCCAAGTCACACCTGCTGTTTTCCAGTTTAATGTAAAGATAAATGGAACAGTCACGACATGATTCACAGATCCGTCACCATGTATTAAATTACTTCTAAGTCAGGAAAATATGTATCACTCTGTATTAAAGGCTCCAGTCAGTTTTGCGGGGCTTCTATAGAGAAAAAAAATTGCTGGCAGTGTATGACAGGTACACTTTACTTACAAACAGTCTCTCTGCAAAAGAACGCAATGACTGTAATCTGATAATTGCAGTGCGTTCCCATGTAGGTGAAGGGAAACTAGATGTGAAGAACGTAGGAGCCATTTTTGAGCATCAGAAAAAAAAAAGGTGTGCAAATATTTGCATTTCTGTCTCTCCCTCTCTCCAAATATACATTTATGTGCATTTATCTTTCTATCTTGTAATAATTATTTGCATGTACAATATGACAGATTCTCTCTGTTCACGAGCAGAAGTAAGCCAAGAAGTAAAACTAGACAGAGAAAGATTGCACAGGGTTGGTGGAACATCTTGGCCAAGGTGTCTTTCTTTATTGTTTACCAGCTCCGTGTTCTTGAACTGAGATCTGTTTAAAAAAAGCAGCCAAGGAACCATTCATGTGCATTTGTTGGCAGTTTGTCAGTTGTGGTATTTACCAGTAGGTTCTAAGGGTGGAGGAGAGTTTCCAGCTGTAGAATGGCTTATTAAACTGTTTGGAATCATTTCCAGTCCAGCTTTTAATAAGCTTGATGACACGCCTATAATGAATTTCCTATGTATTCTACACTAATACTGACCTTTAGCTTAGACTAATTCTGAAACTAACGTGATATTTGCATGAAAAGCATATCTATATAAGGATTCACCAAAAACATTATGACCAACAGCATTAACTATTAACAAAATAGAAAACAATATTTTTATTTTCTGCTATAAAACCTATCAAATACAAAATTAAGAAAATAAAATTTCAGGCCAAAATGTCTTTGGTAAAAAAAAGAAAAAATCCCAATAAATGTGTATAAGTATGGTTGTATGAAAGTTATAGCTTCTACAAACTATGGCATATGTACTGGAATTTTTATTTTATTTTTTATACCAGTAATGGTGGTGATCAACGACTTCTAGTGAGATTGTGCAGAGTACACTGGGTGGGAACTGACACTGACATTAATACAGTGAGCTCTGGGCTGTGATTGAAGACAGCCGATCAGCAGGTGCCAGCCCTGAATCATTGCAGTCACGGTGGGAGTCAGAAGGTGGGGGCACCTGCCCTGAACCTGGAAACGGGTACGTTGCTGTGCCTGTATGTGCTGCCCATTAGCAGGACAATGAAGGCAGGCGGGCATTACTTAAATCATGACTGATTTTCTTTAATGTGACTTGAACTAGTAGGACCTGAGTATAGGTCCTATAAGCAGATTTCACATTTTGTTTTATGTTGTAACCTGTTCTTTAGTTTCTGGACAACTGACCATCACACTTATATGAACTTGTTGGAGATTCTATTCTGTTTGATCTGTTGGAGATTCTATTCCAAAACCATATTCATTGATATACTGTAGACTTAGTTTCATTTATGTCTATATCCTCCGCGCTTCTGAGAAGAATTTCCACGAGATTTTGGAGCATATCTTTGGGAATTTGTTCCGGTTATACAAAACAGAATTCATAAGGTCAGGTACTGATTTTAGGCTGGAAGATCTAGCTCAGAATTGACACTCCAACTTATCCAAAAGGAGTTTATTAGGGATAAGATCAGTGCTCTGTAAAGACCACTCAAGTTCCTCCACGCAAAGTTCATCTTTATGGACATAGCTTTGTGCACAGGAGCATAGGCTTACCGGAATTAAAAAAGAACCGTTTTGAAACAGTTGCCATAAGATTGGAAAGGCACCGTTGTCTAAAATGTCTTTTGCAAGAAAGCATCTGTAATCAGTAGTTTGGAGGTGTGACCACATTTAGGTTTAGACATATACAAGTGTGATGGTCAGATATCCATGTTTTTGGTCATGTAAAGTAATACATAATGACTTATAATTTTCTCTAATTCTTTGTCTTGCTTTTTAGTGGTCTGAAAGAGATTGCAAGAGTCCAAAGGCAACTTCTTGGCTACAGAACATTACTGATCCAGCCTGTTCAACCAAATTCTCAGACTACAGCTGGGACGCGTTATTGTAACCGGACACATGTTGGGCTCTATGATGAGTCATGGGAACTCTTTTACCCAACGTCCCCTGCACAATGTGAAGCAGTGATCCTAGGAGGAGCTCACTTCACACTGGATATTGAGACGTATTTGGATTCTAAGTAGTCTGGGTGGATCATGGAGTGCTGCCAGCGGTGGATGGACTGACCCTATAAGTGTTGAGTTTATTTTTGTTACAAAAGGGTCTACTTTGGGTTTGATTGTTCTTTTAACGATCCATCTGTCAGGTGGGCCTTGAAAACATTGTGAGTCATTGCCGTATAGGCCTACCTATTGGCAAGATGGGCAGAATATTCATATTTTATATTCTTCAAAAAGACTGCAAAAGTGTTGCTTTACATGGACCATTCTTTAATATACCATGCTGCTGGCATTTCAGTATACATAGATATATATCTAGGGACAGCCTGGTGATATCCACAGGAGTAGAAAATCCATTTTGAGTTAATTTTTTGAAGAGCAGAAAGTTATTTTTATGTCTTTAAACTCAAATTACCTATACAGTGCATTAGTATTAACTTCTCATACAACCTTTTAACCTGGTCATAGTTACAGTTCTAGATAAACTTACGGAAGGCTTTAAAAACTGTTTTGAAAATATTCAGTCCTATGAGTCTGCCTAATGTACCTCCTTCTTCTAAGTTCATCATCTGGTCTCCTGCAGCATGTGTTATTCATGGCTTTGGATTGGATCGTCACACACTAAAAGACATTTGATTGCAGTATGGACATTGTGGACTTGTGGATGTTTTTCAATCTTGATGCTTCATTGTTTGATTCCATGCAGATTGTTGGGTGGTAATCCCACTACAAACTTCACTCTAAACTATTCTTTTTTGTCTGTAATATTCATATACTGTCTACAGAATGCAGGTGAGCCAGTTCAGGATTAGCAATAGCAGAAGTAGTGCTGGTAGAAGTTAACTTGTCCATAGCGTAAACATATTAGCGGTCAAACATGAATCATGCTCTGGAAGCATGCTACTAAAATGCAAGTTTTCTATATCCTAGGGTAGAACCTTTCCAAAAATAGAAAAGCAGAGTCATGTTTTAAAAAGTGGAAATGTCAAAAGCAAATAATATTCAGGCCTCTGCCTGACACCCTTAAATAATTTGTGTCAGTACCCACCTTTTCTACTGCATCAGTGTTTCCCAAGCACTACCCAGGTAATGCCACCTTACAATTAAAAATCGGCACATCTACTTGCTGAGGTCCAGTTAGAAAATTGCATTTTCCAAAATATCAACTGTAACAAGTACAAGCCCAGACAGCATCTTTATCCAAGCCACTGATTGCTTACACTACAATACAAATGTTGTCCTGCAAGACCTTCTGAACAAAAATGCAGAGCCACCAGTGATACAAGTTCCAGACCATGGGTAACCATGGGTAACCCTATACTAAATTTTTCTAATTGAGCAGAACAGCTTACACTGGCCAGCTGATTTTTTTTTCATGATAATGTTGAAGAAAGGTATTCCCATATAGACCTTTGAGGGTTGCTCAAAAGTTTATGCGCTTTTTTTTTTATACTTAATAGAGTTTTTAAAAAGTGCAGAAACTTTTTGAAGAACTCTCGTACTTTTTATTAATTATTATACATATGACAGCTAGAGGTGTTGAGAACCAGATAGTACTAAGGGTTGTTCATATTCTTAAACTATATTGGGGTTCTGTAATGCGGTCCATTTAAATGTACATGGCGCTGATCAGCATTCTCCTGTAAAGCCAGCCTAGCCTATGCACCTTGAGTTTAAACTGCCCCTTGTATTGTTCTATTATAAAGAAAGAAACATACTGATACAGCAACCAACATAAAAGTTACTGTGTTACTCCTCCTGCCCCCCCCCCCCCCCCCCCAGGTTCCTCCTCTACCTTTTGTGTGTTGGTCCCTACAGCACTGTTTTCCCTGTATGATATTGCTCCAGCAGCCTCCAGATTCTTGTGAGATGCAGTATTTTCTTGTTAAGAGCCATCGATTTCCCACTACCGGGACATCACATAATCATTGAAGGGTAATGGAAAGCATACATGAGTGTTCCAATACCCATCATGACTTATGTGTCACTATATTATAGTGTCAACTGGCTGCAATAGGAAAGCCGCGTGCAAGGCCTGAGAGGAGACACAGCATTTCTACGGAAACCAGAATGGTCTCCGATGTCTTCGTTTCTATTTTGGTAAGAAAAAATAACAGTACTTTGCAACTTTTTTTTTTTTTTTTTACCTCATTAATTTATAGGGCATCATTGATGCATCTATCTTATATGGGAAAACTTTTATTATTCAGTTAAATGCACCCTTTGATGTTTAATTGTTTAGTATTAATTTATGACATGACATTTGAATCACCGGTGGCGTATAATTCCTCATCCTCCCAACTGAAGTACATCTAAGATAGAACAATTATTTGCTAGAACAATTATTATTTTCAACTACAGAAGCCAATGAAAGCTAAAAAAGAAAGCAATTGTAAGGCTGAAATCGTGACCCTTGGCAAAATATATGCTTTATCTTTGTGAACATAGCTTCATATTAAATGACTTATACTACAAGAACTGTAAATGTACTACCCCAAAACATATCAGTTTACAGTAGAGGGACCGTTTAATCTATAAAGAAAAAAAATACAAAAAAGGGCAAAATACTTTCATGTAATTTGCTTTTTAGGTGATAGAAGTGTCATAGCTAAAGAAATGTGTAGCAAAATACATCAGGGAATACAGACTGGACATTTGTAAATAGTTGTGCTGGTTTGTTTTAAACAGAATTCAATAAAATTTACAATTTAATTAAATAAAGTGTGAACCTCACTGTATACAGTTTAATAGCCTGCCATGTGCGCTTCTCCAGTTGGCCGTTAGGCTGCCTATCTGATTTACCCGATAGGCAGCCATACAGCCAAGTGAAGGAGCTTGTACAGCAGATTAATAACACGGCTGCTTAATTTTAAGGCAATAGCCTAGTGTTGTCAGCCAGACACTGGAGGTTCTGTTACTGGTAGGATCTCCGGAATATAAATTTGCAACACGTTCAAAAAAATGTGTTAAAAAAAACTGTATACAGTGAGGCATGGGGCCAAACACATAAAAAAAAATAAAAAAAAAAACAATTTAGGGATTACAAACACTTACATTTTTATTTTTTTGGACAATTTTAAAAGTTCCCCTGTCAGATTAAACAATCTATTTTCCTGGGTTTCACAGACAGTTTTGATTTTATTTTTGTAAATTTTCCATGGATTTTTAGACTGTGTCTTGCTGGTCATACACTGATTAAAATGTATCCAGTTCAGCAGGGACCAGACGGATTTTGTTCAGTGTTTGGCCGCCCCCGCTCAACAGAAGTCAGATGTTTTGAATCCTGTCAAAGGGATGTGGTGGAAAACTTGTTGCTAATCGGTGTATTTTGACAGTGGTGGGTTCTGTTGTCAGAGTACAATATTCTGGCAGGGGGGATTCCGCCATCCACCTCGTTTTTGCGTATGGAAGAATCTATTCATTTTTTTCATTTAGCCCTCTGAACGAAAAAAAAACCTAACTCTGTATGACCAGCTTAAGGCTTCCTGACTCTTTGCAGACTCTCTGCCTATGCTCCTTCCCAACATTCATTATGTAAACTCCTCACATCATTATCACCCTTAAAGTGCATCACAAGTTTCAGCAGTCTTGAAGTTTTTGGCTCCAACCCCAGTAGACTCGTTTGATGCCTTATTTATAGTTTCGTTGTGGGCACAGAAGAAAATAAATTGTCCAGTCATAAATAATAGGTTTTATACTCCCACTATAGTATGCCAGGCATTATAGGAACAGCTGTTTTGTTCATGACATGACCCTTATGTGGTCTACATTACTGAGTTCTTTCCCACCTAATGTTTTCTCCTGTCCATTCCAAAGACATGACGTGTGTCTGAGGTCATAGTCACTGCAGGGAAGCAGGTTCCAGCATGTCTGATAATGCCAGTGTTTGGGAGTCAAAGGATGAGTAGGAAACCTCCACAGGGATACATCATACTTTTATTTTGCTGATAGATACAGTATAATGAAATTAAAGATAGAATAGAGATTGTCTCCGCAGCAATGGTGAACATTCCGAAAATGTGTCCTCTTGACTGAGTGTATGAAAGAACAACTGGCCTTGTTTCCCAGAACAACTCAAATCTTCAGTTTCTTCATACATTGGGAGACATAGAAGAGAGAAATGGATAGGCTGTAATAGTAAATGAAAGAGATCCGCCATCAAACACTTTCGGACTTGAGGTCCATTGTGTTTTTTGAATCGTTAAAGGACTGTCAATATTTTATTACATTACCATAATCTGTGCTATATCCCTGTAGTTTATTCATACCAGGCCCGTTCTGTGCTTTGTAGGTTACTGTACTCTAGGAGCAGCTCAGTGTCATAGTTTATGATATTGAAAACTGTAATGTTGTAAAGAATGAGCTAAAACACTACATACGATGAAACAATGCGTTTAGTCTATGTTGTTGCTGGACATGTAGAAGTGTAATTAAACAACACTCCTTTTTTAGGGAAAGCTGGACTCTTGGGACAGACTATACAAAAACATTAGTTAGGTTTTGAATGTAATAATGTCATCCAACCAGTGACACTTAAAGGCTAAGTTTACCTTTGGGAACATATTACATGTTCCACCCATTTTTGAGGCGGAACATGTAACATGTTCCCACTTCTGCAGAAGCTCCCAGATCCAAGCCCTCTCTGTGACAGCAGCCATGGGATCTTCTCCCCGCACCTGCTATCACTATTTAAAAACAACACGGTTGTGTGGGGCTCTGCCCACACAGCCGAAACATTCATTCACAAAGTTTTGAACTACACATACTAACATCCTTTGTGGATGTTAGCTTGTAGTTCCTAATAAACTGCCAGGTTATACTTTCATATATAATGCAGTAAATGAAAGGTTTTAAAACTCTAGTGTGGAGTAATTATGACAATAACACTACCAAAATATATTCAGTATATTAGTTTATTCTTCCCAAGAATACAGTTGAGATCCCCACCAGGATGGATTTTTCTCTCATTAGTTTCAGTGACATTTGTAAATCCTTAAAGTAGAACTATAGGCAAAATTTTTATTTTTATTTTGTATAGATCAGGGGAGAGTTATAACCCCTGATTTTTTTCCATCTGTGTCCCATTGGGGAGATTTACCTTCACTTCCTGTCCCATAGCCAAAACACAAAGGAAGATGAAATTCCTGCAATTTAAGGAAATCCCTTGAGCCCCTCCAGGTCACCAGAAGTAGTGTCACATTTGGAAGATGTCCCCTCTATTACTTTTCCGGTGACAACCCAAAATTTGGAATTTTCTTTTTACTTTCAATGATAACAGTAAACAGGACACATAGAGAGGGTGAATCTCCCTAATGGGTGTTCTAATCCATCTCCACTCTCAAAATTAAAAAAAATCTAAGTTTTGTCTTTTGTTATACTATAGACTACAACAAATATTTTCACACTGCCTCGGCATATAGTGAACTTGTTTCCAAAACTAAAAACCTTTTTCCATGTGAAACAAAATTCTATTTGTCCTTGAAGTCGTTCAGGGGTAGTTTTACTCCATCACCTAGGATTACAGTTGATCAATATGTAGGCCTTCACATTTAACTTCTGCTTACTCAGCTAGGTAGCCTTTACTATCTTACTACTATTAATCTCACCACTGGTGCAAGTGGAGCTCAGAAATACCTGCATGCTGTGTGTACAGTATGCTAAACGATGGACGAATGATTGCAGCATTTGGAAGCTAGATGGCCAAATCTTGAAGCCAGTAAACCATTTTATAAGTCAGGAGACAGAACTGCAGCGGTCTCCTATGTGACCTGCTGGTGTGTGGTACCATATGAAGGATTACTATTGCCCCAGTTGTCTGCATTATGAAAAAAATTATATGTTGTATGTTGTGTATGTCACTAGTTCCATTACTCAGCTCTTACACAATTGCTAAAATGCACCCAGCATTGACAAATATCTCTTTGCAGTTCATGATATGCTATTAGGGTGGGTTCTCCTACATAGAAATACAACTGACAAAATGGTTGTCTTTTCACATTTGTGTAACAAATAGTATTTATTGAAGATATGGTCTAAAATGCAAATTTTTCTACAAAAAAGTGTTTTTGTAAAACGTCATTTTTTGCAGCAAGTTTAGTGATGCAAAAGAGATATTTTAGCTGCTGTATCTGGTTGTACTCTTGTGGTTGGAATCATCTACTAGCATTTTACATCTCTCAAGGACTACATTGAGATCTTAGCATTATAGTTTGTTATATCTTTACCTGCCAAATGGTCTTACTCTGCGGTAGCTAGAGGAGTCTTAGCACTCCTGCTGCATTCTTAACAGTATACAATGAAATACCATCCAAGAAGAAGATATATAATGGACATGGCAGTTTGGTGAAGCTGAAAACCCAGGTGAAAAGCTCTTGCTGCTGTACTCTTCAAGAGATATTAGAATTTGGAGTGTGAGTAGAATGACCCGCTTAAAGGCTTTAAAGGGCAAATCCACTTTTTTAATATAATTGGCTATGCTGATTTTAAGGGCCAGGACAGCAAAATAATCAACTTTGTATTTTATTATTACCTGTATTGCTCTAGTTCGGGTATGCATAGGTTTTGGCATGTCTGCTGTGCCCAAATCAAAAAGCTTTGGTAGCCAACAGTCCAGTTCAGTATGGAATGTTCACATATGGCATTACATTGTGTCTACAATCCGGTATCAGCTGGAGCAAAAACGTCAACAATCTGTAAAAAGAATTATGGCAACATGGGTAATAAATATAATTTACCAACGGAATGTATGCTTCCCTGGCTCAGAATATAACAAAAGCTGTTTAAAAGGAAATTATCTTTTAAAGTTCACGTGTAATTGTTTTTTGGAGTGTAACGTAAGAAAGAAGTTGAGCAGATGCCACCATATGGACTATGCACATTACAGTGCTTGGGCTTGATGATAGGTGATTCAGTGAATGACAATGGGGGTGGAAGATATACGCATTGTAAAGGTTTGTTCCATACCTGGGACTACCTAAATGCAATAAAACCCAACAATACTGTTGAGGTTAGAGAAAGAACCTTATGGCTGCTGTCCAGTTTCATCCCAAAATGTACTCTGCAAAAAAGTCATTAAAGCTTCCTTGCAACCCTCGTTTAATAAAATATTTTTTTGTTAGTCCAACCCATACTTTCTCTTTTATCATATTCTTCTGCCCCAGGTATTAGCAACAAAATGTTCTTCTGATCTGTTTTTTTTTTTTTTTTTTTTTTTTTTTACTTTAACAAACCAGTCACTTTGTAGAAATGGTAACTTTAATGTATATCTTGCACTGAAAGAAAAGGTAATATTTAAAGTTTAATTTATTTGTATTCTAAATTAATTGCAATTTTGTGTAATTGTGATTGGCTGAATATTAGTTATTTAAAAACCCTTGGATATTAAACACCATTTTTGTACTCAGCTGTCTTTTTGTCTTCTGTTTATTTAAAATAAAATTAATAACTATGTTATAAACTGGAAGCATGTCAACAAATAACCTTTGCATTTGTGATTTAAAAAATATGCAAATAATAAAAACAGGAATCAAAGCTTTACCTAATAATATGCAACCACTTCATTCTGGTTTTGATTAGCCAATCCTAAAATAGTTATGCAACCTAGAATGAAATTCTACTTTTTCATCTTGCATAAAAAAAAATTCAGAGATACTTGTCCGCTATGTAGACTTTCTCCCATTACAGGTAATAAAAAATGGCCTTCATTACATTATTTACATGCACTGTGTACTGCAGAGCAGAATACAAATTCTTATATGTAATAGCATTGTTAAATTGTGACCTGCACTAGCAGGCAGATTAGCATGTTCTCCAGCAGCCACTATGGTCACTACATTGTTTGTTTGCCACTGAATACCTTCAACATTTCTTGACATGCAAGGCTAGCCATACATGCTAAGGGTTTTCTCATTTGGTTCCACAGGCTGAAAAAGAGAAATCAAATGATTTCTCAATTAAGTTTAACAATGTGGATGGAGGAATCTCCAAAACAACTGTGCTGTTTAAGTTGTAAGCACTTAGCATTAAAAAGGACAAAAGAAAATAAATTAAGTTGGCCCTGGCATTAAATCTTAAGGCTGGTGCACACAGGTCACATATCAGCCAGTATCGCCCTGTTTTCTGTTGGTCCATGTGTACAGTAGCCTGTCAGACAAAAAAGAAACTCGCTGTGTGTACCTAGCATTACACTTAAGACAAACCGTACACATCAGTATAACCACATTGTGTTTTTGATATCTTTTCTTGCTATGAGTGTATAAAAGAAGTTGCTCCTGAGCTCCCTCATATGTCTAGGCAAGAATCACATGGTCTTTTATCCACCAGAAGCATTGTGGGTGTTTTATGCCTGCAGTTTGTCTATTGTTTCCAGTCAGAAAGACACTGTTTGACTGGCTGTGCAATAGGATTATCAAGAGTACACAACTAAGAAGCAGAACCTGCATGTGTAATGAACAATTTTAGTTGCTCCCAAATACAAACTATGCACCACTATGCACACCACTGAGAACCTGAGCCAGCCATTCCCGCCCCCTGCACAGCCGGCACTCCTATGAGTGCTGGAGGGGCAGAGCATAGAGCTGGTGACTGACAGTCACCGTCTCTCTGCTCACTGAAGACCAAGAACTGAGCAGGCTTTGGTTGCTCAGTTCTCAGTCTAGAGTTGGAAGTCCACCTAGGTAGGTATGATTGTGTTTTTTGTTTTTTCTTATCCCGAAACTTCTCTTTTAAGTGGGGAAGGGTTAGGAGTGACTCTTCTCAGGTTTTTAGTGCTGTCTTTGTCCCTATTTCCCTGCCCCTATTGGAGCTATTCTTCCGATGATCACGGAGGAGGTTAGGATAAACCTCATCTCAGGTTCTATTTATGTATAGAGGTGTGACTACATTTTAACACTGAAGATACTGAGTTGTCCTTGCATACAAATGCCCAGGGCCGTCTTTAAGGCAGGGCAAAAGGGGCAGCTGCCCTGGGCCCAGTCATTGTTGTGGGGCCCAAGGCAGCTGCCTAATACTTGCCAACTATCCCAGTTTAAATTCCCTTGTTCCTTGAAGATTTAGTCCTGTGCTGTGTCCTGATATATCAGTGGAAGTGCTGCCCAGCTCTGCCCTATTGTTGTGTACAGCTGACTCACCTGCAGACCCTGTGTTTACATGTAAATAACCAGTATTCATATGTAAATAGCGGCAGCATTACTAAGTAAATAGCTGCGGCCGGAGGCATTGATATATAAATAAAGGCAGCATTCATATGTATATCATGCTCCCCTGCAGTGAGGAGATGATGTGCTGTAACCTCTAGCAACTAATTTGTGCATTTAATGTGTGCTGTAACCTCTAGCAACCAGTCAGCAAGCAGTAATGATATGCTGTAACTGCTGGCAACCAATCAAAATTTCTGCCTGATCTGATACAGTAAACTGATTTTAAGTCTAGCTGCTATTTATTGTATGTCTCAGAGCAGATGGAGAGTGAAATTGCATGGGGGGGGGGGCAAGAAATCTTTTTGCCCAGGGTCCAATCAATATTAAAGACGGCCCTGCAAATGCCTACATATTTTCTAACAAACTTTTGCATAAAAACAAGGATTCTTAGCCAACTGCGTCAAAGCGATCCCTCTAGTCCCTGACAGTGTCCATCGGAACAGGTTGTGAGTGGAAATGGTCCCTGTGGAGAAACATACACCAATCCTTCCCTCCTCCAATGGTACACTTTACATCAAATCACTTCATGCAATTTCTCTAAGTTCTATGATGCAGAAAATATGCAATACAGTAAGCGGAGACAAGCCTTAACATTGATTGAATAGCATCAAATATTTAGAGCAGTGTTAAGCTCAGATTTCCTAACAAGCCCAAGGGGGGTGAATACTTTTGCAAGGCACTGTATGTGTCTCTTCAATCTTGTTTTAAATTGGACTGCAAGCCTTTCTATTAAAAAAAAGGTATAGAAAAAAAGAAATGCACCATATTTTACAGGTTAATGCCAGTAATGTAACCATTTTTCACATAGATCCCTCAATGCTAAAGTAAATCTCAGTTTTTTTTTTCTTTACATAGACTTTACTACCGCTTTAAGGAGACGTTAGCAACAATGATGAGCTTGGGTTCTGTAAATGTGGTTTATGTGAATATGTAGTACCTGGCCACTGATCAACTACCTAGGAATGGTCTCAGCACTAACTGAATAGTGTGCAGGGTGCTAAGTAGAATCACCTTTTCGTACAATTTAAGCATGGAGGAACCCTTGAAACAATGTTCGGGCATCAATAAACCCCTTCTAAAATGTATTATAGCCACAGTTCATGGTACATTAGCATAACCAGACAGTTGTAAATTTAGAAACACATAATAGAATAAGGAATGTGGTGTTAATTTAGCATGTTATATGCCCATAATTTTTAGTGCTAAATAATAATGGTCAGAAATTAAATTTAGACAGTGAAAACTGTAGTGTCCCTTTATATTGGAGGTCAATGGAAAACTGCCTCCTTATCCATATGGTCAATTAAAACATGCCACCTTACTTACTAAAGTGTTCCTTTAACTTGTGGGTCAATGGGTGAAAATGGCAGATGTAAATTAGTGATAAGTGGATAGAATGCCCTGTTACATTAGTGGTCAGTGTTGTGTCCCCTTATGTCAGGGGTGGCCAACCAGTGGCCCGTGGAGCCCTTTGATGTGGCCTGCGACCTCCCGTTCTGGAATGGCAGGTTACCAAGCCCAAATCGCAGATTGTCGACCCGTCATTTCACAGTATCAGTGTTGTGAATGAAGCTGGTGGTAGAGGAAGAAAACGGCTGCAGAGCAGAATCCATAAGCCGATGCTTCCTATACAGCGCTGGATTTTGCCACAAGCAGAGTCTATGGGAAAGTTCAGTTAACCCACAGGATCAGGGCCGCTGATAGGCCAGTACAACTGGCCCTGCTGTACCGGGCCTGACCAGCAGGGGGGGCCCGGGCAACCTGAACTGCAAAGTAAATAAAAAAAAAAAAAAAAAAAAAAAAGATTCTCCTCCACCGATCATCGTCCGCACAACCCCACCCCCGTTCAGTAAGGTTTTTTTTTTAATTAGATGTGATTAGTCTGTGCTGTATGAGGCTGCAGGGGAGGGACTATTTGTTGTATTTCGGGCGCGGAAGAATACGCCTTCTGCGCCCGCTCCTCCTGCTCCGCACACAGCACAAGTCCAGGCCAGCATACCCTATGGTGTTGCGGAGTGATATTTCTCTCTCTCTCTCTCCGCGTGAAAAGAAGTAGCAGAGTGAGAGGAGCAGAGAGTGCAGGGGCCGGGCGATCGAGCTATTGTGGACAGTCAAGAAGAGGGAGGAAGTGATCTCTGCTGCCCTGCTGGAGCTAACAATTACACAGGTGAGGTGTATGCTTGAAGTTCAACATCTACTACTACTCTGCAAATACTCTGCAATACATACTCTGCAATACTCTGCAATATATACTCTGCAATACATACTCTGCAATACATACTCTGCAATACATACTCTGCAATATATACTCTGCAATATATACTCTGCAATATATACTCTGCAATACATACTCTGCAATACATACTCTGCAATACATACTCTGCAATACATACTCTGCAATATATACTCTGCAATACATACTCTGCAATACATACCCTGCCAATACATACCCTGCCAATACTCTGCAATACATACTCTGCCAATACTCTGCAATACTTTATACCTACCCTGCCAATACTCTGCAATACTTACCCTGCCAATACTCTGCCAATGCTCTGCAATACTTACTCTGCCAATACCCTGCAATACTTACCCTGCCAATACTCTGCAATACTTACCCTGCCAATACTCTGCAATACATACCCCGCCAATACTCTGCAATACTTACCCCGCCAATACTCTGCAATACTTACCCCGCCAATACTCTGCAATACATACCCCGCCAAATACTCTGCAATACATACCCCGCCAATACCCCGCCAATACTCTGGCAATACTCTGCAATACTTACCCTGCCAATACTCTGCAATACATACCCCGCCAATACTCTGCAATACATACCCCGCCAATACCCTGGCAATACTCTGCAATACTTACCCTGCCAATACTCTGCAATACTTACCCTGCCAATACTCTGCAATACTTACCCTGCTAATACTCTGCAATAAATACCCTGCCAATACTCTCCAAAATACCATTTTATTTATTCATTAATGGTTTGTATTACATATAGATATTAAAGAGGTATGTTCTCATCTGAAAACAGTATTTCTTTTGGATAATCAAACCTATAACTGACTGGAGAAAAACAAATATCACTTGTAGACAAACCTACACTTTGTTTCAAGGCGGGGTCTGGGGAGGGGAAATGGGTGGGGCCAGGGGTGGGGCTAAAGGAGGGACCAGGGGCGGGGCCAGGGTGGAGCTGAAGGGGGCCCCATCAGATAGGCTGTACGGGGCCCCATGATTTCTATCAGCGGCCCTGCACAGGATATACACAGGTGCACTATGCTGCACCCACGGTGTGGGTAATCATCAGTGTGAAAGCAGTTTAGGCCCTTTTCACACAATCGGCCCTACCCAATCAGACCCTCAATTCACTTCTACAGAGCGGCAGATGTAAACAGACTTTTGTCCGTTTACTCTTGTCTGCCTCCAATCCGGTCCTAAAAATCCGATAAAAAAAATAGAAGGGGGTTTGCCCCCTTCCAGCTGGGTGGATCAAATCGGAGGGCCTATAGAGTAGCCGTGACCTGTCAACCGCCCGCTCCGCTCATTGTGGCCCGCGACTGGTACACCCTATGGAGGAACCCTATGGTTTCACAGAACAGTTGTTGATAAAGACTGATGTTGGTGCTGGGAATCCCTCAGCAAATGTGGGGCAGAAAGGATACCTAGTAACCTAACATGAAGCAATAGAGAGATAGGGTCTTGGTAAGCTGGGTACCTCCAAGACTGAGGCACACTTGTGGCTTACGGTTTGCTGTGTCTGTCTGAAGATTCTTTTCTGTAGCCTGATCCAAGTCACTCTGCAAACATAGCTTACTAAGTGGACATCTGGACCACACATGGGCAGCACATAGCACTGTCATAGTGGCACCAAAGCCACAGACCTCAAAAAGTATATTTATTAAACCAACCCTCCACCTGACATATTCTAGTGAAGACTGACCACAAAGGATGCTGACAGCTCTCTTCCCAGCTGTGAAAACCTTTTCTCTCTGGGGGTTTTGCCCAGCTCTGGCCAAGCTCAAACCAAGAAAAGTCAACGCAACCAGGCAGCAGAGTAAACAAGAATAACCAGGGCCTTTTTTTCAGCGGGAATGCAGGTGAATGTGCTTCCAGAGGTGTTGTGTGCTGGAGAGTCTATTGATGCTGACTGCTGGGGCATTTATTATCATTGCGGGATCTATTGTTGCAGGAGATCTATTGTTGGTGGTGTGAATCTATTGTTGTTGGGTAGGGGGCTATTGTTGCTGATGGATCTATTGCTGCTGAGGGGGTATATTCCTGCTGGCTGTAGTGGATCTTTTTTACTGCATTTCTTGTTATAAGTAAAGTCCATAAAAATTACTTGGCACTAGGGATGAGCCGAACACCCCCCGGTTCGGTTCGCACCAGAACTTGCGAACGGCCCCCGCGTTCGTTACAAACGTTAGAACCCCATTGAAGTCTATGGGACTCGAACGTTCGAAATGGAAAGTGCTAATTTTAACGGCTAATATGCAAGATACTGTCCTAAAAAGGGTTTGGGGACCTGCCTCCTGCCTCAGGGGACATGGGTCAATGCAAAAAAAAGTTTTAAAAACTGCCGTTTTGGCGGGAGCACTGATTTTAATGACGATTAAAGTGAAAAAAAAAAAGTGAAATATTACTTTAAATATGGTGCCTGGGGGGTGTCTGTAGTATGCCTGTGAAATGCCACGTGTTTCCCGTGTTTAGAACAGTCCCTGCACAAAATGACATTTAACGGAAATAACACCATTTAAAACTGCTTGCGGTTTTAATGTTATATCTGGTTCCTGCAATATGGTTGAAAATCATTCAGAAAAATGGCATGGGTAGCCCTCCCTGCCCATTACCAGCCTATTTGGGTCTTGTATGCATATTAAGGGGAACCCTGTACCCATATTAAAAAAAAGGAAATGCGTGTGGCCCCCAGGCCCTATATACTCAGAACAGCAGTATACAGGCGGTGCAAACAAGACAGGGACTGTGTAGGTTTGTTGTGTTAAGTTGAATCTGTTTGTAATTTTCAACTGGTACATTTTTAAAGTGTAGCTCCAGTCAAAAAAACTATTTTTAAGCTTTTTGGAAAACATAGGGAAGGGTTATCACCCCTGTATAATTTGTTTTGCCATCCGTCTTTTTTCATCTCACTTGCTGCTGTCTCCTTCCGTTTGCAAGTAGGAGATGTTTGTAAGTTGGATGTTTGAAAGTAGGGGCCTGCCCTATATTATAGCGGTATGTACTGGGTACAGAGCACGCAGACAGCACGCACTATCTCCTAACACTACTGACTGCAAGCTCTATTATTAACCACTTGACCACTGGGCACTTAAACACCCTTAATAACCAGACCAATTTTCAGCTTTTGGTGCTCTCACATTTTGAATGACAATTACTCAGTCATGCAACACTGGACCTATATGAAATGTTTGTCCTTTTTTTCACACAAATAGAGCTTTCTTTTGGTGGTATTTAATCACCTCTCAGTTTTTTTATTTTTTGTGCTATAAAAGAAAAAAGACCGGAAATTCTGCGAAAAAATGAATTTTTCTTTGTTTCTGTTATAAAATTTTGCAGATTAGTAATTTTTTCTTCATAAATTTTTTTTTACTGGTTACATGTTTTGAGTTGCAGAGGAGGTCTAGGACTAGAATTATTGCTCTCGCTCTAACGTTCTCGGCAATACCTCACATGTGTGGTTTGAACACCGTTTTCATATGTGGGCGGGGCTTACGCATGCGTTCGCTTCTGCATGCGAGCACATGGGGACATGGGCGCTTTAATTTATTTTATTTTTTTTATTGTTCATTTTACTTTATTTATTTTAGTTTGACATTTTTTTCCCCAAAAATATATTTTTGATCACTTTTATTCCTATTACAAGGAATGTAAACATCCCTTGTAATAGGAATATGGGGTGACAGGTCCTCTTTACAGTGAAATCTGGGGGTCAATATGACCCCACATCTCACCTCTAGGCTGGGAAGCCTGAAATAAAAAATAAAAAAAAGATTCTGGCTTTGATCGTACTGGCGAGTTGGTAGAAGCACCGGAGGGCGGTGAGGGGTGGGGGGCGTCTATGGCTGGGTATTTCAGGGTATCACCGAGTATGGCTGGGTATCTCCGAGTATGGCTGGGTATCTCCGAGTATGGCTGGGTATGGCAATTTATGGCAGGGTATTGCAGAGTATTGGCGGGGTACTACAGAGTAATAGCAGGGTACTGCAGAGTATTGGGGAGTACTACAGAGTAATGGCAGGGTACTGCAGAGTAAAGGCAGGGTACTGCAGAGTAATGGGGGGTACTGCAGAGTAATGGCAGGGTACTGCAGAGTATGCACTGGTATTGCAGAGTATCGGCGGGGTATTGGCGGGGTACTACAGAGTAATAGCAGGGTACTGCAGAGTATTGGGGAGTACTACAGAGTAATGGCAGGGTACTGCAGAGTAAAGGCAGGGTACTGCAGAGTAATGGCAGGGTACTGCAGAGTAATGGCAGGGTACTGCACTGCAGAGTAATGGCGGGGTACTGCAGAGTAATGGCAGGGTACTGCACTTCAGAGTAATGGTGGGGTACTGCAGAGTAATGGCGGGTACTGCAGAGTATTGGGGGGTACTGCAGAGTAATGGCAGGGTACTGCAGAGTAATGGGGGTTACTGCAGAGTAATGGGGGGTACTGCAGAGTAAAGGCAGGGTACTGCAGAGTAATGGGGGGTACTGCAGAGTAATGGCAGGGTACTGCAGAGTATGCACTGGTATTGCAGAGTATTGGCAGGGAATTGAGGGGTTAAATTCGGTGAGCAGCGATGTGGGCACTGCAGATGCAGCCCACATCGCTGCTGACACCGATCTCTTTCCCCTCCGCTGTACCGATCGGTACAGAGAGGGGAGGGAGGAACCGGCGTCATAACATGACGCCGGTTTGTTTACAAGTGATCACTCCGTCATTTGACGGAGCAATCACGTGGTAAACGGCCGCGACGAGCGGCCGTTTACCGTGATCCGTGATGCGCCGGGTCCTGTGGACCCGGTGGTCACGGATGCTCTCGAGTGCGCGCCCCAGGGGGCGCGCGAGAGCAGAATTCTGGGAGGCCGTTAATTAACGGCCTCTCAGAGTTAAACAACCGCCCTGAAGCCGTTAATCGGCAATGGGCGGTTGTTAAGTGGTTAAAGATAGATCACTAGCTAGCTATATAGGTGAGGTGAATATAGTGTAGTAGTGTATACTGCGGTCAGGGCACAGACAATAACCACTACACAAGAGCAAGATAGGAAATGAGCCAAAAACGATTGGTGTGTAACTGTGTTGAAGGTACACAGAACACCCACTGCTTCAGATTCCAACACACTACACGAGGCCGCCTCAAAGGCGGCCTTATATAGTGTGGGGCGTGCACTACACAGCCTGAGCTATGATTGGCCACAGGCAGGATGCCTGTGGCCAATCATGGCTCTCCTCGCTGCTGGCGCTGCGATTGGCCAAGCATGCGGGGTCACAGTGCATGCTTGGCCAATCGTGAGCCAGCAATGCACTGCGCCATCGCAGTGCATTGTGGTCCGCGAGCGCCATACGAATTTTGACGCGAACGGACCAAGAGTTCGGATTTCGCCGAACGCCCGAACAGCCAATGTTCGAGTCGAACGTACGTTCGACTCGAACACGAAGCTCATCCCTACTTGGCACCACAAAATGATATTTGTTTCTGTATTCTCTAAAAGAGGTGGTACTGGGAGGTGGAATCAAGGGACAGTGTTCTGAGGTGGGTAGGGGGTAGAGACAAGGAGTTACTTGGAAGAGAGAAGATAGGAGTACCTGCACCAATTTTCTGGGGGAAAAGGCCCAGAGGATAACAAACTGTAATCCAGTCTGGAGCAGGTGTATTAGAAAGCTATTAGCTATATCTGAAGGAATCTTATTTCATCTCTTCTTCTTTTCTTTTCATTGCAGAAATCATTTCCCAAATGTGGTTTGTTATACCAGCAACCAGGTAGTGTTTGTCTCCTATTCTGCTAGGAAGTACAGAAAAGTGGATTAGCAATTCAAATAATACAGGTTCCTGAGCCTTCCTGAGAAGGCAAACCCTGCACCACCCAATAATGGCCAGGCAGCGCTTCCCAGCATTTTGGCAAGTACAGTATCTCACAAAAGTAAGTACACCCCTCACATTTTTGTAAATATTTTCTTCTATCTTTTCATGTGACAACACTGAAGAAATAACACTTTGCTACAATGTAAAGTAGTGAGTGTACAGCTTGTATAACAGTGTAAATTTGCTGTCCCCTCAAAATAACTCAACACACAGCGATTAATGTCTAAACCGCTGGAAACAAAAGTGACTACACCCCTAAGTGAAAATGTCCAAATTGGACCCAATTAGCCATTCTCCCTCCCTGGTGTCATGTGACTCATTAATGTTACAAGGTCTCAGGTGTGAATGCGGAGCAGGTGTGTTAAATTCAGTGTTATCGCTCTCACTCTCTCACACTGGTCACTGGAAGTTCAACATGGCACCTTATGGCAAAGAACTCTCTGAGGTTCTGAAAAAAATAATTGTTGCACTATATAAAGATGGCCTAGGCTATAAGACAGGGGTCTCAAACAGGTGGCCCTCCAGCTGTTTTAAAACTACAAGTCCCATGAGGCCTTGCGAGGCTGACAGCCACAAGCATGACTCCCACAGGCAGAGGCATGATGGGACTTGTAGTTTTGCAACAGCTGGAGGGCCGCCAGTTTGAGGCCCCTGCTATAAGAAGATTGCCAAGACCCTGAAACTGAGCTGCAGCATGGTGGCCAAGACCATACAGCGGTTTAACAGGACAAGTTCCACTCAGAACAGGCCTCGCCATGGTCAACCAAAGAAGTTCAGTGCACATGCTCAGAGTCATATCCAGAGGTTGTCTTTGGGAAATAGAAGTATGAGCATTGCTGCAGAGGTTGAAGGTGTGGAGGGGTCAGCCTGTCAGTGATCAGGCCATACGCCGCACACACTGCATCAAACTGGTCTGCATGGCTGTCGTGCCAGAAGGAAGCCTCTTCTAAAGATGATGCACAAGAAAGCACACAGTTTGCTGAAGACAAACAGACTAAGGACATGGATTACTGGAACCATGTCCTGTGGTCTAATGAGACCAAGATAAACTTATTTGGATCAGATGGTGTCAAGCGTGTGTGGCGGCAACCAGGTGAGGAGTACAAAGACAAGTGTGTCTTGTCTCCAGTTAAGTATGGTAGTGGGAGTGTAATGGTCAGTTCATTGAGGGAACCATGAATGTCAACGTGTACTGTGACATTATGAAGCAGAGCATGATCCCCTCTCTTCGGAGACTGGACCGCAGGGCAGTATTCCAACATGATAACGACCCCAAACAAACCTTCAAGATGACCACTGACTTGCTAAAGAAGCTGAGGGTAAAGGTGATGGACTGGCCAAGCATGTCTTCAGGCCTAAACCCTATTGAGCATCTGTGGAGCATACTCAAATGGAAGGTGGAGAAGCACAAGGTCTCTAACATTCACCAGCTCCGTGATGTTAACATGGGGGAGTGGAAGATGACTCCAGTGGCAACCTGTGAAGCTCTGGTGAACTCCATGCCCAAGAGGGTTAAGGCAGTGCTGGAAAATAATGGTGGCCACTAGGGATGCAACGGATCGTCACCGATCCGTGATTCAAACGGGTCACCCTGTTCGAATCGGCACACGTCACGCTCCGTGTCCTCGGCCTTAGGAAAGGCCACGGCTTCGGCCTAGCTCCGGAGCGGCAGCCATCTTTGTACACCCGGCGGCTGTTTACAATGTGATCGCTCTGTCATAACGCTGGTTCCTCTTTCCCCACTGTGTACTGATCTGTACAGTGGAGGGGAGAGATCAGATGGCAGCAGCGATGTGGGCTGGATCTGTAGTGCCTACAGCGCTGCTCTATGACAATTGCAGTCACAGCCATTCATCCATACTTTGTCAATACCCTGCCATACCCTGGCAATACTCTGCAATACCCTGCCAATACTCTGCAATACCTAGCCAATACCCAGCCATACTCTGCCATACCCAGCAATACTCTGCAATACCCAGCCATACTCTGCAATACCCAGCCATACCCAGCCATACTCAGCCAATATTACAGTGGGGGAGATGTATACTACAGTGGAGAGATTGTGGATATTACAGTGGGGACTATATGGTGGTGGAATTTTCACAGGTTTTTGCAAATTCAATTATTATTTGCTGATCCGAAAAATGATCCGATCCGTGACTGATCCGAGGAATGATCCGATCCGTGAGTTTTTTGATCCATTGCACCCCTAGTGGCCACACAAAACATTGACACTTTGGACCCAATTTGGATATTTTCACTTAGGGGTGTACTCACTTTTGTTGCCAGCGGTTTATACATTAATGGCTGTGTGTTGAGTTATTTTGAGGGGACAGCAAATTCACATTGTTATACAATCTGTACACTCACTACTTTACATTGTAGCAAAGTGTAATTTCTTCAGTGTTGTCGCATGAAAAGATAGAAGAAAATATTTACAAAAATGTGAGGGGTGTGCTTACTTTTGTGAGATACTGTATGTACCCAATTATGCTAACTATTTTGAAGTACTCACTGTAATTATTTCGGGCCCAAAAGTCAGTTTACAAAGCACTGTCCTACATTGTAATTAGTGATGGACGAACTTCCGACGGGACGTTTCGCGAACGCGAAACGCGAACGGACACAAACGTTCGCGAAAACGACCGTTCGCCGCGGGCTCCATTGACTTCAATGGGAGGCGAATTTCGCAAACCTTT
Organism: Lithobates pipiens; assembly: GCF_037356315.1. NCBI lineage: Eukaryota > Metazoa > Chordata > Amphibia > Anura > Ranidae > Lithobates > Lithobates pipiens. The sequence goes on along the minus strand of NW_027507903.1, from coordinate 519,067,818 downwards.
AGGTCGAATTTGCGGCCACGGGGTAATTATTAGGGGGTAGCACGTAGTCCCACCACCTGGACAATAGCATAATACATGTATGAGGTGAATTTGGGATCGATAACTACAAGCATTTTTTTTTTATTTGGGAAATTGTTCTGACAATTCAGGACTATGGAGCTAATGAAGGCAATGGAGGAGAGGGAAGGTCAGGGACCAGGGTAGGCAAACAAGAGGGTGCAGGAGATACAGAGCACTGACAGCAGCACCGTAATACAGAGCACTGACATCAGCACCGTGACATACAGCGCTGACAGCAGCTCCGTGACATACAGCGCTGACAGCAGCTCCGTGACATACAGCGCTGACAGCAGCTCCGTGACATACAGCGCTGACAGCAGCTCCGTGACATACAGCGCTGACAGCAGCTCCGTGACATACAGCGCTGACAGCAGCACCGTGACATACAGCGCTGACAGCAGCTCCGTGACATACAGCGCTGACAGCAGCTCCGTGACATACAGCGCTGACAGCAGCTCCGTGACATACAGCACTGACAGCAGCTCCGTGACATACAGCGCTGACAGCAGCTCCGTGACATACAGCGCTGACAGCAGCACCGTGACATACAGCGCTGACAGCAGCTCCGTGACATACAGCGCTGACAGCAGCTCCGTGACATACAGCGCTGACAGCAGCTCCGTGACATACAGCGCTGACAGCAGCTCCGTGACATACAGCGCTGACAGCAGCTCCGTGACATACAGCGCTGACAGCAGCTCCGTGACATACAGCGCTGACAGCAGCTCCGTGACATACAGCGCTGACAGCAGCTCCGTGACATACAGCGCTGACAGCAGCTCCGTGACATACAGCGCTGACAGCAGCTCCGTGACATACAGCGCTGACAGCAGCACCGTAAGCAGCCCCAGGAGGAAGTCAGCACAGCACAGGGATGGTGTGATCCCCTCATAATAAGAACCCCCAGGAGGAAGTCAGCACAGCACAGGGATGGTGGGAGCCCCTCATAATAAGAACACCCAGGAGGAAGTCAGCACAGCACAGGGATGGTGGGAACCCCTCATAATAAGCAGCCCCAGTAGAAATATGACACCGCTCAACCTCTTCAAAGAGGAGGGTAGGGGCATATAGTACGGTGTGCTTTTTTGGGTCAGGGAAGTGAGCCAAATGAATTAAGAAGGTCTGTGTGCTTGATTCCAAAAATTGTTTATAGACATATACATGGTCTACTGATCACATGTGTTGAATTCCTCCGAGATCCATGCCTCATTCATTTTTAGAAATGTGAGGTAGTTAACACTGTGGTGAGCTAGGCGAGTACGCTTATCGGTCACAATCCCCCCTGCTGCGCTGAACGTCCTTTCGGACAGGACACTGGATGAGGGGCAAGCCAACAGTTCGATTGCAAATTGGGCAAGCTCTGGCCAGAGGTCAAGCCTGCCCACCCAGTAGTCTAGGGGTTCATCACTCCTCAGAGCGTCCACATCGGCCGTTAACCCAATGTAGTCGGACACCTGACGGTCTAGGCGTTCCCTGATGCTGGATCCGGATGACACCTGTCGATGGGTCGGCTGAAAGAATGACCTCATATCCGAAGTCACCAACACATCTTCAAACCGGCCTCTTCTTGCAGGCGCTGTTGGATTGGTACCCGCAAATCCTTCTCTGGGAGTGGGAATTGCTCCTCTGCCAGCGCACGCAAAAGCAGAATGCAGCATTTCTCGAAGCAAGGCCTGGAAGTGCTGCATTCTGACAGCCCTCTGCGACGGCGGTAACATTTCCGCCATTTTGTGTTTGTACCGGGGGTCTAAGTACGTTGCCACCCAGTACTGGTCCTTGACCCTCATGCTTTTTATACGGGGGTCCCTATTAAAACACTGGAGCATGAAGGCCCCCATTTGCACTAAAGTGGAAGCGGTGTGGTGGCCTGGCTCCTGCTCATCATCCAGGATAATGTCGTCCTCTTCATTCTCCTCTCCCCATCCTCGCACAACAGGGATCCCAGAAAGGTTTAAAGCATGCTCTTCTTGCTCCTGCTCATCCGCCCCGGCACCATCCTCCTCTGACTCCTCATCAGACTCCTGTTGTTGACTTGTCTCAGATAGAGTAGCCCCCCCTGGGAATTCATCCAGCATTGCGACTTCCTCATCTTCCCGCTCCTGCTCCTCCACAGCCTGATCAATGACACGACGCAATGCACGCTCCAGAAAGAAGGCATAAGGTACCATGTCACTGATGGCGCCATGGCTGCGACTGACCAGTTTGGTGATCTCCTCAAATGGCCGCAGAAGTCTGCATGTGTCGCGCATGAGCAGCCACTGGCGCGGTGAAAAAAAACCCAGCTCCCCAGAACCGTTTCTTTCGCAGAGTTCATACAGGTAGACGTTAACTGCACGTTTCTGCTGGAGCAGCCTATCAAGCATATAGAAGGTTGAGTTCCATCGCGTCGGGCAATCGCAAATAAGACGTCTGACCGGCAGATGGTGTCGCCGCTGAATGTCAGCAAGGCGAGCCATGGCCGTGTAAGATCTTCTGAAATGGGCCGAGATTTTCCTTGCCTGCCGCAAGATGTCCTGGACCCCAGGGTATTTGACAAGGAATCGCTGCACGACCAAGTTTAAGACGTGTGCCATGCACGGCACGTGCGTGATTTTGCCCTGTTTCAATGCGCTAAGCAGATTGGCACCGTTGTCACACACCACTTTACCAACTGTCAAATTGAGCGGTGTTAGCCACTCATCTGCCTGTGAACGCAAAGCTGAAAGGAGTGCCGGGCCAGTGTGGCTCTTTGCTTCCAGGCACAACAGACGCAGCACGGCATGGCAACGTCTCACCTGGCATGTGGAATAGGTTCTGGGGAGCTTGGGCGGTGCAGTGGAAGAGACGCTAGCAGCGGAAAAGGAGGAGGCAGCTGAGGAGGAGAGGGAGGAGGATGGAGTAGGAGGAGGAGAAGAAGAGTCAGGCCTGCATGCAATCCGTGGCGGTAAAACCAAATCTACACGGGTGCCACGGGTTACATGCTTGACGGCCGTCAGAAGGTTCACCCAGTGGGCAGTAAAACTGATATACCTTCCCTGCCCGTGTTTGCTAGACCACGTGTCTGTGGTCAGATGTATCTTGGCACCGACACTGTGTGCCAGAGATACATTCACTTGCCGCTGAACATGGCCATATAGCTCTGGGATGCCCTTCTCTGAGAAATACTTCCTTCCTGGGACCTTCCATTGTGGTGTTCCAATGGCCACAAATTTGCGAAAGGCCTCCGAGTCCACCAGTTTATATGGCAGTAGTTGGCGGGCTATGAGTTCTGACAAGCCAGCCGCCAACCGTTGGGCAAGAGGGTTATCCGGCGTCATCATTTTTTTACGCTCAAACATTAGGCCCACGGAAGCCTGCCTTTTTGCAGAAAAATGTGAGCTTGGCGTGATGGAAGGTGGAGTGGAGGACAATTGTGAGGAGAGAGGAGAAGGAGAAGTAGAAGACGAGGCTGGACGGTGAGAGCCTGCAGTGTGGCTTTGTGTGTTCCGTTGCTCCCACTGGGCTCGGTGATGGCTGCTCATGTGCCTTCTTAAGGCGGTCGTCCCTAGGTGAGTATTGGGCTTACCGCGACTAACGCGTTGACTGCAAAGATTGCAGATGGCAACGCTATTGTCAGCAGCGGACACGTTAAAAAAAGCCCACACTGCGGAGCCATGTGCCGGTGTCCTGGGAGCGCCAGATGTGACCGTACATGGTCGATGACTCGCTCCTGATACATTTGCAGTCTGCTTTGTCCCTGCTGTGCAATGTAAGTCATTGCTGCTTCTCCTCCCTATCTGCTGGTCCATATCTCCCTCTGAACTCCCCTCCTCTTCCTCTCTTGTGGGCACCCACGTGACATCACTAGACACGTCATCATCAACGTCACCTTCCCCACCGCTATAAGTAGAGTAGGCAGCAACACCGGGGACCAACCTCCTCCTTGGGCTGATCTGGGTACTGGCGTCAGACTGCTGAGTAGCGCTTGTTGCTACCTCCTCTTCCTGATCCAATACCAAGAGTGGCTGCGCATCAGAAATGTCCTCTTGATATGGATCGGAAAATAATTCCAGTGACTCAAGCGGAAGGTATGTGGTGGTGGTGGTGGTGGTCGTGTTGTTGGTGGTAGTGTCTTTGGGGGTGCACATAGCAGAGAGTGAAGAAGAGGGTGCAGATCGAGAGGATGAGGAGGGTGCAGAAGAGTAAGGCTGAGCGAGCCACTCAACCAAGTCTGGTGCATCCTTTAAAGTAATTGAACGCACCTTCTGCAACTTCCCACTTTGGCTCAAGCCTGTTGCTCCTGCCCTACCCCTACCACCCCTGCGGAAGGGCCTGCCTCTTCCTCTGCATGTCATTTTTTAAATGACCCTGTGACAAAACTCTTAGTCCCTATACCGCTGAAGGACTGCTGCAGTATAGGTGAGCGGTCAGCAGTGGTGCACGTCAACCCTATCTATTGTGGACCTATAGCGGTCCTTACAGAACAGCAGACTGTACCGCACTCAAGCCTATGTACCGTAGCACCCTATACCAAGTTACCAGTCCTTATAAGAACTTTTGTGGACCAAGCAGGTTGTGTATTAGTGTTTAGCAGACTGTACGTCAGTCCCTATACCGCTGAAGGACTGCTGCAGTATAGGGCAGCGGTCAGCAGTGGTGCACGTCAACCCTATCTATTGTGGACCGATAGCGGTCCTTACAGAACAGCAGACTGTACCGCACTCAAGCCTATGTACCGTAGCACCCTATACCAAGTTACCAGTCCTTATAAGAACTTTTGTGGACCAAGCAGGTTGTGTGTTAGTGTTTAGCAGACTGTGCGTCAGTCCCTATACCGCTGAAGGACTGCTGCAGTATAGGGCAGCGGTCAGCAGTAGTGCACGGCAACCCTATGTATTGTGGACCGATAGCGGTCCTTACAGAACAGCAGACTGTAACGCACTCAGGCCTATGTACCGTAGCACCCTATACCAAGTTACCAGTCCTTATAAGAACTTTTGTGGACCAAGCAGGTTGTGTGTTAGTGATTAGCAGACTGTACGTCAGTCCCTATACCAATGAAGGACTGCTGCAGTATAGGGCAGCGGTCAGCAGTAGTGCACGGCAACCCTATGTATTGTGGACCGATAGCGGTCCTTACAGAACAGCAGACTGTAACGCACTCAGGCCTATGTACCGTAGCACCCTATACCAAGTTACCAGTCCTTATAAAAACTTTTGTGGACCAAGCAGGTTGTGTGTTAGTGTTTAGCAGACTGTGCGTCAGTCCCTATACCGCTGAAGGACTGCTGCAGTATAGGGCAGCGGTCAGCAGTGGTGCACGTCAACCCTATCTATTGTGGACCGATAGCGGTCCTTACAGAACAGCAGACTGTACCGCACTCAAGCCTATGTACCGTAGCACCCTATACCAAGTTACCAGTCCTTATAAGAACTTTTGTGGAACAAGCAGGTTGTGTGTTAGTGATTAGCAGACTGTACGTCAGTCCCTATACCAATGAAGGACTGCTGCAGTATAGGGCAGCGGTCAGCAGTAGTGCACGGCAACCCTATGTATTGTGGACCGATAGCGGTCCTTACAGAACAGCAGACTGTACTGCACTCAGGCCTATGTACCGTAGCACCCTATACCAAGTTACCAGTCCTTATAAAAACTTTTGTGGACCAAGCAGGTTGTGTGTTAGTGTTTAGCAGACTGTGCGTCAGTCCCTATACCGCTGAAGGACTGCTGCAGTATAGGGCAGCGGTCAGCAGTAGTGCACGGCAACCCTATGTATTGTGGACCGATAGCGGTCCTTACAGAACAGCAGACTGTACTGCACTCAGGCCTATGTACCGTAGCACCCTATACCAAGTTACCAGTCCTTATAAGAACTTTTGTGGACCAAGCAGGTTGTGTGTTAGTGATTAGCAGACTGTACGTCAGTCCCTATACCAATGAAGGACTGCTGCAGTATAGGGCAGCGGTCAGCAGTAGTGCACGGCAACCCTATGTATTGTGGACCGATAGCGGTCCTTACAGAACAGCAGACTGTAACGCACTCAGGCCTATGTACCGTAGCACCCTATACCAAGTTACCAGTCCTTATAAAAACTTTTGTGGACCAAGCAGGTTGTGTGTTAGTGTTTAGCAGACTGTGCGTCAGTCCCTATACCGCTGAAGGACTGCTGCAGTATAGGGCAGCGGTCAGCAGTAGTGCACGGCAACCCTATGTATTGTGGACCGATAGCGGTCCTTACAGAACAGCAGACTGTAACGCACTCAGGCCTATGTACCGTAGCACCCTATACCAAGTTACCAGTCCTTATAAGAACTTTTGTGGACCAAGCAGGTTGTGTGTTAGTGATTAGCAGACTGTACGTCAGTCCCTATACCAATGAAGGACTGCTGCAGTATAGGGCAGCGGTCAGCAGTAGTGCACGGCAACCCTATGTATTGTGGACCGATAGCGGTCCTTACAGAACAGCAGACTGTAACGCACTCAGGCCTATGTACCGTAGCACCCTATACCAAGTTACCAGTCCTTATAAGAACTTTTGTGGAACAAGCAGGTTGTGTGTTAGTGATTAGCAGACTGTACGTCAGTCCCTATACCAATGAAGGACTGCTGCAGTATAGGGCAGCGGTCAGCAGTAGTGCACGGCAACCCTATGTATTGTGGACCGATAGCGGTCCTTACAGAACAGCAGACTGTAACGCACTCAGGCCTATGTACCGTAGCACCCTATACCAAGTTACCAGTCCTTATAAGAACTTTTGTGGACCAAGCAGGTTGTGTGTTAGTGATTAGCAGACTGTACGTCAGTCCCTATACCAATGAAGGACTGCTGCAGTATAGGGCAGCGGTCAGCAGTAGTGCACGGCAACCCTATGTATTGTGGACCGATAGCGGTCCTTACAGAACAGCAGACTGTACTGCACTCAGGCCTATGTACCGTAGCACCCTATACCAAGTTACCAGTCCTTATAAAAACTTTTGTGGACCAAGCAGGTTGTGTGTTAGTGTTTAGCAGACTGTGCGTCAGTCCCTATACCGCTGAAGGACTGCTGCAGTATAGGGCAGCGGTCAGCAGTAGTGCACGGCAACCCTATGTATTGTGGACCGATAGCGGTCCTTACAGAACAGCAGACTGTAACGCACTCAGGCCTATGTACCGTAGCACCCTATACCAAGTTACCAGTCCTTATAAGAACTTTTGTGGACCAAGCAGGTTGTGTGTTAGTGATTAGCAGACTGTACGTCAGTCCCTATACCAATGAAGGACTGCTGCAGTATAGGGCAGCGGTCAGCAGTAGTGCACGGCAACCCTATGTATTGTGGACCGATAGCGGTCCTTACAGAACAGCAGACTGTACCGCACCCAAGCCTATGTACCGTAGCACCCTAGACAGACCAAGTTACCAGTCCTGATAAAGAGCTTTGTGGAACAAGTGAGTTGTGAATGATTAGCAGACTGCAGCAGAAGGGCAGCAGTCAAGTATAATATTCTTTCTATATTTGGAAGAAAGAATATTATACGTGTACAAGCCTATTACCGTACCACTGATACCAGTCCTGAAAAGAACCTTTGTGGAACTAATAGTAACAGCAAGTCTTTAAAATTATCCTCACTGCCTGACACACTGCTTCCTGCCTGTCCCTATACAAATTGGCAAAAAAGAGTAGGCTGGAACGATTAGCTGGAACAGCTCTTTTGTGGACCTGATAGTAACAGCTAATGATGATGATGATGATGATGATGAAGAAAGACTAATCTGGCTGAGCTGTCCCTAAAATAGCAGCATACAGCGCTCTGTCCCTTTATCTAAACTGACAAAAGAAACTCAGGCTGCTGACCTAACACCTATACCAGTCCTGAAAAGAACTTTTGTGTACCAAATAGCTAGCGTTTTCTCTGTCCCTACTCCACACAGGATCCTTTCCCTACAGTGACAGAAGAAAGAATGTAAAATGGCCACCGGATCGGGTGTATTTATAGGTTAGGGGGAATGTCCAAGTGTCCATGAGCTGTCATGTCTCAATTGGTTGTCCTGTAACACATGATAAACGTGTCACGAAAGGTTAAAGTTCTTGTATACATTAAACACGTAAGTCCGCCGGGGCGAACGACGGAAAAAGGTGTTCGAACCCGCGGACGGCGAAAGTCGGAAATTCGCCGCGAAACGACCGCCGGGCGAACCGTTCGGCCATCACTAATTGTAATACATAGAGCTAAGGAATGGAAGATTAGACAGGAAGCTTAGAGAAGACACCTGCACTCTACGCTGCTCTTGTTAGATCCAGGGGAAAGATTTCATACAATCTTAATTGAATGGTGTATGGGGGATTCATTTTTACTTTAAGGCAGGGTTCACACTATTGCGAATTGGATACGTTTTTCTTTGCATCCAATTCGCATGTCAGGAGATTGTGACCTGCTCTCTATGGAGGCGATTCACATCTCCAGAGCGAATTGCACAGGAATCCTGTGCGTCTTATGGTCTGTGTCAGGTCTGAATTTAGCCAAAAATTTGGTCTGAAATCGGACCCGAAATGGCGAACAGGGACAACCCGGACCCCTGCGGTATGCTGCTCCATAGTGCATTGTGAACCAAAAAATATGTACATACAAATGAAGAAACCATCATAAATTAATCAAAGTTATTTAAAAAATGTAAATATATATACACTATATTGCCAAAAGTATTGGGACACTGTTGAAGGAGGCGAATTTTAGCCTCCAAAACACGTTCTGATTGGTCACAGCACCCTGGATGGTTGACAGCTTCCTGATGGCTTGCTTGCTTGAAATCCTGCCCCAGCTTCACAGCGCCCCTGTCAGTGGCTCTGGTTTGGACTGGTTTCACATAGAGCTTGTTTCAATGCTTAACAATAGCAAAGTCTGTGAGTGCATACGCTTTATATTTTAACTTTTTCTACTAATAAAAGCCTGCTACACTATTGGGGGCTTGGCGTTTCTCTCGCCATCCCTTTTCTCTCTATAGACAGGAAGCTTGCACGCTATTTCTGTAAAGACACATTGATTCATCTATTTTGATATGTCACTGATTTACACAATATTTTAGTAGCAATTTCATTGGTTACAGGAAATTGCTTAATAAATTACTTTGTAAAATAATGAGAATGTATCATCAGGAACTTTCTTGTGGCTGTGTATGCAACAATTCCATGTAACAATATATACAACCTCAAAGTGATGGTTCTTTTTCTGTGAGAAAACTGAAGAGGATATTGGATGTTTTTACATCATCTTAGTCCCTTACCCTATTATTGTAAACAGATATCACAATATGAGGTAATGATTTCATCATCAGGATCCTGGACTTCTAAAGCCTCATACACACGATCAGACTTTGTACAAACTTTCCCGTGGATTTTTGTACAAAAGGCATTGGCCGTGAACTTGTATTGCATACACACGGCAGGACTTTTTCATCCAACTTTCACCAAATCACGTGTTTTTTCTGCTCTTTACCGCCACCTTTGGTCAACGTCTGTATTGTCTGATCTTTTGCATTGGTTCTGAGCATTAGTGATGGACGAACTTCCGACGGGACGTTTCGCGAACGCGAAACGCGAACGGACACAAACGTTCGCGAAAACGACCGTTCGCCGCGGGCTCCATTGACTTCAATGGGAGGCGAATTTCGCAAACCTTTAGGTCGAATTTGCGGCCACGGGGTAATTATTAGGGGGTAGCACGTAGTCCCACCACCTGGACAATAGCATAATACATGTATGAGGTGAATTTGGGATCGATAACTACAAGCATTTTTTTTTTATTTGGGAAATTGTTCTGACAATTCAGGACTATGGAGCTAATGAAGGCAATGGAGGAGAGGGAAGGTCAGGGACCAGGGTAGGCAAACAAGAGGGTGCAGGAGATACAGAGCACTGACAGCAGCACCGTAATACAGAGCACTGACATCAGCACCGTGACATACAGCGCTGACAGCAGCTCCGTGACATACAGCGCTGACAGCAGCTCCGTGACATACAGCGCTGACAGCAGCTCCGTGACATACAGCGCTGACAGCAGCTCCGTGACATACAGCGCTGACAGCAGCTCCGTGACATACAGCGCTGACAGCAGCACCGTGACATACAGCGCTGACAGCAGCTCCGTGACATACAGCGCTGACAGCAGCTCCGTGACATACAGCGCTGACAGCAGCTCCGTGACATACAGCACTGACAGCAGCTCCGTGACATACAGCGCTGACAGCAGCTCCGTGACATACAGCGCTGACAGCAGCACCGTGACATACAGCGCTGACAGCAGCTCCGTGACATACAGCGCTGACAGCAGCACCGTGACATACAGCGCTGACAGCAGCTCCGTGACATACAGCGCTGACAGCAGCTCCGTGACATACAGCGCTGACAGCAGCTCCGTGACATACAGCGCTGACAGCAGCACCGTAAGCAGCCCCAGGAGGAAGTCAGCACAGCACAGGGATGGTGTGATCCCCTCATAATAAGAACCCCCAGGAGGAAGTCAGCACAGCACAGGGATGGTGGGAGCCCCTCATAATAAGAACACCCAGGAGGAAGTCAGCACAGCACAGGGATGGTGGGAACCCCTCATAATAAGCAGCCCCAGTAGAAATATGACACCGCTCAACCTCTTCAAAGAGGAGGGTAGGGGCATATAGTACGGTGTGCTTTTTTGGGTCAGGGAAGTGAGCCAAATGAATTAAGAAGGTCTGTGTGCTTGATTCCAAAAATTGTTTATAGACATATACATGGTCTACTGATCACATGTGTTGAATTCCTCCGAGATCCATGCCTCATTCATTTTTAGAAATGTGAGGTAGTTAACACTGTCGTGAGCTAGGCGAGTACGCTTATCGGTCACAATCCCCCCTGCTGCGCTGAACGTCCTTTCGGACAGGACACTGGATGAGGGGCAAGCCAACAGTTCGATTGCAAATTGGGCAAGCTCTGGCCAGAGGTCAAGCCTGCCCACCCAGTAGTCTAGGGGTTCATCACTCCTCAGAGCGTCCACATCGGCCGTTAACCCAATGTAGTCGGACACCTGACGGTCTAGGCGTTCCCTGATGCTGGATCCGGATGACACCTGTCGATGGGTCGGCTGAAAGAATGACCTCATATCCGAAGTCACCAACACATCTTCAAACCGGCCTCTTCTTGCAGGCGCTGTTGGATTGGTACCCGCAAATCCTTCTCTGGGAGTGGGAATTGCTCCTCTGCCAGCGCACGCAAAAGCAGAATGCAGCATTTCTCGAAGCAAGGCCTGGAAGTGCTGCATTCTGACAGCCCTCTGCGACGGCGGTAACATTTCCGCCATTTTGTGTTTGTACCGGGGATCTAAGTACGTTGCCACCCAGTACTGGTCCTTGACCCTCATGCTTTTTATACGGGGGTCCCTATTAAAACACTGGAGCATGAAGGCCCCCATTTGCACTCAAGCGGAAGGTATGTGGTGGTGGTGGTGTTGTTGGTGGTAGTGTCTTTGGGGGTGCACATAGCAGAGAGTGAAGAAGAGGGTGCAGATCGAGAGGATGAGGAGGGTGCAGAAGAATAAGGCTGAGTGAGCCACTCAACCAAGTCTGGTGCGTCCTTTAAAGTAATTGAACGCACCTTCTGCAACTTCCCACTTTGGCTCAAGGCTGTTGCTCCTGCCCTACCCCTACCACCCCTGCGGAAGGGCCTGCCTCTTCCTCTGCCTGTCATTTTTTAAATCACCCTGTGACAAAACTCTTAGTCCCTATACCGCTGAAGGACTGCTGCAGTATAGGGCAGCGGTCAGCAGTAGTGCACGTCAACCCTATGTATTGTGGACCGATAGCGGTCCTTACAGAACAGCAGACTGTACTGCACTCAGGCCTATGTACCGTAGCACCCTATACCAAGTTACCAGTCCTTATAAAAACTTTTGTGGACCAAGCAGGTTGTGTGTTAGTGTTTAGCAGACTGTGCGTCAGTCCCTATACCGCTGAAGGACTGCTGCAGTATAGGGCAGCGGTCAGCAGTAGTGCACGGCAACCCTATGTATTGTGGACCGATAGCGGTCCTTACAGAACAGCAGACTGTAACGCACTCAGGCCTATGTACCGTAGCACCCTATACCAAGTTACCAGTCCTTATAAGAACTTTTGTGGACCAAGCAGGTTGTGTGTTAGTGATTAGCAGACTGTACGTCAGTCCCTATACCAATGAAGGACTGCTGCAGTATAGGGCAGCGGTCAGCAGTAGTGCACGGCAACCCTATGTATTGTGGACCGATAGCGGTCCTTACAGAACAGCAGACTGTACTGCACTCAGGCCTATGTACCGTAGCACCCTATACCAAGTTACCAGTCCTTATAAAAACTTTTGTGGACCAAGCAGGTTGTGTGTTAGTGTTTAGCAGACTGTGCGTCAGTCCCTATACCGCTGAAGGACTGCTGCAGTATAGGGCAGCGGTCAGCAGTAGTGCACGGCAACCCTATGTATTGTGGACCGATAGCGGTCCTTACAGAACAGCAGACTGTAACGCACTCAGGCCTATGTACCGTAGCACCCTATACCAAGTTACCAGTCCTTATAAGAACTTTTGTGGACCAAGCAGGTTGTGTGTTAGTGATTAGCAGACTGTGCGTCAGTCCCTATACCAATGAAGGACTGCTGCAGTATAGGGCAGCGGTCAGCAGTAGTGCACGGCAACCCTATGTATTGTGGACCGATAGCGGTCCTTACAGAACAGCAGACTGTACTGCACTCAGGCCTATGTACCGTAGCACCCTATACCAAGTTACCAGTCCTTATAAGAACTTTTGTGGACCAAGCAGGTTGTGTATTAGTGTTTAGCAGACTGTGCGTCAGTCCCTATACCGCTGAAGGACTGCTGCAGTATAGGGCAGCGGTCAGCAGTAGTGCACGGCAACCCTATGTATTGTGGACCGATAGCAGTCCTTACAGAACAGCAGACTGTACTGCACTCAGGCCTATGTACCGTAGCACCCTATACCAAGTTACCAGTCCTTATAAAAACTTTTGTGGACCAAGCAGGTTGTGTGTTAGTGTTTAGCAGACTGTGCGTCAGTCCCTATACCGCTGAAGGACTGCTGCAGTATAGGGCAGCGGTCAGCAGTAGTGCACGTCAACCCTATGTATTGTGGACCGATAGCGGTCCTTACAGAACAGCAGACTGTAACGCACTCAGGCCTATGTACCGTAGCACCCTATACCAAGTTACCAGTCCTTATAAGAACTTTTGTGGACCAAGCAGGTTGTGTATTAGTGTTTAGCAGACTGTGCGTCAGTCCCTATACCGCTGAAGGACTGCTGCAGTATAGGGCAGCGGTCAGCAGTAGTGCACGGCAACCCTATGTATTGTGGACCGATAGCGGTCCTTACAGAACAGCAGACTGTAACGCACTCAGGCCTATGTACCGTAGCACCCTATACCAAGTTACCAGTCCTTATAAGAACTTTTGTGGACCAAGCAGGTTGTGTGTTAGTGATTAGCAGACTGTGCGTCAGTCCCTATACCAATGAAGGACTGCTGCAGTATAGGGCAGCGGTCAGCAGTAGTGCACGGCAACCCTATGTATTGTGGACCGATAGCGGTCCTTACAGAACAGCAGACTGTACTGCACTCAGGCCTATGTACCGTAGCACCCTATACCAAGTTACCAGTCCTTATAAGAACTTTTGTGGACCAAGCAGGTTGTGTATTAGTGTTTAGCAGACTGTGCGTCAGTCCCTATACCGCTGAAGGACTGCTGCAGTATAGGGCAGCGGTCAGCAGTAGTGCACGGCAACCCTATGTATTGTGGACCGATAGCAGTCCTTACAGAACAGCAGACTGTACTGCACTCAGGCCTATGTACCGTAGCACCCTATACCAAGTTACCAGTCCTTATAAAAACTTTTGTGGACCAAGCAGGTTGTGTGTTAGTGTTTAGCAGACTGTGCGTCAGTCCCTATACCGCTGAAGGACTGCTGCAGTATAGGGCAGCGGTCAGCAGTAGTGCACGTCAACCCTATGTATTGTGGACCGATAGCGGTCCTTACAGAACAGCAGACTGTAACGCACTCAGGCCTATGTACCGTAGCACCCTATACCAAGTTACCAGTCCTTATAAGAACTTTTGTGGACCAAGCAGGTTGTGTATTAGTGTTTAGCAGACTGTGCGTCAGTCCCTATACCGCTGAAGGACTGCTGCAGTATAGGGCAGCGGTCAGCAGTAGTGCACGGCAACCCTATGTATTGTGGACCGATAGCGGTCCTTACAGAACAGCAGACTGTACTGCACTCAGGCCTATGTACCGTAGCACCCTATACCAAGTTACCAGTCCTTATAAGAACTTTTGTGGACCAAGCAGGTTGTGTATTAGTGTTTAGCAGACTGTGCGTCAGTCCCTATACCGCTGAAGGACTGCTGCAGTATAGGGCAGCGGTCAGCAGTAGTGCACGGCAACCCTATGTATTGTGGACCGATAGCAGTCCTTACAGAACAGCAGACTGTACTGCACTCAGGCCTATGTACCGTAGCACCCTATACCAAGTTACCAGTCCTTATAAAAACTTTTGTGGACCAAGCAGGTTGTGTGTTAGTGTTTAGCAGACTGTGCGTCAGTCCCTATACCGCTGAAGGACTGCTGCAGTATAGGGCAGCGGTCAGCAGTAGTGCACGTCAACCCTATGTATTGTGGACCGATAGCGGTCCTTACAGAACAGCAGACTGTAACGCACTCAGGCCTATGTACCGTAGCACCCTATACCAAGTTACCAGTCCTTATAAGAACTTTTGTGGACCAAGCAGGTTGTGTATTAGTGTTTAGCAGACTGTGCGTCAGTCCCTATACCGCTGAAGGACTGCTGCAGTATAGGGCAGCGGTCAGCAGTAGTGCACGGCAACCCTATGTATTGTGGACCGATAGCGGTCCTTACAGAACAGCAGACTGTACCGCACCCAAGCCTATGTACCGTAGCACCCTAGACAGACCAAGTTACCAGTCCTGATAAAGAGCTTTGTGGAACAAGTGAGTTGTGAATGATTAGCAGACTGCAGCAGAAGGGCAGCAGTCAAGTATAATATTCTTTCTATATTTGGAAGAAAGAATATTATACGTGTACAAGCCTATTACCGTACCACTGATACCAGTCCTGAAAAGAACCTTTGTGGAACTAATAGTAACAGCAAGTCTTTAAAATTATCCTCACTGCCTGACACACTGCTTCCTGCCTGTCCCTATACAAATTGGCAAAAAAGAGTAGGCTGGAACGATTAGCTGGAATAGCTCTTTTGTGGACCTGATAGTAACAGCTAATGATGATGATGATGATGATGATGAAGAAAGACTAATCTGGCTGAGCTGTCCCTAAAATAGCAGCATACAGCGCTCTGTCCCTTTATCTAAACTGACAAAAGAAACTCAGGCTGCTGACCTAACACCTATACCAGTCCTGAAAAGAACTTTTGTGTACCAAATAGCTAGCGTTTTCTCTGTCCCTACTCCACACAGGATCCTTTCCCTACAGTGACAGAAGAAAGAATGTAAAATGGCCACCGGATCGGGTGTATTTATAGGTTAGGGGGAATGTCCAAGTGTCCATGAGCTGTCATGTCTCAATTGGTTGTCCTGTAACACATGATAAACGTGTCACGAAAGGTTAAAGTTCTTGTATACATTAAACACGTAAGTCCGCCGGGGCGAACGACGGAAAAAGGCGTTCGAACCCGCGGACGGCGAAAGTCGGAAATTCGCCGCGAAACGACCGCCGGGCGAAACGTTCGTCCATCACTACTGAGCATACGTGTTTGTACTTTGCACAAAAGTCCTATGGTTTTCTGTACACGCGATCAGACTTTGCTCCATCTGACTTTTGTTGCCGGAAAGTTTGTCCGTTTGCACAGCCAACAAAAGTCCAATGAAAACGGAAAAAGTTTGTCCGATGGAGTGTACACACGGTCGGATGTTGCCTTAAAACAGCAAATTTGCATGTTTGTTGTCAAAAAGTCTGATATAACAATTAGCCAGTTTTTCCAGATTCAGTGGAAAATATCATTTTATCATGGTTACCTTAAAGAATAAGTACATCTGGAAATACATCAGCACCATCTTTCAATTTGTAATTACATACTAGTAATTGATGGGAGTGCTATTTTTACTCTGCCCTTGGCCAGCACCATAATCCTCTCTCCCATCACTGCCAGCTGACTTTAAAAAGAAAGGGTCTTTATGTTCTATGGAATATTTCGATTTTAATGTAGGCTGGGAGCACCAGCGAAGAGGATGCTTGTCCCGGCCTGCTAGCACTTTTACTATAGTGAAAGTTCACTCCAGAATTACTTGTAGCGATGACACTATGGACAAAGTGTCTGTCATGTGTAAATTTAGTTTTTGCCTCAGAATAGTAATAGGGTTCTGAGGGTTAATTGTGTAGGTTAACTTTGACATCAGTTTGGCTGGGCTGTGTTAGAGTTCTGCCTGGTCATGTGTACAGTTAGGTGCACATGACAGGCTCAGAACCAGGCCTGGTTGGACGCTTTGGGTATCAGCGTTCCCTGGAACCAATCAGTGGGTGTGCCGGGTCCCACTGAGGAGTCTGGGGAAGGGTACTTAAGATGTTGAAGTCACGTGTTGAGGGTTCGTTCGTGAGGCCATAGCGGCCTGTTCCTGATACTGGACTGGGGTAGCCCTGCGAGGGGTACCAGTCACGGGAGCGTTCGTCGCTCCGCAACATGCTTTGGTTGGTTAGCCCCAATAGACCCGCCTGGTCTGAGGTGAGGATCCGTCTGTTCTCGAGTCTCGGAACCGGTTCAAGGCGCAGTAACTGAGGGAGGATTCAAGGCGTCCGGGTGCGCTCTCGGCTTGGAGGGGCACCGCAGCTCGTGTAAGTGACCGGGGGGGGACTCTTCGGAGGAGGGCTGATAAGCTGGCATCCTGAGAAGTGCCTGGTTGCTGAGTTGTGGAGGACACTGACAAATTCACATTTTTCCAGTACTGCCAAGGAGATAGAGAACGTTCCAGTTACAAGTTACTCAAAGCCCAAGGTTTCACAAGTTCTGGATCAAAGTGCTGACTGCCCTAATCTCTGGCTAGATCATTGGCTACTCTCTGGGTGGTATTAGAGATTTTCTGATATTAGAAGTTCAAGGTGCCTGAGTTTCTTCACCCTTGCCCTCTGTTCCCATATGAGACTGTGTTTGTTGGATGTTACCCCTGCAAATAAAAAACCTTTTCTAAAGGACTTTTATGGTGTCAGCGTCCAAAGTTGTTGGGTACAAACTATGGGAACCATTACACGTGGAAGAACCAGCCAAGCGGAGGTAACTGGTAAGCCCAAAAGTTAAGGCCACCCTGCCAAGGGTTATGGCCGCTACATACTGAATAAACTCTAAACAGCCATATAACACATGTGCCTATGATAAATACATAGCGCCATATTTGAATTATGTCCATGCTTTGGTTGTCCAACAATCATCACTCAAAACTGCCAGCTATTATCAGTGACACGCTCAGCCCCCCGTCCTCATGCTGTCCTGTAGTTGCAAAGCCTGACTAGAAACTGCTTGAACAAGCTGCTTCTGTGCTTTAATGCTAACTAAGACATAAAAAGCATAAGGGGGGCTGACACTATTAGTTGCACGTGTAGCGGTGTAGTTGCCACTAGTAACAAACATCCATCATATCACCCCGCTGCCAGACTCCCATATATCACTTGCAGAGACAGTGAACAGTCCTTTGCTGTTTTTTTTATGTTTTTGTTTTTTTGTTTATTGGGGGGTACAACTCGGTTGGGGAAATGGGTATATGGAATGGCCATAGTATAGTTCATTTTGCCATCGTATTTGTAGATTTTACTGATTAGCACATAGTTTGAGCCTGAAGGAAGTACCGTATATACTCGAGTATAGGCCGACCCGAATATAAGCCGAGGCCCTCAATTTACCCCCAAAAAAACTGGCAAACTTATTGACTCGTGTATAAGCCGAGGGTGAGACATGCCTGTCCATCCCTGTGTGTGTGTCTGTCCATCCCTGTGTGTCCGTCCATCCCTGTGTGTCCGTCCATCCCTGTGTGTCCGTCCATCCATCCCTGTGTGTGTGTGTGTCCATCCATCCATCCATCCCTGTGTGTGTGTGTCTCCATCCATCCATCCATCCATCCCTGTGTGTGTGTGTCTCCATCCATCCATCCCTGTGTGTGTGTGTCTCCATCCATCCATCCATCCCTGTGTGTGTCTCCATCCATGTGTGTGTGTGTGTGTGTGTGTGTGTGTGTGTGTGTGTGTGTGTGTGTGTGTGTGTGTGTGTGTGTGTGTGTCCAGCCTACCTGTGTCCCGAGCCTTTGTCCCGAGCCTCCGTCCCGTGCCTTGCCTCCTTGCCTCCGTCCCGTGCCTTGCCTCCGTCCCGTGTCGTGCCTTGCCTTGCCTCCGTCCCGTCCCGTCCCGTGCCGTGCCTTGCCTTGCCTCCGTCCCGTGCCCTCTTCGTCGGCGCCTCGGCGGCCATTGTAAAATTCAAAAGCCGCGCCTCCGCCTTCGCCTGTGATAGGCGGAACACTGAATTTCCCAGCAGCCTGTGTTCCGCCTATCACGGACATCGTATCATCCTCGTCCGTAGTACGAGGATGATACGATGTCCGTGATAGGCGGAACACAGGCTGCTGGGAAATTCAGTGTTCCGCCTATCACAGGCGAAGGCGGAGCCGGAGGCGTGGCCTTTGAATCCTAGAATGGCCGCTGTCTGTCTGCTCGACACGCTGATCGAGCGGGCAGACAGCGATGACTCGAGTATAAGCCGAGGGGGGCACTTTCAGCCTCAAAAAAGAGGCTGAAAATCTCGGCTTATACTCGAGTATATACGGTATGTGCATGATTCAGTCTTTTCCCCTGTATCTCCATGCAGACTATTGCTCCTCATCTGCATAACTCCTGCAGACTATTGCTTCCAGAACTTCCTCACCCATGACCGTGTAAGGATGAGGACATCACTCTTTACTGTGTAAGAGTGATGTTCCCAGAAAATCCTCTCCTCCTGCACAAACTTATACTGTAGTTATTAGTGTAATGTCACATCTTCTTTAAGCATAGGGACCCTCTCTGAACAGTTTCTCAATGCAGACTCTGGTTGCTCGCTGCTACTAGGCCAGAGGCCTGCAGTACCTCTCCCCGGAGGCCTAGTAGTTTAAAAGCACATTAAGAGTGATGGACTACTGTTCCTAGCTAGCCCTGCTTGCAAATCCTTTGCCCTCAGGCCACATCGATTTGACACAACTCCCCAAAGTCTCTCCTCTGATCCAGGACTCCTCATCATTGACCATGTAATGACAAGGACTTCACTACTGACCATGTAGAAGTGAAGATCCCTCACAGACTTCCTGGCACATCCATCCCTCCACTGTGGTACACTCACCAATGTTTCTCTGCCCTAAATTCTTGATGGAGAACTTGACCAGACTGTATGTTTCGACAGCTTCACCTGCCCCTCTGCTCCAGGAGTTCCTTATCAATGACCGTGTAATGATAAGGACATTGCCAATGACCGTGTAAAGGCAAAGGTCCTTTACAGTTCTCCCTGGGCCTCCTCCTGCGATCAGCACCCCCTCCCCCCCAGATGGGGGTGCCCTCCTGCTGCTGTCTAGTACTCCATTCGCTACTTCACCCCGCTGACAACTCCTCCCCAGTGGCATGTTACCTCAGCTTATATAGGAAGCCTACCCCCTGCCAACACCAATTGGGGATTGGTCAGGGCTCCAACAGGAGCTGCCTGCCACTCCAGTTCTAGACCCTGCCCCTCTTCCAGAACATTTTCCCTGGAAGCAGGGGAGGCGCCTCAGAACTAGAGCACAGATGGCCACACCCACTGCTATTCTAACCACTCCCAGTCCCTAGATCAAAACAGACAGGCCTAGCTCAAAGCATAGGCCTGCCTAAATTTACCTGTTCTGACAGTCTCCCTAGTAAAAAATCCCATACTAGCACCTACCTATTGGTAGAGGGTGCTACACATGGTGTAGAGGGTGCTACACATGGTGTAGCTGATAAATGGCCATCTGTTTCCAATGATGATTGCTCGACAACCAGTGTGTGTACAGAAGTCAAGCATGGTACTATGCATTAATCAAGGTACATATACAGTAGGAGGAAATATGTCTGTTTAATATTCATTGAGTAATTCCAGGGTGAATGTCCATTTTAATTACTGGTATGTGATTGTACATTAAAAGTTGTGCAGGGGGTAGGAAGACGCCTGATATTATGGAATGCACTGACAGTGCTCTTGACATTTAAAAAAGCATCATATTCTTCCCGAGAATTAGCTCTGCATGTGGTGAAATTCATCCATGCATTGCTTTCCGGTTTGACATCCCTCCAGGCAGTGGCAGGCCTGGAAAGTTCTTAGCGCCCCCATTAACCCCTATGTCGTGAATCATTATTTGTTTTGTCGGTGGGTGATTCTCAGGTGAGACAGCTACAGGTTAGCAAGCTTCCAGGTGTTTGTGTATCCGCACAGGGTAATGAACTAGCAATCCTTATCTATTTGGCAAACATATTATGTAATAGAGCCCAGCCTGAGAAAGGAATGCAGGACACAGAGTTCTGTGTGCTAAGGTGATACACAGGTAATGATCACTACATTACAGAATATCAGTAAGGGTAAGACGGCTGCTATGAGCCCCACCTGACACAGCAAACTACAAATTAGCAATACATAAAAAAAAATGAGTTTCCACAATTGCTTTACTATACAAATAAACTGCTCTGTGTACAGGATATGAGGAATATTATTCCAGACAAACATCAATGCATGTACATCACTGTTAATCATTTTCATCGCCATCACTATGATAACTAATACAGCGAAACTCCTTCACATACATTTCACATCTTTTATTGTCAGTTCTTGTGACTAGAGTTTCATAATTGCCAAGATATTTATCCCAGACCCTTGGACACTGTCACCCTCAGCCATGGCTGACATTTAACACACCCAACTTTCTGTGCAGTACTGCCCAGATTATGCCCGATGACTAGGTGGTCCCGACCTAGACCACGCTGCTTTCTGGGTGACCCCACCCCTAATCATAAAAAGAAAACACCCAGTCCAAGCTGCAATCCCCTCATTTAATACTCTTTGAGATAATGTGCATGCTCAGTAACTCATAAAAGGGTCATCGAGACAGAGCTCCTAGATGTGGAAATATGCCAGCAAACCTGAGTCTGTGGGCATCTATGCAATTTAAAGTGGGTCTGAACTGAAAAATTGCAGACTGGCTATCTTATAGGGAACATCTAGAAATGTTAATTGTTCATAGGCAACACACTGAAAGATCTACCTTTTACCTCAAATTCCTCCTGAAACAGAAGCGACTTCCTGTGACTAGTCCCTCCGGTTCTATAGCTTTATAACCTGTTCGTGAGGACTTTCACTGCAAGGATCTTCCTGCTTTTGCTTCATTCATTCATTTGATCCTTGCTTCCTCCACCTCTCCTCTTTCTTACTGATCGTTACCTCACTGGACATCAGGTGGTAGGCTCTGACATGGGGAACCAAAAGCACTGCCTCTACCAAGATGGCGGCCTTTACACAAGGTTCTATGGGTTCTATGTAGAACAAGGAATGGTAACAAAGTAACTGGGGGAAAGATCAGCTGCAGGGAGCCTACAGACAACACTGGTGACCAGTAGGGATGAGCTTGTGCGTGTTTCCGATCCTAGTCCGAACCCTCAGGACCAAGCCTGCAAGGAAGCTGTCACCTGTACATGCCCATTCATCTGCAACAGGGGCATCCTACGACTAGTACTTTGTCCTCCTCTTACCTTTTTTTTAGGCACAGCTTCCACGGTTCAAATCTCTTATGACAGTCACATACAAACCTTAAACAGGTTCTAAAGTCTTCAAGTGATTGTAAAGCTTCTATTTTTTTCATACTTACCTGCTCTGTGCAAGGGTTTTGCACAGAGCTGTCCCAATCCCCCTTTTCTGGAGTCCCTTGTGGCGCTCCTTCTCACTTCAGTGCCCACACAGAGAGCCGCTTTCCATGGGGGCACTCATGCTGGCCCGCTCCCGAGTCCTGCTGTTGCATGCATTGACACAGACTGCAGGACTTGGCCCCGCCCTCCCACCTCCTGCGTCACTGGATTTGATTGACAGCAGCGGGAGCAAATGTTTGCAGTATGTGTGGCTGCTGGCTTTTAATTTTGCAGGGATGGATGGACCTCCGCTTTAAGGTGAAAAACTGTGAGGCCGCGTACACACGCGGGGACTGTTCGCCCAACTTTGTCCGTCAAACAGTTTTGGCAAACAGTCCGCTCAAAATTAGCATGGACGGACATGGCCACACACGACGAACGAACAGTTTGCTGAAACTGTGCGCGATGACGTGAACGGCACGTACGACGGGACGAAAAATACGACGTCCTATACACTGCATTATAACTTTCGGCGTGTAAATCCTTTCTGAGCATGCGCGGAACTTAGTTTGACGAACAAGCCTACACACGAGGGGACTGTTCGCTGAAACAAAGTTTCAGCGGACAGTTTTTCGGAATTTCCGAAAAACCTTGTTCAGCGGACTGTTCGCTGAAACTGTCCGCTGAAAGCCCACACACGGGCGGACTGTCCGCCGAAACACTGTTCAGCGGACAAAGTTGGGCGAACAGTCCCCGCGTGTGTACGCGGCCTGAGGGTTTACAATCCCTTTAATTTTTTTTACCTTAAAGTGATAATAAAGTCTTGCAGTCAGTCACAACACATTCTCCTGAAAAACATCTAAAATATTGAAATATTCTATAAAAAAATAAAAAATAAAAAATTGGAAGCTGTGAGAATGGGAACACATAATAATATATGTTGAGGTTTCCTTAAATTTGGTGGCTGCAAATGTGGAAATATGCTTTACAGCTGAAATAGGATAAGCAAATATTGTCTAACTGTAAAGAATATGTGTATTCTTACTTGAATCATGGTGTGCTTTATGCATTTTTCTCCAAATCTGTGTAGCAATGCAGTGTGAAATGTTGCCTCTGTGCCGGAGCTTCCTGTATTAACCACTACAATACAGGGCACTTTCACCCCCTTCCTTCCCAGCCCAATTTTCAGCTTTCAGCGCTCTAGCGCTTTCAGTGACAATTGCGCGGTCATGCTACACTGTACCCAAATGAAATTGTTATCATTTTGTTCGCACAAATAGAGCTTTATTTTGGTGTTATTTATTCACGTTTTTTTTTTTTTTGCGATACAAGCGCAAAAATAGCGGAAATTTGGAAAAAAAACAATATTTTCTTTTTTCTATTTGAAAAGAAATCCAATAAAATCAAATTTTGTCATAAATTTAAGCCAAAATGTATTCTGCTACATGTTTTTGGTAAAAAAAATTCCGTTAAGTGTATAATAATTGGTTTGTGTGATCACGGACATATGTACGCAAATGATCATGTACATATGTGTGCAGGTGATCACGTACATATGTGTGCAGATAATCATTGGGACATGTGATTTTAGTGGGACATATGTGGGGGACATGTTTTTATTATTAGGGACATGTGTTTTTATTATTTGGGGACATGTATGTTTTGGGGACATGTGTGTTTTGGGGACATATGTGGGGACTGTGTTTGTACTGTGTGGTGTGTTGTGTGTTTACACTACACTGATGATCAGTGAGTAAAAAGCTGTAAAAAGCAGCCCATACTCACTGATCATCAGCCGGCTGCAGCGTTCTGCTCTCCTCTCCTCAGCGGTGACTTCCGTGTGAGGAGAGGAGAGCCGATTGCCTAGCAACCGGCTGTTTGTTTACATCACATGACGGCCGTGATTGGACACGGCCGTTATGTGATCAGGAGGGCCAATCACAGAGCCCTCCTGCCGATCTGAGATGTGCCGTGTCCGGGTGACACGAGCACATCGGGATCGTGCCGCTGCGCGCGCACGCGCGATCCCGCTACTCCTGAAGGACGTTCCTGAACGGCCTGTCAGGAGTAGACGGCTCCCACCCGGCCGTATATATGCATTGGCCGGGTGGGAAGTGGTTAAGGACCGGTCACAGATGTTTTCAATCCTTGTGCAGGGTGACTGGTGTTGTAGCTGCCCTCTTCTGTCATTTTCTGCGGGCAGCATGTAGAAGGTGTGGCCTGCTGGGTCCCTCCCACAGCTCTGCTCTCTCTCTGCACAGGCTATGTACAGCATGGTGATGATGTCACTACTACCTTCACAAGGTAATATCTGGGTTTGCAAAAGCATTTAGTGTATACAAAATAGATTTATAATCTTTGTGACTATTGGAGAATATATTTAGATTAGTAATTTTGTGCCTGGAGTTCAGCTTTTAGCAACACTAACTTAAACCTTTGTATTCGTCTAACAGTATTTTATGCTTTAACTGCTAGTCCACTGGCCTTTCTGCAACACATGAAACAGATGGTGACTTGCTAAGCAGGTATATGGTTTGGCCCTGAGTCTTAGCAGAATCCTGAAAAGCATTTTTGATTTATTAAAGCCGTGGAGTTTTAGGAAACAGCCGGCTAATTCTCTTATGTGCTAAGAAGCAATTTATCTTCTTAACGTAAAAGATCACACAATAATACAAGACCACAAAGCTGGCACACCAGAGGCAATGTGAGCTATGAGAAGACCTGCTGGAAAGTGACCTAGAGAGTGTCTTTGCTGCAGTCAGTTGATCAGACAAGACAGTTGAGAGAAGTGCAAGGAATCGCTATCTTCCCACTGATAACATGACATAAAGACTATTACAATGTCACAGCAAGCAAATTTAACCGCTTCAGCCCCGGAAGATTTTACTCCTTTCCTGAGCAGAGCACTTTTTGCGATTCGCCACTGCAACGTTTTAACTGACAATTGCGCGGTTGTCTGACATTGTGCCCAAACGAAATTGACATCCTTTTTTCCCCACAAATAGAGTTTGCTTTTGGTGGTATTTGATCACCTCTGCGTTTTTTTTTTTTTCACTATAAACCAAAAAAGAGCATTAATTTTGAAAAAAACGCATTCTTTTTTACTTTTTTTTATAATAAATATCCTCCAGAAATATATAAAAAAAAATGTATTCCTTAGTTTAGGCCGATATGTGCTCTTCTACATATTTTTGTTAAAAAAAAATCGCAATAAGTGTATATTGATTGGTTTGCGCAAAAGTTATCACATCTACAAAATAGGGGATAGTTTTAAGGCATTTTATTTTTTTTATTAGTAATGGCGGGGATCTGCAATTTTTATGGGGACTGCGACATTATGGCGGACACATCGGACATTTTGACACTCTTTTGGGACTATTGTCATTTATACAGCAATCAGTCCTGTAAAAATGCATTGATTACGGTGTAAATGACACTGGCAGTGAATGGGGTTAACCAGTAGAGGGCGATGAAGGGGTTAAGTGTGTCCTAAGGAGTGATTCTAACTGTGGGGGGGATGGGCTACTAGTCACATGATAGCGATCATTGCTCTCGATGACAGGGAGCAGTGATCTCTGTCATGACACAAGTCAGAATGAGGAAGTGCCTTGTTTACACAGGCACTTCCCCATTCTGAAGCTCCGTGACATGATCATCAATGTAGGCATTCTGAAAAAAACACAAGAACAGTAGCTTTAACACAACATCTCATGGCAGCATCAACATTATAGCATACAGCACATCCGATATACATACCAGCATTGAACCATAGATATATTATTCGTGAAAAAACTTTTGAATTAAAAAATTTTCATAGAAAAATTTACTCGCCACCATCTGTCCCAAAAAAGGACAGAAAACCCGATCTAGGCTCGAAACAACCCTCACAAGGGTCCCCACACCAAAGTCCCCACGGTACCTTCACACAAAAGATCCTGAAAGTAATTAAATAACTAATTTTAATCGACAATAAATGTGTTTTTTCAACAAATATTGATAATCTATTTATGCACTAAGGGGCTTACATGAATGTATAGCATACATCAGGAACCATGAACGCCAGGCTCTCTATACTCAGAGGTAATTATATCTGTGAAGTAGATAAAAAACATTAATTTTAATAATAATTTCCTCTTAAATATGTTCTTCTTTGCTCATAAAAGATTGTTTGTTCGAGTGGCAGTAGGTTAAATATTTTTTTCGTAAAGCTTTTTTCTTGTATATGAAGAAATGATTAATACAAAGAGGGATAGCTATTACTTACTCAGAGTAGAGCCACATCTAAGAGTAGCTGACAGTGACATTTTTTGTCATGACAGGACTCATTTTCGCGCCAAACGCAGACTTAAAAAGCCGCCGGCGCATGCGCACTTGTCTAAACATATATTGCTGACATTGAGAGGCGTGTTCTTCAGAACGACATCGCGTAGACAAACGCAATGACATCATTGCCAAGCGGCTACGAGCCGGGAGGACAGGCAGCTCCCGGTGCCCGGAAGGAAAGTAATCATCTGATTTTGTAGCGAGTGTACAGCTTGTATAACAGTGTAAATTTGCTTTCCCCTTAAAATAACTCAACACACAGCCATTAATGTGAAAGTGTTCAATTTCGGCCCAATAAGCCATTTTCCCTCCCAGTGTCATGTGACTTGTTAGGGTTACAAGGTCTCAGGTGTGAATGGGGAGCAGATGTGTTACATTTGGTGTTATCGCTCTCACTCTCTCATACTGGTCACTGCAAGTTCAACATGGCACCTCATGGCAAAGAGCTCTCCGAGGATCTGAAAAAAAAAATTGTTGCTCTACATAAATATGGCCTAGGCTATAAGAAGATTGCCAAGACCCTGAAAATGAGCTGCAGCATGGTGGCCAAGACCATACAGCTGTTTAACGTGACATGTTCCACAAGTTGGGTGCACGTTCTCAGTGTCATATCCACAGGTTGTCTTTGGGAAATAGACGAATGAGTGCTGCCAGCATTGCTGCAGAGGTTGAAGGGGTGGCGGGTCAGCCTGTCAGTGCTCAGACCATACGCCGCACACTGCATCAAATTGGTTTGCATGGCTGTCGTCCCAGAAGTAAACCTCTTCTAAAGATGATGCACAAGACATCCCGCAAACAGTTTGCTGTAGAAAAGCAGACTATGGACATGAATTACTGGAACCATGTCCTGTGGTCTAATGAGACCAAGATAAATGTATTTGGTTCAGATGGTGTCAAGTGTGTGTTGCGGCAACCAGGTGAGGAGTACAAAGACAAGTGTGTCTGGGAGTGTCATGGTCTTGGGCTGCATGAGTGCTGCTGGCTCTGGGGAGCTACAGTTCATTGAGGGAACCATGAATGCCAACATGTACTGTGACATACTGAAGCAGAGTATGATCCCCTCCCTTCGGAGACTGGGCCTCAGGGCAGTATTCCAACATGATAACGACCCCAAACACACCTCCAAGATGACCACTACCTTGCTAAAGAAGCTAAGGGTAAAGGTAATGGACTGGCCAAGCATGTGTCCAGACCTAAACTCTATTGAGCATCTGTTAGGCATCCTCAAATGGAAGGTGGAGGAGCACAAGGTCTCTAACATCCACCAGCTCTGTGATGTCGTCATGGAGGAGTGGAAGAGGACTCCAGTGGCAACCTGTGAAGCTCTGGTGAACTGCATGTCCAAGAGGGTTAAGGCAGTGCTGGAAAATAATGGTGGCCACACAAAATATTGACACTTTGGGCCCAATTTGGACATTTTCACTTAGGAGTCTTCTCACAGGAGGCCTAGCAGTAACGGGAGCCATTGGCTCCTGCTACTGTCAATCAAACCCTGTGAACAGAGAGAGGAGGGTGGGGCTGAGCTGCATCAAATAACACACAGTGCGGCTTGGAATTGAGCCTACACAAGAGTCCGCATAGCAAGTAGCTTGTTATGGAGGCACTCAGAAGGCCAGAGGAGAGGATATGGGCCTCAAGAGGAGGATTGGGGCTGCTCTGTGCAAAACCATTGTTCAGAGCAGGTAAGTATAACATGTCTATTTTTATTTTATTTTTTTAAACTAAACCTTTACAAACATTCTCTGCATTAAGATTAAAAAAAAACTTCCATGGTCAGCTCCCCCTCCTAAATACTTGCCTGAGCTCAATCTTGATCTAGCGCTGTGCCTAGGAGTAGTTTTCCCCGCCTTCTCCTCCCAGCCAATCCGGTCTTAAGACCCGCTTCCTGTCCTGATTGGCCAGGAGGAGAAGTAGGAAGACAATAGTAAATGTTGATTTGGTAATGTCACCAGCCCAACCTTTTTGAAGCCAATTAGAGCATAAGGTTGGGTTCACACCATTGCGAATTGGATTTGATAGTCCACAATCTTTTTCTTTTGGTTGGAGTGTGTGGTAGGACAGCTTCAGCTACTTTCCCCACCCTCCTCCCTTCCCCTGCTTCTATTGCGAATTGAATGCTGGTTTCCTGTATCCAATTCCCAATAGGGGGAGATTTTGACCGGCTCTCTATGGAGCCGGTTCACATATCTCCCTAGCAGGTCCGATGCATTTTGCGTCTTTTGGTCCATTTCATGTGCGAATTCAGCCCAAAATTCTGGCTGAAATGGTGAACCAGGTTGCACTGTGAGATGGATGCGGGGATGGTGTGAACCAAGCCTCAGGCACTAATCATGTGCTTCAAAAAATAAAAATAATTAAAAAAAACCTCGTAGAAATATATGCATCTGGCTTCCCACAGGGAGATTAGGGGACAGTGCCCCTATGCCCATTATTGACCATCCGCCGCTGAGAAGCAGTGTTTTGTGAGCTCTGTGTGCATGAGACCTAATAGAGTTCCAGATAGCAAAAATAAAAAGAAACCAACAGTGGTTCTAATCCTTCCTAACTCCTCCACTTATCCATAATTTATAAAAACTGTTTTGGCTAAACATCACATTTAACATCACTTAAAACCATATTCCACTAGGCATTACAAATATGTACTTGAGCTTTCCATTGAAACTGATCTATTAGGGTGTTTGTGAACTTACTGGAATGTCTCTCTAGAACTGGCACCATTATTGGTGTTTTATGCATAGTCCGGGAAAGGACTTCAGAAGCCAGCTTTACGCTCCACTAAGAAAGGCGGGTTTTCTGTTCATTGAGTCATTCCCTTGTAGTACAAAGTTTCCTCTTATTGTCTGCTGATAAAAGGTTGAAGATAACATAAAGGAAGCCAAGCTACTACGCAAGGAGGAAGGAACCAGATACAGCCCAGGTGTGACACAGCTTTGATCTGGAATGCATGAACAAGTTTAATGATTGAATGGAGGTGTGGCAATATGTTGCTAAGTGCACATTTTATCAATACCAGTGTACCTGCTACATGCAGACAACTTTCATGCATTTCTTATTTACTGATACATTTAAACCTCAAAACAGTAAGACCAAATCCTGTTTGACCCCTAAGACCTTAGGCTAAAGGTAGCCTTAGCTGGATTGATGTTTGACTAGTTCAGCAGGGAGCGGCTGAATTTCAATCCATGGAAATTGATCAATGGCCAATCCTGTTCAAGAGTAGTCGGTCTCCTGATCGATTGCTCACAAACAGGCTTGCTGGAAACATTTGGTTCAATCAGCTGACTCCCCCTGCTGTCAAAATGACATAGTGGGGAGGATTCCCCTATCCACCTCCATTGTAAAGATGGGAGAATTAGACAGGAATGGCCAGCTTAAAGTATTTTTTTTTTTTTGAGTGGAGATGCTACCTCTGCCCCTGTTAGGAAGATTCCACTCTCTATTTGTCCTGTTTACTGTTATCATCAAAAGTAAAAGTAAAAGAAAATCCCAAATTTTGGGTTGTTCTCAAAACAATAAGGCTGGGTTCACACTGCAGTACTGAGTGACTCACAGCAGGGGTCCGTTGCGTCCTTGTTCACCATTTCAGGTCCGATTTCAGTCCGAATTTTTGGGTAAATTCCGACCTGAAACAGAGATGTGTGAAACAGCTCCATTGAGAGCTGGTTACAATCTCCTGACTAGGGATGAGCTCGGTGTTCGACTCGAACTCTGTGGGACGTTCGCGCCATATTAGTGTGGCGCTCATGGCCCACAATGCACTGCGCCATCGCAGTGCATTGTTGGCTCATGATTGGCCAAGCATGCACTGTGACCTGCTTGGCCAATCACAGCGCCGACAGCGAGGAGAGCCATATAGCTCAGGGGGGGTTAAGTACATGCCCCAGCGCAGCGGCCTTGTGTAGTGTGTTGCGGCGGTCAGGGAAAGAGCAGGATAGGCAGGGACAGTGTCTTTGTGGCTTGCAAACCTAGCGCTTTCAAAGTGGGTGTTGTGTGCCTCCAGCACAGTATACACCGGAAGCTACCCTTTATTGCTGGTGTTCTGTAATACAGGCATCTGCAGCAGTTAAAGTGGGTGTTGTGTGCCTCCAGCACAGTATACACCTGAAGCTACTCTTTATTACTGGTGTTCTGTAATACAGGCATCTGCAGCAGTTAACGTGGGTGTTGTGTGCCTCCAGCACAGTATACACCTGAAGATACCCCTTATTGCTGGTGTCCTGTAATACAGGCATCTGCAGCAGTTAAAGTGGGTGTTGTGTGCCTCCAGCACAGTATACACCTGAAGCAACCCCTTATTAATGGTGTTGTTATGTTTCTGTAACACAGGCAGGCAGCTGCAGTAATTGTAATCGGTGTACTGTGTCATCTGCTCAGTGTGCACCTAAAGCTACCCAAATGCTGGTTTTCCCATTTTCCTGCAGGCCACTACTATGTCTGGAAGGCCAACAAAGAGAGGCAGACAGTCACGAGCCAATAAAAGAGGACAAGCATGCTCTATGTCTAGAGACAACAGTGCGGGTCATGGACGCAGTGCATCGTCATCAGCACGTGGCCATGGGACACGATTGTCCTTATTTTCAGCAGCTGGACGTGCCGAAGACTTGGTAGAGTGGATGACCAAGCCCTCCTCATCCTCCTCATCCTCTCTCACCCAGGCTCAGGGTACTAGCAAAGCAGCTGCCAACGCGTCTCTTCCCTCTTCTCAATGTCCTTCCCTTGACCCACCATGTCCTCCTGAGGAGTCCCCCGAACTGTTTGACCACAGTGTTGGGTACATGCTCCAGGAGGATGCCCAGCATTTTGAAGTCTCTGATGATGATACCCAGCTAGAGGAAGGCAGTAGTGTGAGCGCAGAGAGAGGGGATGCTCAAGAAGGACAGCAATCTGGTAGTCATGTTCCACAAGCTGCAGCATACTGCCAGGTTTGCTCCAGTGATGAAGAGGGAGGGGATGATGAGGTCACTGACTCCATGGGTGCCTGATAGGAGAGAGGAGGAGGAGGAGGAGGCACATCTCCAACGAGGCAGGATGCCCTCTGGGGACCAGCTTAGGGGCAGCACACAGACTGAATCACACCGCAGAGCTCCACCTGTGCAGGGTGCTGCCTCTGCGCGTTATTCCAAAAGTTCTTTGGTGTGGGCCTTTTTTGAGACGAGTGCATCAGATCACACCGCTGCTATCTGCAACATATGTCTCAAGCATATCTCACGTGGCCAAAACATCAGCAACTTGGGCACCACATGCTTGACCAGACATATGCTGATCTGCCATGCAGCTCGTTGGGAAGCGTACCTTAAAGACCCCACCTCTCCTTGCTCCTCATCAGCTGGGATCTCCAACCCCACTCTCTGAAACCTGCACTGAGAGGAATGAAGGTGTAGAATTAGGTGTTTCACAGCCAAGTACTCTGCTAGCAGTACACCGAGGTCCGATTGTACCAGGCAAATTTTCCTGCCCCAGCTGGAAGAAGTTTACTCCCAGCCATCCACATGCCCAGCAGTTGAATGCGATTGAAGGTGATTCCGGCTCTCTACCGGCATGTGGAAGGCAATGTCCTTGCCTCGCTGGACAGGGCGGTCAGCGGGAAGGTGCATATTACCACTGACTCATGGTCCAGCAGGCATGGACAGGGACGTTACCTATCTTTCACGGCCCATTGGGTCACTCTTCTGGCAGCTGGGAAGGATGAGGGACAAGGTGCAGTCGTGTTGGAGGTACAAGAAGAGGATGAGGCGGAGGAGGAGGAGGCTTGTGTCAGCATGGAGGTGGAGCCTGGCACTCAGCATCAGCAGCAGCAGTCTTTTAGGGATGATTTACGTCCCAAGAAACCGTGGACTTGTACGTGGCTGGGAGGAGGTGGCTGCGGATCATGTTGTCCTTAATGACCCAGAGGACTCCGGACCGAATGCCTCAGCTAACCTACGCAGCATGGCCTCCCTGATCCTGCAAAGCCTGCGGAAGGATCCTTGTATTCTTTGGATCAAGGAGAGGGACCATTACTGGCTGGCTACTCTCCTTCCACGGTACAAGGGTAAGGTTGCGGACCTTATCTTGCTGTCGCAGAGGGAGCAGAGGATGAGACCTCTCCGGGAGGCCTTGCAGAAAGGTCTGTGCAACACGTTCCCAGAGACTGGGAGGTTACAAATAGTGATGGACGAACTTCCGACGGGACGTTTCGCGAACGCGAAACGCGAACGGACACAAACGTTCGCGAAAACGACCGTTCGCCGCGGGCTCCATTGACTTCAATGGGAGGCGAATTTCGCAAACCTTTAGGTCGAATTTGCGGCCACGGGGTAATTATTAGGGGGTAGCACGTAGTCCCACCACCTGGACAATAGCATAATACATGTATGAGGTGAATTTGGGATCGATAACTACAAGCATTTTTTTTTTATTTGGGAAATTGTTCTGACAATTCAGGACTATGGAGCTAATGAAGGCAATGGAGGAGAGGGAAGGTCAGGGACCAGGGTAGGCAAACAAGAGGGTGCAGGAGATACAGAGCACTGACAGCAGCACCGTAATACAGAGCACTGACATCAGCACCGTGACATACAGCGCTGACAGCAGCTCCGTGACATACAGCGCTGACAGCAGCTCCGTGACATACAGCGCTGACAGCAGCTCCGTGACATACAGCGCTGACAGCAGCTCCGTGACATACAGCGCTGACAGCAGCTCCGTGACATACAGCGCTGACAGCAGCACCGTGACATACAGCGCTGACAGCAGCTCCGTGACATACAGCGCTGACAGCAGCTCCGTGACATACAGCGCTGACAGCAGCTCCGTGACATACAGCACTGACAGCAGCTCCGTGACATACAGCGCTGACAGCAGCTCCGTGACATACAGCGCTGACAGCAGCACCGTGACATACAGCGCTGACAGCAGCTCCGTGACATACAGCGCTGACAGCAGCTCCGTGACATACAGCGCTGACAGCAGCTCCGTGACATACAGCGCTGACAGCAGCTCCGTGACATACAGCGCTGACAGCAGCTCCGTGACATACAGCGCTGACAGCAGCACCGTGACATACAGCGCTGACAGCAGCTCCGTGACATACAGCGCTGACAGCAGCTCCGTGACATACAGCGCTGACAGCAGCTCCGTGACATACAGCACTGACAGCAGCTCCGTGACATACAGCGCTGACAGCAGCTCCGTGACATACAGCGCTGACAGCAGCACCGTGACATACAGCGCTGACAGCAGCTCCGTGACATACAGCGCTGACAGCAGCTCCGTGACATACAGCGCTGACAGCAGCTCCGTGACATACAGCGCTGACAGCAGCTCCGTGACATACAGCGCTGACAGCAGCTCCGTGACATACAGCGCTGACAGCAGCTCCGTGACATACAGCGCTGACAGCAGCTCCGTGACATACAGCGCTGACAGCAGCTCCGTGACATACAGCGCTGACAGCAGCTCCGTGACATACAGCGCTGACAGCAGCTCCGTGACATACAGCGCTGACAGCAGCTCCGTGACATACAGCGCTGACAGCAGCTCCGTGACATACAGCGCTGACAGCAGCACCGTAAGCAGCCCCAGGAGGAAGTCAGCACAGCACAGGGATGGTGTGATCCCCTCATAATAAGAACCCCCAGGAGGAAGTCAGCACAGCACAGGGATGGTGGGAGCCCCTCATAATAAGAACACCCAGGAGGAAGTCAGCACAGCACAGGGATGGTGGGAACCCCTCATAATAAGCAGCCCCAGTAGAAATATGACACCGCTCAACCTCTTCAAAGAGGAGGGTAGGGGCATATAGTACGGTGTGCTTTTTTGGGTCAGGGAAGTGAGCCAAATGAATTAAGAAGGTCTGTGTGCTTGATTCCAAAAATTGTTTATAGACATATACATGGTCTACTGATCACATGTGTTGAATTCCTCCGAGATCCATGCCTCATTCATTTTTAGAAATGTGAGGTAGTTAACACTGTGGTGAGCTAGGCGAGTACGCTTATCGGTCACAATCCCCCCTGCTGCGCTGAACGTCCTTTCGGACAGGACACTGGATGAGGGGCAAGCCAACAGTTCGATTGCAAATTGGGCAAGCTCTGGCCAGAGGTCAAGCCTGCCCACCCAGTAGTCTAGGGGTTCATCACTCCTCAGAGCGTCCACATCGGCCGTTAACCCAATGTAGTCGGACACCTGACGGTCTAGGCGTTCCCTGATGCTGGATCCGGATGACACCTGTCGATGGGTCGGCTGAAAGAATGACCTCATATCCGAAGTCACCAACACATCTTCAAACCGGCCTCTTCTTGCAGGCGCTGTTGGATTGGTACCCGCAAATCCTTCTCTGGGAGTGGGAATTGCTCCTCTGCCAGCGCACGCAAAAGCAGAATGCAGCATTTCTCGAAGCAAGGCCTGGAAGTGCTGCATTCTGACAGCCCTCTGCGACGGCGGTAACATTTCCGCCATTTTGTGTTTGTACCGGGGGTCTAAGTACGTTGCCACCCAGTACTGGTCCTTGACCCTCATGCTTTTTATACGGGGGTCCCTATTAAAACACTGGAGCATGAAGGCCCCCATTTGCACTAAAGTGGAAGCGGTGTGGTGGCCTGGCTCCTGCTCATCATCCAGGATAATGTCGTCCTCTTCATTCTCCTCTCCCCATCCTCGCACAACAGGGATCCCAGAAAGGTTTAAAGCATGCTCTTCTTGCTCCTGCTCATCCGCCCCGGCACCATCCTCCTCTGACTCCTCATCAGACTCCTGTTGTTGACTTGTCTCAGATAGAGTAGCCCCCCCTGGGAATTCATCCAGCATTGCGACTTCCTCATCTTCCCGCTCCTGCTCCTCCACAGCCTGATCAATGACACGACGCAATGCACGCTCCAGAAAGAAGGCATAAGGTACCATGTCACTGATGGCGCCATGGCTGCGACTGACCAGTTTGGTGATCTCCTCAAATGGCCGCAGAAGTCTGCATGTGTCGCGCATGAGCAGCCACTGGCGCGGTGAAAAAAAACCCAGCTCCCCAGAACCGTTTCTTTCGCAGAGTTCATACAGGTAGACGTTAACTGCACGTTTCTGCTGGAGCAGCCTATCAAGCATATAGAAGGTTGAGTTCCATCGCGTCGGGCAATCGCAAATAAGACGTCTGACCGGCAGATGGTGTCGCCGCTGAATGTCAGCAAGGCGAGCCATGGCCGTGTAAGATCTTCTGAAATGGGCCGAGATTTTCCTTGCCTGCCGCAAGATGTCCTGGACCCCAGGGTATTTGACAAGGAATCGCTGCACGACCAAGTTTAAGACGTGTGCCATGCACGGCACGTGCGTGATTTTGCCCTGTTTCAATGCGCTAAGCAGATTGGCACCGTTGTCACACACCACTTTACCAACTGTCAAATTGAGCGGTGTTAGCCACTCATCTGCCTGTGAACGCAAAGCTGAAAGGAGTGCCGGGCCAGTGTGGCTCTTTGCTTCCAGGCACAACAGACGCAGCACGGCATGGCAACGTCTCACCTGGCATGTGGAATAGGTTCTGGGGAGCTTGGGCGGTGCAGTGGAAGAGACGCTAGCAGCGGAAAAGGAGGAGGCAGCTGAGGAGGAGAGGGAGGAGGATGGAGTAGGAGGAGGAGAAGAAGAGTCAGGCCTGCATGCAATCCGTGGCGGTAAAACCAAATCTACACGGGTGCCACGGGTTACATGCTTGACGGCCGTCAGAAGGTTCACCCAGTGGGCAGTAAAACTGATATACCTTCCCTGCCCGTGTTTGCTAGACCACGTGTCTGTGGTCAGATGTATCTTGGCACCGACACTGTGTGCCAGAGATACATTCACTTGCCGCTGAACATGGCCATATAGCTCTGGGATGCCCTTCTCTGAGAAATACTTCCTTCCTGGGACCTTCCATTGTGGTGTTCCAATGGCCACAAATTTGCGAAAGGCCTCCGAGTCCACCAGTTTATATGGCAGTAGTTGGCGGGCTATGAGTTCTGACAAGCCAGCCGCCAACCGTTGGGCAAGAGGGTTATCCGGCGTCATCATTTTTTTACGCTCAAACATTAGGCCCACGGAAGCCTGCCTTTTTGCAGAAAAATGTGAGCTTGGCGTGATGGAAGGTGGAGTGGAGGACAATTGTGAGGAGAGAGGAGAAGGAGAAGTAGAAGACGAGGCTGGACGGTGAGAGCCTGCAGTGTGGCTTTGTGTGTTCCGTTGCTCCCACTGGGCTCGGTGATGGCTGCTCATGTGCCTTCTTAAGGCGGTCGTCCCTAGGTGAGTATTGGGCTTACCGCGACTAACGCGTTGACTGCAAAGATTGCAGATGGCAACGCTATTGTCAGCAGCGGACACGTTAAAAAAAGCCCACACTGCGGAGCCATGTGCCGGTGTCCTGGGAGCGCCAGATGTGACCGTACATGGTCGATGACTCGCTCCTGATACATTTGCAGTCTGCTTTGTCCCTGCTGTGCAATGTAAGTCATTGCTGCTTCTCCTCCCTATCTGCTGGTCCATATCTCCCTCTGAACTCCCCTCCTCTTCCTCTCTTGTGGGCACCCACGTGACATCACTAGACACGTCATCATCAACGTCACCTTCCCCACCGCTATAAGTAGAGTAGGCAGCAACACCGGGGACCAACCTCCTCCTTGGGCTGATCTGGGTACTGGCGTCAGACTGCTGAGTAGCGCTTGTTGCTACCTCCTCTTCCTGATCCAATACCAAGAGTGGCTGCGCATCAGAAATGTCCTCTTGATATGGATCGGAAAATAATTCCAGTGACTCAAGCGGAAGGTATGTGGTGGTGGTGGTGGTGGTCGTGTTGTTGGTGGTAGTGTCTTTGGGGGTGCACATAGCAGAGAGTGAAGAAGAGGGTGCAGATCGAGAGGATGAGGAGGGTGCAGAAGAGTAAGGCTGAGCGAGCCACTCAACCAAGTCTGGTGCATCCTTTAAAGTAATTGAACGCACCTTCTGCAACTTCCCACTTTGGCTCAAGCCTGTTGCTCCTGCCCTACCCCTACCACCCCTGCGGAAGGGCCTGCCTCTTCCTCTGCATGTCATTTTTTAAATGACCCTGTGACAAAACTCTTAGTCCCTATACCGCTGAAGGACTGCTGCAGTATAGGTGAGCGGTCAGCAGTGGTGCACGTCAACCCTATCTATTGTGGACCTATAGCGGTCCTTACAGAACAGCAGACTGTACCGCACTCAAGCCTATGTACCGTAGCACCCTATACCAAGTTACCAGTCCTTATAAGAACTTTTGTGGACCAAGCAGGTTGTGTATTAGTGTTTAGCAGACTGTACGTCAGTCCCTATACCGCTGAAGGACTGCTGCAGTATAGGGCAGCGGTCAGCAGTGGTGCACGTCAACCCTATCTATTGTGGACCGATAGCGGTCCTTACAGAACAGCAGACTGTACCGCACTCAAGCCTATGTACCGTAGCACCCTATACCAAGTTACCAGTCCTTATAAGAACTTTTGTGGACCAAGCAGGTTGTGTATTAGTGTTTAGCAGACTGTACGTCAGTCCCTATACCGCTGAAGGACTGCTGCAGTATAGGGCAGCGGTCAGCAGTGGTGCACGTCAACCCTATCTATTGTGGACCGATAGCGGTCCTTACAGAACAGCAGACTGTACCGCACTCAAGCCTATGTACCGTAGCACCCTATACCAAGTTACCAGTCCTTATAAGAACTTTTGTGGAACAAGCAGGTTGTGTGTTAGTGATTAGCAGACTGTACGTCAGTCCCTATACCAATGAAGGACTGCTGCAGTATAGGGCAGCGGTCAGCAGTAGTGCACGGCAACCCTATGTATTGTGGACCGATAGCGGTCCTTACAGAACAGCAGACTGTACCGCACTCAAGCCTATGTACCGTAGCACCCTATACCAAGTTACCAGTCCTTATAAGAACTTTTGTGGACCAAGCAGGTTGTGTATTAGTGTTTAGCAGACTGTACGTCAGTCCCTATACCGCTGAAGGACTGCTGCAGTATAGGGCAGCGGTCAGCAGTGGTGCACGTCAACCCTATGTATTGTGGACCGATAGCGGTCCTTACAGAACAGCAGACTGTAACGCACTCAGGCCTATGTACCGTAGCACCCTATACCAAGTTACCAGTCCTTATAAGAACTTTTGTGGACCAAGCAGGTTGTGTGTTAGTGATTAGCAGACTGTACGTCAGTCCCTATACCAATGAAGGACTGCTGCAGTATAGGGCAGCGGTCAGCAGTAGTGCACGGCAACCCTATGTATTGTGGACCGATAGCGGTCCTTACAGAACAGCAGACTGTAACGCACTCAGGCCTATGTACCGTAGCACCCTATACCAAGTTACCAGTCCTTATAAAAACTTTTGTGGACCAAGCAGGTTGTGTGTTAGTGTTTAGCAGACTGTGCGTCAGTCCCTATACCGCTGAAGGACTGCTGCAGTATAGGGCAGCGGTCAGCAGTGGTGCACGTCAACCCTATCTATTGTGGACCGATAGCGGTCCTTACAGAACAGCAGACTGTACCGCACTCAAGCCTATGTACCGTAGCACCCTATACCAAGTTACCAGTCCTTATAAGAACTTTTGTGGACCAAGCAGGTTGTGTATTAGTGTTTAGCAGACTGTACGTCAGTCCCTATACCGCTGAAGGACTGCTGCAGTATAGGGCAGCGGTCAGCAGTGGTGCACGTCAACCCTATGTATTGTGGACCGATAGCGGTCCTTACAGAACAGCAGACTGTAACGCACTCAGGCCTATGTACCGTAGCACCCTATACCAAGTTACCAGTCCTTATAAGAACTTTTGTGGACCAAGCAGGTTGTGTGTTAGTGATTAGCAGACTGTACGTCAGTCCCTATACCAATGAAGGACTGCTGCAGTATAGGGCAGCGGTCAGCAGTAGTGCACGGCAACCCTATGTATTGTGGACCGATAGCGGTCCTTACAGAACAGCAGACTGTAACGCACTCAGGCCTATGTACCGTAGCACCCTATACCAAGTTACCAGTCCTTATAAAAACTTTTGTGGACCAAGCAGGTTGTGTGTTAGTGTTTAGCAGACTGTGCGTCAGTCCCTATACCGCTGAAGGACTGCTGCAGTATAGGGCAGCGGTCAGCAGTGGTGCACGTCAACCCTATCTATTGTGGACCGATAGCGGTCCTTACAGAACAGCAGACTGTACCGCACTCAAGCCTATGTACCGTAGCACCCTATACCAAGTTACCAGTCCTTATAAGAACTTTTGTGGACCAAGCAGGTTGTGTATTAGTGTTTAGCAGACTGTACGTCAGTCCCTATACCGCTGAAGGACTGCTGCAGTATAGGGCAGCGGTCAGCAGTGGTGCACGTCAACCCTATGTATTGTGGACCGATAGCGGTCCTTACAGAACAGCAGACTGTAACGCACTCAGGCCTATGTACCGTAGCACCCTATACCAAGTTACCAGTCCTTATAAGAACTTTTGTGGACCAAGCAGGTTGTGTGTTAGTGATTAGCAGACTGTACGTCAGTCCCTATACCAATGAAGGACTGCTGCAGTATAGGGCAGCGGTCAGCAGTAGTGCACGGCAACCCTATGTATTGTGGACCGATAGCGGTCCTTACAGAACAGCAGACTGTACTGCACTCAGGCCTATGTACCGTAGCACCCTATACCAAGTTACCAGTCCTTATAAAAACTTTTGTGGACCAAGCAGGTTGTGTGTTAGTGTTTAGCAGACTGTGCGTCAGTCCCTATACCGCTGAAGGACTGCTGCAGTATAGGGCAGCGGTCAGCAGTAGTGCACGGCAACCCTATGTATTGTGGACCGATAGCGGTCCTTACAGAACAGCAGACTGTAACGCACTCAGGCCTATGTACCGTAGCACCCTATACCAAGTTACCAGTCCTTATAAGAACTTTTGTGGACCAAGCAGGTTGTGTGTTAGTGATTAGCAGACTGTACGTCAGTCCCTATACCAATGAAGGACTGCTGCAGTATAGGGCAGCGGTCAGCAGTAGTGCACGGCAACCCTATGTATTGTGGACCGATAGCGGTCCTTACAGAACAGCAGACTGTACCGCACCCAAGCCTATGTACCGTAGCACCCTAGACAGACCAAGTTACCAGTCCTGATAAAGAGCTTTGTGGAACAAGTGAGTTGTGAATGATTAGCAGACTGCAGCAGAAGGGCAGCAGTCAAGTATAATATTCTTTCTATATTTGGAAGAAAGAATATTATACGTGTACAAGCCTATTACCGTACCACTGATACCAGTCCTGAAAAGAACCTTTGTGGAACTAATAGTAACAGCAAGTCTTTAAAATTATCCTCACTGCCTGACACACTGCTTCCTGCCTGTCCCTATACAAATTGGCAAAAAAGAGTAGGCTGGAACGATTAGCTGGAACAGCTCTTTTGTGGACCTGATAGTAACAGCTAATGATGATGATGATGATGATGATGAAGAAAGACTAATCTGGCTGAGCTGTCCCTAAAATAGCAGCATACAGCGCTCTGTCCCTTTATCTAAACTGACAAAAGAAACTCAGGCTGCTGACCTAACACCTATACCAGTCCTGAAAAGAACTTTTGTGTACCAAATAGCTAGCGTTTTCTCTGTCCCTACTCCACACAGGATCCTTTCCCTACAGTGACAGAAGAAAGAATGTAAAATGGCCACCGGATCGGGTGTATTTATAGGTTAGGGGGAATGTCCAAGTGTCCATGAGCTGTCATGTCTCAATTGGTTGTCCTGTAACACATGATAAACGTGTCACGAAAGGTTAAAGTTCTTGTATACATTAAACACGTAAGTCCGCCGGGGCGAACGACGGAAAAAGGCGTTCGAACCCGCGGACGGCGAAAGTCGGAAATTCGCCGCGAAACGACCGCCGGGCGAACCGTTCGGCCATCACTAGTTACAAACTCCTGGTCCTGGACAACGTGTTGCTGAGGCTTTGATCAGTCACAGAAGGAGCGGTGGAGAAGGTGGCCGTCTGACCGATGCGTTCAGACAATTTTTTAGTCCACAGACCCAAGGTATGATCGGTTCCAGCAACCATCGCCAGCGTCTGATTTACATGGTGCAGGAATACCTAGGGGCAAGATCAGACTTGGATACCTTTCCCACCGAAAATCCTCTGGCTTACTGGGTCTTGAGAATGGATCACTGGCTAGAGCTTGCACAGTATGCAATTGAGCTACTGGCCTGTCCTGCATCCATGGTTCTTTCGGAACGCACCTTCAGTGCTGCTGGAGGCTTTGTAACTGATCACAGGGTGTGCTTGTCCACCGACTTGGTTGATCGACTGACCTTCATAAAGATGAATCAGTCTTGATCGCCACCAGCTACCAAGCACCTGAAGCTGATGTAACCGAATAATTTTATTTGAAATGTCACATCCCTTCAAGGCTGCCTATGCTGATGCTGAGTGACTGTTCTGTTATGTTGATCCTGCTGATAGCTTGGAAGAACATTTTTGGTTCTGGGTGAAGCCACCAGTGGCTAAGACCCAATTTTTCAGCCCCTATTTAACAGGGGTGTGTGATGAAAATTTTTGATGCAATGCTTTGCAGCAGGGCTCATTCCTGCACTCCAACTAGAGTATCTGGGAGAGGTTGCAGTGTCGTGGCACCAGCACCAGTGCCTAAGGCCCAATTTTTCAACCCCTGTTTAACAGTGGCATATAATTACAATTTTTGATGCAATGCTTTGCAGCAGGGCTCATTCCTGCACTCCAAATAGAGTATCTGGGAGAGGTTGCAGTGTCATGGCACCAGTACCAGTGCCTAAGGCCCAATTTTTCAGCCCCTGTTTAACAGGCGCATG
Source organism: Lithobates pipiens (assembly GCF_037356315.1). Lineage (NCBI taxonomy): Eukaryota > Metazoa > Chordata > Amphibia > Anura > Ranidae > Lithobates > Lithobates pipiens. The sequence continues at coordinate 519,025,825 of NW_027507903.1, read as the reverse complement.
TAATTACAATCCTTGATATAATATTTCACAGCAGGGCCGTTCCTGCACCCACCGATATTTGCGCAACACTTTTTCAAATGTTTCATGAATTAAAAAGTAACAAAACAGCCCGATTTTTTTGTATAATGTGCAAGATAATGTTACGCAGAGTCAATATATACCCAACATGTCATGTTTTAAAATTGTGCACACTCATGGAATGGCGTCAAACGTAAAAATCTCTATAGGCGATGCTTTACATTTTTTTACAGGTTACCAGTTTGGAGTTACAGAGGAGGTCTAGTGCTAGAATTATCGCTCTCACTCTAATGCATGCAGCGATACCTCATATGTGTGGTTTGAACTGCGTTTACATATGTGGGCAGGACTTACGCGTGTGTTTGCTTCTGTGCCCAAGCACACGGGGATGTGGGAACTATAAAAAAATGTTTTTATGATTATTGTTTATTTTACTTTTTTTTTTATACACTTCAGTTAAGAAAAAAAACAATTTTGATCACTTTTATTCCTATTGCAGGGAATGTAAACATCCCTTGTAATAGAAATAGTGCGTGACAGGTCCTCTTTATGGAGAGATATGGTTTCTATAGGACCCCACATCTCCCTTCAGGCTGGAAAGCATCAGATCAAAAAAAAAGAAAAAATTTATGATCACGTTTTCCAGCCGCGTTTGTGGCTTTGTTTACAACCGCTGCCCGGAAGGGACATCATAACGTCGCACCCTGGACGACGGTCATAGAGATGACTGGTGATAATCTGGTCACCAGAAATCTCTATGCTTATCATTTGGCTGAGATGGATTCTTTCTCTGGGTCCCTGATGGCACGGGAGAGCCCAGAGAAGCACCTGAGGGCGGCGGGAGGGGGGATGTCCCCTCCCGTCTCCTGTAAGAACGATCAAGCATCAGAACTGCCGCTATGATCCTTCTTACGGTGCACAGAATCGCCGGCTCTAAAAGTTGATGCCTGCAAAAAACACCAAAGCTGTTGTCTTCCTCTCCTATGCAAGGGGGCCGGGAAATTATCATAATTAACCCTGTGTGTACTGCTGTCTGAGATGCAGATCTCATTATCAGTTGTAAACTAGATTTGAACACTGTGCTAGCAAATGTTTAAAGATTAAGAAGTTGGTCTTCTACAATGTGTATTATTAAGGGGAGACTTAACCTGTCCTAAGCCTTTCCATAGGGACAGGCTGACCCTGACACTGTTCAGAAATGCTTACAATCTTCCATGAGGCCTCCTCAGAAACAAACACACGTGGGACAGTGGCAAGACTCGCCTTCAGATAGATCCCTTTGTAGAGTAGAAGATGAAGATCTTTGCTATTCATTTGCTGTGTCTAGCACAGTCAGGGGTCACATTTTCTAAACACTTATGTCAGCCATATATGGATCGAAATTCAGCCGGTTAAGCAGGGACTGGACGAATTTTGATCCATGTACAGTATGGGCAAGCTGGTTGGGAGATGGACCTCTGTACAACCACTTTGTTGGGTTTTTCCCAACAGATCACAGCCGGCAGCACTGATAAGTGTATTCAGTGGGATTTCCCCATCAACCTCGATTGTGTGGATGGGGGAAACACATCATTTTTTTAAAGTCAACCCACTGGTATGAGCTCCCTTAGCTAACCAAAATTCTGATGGAAATAGTTCTGATAGGGCTTTATGTGAACATTAAAACACTGAAGTCCATATGTTGAAGGTGTTTCAGAACTATTTCCATCAGAATTTTGGTCATCTTGCCTTTACTTACAAAAATTGGAGGTATACACCCTATTTGTTTGGGTTAAATATTCTTATTTGACTTATTTGATTTATTGTTTTTTTTCCATACATTTATGGCTGGAGCCCTATGGCCGATATGTATCTGAACAAAACAAGTTTATCATGAGACACCTTATATGAAATGGACCTGAAAGTGTGCCTTGGTCTAATGGACGGTATACCAAAATAAGGGGGCATACCCAGTAATTAGAATAAATGTGATTGAAGAGAAATGTTTTAGATAAATGCCCTAAAAAGGGGATGGGAGGGAGGGTATTGCGCACCGGAAACCGACAACTACCACAGGCGAACGGGCTGGTTAAATACCCCCCGGGCTCCTCCCATAAATTCAGGCCACCATACTGGCCTTCTTACTTATGGCTGGAGCCCTATGGCCGATATGTATCTGAACAAAACAAGTTTATCATGAGACACCTTATATGAAATGGACCTGAAAGTGTGCCTTGGTCTAATGGACGGTATACCAAAATAAGGGGGCAAAACAGTCAGGTAGGGATAAGAGTTTTATTGTTTCCTGGTTAATCTTTATTGAGCCAGTTGAGTGAATGCTCGTGACATCTCTACCTGTGGGTTAGGGATGTACCGAGTGAAGCAGGCCGACTTCCACCTGCCCAACCTTTTGATGACGTGGTCCGGGACCCCATGCCGGGATGCGGATGAAGCTGCTCCGATGCGGAAAGAGTGGCCGGAATACTCACTGGGATTGAGGAGCAAGTTGCGGAGGAGAATCCTGACATGCTTAATGAATTGGTGGTTAGTTAGTGGTTTGACCGGGAAGGGCAAAAGAGGGCTAGAGTCCGGGAGCTCGGGTAGCCGAGAGAGAAGCTGTGTAAGCACCGCGACCGGGCACCAGGCATTGTTAGTCTTGAAGAGGTGGATGTCTACGCCGGTGCCTGTCTGCTGGGTCTTGGTTACCGGGAGGTGGAGGATGAAATGGTCCTGGTGACGGAGCAGATGACGTCTGCGGAGGACTGGGCTGTGTGGGCTGTTGTGAGTGAACTCACCGGGCCGAAGGAAGCCATAGAAGGCTAGGTAAATGGCTGCCTGTATGACCAGACTGGGGAGAGCACCGAAGGGGTAGCTGGTGAGTATGGTGGACATGTCCCTGAAAATGGAACTGGTGATGGGGAGCCGTTTGACTTTCACTGGCGGCTGTTGTTTTTGGATGCCGCGTAGTATGGCTCGGACAGCGTGGGACGAAAAAACAGAGGGATTGGTAGGATCCTGAATTGAGAGGAAGTGCTGAACGCCAGCTAAATATAAGCGGATGGTGTTAAAAGACAAGGCCAGTTGGTTGTGGCAGTACGAGATGAAGGCTAGTATGTGTCTAGCATCTGTGGGGGTGCCTACTGTGGAGGCCACCAGAAATGTGTTGAAGGCCTTCCAGGCTACCTGGTAGGCTTTCAGCGTATTGTCCGATAAAGAACGGTTGATGAGCTGCGTGGCTCCTAGTAGATGCGGCTCTAGTCCAGGGTCAACTGCGACCAATGCGGGATAGGAGCTGATGTGGTATCTGCACTGGGAACCTGTAGAAAGAAGGACCGGAAATTAAAACGGGACAGGGCGTCAGCTGCGAGGTTATATTTCCCTGGGATAAACATGCAGACAACGTTAAATTGGTGCTGTAGCGACAGCTGCACCAGCCTGCGTAGGAAGGACATCACGGAGGGAGATTTAGACCTGCCTTTATTGACAATTTCGGCTGTGGCCTGATTGTCAGTGGTGAAGCCTACCGTTTGACCAGACCAGGTAGGGCCCCAGAGCTGGGCGGCTGCAACCATGGGGTAGAGCTCGAAGAGTGAAGAGGATTGACTAAACCCCGGGATCCTAAGAATTTGAGAAGGCCAGGGTCCGGCGAACCAATGGTGGCCAAAAATTGCTGCAAACCCTGTAGAGGCCGCGGCATCTGTGACTACCTGTGGTGAGAGAGGTGAGATGCATGGGATGAAGAGAGAGATGCCATTCCAGTTGGACAGGAACTCGTCCCACATTGCCAGGTCTGCTTAAGCTGCGGTGTCTAGGCAGAGGATTTGATCCGGGTCTTGAGCCTGAGACAGGTAGACCAACAGACGTGATACAAAGGAACGGCCTTGTGGAATAATGCGCATGGCATAGTTGAGCATGCCCAACAGCGACTGCAGCTGTCTTCTTGTACATCCCCTGGTCCGAGTGAATTCGTGGAGTGCCGCCTTGATGCGGGTTAGTTTGTCAAGGGGCAGGCTGGCTTTCATGGAGCTGGTGTCTAAATTGACTCCAAGGAAGGTGATTGAACGTGCGGGTCCTTCCACCTTATGTTCGGCGATGGGAACATTGAGGTTCCCAAAGACGGTCCTTAACTTGTCGAGATCCCTCGGAGGTGTGCCTGGCCGTTCTATCAACAAGAAGTCGTCTAGGTAGTGGATAATTTGCTGACAGCCGACCTTGTGTAAGAGAATCCACTCGAGGGACTGAGCGAACATGTCGAACAGCCACGGGCTGCTTTTGGAGCCGAACGTCAACTTCGTAGCGAAGTAATATTGATCCTTCCACTTAATCCCGTGCCAGCACCAGAGGGACGGGTGGATAGGCAACAGTTTAAAGGCGTCGGATATGTCCGCTTTGGCCAGCCACGCACCTGTGCCTACTTTAAGGATGGCCTGAATTGCCATGTCCACGGAGGAGTATTTTAAGGAGAACTCCTCAGAAGGGATCAAGGAGTTTAAGCTGGGAATGTGAGAAGAACGAGGCGCAGACAGGTCATACACTAAACGGTTTTTATTGGAAAACTTGCCCTTGACAAGCCCAATAGGGCTAACTCTCCACATATTGAAGGGGGGCTGAGTGAAGGGGCCTATGACGAAGCCTCGATCCACCTCGTTCTGCAGCAGCAGGTCGATGGCCTGTTCGTCAGAGGCTGCTGAGCGGAGGTTTCTGCACTCGTGGGTTTGGTGGGGTAGGGAGATGAGGCCGGTGTGGAAACCTGAGGTGAAGCCACCGATGAGGAAGGTGGCTAGTGAAGGAGTGGGGTGCGTGTTGAGATAGAAGCCCAGGCAAAGCACATCTATACGGCTTAGTCAAGAGCCTTTGTGCGCTTTGACTTCGCACAAATTTCTGGGGTGTGCCCTGTGGCATATAACGCAGATGTGCAGTAGACGGCACTGGCTGTAATTGCAAGAACCATAGTTAAAGTTATTGCAGATGGCCGCACCCCCAACGGTTCGGACCGTGCGTCCAAATTTGTCCACCTGGTTTTTAGGTGCCGAGCCTGATGGGCCTAGGGCTGCGGCAGAGGTGGAGGGGAACTCTACTGGGCGACTAGCCGGTATGTTGGCGCACCAGGGAGCGGTATGGGTGGAGGACTGGCAGATGGCACACAGGGGTGAACGAAGGCCGGCAAAATGCCGGCAGAATAGTTCCGTATCCATAAGGCTCCAGTCTGTGGGTGACTGGAACTGTGCCAGTTTGGCGGCTGCTTTCGCTGAGAAGGAACGATGGTAATCGTAGAAAGCAAAGCCACCATATTTGTATCCCAGGTCCACCACCGTGTGGAGATACAAATCTAGTTCTACCCTCCTGGCAGGAGAGGCTGAGCAAACGACATCTCTCAGCGTTCCAAAGGCTAGGGTAAACTCGGGGATGGATAGTTTACGGTTCAGCCTGGGGTCCTTAGCTTTGAGGACTACGGATACATCCCCCCAGGTGTAAGCCTTATTCTCTGCCAGGTCATGTACTGAAATGAGCAAGGAGGCAAGGTTAACATCCTTGCCATCCAAGATGTCCTTCCTAATGCTGGCCGGCACCAGATGTGCTGGACAGACCACGGGACATGTGCCTTCGGTACCTGTTGGTAGTGGAGACGGGACTGCGTCCGGAACCGGGGTGGCTGTGGCTGGGAGTGTTTCTAAGAGGGTCACTCTGGTTTGAACATCCGTGACCGAGCTGGATAGAGACGACACCATGGCATGTAGTTGGCCTATGGCCGTTGAGATGGACTGCAGAGTAGCCTGAGGCGGGGTACTAGGCCCGGCGGTAGCTGGGGGGGTAGAGAGGAGCCTAAACAGCTCTGCTTTCCTAGCTGTGGCTGGGAAGGGGATGCCCCTGCGTCTGAGCTCTGCTGTCAGCCTAGGGATAGTCCAGCCCCTGAAAGACTGTATGCTGTCGCTCACTGAAGGCGGGTGAGGTGACAGGGGGGCAGTAAGGTCTTCGCTGCCGAGCTGGGACATGGCTCCTGATGGATCGTGTCCTAGGAGTGATGTCCTATCTCTTTGGGGAAGATAGATGGACGACCGGAACCTATAAAGGATGACAAAGTCAAGACTGTTTCTCCATTTTCCAAGTGAACCCACCTGTTGCTGGGTACTAAGGCGGAAGCGAACGCGTATACACATATATATAGACGTGTGCCTTAGCGTACATACATATGTGTATCGGTCCGTCTCGCTGTCGCCTTTTCCACTCCTAGCCCTCTTGTTTTGTTTTTTTTTGTTTTTTTACCTGGGAGATAACGTCCAAGCTGGTGCAGGGTGGACCTGCTAAAGTTAGACTGACCTGGAGAGAGAAACAACAGATGATAATTGTTGAAGGAGCCTAACAAGGAAACTGACAAGCGACGTAAGCGGCTGGCTAACACAACTGAAGTGCACCGGTGAGTAGATATTTCTTCGCCACAATTTCTAAGTCATCGCGCCGTTATTTCCCTCATACTTTCTGTTTTCCTTTTGGGGTTTCCTTCTTTTTTTTTATTTTTTTTTTTTTGGCCGAACGCCAGGCAACCTGTGGAAAAAATGAATGAAATGTGGCTGTTCCCTCTGGGGCACGCCGAACCGTATCGATGCATCATAGATGCTACTGGATTCGGGTCGGGGCGCTATAAGTGATCGTGAGATGAAGTATGGTTGCCGTGACAGAGGCACCACTGGTCGTGTCGCTAGTACGACTGACAACAGCACGGACTCTGGAGCACGTACTGAAATGTGGGAAATAACCTGGGGCGAACCCGGAACGAATCGGTGCATGCGATCGTGCGACTGGATTCGAACCGGAGCGCGGAATGTGACAGTGAAATGAACTAAAGGACTATTGTCATGACAGAGGCCTGGGACGGCCGGCCACGGACTGAGGCTGGAACCGACCCGGATTTCTGGAGCATGCACTGAAATGAGGCCGAAAACCTATAAACCTGGGACCGTCCGGACGAGTCGATGCAAGTGAATGCGATCGGACTCGAACCGGGCGTACTAGATGAGGATGAAATGTTTCCCATGGTAGAGCTACGACTCGGAGAGGACGCGACTCGCGACCGTCAACGAACGGGCTCTAGCGCATGTACCGAAATGAGGCCAACGCAAACTGGGACACGTCGATCGAAACCTGTGCGTTTTGACAAAGCGACTGGTATTGATTCGAACGTGATAGGTGACGTGAAATGACTCCCATGACAGGGCCCGGGTTGGAATGGTAACGAACGGGCTCTGGAGCATGTACTGAAATGAGGCCAAGATCCTTGGGATACGTTGGTCAAACCTGTGCGTTTTTATTTGAAAAGACGACTGGTATCGATTCGAACGTAGTAGGTGATGTGAAATGACCCCCCATGACAGAGACCCGGACGGTTGGAACGAGCGGGCTCTGGAGCATGTACCGAAATGAGGCCGAGTACCTAGGGGCACACCGGGACGAATCGGCGCATTTAGTTTATGCAACTGGATTCGAATCGGAGCGTAGTAAGTGACAGGTGAAATGAAGAAATGGCCTACGTGAGCCAGCTTGTGGCAGAGGCACGAGTCGTTGTGCCATAAGATACGACTGGCAACGATATGACTGCGGCACACGACAAACAAGATTTAGACAACCAGCTACTAACATAGTATTACAAGCAATATCTACCGAACGACGCCCGTGAAATGAAGGGCGTATGCGGACATGTGCGTTTTGAGTGATAACAACCCGGTATCATCACGAACGATATGACATTTTTTGGGTTTTACGACCCTCAAACAAATATGGAAAGGAAGGTCAATCGAGACCCCTACCTGTGGCAGTCGAGCCAGCGAGATTGTACAAAACCGGACGGAACACGAGCACTGCGAGACTTCCTAGAAGGGAGACGTTTGTCCGAATGGTAATCAATGGTGATCAACACGCGCTGTCGGCCTAGTGACGTGGTATTGCGCACCGGAAACCGACAACTACCACAGGCGAACGGGCTGGTTAAATACCCCCCAGGCTCCTCCCATAAATTCAGGCCACCATACTGGCCTTCTTACATATATACATAGTTATATTTTTTAATTAAATAGATGGATCCTCAAGGGCGTTTGTCTTGTTGATAATATACCCCTCTCTATGGCATCATCGTTTGATCGTTGCTTATCCAACCATTGATGGAATGTTTATACAGTTTTAATTAGATGCACAGGTAAGCTCTGGGGGTCGGGTTTTGATCTTCATGATATTCTATATAGTGGCTAATTGTAAATTTATTGTATAGTATTTCTTGTGTGTCTTGATTTTTTGTATTTAGTGAATACTTATTTATGCGAGATTAGATCTCCTGAAGAAGCCCTCTGATGTATGGCGAAACATGTTGAGACGTTATCCGCATTACAACTGTTTATATTCATTTTGTGCTATTTTTATTGTACTAAATTCCATTTAATGTATTTCTATGTTTTTTCTAAATTGTATTAAAATGTATATTTTTATATAATATGGTATAGACACGCTCTAAAAGTCCCATAGAAACTTTATTTGTATTGGAAATACGTTAGTCGATTCTGTGAAGTGGGAGACCAGTCATGGCCCGAAGTACTTGTAACCTATTGTAGTATGCGGTGCATCACTACCAAAGCTGTCTGTATGGGTACCGCTTCCATGCTGTCACTGATTCCTCATAACATAGCTATGGAATGTACATACAGAATTCCAAGCAGCAAGGGAAGAAAATCAATAAATCAAATATAAAGAAAGAAACTTTAGGATTAGCTGGCTGCTATAGTTCCCTTTGTTGCTACAATGTATTGTATGTAATGTTTTTGTTCTATTACTTTTGGATCCTTGAAAATACCAAATATATCCCTTTCCTTTTTGCTCTGCTTGCCATTCTGCGTATACATGTTTAGCATGGTGCTTTTCAATTAGAAAGTTCACCTGGCTCCTATGGGAGACCTGAGTATAATTCCATTGAATAGTAATGAGACAGCCTGAAGAGTTTGCTTATGATTACTGTGTGCTGACAGACCAGAGGGTACAGGGCAGCGAGAGACTCTGTGAACTAATACAAAAGTAGGTCTGTAAATGATCTGAGAGTCTTTATGCATTGTGGGAGAAACATGTCCCCTTTTCCACCATTTCACACGCCCCAGTGTCTTCCCATCTCAATACCAAGCACTCTCCTTCTGGCATCCCAAGAGACCACCCTGTCACCGTCTACCCTTGTAAAATAAAGGCTTGCTGTCTATTCATTAATACCATATCAATTTACTTCTCTCTTGCCTCTATTCAGCACAACTCCTTTCATTATCCCCCCTTTCCCAACATTGGCTTCACCCGCCCAAAGGCCTGACAGTACAATTCCACTGAAGAGCTATCAAGAATGCCATGGATCAAATAAGGTCTGTGATTTTCCAAAATGGAGAAAAGCATAAAAGCTGGGGCAACAACATGTCTGACTGCATGTTCTGGGAGCCCTTCCTGCCTTCAGAGATGACAATGTATTGGGGCCTTTGGGTACTTCTGCAGCAGTTGACTGTGCATTATTTGACTATATAAAAAAATATATTTAAATGAAAAAGTAAAACCTTAAAGCGATACTTTACCCTCCCTAGTAACTGTATCCCTTTCTCTAATAGATGTAGATTTCTTCTTTTTTTTTGAGGAGATACCTTTTTCTGTGGACCCCTCCCTACACTTTTTTTAATTCTGGCCTAGACCAGAAATGTGGATACCAACATCATAGGTCCCAGAAGGCCCGAAAGGGACTCCATGCTGCAAGCTCCCCGCTGCGTCATCGGGGGGGTCGTCTGGCCATTCATGGTTTTTGCCGCCACCCCCATGATGTTGCAGTGTGGTGCATGCACATCATCACAAGGCTGCTGCACAACCCAGAAGAAACAGCTGGTCCCCCCAGGTGATGTTAGAAGGAGATGGCGGTGTGGGGCAGGGGGTGCTGCAGCAAAGGGATGGATTCCTAAGGAACACCACTGGATAGCCAGGCTTGTGAGTATGCTTTTGAGCAGGGGTTTCAAAATTGCAGCCCTTGGGCCAGACGTGGCCCTATGTTTGCCTTTATCCGGCCTTTGGGGCACTATTCCTTCCACTGATATGAGGTGTTATTCCGTCTACTTGAGACCAAAGACGGGACACTTGTCCTCCCACAGACACCAACAATGGGGTACTATTCCTTCCACTGATATGAGGTGTTATTCCTTCTACTAATGACGGGACACTCATCCTCCTACAGACACCAACAATGGGGTACTATTCCTTCCACTGACACCAATGATGGGGCACTATTCCTTTCACTGACACCAATGATGGGGCACTATTCCTCCCACTGACACCAATGATGGGTCACTATTCCTTCCACTGACACCAATGATGGGGCACTATTCCTTCCACTGACACCAATGATGGGGCACTATTCCTCCCACTGACACCAATGATGGGTCACTATTTCTCCCACTGACACCAATGATGGGGCACTATTCCTTTCACTGACACCAATGATGGGGCACTATTCCTTCCACTGACACCAATGATGAGGCACTATTCTTCCCACTGACACCACTGATGGGGCATTATTTCTTCCACTGACACTTATGATGTAATTTTTTTACTTCCACTGACCACCAAACCTTTGGCTTGGTCTGCTGCCATTGGCTACAGACCAGCCCTGCTAAAATTTGAAGGGCAGTAAACTGGCCCTTTGTTTTGAATGTTTGGAGACCCCTGCTTTCGGCAAAAAACAGGGAGGGTGCTGGTTAAGTTCTCTTTAAGCAATGTTATGTTGTGCAAGGAAAATTAGGATTCTAGCATTTGCTGATTAGCATCTTGCTGTCATTGGGCCCTTACAATTTGGAATGTCGATGGATGATTTAAAGCTGTTACTGCTGCTAGTTTTTAACACCAATTAATGTGAGCTTGCTACCTTGTCATTATTGTCTTATTTTATTTTTTATTGTTTTAATAATTGTTTAATAAGTCTTTGGCAGTATAACATTGTTTGAAGTTCTTGGTTTCATAAATACAACCCTTGGAGTCTGGTTACACCACTCTGGAGCCGCTAGTGAAGATTACTAGTCATGTATGGTGATAGACATATGAAGAAGGGATGTAATGGTTTAACATCTGTGTGAAATTCAGATTCATGCTGTGAGTGGATTTAAGGTGGAGAGATCAACACACAGTGAAGTTTTCCACATTTTCTCATATAAATGATTGGCACAGCTTAAAGTACACTATATTACCACACACATGAATTTTAATGGCATCCCAGTTTTAGTCCATAGGGTGTAATACTGAGTTGGCCCACTCTTTGCAGTTATAACAGCTTCAACCCTTCTGGGAAGGCTGTCCACAAGTTTTAAGAATGTGTCTATGGGAATGTTTAACCATTCTTTCAAAAGCCCATTTGAGAGGTCAGGCACTGATGTTGGACAAGAAGAACTTGACTGGCCTTCACAGAGTCCTGACCTCAACCCGTCAGAACATCTTTGGGATAACTTAGAGCGGAGTCTGCGATCCAGGCCTTCTCGCCCATGTCAGTGCCTGACCTCACCAATGCGCCAATTTATGGACAGCCTTCCCAGAACAGTTGAATCTGTTATAGATGCAAAGGGTGGGCCAACTCAATATTGAATCCTACGGACTAAGACTGGGATGCCATTAAAGTTCATGTGTGTAAAGGCAGGTGTCCCAATACTTTTGGTAATATAGTGTATATAGAATTCACTGGCCAACAGCTGATTGCAGACATTGATTTATCATGTTTCTACTAACTTATACACTTTCAAAACCCATTTTGTTTGTTATCATCACAAGTGGTTTATATGCGCTGCTTGCTTTCTTTCTTTAAACCTTTAATTTGTTGGAGTATTTTATCACTTTTTCATACATGGTAGTACCACAGTTTAAAGTGATTTAGGTGTCAGGACAGCGCTGATTTTTATTACCTATTTAGTGAACTGGAGTTTAAAATGTAGAGTTACTCAATAAAATAAACATTTACACAAAAATATATGCACCCAACAAAGAAGAGGCCGCATATTTGCTAATATATAAACAGCAATTGCTTCTCTAGATATCAGTGGTGGGGCTCCGGACTCTCGGTGCCTCCAGATGTCTGTTCCGCAGATAAATGTAAAGTGAGGGCCAGGAAATCGTCTTTACTTTCTACTCTCTGAAGACCTGCCACTGTGTCTGAGCTAGAATGGTCCGATTGTTGAGGGTGCATTACAATGTCACATCATATCAGTATCATCCCTTTCAGAATGAGCTATTTCTACAATATATACCCCGCACACGCTGGAGTATCCATTCTCCCAGAAAGCTTCTCTTTCCAAGCAACTACTACAATCATGGAAGAAAAAGCATGGAAGAAATAATTACATCTGATGTATTTGCTGCAATAAAATAAGCAACGCTCGCCATAGATTAACCCAATTAAAATCTCCCTTTCAGATCTGCACTAGAAATGTACCAGCTGAAAATACAGTATCTCACAAAAGTGAGTACACCCCACACATTTTTGTAAATATTTTATTATATCTTTTCACGTGACAACACTGAAGAAATTACACTTTTCTACAATGTAAAGTAGTGAGTGTACAACGTGTATAACAGCGTAAATTTGCTGTCCCCTCAAAATAACTCAACACACAGCCATTAATGTCCAAACCACTGGCAACAAAAAAAAGAGTACACCCCTAAGTGAAAATGTTCAAATTGGGCCCAATTATCCATTTCCCTCGCCGGTGTCATGTGACTCGTTAGTGTTACAAAGTCTCAGGTATGAATGGGGAGCAGGTGTGTTAAATTTGGTGTTATCTCTCTCACTCTCTCATACTGTTCCACATGGCACCTCATGGCAAAGAACTCTCTGAGGATCTGAATAAAATAATTGTTGCTCCACATAAAGATGGCCTAGGCTATTAGAAGATTGCCAAGACCCTGAAGCTGAGCTGCAGCATGTTGGCCAAGACCATACATCGGTTTAACAGGACAGGTTGCACTCAGAACAGGCCTCACCATGGTCGACCAAAGTAATTGAGTGGACATGCTCAGCATGTCATATCCAGAGGTTGTCTTTGGGAAATAGACATATGCGTGCTGCCAGAATTGCTGCAGAGCTTGAAGGGGTGAGGGGTCAGCCTGTCAGTACTTAGACCATACACTGCACACTGCATGGCTGTCATCCCAAAAGAAAGCCTCTTTTAACCACTTGCTTACTGAGCACCTAAACCCCCCTCCTGCCCAGACCAATTTTCAGCTTTCAGCGCTGATGCATTTTGAATGACAATTACGCAGTCATACAACACTGTACCCAAATGAAATTTTTAGCATTTTTTTCCCCACAAATAGAGCTTTCTTTTGGTGGTATTTAATTACAGCTGGGAGTTTTATTTTTTGCTAAACAAACAAAAAAAGATGCAAAATAAAAAATAAAAAAAAATCATGTTTAATAGTTTGTTATAAAATTTTGCAAACAGGTCATTTTTCTCCTTCATTGAAATGCGCTGATGAGGCGGCGCTGGAGGGCACTGATAGGCGGCGCTGGTGGGCACTGATAGGTGGCACTGGTGGGCACTGATAGGCACAGTTAAGGTGGCACTGATAGGCACAGATAAGGTGGCACCGATAGGCACAAATAAGGCAGTACTGATGGGCACAGATACGGCGGCAAAGATGGGCACAGATAAGATGGCACTGATGGGTGGCATGGATGGGTGGCACAGATGGGTGGCACAGATGGGTGGCACAGATGGGCACTGAGAGGTACCACTGATAGATGGGACTGATGGGCACTGATAGGTGGCTCTGATAGGTGGCACTGCTGGGCACTGCTGAGCATCACTGATGGGCACTGACAGGCACTGGTACATGACACTGATGGGCACGGATATTGGGCACTGAGGTGCAGCACTGTGTGTGCGAGGCTGATTGTGGGCACTGATAGGTGGCACTGTGGGCACTAATAGGTGGCACTATGGGCACTGATGGGTGGCACTATGGGCACTGATGGGTGGCACTTGTTGCCATATTTTAGGTGGCACTGGCAGGGGGCAGGTGGGCACTGATGAGCTGCCCCCTGCTTGCCATGATCGGGACTGATGGCCGCCGGTGATCGGCCTTTTTTTTTCTCCTCGCGCTATCAGCGCGAGGAGGAAAAATAGCCGATTACCAGCTCTGTTGTGATCACATGATCAGCTGTCATTGGCTGACAGCTGATCACGTGGTAAGGGGTCGGGATCGACCCCTTGCTCGGATCTGTGATCAGGCGAGTCTCATAGGCGTGCAGGCCGCTTGTGCACGGGACACAATAGACATAGTCTCGGCAAAGCAGGTCCGTGCTGTAGCCGTCATTTGGCTATAGCGCGGATCTCAAGAAGTTAAAGATGATGCACAAGAAAGCCTGTAGTTTGCGGAAGACAAGCAGACTAAGGACATGGATTACTGGAACCATGTCCTGTGGTCTGATGAGACCAAGATAAACTTAATTAGTTCAGTGCGACGCTGCATTTGCGGGGCCGCACCAATTTCAAAAAGTAGTTTCTTTACTAATTTTTTCATTTTCGGGCTGTGATTTACATTGACATCTGGGCAGAAACCTAAACAGATGTGTCTGAAATCGCGGCCGAAGTCGGGACGGACATGCGGGAGTGAAATCGTGCAAGTTCACCTGAACTGGCACGCTTTTATTCCTGCAGCTCAGTGTGAACCTGGGCTAATATGTGTTAACTGCAGTATTATGTGTAATATAAAATCAACTCTAATCCTGGTAAGAGATGAGCAACTAATGAATAATTTGCTAAACTGTGGATTAGAGGGCTTTATACCCAAAACTTGCTCTGTCCACAAAACTCCATAAATTATAGATATTATTAGGAGTATTTATGTGCAGGTACGCTGCTATTGTTGTGGAATTCATGATCGCTGTCTTGTGGTGAAGCAGCATGTAAGTTTATTTCAAACAGTCAAGACATACATACGCGCCGGACACTTAAGCCCGGTACACACATACACTATATTACCAAAAGTATTGTGACACCTGCCTTAACACGCACATGAACGTTAATGGCATCCCAGTCTTAATCCTTGGGTTCAATATTGAGTTGGCCTGCCCATTGCAGCTATAACAGCTTCAACTCTTCTGGGAAGGCTGTCCACGACAATTAGGAGTGTGTCTATGGGGATGTTTGACCATTCTTCCAGAAGCCCATTTATGTGGTCAGCCACTGATGTTGGACAAGAAGGCCTGGCTCGCAGTCTCCACTCAAATTTATCCCAAAGGTATTCTATCGGGTTACGACCAGGACGTATATGTGCGTATATACTCGCCTATTGGGTTACTTTTTCTCTATTTGTTATCTTAAGAAAGGGGTTATCTATAGCCCTAAAACAGGTACTATGCTGGATGCTATGTGCTTTGACCTCAATACATTTTTGAGAAACATGGGCGGTATGCTTGTTATTTCTTGTAATTTAATACTCCCAGTTTCCCTTTACAGGAATGTTGTCTTTTTCACTTCTGCCCGACTCCTGTCAGATGGACAGAAAGTGAAGGGATTTCTACGACAGAAGTAGAAAATCTGTTTTAATAACTATCTGGATCCCACTGAGGGGGATTTCCTCTTATTTACCCATTCTATCTAACATCTGTAATATAGAAAGTGCAGAGAAATCTCCCAAATATGAAAACAGCAATAAAAAGTTGACAATAGTTCTAGTCTTTCCCCGCTTCATCCTATAATGGAAAAAAAGGTTTTGGCAGGAGTTGGGCCCTTTAGGGCAAAGTGGGCTCTTGGGCCAATTTAGGGCAAAGTGAAAAGTTCCCACCCACTCACTGATATTCATCTTACTAATGCTACATCTATGTTGCTCCATTGGAGTCCACTAAATCCAAAACATGTATAAACTCCAAATCGGGTGGTGTATAGCGGGGATTGGCAAGCTGACGATTGCAATCTACCTGACAACCGTGGGCAGCTGATGGGTAGATTGCCAAAAACAGCTCTGCTACTCCCCAGCCTCCTCCGCTCTCCTCTTCACTGCAGAGCAGAGAGCGGGAGGCAGCACAATACTGGATGAAGGGCAAGAGTGGGAGCTGCCTCAGTTAACCTTTCAAGTTAACCAGCAGGTGAATGGTTGCTAGGATGCTGGACGGTCCTAGCAACCAATCAATAACTTGTTAATATGAAAAGCTAACTCTGTCAGCGCCTGCTTACGCCCTCTGTCCAGTACTGTGCTGCCTCCCACTCCTTGTTCTGCTCTACACATGCCGTAAGAGATTGCTACCTACACAGCGCTGTGTGTTTGGGAGGGAGAATGATGTGAAGGGGACAGAGGACACTGTTGGGGGGGGCAGAGGACATTGCTATGGGGGCAGCAGACATTGCTTTTGGGGGGGCAGAGGAGCAGAGGACACTACAGTGAGAGGGGGGTGATGTGAAGAGGCAGGTGGGGGACACTGCTTTGGGAGGGGGGGTGACAGATGATACTGCTTTCATGGAGCAGAGGACACTTCGGGGGGGCATATGACACAGCTATTGGGGGAAAAGGATACTACAGTGGGAGGGGGGGGTGATGTGAAGAGGGACAGAGGACACTGCTTTGGGAGGCACAGGACACTGCTATAGGGGGAAAGAGGGGTACAGGACACTACTGTGGGGGGGAGGTGGACAGAGGACACTGCTATGGGGGGCAGAGGACACTACAGTGGAGGGATGTGAAGGGGCAGAGAACACTGCTATGGCAGGGGGCAAAGAATAATACTGTGGGGGGCAGAGGGGCTGAGGATACTCTTTGGGCGGGGGGGATGTAAAGGGGAGTGGAGGACATTGCCCACATCCCAGGGATCTTTGATTTCCTCTATGTTGTCCAGGTAGATCTCAACCTGAAAGGTTGCCTACCCCTGGTGTAGAGCATACACTTCTCAGCTTCTCGCTCCTCTTCCTAATGTGACAGTGGTCTGTCCTAGTGATTGGCTGCCCAGGCCTGAGCACTGCATCCTGGAAGAAAAGAGGTCATATGCTCCTTCAAATCTGTAAAGATCAGATATTTACAGAGTTTTCTGATGTCAACATGGTGAAAATGGTATCAGCAAGTGGGGAGTATTCTTACAAGAGAATGGGCAAAGTGACAGATTTTCTTTTAAAAGAAGGCAAAGAAGTACATCTGGGATTCCTTTTGCTGGTTACCATAATTAGAAATTTCAAAATAAAGCCAAAAAATTAATAAGGGCATGAGAAAAAACATTAGGACATAATACACTCACTAAAATAGAGCAGATTTAAATAGATGAAAGTATAAACAAAATTTAAATGCCGTAAATTTGTGATTTACCATACTCCTTATGTGCCTTTGCCATGTTCCTTCTCTGTTTTCTGTTAACTTTTCCTTTCCCAGTTTCTCTCCTAGCACCCCATCCTATTTAGATTTCTATTCACTTCTGTCCCAGAGATCAACTGAAAGTAAGAGCAAATCTCTACAAAGTTTGGGGAACTCACCTCTCAGCCCAATACCCCCCAACCATCCTGGATTCTGTGGGACTGTCTGATGGTTTCAACACAATCCCGGCATCCCGCAGATTCAGGCTGTGTCTCTGAGCTGAGTGCTGGGAAGCTTATTCCAGCTCTTTGCAGACCCTGTATAATTATGTTCTGGCCAACAGAATCTGTATAATCCCGGCAACAGGAGAGGGTGGGAGATAGTAGCAGCATGGAACACAATCCTCTGTGCAAGTTAAATGTTGTTTATTAATGCTAATGTCACCTTCAAACTCCAAATGTACACTATAGTCCTCCCCACTGTTCCCTGTTGAGCAATGTTGTTCCTCCACCTCATGGTGAGCACTATCTTTCTTGTCACCCCCATCCACTGGAACTATTATATTTAATCACCCCCTGCTGGACATGATCTATCCACTCCCCCCACAAGGCACTATTGTTATTTTGCACCCCCCATTGGGCACTATTGTTTATATTGGTGGTATTAATTCACCCCTGAGGTTTTTATTTTTTGTGCTATAAACAAAAAATAGTGACAATTTTGAAAAAAAAGCATTATTTTTTGCTATAATAAATATCCCCCAAAAATATATGAAAAGACATTTTTTTCCCTCAGTTTAGGCCGATACGTATTCTTCTACATATTTTTGTTAAAAAAAATCGCAATAAGTGTTTATTGATTGGTTTGCGCAAAAGTTATAGCGTTTACCAAATAGGGGCATTTTTATTAATTTTTTTTTTTTTTACTAGTCCACAGGACTCGCGACCCAACTCACGGAGATCCCGGCTGGCGGCACGCACGCAATGGCATGGCGGAAAATTTAAAGGGACGATCAAGTACACCCTTTTGCCCAGCCGTGCTGTTCTGCTGACTTACATCGGCGTGCGCCGGTCAGGGAACCGGTTAAAACTATATTGGTCTGAGTTAAAGGAGCGGCGCTGAGTTTAATTTTTATCTTTTGCATTTATCGGGGTCTTTTCACCTTTCACTTAGCAGCAGCCCTATTACATTATAACATATTCCTTATTTCCATGGCGCGGGTTATTTCTTTTCTTTACTCAGGCAAAGAATTAGCATTCTGTGTGTATTGTTTTTTTCTTCTTTTGCTTTTTTAGGTTTATCTTGTATGGGAAAGTAACAACGCAATAATTATGGAGCATTTTGTGGGGACAAAGACTGCAGCCTGTGTAAAGTGTATTCAATATGTAGACCCAGACTGTGTTTAACCATGCAATAGAGCCATATCCGTTTTCCTCATGCTACATGTCTCTTCCATCCCAAAGTGTTCTCCATTCTCAAACTCCAAAGTTGGCAGGTGTATTTTAGAAAGTTGTCACCAGAATAGACGTTTGCATTAGAAGTTTTCCCTGTGGTTGTTCTGGTGACAAATTAAAGATTTTGGCATTTGCCATCACATTCTGTCTCTGTGACATGGGTCACCAGCACAAAGAGACAGCAATAAAAACTTGACAGGGGCTTTAATCCTTCCCTACACTAAAAGAAAGCAAAAACTAACAGGGAACCCACATCTTTCCTAAAATGGTATTCTCTAAACTGGCCAATGAATGTGGAACCATCCAAAACTGTAGGTAAAGGATTGTGTACTGTATATGGAATTCTATGATTTTATTTTTTATTTTTTTTTAGGTTGAACTGGATGGACTTGTGTCTTTTTTCAGCCTGACTAACTACGTAACTGTGTAATCTACTATGCAGCACTGTCTCTCCCCCCCCCCCCCCCAATAGCAATATGCCTGACTATGGCCCACTAACATAATGAGCCATTATGAATGGAGAATGATCTTCAGAAGGCTTTCAGTGACTGATATGCCCTAAACTAGCAATCTGCAAATGATTTAGCTTACTCTTGTTTTGAAAGTATGTGCAGGTACAGGATTACAGAATGTTAGTGCACACATGTTAAAGTGCAGTATGCTGGTCTTGTGTTAAGGCAGCCCCTTTATTTGAATGGACTGCCTAAACCACCAAAATGCACTTGATAATGGTAGTGAGCAGGTGCATTGGCAAGGTGTGTTTGGGCACCCTTAAGAATACCACAGAGCAACAGTCTGAGCCCAACATTAAAGTGTTGGCAATCAGGGGACTCTTTTTTCAGCCTGACTAACTACGTGACTATGTAATCTACTATGCGGCACTGTCCTCCTCTCCCCCCCCCCCCCAATAGCAATAAGCCTGACTATGGCCCACTAACACAATGAGCCATTATAAATGGAGAATGATCTTCAGAAGGCTTTCAGTGACTGATATGCCCTAAACTAGCAATCTGCAAATGATTTAGCTTACTCTTGTTTTGAAAGTATGTGCAGGTACAGGATTACAGGATGTTAGTGCACACATGTTAAAGTGCAGTATGCTGGTCTTGTGTTAAGGCAGCCCCTTTATTTGAATGGACTGCCTAAACCACCAAAATGCACCTGATATGGTAGTGAGCAGGTGCATTGGCAAGGTGTGTTTGGGCACCCTTAAGAATACCACAGAGCAACAGTCTGAGCCCAACATTAAAGTGTTGGCAATCAGGGGACTCGTGTTCAATTCTTTCTTGCTCCTGGTCAGTGCTGATTTCAGTTATGGGCAGAATGGTCAGCTGCCTTCAGGGGAGATAATGGGGATGCTAAAACAATTTTGAATTTCTCTGCTATTCATAGTAAGTAAATTTCAGGTTTGAACTTTTTTTTTTTACTTATTTTCATAAGTCGATTAGCGGTGGCGGCTTTTGCATTTCTTTCACTAAAGGTTTCCTTTATGATTACCAATTGATCATAGACAATACCTATGCACACTCCCTGCACACGGAAACATCCTTTCAATGCTATCTGCTGCCTTCATATGAGTAATATATAAAGAAAATACACCTGTGCAAGATCCAATTAAAAAATTAAGCACTACATTTAAAATCCTAAAGTAGTAGCCTTATTACCGGGCAACAATACTGGTCATAGTATCCATCTGGGCTGATACCATGAAAAAGATCGGCTGGTGATGTCTTCTGCTACCCAATGATATGGCCAAACTGGCCAGCTTCAACAGCAATCTACTGAATGAGAGTGAGCTAGGAAAAAAAGAATACAATTTACGCAGACATTATTTTATTAGACATACCAAATAATGGACCTGATGCCATACAGTTATGGAACCTGCCAAACATCCTTTCGTTCACGCTGTCTTTCTCTAATGTGTTTTTATTCCCGAGGTGAGAAAATGACGCGATTCCTGTAGCAGGCCAAGCGGTATAAATTCTTCAGCCAAGCAAGCTGGTAAAACAAATTAGCATACAATAAAAATAAAAAAATGCTGGCATCACCACTAAGACATTCCTGAGATTCTTCTTGTCAGCTGTCAGGGCACAGAAACATACCAGAGGATTCAGCCTTGTAATTGGCTGGGAATACATTTTACAGGTGAGACGCCGAGCATTACATATAAAAAGTATCAGTGAGTCAGTATTGCTTTTTTCTGGTAAACTGTCCACTTCCAAGGTCACTTATAATCTCCTGTACTTATTTTCAACTAAAAATAGAGAGCTATGTAGTTCTTGCGCTCCAGAGCTCAATAGTCTTAATGAAACTTAATGAAAGGGCCTTTCAAGCTTTGTGGTCTATATAACCTGTAAACATAGTATATAGGCTTTCTCTGTGACATTGAACTTACATTTTATCAAAGATCTGATGGGTACATTGGCCTAAATTTGTCAAAAATTCTTTGGAAAAAATGTTTATGATATATCAAGCCAAATAAGCAAAAATTCCCCCAATAAAATTAAAATTTCTGACATGTTGCAACATCTGTTCTTCAATAGTAAAAGGTCTAGTAAGCTTTCAATAATAGTTCTGAATCCAAAAAAACAAGTCTTTAGTACAACCATAAGTCAATTCACAGATGCAGTCCTCATATGATTCAGACAGACCAGCAACCATTTAATTCACGTTATAGGTCGCATAGATATGAAACAATATCCAGATAGGGTGATATTGTAAACAAATTACATTTATTAAATAAAACATTGCACTTACAAATAAACAGTAATAATTTGCATGGGTGTCATTCCAATGCCACAAAAATGTCTGTTTTCTGTGACAAAGATGGCTGAATAGCGATCGTACATGCGCTGTGGCCTGTGTGGGTGGCTCCGCCCTATGTGCTTCGTCATACGTGACGTCATCAAGGGATGTGAATGAAAAGGCGGATGGTCTGTCTGAATCATATGAGGACTGCATCTGTGAATTGGCTTCCTGGAGTTATGGGAGTAGTGCTTCCACTTCCCAACACTGTGGTGTTTAAGCTTTAGCGCTTATTGATCTCCCTGAATAAGGGGGATTTCTGGCTATCTGTTAAGCCTCCTGTATGGAATCTTTTGGGGTGTCAGTACTGCTATCTCTGGATTCCTTCTGTCTTCACGCTGGGCTGAAGGACTTTTTTTACATTTGTGTTTGGTGTTTGCAACATTTTTCTGAATTTTTTTGTTTTTGTTCACAATCTGTCCATGACAAAAGGACGTTTTTGTATATTTATCACGCTTCTCATGTTATTTAAATATTGAAAATTGACATATTTATTAATAGCGCTGCACTTTGTTTTTTTATTATAATTTTTATACTATTAACTCTATGGGTGGAGGGTTGTATTAAACATGTTTGTCCAGAGTAAAAATTGTGTTTTCATGTTGTACTTACCCTGTAACCAATAAACACTTTCGTAATTGGATGATTTTTGGTCACCAGCTGTTCATATTTTTGAATTTCTGCATTGAATGTGAGTGAAAGGCACCAATTTCTCCTTCTCGAGACCCCGCCTAAAGCATTCTGTTTTGTTTATGTTTTCAGGTTCAGCACTTCCATGGCCATTTTTTTATATAAAGAATCAGACACTGATGCTCCCTTACTATGGGAATATCTCAAAGAGGAAACACACTTTTATTGTTTCCTTCTGCTGACCTCTAGGTCGCTATTATCCAGGGATCAGCAGGAGAAACTACAGTGGCCAGTGGGGGGACCTGATATGTGACCATCTGGAGGAGTCCTATTGGATTGGTGCTGGCAGCTCTACTGCAGAGTAAATGTTTGCCAAACAGCCCAATAGATAAGTATGTACTGTATAAAGCTGCTTAATTTTCAGGGTAGTGCCTGTGTAATTTGTTGACCCCCTAACAGGTTCACTTAAAAAGAAAAGTGACAGTTGACCACCCTTGTAGCATAAATGCAGATTCAGCACCATGGAGAGCCACTACTGGTAGATTTGGCTGTGGAGTAAATACTATTCTTTACTGTACAAGTGAGACTGGATGGCTGTTTACCAGCCACTCATTCAAATGTAAGGCCTGACTGGAGAAATTCAGCATTAAAAACTCACCTAAGCTGCATTTTTGCAAACCAGTTTAGCAGATGTTAGAAGCATTAGTCAGAATTTTGATGTATTCTGGCTATTGAACTGAATAAACGCTGAAGTGCTAAATGCATGTAGCATTTAGGCACGTTTAACCTCGCTAGTGTCAAGCTTTTTTTCTGCCAAAGCTCTGCTGCTCCTGGACACACTGACAGTGGGTTTTTTTTCTTTCTCTTAAGTATCCTTCCACAAAATTCTGCTAAAAGCCTATATGTGCATGGACACATAGGTTAACATGCAGGGGAGTTTATAGGCAGGAAACCAAAGCGCCAGATGCCCCTAGGAGCGACTATAAAAATATCCAGTGTGCATGAGGGTGAATGTGACTGTGATACATCTTGAAAATATCAGTAAAAGATTTAGTGTACAAATTTCCAGTGAATTCTTCATTAACAGACCCCCATAGTGGCTGTCCGATATGTAATGTCCAGTATGCAATGCCCAATGTCACATGAATGCAGAATCTATGTACTCCATCTTATAGGAGGTAGCTTTCAATCAGGCATCCCATATCACCTTCATGGTAAATTTGCTTTCATGACCATTCTTACTGGATAAATAGATTCATACACATCTTATAGTTAAAAAAAAAAAAAAAAATTGTCTTTTTTACACATAAACAAAAGGGAAATTATTTTTTTGTTTTCAATACATGTATAGTGGAATAGAAGAATCAAAATAGACCAGTGAAATCTAAATACAATCTACAATTGAACAACCACGCTTACTAGACCTTATTTCCTATACATTTTTTTATATATTTAATTTTTGGACATTATTGTTTTTTGACACTATTCACATATATTTTCATAAGAGACTTTATATTTGTATTTTTGTACCTTTGGGAAGAAATTGGATAATTTGGCACTTTATATTTATATTTATTGATTATATTTCTCATTAGAGATTAACTTTTGTATTTATTTGATTTGATTTGATTTGATAATTTTTGCACATTCCATTATTTATAGGTATTTATAGGTATTAAGGTCTAATGAGCATGGTTGCTCAATTGTAGAATGCATAGTGGAATTTCAAGATAAAAAAATCAAAAAGTCAGCCAGTACATTTAATATACAGTATGTTAAGCTGGTGGCCCTGAGTGGAGATTTAACCTCATTCAGACTTCATTTAGATCGGTATCCACAGTCACTGACATATTCTGGGTGTTGTATAGTTATCTGCTCTCCGTTCAGACCTGTATTTACACCGCTTGGCAGAAGAAAGTCTTCCAGCATTGACTTCCTTTGTGGTTCCAAGATGTTATACAACTGAATGCAGAGAGCTGCAAAGGAGGTAATTGAAAAAAAATGTAAAATTATGAAATATCTTGTGGTCATTTGTTAAAGCTAAGCTCAAGACTAAACAGATATTGTCTAAATACCAGAGACCTGTGTATCCTTACTTGAATCTTGGAGTGTCTATTTCTTCCAGATCTGTGCGGTAATCCAATGAAAAAATTATTCTGTGCAGGAGCTTCCTGTAATAAAGATCAGCTGTTATGCCACGTACACACGATCAGACTATCCGGAGGACTTAGTCCAGCGGACAATCTGACAGACTTTCCAGCGGAGGTCTGCCTGACTTTCCGAACGAGCGGACTTGCCCACACACTGACTAAAGTCCCTTCATTTTGAACGTGACTTCAGGTATGAGGGGACTAGCGAAGGAAGACAATGTCGCCACTTCCATCGGCGAGATTGACACCTTGCTAGCCCTGTCGCCTGGTATGGATTTTAAGGGGAACCCCTACACAGAAAAAACGGCATGGGGGTCCCCCAAAAGTCCATACCAGACCCTTATCCAAGCACGCAACATGGGGGGGTGGGTGCTTTGTTCCCATGTTGATGAGGACAAGGGCCTCTTCCTGACAACCCTGGCCGTTGGTTGTTGGGGTCTGCGGGAGGGGGGCTTATTGGAATCCGGGAGCCCCCTTTAATAAGGCGGCCCCCAGATCCTGGCCCCCCCACCCTATGTGAATGAGTATGGGGTACATCGTACCCCAACCCATTCACCTGGGGGGAAAAAGTGGTAATAAAAAAAACACACAACACAGATTTCTAAAGTCGTTTCTGACTTTGGGGGTCTTGTCGCCGGGCTCCTCCACTATCTTCTGCTTTTTGCCACTCTTTTGCTAGCGGAGGAGCCCGGCTTTCTCGCTCATCATCGTCGCCGACTGGAGGTCTTCTTCCGACTTCTTCTCTGAGCTCTTCAGTTCTTCTGCCGGGATCCTCCGCTATCTTCTTCCAGCTCTTTTACTAGCGTTGGCCCAGGCTTCTTGTTCGCCGTTCCCTCATTCGCCGTCGCCTTCTTCTTCCTTCTTTAAGTGATGGTTCACACCAGAATAGCACAGGAATGTGCTCCGTGTTCCCATGTGATTCCTGTGTGATTCATTGCGATGCAATTTTCAGCTCATTCATTTAAATAGGTTGAAATCACACTGGATCACACCAAAAGCAGTGCATGCACTATTTTAAAAAATGCACTGCGGTATCACCCGGTCTGGTGTAGGCAAACACACTGGATCTGTGATCTGCATTTGAGGTGTCATTAGGAATTTATTGACACCCGCAGCAGATTGCATACCCAGTGCGTTTGAAACATGGTGTTGGAAATGCGCACAGAATTCAGGTTTTCCACACCTCATTCTGTCATGAACGGGCACTAAAAGAAACTGAATCATAAGGATTTTTTAAAATGATGGCATAGGATTCTATTTAGTATTTTTAGTCCATTTTTGGTCCATATAATTTTCACAAGGCAGCAGTCTTCTTCAGCTCATAAAATACATCCTCCATTAAGACTTATCCTTTACAATCCAACTTTTTCAGAATACATATGTTGAAAGGTTTGTTACAATAAACCATGTTCTTTAATATGATATCTGCCTTTCACCATGGATATCAAGTACTGCAGCACTTTGTGTAGTGCACGTTTGGCATTTATATGACTATTTGTGCAACACTTGTATGATATGCATATATAAAGAATGGAATGTAGTAGTATTTGTTTAAAGAGGCCTGCCAGGAGGCTGCAGTCTATTAATATAACTCAGTGTCACATGGAGAGAGGAGCTGACTATGTAGATATGGATACAATGGATACTTTACATACAGTATCTCACAAAAGTGAGTACACCCCTTCACAATTTTGTAAATATTTTATTATATCTTTTCATGTGACAACACTGAAGAAATTACACTTTGCTACAATGTAAAGTAGTGAGTGTACAGCTTCTATAACAGTGTGAGATACTGTACATAGCTCCCAACTGTCCCTGATTTTCGAGAGACTGTCCCTGATTTCGAGCAATGTCCCTCTGTCCCTCATTCATCCTAATTTGTCCCTAATTTTGGTCAGATCTATATAGTTGTATAGAAAATTCACTTTTTATCTATCAAAAAGTGTTTTCCAGCACTAAACCTTTTATCTGATTTCTAAATTGCTGCATTTGTAAATTCCAAAAGCCAATATAAAGGAATAGTAGTGGTAAAAAAAAGCACTTGTGGGTTTAACCAATCTTGTTTTTTGTACAAGGGGGAGTGACAAGGGGTGTGTCCTTTGCCTGCATACTTTTTCTGATAGGTGTCCCTCATTCCCATCTCAAAAAGTTGGGAGGTATGTATATACTATAATGGCTGTGGCTGAGAAAGCTATTGGGTATCACTGAAGACAGAAGAAGCTATAAAATATTTGTAAAGATCCTAAATCATAAAAGATGTATAAAAAATCCCTAAGGCTGCATTCACATTACAGTGTTTTGAATCACAGGCAGATTTGCTGCCAATCTGCACACGATTTAACAAATGACAAATCCAGAGACTTGTATTTGAGATGCCATGCATTTGAATGATGCCTCAAATCGTGTCCAATCATGGCTGATCGTGATGTAAACAGGAAGAGCCGTTGATCGGCTTTTCCTCACTCGCACCTGTCAGACGGGAGTAGAGGAGAGCCAAACGGCACAAGGGGGTCTGTGTTGATTGATTATCAGCGCAGCTCCACGGGGATGCCCACACTGGACCACCAGGGATGCCACTAGGACCACCAGGGATGCCCACCACTAGTCACCACCAGGTATGCCACACATAGCCACCAGGGATGCCAATCAGTGCCCACAATGGATGCCAATCAGTGCCCACAATGGGCATCACTGATTGGGAGGCATTATTGTTTGGCACTGATTGGCATCCATCAGTACTATCCATTAATGTACATCAGTGCCATCTATCAGTGCCCAACTGTGTCGCCTATCAGTGCCCATCTGTGTCGCCTATCAGTGCCATCTATTAGTGCCCATCAATGCAGCCTATCAGTGCCCCATCAGTGGCGCATATTAGTGCCCATCAGTGCTCATCAGTGCCATCACATTGGTGCCACCTCATCGGTGCCCATCAGTGCCGCCTTATCGGTGCCTGTCAGTGCAGCCCCATCAGTGCCCATCAAGGAAGGAGAAATCTTACTTGTTTACAAAGTTTTGTAACAGAAACAAAAAAAACATATTTTTTTTCAAAATTTGCGTTTTTTTTTTTTTTTATTTAGTTAGCAGAAAATAAAAATCCCAGAGGTAATCAAATACCACAAAAAAAGCTCTATTTGTGGGAACAAAATGATAAAAATGTTGTTTGGAAGGATGTCCCCGAGATCACTGTTAATGGAATGACAACAGATGATAGCTCTCCTTGCTCTCTGGACACTCTGCTTGAGTATATTAGGACCTTCTTATTTCAGCTATTAACTGAACCTGATAGTATCTGATTTGACCTTGGAACCCACATCGAGTTATGTTTTGCATGTTATTGCTGTAATGTCATGAACAGTTTGTCATGTTGCATTTGCATGATCAAAATTGAACTGTATTTTTTCTTTACATTCTCACTTTTCAATAAAAAACGTTTGAAAAGAAAAAAATTTAGTTTGGGTAGAGTGTAGCATGACCACGCAAATTGTGATTCAAATTGCGACAGTGCTGAAAGCTGAAAATTGGTCTGGGCAGGAAAGTGTATAAGTGCCCTGTATTGAGGTGGTTAAATATCTCCACTAGCAACCTAAATACCTGTTTTGAAATAGCAGTCTAATATTTTGAACTAAAGTGGCATAACTTGACAAAATCAATGCGATTTTGCCCATATCAAGGATTATTTGAAAAAGGGATTCTGGTAAATCTTGTGGTATTATAGTGATATTAAATGTTAGGTCCATATATATTTGGACACAGGCACGATTTTAGTTTTTTTTCAGGTATTTACCAAAACATATTTAAGCTATAGTTATATAATGGATTTGGGATGGAAGTGCACACTCTCAGGTTTAGTTGAGGCTCTGTACATCCAAATCAGAGGAAGGGTTTAGGAATTACAGCTCTTAAGAATAGCCATCCCCCCTTTTTCAGGGGGACCAAAAGTAATTGGTCAATTGAATCAAAAGCTGTTTCGTAGCCCAGTGTGGGCTACTCCTTTGCTATTTATTCATCAATTAAGCAGGTAAAAGGTCTAGAGTTGATTGTAAGTCTGGTATTTGCATTTGGAATCTATTGCTGTTAACCTACATCATGCATTCAAAGGAGCTGTCCATGCAAGTGAAACAGGCCATTGTAAGGCTTTAAAAATGAAAAAAATCCATCAGAGACGTAGCAGCAACATTAGGAGTGGCCAGATGAAAACCTTGGTACATTCTGAGTAAAAGAAGAACACACTGGTGAGCTCAGCAACATAAAAAAGCCTGGACGTCCATGGAAGAGAACAGTGGTGGATGATCTCAGGATCCTCTCTAAGTCTACAATCAAGAGAAGACTTCACAAGAGCAAATACAAATACAAGGTGCAAACCATTCATAAGCCCGAAGAATCGAAAAGCCGGATTAGACATTGCCAAAAAACATCTAAAAAAGCCAGACCAGTTCTGGAAAAGCATTCTTTGGATGTATGAAACTTAGATTAATCTGTACAAGAATGGCAGGAAGAAAAAAGTGTGGAGAAGGCTTGGAACAGCTCATGAGCAAAAGCGCACAACGTCATCTGTAAAACATGGTGGAGGCGGTGTGATGGCATGGGCATGCATGGCTTCCAGTGGCACTGGGTCATTGGTGTTTATTGATTATGTGACAGAAGACAGAAGCAGCAGGATGAATTCTGCAATGTTTAGAGATATACTGTCAGAACAGATTCAGCCAAATGCAGCAAAGTTGATTGGATGGTTCTTCATAGTATAGATGGACAATGATCCAAAACACCGCAAAAGCAACCAAGGAGCTTTCGAAGGAAAATAAGTAGAATTGTTGGTCAAGGAGGATTTGTATTTTGTGGGGATTGCAGAGACCTGGTTCAACAGTGCTCATGATTGATCGCAAGGATAGAGAGGGTAAAAAAGGGGGAGAGATATACCTATATATCAAGAATAATGTACGTGAATGTTAGAGATTACATCATTAACCTCCCTAGCGGTAATCCCGAGTCTGGCTCGGGTTGGGATTTTCATTACAATAGCGGTAACCCCGAGCCAGACTCGGGTTTGCACCGCTCGATGCAGGGGAGGACACAGGGATCGTTACTTACCTTGTCCCCTGGATCCAGCGATGTCCGCCGCGCTGTGTGATCGAGCCGTCCTGCGCTCGATTCACAGTGCCGAATGCCGCCAAGCTCCGTTCCCTGCGACGTTACGACGCACGAGAGCGGAGAACGGCGGCAAATTCAAAAAAGTAAAAACACACAAAACACACACAGCACTGTAATCTTACAGATTACAGTGCTGTAGTAAAAAATACACACACCCTTTGTCCCTAGTGGTTTGTGCAATGCCCTGCATGCACTTTTATATTATAAATACTGTTTTTTACTGCTTGGAATTTGGAGATTGTCCATAGCAACCAAAACATGTCCCTTTTTCAGTTTTTTTTGGATTTGATTACATTATTGAATAATTTTTATTATTCTTTATTATATTATAAACTTTATCATACCTGGGATGTCCGCTAGAATCTGGTTTGAAGAGATTTCAGAGCGTTATTCCTAAGAATTACAGGACTACAAAATAAAAGCCAGATTTCCATGCAAAATAATTGTACCGCTTTCAGCACCTTATTCCAGACTGAATAATACCGCCAGGGAGGTTAAGGGAGCTAGGGAGGAGGTGGAATCCTTATGGGAGTATGGGAGTATCCTATAGGCCCCCTAACCTGAGGGAGGAAGAGGAGACAGATCTCCTATCACAATTTGGATTAGCAGTAAGGGTGGGAAGTGTTATCATAATGGGGGATTTTAACTATACAGACATAGACTGGACGGAGGGAACTGCACATTCATCTAAGGCTCGCCAGTTCCTAAATGTCTTGTAGGATAATTTTATGGGTCAGATGGTAGACACACCAACTAGAAATAAAGCGTTACTGGATCTACTTATTACCAACAATACAGACCTGATCACGGATGTGGAAATATGGAGCAATTTAGGTAACAGCGATCACAGGTCTATTGACTTCAGTATAAATCACACAAATAGGAAAAAACATAAGGGGAATAAAAAGACACTGCATTTAAAAAGAGCCAACTTCACTAAACTACGAACCTTGCTAGAAGGCATAAATTGGGATAAAATCTTAAGAGCAAAGAACACGAAGGAGAGGTGGATTTGCTTTAAGAGCATATTAAATAAGGGCATTAGCCAATGCATCCATAGTTAGTAAGGTTGAATAAAGACACCAGCCCATCCAGTTCAACCTGAGTGAGTGTCTACAATTGTCCCTACCCCTGTAGATTGCACACTCACATTGGTCCCTACCTTCTGGAAGCCCACAATCCAAGGTCCCCATTCATATACTAGGGCCAATTTTGGACAGAAGCCAATTAACCTACACCAGCATGTCTTTGGAGCCTGGGAGCTAACCCACACAGGCACAGGGAGAACATGCAAACTCCAGGCAGGTAGTGTCATGGTTGGGATTCGAACCAGCGACCCTTTTTACCGCTAGGTGAGAGTGCTAACCACTACACCACTGTGCTGCCCCATTGAGTAATACATTTAAAAGAGTGAACAAACTCCCTCAACTGACAACAGACCAGCTTGACCTGCTTGAGGCGCCCCTCACTACAGACGAAATAGCCACGGCTATAGCCAGTTTTGCCAGATCCAAATCCCCTGGTTCAGACGGTCTCCCAATCGAGTTTTATTCTCAGTACAGTGAACTGCTTATCCCAAAACTGCTCACACTATACAACCACCTATTTGAAACCTTTTCCTTACCACCATCCATGAGAGAGGCAGTAATAGTACTCATTCCCAAACCAGGGAAAGACCCGGGATATCCGGAATCATATCGTCCAATCTCCCTACTCCAGGTAGACATAAAAGTTCTCGCCAAGGTACTATCCTTGAGATTGAACAAAGTTATCCTGTCCTTAATACATGTCGACCAGGTGGGATTCATGCCGGGTCGCAACACATCCTTTAACCTGCGCAAACTGTTCATCAACCTACAGGCTACGCACATGGAGGCAGGCTCTAGGGTGGTGGTGACTTTAGATACGGCGAAAGCCTTTGACTCGGTGGAATGGGAGTACTTATGGGAGTGTCTGGAGGGGTATGGCTTCGGCCCTAAATTCATCAAATGGGTACAACTGATGTATCAGTCACCCACAGCCAGGGTAATGGTGAACGGATGGCCTTCCGAGCAGTTTGACCTCACGAGGGGCACAAGGCAGGGCTGCCCTCTCTCGCCGCTGTTATACGCCCTGGCTGCTGAGCCGCTAGCCATATCCATCCGGAATAATCCAGAAATTAAGGGACTATGCTCAGGTAATCTGATTGAAAAAATTAGTATGTACGCGGATGACACCCTTTTATACCTGGCAGATCCGGGTTCCTCCTTGCGGGTGGCCCTACATACAATCGAACAATTTGGGACCTTCTCTGGTTTAAAAATTAACTGGGAAAAATCGCAAATATTACCAATAGATAGTTTCCCACCAACCGAGTCACAGGCAAGTCTGCCACTTCAGAGAGTTAGTACCATCAAATATCTTGGGATCCATGTATCCAGAATGTCGACAGACTTTGTACATCTCAATATTGAACCCCTCACGTCCTATGTAAAAACTAAGCTGAGGACCTGGGCTCGCTTGCCACTGGGGGTTTGGGGCAGAATAAACTTAATTAAAATGGTTCTACTTCCCAAAGTATTATATGTTATGTGGCACTCCCCAACATACTTACCTTTGAAATACTTCAAGACTCTAGAAGCCCTCCTCAAATCTTTCGTATGGGGTCCTAACAGGCACAAACTGGCATGGCAGACGCTAAAAAACCCACCTGACCTGGGAGGTATGGCACTGCCAGATTTCAACCTATACTATATTTTCGTCCCAATTATCACAACTATACCATATTGACAAGACAGACAGGGGTTCCTTCAGCTGATGTGCCCCAAGTGGGCCAGATGCACTAAAGACCCTATTTATGCGATAACAATAAGCCCCGGAAATACTGATTTGAGGACTGGTGAGCTGGCCCTGCTGCGTCAATACAGACGCATATGGGACATTGCCTCCACTAAACTAGAGATTCCCCAATATAACGACTTCACCCCGTTATGGCACAACAAGGTCCTACCTGAATTCTTGCTAATTCCTGATGTAGATTGCTGGTCCACCTATGGAATCTTCTATCTCCATCATTTACTTACCAATGGGACTCTAAAAACCTTCCACACACTCCAAGTGGAGTACAATCTTCCCAATCATATGTTCTTTCGATATCTCCAAGTCAAGCATGCAATCCGCACACAATTCCCATTGTCCCCCCCCCCAAGCCCACTTCAAATGTCGCTATGGCAATCATCAAAAACACTGATCCTCAAAAACTAATTTCAGCCTTCTACAATCTACTCTCCACCCCCGTAGCAACTAAAATAGCGTATGGACTTAAACCTCGCTGGGAAAGGGCGGTGGGACCTATCGAGGATGGGGAATGGGAGGAAGCTCTGGAATCCTGTAAGACAGTTTCCCCAAAACTGTCGGACAGGCTGACTCAAATTGACATACTCCATCAAGCGTACCTTACCCCCCTCAGGGTTGCCAGGTACAGAGGCTCCCAGTCCACCTTGTGCCAAATGTGTGGTAGGGAGACAGGAACATTCATTCACTTACTGTGGTTATGTCCCAAAGTACAGGGACTATGGACGCAGATTGTAAGATTCCTCCATGACGACATGGGCTCTCCAGCCACGCTGGACCCAAAAATGTGCCCTTTGGGACTCTTGCCAGACTCGACCGACAGGTACATGAAGACATTTCTACACGAGACGTTATTCACAGCACGAAAGACAATAGCTCGAAAATGGATGAGGACTTATCCCCCGAGCATTGCAGAATGGAAAGCAGAAATAAACAACACCCTCCCCTACAAAAAATGTATATACACCAATAGGGGTTGTCCTGAGAAATACTACAAAATCTGGGACAGGTGGCTGCAGGAGTCTAGCACTTGTTCATAGCCGGTCTATGCACCATACATAGTAATGTAAATGACAAATAGATCCTCCGGCCCCTGGGTAGTGAGGGAACCCAAACCACTGACACAAGGTACCTTTTTGCTTTATTTTATGCATAAAATGTGATGTGCCATTGAAGATTTGAGATGGTTATACAATTGTTATTTGAGGAGCTGTACGATCTGTAGCATTTTTGTAAATGTAATCTGTAACATGTTTGCACTGTAAATTGCAATAAACCTGGTTGATTTAAAAAAAAAAGAGTGAACAAAAGTCCTGGATGGCTTAACTCCAATGTAAAAATGCTTATAAAAGCAAAGGAGAAGGCCTCCAAAAAATACAAGGTTGAGGGATCATCATTAGCATTCAGACTTTATAAAGAATGCAACAAGAAATGTAAGGGTACAATAAGGACGGCTAAGATAGAACATGAAAAACACATAGTGGAGGAGAGCAAAAAAAAAAATCCCAAGAAATTCTTTAAGTAAAAAAGGAAGACAGACCATATTGGCCCCATAAAGAATGAGGGAGGACATCTGGTAACAAAGGATGGGGAGATGGCGAAGGTATTGAATTTATTCTTCTCCTCAGTCTTCACAAGGGAATCGGGGGGCTTCAGTAACCAAAACTGCAGTGTTTGTCCTTAATGGCACATCCCAGGAAGCACCTCCACGGTTAACAGAGGACAGAATTCAAATTAGACTTTGGAAACATTAATAAATCACTGGGACCAGATGGCTTGCACCCGAGGGTACTTGGGGAACTCAGTCAAGTAATTGCCAGACCATTGTTCTTAATTTTTACTGACAGTCTACTGACTGGAATGGTACCAGCTGACTGTAAAAATGCCAATGTAGCACCAATATTTAAAAAGGGCCCAAAATACATCCCTGGGAATTACAGACCAGTTAGCCTAACAACAATAGTATGTAAACTCTTGGAGGGGATGATAAGGGAATATATACAAGATTTTAGTAATGAGAACAGTATCATTAGCAGTAATCAGCATGGATTCATAAAGAATCGTTCTTGCCAAACCATCACCATCACCAATCTATTAACCTTCTATGAGGAGGTGAATTTCCATATAGATAAAGGAAGGCACGTAGACATGGTGTATATGGATTTTGCAAAAGCATTTGACACAGTTCCCCATAAATGTTTACTGTACAAAATAAGGCCCATTGGCATGGACCATGGATTGAAAACTGGCTACAAGGGCGAGTTCAGAGAGTAGTGATAAATGGGTAGTACTCGGAATGGTCAGGGGTGGGTAGTGGGGACCCCCAGAGTTCTCTGCTGGGATCATTTCTATTTACTTTGTTCATAAACGACCTGGAGGATATTAGTTATGAGGAAAGGTTATGAGCACTAAACTTATTCTATCTGGAAAAGAGAAGCTTGAGAGGGGATATGATTTTGTCCAATTACATTTGAGCCCCAGAAAATGGGGGGGCTGTGCATAGAAATGGTTGCAGGTCCTAAAATATGTACTGTATGTTCAACCCCTTGAATTAAAGCTCAAAGTCTGCACTTCAAATTAATTTGGATTGTTTCGTTTTAATTTTATTCTGGTGGCATACAGAGCTAAAAGTATGAAAATTGTGCCTGTGTCCAAATATAAGTGGAATTAACTGCATATGTAAACTGTATATACGTATGTATATTTTAGTAAATTCTAAAGCTTAGATAGGAAATTAAAGTGGATGTAGTATCTTAATTTACCCAACTTGTCCTTCTCCCCACAATCTCCTGTTCCTTCTCCCTGGATTCAGGGTGGCTCCTTTCCCTTGCAAAAAACGTTGGCACTACCTATGCATGCACGTTCCCCTTGGGACTAGAGCCGATGCTGTATGTATCCTTTCAAATGTACAGCCCCGAAGAAAGCCTTTTCCCTGTTTCCACCTCCTTGAGGTGTTAAAGGGCAGCTGCTGGAGAGAGTTCAGTCCCATTTGTCTTGGTGCCCATGAGGGTGGGCCTAATGCAACAAATCGGGGGGAACACTATGAACAACGCTCGCTAATGCCTGCATGGGCAAGCAGAGACCACAGGCATGTGAATTCAGCATTAAAGTGGTACTCCTACTTAGAAGCGATCAGAACAACTTGAACAATGAACTGTTTACACTCTCCAGTGAGTTACACTTCCTTAACTGTTCGTAGACTTCTCCCAGAACTTCCAAGGGGCACCGCAACACCTGTATTCTGCTCCTCCAGGCAAGCCATCAGGTCACCTCACTCCCAGTGACATTTCTGATGCAGTACCACAGAGCTTGTACAAGTCTCCACCATCCCAGCAGTCATGTCACCTCACTCCCGGTGACAATCTGAGACTTCCCACTGACATCCAGTGCTCAACTCTCCACATATACCCAAGCTTCCATAATTCTGAGCCATGTGTATGGAGCACCAGTTACTAGGGTGGGGGTTAAGCTCACAAACCCCCTTGCTACCAGAGCTCTCTGTCATCCATACCATATCACAATGATCTGGCTGTGCTAGCACTTGACACTCCTCTACTTACGCATGGCAATGGTGGTATAGCCTTTAGACTGGAAGCTTCACTACATCGTAATCTTTTTTAGTATTCCTTCCCAAGCTCCTCTACATCCTCATTAAAAGCCCCGTTCTTTTGTTTGCCTTACATGCACCCCTTTACCCCAGGAACTTCAGACTAGTCATTCCCTTGTATATAACTATACATACATCTAGACCTTTTACTAAAAGTTGTGCAAGTTTACAGTCAAATAGAACAGTCTCTCAAAATTCCTTAACATTATCCCACTTTTCCTAACTCAGGCTGCCCAGTTTGCAACTTACTTGGCAGATTGTCCGGGATGCTTTCTTTTGACAGCTGAGTGAGCAGATAATCTCTCCACTTGCTTATATGAAAGAATCGCCTACTCTCAGCGGGAGAGATCGTCAGGGGAGTGAATCGAGATCGCGTTTTTTTAGCGATTAATTGTACAGCTCTAGTCCACTTCCGGTACCCTAACTGGGTACCCACAAAAGGGAGACCATATTTTGAGAACAGCATTACATATTGGAGCATTCTTCCATAACTTTCCCATGCAGAAGGCCTTGCTAGGTTGCCTTCCCTTGTGTTTATAGCCCACCACAAGGGGGGTGGTCCATGAACATCCGGAAGCTGGCTGCCTTAATCCCTTCCTAACTTCCTGGCAGCCTGCTAGCAAAAGACAACATTAGCCCATATGGGACCACAAGGTAAGAAAAACAAATTGTCACATCCCTAAATAGGCACCTGCCTACACAGTGCGCGATCTCCCTGACAGTAACAGACAGTGCCGGTGCTGTTTAAAAATTGTAAGTGTTTAGGGTCATAAAAAAATGTACTGAGAAATGTTTAGCTACTATAATACATTACTAAAAAAAATAGCGTTTACTACTACATTAAGCCCCTAATTTATATGTTAAGCAGTAGTTATTACCAAGGAAGCTCTTCATCCAATCATTAACAGTGATAAACAGTATCTGTAAAACTTGGGGAAATTATTGGACATTACTTCAGCCACAAAGAGTCTTGTGACTCATCTCGTGGGTATCTAGAAGTGACTAGACCACACAAATTGGCAAGGGTCCAACACAGGAAAAAGTATTATGCATTTTGGAGATGTTCCCTCCCACTCATTCTTCTGCTCTGGCCACTAATACTGTATGGTAAATACAGCTTTGGAAAAAAAATGTATTATGGTAGTCAGGTGCCATTTAGACGCACTAATATCCTTCTCTGCTGTTATTTCACCCCCTCCTTTTTTATACATTTTTCCCTCTCTTTCTACTCCTCACCTCACCTCTGTCTTTCAATCTTCTTTTCTGCTTTTTTCTAACCCCCCCCCCCCTCCCCCTCTGTATCTTTTGGGGTATTTCCTTTATATTCTCTCGCTCATTCGATCCACACCCCATTTCTCCTTATCTTCTCCCTATCTTTCTGTCCTCCCCTTTCTCCACCCTTACCCCGGCTTCTCTCTTTTACTCTTCATCCCCTTCTCTTTCTACCCCACTCCATAACTCTCTTTTAGTCTTCATCCCCTCTCTTTCTACCCCACTCCATCTCTCTCTTTTAGTCTTCATCCCCCTTTCTTTTTGCCCCACTCCATCTGTCTCTTTCAGTCTTCATCCCCCTCTATTTCTACCCCACTCCATCACTCTCTTTCAGTCTTCATCCCCCTCTCTTTCTGCCCCATTCCATCTCTCGCTTTCAATATTCATCTGCCTCTCTTTCTACCCCATTCCATCTCTCTCATTCAGTCTTCACCCCCCCCCCCCTTTCTGCCCTCCTTTATCTCTTTCTTTCAGTCTTCACCCCCCTCTCTTTCTGCCCCGCTCCATCTCTTTCTTTCAATCATCATCTCGCTCTCTTTCTACCCCACTCCATCTCTCTCTTTCAGTCTTTACCCCCCTCTCTTTCTACCCCACTTCATCTTTCTCTTTCAATCATCATCTCCTTCTCTTTCTGCCCCACTCCATCTCTCTCTCTTTCAATCTTCATCCCCCCCTCTTTCTACCCCACTCCATCTCTTTCTTTCAATCTTCACCCCCTCTTTTTCAATCTTCATCTTCCTCTCTTTCAGCCTCACTCCATCTCTCTCTTTCAGTCTTCACCCCCCTCTCTTTCTACCCACTCCATCTCTCTCTTTCAATCTTCACCCCCCTCTCTTTCTGCCCCAGGCCATCTATCTCTTTCAATCTTCACCCCCTCTATTTCTGCCCCCAACACTATCTCACTCTTTCAATCTTCATCTCCCTCTTTTTCTACTCCACTCCATCTCTCTATTTCAGTCGTCATCCCCCTGTCTTTCTGCCCCACTCCATCTCTCTTTTTTAGTCTTCATCCAGCTCTTTCTACCCCCCTCCTGTTCCCCATTTCAATATGCCCCTCTATCTCTTATTCTATTCATCCTCACCACCCCATCTATCCCTTTTAAGAACTCTCTCCCTTTCTTTCTACTCCTTCCTTTTTCTCTATCCCCCTCTGATTTCCTTTCTGCCCCTTGCTCTCTCTCATTATCTATACCCTCCTCTTTCTTTTATGTTCTTGACCTTCTCACTGTTTTGCAACTTTTCATCCCCATAGCCAACGTTCCACTTCTTTTTTCCATGACCAGACTGAACAATACAAGGCGACTCAGCCAGACAAGTAACACATAGAGAACTGTAAAGAGTCAACATTCTCCTCCTCGGCCTACGAGCCTCTTTCACAGCTGTATGTCAAGCCCTGGACACAGACACACACCTCACTTATATAACAAAGACAAGAGTGTCAGTGGCATAAGCACTGATTCAGCTCATTCCGTCCAAATGTCAAAGTCTGGCCTTTTTAACCCACTAATAACTGTGTGAACTTCTATCACTGCAGAGGCGGATTTTTTGTTAGCTTCATAATGCTTTAGATCTGTTGATTTCTGACATATGAATATTGAACATTGACAGCAAGCAAAACAAGTGCACAAGCAATATCAGGTTCTTAGAAAACAGTGATATATGTCCATATACCTAACAAGGCATAACATTTGAACTAAAAGCTCCTGGAATCCTAATGGCGACCATATATGCTACAATAAATTATCTTTTTTTTCTGATCGATCTTTTCAGATAGGAATAATCAATCTATAGTCAAAAATCTATTCAAGTGATATGCCACACACAGGGAATTGGATTTTGATCAATAGTTAGGATGCAATTATAACTTGAGGTTGCAAGTTATCAGTCCCATCTCTGTTTCCACCATGCAATTTCAGAGTCTGATAAATGAAAATACAATTGAATTCATGAACAAAGTAACTCAGTGCTGTTGATTGATATAAAATGATCAATGTTATTCTGCCTTGGCTATTCGTTTGAGTTTGATTGAATCCAATTGATTGGAACATAAGTTTTGGTTGTTCTACTGTTTGCAGATTCAATCATTTTGATCAAATTGCACATCAATCAGATAAAAGAATTTGAAGCAGGGTGAGCTGGTAAATATGGTTTATATTTATGGTCCATAAAAAGTATAATAAGCTCATTAAACACGAAAGAAAAGGCTGTGGGGGAAATCTTTTTTCACACATATCTTGCCTACTATTCCATTAAAACAACATGGCAGTCGACCCCTGTCCAGCCTCAAATGGCTTCTAGTGTAAATGTAATTCATTAACAACATGTTGGCTAAAAAAAGGCTAAGCCATCCAATCAAAATCAAATTATGCTGCTTCATATTTTCATTATATTTATTTGTTTCTTTTAAAAATCACCAGTATGTATTATGCCCCGTACACGCAGCCGGAAATTCCGATGGAAAAAGGCCGATCGGATATTTTCGGTAAATCCGATCGTGTGTGGGCTCTATCTGACTTTTTCTGGAAAAAAATCGAGAGCAGGACTTCAAATTTTCCGACCACAAAATCCGAGCTGACTTTTTCCGATCGTTTGTAGAGAATTCCGATCGGACAAAGTGCCACGCATGCTCAGATCAAATTACGAGACCAAAGCTATTGGCTACTAGCCACAACGTAGTCCCGTCGCAACGAACGAACGTCATCACGTTCCAAACGATTGGATTTTCCGACAACTTTGTCCAACCGTGTGTATGCAACACCAGTTTCTGACAAAATCCTTCAGAAAAAATCCAACGGATTTTGTTGTCGGAATGTCTGACTGTGTGTACAGGGGCTTAGAGTATGTTATACTGATAATCAATGTATTTCATACTTGGCATTCCATCCTTAGTACAAGCTGAACAGTCTCATTGGTTGTTATGGTGCAGGCCCAGACAGCTGAATTCCCTACAGCCAACGACCCTGTGTGGACCACCTCCAACACCCTAACAACCAATGATGTTGTATACAGGTCTCCTAACCCTGTTCACACCTCTAATGTATTTAAAGGGTTCAGTCTTCTGAAATCTTCTTTCCTCCATAGTGTACATATTACCTTCCTGAAGTCTCTCTTGATATATTTTATCCCCCAGACCTTTCAACCCAGGCAAACACATAAAAAAAACACAATCTTTATTTAGAGTCCTGCCGGCAAATGAACTCATGACCACAGTGCTTCAAGAAAACTGCACAGATCTTTTCCATGGAAGCTTTACATAGGGTTCTTGCCAGCTTCAGTCAGTTCATTTTTTATGACTAATTTAGTTGATTGTAAGATTTGACACCCAGCCCACATTTTCATAAAATAAGGGAAAAACAACTGTCCAATAGCACTTTCAAAACTCTCATCTACACATTATCACTCCAGTGAGACCCATTGGGTATCACATAGAGCCACAATAAAATAAAATAAATGATTTTAACCATGAAAGAGGTTGTAATCAATTGCAAGACATAAAACAATTAAAGTATTTGCATAATGTCACAAATAATGTAGTAGATGGTATCCACTATTATGAGAATATGTGAAGACATTGGGAAGTTGTGCTCAGTTGTACGTATTATTGGGTGTCAATAAAGAATATTTACCTTCTGTGGTATAGGGACTTGTAAATAGGGATGTAAAATGGCATTTGTTCTAGAGAAAGGGAAAATGCCAAGTGGTGGTAGGGGGTGTCATCCAGCATGGTGGAGAAGGAAAGCCAACATCATTCAACCCCTTCCTGTGAGACTAGGCCATCATAGACATATTACCTTTGCTCACAGAATTTCTGCACAGAACAGTGCTTATATGACTTTACTTGAATATCATTTTGTGCAGCAGTTATGATTGCCCAACACCAGACAAGAAGAAAAAGGACCCTATCCACATGACCAGCCAAACACTTGGAACTGAAACAGACCTGCAAATGCTAAAGGTTTGCTTATTTTGCAGCCCCCACCCCTGAATAAAAATGTAAAAGAAGTGAGCCAATAAAAAATTGGAAGAAAAATGTAAAAAATTATTCCCTTATACCCAGTAGATGAGGGTGACATCACTGACTAGCCTTCCCACATGCTCCTGGGCAAATTGAGGATATGCCACCAGAATACATTATTGTATAGTGCTGGAGTGTCTAGATGAAATTTGGAATCCTAATCCTAATCTTTCCCTGGAATCTGCATTAAGCCCCAGTGATGTCACCCTCAAGTAAGTATATTTTTCATTGTTTCCCCAAAAGTGTAACTCAAGAATAAGCATTTTGATTCAAAATCTGCTTTAACCATGGCCATTTAAGCCCCTTTAATATAACCAAGGGTGCTGATAAATGAGTATTTAAAACGCACACAAATAAGAATTCAGAGAAATACAGAAAATACGTATTACTGCATTCTCATAGGTTGCAGATTTTAAGAAAATTTTTGTAGCAATCTCCTTCTTACTACTACTGGTTCACATCTGCACTAACCCGTCACAGATTATGGACACACCATGGGCCATTTCCACCAAATGTACCAATGTGATGAGCCTGATTTCCTGCCACATCAAACTCTGCTTGCATATAAAACAGAATGAAATGTCTGGTTAAATGCTGACCACATCTACCACCATATACAGTCAATATACGATTTTTTCCAGTGCTCATAATACAGACATGACCTTTGGCTTGGGTGCTGCAAAAATGTATTCTAGATATGGCAATAGAAGTGTATAGGCAAATGTTAGAACTCCAGAGTACGGAGCCCAATGGAGGTGAAAAGTGCACAGGGTGAACAGAGGGCATTGGCAATTGAATAGAATAAACCCAGTGGCAGATAAGGACACACTGGGAGGGACAATTCACTCATCTCTGCTATTACAACAATCTATATTTCTA
Organism: Lithobates pipiens; assembly: GCF_037356315.1. Taxonomy (NCBI): domain Eukaryota; kingdom Metazoa; phylum Chordata; class Amphibia; order Anura; family Ranidae; genus Lithobates; species Lithobates pipiens. The sequence continues at coordinate 518,983,714 of NW_027507903.1, read as the reverse complement.
TTTCTGAAAAATGGAATTGTTCATTCTTTCAGCATTGCTAATTAACATGATTGAAGTTCAGAGCAGTAAGCCTAGTGCCACACTGTCACCCACCCCTATAATTCCCATGAGGGTACGGAATGTCACAGCTCAGCTCAGAATGATCTTGTGTGTCATTTTTAAATGATTGTAATTACATTAAAGAGCTAAATACCAGTGCCAGATAATTGTGAAACCTAAAGGACACCAGTAATTGATTCTATTACAAGATGGAATTTAGTAACAACATTTTATGTGAAAGAAACTTACTATTCTGGCATACCCGTTGCTGCCACCCACAAATGCAGGGATTTGGATTTTAACCCCTGTGAAATCATGTTCCTTCTGCATAGCATGTCATAGAGAACTGTAAATAAGAAAAAAGCACTGTTGTCATCAAGCTTTCCCACTGTAGAAAAGCCACCCACCAGTGAACCTATGTTATATGATAAAGACCCTGCCACCAGAACCTAGACTTCAAACACAATTTTCCCATAAGACTATATGTGCATTCATTTACTGTATTGATGCTTGTTATTTATTTGTAAAGGCCTCCCTTGTGTAGGCGTTCAAAAGACCTAAAATATTGCTAAGATGCTTGTGATGTCAGCAGCCCCATCAGACTCAGACCTTTCCCTTAAATGACACGCTATAGTGTTCCTCTTCACTTAAACCCTGGAAGGTAAAAGGTAAAAGGTTACAAAGGGAGGTGAGGGGTAGAAAAGAGGGACCAGGAATGGGGGATGCTGTGTTAAGGAACTGACACTTCCTGTAGTGTCAATTCCCAGCATATTCAGAGGCACATTGCAAGTCAATAAGAAACACTAGTAAGTGTTTAAAATAATTTTATTAACCTGGAAATTTTAAGTTTGTGACATGGTTTATGTAAAAGGTTAATGTCTACCATGAGTTCAAGGTGAATTCTGTGGGGGTTATTTACGAAAGGCAAATCCACTTTGCACTACAAGTGTACTGGAAGTGCATTTGGAAGTGCACTCGCTGTAATTCTGAGGGGTTGATGTGAAATGAGTGGAAGCTCTGCTGATTTTATTATCCAATCATGTGCAAGCTAAAATGCTGTTTTATATTTTCTGTGCATGTCCCCCTCAGATCTACAGCGACTGCACTTCCAAGTGAACTTGCAGTGCACTTGTAGCGCAAAGTGGATTTTCCTTTTATAAATAACCCCCTGTGTGTTCAAAGGAACAATTTCCAGAATATATGGTACTTGTACAAATTCTTTGTAACCATAATGCACTGCAAGGGCCTTTGAATTTACCTCAGCTGATTTAGAAGTGTCAGTAATGGGGGCACCTTCGTTATAAAAGGGGGCACAGAGCAGCCATAGATTTCGTGTATCAGAAGCTGCTGTAGGATAGGAAAAATGGGCAAACTGCAGTTAGGAAACTGTACAGGAATTCTGAATGCTGCGTAAAAAAACACCATGGGGCTATGTACTCACAAGGAAGTCACATTGGGAGTAGCAGCTGTGTCCGTGCAGCCGCTGCATCCCAATACACAGCAACAGGACTACCAGCATGAGGATGCATGGAGCATGGCCCTCACATGGAGCATGGATTCATACACCTTGTGTGAATGAGGCTTTATAATGTAGTAGTAGTAGTAGTAGTACAGTGTAGTTTGTAATATTTATTGTGGAAGTAAAGATAAAACCAAACTAACTATAAACCTACTCTCAGCCACAGTCTAAGCCCTTGTACACACGGTTAGACATTCTGACAACCAAATCCGTTGGATTTTGTCAGACGGATTTTGTCAGACGGATTTTGTCCGAAACTGTTGCATACACACGGTCGGACAAAGTTGTCGGAAAATCCGATTGTACATAACGTGATGACGTTATTTCGTTACGACGGGACAGGCTAGTAGCCAATAGCTTTGGTCTAGGAATTTGATCTGAGCATGCGTGGCACTTTGTCCGTCGGAGTAGGCTGCACATAATCGAAGTATGTCCGATCGGAGCATTTTGTCGGAAAATTTTACTGGAAAGTTGGAAAAGTTGGTCCGTCGTTTATTCCGACGGAAACAGTCCAATGGAGACCACACACAGTCGGAATATCCGACAAAACGTTCCGATAGGACACATTCCGTCGGAATCTCCGACCGCGTGTACAAGGGCTCAGCCTAATCTATCTAGCGCTGTAAAGAAAAAATTGTTATACTTACCTGTTCTGCCCCTGTTCCGGACTGGTCGCCGGTGGCAGCTGTTGTGTAGAGAGAGAGAAAGCCAACAACGGCTGGGAAGTGACATCACCCAAAGAGTTACTGTAGGGCTTCTGTTGTCGGCTGCCTCTCCTACACACTCATACACACTGAAGTCGCTGCTGACAGCCCAGGACTCCTTAAAGCGGTAGTAAACTCTCATTGTTTCTTTTTGCCTACAGGTAAGCTTATAATAAAGCGTACCTGCAGGTAAAATGAATATCTCCTAAATGTGCACAGTTTAGGACATTTTCAAGTGAGCAGCAGCCGATGACATCACCAGCGCATGTGCTCTGAAACAATAACATACCTGTGCCGTTTCTTCAGAGCTGTGTGCCACGGCAGAGTGACGTTATCGTGGCTCAGCCAATCAAGTGGCCGCAGCCTGCAAACCCTGAAGGAACAACAGGTGAAGATGGAAGCCTCTGCAGTGGTGACAGCGCACTGCTGGAGGACTTAATTGTAAGGTAAGTCCTTCATAATGTGCCTTTGCCTTGCAGGGGGAAAGTTTTTTTTAAAGAGTTTACTACCGCTTTAAAGGCACAGGGGAGCACTAGACACTTAGAAAATAGCACAATGGTAGCAAAGGTGTCTAACTCTAAACCTAATCTATCTAGCCCTGTAACGAAAAAAATGCTATACTTAGCTGCTCTGAAGCCGCTGTGGTCCAGTCTCTGTGTGCAGGAGAAAGCTGGCAAAGGCCGGGAAATGCCTGGGAAGTGACATCACTCATAGAGATACTATGGGGTTTCTATTATCGGCTTCCTCTCTTGTACACCGAAGCTGGCGCTGACAGCTCAAACTGGACCGGAGCTTCTGCAGAACAGGTAAGTCCAGGCGGTCCCCAGGTTACAAACAAGATAGGGTCTGTAGGTTTGTTCTTAAATTGAATTTGTTTGCAAGTCGGAACAGGTATATTTTTTTAAGTGTAACTCCAGCCAAAAAAATAATTTTTACATTTTTTGGATAGCATAGCGAAGGGTTAACACCCCTGTAATGTTTGTTTTGCTGTCTGTGCCCCTGTTCAGAAGATTTCACATCACTTTCTGTCCCTGTGACAATTGAATTTTGAAAATTTTAGGTTGTTGTGGAAACAAGGATTGGTGACACAGCTCCAGTGGAGACACCTTTTTCTGATGATAACAAAGGAAATTTGTGTGACAGTGTGTAAAGAACTGGTCTGTCTCATCCGCTAATACCAAAATACAAAAAACAGGCCTAGTGCGAAAAGCACAGTACATAACCCTCAGGATGTTTATTAGACGGACCAGTAAGTATTTAAAATATATACATTTTTTATTGAAAAAAGTCCATAAAATAAATATGTGTATACAGATACATAATAAAATCAAACAATCAGTATATAAGCATATGTAACATAGTATCAGCTCACAGAAGGGCCTAAGACAAGTATTTCACTGAGAATGACGTCGACATGTTTCAGACTATACGTCCTTTTTCACAGACATTACAGTCATCTCATCTATACATGTTCTACAATGTAAACATATTAATGTTAGTACAATTACATTAAACAAGTAGAGGTATGCAGATCAAAAACAATTGCTACAATATATAGCCACAAATGGATACTCACATGCAATAGCCCTCCACTATGCACAACAGAGGGGGGTCAACACTATGATACAGGCCTGAATATATATATCACACTGCGGGTAAGATTTAAGGATGTGCGTGCGGCTGGATGGATAAAGCCAAAGTGACACAGCGCAGACAAATGGAATTGGGGCCACTGAACACTGCAAGATCTCCACTGACTGAGTAGAAATTCAGCTCAGTATGACATTGGTTAAGATGTGCAGCTAGATGCATATTTGATAATAAAAAAAAGTATATAAGAAGATGTAGTAAAGATTCAGTACAATTGTGTACATCAAGTAATCAGCAATGACCATAATGCAGATAAAATGCTCACCAAAATAGTAGTATGCAGAGAGTGTCCAAACAGCATGCATCACACAGTGTACATCACACTGCGGGTGCAGGCTTTAAATAGCTGATAAAGCTATTGGAAGACAGCTGAGTATAGGCGCCATCGGTAGCCTCCCCAGCTGTAACCGATGAGACAGACTGTTGAGCCATTGGCTGCAATCAGTCCGTCTAGGAGGTCTCTGGCGGGCGGGGCAGCGTCCCGCGTTACTGCGCCACCGGCGCACAAAGATAACTCATGATAATTCTTACAGGAGTGAATTTTCCTTCCTAGGGGTAGATTTTCTCTGTTATCTCCCTCCTTTTGTAAATAGGAGTCATTTGTTAGGCAGATGTTTGTAACCCAGGAATCGCCTGTATATTGATTTTTTTTCTTTACAGGGCTAGATAGATTAGGTTTAGCATTAGACTGGAGAGTAGATTTAGAGTTAGTTGGGTTTTGCCTTTACGTCCACTTTAAGAGATTGTGTTTATTTTGGAAGATTATAGATAAACTAGAAGTAGTTTACATGTGGGGAGTTGCTAGAACCCTAATGGTTTTTTGGAAGTTAAATTAGGGCTTGCGGAGATCTTTCTGTGGCCGAGTTTGATTGCAATCTTTGCCCCAGGAGGGCCCTCAAAGAGTGGTACTGGCAAGTAGATTGAAGTGAGGGTTATAGGTCTCCAAGAAGAGTGGTGCAGAGGCACACAAATGAAGTAAGTGGTGGACTTATAATTAAACCGTTTCCCTTTGATTTTTTCTCTGAGTTATAGTATTGCATGCTAAAGATCACAATTTGAAAATCAGCCCTCTGCTGCTGAAACCAGATTATGTGTGGTTAGAAGCTGCCAAAAAGAGGTGATTTATCGCTAAAAAGTTTTTCGCATTGTATGTTTGTGAACAAACCTTGCGTTTTGCCTGGAATCCTCCTTTAAGAGGGAGTAACTGATAACCAGCGATATAAAATGTATTTTCAGCATTTTCCTCTCACCTTTCTCTACCATTATTCCTCCATCAGCTCAGTGTTTCCATTCATAGGTTTTATGGATGTTTTTATATAAACTCACATTTCTGTTGACTGAACAAACATTTCACTCAAAGCTCAACAGCTCTTTGATGGATTTCAATTCACGCAGGCCGGAGTCAGCCCCACCGTATCCCCAGACGCAGGGCGGCACACAGAGCTGGGCACACAGTGCCATACTGTTCTGCAATGACAGGCCAAGGATTATGGAGACCGTATCTCCTAGTTCTAGGCTGTGTCTCAGAGCTGGCGAGGAAGCCAGTCTGCCCTTCCTATGCCCTGCTTGATGTCTGTGAGTCAAAGCCACATCCCGTCCCGGCTTGTTTGTGCCCCATGTCATTATAACAGCACATGATGATAAATGTGTATGCATTTATATAGCAATGTATTTTCTTTCAATGCAAACTTGGTTAGCAACATGGAACGCATCCAAAATACCCAGAATAATCTACACATCATTCACTGTACGTCTGCAGATCCAGATATCTGTCACCATGTTTATGTTGGTCTACTTTTCTTTCTTCCCCTGAATGCATCCTTCGAGGTGACTTCTAGACTAGCTCACTAGTTCAGACTATTTGCATATCTTCAGTTTGCATATCTGCTTACTTAAAAATATCGTTCCTGGTGGAGTTCTAGTTTTTATTTTTTATTTTTTTTTTACCAAGAACATCCAACTTAATTTTCCTGCACTGGGTATTCAGATGCATATGGATTTGAAAATTAGGAGCAATAACATACAGTATAATTCTAGCATAGAGGTAAGGAAGATTTTTTTTTAACTGATATTAAACCCAGAGAGTTTTTCTTAGCTTAATACACTGATTACAATAAAATAAACATTTCCCAGTAAACTATTTTTTTTTATTCATTTTCCAGCACTTGCAGTTTACAACATTTAATGCTGCCTGCTCCTGCTCTCTCATTGCTGCTTCCCTGAGCTTCTGGTCTTCCCAGGAAAGAATTAAAGTAGCTGTAACCCAAATAAAGAAAAAAAAGAAAGAAAAAAATATCCTTGTCCTTTACAGCAGGATACACAGTATAGTGCTTGTGCTTCGTCATTTGTCCCTCTTTATAGTCTAAATAACCTGACAGTTCCTGTGTCCCCCTGTCTGTGCTGACACATTAATCATGGCTGCTGATCCCTGATTACTGTGGTCAGTTTACATGCCTCCAATATCCCGTTTTCTCTCCCCCTCTCTCCCTGCCTGTCAGCTCAGGGATCTGTGTTATCCATCTACTCCCTGCCCCTCCGGCCGCTATAGCTGTTGGAATGACTAGGGACAAATCCTGTAATCCCCTTTTTTACATAAGGATCTAATGTGCAGTGTGGGTTTTTAAAAATGATTCCATGAAATACCTTATTTACAATGCCGTGGGGTGCTCATGTGACCTCCCACTGCTCTTCTTCTGGCTGATGTTAGTGAGGAAACACAGCCCCTCCCACTGTAGTGCTTGGATCAAGAAAGAGAGCAGGGCCATCTTAACAGCATCATGGGTCCCTGGGCAAAGTAATGTACTGGGGCCCCTACAAGCCTGTCCCAATTTTCACACTTACTCTCAAGAATAATAAACACTGTGCCCAACATTGCAGCCTCACCGTGCCCAACATTGCAGCTTCACTGTGGCCAACATTGCAGCCTCACTGTGCCCAACATTGCAGCCTCACCACGCCCAACATTGCAGCCTCACCACGCCCAACGTTGCAGCCTCAGCATGCCCTCACCGTGCCCAAAACTGCAGCCTCACTGTGCCCAACATTGCAGCCTCACCGTGCCCTCACCGTTCCCAACATTGCAGACTCCCTATGCCCCTTGCAGCCTCACTGTGCCCCATTGCAGCCTCACTGTGCCAACACTGCAGCCTCACTGTGCCCCCATTGCAGCCTCCCTTTGCCCTTTGCAGCCTCACCATGCCCCCATTGCAGCCTCACTGTGCCCCCATTGCAGCCTCACTGTGCCCTCATTGTAGACTTACTGTGCCCCCATTGCAGACTCACCTTGCCCAACATTGCAACCTCGCCAGGGTGGAGGAAGAGAGGGCGGCCAGATCATAACTGGAGGAAGAGGAGAGCCGGGGATCACAGAGCGAGAATAAGCACGCTGATACAGCTTACATGAAATTTCCTCTGCTCTGCTCGCCGTCACACACAGCCCCACCTCCTCCTGACCCTGCGCCTGTGATAAACAAAACACATCCCAGCATTGGACCTGCATTCTGTCTATCACAGGCATGAGGTCAGGAGGAGGTGGGGCTGTGTGTGATGGCGAGCAGAGTGGAGGCAATTCCAATAGCTTCGCTCTAGATCCGACCGGCCCTGATGGGGCCCCCTGTGCATCTGGGGCCCCTAGGCTGTGCCCAAATGTACCTGCTCGGTAAGACGGCCCTGCTGCCATGCCCACGGCACTGTAAATAAGGTATTTTGCGAACTCATTCTTAAAAAACACACACACTGAACACTGGATCGTCATGTAAGAAAGGGGATTACATGATTTGTCATAGGTGACTTAACAGTGGACAGTGCAGTCTCCAGTCAGTCTGTTAGTTTGAAGAAGAGAGGAGGAGTAGGGGAGTGCGTTGCCATCCCAAATGATGGGGCTGTGCACACAGTGTAGAGAGACACAACTTTAGTCCCTGCAAGGGTGGGTCCATAGGATGCTGCCGGGATCATGGCACCAGCTTAAACAGGAACATAGGCAAGAAGATTACCTCAGCAGGTGAAAGATTCAGTGATTATCTCAGCTGCTGAAAGTGTCTAAAAACTGAAGGTTTAATATCTCTTTAAGATTCATTTGGATTTCAAGGTTTTTCGATTTTGAAAATGTAGCTGTCTGTACTGGTTATAAAGACACCTTTATAAACATCTGTATTCTAGAAATGGTTCATATTTTTTGGTGAGCCACACAGTTGGAATCGTGCTCTTGGGTAAGTACTGTGGTTTTTCATCGCTGGTTCATGAGTTCAGCTCCCAACAGGGGCACTGTCCATATAATGTTTGAATGTTCTATCTAGGTTGGCATATCTTTTCTGGTATTAGAAAAACCAATGACATTTAGTTTGCCAAAACACTCTATATCATAAACAGTTTTCTATTTTTTTTAATAAAATAAGCGTTTTCACCTTTTTCTAACCTGTATTGCAGTGCTGCTCCTCTGATGAAGCCACCTCTTATCTACATGCAGGCCAGTGATGGCTACATTGCATGTCTCACAGAGGATTTCCTTAATGTGACAACATTGTACCAATAGGTTGTATGAAATTTTAAAGGGTAACTCCATTTTCATGGAAAAAGAAATATAGCAAATTAAAATGAATACAATTGCTACACAAGCCATAATGTAAATTAATGTTAAAAAATTACCTCTTCTTTCAAATCTGCAGCCACTGTATTTTTCTGTAAAATACAATGCAATATGGCAAGCTGTAGGCTTATATACAGTGTTAATGTACAGAACTTCCCCAGTAATGTAATTTCCTGCTTGTGTGATTGGCTCATTGATTTTCTCAGAAGTCACCCCCTGTATTAGGACTTTCAGGTTTGGTGAAATACTTCCTAATGAATAAATACTTCTGCAGGGATGCAGACGCTGCACCTTTTCTCATCGGAATACTGAACATGCACCTAGTGAATATAATGAACCAGACCCTCCCATTCAAAATCATTCTACAAAAAGACATGGTGAAACAAGCAGCTTTTTCTGTAGAACAAAAAATGCCACGAATCTGACACAATAATTTGTTAAAATCCCTGTAATGTATATTGATCACCAAGAGGGGTTTTTTTGTAATCTTTTTTTTTTTTTTTTTTTTTTTAAGTGGGAGTAGACTCTCATGGATGATTTTTACCTATAGGTAAGGCTATAATAAGGCTTACCTATAGGTACAGTAAATATCTCCTAAACCTGCACCGTTTAGGAGATATTTACTTGCGAAGCTGCCAGTCACGTCACTGGCGCATGCGCTCTAAAGAAACGGCATGCCCATGCCGTTCCTTCAAAGTCCTGTGCCATGAACAGCAGCTCCTGCACACATGCATGGGAGTGACGTCCATGCGGCTCGTCCAATCAAAGGACCGGAGTCCCCCAACCCAGAAGGAAGACCCGGTGAAGACGGAAGACCTGTCTGCGGCTGGAGGGCTTCACTTTAAAGGTAAGTTTCACATAATGTGCTAGTATGCGATGCATACTATTACATTGCAACTTTGCCTTGCAGGTTTAAAAAAAAAATGGTGGTTTACTACCGCTTTAGGTCTATGTTGACAACACAGCTGGGAAATAGGTACAGACCATTGACACCATATAATATGAATTTCCTGGATCACAAAGTTATTTGTGATGGAAAACTGCAGATTTAAAAAAATATCTTTTCAAATATATTCACATATTATTGCTTATATTCAGTTTTATTGATTGGATTAACCTAATTCAAGTGTACATGGAATGGACCTAGTATTTTTTTGCTTGTATTATTGTTGTAGGAACATAAAAAGGTAAGCCTTATTGGCTGGAGAATTTATATTGATGGCTTAGCGCTTAAAAAAATGCTAGTAATATGTTATTGGTGAATTATATGAATTCTTTTTTAGATATTAAAGCGGTAGTAAACCCAGTTTCAAAAAACACTTACGTTCCCGGCATGCCGGAAATGCAAACTTTTCACATTGGTTGTGCTCTCAACCAAACTTTAAAACCATCCAATGGCTGGTTTCAGAACTGATCACATGTGCAGCATTATGGCAGTTGAAGAATCATTAGAGGCCAAGATGGCAGCTTCCTTGACTGAAAACGATAGAAGGGAATTACTTTAAATTGCCTATTTGTTGTTTTCTATCTAGTATTTTTTCCCAACAATCATGTGCAGTAGTGTTTCTCAACCTTTGGTCATTTGTGAACCAAACCACAGTCTTTATGGCCCTGGTATCCAACAAGTGGCCCACCACTGTTCTACATGCAGCCTACTGTGTCTTGGGTTGAGCCAGCCACCTGGAACACTGGCACAGCACCGGGACACTACACCACTCAGCATGGAAGAGGTCACCATACTCATTGTGGGCATACAGCATATTGCTCTGAGAAAGCTGGTCCATTGCTGCATAAAAAAAAGGTTGGCTCTGAATACCACACACTAGAACCACAGAAGGAGAGGTTGTGAAGTACGCAAACACAGCACATAGGGCCAGATTTAATACATGTGCACTGGCATCCCGGTGACAGCTTCTATGAAAATGCAAAAGTGCTTTATAATGCAAAACGCGCTCCTAAACTAACCTATCCCAGAATGCAAAGTCTTCTGTGATTGGAGGATGCAGATCCTGTGATTTATCCGCTCAATCTCATTCACCTGTGCATTCCATCAACGTCATCAGATTGTGGAGGGTCAACCAAGGTAATGGCTAATTCTTAGCCCTTGTACACACGGTCGGACATTCTGACAACCAAATCCGTTGGATTTTGTCCGACGGATTTTGTCCGAAACACACGGTCGGACAAAGTTGTCAGAAAATCCGATCGTTCAGAATGTGGTGATGTTATTTCATTACGATGGGACTACGTTCAGGCTAGTAGCCAATAGCTTTGGTCTAGGAATTTGATCTGAGCATGCGTGGCACTTTGTCCGATCGGAATTCACTACAAACGATCGGATCATGTTGTCGGAAAATTTTATAGCCCTGCTCTAAAACTTTGTTGGTCGGATATTCCGAAGGAAGCAGTCCGATGGAGCCCACACACGGTCGGATTATTCGACAACACGGTCCGATCAGACATTTTCCGTCAGAATGTCCGACCGTGTGTACAAGGGCTAAGACTTTTCTTTACATGTAAAGGTCTTGCTAGCTAACTTGGTCTTATTTTTTAGTATTCTTGGTAATAGTTTCTGTTTAGACAAACCTCCATATTATTGCTTTTATTTAAAGTGTCACTAAACCCACATCACAAAAAACTTTCATCAAATGGTGTATTACATGCTGTTCATACTCGATTTGTTTTCTGTATTCTGCTAAAAACTGGTCAATCCTGCTGCTCTCTATCTCCACCTTATGTTCATGTCCCCAAGTCAGCTAAGGATTTTGCAGCTGTGATGGCAACTCTGCACGTGCTCAGTTTTCAGTGAGTTTCTATGCTGAGCATTTCCTCAATATCACATTTGAGCAGTCCATGTGACTATAAATTCACATGTGTGGGTGTATACACAGTGGTAAATGACAGTCCATTCCCTCCCTCCTCCTCCATGCCCACTAACCAGCCAAACACAATGGGGGGTTGGAATATTACATGTAGATTAATGGTGGCTTCACCTCCCTCTTATTCTAAGACACAGGCTGGAGGGTCGAGAGCCGTGTGACACAGCCTGTGACTAGCATAAATCTGCACACACTGTTATTTCCATTAAATAATAAAGATTAGGTTTCAAATATACAGTTAAATGACAAATTAAAACAGTTTATTGATATCTATTTATTTTTACTCCATAAGTTCCTCCCGCTTATGTTTCCTTGCAGACAGGCTGGGAAAGAGTCATGAGAGAGCTGTATATCGATTAGAAAAATGATACAGTGCATAATTATTAACCACTAAGTTTACACCCACTTTTCCAAGCAGCACACTCTCCCTGTTCATATCCAGCACCAGCTCCCTCCATACCGATGCTGCTCGCCTCTTCCAGCATTGGCTGTATCAGGTGTTCCCTAGTTAAAGTGTATCAATACCAAAAAAAATGTTTTTTTTTATTTTGGTGAAAAGAACCCCTGTCAGATTTTATTGCTATGCAGGGTTCAATTTGGGAAATTTTCTGCCTTTGACACACAGGAAGAGAGGCCAAATCTGCAACAGGGGAACAGACAATTAAATGAGAAGTACAACCAATGCTTGTTTGGCTGTACTTGTCCTGTGGATCACAGGAGTGCAGTTTGTTCTGCACTCCTGTGACCCATTTTCAGCAGACAGCAGGCTAAAGCCCGCTGTCAGATGACGTCACAGAGCCGGTCTAGGCTCGGGCAAGATCATAACAATGAAGTCGGGATCTACCCACATGCCTGGACTGGCTCCAAGCTCAGCTTCTGAAAGCCTGAGCTGGATGCTCCTGCCTCCTCCACAGCTCAGTGCTACAGTGAGCGAGGAGCGTGGGGGAGGCAGAGCAGACAGCATTGATTGAGAAGTCACCAGCTTCTCTGCTCAGGGAGCCCTGAGAACCGAGCAATAGGTGGTGTTTGATTGCTCGGTTTTCAGTCTTAGCCCTTGTACACACGGTCGGACATTCCGGCAACCAAATCCGTGTGATAACCTGGGTTCAGTCTGGTCTGACAGAAGATGCAGCCTCTTGTAGTACCACAGCCTGGGAGCATAGATGTCATCTGCTGCTGTTCCGGGTTTCTTGGACTTCAGGACCAGACTTCTCTCCCTCAGACATGTACTCCTCAGGCCACCAATTTTTGCCTTTAAATAGTTGATGTGTGCCCTGGGGGCCAAAGGCTTCGCTAATTTCCCCAGCGCTGCCTCCCTCTTTATTTACTGACACCTAAATAAAGGTTTTTTTTTGGTTGAAAAAATACTTGCGTATGTGTTTTACTTCAAAAAGGACAGTTTATTTGTGAGTAGGCAGTAGGGATGAGCCAAACACCCCCCCCCCCCCCCCCGGTTTGGTTCGCACCAGAACTTTCGAACGGACCACAAATTCGTACGAACTTTAGAACCCCATTGAAGTCTATGGGACTCGAACGTTCGAAATAAAAAGTGCTAATTTTAATGGCTAATATGCAAGATACTGTCCTAAAAAGGGTTTGGGGACCTGGCTCCTGCCCCAGGGGACATGGGTCAATGCCTAAAATGTTTTTAAAATGTAGATTTGTTGTGTTAAGTAGAATCTGTTTGTAATTTGAACTGGTACATTTTTAAAGTGTAGCCCCAGTCAAAGAAATCTATTTTTAAGCTTTTTGGAAAACATAGGGAAGGGTTATCACCCCTGTAAATTTGTTTTGCCGTCCGTCTTTTTTCATCTCACTTCCTGTTGTCTCCTTCCGTTTGCAAGTAGGAGACGTTTGTAAGTTGGATGTTTGAAAGTAGGGGCCTGCCCTATATGCTCTGCAGAAATGGCGGAACAAGGTGTTGGTGTTGCCACAACATTGTAAGCCCTCAAAGTGACTCTTGGGGGGGCGCTGGAGCGCCCTGTTGTGAACGATTATATCAAGAATTGTAATTACATGCCATTGTTGAACAGTGGTAGAAAAATTGGGCCTTTGGTGGTTGTAGTGCTGGTGCCACAACACTATAAGTCCTCACAGTTACTCTCGGTGGGCACAGGAACGGGCCCTGCTGTGAAATATTATATCAAGAATTGTAATTACATGCCCCTGTTAAACAGGGGCTGAAAAATTGGGCATTAGGCACTGGTGCTGGTGCCACGACACTGCAACCTCTCCCATACACTCTAGTTGTAGTGCAGGAATGAGCCCGGCTGCAAAGCATTGCATCAAAAATTGTAGATATAATGGTGTATAGTGCGGTCAGGGCACGCAGACAACACGCACAATCTCCTACAACTGACTGAAAGCTCTATTACAGAAGAACAATATAGCTAGCTATATGGGTGGATATAATGGTGTATAGTGTGGTCAGAGCACGCAGACAACACGCACAATCTCCTACAACTGCATGAAAGCTCTATTACACAAGAGCAATATAGCTAGCTATATAGGTGGATATAACGGTGTATACTGCGGTCATGGCACGCAGACAGCACGCACAATCTCCTACAACTGACTGCAAGCTCTATTACAAAAGAACAATATAGCTAGCTATGTAGGTGGATATAACGGTGTATACTGCAGTCAGGGCATGTAGACAGCAGGCACAATCTCCTACAACTGACTGCAAGCGCTATTACAAAAGAGCAATATAGCTAGCTATGTAGGTGGATATAATGGTGTATACTGCGGTCAGGGCACGCAGACATCACCCACTACAGAAGAGCAAGAACGCAAAATCGGCCAATAACAAACGGTGTATACTGTGTTGAAGGTACACAGAACACCCACTAACTCCTACAGACGCCAACACACTACACAAGGCCGCCGCGCTGGTGGCATTATATAGTGTGGGGCGTGTACTACACAGCCTGAGCTATGATTGGCCACAGACATCCTGCCTGTGGCCAATCATGGCTCTCCTCGCTGCCGGCGCTGTGATTGGCCAAGCATGCTGGGTCACAGTGCATGCTTGGCCAATCGTGAGCCAGCAATGCACTGCGATGGTGCAGTGCATTGCGGGCCGTGTGCGTCACACAAATTTGGCACGAACGGTTCATAACGTTCGGTATTCGCCGAACGGGCGCACAGCCGATGTTCGAGTCGAACGTATGTTCGACTCGAGCGCGAAGCTCATCCCTAGTAGGCAGGTACATTTCAAAAATAAAAATAAAATGAATAACAAGGGGCACCAACACCAAACAACCTCCTGTAGATTAAAAAAGAAAAACAAAATTAGAAAGATAATAATGGTGTTGTGGTAAATTGACACACAAAACACACCCAAAAAAATGCAAAGATGAGCAAACTGTCAAAAAAGGAGATGTTGATTAAAAAAACCAACCACAAAATTAATAAAAAAATTAATAAATAAATAAAAAGATTGGGTAGATGTGACGATTTAAAATATTGTATTGCTGAAATGAGTAAAAAGAATAAAGAAATAAGTTTGGGAGAAGTGTGTGTGAATATGAGCATCAAAACAAGTTCATTCTTGCAGCATTGTAAAGAACAAGAGAATGCGCTGCTTGAAAGAATTTTTAACATTGCAGCGTGACTAATGTGCTATATCGATTACGAGCAGTAGTTTTACCTGAGCGAGCGCTTCCGTGTCCGAATTTGATTGTGAGCATGCGTGGCACCTTGTCCGTCGGAGAAGGCTACACATGATCGGACTGTGTCCGATCGGAGCATGTTGTCAGAAAATTTTATAGCCAAGTTGGAAAACAAATTTTGTCCGACGGATTTTGTCCGAAACTTGTGTTGCATACACATGGTCGGACAAAGTTGTCGGAAAATCTGATCGTTCAGAACGTGGTGACATTATTTTTTTTTTATGACAGGACTACGTTCAGGCTAGTAGCCAATAGCTTTGGTCTAGGAATTTGATCTGAGCATGCGTGGCACTTTGTCCGATCGGAATTCTCTACAAACGATAGGACAAAGTCCCATCGGACCATGTTGTCGGAAAATTTTATAGCCCAGCTCTAAAACTTCGTCTGTCGGATATTCTGACGGAAACAGTCCGATGGAGCCCACAAACGGTCGGATTATCCGACAACATGGTCCGATCGGACATTTTCCGTCGGAATTTACGACCGTGTGTACAAGGGTTTAGAGCTGATTGGGGACAGATTCCACCTAGGTAAATATGATTCTACAAAAAAACTAAAATCCTATACTTTTCTTTTAAAAACTGACAGAAACTCTAGCATCCCTTATGTAACTTATAGAAAGCCATTTTCTTCTGGTTGTGTTGCTGTTATGCCGTGTACACACGGTCGGAGAATCCGTCGGAATGCGTCTTATCGGACCGTGTCGCCAGATAATCCGACTGTGTGTGGTATGCATCGGACTGATTCCGTCTGAATCTCCGTCCGACCCAATTTTCCAACATGTTGGTTATATTTCCCGACCAACTGGGCTGGTCGGATGTAATCCGATCATGTGTAGAGAATTTTGATCGGACCAAGTGCCACGCATGCTCAGATCAAATTCCTACATCAAAGCTATTGGCTACTAGCCTGAATGTAGTCCCATCGTAACGAAATTACGTCATCACGTTCTGAAAGATCGGATTTTTCGACAACTTAGTCCGACCGTGTGTATGCAACAGTTTCGGACACAATCCATCAGACTAAATCTGACGGACAAAATCCGACGGATTTGGTTGGCAGAATCTCCGACCGTGTGTACAGGGGCTTAGAGTTTTTCTCTCATTTCCTGTCTGGTAAAAAAGTGAAGAATTTAAGCAATTCCCAACTTGTGAAAATGTTGCCTCATGCTAATTTCAGTCCATGAAAATCTGTCTTGATTTAGCACCAACAATGGAAAACTATGCCTCTCACTGAAACCAACAGTGGAGCACTATACCTCCCACTCATACCAATGATGGGGCACTATTCCTTCCATTGACACCAATGATGGGGCATTAGTCCTCCCACTGACACCAATGATGGGGCACTGTTCCTCCCACTGATACCAACAATGGGGAACTATTCCTCCCACTAATATCCATAACAGAGCACTATTTTTCCCACTGATACCAATGGCGGAGCACTATTCCTCCCACTGATACCAATGGCAGAGCACTATTCCTCCCTCTGATACCAATGGTGGAGCACTATACCTCCCACTGACACCAATAATGGGGCACTATTCCTTCCATTGGCACCAATTATGGGGCACTAGTCCTCCCACTGACACCAATGATGGGGCACAGTTCCTCCCACTGATACCAACAATGGGGCACCATTCCTCCCACTAATATCCACGACAGAGCACTATTCCTCCCACTGATACCCATGGCGGAGCACTATTCCTCTCACTGATACCAATGGCGGAGCACTATTTCTCTCACTAATACCAACAATTGATGCCAGGACATTTTTTTACTCCCATTGGCCACATTATGCCCCCTTCAAAGTCTGAAGGACAGTAAAGTGGCCCTGTGTTTGGAGTTCGGAGACCCCTGGCCTATAGGATGGGCCATCATAATTATAAATTACAGTGCCAGGAGGTAAAGCTTTTAGCAACATCTCTATGACATCATGTGTATTGAATTTGCCAGGCCTTTATCTGTAAAGCTTCTCTGTGGGAATATGTGACCCCATACTGTTAAATAATTAAATTAAATAAACATCACTTAGCTAATGTAGTGCTCCAAATATGTCACTCTGCATTTGCACTGCTTCCCTGACACAGTCACACTGTACCCAGGAGTACAGTGAGGGTATTAACCCAAAAGGTGCCAACCTGCCGTGCATAGAAATATCTAGACACTTAAATCACATTTGCACAGCGTCCAGATCTAAAAATGCCCCCTGATCCAAAGCAGTGATATCAAAATAAATGAGACAGTGAGAAAATAGTTACAGCGTGGTATACTGAGTGAGGAATGCTTCAGACAAGAGCATCCACTTGACCTACCACAGACAAGACCTAATCACACTTCACATGAATTAGCAGGGCACATGTCAGCATTACCAAACCAGGCTCTTGTTTTGAGCAAAAGTGTACCTCTCATTTGCCATGAATAGAAAACTACCATTCCTGAGCTCCTATTAGTCTTAGATCACATGGTCTGCAACTACCTTCAGCAATGTGGATGTTTTGTGTTATTAAAGACTGCAAATGTATCAGTTAAGAGTGTTGGGACGAACCATTTACCACTGACAGAGGTGCTTTCAACCGTCAGCTTTTATTTATTCAAGTAAAACCTTTATCCCAAAAGAAAAAAAAACAGTAACTGCTTATAAAGTATTATCAACTTATTAGTGTAACTAAATCTGCTAGTGCAACACTCCCAGGCTGACAATGCAACTGTCCAAAGGTGCCCCCTGAGGCCCCTAATACAGGAATTGTGTCATTGGCCAGATCACCAAGTGAAAACAGAGGGGTAAAAAGCCCCCCAAAAAAAAGGGGGCAGCCACCACATCTAAGGATTGGTAAACTTCAATATATTATATTTCTGGTTTTGGGTTAACAGAATTGTCCCCTCCATGATAACAGCATAATGTGCTAGTATGCATCGCTCTGCTTAGTTTTCTTTGTTTTTGAGGGGACTGGGCAGCTGCGTTTGCCATAATTAACCATGTCTGTACTGTGCAGGAAGATCTTCATTATCAATTGTAACTAGATTGAACACTGCCTGTCCTAACAAAGGGTTAAAAGTGTAGAGGCTGAGTTTTGAGTTAAGAAGGGCAGACTTGGGACAGGCTCGATCTAATATTGTTAAAAAAAAAATGTTAGGCATGTTGTGTAAATGGGAATTCATAACAGCTGCAAAAAGGAAAAACACATTTTAAGCCTTGAATTTTTGCTGTAAAAATTTTACTGTCTTTTTTAATGTCTTACAAAGCTGGTAAACATGTACCCACATATGCTTTGATAAAACTTACTGATTTCATGGACATCATGGACAGAGTCCCCATCTAAGTCAGTTTTGTTACAAAAACTGTCAACTGCAATAGAAAGTGTAGCGGTGCCCCCATAGGAGCCGCTGAGTGTAGTGGTCCACCTGTCACCCTGCCTAGCAAAAATAACAAACATGTCATACTTACCTCCATTGTGCAGTTCGATTTGCACAGAGTGGCCCCAATCCTCAACTTCTGGGGTCCCTCGGCAGCTCTCGCGGCTTCTCCCTGCATCGTATAACCCCCTAGGAAAAGCGCTCTCCCGGGGGTTACACCTGAGTCTAGCATTCAGTGTCCATAGACGCAGAATGTAGGCCCCGCCCCCCGGCACCCATGTCATTGGATTTGATTGACAGCAGCGAGAGCCAGTGGCTGCACTGCTGTCAATCTATCCAATCAAGAGCTGTGAACCCCGGGCAGAGGAAGAGCGCGTCTCTGCCGAGGGAAATTACAGGGCTCATGTGAGTAAAATGGGGGGGAGGGGCTGGGAGGGTCACTAGAAGAAGTTTTTTCACCTTAATGCATTTTCCACCCCTTTAAGATGATGAACAGTCCGTGTGCTGGTTTTTTTTTTTTCTTTTTTTTTGCCACATCAGTATTGTTATATCGGAGACTAGATTCAGCTTATCTCTCATATGTGTCTCATTCATAATTCCACATCATCGTGGCATTTTTAGTTTCAAATATTTTCTCTAAGATTCCTTGTGATTACATAGTCGATACATATTATTTTAAAATATACAAACAAAAAGGAATAAATAGCCAATGTGGTGAGTAAGATCTCCATCCCTAGTGTTCTCAAAGTTTATACCATAGCTAAACCTATTACCCCAATATCCTATACTTAAATTCAGTTTTCCTCCCCCCCACACCCCCCCCCGAAACCCCCCCCCCCCCCTCAGTCCCCACAGGATCACATCATACACTCATTTTTGATAAAGCCTCCTCCCTACTCTCTCCAGTACTGTAGCAATGTTGCTCTTTGATTGGCAAACAAATTCAAGAGGAGGCCAACAGGGAAGTCCTAAAGACAAACAAGATAAAGGGCTCACCCTACTTGTAGAGAGAAAGACCCTCATATAGAGATAAAGATGCAAAAAATACTAGAAAAAGTCCCATCCAATAAGCCACCAGATACTCGTAGGGGAACTCAGTTTTTCATACAGAAGCTACAGCCCATCTACCTATGGCAGAATACCCAACCTCCAGAGGGTAGGCCCCCATAGGCTCATAAACTTCTTATTATTGCCCTGTTGGGTGAAGAAAACCCTTTCATTACCAATAGTTGTTTTAATGTTTGCTATCCAAGTTTCGACTGACGGGCCCGAATGTGAATGCCATTGTTGAGCGATTAACTTCCTTGCTTGGAAGAGACATCTAATCACTGGGATTCTAGTAGCATTGGAGATTGTGAAACCCTCAGGTATAGTCAGGAGACAAGTCCTGACCGTTGCTTTCAGTGTTAAATTAAAAATACTATTAATCTGATCTATAACCTGAGTCCAATACCTAAACAACTTCGGACATCTCCAAAACATGTGGATGAAGTCGCCCGTTGAGCCACATCTAGGGCAGTGGTCATTATTTCTCCAACCTAATTTGAACATTTTCTTAGGGGCGTGATACACCTGATAGAAAAAAAAAGAGGTGGGAAACTTTCTGGGAGGGGGAGATCGAAACTCTAGTTCCATTATCGATTATCCGATCCCAATCGGAATTGGACAAAGGTCCCACGTCGTTCTCCCATCTTTTCCTACTTTTGAGCAGGGCTTCATGATCAAGCATTTTATCTCCTAATCTAGCGTACATGTAGGAAATCAATCCCTTAAAGAGGAAGTAAACCCTTCCAAACAACTTGGACCTATAGGTAAGCCTAGATTAAGGCTTACCTGTAGGTCCAAGCAATATCTCCTAAACCTATATGGTTTAGGAGATATTTGCCCGAAAATGGGCACCGCTGTCTACGGCGCATGCGCCGTAGACAGCGGCGCGCAGGCGCACTAAATGCGGCAAATCCAAGAATGGATTTGCCAAATTTGTCGACTCCCGTGCGCATGCGCGGGAGTGACGTCATCGCGGCTTCGCCGTATGACAGCAACGGAGCTGCGAGGCGCGACTCCCGTGCGCATGCGCGGGAGTGACGTCATCGCGGTTGCGCCGCTGTCATTGGTCGGAGCTGCGAGACGCCACCAGCAAGATGGACGCGGCGGACTACAGGGATCAGCGGCGACTTCGCTGGCTCCTGTGTCAGGTAAGTGACACATAATGAGCTACTATGCGATGCATAGTAGTCCATTATGCTTTACCTTTGCAGGGAAAAAAAGAGGAAGTAAACCCATCAGGGTTTACTTCCTCTTTAAGTGTATCCTGGGAAATGATTTGTGCTAACACAGGCATCTGGATCCACTGAACCTTTTGAGATCCAAATTGTGCCTGGGCCGCATTTCTAACCTGAAGATATTTATAAAACCCACGGTTCGTTAGCAAAAATTCCAATTTTAAACTATTAAACGATTTAATTTCCAAACCCTGAAATATTTGAATTAGTTGATTTATACCTTGATTCACCCAATCTCTACATCTTTCAACTTTAGCTAATTCGGCCAGGTTGCTATTATTCCATAATGGGGCCCATACAGACACCCCCTGGTATCCCAATATAGCCTTCACAGTTTTCCAAAGTTTGACAATCTGGTTAATTGTAGGGCATCTTATACCAAACGTGTTTGCCTCAAGGGCCTCGATAAGTGTATTATGGGGGGGATCCTAACATTAACAGGCTATGGCGAGGCTTACCCTCGCTTGGTATTCCTGATCCTGCTAGATGCTGCACCTGTGCTGCCAAATAGTAAAGCCTAGGATGTGGAACTGCCACCCCCCCCTCCTCCAACGGTAGCTGCAACGTCCGTAAATTGATCCTAGACGACCTCTTCCTCCATATAAAGTCTCTAATCAGAGATTCTATTTTCTTAAACCACCTCGAACCGATCCAGATCGGAGAGTTGTGGAGAAAATCTAAAATTTGGGGAAGCCAGACCATCTTGATCAAATTGCAACGTCCCGCCAGCGATAAGGGGAGGCGGCTCCAAATATCAGCCTTGTCTTTGAGCTTCACCAGCAGAGGGGCTAAGTTATCTTCCAGATACCCATTTACATCCCTTGCCAACCAAACCCCTAGATACTTAACTTTCTCCACTACCTTCAAATTAAAAGTATCACGTATTACCCCAATGGCCCCCGTATCTATCGGAAGTAATGCCGATTTATCCCAATTGATAGTCAATCCGGACACTTGGCCAAATTCCCTAATCGTTTTCATAACCTCTTTTAGGGAAGTTTGAACTTCACCTAAAAAGAGCAAAATATCATCGGCAAATAATGCAATCCTTTCCTCTGTCTGACCTCTTCTAAATCCCTGAATTCCTGGGTTAGCCCTGATGGCTATAGCCAATGGCTCCATTGCCAGGATGAAAAGTAGCGGGGAAAGGGGACAACCCTGCCTCGTACCTCGTTCCAGTTGAAACCGATCGGAGTACTCATTATTGATTTTTATTTTTGCACTTGGATTAGTATAAAGCATCTTTATCCATTTAATAAAGGTTTGCCCAAACCCAAATCTATCGAGTGCCTCGAACAAGTATTCCCACTCAAGACAATCAAAAGCCTTGGCTGCATCCAGGGCTAATATAGCCCTAGGGCCTCCCTCATCTGCTGGGATCTAGATATTCAAATGGGCTCTACGTATGTTAATACTGGTGGACCTGTTTGGGATAAATCCCGACTGGTCAGGATGGATGAGCTTGTGGATAAACTTTTTTAAGCGTGTTGCCAGTATTTTCGCGGAGATATGAAGCAGGATCCATCGGGTCTTTCCCCTCCTTGGGGACGACCACTTTGGTAGCTTCCAACATTGAGGATGGTAGTGTCCCCACCGCTAGAGCCTGAGTCAATGTCTCCGGCAATTCTGGCAACAAACCTCGCCATATTTCTTATAAACCTCAATAGGTATCCCATCGGGTCCTGGTGATTTTAAATTGGGCTTCTCCGCCACAGCTTTACGAAGCTCCTCAATTGTTATTGGAGCCTCCATTATCATAGAGTCTTCTACTGATAAAGTTGGTATACTTAAATTCCCCATAAAAGCAAGCATCGTTCCCCCCTCTTCCCCCCTCTGAGATTTATATAAAGAACAATAATAATGATGGAATATATATTTAATGACAGTAGGTTCAGAGGTAATCTCCCCCTGCGGGGTCCTAACCGCTAATACCTTTGAAGGGGCAGTGTTTGTTTTAACCAATAGTGACAATAAATGGCCCACTTTTTCTCCCTCCCCAAAAGTCGCCTGTCTCTGGAGTATACGCCTATTATCTATCTTTCTCCTAATAATCATATTATACTCTTGCTGCTTTTCTAACCATACCTTCTGGGTAAATGGGGTTGGGTTGACAATATACTGCTGTTCTGTCTCTATCACAGTCTTCCTAGCCTCCTCCTCCCGGTTCCTAATTTGGGCTTTATTTCCAGCAATTTGCTGGATAAAGAGTCCTCTTAAAAAGGCTTTTAGTGAGTCTCAGATTACTCCCGTCGGCGCCGTACCCGCATTAATATGAATAAAATGTTTCAGTTCGGATATCAATCGCTCTGGTCCGTCTAATATCTCTAACCACGAGGGATCAATTTTCCATTGTCCAGAGTACTGCTTTTTCCCCACTATAAGCATCAATGTTAAAGGGGAGTGGTCTGATACCCCCCTTGGGCCATATTGTACTGCTTCCACCAAGGCCAAAGCTTGGTTATTCACCAGCGCCATATCAAGTCTACATAAAGTAAAAAAAGATTGAGAAGCATGAATATTGTCGGTCCAACGGGTATCGAGTACGCCACAAGTCACATAGTCCCACTTCATGTAGAAAACGAGATAATCTCGTCTCGTCCCCCCCCCCCCCCGTTGCTGAAATTACTGTCGGGAATCTATCTAAGGACTTGTCCAGGACTTCGTTGAAATCCCCCACTGCTATTACAGGGATATCTGGTTTATCTATTGTAAATAGTATTAGCTCGTGTAAAATCTCCAGTTTGAAAGGAGGTGGGATATATATATTTGCTATCACATATGGATTATTTTCAATACAACAGTGTAAAAAAATGTAGCGACCCATTGTGTCTATGCGACTATTATAACAAGAAAACAAAACCTCCCTGTCCATCAGGATGCTCACCCCTCTTGCATATGAGGAGAACACCGAATGAAATTGAGTTTGGAATTTCCGGCCACGTAGAAGCGGGACCGAGTCAGCAATCAGATGTGTCTCCTGAAGACAAAGCAGTCCGGGCCCTAGGCCCTCTAATGCTGATAATACCACAGCTCTCTTGGTCAGATCTCCCAAACCTCAGACATTCCATGACATTACCCTAATAATTTTTTTTGCCTGCATCTCATCCTATCAGCCTATGTAATGGGCAAATTAAAACAAAACAAAAAAAAAGAGAAAAAAGACAAAGAGAAAGAAAAAAGAAAAAACCTTTTCTTTGCCACACACTTTCAATCGTGCCATTCCCAAAACGTAGATTAGATTATTATCTCCCCAATTGTGGTACCTTCTCCCACCTCCTCCCAGGAGGTAGATCCTCAATCTTGTGTATAGATATATTAGTGCAAGATTTTCCAATCTTCCCTCCCTATCCTGCCCAAATCCTAAAATTAAGACCACCCCCTTCCCCGGCCTCCTATCTTGCCCTACAGGGCTCCCCCCAAGGGGTTGACCCGTGACCTTCCTACACCCCATCCACCGCTTACTTACACTATTTCTACTCAGTGATTCAATCAAAAACCCAGCCCAAAGCGAGGGGCACCAATGCACCCCTCCACACTCACCCATATAGTTTCCTTTAACCTCAAACACTCAAGGTACAGCCCCCCCCCCATCTTTTCCTACATAAAGTGGATGTGTAAGTAATAATTCATATCTCATACCCTATCTTCACCCCCCACATCCCCCACACAGCAAATTACAAAGAATAAAATAATCAAATCATGAAAAAGCAACCCATTTATATAGGACTATAACTCTTTTTTGTTTTCTTCCAGCCATTGGGCTGCCTCCCTCGGTGTATTAAAAAGGAACGTCCTACCGAGAGCTATTACCCTCAGGCGAGCTGGATAGAGGAGTGCATAATCTATCTTATACTTAATCATACTACGCTTAACTGGAATAAATTTGGCTCGTCGTTTCTGGAGATCCGGGGAGAAATCAGGATATAAAGAGACCCTAGCTCCTTCAAATCTAATTTCACCCTTCTCCCTGGCTTCTCGCAGTATGGACACTTTGTCATTGTAATTAAGGATTTTGATCAAAATAGGCCTAGGATGATCCCCCTATTAGAAGCATTGGAAGGGGCTCGGTGTGCGCGTTCAATTGCAAATAAGGGACTAAGAGCAGCAGCCCCAAAAAGATCCCGAAGCCACCCCTCCAAAAAACCTATCAAATTAGTGCCCTCGCAACGCTCGGGAAGGCCTATCACCCTAATGTTGTTTCTTCAGCTTCTATTCTCCATCTCATCAAGCTTTGCTGCTTGATTATTGAACATTTTTTTAAGGGATTCCACTTCATGCTTCACAGGGCTCAACTCGTTCTCGATCACGCTTATGCGTTCCTCAAGATCAGAGGTCCTTAGTATAGTCCTATTTAATTCTTGTCGCATAGATAGTAATTCCTCTTTAATCGATCTCAACTGGCTATCAAAGCTGGATATTGAGGCTTTACATTCCTTAATCGCATTCAGTATGTCTCTTCCCTCCAGCGGAACAGGTAAAGGTGTATAAGTATTAGCTGACATATCGGTCACTTCCAAATTTGTAATGGCCGTTACAATTTTTCCTCCCCCTGATCCCTTAGTGCCACCAGATTTAGAAATTGAGGGAGTTGGAGGATTAATCGCTGTATGTCCTTGGCTCTTTCTATCGCCAGGGAGGTTCTTAGAATCTTTATTCTGTAGAGTATTTTGCTGGCTACTCGTCTTTGTAGGTGAAGCCGGGCCCGAGTGTGCATATCGTTCTAATTTTGCGGCCGCAGTCAGAGCCGTATGATTGGCTTTATCCTTAGCCGAACGGGTGATTTGGCTCCCCTCTACGGGGAGTTGCTCCTCAGGGGGTCTTTTTCTGGACATAATTGACTTTAATTAAGAACTAAAGTTTTTCCTCTTTTCCCTCTATCTCTCCCTTCCCCCTTCCCTAGAGGATCAGTGAACCACCGTGTCACTCCCGCCCAAAATATACGGGAGCGAGAAGGGCCAATCAGAAACCCCCTTCGAGAATAGGGGGTAGAAGACGGTGATTTAGATCACCACTCCAACAATATGCGATCAAGGAAGGATGGTGTATAAAACAATTTCATGAGAGAGGGTATATGCAATATATGCGACTCTGTACTATCTCCGTAATATCTAATCTGAGATCTTTAAAGAGCGGGACAGGGGGGAGAAGCAGCAGTACAAAAGTGCCTTATCCGATGGACAAATGCGCAGTGAGACAGCCACTTTAAAAAAAAAGGATTAAATAATCCCCGGTCACTCATACCTCCAGCTAGATAGCTCAAACAGCGAGGAACTGGTACAATATAATCAAATCAAACATTGCAGTCCAGAGAGAAAAACAGGAAAAAAAAAAGTAATGTACTAATAGGAAAGCACTGAGCTCTATGCCTTCGGACAATTTGATTCCCCTCTCTTGCATGTATGTATATTAATTAGTCAGTAGGAGCAGAAAAGAGAAGAAAATAACTTCATCAGTGCATATTATGATAAGCAAAACGATACCACACCGCACATCCAAGGGAGGTTCTTCTCTGGTCCCTCTGGTTTTTCCACAGCAAGCCTGACCAGTGGGTCTCCTAAAAAAGATTTTTTACCTCTATAGCAGGAGCAGCAGCTTGTGGAAACCTCCTGTCTTATCGGCGGCAGCGACCGATGTTACAAAGCGCCGCTGCCGTTCAAAATCTCGCGGTATCCTCGTGAGCTTCACGGCCCCTTCTCCTCCAAGCCCCGGCGGGATCACACTTCAACCCAGCGGGGTCCGGAACCTCGGGAGCGGCGAATCCTGCACCAGCGAGTCGGGACCATAGAGGCACGCCGGTCACTTCAAGAGGAATCGGAGAGAGGCCCGATCAAACAGCCCAGGCGAAAAAGGCTCCGAATAGCAGGCTCAAGCTAGGCAGGGTGGAGAGGGAAGAGCTACGCCATACACTCACTCCTCGATCATGCTCACCACCACTCACATCTGGTCACGCCCCCCCATGTGCTGGTGTTTAGGTTGCCCGTGAACAGGTGGTCCCGAAATGAGCCCCCAAATGTAGCAGTGCCTCTGTAGGAGCCACTGAGTGTAGTGGTCCACTTGTCACCCTGCCCAGCCCAGCATTCACTTCTCAGTCACCTTAAGACTATGAACAGTCCATGTGCTGGTTTTTCTTTGTTTTATTGAGGGAATTTAACTCAGATGGGGTAAGGGAAATATGGGATACACGGTCTATTGTATATCAATCAATTAGTGGATTGTATATCAAGCAATTGGGACAACTATATACACTTCTCTGTAAAAGTTACTACTTCAGTCTCCTCCAGCACTTTCCTTGCTTGCAGACTATTCCTCTTCCTTCCTCCTGCACAACTCTTAATCCTCAGGACCAGCTAGCACATGTAAGGTTAGGACTGACACTGGCTCAGCCAGGCCTCAACAATTGCAGGCAGGCAGGCAGGGACCCCTGGCCCCTATAGTGTAGCAAGAAAAGTCTATAGTGCTAGCTGTCCTGCAGATGGACTACTGCTCACAGTCAGCGTTCTTCAGGTCCTGCCAGCCCTCCTGGCTGCAGTTGCCCAACTCCACTGCCCATGACATTGCAGTCCTCTATACTGGCTCTGCATCCATCTCTGACTGTTTCCCCTCAGGCATGCTTCCCCAGTCCTCCTGACTGCATATGTCACTCACCAGCCCTCCTGGCCACAACTGGTGGTTCCCTCCTGAAGACTTGCCTGGCAGTAGTAGCTCCTGCTGTCCTCCCTTGCTCCTTCTGTGGTTCATGTGGAGAACCTTCATGCTTTCCTGAAAGGCTCCATCCTGCACCCGAGCCCAGGCCCAAGGTCACCCCCCCAGACTGGGGAGCTCCATCAAAGGCCCCCAACAGCCTAGTACTCCCTCTCCAGTTCTTCCACGCAGCAACTCCTCCCCAGCTGCCCGTGGGTATTTAAGGAGGCCTGCCCCCTTCCAATCCAGGTTGGGGATTGGTCAGAGCTCCTTAGAACACCCCAGACAGCCCCACCTCTCCTCTCCTCCTTTCCTTCCAGAATCCTCTAGAAGAAAGAGGGAGGTCTTAGTGATGCTGCCTGTGAGCCACCAGCTGCTGCCTCTGAGCCACTACCAGCCCACACAAACCAAAACAAACAGGCCTGGCTGCCAAACAGGCCTGCCTAAATTTACCTACACTTACAAAAATAATCCTAATCTAGCACCTACCTATGTAGAGGGTACTACAAAAGTGTTAACAATTTACAAGGGAAATCTAACATTTGTAAGTAAATCTATTCATCTGTAAGATAAATGTTCAGCCTGCTAATAAAAACAAAGCAATGGAAGATCCAGAGGACGACTCACAGTTCACTACCACAGTACAGTCACTGAAACGTATCACTGAAACCAATCTAATGATTCAATTTCCAATTAACAGTGACATCATGAACATGACATCATCAAAGGGTGAACTATAAGTGTAACCAGGAATACCTGAATAATAGAGAATGATTGCGCAATTACATACAAAACCCAAGCAATAACCAGATGTTTCAGTGTGATCATTCGTACAGGGACTAGATACCAATGACATCTAATTAAAGAGGAACTCCGTATACTGAATCAGGTAGGTCACAGTGCTACCACATGCCTGGTTCTGGTTCCTACATCAAATGCTTTGCAGGTAAGGGGAGATTGAAGCACGCCATCTTGGTGGTTATCACTCCTGCTTTGGAGTCTTTGGTTTGAATCCCAATGAGGACACAGTGTTTTTCATTTGACAGGTGAGAAGTGATTACTAAAAAAGCTCATACGCATGAATGATAAAAAGGGCTCCCTGTTTCCTAGAGTATCAGTATAGATTGGGCTGAGTAGCACAATACATGCTGGTATTCAGGGTTGCAAAATGGCTAAGTGGTTAGCATTCCTTCCTGCACTAGGTCATTGGTTGGATCTCAACCACAGCACTACCTACATAGAGTTTGCATGCTCACCCTGTGCCTTCATGGGTTTTTTCATACATTCCAAAGACATGCTGGTAGGTTAAATGGTTCCTATATAAATTGGCCCTAGTATGTTTATGTAGGCAGGTGAAGGTCTGCTTTCTCCACTGTAGGTAGCACCCGACCATCACAGCTTAGAGAGGAAGTCAAGGGGAACTTGGTTTCCTGGTTCATGGAGGCAGTGTTCTGTTTGGCTGCTCTGCATCCAGGTGACCCTGGCGGCCATCTTAGGTCAGTAGAGTCTGTTGTGAACTGTTTTGCCTTTACTGCGATAAAAGTTCTACCTTTGCCTAAATACAAGTTCTACTGATTGTATCCGGACTGTGTGTGAGTTAATATCAACGCACCATGTTGCACCCGCCCACATGTATGTATGTATACTATGTAAGATTAGATTGACATTAGATTGTAAGTTCATTGGGGGCAGGAACTGATGTGGATTTACAATATATATGTAAAGTTCTGTGTAAATTGACAGTGCTATACAAGTACCTGAAATAAATACTCAGAAAAGAGATTACAAAATTAAAAATGACATGTCATGTCAGGCAACACTGATACTGTTCATCTTTGTGGCTTTCTTTTAGATCCCTTTCACACCGAGGGCGTTTTGCAGGCGCTATAGCGTTAGAAATAGTGCCTGCAATCCGCCCTCAAACTGCTGCTCCATTCACTCCAGTGTGAAAGCCCAAGGGCTTTCACACTGAAGCGGTCTGCTGGCAGGACGCCAGGAAAAGTCCTGCCAGCAGCTTCTTTGGAGCGGGGAACTCACCACTCCTCCACCGCTGCTCCCCATTGAAATCAATGGGGCAGCGCTGCATTACCGCTGGCAAAACACTGCTATTGCGGCATATTGCAGACGATTTTAACCCTTTCTCGGCCACTAGCGGGGCGTAAGAGCGCCCCGCTAGCGGCCAAAATGCGCTGCAAATCCGATGTTAAAACGGCGCTAAAAATGGCGGCGTTTTACCGCCGACGCTATGGGCGGCTTGGTGTGAAAGTCGTCTTATCATAGGCATTCATAGATGTAGCAATATGGACTATAATTGCCATGAACAGCTATTCCCTGACCTGTCTTATACCATATTATCCCTCTAGTGCCCAGCGTTTTCAGACTGACATCATATTTGTGAGCCCAACCAAAGGGATTGTGGGATTGGTAGTTTCAACAGACGGCTTCTCCCCTGCATGACTATACATCCGGACTACATATCCCAGGGATATTTACTACCAAAAGGGAGATTGCTGGGAAGAACTATAAAAGAAACCAGAGACCTGCCTCGCGCTTTCTTCCTCTGGGGCCTCATGTGTGAAGGACCTCTCCACGCAGGGAGAGTGACGTCGCTGCCTACCACACGGTCCGCAGCATTCCTACCTGACTGAGAAGGGATCCAGTCCTGCCTACTGTTTATCGGACTTCTGATCAGCACCATCTCTACAGTGCAGCTACCCACGCTTCGTTCTCCATAATGAGGGATCATCACAAGTGGATCTGCAGCCAGAACGTCCATTCAGGAGTCGCCAGCTGGAAGGCGTTGAATCGGCCTGGTCGTTGGTGAGAGGGCCAGTTAGAAAGTGCAGTGCAGTGCAGTAGGTTACTGGCTGTGAAGCTGAAAGGCTTCACTGCCGGTTTCCCTAACATGAGTGGTGGCGGCAGCAGCCGAGAGCCAATCCAAAAATCAGCTGGGGTGTCGACATTGTGGCATCCTGGGACAGGTATGTGTCCTAATATGAAAAGTTACAGTATTTGTAGCTGCTGACATTTAATCTTTTTGTGAGGATAGGAACGTCTCTTTTACATGTTGTATGTTAACATAAGTCCCTGCCCTCAAGGAGCTTAGAATCTAAGATCCCTATGTCACATACACACATACTAGGGCCAATTTAGACAGCAACTAATTAACCTACCAACAAGCTTTGGAGTGTGGAAGGAAAGCATTGTATCCATAATGAACCGAGCAAAGAGAGAACTTGCAAACTCCATGCAGATATTATCTTGCTGACCGTGATTTGAACAAATGACGCCAGTGCTGCAATATAGGAATGGGAGGAATACGAGGCTTTATATAAATTTTACTATAGGGCAGATTTATTCAGCAAAGCAAACTCTGGGCAGTTGTGATGCTGTACAGCATTTGCACTAATGTACAGTAGCATACAGTATATCTAAATATCTGGCGCTAGAACCAAGAAGTGTAGATTGTCAGCCAGACTCTGTCATCTTCTAAACTGAATGCCTGGACATCTCCATTCTCCCGCAGTCTGCCTGACAGTCTTGGCTCTGTGTTTACACCACCAGGGATTTAACTTACACGACTGGATTGTGCGGCTGAAAATTTAGTAATGAAAGAAATACAGTGGCAGGGAGATCAGACGATGACTGTGGACTGTCAGTGTAACCTGAACCACTGGTGGAATGGACAGAGGATCATTTCTAATACTGTCTCCCAATCTGCTAATTTAGTCTATAAGTGTTTGATGACAAGCTGTGAAATGCAGGCTAATAACTACTCTGGGGCTGAAAACATCAGGAGTATCTTCATATCTTCCTTTTTTGTAAAGTTATAACTATTATATATCTTATGCCTCCTAATTTTATCACATGAAAAATCAGGACACTGTTACTATGTGGATAAAAAATGTCCCCTTTTCCCTAAAGTAAACATATCGCAAGACTATAGCCATTCAACAATTTCACACATTCTTAACAAGCAATTAATAAGCTTTTCACTGACCTGTGTAGCTGCAGGTGCTCTAGAGAAATCCATCCTCAAAGTCCACAACAGAAGCACTGAAGTCATTAAAGAGTATAAGGTGGGCAGGTTGCCAAATCACTGCTAGGAATGGGTTTTTGGGAAGTAAAAGTGCTTCTGCTTAAATTTTGAGGATAAATTACTGCACAGTGCCTGTAGCTAGAGAGATCAGTTAATGCCTTTTTTATATGTAATTTACTGCTTGTTAAGAACATGTAAATATTTTAAGGTCTATAGTCTTCCACAACTACATTTTAGAACACAAACTCTAATGCCGCGTACACACTGTCGGACCTTCCGATGGGAAATGTTGGATGTGAGCTTGTTGTCAGAAAGTCCAACTGTGTTTATGCTCCATCGAACATTTGCTGTTGGACTTTCTGCCAACAAATGTTTGCTAGCAGGTTCTCAAATTTTCCGCCAACAAAACTTTGTTGACGGAAAGTCCGATCGTGTGTACACAAGTCAGCGCACAAAAGTTCACGCATGCTAACAATCAAGTATGAGATGGAAGTGCTCAGTCTTTTAAAACTAGCGTTCATAATGGACATTCATCATGCAGCAAATTTTGAAATCTCTCAATGTAGCGCATTCTCTTCTTCTTTATAATGCTAGAATAATGAAGTTGCTTTGCTGCTAATATTCACAGTTCTGACAAACTGATTTTTTATTATTTCTCATGATCTCCTGAATTATCTTTGTTTTTTTTTTGTTTTTTTCTAGTGATCTCAATATTTTTTTTTCTGGTGATCTCCAGAATAATCTTTTTTTCTTTTTTTTTTCTAGTGATCTCCATAATATTTTTGGTCACCATTATTATCTTGTATTTTTTAACTTCAAAGAGATACAATTATATTGGTGTGCCTTGTTAATTTGACATTGTATTTTTGAAATGTACTTGCCTACTCAAAAACAAATTGTCCTTTTTGAAGTAAAACACATAGCCAAGTATTTGTCAAAACAAAAATTATAAATCTAATAGGGGTCATAACACAATAAAGAGGAAGGCAACGCCGGAGAAACAGTTGGAATTATTTATATTAATTATTTAACAAAATTGGTAACCTGAGGAGTCTATTTAATAGGGAGCACAATACGGTCCAGGACTCCGAGAGATTGGGAGCAGCAGCAGGTGACATGTATGTCCAGAGGCTGTGGTCTTACAACAGCCTGTGTCTTTTGCCAGACCACACCAAACCCAGGCCATCCCTCTCAACACTTCCTTCCATGCTTCCTTCCATGCTGCTGTGGTGGGTTGGGTGGTTGTGGTGTTGGTGGTTTTGCTGGAGGTGGTGGAGGAGTAGTATGGTCCAACTCACACAGGTGGGTTTGATTTGTGAGTTATCCCCTCATCCCCTTGTTTAGAGCCTGAAGAATGATTTCCTCACAGATGAGGCGTTGGCCCTCCTCCATGTGTTCCAGTTTACTCGCTGTCACACATCCAAAGAACTCGTGGACACCAGGGAGCTCATGACTGTTGTAAATTGAATGTTACCAAATAGAAAAGACTATCCTTATGAGCCCAGCATTGTTCAGCATTGTTCATTCTTGTCTCAATCATTTTTGGCTACTATTGTCTATTGATATGTAAACCACTTTGTTAAATCAGAAATTAGTGCTCAATAATAGCATCTAGTTAACATCATTCAATTTTTGACAAAAAATATGTTGAACTATGCTATACCTAGCTCAAGCTGGGCTCCTCCACATCTTCCTGGGTGGAAGGCCCACGTTGGACTTCTGGAGCCTTATCTGATGTGGAAGGAAGTGTGGAAGGAAGTGTAGATAGTGATGGCCTGGGTTCACTCTGGTCTGACAAAAAATGAAGTCTGATGCAGTACCACAGCCTGGGTACATATACGTCATCTGCTGCTGCTCCTGATCTCATGGAATCCTGGACCTTCTTGCGTTCCCTATTATATGTGCTCCTCAGGCTACCAATTTTGGTCTTCAAATAGTTGATGTCTGCCATGGGAGTCACCGGCTTCACCAATTCCAACAGTTTCTCCAAAGCTTCCTTCCTCTTTTGCTTGTTGGAGTATTCTCTGCATGTCACTTGCCATAGACATATCAGCTCCCTGTACATGTCAAGGAATTTTGGCAGGAGGTCCGGGTCAGTAAATTTATCCACCATTTTATCTGCAAGACACAACACAAGACAAACCCTAATGTCAGGCTAAACTCTCCTAATCTTGTCCCAATATAGGCCTCAATCTATAAGCAGTATAGGCCACCAACCACTGATGCCCCAAGTTAAAATTGTACCTTCGTTTGCACGATCAGTGCTTACGATCCTCCGTCCTTCACTCACAGAAGAAGAAACTCACTTCAACAGTACAAGTGCACAAGTCCTCATCAGTGAGCTAATGGTATGCAATCGGGATTTAGAAAAGGTCAAGCAAAACATCAATGATGTTCAAAAAAGACTGACCAGCATCATTGATGTTTTAGCCAAAATCTAAAACCACCAAAAAATGTAAATGTTGTCGTTATTGTTTTTTTTTTTTTTTTTTTAAGTTTTAAAGTAATTGCAAAGCCAAATTTTTGAATATGCACACAGTTTGTCAACATGTGCTATCTGCCATCATGGGATATCAATGTACGTATTTGTGGGTGCAACTTCTCACAACTAAAGTAGGTATGAGGAAGGGGTTGCACCCCGGAACAAATCCATTGATCCCCCATGATGGGATCTAGCACATGTTGACATACTGTGGCTTATTTCAAAAAAGCCAAAGCACTTTGCACTACAAGTGCAATGCAAGTTGTAAGGCAAAGGGGATTATCCTTTCTGATATAAGGCCCAGTGTGTCAACATGTGCTAGCTCACATCATGGCGAATCAATGGACGTGTTTCGGTGGTGCAACCCCTTCCTCTTACCTACTTTAGTTGCGAGAGAGGGGTTGCACCCACAAAACACGTACATTGATATCCCGTGATGGCAGATAGCACATGTTGAAACACTGTGTGTTTTGTGCCTTTATCAAAATAGATGTAGGGAAAAGACACACATTTTAGGCATGGGGTCATAATGGAAATCAACATTTTGAGTCCCAATTTGTGTGCATCTTCAACATTTGGCTTTTGCAGGGGTGAAATCACCCCATCTGATGAAGGGAAAATCAACACAGTTTTGACATACTAATGTCTCATATGGCCTTCACTTTATCAAAGTTGAACTTTGTAAGTTCCTGAGTTGGGATGTGGATGTTATGTTTTTAAATATGCCTGTTTAGCCACAAAAAAAGGCTATATCTACTGTCAACCATACATGTTATACACCAAAGATGTTGGTTTGTTTAAAAACCCTTTAATAACACACATGCGAATGTGCTTGGAATAAAATGTTTTATACTCAACAATTCGTGGCTTCTTCTTTAAATGCTTAATACCAGTAAGTTGGTGTAGTTACAGGGACAATGGGGGGTATTTACTCAAGGCAAATCCCCTTTGCGCTACAAGTGCACTTGTAGTGCAAAGTGGATTTACCTTTAATAAATAACCCCCACTATGCTCTAAATTTTGCCCCAATCAGGCCATTTAAGAGACTCCAAGCAATTAATGCATGGAGTTGAAAAGGATGACCATTTTTATCATGAATGCATTATATAAATTAACAACAAAAACATTGGGGCTGATTTACTAAGATGAATGCACTGTGCCAGTTCATACCTCCATTTGTGCGCCAGATAAATTATCAAGTGAGCGTATGAACCGGTGCACACATAAGCGCAACACATAATATGCCGGTGCAATAGATAATAGCGCACGCCGTATCATTAACAGTCCATTCACACAGGGGTAACACGACTTCCAGCGCGACTTTGGGAGGCAACTTGGACACGACTTGAGTGTGAATCACAGCGCGACTTGGGGCGACTTACAACATGACTTTAAGTCGCCCCCAGGCCAGGCGACTTTCATTTAAAAAAAAAGCGGCATGGGTTCCCCTTCAATAGCATACCAGGCCCTTCAGGTCTGGTATGGATATTAATTTTATATTATTTTATTTTTTTTGGCGTGGGGGTCCCCCTCAAAATCCATACCAGATCTTTTCTGAGCACGCAACCTGGCAGGCCACAGGAAAAGAGGAGGGGACGAGAGAGCACCGGCCAGCCAATAGTTAAAATCACTCTGCTCCGGGGTGAGGGTCCTCATTGGGAACAGCCACATCAGATGGTCCTCAAGTGCAAATGCCTTATCTGCCACAAACACAAATGCGAGGCACGCCATGTTATCCGCTGGATGGAGGAGGCAATCCCAAGCTGCCAGTCTGGAGATGCCTGTAGAATTCAGTTTGTGCGATGACTCCTCCATCCGACATATGGCCATTCCTCCCCACGTCCAGATACAAAAACTCATAAGTCACCGACACCACCGCCAACAACGCCAACAACGCAATACTACTGTACCCCTTGTAGTTATAGTAGTACGACCCTGAGTTGGGGGGTGGGACGATCTGGACTTGTTTCTCATCTCTCACACCACTGCAGTTGGGAAAGTCCCACTGCTGGGCAAATTGGGAGGCCACAGTCTGCCATTCCTGTGGGTTGGAAGGAAACTGTGGAGTCAAGCAAGAAAAAAAAATAGTACTTTTGCACATAACATTGCAAGCAGATTAGACACAAACATTCTTGGCCAACATAAGTATAACATTTATTTAAATAAGTATTTAAAGTCAAAAGTATAAGGTCCACTTATCAGATTCCTCACTCCCTCTGATGGCCCATTGTAAAAATTTTAGGATGGGGGGAGATGTTTTGGACGGGTAACCCTCTCCTATTCATTGCGAGCTGAATGAATAAATAATGTGTGTTACTTTGGCCAGCTCCTCCTTACTTACACTATTGGCAGCCCACTGGACAGGTAATAAGTGGCATAATCCAAAAATATGAATACACACTGTCCAAATTTAAACACATTTTTAAATTCTGCAATTACCTGTCAAGATAATAGGAGAACAAAACTTTAACTTTTGACATAAGTGAAAAAAACAAACTTTTCACATAACAAAGGGCTAGGGTTAGAGTTAAAGACTACAGTTGGGTTAAATGTTAGGGTTAAAAGCTAAGGTTAAATGTTAGGGATAGGGTTAAACCTAAAAATTACCATAACACTAACATTTAAAAATAACCCTAACATTTAACCCTAACCCTAGTCCTTAACCCTAACCCAAACATTTAACCTTGACCCCAAGCCCTTAACCATAACCCTAGTCTTTAACCTTAACTTTTAACACTAACCCTAGCCATTAAACCTAACATTTAACCCTAGTCCTTAACCCTAACCCTAACATTAACCTTAACCCTGACTCTCAACCCTATTCCTAGTCTTTAAAGAGAGATTTCACTGTAAAAAAAAAAAGTATTAAAAGCCAGCAGCTACAAATACTGCAGCTGCTGACTTAATAAATGGACACTCATCTGTCCCAGGATCCAGCAATGTCGGCAGCCGCTCATTCTAGGTGAGGGAATCAGGAAGTGAAGCATTGCGGCTTCACTTCCCAGTTCCCTACTGCGCATGCGCGAGTCACGCAGCGCAATAGGAATGGTCCGCGCTGTCTCTGGGACCTGTGGGAGTCTATGCTCGGAAGTGGGTGCAAATACCTGTCTTAGACAGGTATCTGTACCCCCCCCCACACCCGAAAGGTGCCAACTGTGACACCGGGGTGGGGGGTTCCGATGAGCGGAAGTTCCACTTTAGGATGGAACCCCGCTTTAACCTTAAAATGTAACCCTAACTCTAGTCCTTAACCCTAACATTTAATCTCACCCTAGCCCTTAACCCTAATCTTTAACCTTAACATTTATCCCTAACCCTTAACCTAAACCCTAGTCTTTAACCTTGACATTTAACCCTAACCCTAACATTAGCCTTAGCATATGATAAGGCTACATTTTTACTAACAATAGCAGTATGAGGCCTTCTTGCTGTAAATGCAGTGGCATATACATAATTTGTGTGGTGCACGTGGGGTCCAAGGGGGATGGGGCCCATTTAGGGTTGTCACCTCATCCCTTTTTAAATCGAACACATATTAACTGAACCGGTTCTGAAGCTAATTTATTCGGGTGAAGCACCGAGTAAGTTTAATCACGTCAGCCCCAGAAGCCCCCCCTGCTCAATGACCAGGCCATTTTTTGCGATACGGCACTGCGTCGCCTTAAGTGACAGTTGCGCGGTTGTGCGACGCTATACCTAAACAAAATTGACATCCTTTTCTTCCCACAAATTGACGTCCTTTTTCTCACAAATAGAGCTTTCTTTTGGTGGTATTTGATCACCTCTGCAGTTTTTATTTATTACGCTATAAACAAAAGAAGAGCTTAAAGTTTGAAAAAAAAACACAATATCTTTTACTTTTTGCTATAATAAATATCCCAAATTAAAAAAAAAAAAAAAGTCCTCATTTAAGGCCAATATGTAGTCTTCTACATATTTTTGGTAAATAAAATCGCAATAAGTGTATGTGCGTAAAAGTTATGGCGTCTACAAAATAGGCAATAGATTTATGGCATTTTTATTATTATTATTTTTTTTTACTAATAATGGCGGTGATCTGCGATTTTTATTGGGACTGCGATATTGGGGAGGACAAATTGGAAACTTTTGAAACATTTTTGGGACCAATGACAGTTATACAGCTATAAAAATGCACTGATTACTGTATAAATGACACTGGCAGGCAAGGGGTTAACACTAGGGGGCGATCAAGGGGTTAACTGTGTTCCCTAGGAGTGTTTCAACTGTAGGGGGGATGGGACTGACTAGAGGAAGAGGGGATTGGTGTATGAAGACACGATCTGTTTCATCTATCCTGAGAGAACCGGATGTGTGTGTTTACACACATACATCCCCGTTCTCGTTCTGTAATGAGCAATCGCGGGTGCCCGGCGGCCATCTTGCACGCTTCAGGAGTGCGCGCACTTCCGGAGGCGTCTTAACGAGCCGATGTACAGCTACGACGGCTCGCGCAGGGGAGCCAACCTGCCGCAGTATAACTGCGGCGGCTGGCCGGAAGCGGTTAATTACCAGCTTAATCAGCCTGTGTAATAAATATGTGTTTGGTTTTAAAAGGATGAGGTGGCAACCCTAGGCCCATTGTGCCCATGCTGCACACATTGGTGACTTGTGTCAGCAGCTAACTGTGGTCTCCATATTTCCCCAAAATCTCAAGTGCTTGTCCCAGCATTCAGAAGACAACAGAAGAGAATTTGTATTCGAAGTTCGCCTCTGTCCAGACCTGCTCCAGCCTCTGCCCTCTGTCATGGTGCCATAATGTTATTTTTGGTGAGATACACCTAAAGGGAAATCATGCCTAAAAAGATGCAGACCCTTCCGCTTTCCACATTAGAGCCCCTCAGGTGCAGCAGATTATCGATAATTATAAAGTCACTCCCCTAATGCAAGCCATACATGGTCGAATTTCGAACAAATTTTCTTTTCAAAATCAGAAAATTCGTTTTTTTTTGTGATCCGATGGTGCCACCATTGATTTTTGAAATTCGGCCGACCAAGCCTTCAATTTCACCTCATGTTGCTACAGAAAAGAATTTTCGTGGCCGGGAATCTTCTTTTCTCTCTGTAAATTTTCTTTTC
This sequence comes from Lithobates pipiens, assembly GCF_037356315.1. Lineage (NCBI taxonomy): Eukaryota > Metazoa > Chordata > Amphibia > Anura > Ranidae > Lithobates > Lithobates pipiens. The sequence goes on along the minus strand of NW_027507903.1, from coordinate 518,944,727 downwards.
TTATTACATTTCTCTCACGATTCTCCCATCATTGATTAGAAAATCATTAGTTTTTCAAAAAATTTCCAACATGTCCGATTTCTCAAATTTGATTTCCACACGAAAATTGGCTGTTGCTACAGCCCACTAATGGTGCGAAATTCATACGAAAATTCTTAGATACGATTTTCGAAATTCGAACCGTGTATGGCCGGCATTAGATTCACTTTCCACAGGAAGACAGACAAGCAAACAATGGTTTCTTCAGAGTAACAAAAGGTAGGAATCTGCAACAATGTTTTTAAAATCTTTAACCCCCAGAGAACTTGATGAAAAAAATGGTGGTCTGCAATAGATCTTCTGGGACAATTACTAAAGATGAAGCCACTGCTAAGGCTGAATCAATCTTGAATTTCTTTGTCATGATCTACCTGTAAAATGATCTTGTGGTGGATGGGGGTCATTTGTCCGCCATCTTTTGTATTTGGCTAACCGATCAATAAATAAAATCAAGTTGATTTTACCACTCTATTATCAGCCATGGTGTGTCTATTCCACCTTTAGCAATAATCATTTCCCTTTGTGTAGCTCCTCCCACCTGGAAACGCTAAATTTAGCACTCCTACAGACGTCAGTATTTATTCACAGGTAAAATTTAGACATAAAAAGGAAGGTTAGTAAAAAGATGAGTGTAATTGCTGTGTGCAGCGTGGGAACTGCTCTTTTGCTTTTCCGCCATATTATCTTAGAATTGCCTTCACTAGAAGAGTCTGAATGTCAGCTCTCACGCTGCCCTAGTTGATCATTTTAGAAGGTAAAGTAGAACCGGATGGTTTAACTCGCTGTTATTGTTTGGGAGCTATTTTAGGAATCTGATTTACGGGAGGTGGGTGGGGTAATTAAGAAGCGCAGAATAAACATTTGTGAAGCTTAAAAGGGAGGGTTTAAAAGCCTCAGGTGTTGTATGGCTAATGCTTAACAATGCAGTTGCTGGGGACACTGCCTTTCAGCTGGGAATTTATGGAGCATATCAAACCTTATGCTGTAGAGCAGTACAAACAGCAGGGATACTGTTCTGAATACATAACTCATAGCATGGACCTTGCTTTGTGCACTGGTCCAAATCATTTGGAGGAAGGGGGATTATGGCGTGGGGTTGTTTTTTCAGGGATTGGGCTTGGCCCCTTAATTCCAGTGAAGGGAACTCTTAAGGCATCAGCATACCAAGACATTTTGGACAATTTCATGCTCCCAACTTTGTGGGGACAGTTTGGGGATGGCTCATTCCTGTTCCAATATGACTGAGCAGCAGTGCAAAAAGCTTGGTCCATAAAGACATGGATGGGCGAGTTTGGGGGGGAGGAACTTGTCCTGACCTCAACCCGATAGAACACCTTTGGGATGAATTAGAGTGGGGACTACGAACCAGGCCTTCTCGTTCACATCAGTGCCTGACCTCACAAATGCGCTTCTGGAAGAATGGTCAAACATTCCCATAGACACACTCTTAGGCTGGATTCACACCTATGCATTTTTTGTGCTTTTTGCATTTTGCAGATTTGTACTACACAACGTGTTCCGTAGGAAACCATGTTAAATGGACTGTAGTGCAAATCTGCAAAATGCAAAAAGCACTAAAACTGCATAGGTATGAATCCAGCCTTAAACCTTGTGGAGCTTTGCAGCTGTTAGAGCTGCAAAGGGTGGGCCAATGCAATATTGAACCCTACAGACTAAGGCTGGATTCACATCTATGCATTTTTTGTGCTTTTTGCATTTTGCAGATTTGCACTACAGAACATGTTCCATAGGAAACCATGATAAATGGACTGTAGGGCAAATCTGCAAAATGCAAAAAGCACTAAAACTGCATAGGTGTGAATCCAGCCTAAGACTGGGATAACATTAAAGTTCCTGTGTGTGTAAAGGTGTCCCAATACTTTTGGTAATATATAATATATTGTATTTAGAAGTCCACTCCCTCAGATACTGTCTCTATGGTTTGAAGAGGTAATAAAGCCAAAAACAAAAATGTATTTTGTTGCAGGTTACCAATTCACAGATGTAGTAGCTGAATTAGTTTTTTTAGGCTTTTTCCTCTGTTATTTTTCAACTTTCTTTAAAGCGGTAGTAAACCGCTGGGAATAAAAATAACAAAAAAAAAAAAAAAAACCTGCAAGACAATGGCATAATGTGCAAGTATGCACCGCATACTTGTACATTATGAAATACTTACCTTAGAACAAAGCCCCCGCATCAGTGCCCGGTCACTGCTGAGGGAGCTGACATGTCCCCCTGTGTTTCTTCCAGGTTTTCGGCTTCTGGCGCTGTGAGTGACCGGAATAGCAATGACTCCCTCGATTCTGGCATGATATGCCAGACCTACATTCACCCCTGAGCGTTCTCAGCTCATAAAAAAAAAACGCCTGAAAAACATACAACAAGCAAAATGGCACCTGTTTGCATCTGAGCGTTTTGTCACCTGAATCCAAGAGCCTGAAAAATGCCCTAAGTCCAAAAAAGAACTTGAGCTTCTTTGGGGCAAATTACAGGTATTTTTCTGCCTTTTACATTGGTGACTTGAACAAAATCGTGGCACAAACAAGACAAAATCACAGTAAAACGCGTTAAAAACACGAAACTTTGAAATGCTCAGGTGTGAATGCAGCCTTAGAGAGCATGTGCCGATTACATCAGCAGCTGCATGCAAGGTGAATATCTCCTATACACTGTACGTTTAGGTGATATTCATTTTACCTACAGGTAAGCCTTATTATAGGCTTACCTGTAGGTAAAGATCACAAGGCTGTGTATACAACCACTTTAACCAAACAATCTGTTAAGACAAAGTTGGAGTTAGAGATTTGAGACAAACATTTATTATGGACAGGGGCATTTACAGTAGCCAGCTTGTAAGCAGATGCAGTTAGCTAGTCTGCCACCAGGTGGATCTTGTCCAGAATAGTGTGCTAATAAGGAATTATGTAGTTGGGGGTTAGGTTCTCTTTTATCGAAACCTTCCCTGTAGTGATGTAATAGGTGGAGCTAATGCTCATGTAAATGCCAGGGTGGGTGAAGCCTTAGGTGAAATGGGGCATGGGAGCCAAACACCCCACCAGCCCCACAGATGTGGTCAGCTACTGAATGGGATGAAAAAGAGCTTTACGGGCAGACAAAGTGTTCTGTGACGCGCATACTTATGCCCTGGCACTGATAGTGACATCTGGGAGTGAACCCGGCTGGGTAGAGCTATGGAGTGGGGGATAGAAAGAGAGGCTGGTAGACTACCAAAGGCACTTTGTTAATTGAAGCTAACAGAGCAGGATGCTTCACCTTGTGACTCTTGGTTTGAATAGGGCAGAATTCTACAATTTAATATACAGAGAGATGGATCCCAATGTTGTGGTGCTCCCAAGGAGAGGGGAGGGGAGATGCTAAGGGAAGATTATGAGTAATGTGTATTATGAGTGAGAGATTAGGTTTATGAGTGTTGTGTAATGTTCTGCTTTCACAAATGACTGATACAGCTTTCCCACTTTTGTGTATGGGGTTGTTTGCCGAAGATACCTGTCAGTATGTCTATGTGATGTGATGTGATATGTCACTGCCATCTTAGAAGATCAACAATAGGTGAAGAAACTATAACTTTTGTATGGACATTCCTTTCTGATGAATATAAAGGCTAATGGCCAGGGATGTCGTGTGAAGGTCTATGGCAAGTAGTGGGCACAATATGGTAGAGGCTTTTAGCTATAGCAGTGGGTTGTTGTCTTATCCAAGGAGAAGTGGGGCAGGAGCTTGAGCAATTTGGCACCAGCCGCTGGCTAATCAGGTGCCCCCCCGCCCCCCCACAAGCTTTTATTTATTTATGTAAAATCTTTATCCCAAAGAGAAAAAACTGTTGCTGTAACTGTTTAAAAGGTGTTAGCTGGAGTTCAGCTTTAATTTGTTAGTCAAGTTCATTGAAATCTACTAGGGTATCTAACCTTACCCTCTCTCCAGATTGCAAATGCTGCTGTCCAAGGGTGTCTCTGTTGCTCCTCCAGCCAGAGTGGAGACACCATAAGACAGGAAGTACAATACAGGTGAAATAAAGGAAATATGGTCTAAAAAAAGCTTCCTTGCTCCAAAGCAGAGCTTTTTTGGTAGCGGAGAAGTCTCTTTCTCTGGATTCAAATTCATCCCATCTAATTAAAATCTGATTGAACTAGTTTAAATCAGGTGCAATTATCTGCTGCCCTCTTCTTTTTGTATTTATGAATAACCTTGCTATCAAGGAGTTAGGTATGATTATGTATCAGCACCTACTGTCTCTGGGAGGCTGTCTTGGAAACCCCAGAAGGAGAAAGTGGAGAGAGAAAGAGAGGAGCTGAGACCACCTGTCATTGAAGAAATGTTCCTATTCCAGGCCAGAAGCAAGAGTTATTAGGCAAGTGGTCCTCAGGTAATAGTTTACTATTGTTGCACATAGAATCTGTTTGTGTATATGTATATACTTAATGACTGGTGGCAAAACTATATTGGTTCTGTTGTTGTTATCTCACATGCACTATACTAGATAATTTTGCCTGTGAACTGATGTGCATGTGTAGTGATAACCTTACTGTATGTTAGTAGATGAACCTATTTATTGCAATAGAGTTTATATGCAGTTCATGTTAGTCTAGGGAACCCTATTTCTTATGGTCTGGGATTCTATAACTAGTTGTAGCTCAGGGCACAATGAACAACATAGGATAGAGCAAGATTAGGAATCTAATGGCCATTTCAGGTAGTTGGAAGTCTGGTTGCATAACAGACTAGACACCACTAGCATGGGCGTCTGCAGGTAGGGGCAAGGGGGGTCAAGTGCCCCCCCCCCCCCCCGGAATTGGGGATCAGATCTTAAATTCATCACAGTTGCGTCACTATTGGGGCTTCCTGCCCGCTCCATTCCTTCCCTATTGGCCATAACTGAGGGCCAATCAAAGGAGACTAAGAGAGGAGAGCATCATGGGAATTGTAGTCCCAAAGATTGGCAGCCCCATTTTCCACAGGGAAGAGGCTACAGCTCTATCAAGAGAGAGATTGAGAGACTGCAGCCTGGGAAAAAGCTGAAGGAGCGAGCGCTACAGGACAAAGAATGAGGAGTGTGGCGGGTGGAAACCAGAGAGACCAGGGTAAAGATATGCTACACTACTGACCAGAGTTGCCCCCGGGGGACCCAGAGTGATCGATCGTCCAGCCAGAGGGATCACTGCTGTAGTTTCGCTGGGTCTGGTAAGAGGGCCTGTTGGTCATTATCCATTACTTATATTAGGAACTGTACTACGTCTGCAGTCTCTGACCATGATAATGTGATAATGACATTGTTGAAAAAAGGGATGGTGCATGGGTGACCCTAAAATGATGCCCCACCCCCGCTGAAAAAAGTTCTGCGTATGCCCATGACCACAAGGGACTAACCAGAGAGTTTATAAGCATTGAAGGACACAGAGGGCATGTAAGCCTAGCGCATTAACCTCAATACATGTTTTTCTTGAATAAAAAAAAGGTTAATATTCTCACAAACCAGTACTTGTGTGATAGCATTATCAAAAAATCATCTGCCTTTTTCCATATTTGAAAATTCACAACACTTGTAGTCACATCGGCTAATGCATTTCAAGGTTTCCCTCTTCCTCAGAGCCTTGTTTAGATGTCTCTAATGCTATGTACACACGATAGGGTTTTCTGACAACAAAACCGTGGATTGTTTTCCAAAGAATGTTGGCTCAAACTTGTCTTGCATACACACGGTCACACAAATGTTGACGGAAATTCCGAACGTCAAGAACGAGGTGATGTACAACACGATCGACGAGCCGATAAAAATGAATTTCAATAGCCAGTGCGGCTCTCCTGCTTGATTCTGAGCATGCGTGGACTTTTGTGCATCAGAATTGTGTACACACGTTCGGAATTTCTGACAAGTCTTGTTGTAGGAAACTTTGAGAGCCTGCTATCAAACATTTGTTGGTGGAAATTCTGACAATCAGTGCTTCTCTCTTTAGTGCTGCTGTATATAGCTTCCTTGTTCCTCAAGAGTTTATAGGCTGACTCTGAGTTTCAGTGCCACGCCATGGTTTCCACTGGTAAAAAGCTGCATTCCAGGCTGGTTAGGCAATGGCTGGAGGATCTCCCCATCACCGCAGATCTTGTCTTTAGGTCTTTGACACCAAGACAGAAACCACATCATGATCATCCTTAGGGGCCTCTGCAACTGGACTTTGCTGTAACATTCATCTGGAGATATCTCTGTAAACAACCATATATACCCAGGTATATGTGCACATTTTTACTAAGACTGTTGTTGGGTCCTTTGCTGATAATACTTGTTTGTAAATTGAATGTATGTACAATTATTCATATTTTCTTATATTTTGCTTGTATTATTTATATACTGGTGTGCATCTATATACTTATGGTTTATGTTATATGCTGTTCCCAATTACATTGATCATATTACTCAGTAATTTCCCAGGAAGGGAATCCCCTTAGCTCACAGATGTCCTGTTCTGGTTGGAGGCACTGCCAACTTTATTATCAAACCTGCTCTTCCACTTACCAAAGGATCTGGTTCTCTTTATGCATTTAACGCAATATCCAATTTGGGAAAGTCCATTTGTCATAACGCCCCCCCCATAAAAAAAAAGGTGGCTACACAGGAAAATGAAATCCAGGTGCATCAAACAAAAGGTGTGCTACAATTTGCTTGTTCTACAGACTCGGCAGGGTGTGTGTCAGACCTCTGCAGAGAGACCACAGCTTGTGTACAGAGAATAAAGGTCCTTCTCCACAATATGATGGCAGGGAACTTTTATCTACTCAGGATGAGGCTGTTTTCTAAAGAAAAGGAAAACACTACACGCATTTCATTTTAATGCACCTGGAATGTTTTTAACTGATTGAAACTGAAAGTTCAATTTGGCTTTAATAATTCTGCAATATTACAGAATTGTGACCAGCATAATGACATTGGGTGTTATTTACGAAAGGCAAATCCACTTTGCACTACAAGGGCACTGCAACTTGGAAGTGCAGTCGCTATAAATCTAAGGGGTAGATCTGAAATGAGTGGAAGCTCTGCTGATTTTATCATTCAATTATGTGCAAGCTAAAATGCTGTTTTTTTATTTTCCTTGCACGTCCCCCTCGGATCCACAGCGACTTAACTTCCAAGTGTACTTTCAGTGCAATTTCAAGTGCACTTGCAGTGCAAAGTGGATTTGCCTTTAGTAAATAACCCCCATTATGACGTTGCACCAAAAAACATCATGCTTATGAGAATGAATATGAAGTGAGTACACATTCTTCAGAGACAAAGTGAGAACACATTCTGAACAGAAGAGAAGTCAATATTCCTCGAGGACCCATTTCTATTTATGCAGTGCATTAATGCATGTTGCATTCAGGCAGTCTTTTGAAATCAAGGGGCTTCCAACTGCACCTGTAGGCAAATTTGGGCAGGCTTGGCTGGCAGCCAGGCCTGTCTGTGTTTTTCTGGGTCAGGGTTTGATTGACTCAGGGAGGGCTGGTATGGTTCACAGGCAGCATCTCTGAGACTTCCCCCTACTTCTAGAAACATCCAGAAGGTTCTAGGCGGGTGTGAGTGGAGGGGAGGAGAAGCTCTCTGGAGTATTCTGAGGGCCCTGACCAATCCCCAATAGATGGGTTGGCAGCAGGGGCGGGCTGGGCCAGGGGGCAGGGATGCATTTTCCCCCCAGGCTGCTCTCTAAATCCCTGTAAAAAGGCCAATGTGCTGCCAGCTGAGAACTGAGCATGTGCAGTTGGCAGAGTGTTACTACTGAGGGAGGCTGGCAGGGCTGGATAACAGCACAGAAGCATGCAGGAACGTTAGCGCTGTGATTGGACATCTGTCATGTCACAGTGCTGTTCCCTGCTTCTGAGCTGACAGTCTGTGTCCATTCCATTCAGACTGAGCACAGCCGAATGTAAGAGGGTGGATCCGCTCCGCCTCCTCCAGCCCCCTCTCTCACTGTGCCCGCCCACACTCCGGGCAGCCTGTGTGTTGCGTCTTTGAATCGGACGTGTGGGCGGGAACATTCAAACTGAGATCCCTCGGTGATCTGTATGGGAAGCTCTGGAAGCTGATAACCGAGCCTTCTGCCTGCTGAGTCCTTCCAAGTGAGTGAGCAGTGACCGGCCTCTCCCCCCTCTCTCTCCCAAATTCCTCTCCCCCCCTCTCTCTGCAGATAAGGAGGTTTCTTTCAGCAGCATGTGCAGTACCTGCTCCTATGTACTATAATGTGAGCTCACACTGGTCTGCTGCAGTGTTGGTCATCTCATGGTCTTCCTGCATGTCCCATAGACTTCTATTAGTTTGCACATTTTTGCTGCATTTTCTGAAAGTGCACAAAAACGGCTGCATCTTTGGTGTGCTATAAAAAAACTGCAGCAAAAACGCACAACCTAAAATAAGCCTATGGGACTGAAGCTAAGGAAAACTGTGTGCATAAGCACTGTGGCTAAACTGCAGCACACCAGTGTGCGATGAAAGGCTTGTACACACTTGCAGCAGGCACTGCCACTCCACAGAAAAGTGATCAATGCCCAGGTCACTTTTGCTAATGCTCAGCAGCTCCAACCAGAGATGTCAGCTTTTTTTTTTTTTTTTTTTTTGTTCAACTCACTGGATTGAGAAAAAAAATAATAGTGGTGTGTACAAGGCTTTACTATGTTGATAAAGGAATCAAGCAATTTTCTTGAGAAATGGTCTCTCTGTGCGGACAATTTGGAGCGATGTCTCTCTCTGTCTGGTGCAAACTAAAAAATACTGAAAAATAGCCTCACTCTGCTATTAAATGCAGCCTCGCTGTGCCCCATCAAATGCAGCCTCGCTGTGCCCCATCAAATGCAGCCTCACTGTGCCCCATCAAATGCAGCCTCGCTGTGCCCCATCAAATGTAGCCAATGTTACCCTCCGTCGGCATTTAACCAGCACCCCACCTCGCCCGCTGTCTGACCGGCACTTACCTCATCTGGGTGGCAGGTCAGGCAGCGAGTGATGGCTGGGAGCTGTGGGACAGTGCGGCTCCTGTGTTCTCTATGTTTACTCCATGCTTTTCCTCCTGCTAGACATCCAATAGGAGCGCCAGTCCTTTCAGCCAATCAGGTGACGGATATCAGACCCTCTCTTCCTGATTGGCAGAGAGGCAGTTCAGTCTTAGAAAAGCAAATATTAATTTGCTTTTCTAACACGCCTGGGTGGGCTCTGAGCACAATGATCTGCGCTCTGAGTCCACCCTATTTTGAAGCATATTAGACCCTATGGTCAAGCTGCCTGAGGTGAGGTTGGGAGAAGTGAATGAATTAGAACATACGTGTGTCATGGGAGCATGAGCCAGCAGCAGAGGAGGAGATCACATCCTTAAATCTCAGCCAGGGTTCATGCTGGAACTTGTAGTACTTTACTTTTTGGGATGTAACACCCCAAAAGTGAAGGACTAAAGGTCTCAGCATAACCCCTCAGAGCTCAGGATGTGTCACCCCCCCCCCCCCCCCCCCCAACTAGTGAAGGGCAAAGCATGAACCCGTGGGATCTAAGGGGACACATCCTTAGATCTCAGGGGTTAATGCTGGGACTTGTAGTTTGTCTAGTTGCGGGCGGGGGGCAGGTCCTCAGCTCTGAGGGATTCATACAGGGACTTGCTTGCGGTTTAGTTCCTAGAGGCCATGGTAGTACAAGTCCCCCACAGGCCCTGGAGGGCCACATTGTCCTCCCTGCACCCCCCACCTTTGCGATCATGAAAAACCTTAGAGACTGTTTTCCCGATCCACCATTTTGCCACCACCGGTTCTATGGGCCACTTGACTGCACTTGCCCCCCAGGCCTAAGTCTGCCAGCCCTCCCCTGGTTGGCAGGGAGCAGGCCCCCTCAAATACTCAGGGTCAGCCCAGCTGGGGTAGTGTGGAGTTCAGGTGGAAGATGGAGATGGAGTGTTATGCTGTCAGAGGCCTTTGAGAGTAACCCCCTAGTCTTGGGGGGGGGGGGGGGGGTGAACTCAGGAGAAGCTGCAGCCAGACGAGCTGGCAGTGCCTGAAGTGGTGGTACTGGGACCAGTAGCCACAGGAATAGGACAGCTAAGCGCTAAAGACTTATTTTTCTGCTATACTACCAATGGTGGTTCCCATGGTTCCTGCCTGCAAAAGGTATTTGCTTTGGATCTGACTTAGACTGTGTTGGATCAGTTTGTCAGTGCTATCTAATCCTGGAACATGTAGTTCTACAAACAAGATTGTGCTGGAGGTAGAAGAGGAGAAGTGTATATATACTGGATGAAAAAGTATGCATACCCCTTGAAATTTCCCACATTTTGTCATGTTACAACCAAAAACTGATATTTATTGTATTGGGATTTTAAATGATAGGCCAACACAAAGTGACACCTAATTGTGAAGTGGAATGAAAATTATAAATGTTTTTCAAAATTATTTACAAATAAATATCTGAAAAGTGTGGCATGCATTTGTATTCAGCCCCTTTACTCTGATACTCCTAACTAAAATCTAGTGTAACCAATTGCCTTCTGAAGTCACCTAATCAGTAAATAGAGTCCACATGTGTGTAATTTAATCTCAGTATAAATATAGCTGTTTGTTAGAGAATTTTAGTAAACAAACAGCATTGTGAAGGTTAAGGAACACACCAGACAGGTCAGGTATAAAGTTGTGGAGATGTTTAAAGCAGGGTTAGGTTATAAAATAATATCCCAAGCTTTGAACATCTCACGAAGCACTGTTAAATCCATCATCCGAAAGTGAAAAGAGTATGGGCACAACTGCAATCCTACTAAGACATGACCGTCCACCTAAACCGACAGGCTGGCAAGGAGAGCATTCATCAGAGAAGCAGCCAAGAGGCCCATGGTAACGCTGGAGGAGCTGCAGAGATCAACAGCTCAGGTGGGACAATCTGTCCACAAATTTGGCCTTTATGGAAGAGTGGCAAGAAGAAAACCATTATTGAAAAAAGCTATAAGTCCAGTTTGCAGCTTGCGAGAACAACACCATGTGGGGGATAAACAGCAAACACGTGAAAGAATGTGCTCTGTTCGGACAAGACCAAAATTGAACTTTTTGGCTGAAAAGCAAAACTCTATGTGTGGTGGAAAACTAACACTGCATATCACCCTGAACACACCATCACCATCGAGAAACATGGTTGTGGCAGCATCATGTTGGATGCTCTACTACAGCAGGGACAGGGAAGCAGGTCAGAGTTGATGAGAAGATGGATGGAGCCAAATACAGGGCAATCTTAGAAGAAAATCTGTTAGCCCGTGTACACACGGTTGGACATTCCGATGGACAATGTCCGACAGGACCGTGTTGTCGGATAATCTGACAGTGTGTGGGCTCCATCGGACTGTTTCCGTCGGAGTATCCGACGGACCAAGTTTTCCAGCTGGGCTATAAAATTTTCCGACAACATGATCCGATCGGACTTTGTCCGATCATGTGTAGAGAATTCCGATCGGACAAAGTGCCACGCATGCTCAGATCAAGTTCCTAGACCAAAGCTATTGGCTACTAGCCTGAACATAGTCCCGTCCTAACGAAATAACATCATCACGTTAAGTACGATCGGATTATCTGACAACTTTGTCCGACTGTGTATGCAAAAGTTTCGGACAAAATCCGTCAGACAAAATGGTTGTCGGAATGTCCGACCGTGTGTACAAGGGCTTAGAGTCTGAAAAAGACTTGAGACTACAGCGGAGGTTCATCTTCAAGCAGGACAACGACCCTAAACATACAGCCAGAGCTACAATAGGATAGATTCTATCAAAGCATATTCATGTGTTAGAATGGCCCAGTCAAAGTCAGGAGCTAAATCCAATTGAGAATCTGTGGCAAGACTTGAAAATTGCTGTTCACAGATGCTCTCCATCCAATCTGACAGAGCTTGAGCTATTTTGCAAAGAAGAATGAGCAAAAATGTCACTCTAGATGTGCAAAGCTGGTAGAGACATCCCCAAAAAGACTTGCAGCTGTAATTGCAGAGAAGGCGGTTCTACAAAGTATTGACTCAGGGGGACTGAATACAAATGCACACCACACTTTTCACATGCGTATTTATTTGTAAAAAAAAATTTTAAACCATTTATCATTTTCCTTTTTATTTTACAATTATGTTGCACTTTGTGTTGGTCTATCACATAAAATCCCAATAAAATACATTTACGTTTTTTGGTTGTAACATGACAAAATGTGGAACATTTCAAGGGGTATGAATACTTTTTCAAGGCACTGTATACAGTTGTTAAGGATGAGCTCAGGCGTGTTCGCAAACAGCACATGCAGAGTCCACCAGGAAGTCGGCACGGTGCTGCGCTAATCACAGGCAGTGTATCATATAAATGTACTCACCGAGGCCAAGATGCAGAGAGTGGTCGCTGTTGCAACTCGGCGCAGACCACCCCTGAAGGTGGCACAGGGGGTGGTTGCACCAAGAGGCACAAGCTACTAGTAGGACAGTCACTTGCTAGTAGATCAGCAGGTAGCCTGAGCAGAGCTGAAAGGTGATGTCCCGTGGGAAGGTCCAGAAGCAATGGTAGCAAGTCCGTAAGGCAAAGGTAGAATCCAGGAGACAGGCCAGGGGTCAAACACAGTCCAGATCAGAAGACAACAAGTACCAGGAACGCTGAGACAGAAGGATAATCCAAGACAAGCCGGGGGTCGAACACAGGAGATAGCAGGTAAGTCCAGATGCAGGCTGAGGGTCAAACACGTTCAGAAAGCGGGAGTCCAAGGTCAAGCCAGAGGTCGGGTCAGGAGAAGATCAGCGAGGTCGATGAGGCAATCCGGGTCACAACGGGTAATAGAGATCACAGGAACAGACGTGGGAAACACAGGAAGCTGAAGACAAACCAGCAGTGTGTTTGGATGACCTCACTTCCTTTATAGGTCAGCAAGGGGTCACACCCTGTGTGTGTGTGCTTGTGTGCCTTAGTTTATTCCTATTGCACACAGCTGTGCGCCAGAGCGCTTTACCCGTGCGCATCCTATGACACAGTGAGACATTTCCTGATCTCTGCAGCCGCGCATCAGAACAATGTCTCACTGCCTGTGATTAGCACTGTGCAGTGCAGACTGCATGGTGGGCCCAGCACGTGCTGTTTGCGAATACACCTGAGCTCATCCTTAATAGTTGTGTCCCTGAAGAATTCTTTGTCCGAGTTAAATCCCCCTAATAAAATACAAAAACAAAGCTGCAAGGACTGATTCCTGACTCCAGTGTGTATGAAAAATGTGTGTGCCTAGCTGTGCGGGGTGGGAGATACCCATATTCACCAGCGGCTCCTATGGGGGTAGCGCTACATAGACAAAATTATTTTCTACAATGCATTATGGTGCAATGCCATGTGTTCCAACACATTTCAATGCACATGCTTATCATTAGTGTATTGGGGTGCTATTAAAACTGAATGGCACCGCACTGTATGAAAGCATGTAACGTGCATTGCCGCAACACATAGCTGTAAATTGGCACTGACAATGCTCTTGTGTGAATGTACCCCAGCTACATACTCATGTGAATGTGTCATGTCAAGGGGCACCCCTATGCAGTACATTTTCACAATCTAAGACTGAGAACGGTAAGGGTACAAGTACTACTGGAAGAACATTAAAAGTCAGAGTTATGTCTTCCCATTAATGGGTGACTCCTACAGTGAAATGGTGAGGTTGTTTATGTAACTATGACCAAGGATTTGTCACACAATCCAAGAGTTATTAACCTGGAGAGACAAGGTTGTGATGATTTGTAACAAATCTGAACACAGACAGACACATAAAACGGATCGTATATTTCAGGGAGCACAGAGCATATTCCCCTGGCCCCCTTATTGTACAATGCACAGGGCCTCTGAAATTACTCACATACCTAGTAAAGCTTTTTACAGCCTTACTACTGAAACTAACAAACTCTGCACATGTTTAGTCATCCCAACATACGCCGCTGGCCTCCAGATATGGCATCATGGCACTGGCGAAATACGATGCAATGTGTAACACAATCCTATTACAGAACGGGCACCGCTTGGAATAGATTAACACAGACGCAATGTATGGATATGTACAGGTCCATTAAAAACCAGACACCGATATTTTTAGTAATGCATTACAGCATCCCCCCCCGCTGAGGCCGGTGTCTGACCCTACTGAATAAGCCCAGAGCTGAATATATATTTATTTTTAGATTGATTTATATTTTCTCTTATCGATAACATCTGGGTCCTGGTCTTAACTCCCCCCCAGGGTCAGATCACTGTCTACTGTGATGTCATATCTAAAGCTTCATCTAGTATACAGACAAGGCAACGCATAGAAATTTATTTTGGTTTTTTAAATAAATGAAGAAAGAAAAATGGCCTTTATAGCCCTCATTAATCAATCAGATGTCTATTGCATTTTAAATTACAACAATGGCTGATTTGGTCAATGAACAATCATAAAGGGAGCATTGCTACTTTTGTGTTCTGCCGAAGTAAAAGAAAATAATTTTATTAACACTTAGCTAAAAACAAAGCATCACAATAAATCTTTTTATGTACGGTAAGTCCTTTATGAGGCAACTTTAAAAAAAATCCTTATACTGGCCTATAAATCCTTTTATGCAAAGTTGTCTCCAGGTCTCTGTTACATCAGATTTGGCAGACACCTTAGTTATGATATTTGGGGTCAACCTACTTACAAGGTCTTTGAAGTGTATCTAAAGCCAACCATTGTGTTAGTTTTGGATGGAGTATGGAAGCCTTATGAGGTTTTTATTGCTTTTGGTGTCCCCCTTCAGGTGGATTCACCCTTTATATTTTTCCTTATTGCCATTGTTACTGCGAGAGAACATGACAGGGAAAAAACACATTTTTACAGTTGTCATCATTACAGAAATAGAGGGAAAATCTTCCCATGAAAACTGTTTAGGAGAAAGATGACAAGATGTCCAAGGTTTCCAAGGGCAGTCCCCAATTTTAGGAGGCTGTACCCAGATAAAAAGTGCCCCCAATTGTGTCCTCAACTGGTAATTCCTTTAAAGTGCAATAGCTGTACAGCCCGACCATTGAGGCCTGACCACAGCTTGTCCCTGCTCCCTAGGCCATTCAATGTACAGGCTCCGCAGGAGGGAGCTAAGAAAGAGGAGGACTCTGATTGACAGTTTAACCAGTTAACGACTGCAGGTTGGCTCTCCTGTACGAATCGTTGTCATGCTGCAGGAGCGAGCCCGTGAGTCGGGCGGACTCGATGTCCGCCCGCAAACCCGCGATCACCTAGTACAGAGGAGGAATGGGGATCTGCCTTTGTAAACGAGGTGGATCCCGATTCTGACAGGAGACAAGACAGAGATCTACTGTTCCCAGTGATCTCTGTCATGTCCCAGGCAGCCTATCCCCCCTACAGTTAGAACACACCCAGGGAACACACTTAGCGACTTGATCGCCCCCCCAGTGTTAACCCCTTCCCTGTCAGTGTCATTTTTACATTGATCAGTGCATTTTTATAGCACTGATCAACGTAATAACGTCACTGGTCCCCAAAAAGTGTCATTTGGGGACAGGCTTGTTTGCCGCAATGTTGCAGTCCCACTAAAAATTGCAGAATGCCGCCAAAACCAGTAGAAATAACAACAAAAAATAAAAGTTCATAAATCTATCCCATAGTTTGTAGACGCGATAACTTTTTGGCAAACCAATCAATATACACCTATTGCGATTTATATTTTTTACTAAAAATATGTATAAGAATATATATCGGCCTAAACTGATGAATACATTTGTTTTTGTATATTTTTTTTGGGATATGTATTATAGCAAAAAGTTTAAAAAATATATATTTTTTTTTCCAAAATGTCGCTCTTTCTTTGTTTATAGCGCAAAAAATAAAAACCGCAGAGGTTAACAAATACCACCAAAAGAAATCTCTATTTGTGAGAAAAGAGACCTCAATTTTGTTTGGGTACAGCATCGCACGACCATGCAATTGTCAGTTAAAGCGACACAGTAACGTATCGCAAAAAATGGCCTGGTCATTAAGGGGGCAAATCCTTCCGGTCCTTAAGTGGTTAACTGGCTGCATTCTTGTATTTCTTGCTGAGGTATGTTTTTCCTCTTACTGTACGTGGAGTTGACCACAGACATTAGAAAGCAGAATACATAATTTTTTGTGTAAACAATCATTCCATTGATACACAAAAAGACATGAACCTTACATTGGCATCATCCAAAATGAAAAAGAAGTAGGCATAGTTTAGAAAGCTGTCCCATAGACAATATATCCTACTTGCTTTATAATGTGATGAACAAATAATGCTGCTTAAAGCAGGCCTTCATTCATTTTTTTTTAACTTTCCAGCTATTAAATCTTCTGCTCTTGTTGTTTTAACTTTGGATAGTAAAACATTTTTTTTCTGCTAGTAAATACCTTATACAGCCCACTTCCTGTTTCTTGTCTAATCATTAGCCTAGGCTTATGACATCATGCACAGCTCTCTCTCACTCTAGTGAGAGTTTGCCAGGAAGGGAGGGGGGGGTGAGTCAAAAAAGGGCCAATGAGAGCTGCAGGGCTGTAGAGCTGGAGGTGTGTCTCTGTGCGTTTGTGTAAATCCAGGAAGTGAACAGGCAGCAGTTTCAACTGCCCACAGTTAAAATGGCACCAGCCAGACTTAGTGGAGGGAGATTTTGCAGCATATTTGGCAAGTACAGAATTACAGTATATATAAAATAATATACAAAGTGATTGCAGGGAAGCTTCAGAATGGCAAAGATGTTTTTATTACAAATTATGTGAGCAGACTGCAGTTCCTCTTTTAGCTAGCCATATGCATATACACTCACTGTCCACTTTGATAGGTAAACCTGCTCAATTGCTTAGTAACACATATTGCTAATCAGCAAATCACATGGCAGCAATTCAATAAATTTGGGCATCTAGATGTGTTGAAGACAACTTGCTGAAGTTGAAACTGGGCATCAGAATGGGGAAGAAAGAGGATTTAAGTGATTTTGAACGTGGCATGGTTGTTGGGGCCAGATGGGCGACATGGTGTACGCAAGATGCAATGTATGCAAAACGCAAGGTGTAAGCAGTACTGTAAGCTATTTTATTTAGTAACAGCGGCTTTGACTGGCATTTGGAGAGCTTTAACAAAGCTTGTCCAAAGCCTTGTTTTGAAGCAAGTGTAAACTAGCCCTTAGTCCCATGGATTTCTCCTGCTCCGTTTTTCTGTTATCAGCATGATAACTCCTGGACAAGTTCTCCGTCAACTGTAATAAAACCAGGCTGAATTTTGTGTCATGGGAGGTTGCTATGAATAGATTAGCAGATATCTGAACTATTCACGAAACAGCTCTACAAGTCTCTGCCTGTCTCTGCCTATGTAGAGGGGGTGTGTGCCTTTCCTCCAATCAGCTGTCTTGGATGTATGCCCAGACTTCACTTCCAGTGCTGAACAGGAAGAGAAAATCTGTACCACAATCTGCACTTTTTAAAGCAGGGGTCAGCAACCTTTTTCCACTTAAGGGCTAGATTCAATGTATGTGAATGCGTGGAAGGCCGCATTCACCTGCTAATAAATGAAGATAATAATAATCCTAACATAGTAATAATAACAGTACAGTTTTACCTCACTTAAGGGGGTTCACTAATACAAAGCCAGTGAGTTCACCCTAAGGGAACATGTGGCTGGAATCTATATTTTACTGCCCCCTCCCCCATCCTGCCACCCAAGGGTGACTGACGCTAGCCCTGCCAGCCAGCATGGTCTGGACATGGGGTTTCTGTCCTTGGGGAGATGGGGGCCCCATCCTCAGGGGAGACTGTAGTGTCCTCTGACCCTATAGTGTCCTCTATCCTCTACCCCCATAGTGTCCTCTGTCATCTGCCCCCATAGTGTCCTCTATCCTATGCCCCCATAGTGTCCTCTGTCCTCTGCCCCATAGTGTCCTCTACACCCATAGAGTCCTCTGCCCCCATAGAGTCCTCTGCCCCCATAGTGTCCTCTGTCCACTGCCCCCATAGTGTCCTCTGTCATCTGCTCCCATAGTGTCCTTTGTCCTATGCCCCCATAGAGTCCTCTGTCCTCTGCCTCCACAATGTCATCTATCCTCTGCCCCCATAGTGTTCTCTGTCCCCATAGTGTTCTCTGCCCCATAATGTTCTCTGTCCTCTGCCCCCATAGTGTTCTCTGCCCCATAATGTCCTCTGTCCTCTGCCCCCATAGTGTCCTCTGCCCCATAATGTCCTCTGCCCCCATAGTGTCCTCTGTCCTCTGCCCCCATAGTGTCCTCTGTCCTCTGCCCCCATAGTGTCCTCTGTCCTCTCCCCCCATAGTGTCCTCTGCCCTCCCCCGCACCCCACCCCATGGACACAAAAACACATACTGTGTAGGTAGAACTCTCCTACCTTACACAGGTGTAGAGCACAGAGGCCAGCAGCTGGTATCACAGGGCTGGATGGGGGCAGGAACTGCTGAAGTCAACTTTTTACATCAACAGGCTGGTGATTGGTTGCTAGGATCGCCCGGCAACCAATCACCTGCTGTTTAATGTAAAAAAAGTTAACGTCAGCGGTTCCCACCCCCATCCAGCCCTGTGATACTAGCCGATCACTGCTGAACAATGCAGAGGACAGCAGCGAACGGTGCCTGTCAATTAATCACGGCACTGATGGGCTGGACAATTAGCAGTGATGGGCCGGATGTGGCCCACGGTCTGCGGGTTGCCGACCCCTGTTCTAAAGAATATATAAAGATGAAGACAGCACATATTAAATGTAAAACTTATGTAGGGAGATTTGTTTCATCCCTGTGTACCATCTGAGGCTGTTCACTTCACTGGGTATATGTGAGGGTTTACATCCACTTTAAAGACCGGATGTGAACTTTAAAGTGGTTGTAAACCCTTACAAACCACTTTGACCTACAGGTAAGCCTAGATTAAGGCTTACCTGTAGGTCCAAGAAATATCTCCTAAACCTATACGGTTTAGGAGATATTTGCCCGAAGACAGGCACCGCTGTCTACGGCGCATGCGCCGTAGACAGCGGCGCGCAGGCGCACTGAGCGTGGCATTTCCAACAATGGAGCTGCCGCGCGTGTCGGCTCCCGTGCGCATGCGCGGCAGTGACGTCATCGCGGCTCCGCCGAATGACAGCGGCGGAGCTGCGAGACCCCACCGAAAAGATGGATGCGCCGGACTACAGGGGACAGCGGTGACATGGCTGGCTCCTGTGTCAGGTAAGTGACACATAATGGGCTACTATGCGTTGCATAGTAGTCCATTATGCTTTGCCTTTGCAGGGAATGAAAGAGGAAGTAAACCCATCAGGGTTTACTTCCTCTTTAAAAGACATAGTCCAGTACAAAACTCATCCGCCTGCTCTGCTAATGTATTTCACTCCGCTAGGGGCCTAATCATAGAGTCACTCTATGATTAAGCTCCTAGTGGAGTGAAACATGTTAGGTAAGCAGGTGGATTAGTCTTTTACTGGACTATACTATATCTATTTACCACTTCAGCCCCGCAAGAATTGGCTGCTTAATGACTAGGCCCTTTTTTGCGATACAGCACTGCTTCGATTTAACTGACAATTGCGTGGTAATGCAATGCTGTACCCAATCAAAATGTAAGTATTTTTTTCCCCACAAATAGAGCTTTCTTTTGGTATTTGATCATCTCTGTGGTTTTTATTTTTTGCGCTATAAACAAAAAAATCCACAATTTTGAAAAAAAAAAAAAACATTTTGTACTTTTTGCTGTAATAAATAGCCCATTTAAAAAAAAAAAAAAGAACATTTTTTCCTTAGTTTAAAGAAGAAGTTAACCCTGATGGGTTTACTTCCTCTTTGATTCCCTGCAAAGGTAAAGCATAATGGACTACTATGCATCGCATAGTAGTCCATTATGTGTCACTTACCTGACACAGGAGCCAGCGAAGTCACCAATGTCCCCTGTAGTTCCCGAGCGTCCATCTTCTTGGTGGGTCTCGCTGCTCCGGCGCTGTGATTCGCTGGAGCAGCGATGACGTCACTCCCGTGCATCTGCAGTTTGCCCAGTGCGCCTGCATGCCGCTGTCTACGGCGCATGCGCCGTAGACAGCGGTGGCTGTCTTCAGGTAAAAAAACCGTATAGGTTCAGGAGATATTTCTTGGACCTACAGGTAAGCCTTAATCTAGGCTTACCTGTAGGTCAAAGTGGTTTGTAAGGGTTTACAACCACTTTAAGCCGATATGTATTCTTCTACATATACCCCGTTTCCCCTAAAATAAGACCTAGTGTGATTGTCGGTGATAGCTGCAATAAAAGCCCTACCCCCCAAATAAGCCCTAGTTAAAGTCCTTGTAGGTCTTCTTTTCAGGGTAGGGTTTATTTTTGAGGAAACGGTAGGGCTTATTTAGGTGGTAGGGCTTATATTGCAGCCAACACCGACAATCAGGCTAGGTTTTATTTTAGGGGAAAAAGGGTATTTGGTAATAAAAATCGCAATTTATAGCATCTACAAAATAGGGGATAGATTTATGGCATTTTTATTATATATTTTTTTTTACTAGTAATGGTGGCGGTCTGCGATTTCTATCAAGACTGCGACATTATGGTGGACACATCAGACACTTTTGACACATTTTTGGGTCGATTGACAATTATACAGCGATCAGTGCTATAAAAATGCACTGATTACTGTATAAATGTCACTGGCAGGGAAAAGGTTAACACTAGGGGGCGATCAAAGGGTTAACTGTGTTCCCTATGTGTGTGTTCTAACTGTGAGGGATGGGACTGACTATAGGAGATGAGAGATCGTGGTTCCCAGCTCGTAGGAACTCAGAATCTCTCCCCCCTCTCCTCACAGAACACACACGTCCCTGTTCTGCCTCTCGTGCCCACAATCGCTTGGGGCTGGCGGGCATCACGACCGCCAGTCACAAGCATCGGCACCCCCGTTGTGCAGCAGCCTGCTATCCCGTTTAAAGGGACCAACGTATAGCTAAGACGGTTCGCGGGATCGTGCCGACCTGCCGCAGTCTAATGGCAGTGGCTAGTCGGCAAGTGGTTAAACTCTCACTCTGGGTTTTAAGAAGGAGGGCAGCTTTTTCTTTTTTGTTTCTTGGATACATATTTCTCTTGTTCTAGCCACAGGTTGAAGAAAAATATAATTCCTCCATCCACAATAAAGAGCGTGGAATTTCCTCTCCTCAATTGTATTCTGTGGCTGTGAGAATATTATTATTATTATTGTAGCAAGGGCCCTGACCCCTAGAGGCCTAATGGTGATCTCCACTGTCAGGAAGAACTGACATCCTTCTTTGTAGAGTGGGTTACCAGGCAGTGTGGGTGAAGTGCACGAAGAAATGCTGGGCGCCAGTAACTTTTTGAATGCAAACAAGAGATTTATTGTCTCTTAACAGAACTGTGGGAGACAGGGTTAGGGCCAAGACACCCCTGAGTAGATGCAATGCTAATTGGCAGACTCCAAGACTTCTGTAGGTAGACAGTGGAAGGCCTCCAGCTGGATAACACTTCTGTATAGGTAGGACCAGTGTCTCCTATGGCAATTAATCTTGCAACAGTCAATGAAATGTTGTCATACGTAACACTTGGTAACACAGAACAGTACGTTTCTTATCTCACAGTATCTCACTGCAAATCTTCACTCACTGAGCTCCCAGTCTCTCACTAGACCTCAAGATCCCAGTTGTCACTGGATCCCCTGAGCTCTTCCAAGGCTGTATACTCCTCAAGCGTCACCCCCACTATCCTGCTGGGTCCCTGGCTTGGCATTTGCTGAAGCTTTCCCACTTCTTCATCGTCCCCGGTTGGTGAGAAGACTGCTCTGGTACTCAAGCTGACTAACTGTAGTCTCCGACAGGAAAGTGAATGGTCCCTTAGTTGCGACAGCTTCCCTTCTACATCCAACCAGAACTGGTTTCCCAACTGGCTGAACCTTATCAACTTGGTTGGACTATAATCCTGCAGTCCCAACCCTATGCTGCTTCTCCTTGATAGGCCTTAAGCAGCCCAGCAGCCAGGTGTCCCCGGGATAGGCCTCAGGCTTCCGGCCTAGTAGCCCGGGGCAATGTAACACATGTCCGCCTAGACAGCCATTCAGGTGGCACAGAACCCCGATCACCTGACTCCACCCAAATAACTAGGCTCTCCCAGCAGGCCAATGAACGAAAGAAACCCCTGCCAATTGGCTGAGACACAACATCCATTTATACTCTGACCTTGCGAAGCCCCCTGTCATTCTAATGTCACCAGCCACAGTGCCACCTAGTGACAGAAGGGAAAAGGTGCAGCAATTCCAGAATTAGAGGGGAATCAATTGATCTTCTAATAATTATCCAGGAAAACTTCCACCTGGCAAACTAAATTTATTAGCAACCTAAACACCAGGGTGATACATCATACAGGATTTATATAGTGCCAACAGTTTACGCAGTGCTTTACAATGTAGGGGGGACAGCACAATTACAATACAGTTCAATACAGAAGGGACAGGGGTATCCAGCTCGTGGAGCTTACAATCTAAAGGAAGGGGGAGATGGTACAAACCAAATGTGAGTATCCTTTTTGTCCATATGCATAAACATATACAGTGTTTACGGTAATACACTATGGAGCTCTTTCCTTCTCTACATGTGGGAGCAATAAGAGGCTAGCTGTAAGGAGATCACTTACACCGCAAACACGGAAGCAAACAGCTGATACAGGATGACATGCTTTTCCCATATGCTACACAGTGAAGGTGAAATACCTCGTTGTGGGGTGAATAATTGCGGTGAGTGCGTTTCCTATGGGGCACCTTTTAAGAAGCACAGAATAACAGTTGTGGAGAGCACTTTGTCACTTTATCATTTGTATGATACTTTGGACTTTTCAGTGCACCAGCATAGTTTATTAGGGGACTTCATATATATGCTGAGCTCAGTGCAATATACCATCATTATAATATTGGTTTCACCCGCGGTCATTGCGCAGGAGCATATATACATATTTTTCAGTGTACCAACACTGTTTTTATGATTCGTGTGTTTGATCTATTATCACACTGGATATTTTAATTTAGTTTGTGGTCTTCTGCCTAGGAGGCACGCATCATTGTGTTGGCACTAATTTGTGTTTCAGGATTAGCATATGAGATTGTGGGCACAATCACACAGTTTTTGCACTTTTTTTTTTCCATTTTCTTTCATTTTTTAGTTATCATAACAGCTTTTTGCAGCATTAGGTTGTAATAATGATTGAGATTTTTTGCACCACTTGTACATATTTGCACTTTTTTGCACTTTATTTGCATATTGCACTTTACATTGCATTTATTTGCACAGGCACTATATTTGGCATTCACTACGTCAACAGAGGGTTTCAAGAACAACACCACTTCTACCCCTCCTCCCGATAACTTCCGGCCTAGCAGCCCGGGGCGACATAACACATGTCCACCTAGACAGCCGTCCAGGTGGCACAGAACTCCAATCACCTGACTCCACCCAAATAAATAGTCTCTCTCAGCAGGCCAAGAGACTAAACAAACCCCAAACGGCTGAGACACCCCATCCATTCATACTCTGACCTTTGCGAAGCCCCCTGTCATTCTAATGTCACCAGCCACAGTTTCACCTAGTGACAGAAGAGAAAAGGTGCAGCAATTCCAGAATTAGAGGGGAATCAATTTATCTTCTAATAATTAGCCAGGAAAACTTCCACCTGGCAAACAAAATTTATGAGCAACCCTGCCTAAACATCGGGGTGCTACATCCTCCCCCTGCCTAGGAAACTACGACTCTGAGTTTGCAAAGAAAAAAAAAAGCCAAATCTGAGAGTAAATGTCCTGGCAAAAACTGGGATAGGTAGGGTAACGGGAAGGATAAACAAGATTTATGGCATACATGTGGCGTACCACATGAAGTAAGTATACATTACATATGTACATGGCAGTTCACACAAGGGCAGATAAATAAAAAACAATATTTACAATTTTACGTGTTGCATACCACCTGCACAGTATAAAGGGCAAAATACAAAACAGTAGCTTTTTATCCTATCTATCTATATGTACACCTGGAAAAATAGGAAATAATAGCCTTGTTATGCAAGGTCACTGCCTCTCCTTAGCCAAGGAAGATGTAATGGGTGCAGGAACACCTGAAAGAGAAAAATAGATAGCACAAAAATATACCCTGTACCTACGATAACACAGGGCAATATATGCAATATATACATAAGTGAATGTTGAGTAAATATTAATTACCTTAAGCCGAGAGTAGCAAATCAGTGCAACTACACACTATGACACACCTTAATGTATATATATATATATATATATATATATATATATATATATATATATATATATATATATATATATATATATATATATAGTAACCATGACTATATCTAAAATTGAGCCCCACCCCCTCGAGGGTGCCAGCCCTTTTCACAACAATCTTAAAGAAGAATTCTAGCAACTTCTATTAAACAATTTTGACATTATGTAGATCAGGACTCACTCAGGTTTACACTGTCACGCCACATGGTGGTCAATGTATAAAGAAAGCAGTCCTTATATAGACATATATCTAAAATTTCCAATCCAATTTTCAAAATTCAGGTGAGAACTTGCCATTTTTGCCACAGCTTAGTCTACCTTTCTAACTAAACACCCCAGTGTCCTTGGGGCCCCCAAGTCCATCCATTTTCACTCAGGGTTTAATCATATATCAATAACATTTTTCCCAGCAGTTTCCCTTCTTCTTAGGGATATCACCGGGGACAGCAGGCATGGCTGTGATTAAACAGCAGTAGGCCATGCCATAGTGCAAGGGACCGCACCTTCCAGAGGTGAAGACCATCCTCGGGTACCCTTGCAGTTTAAAATCTCAGTCGGTCCATAACACAGCCAGGGACTGAGAATAATTTTCCTCATTGATAAACAACAGTACACGTTGAAGTCTCTCAACTGCAAATCAAAGTGTCGCTCTCAAAGGGAGGCACACTGGCGATTCCAGAACACAAACCAGCATGACTCAAGTGGGCACTGCTTGCAACTGCCTTTAGAACACAGTCCCAGCAGTACAGCCAAACAGGAATGTCCCACAACAACTCTTCTTGAAGATGGAGTAGCGTCGAATAAGTATCCTGACTCCACAAAGCACACATTTGTAATACATAATGATTCTTGCAGCTTGACATAATTCGATAATATTCACCAGTAATATCTGGGATCAGGCAGCTGTACGGGTTTCCCACTTGTATCAGTAGTAGTGATATATTGCTGAAGGTCTTTCTTGTTAGGCCTGCGAGTTATCACACATTCTGGGGTAATATGCCAGCAGTAGTCCCAAGTTTGTGACACAGAAGAGTACCTCTCAGCATACCTTGGAGATAGCTTTTTAAGATCAAGGTTAAGGGGGATCTTGAGAACGTTTCAAACAGCCACATCCACCCACTGTGCCTTTCTCTCCTGTATCTCTTCCTCCAACTGAACCGGAACATAAGGGTACAAATAGCCATGTTCTTCAACCACTTTCTTTATAATAATGCGCTGTAACTTGGACAGCCTAGGCATTGTTTTAGGGTCTCTACACCCAGGTAGAACCCGTGCATCAAGGGCGCGTTAAACCAGGTGTCCGGCCACAACATCGCGTCTACAACTGAACTTGGTCACTTGAGCTGGCTTAGTAACAAAGACTTTTGGAAACCAACTTGCCCAACACTCTTCCTTAAAAGAATTGGTAATACGCAGGCATGGCACTGCATTGGCAGACAGTTCAAGCTC
Source organism: Lithobates pipiens (assembly GCF_037356315.1). NCBI lineage: Eukaryota > Metazoa > Chordata > Amphibia > Anura > Ranidae > Lithobates > Lithobates pipiens. The sequence continues at coordinate 518,918,933 of NW_027507903.1, read as the reverse complement.
CACACTAGTAGCTTGCATGGGAAGAATTTCATCTTTAAATCACACGCCTGCTCCTCTTCATTATCAGTCCACTTCCCAGTCCATAAAAATTATCAGAGATCTCATCAGATGAGATGTCCAAATCAGAGATAGTGGAGAGCAGGTTGCGCTTTGTACTTACCTTAACTGGCAAAGCAAGCTTATCCCCCTTACTGGCCACAGGCATCACAGCTCCCACTGGCACACCACTCTCACCCATTTCAGGCTTACACGACTCCAGCGTCTTTCCCCCAGGGAGTTCCATCATCAAGGAACGCCACGGCCTTGAGGGATAACAAGAGCAGCTTCTCGCACAGGCCAGGTAATAGCAGGGGGACTCTCAATATTGTCCCCAGCTGGGATGGGGACACTCTTGCCCCAACCTGCTTGTAGCGTCCGCCAAGGTTGGGTTAGTGTGACTACCTCAAGTAGGGAATCCAAGGCCACAGGGGTGTGGCCAAACTGGAACACTTCCCGCAAATCAGTCCCAGGGCCTCATTGCCTCCACCTGTGTACAGGGCAAGGCTACCCCTCGGTGTATACCCTACTCAGGTGTCAGTCAGTATGCCTTTAGGTCCTTTCAGACCAGGGCCAATACCTGGAGCATACCTCTTTAATTCGACATGTCTCCAAGCTGGACCATCTTTCCCACCCAACAATCGGATACACGTGGCAGCACTTATCCTCCTCTGCAGAGCGGGGTCTCCACCCCCTGCCAAAGGATTGGTCCACACACACTCTGGAAACTTTAACGCCCATCTCTTTCTCAGCACGGTGCAGCAAAACTTTAATGGAGTCTGTTTTAACCTCTGCAGCACTGGCATAAAGTTACAAAAGACCAGGCTGGCACTCTCCCATGAGCAATGAGACATGTTGGTCCTTCCCCACATTGGTGGAATGCACAATAACACTGTTTTTATGCAGTAAAGATGTTACTTGCCACCTTTCCATGGAGCCAGACAAAATCCCAATGCAGTTGTAGCTGGTTGCTAGGGGTGACTGCTGCAGGAATAACGCATTTGCCCCACATTGGGTGCCAAATGTAGCAAGGGCCCCGACCCCTAGAGGCCTAATGGTGACCTCCAGAGTCAGGGAGAGCTGACATCCTTCTTTGTAGCGTGGGTTACCAGGCATGGTGGGTGAAGTGCAAGAAGAAATGCTGGGGGTCAGTCACTTTTTGAATGCAAACAAGAGATTTATTGTCTCTTAACAGAACTGCGGGTGGAGAGGGTTAGGGCCAGGACACCTTTGAGTAGATACAATGCTAATTGGCAGACTCAGAGACTTCTATAAGTAGACAGCTATACAGTGGAAGGCCTCCAGCCAGAAAACACTTCTGTATAGGTAGGATCGCTGTCTCCTATGGCAACTAATCTTGTAACAGTCAATGAAAAGTAGTTATATGTAACTCTTGGTAACACAGAAATGTCCACTTCTTATCTCACAGTATCTCACTGTAAATCTTCATTCACTGAACTCCCAGTCTCTCACTAGAGTTCCAGATTCCAGTCGTCACTGGATCCCCTGAGCTCTTCCACAGTTATCCCACTGTGTACTCCTCAAGTGTCCCACCCAGGTTTGGTGAGAAGACTGCTCTGGTACTTGCTCAATCTTACTCACTGTAGTCTTCGGTAGGAAAGAGGATGGTCCCTTAGTGGTGACAGCTTGCCTTCTGCCTTCGACCACAACTGGTTCCCCATCCAGCTGAACTTTCTCAACTTGGTTGGAATCCAATCATGCAGTCCCAACCCTACGCTGCTTCTCCTGCACCTGGATAGGCCTCAGGCAGCATCAGCCAAGTGTCCCCAACGTAACACACATCCACCTAGGCAGCCATCCAGGTGGCACAGAACTCCGATCACCTGACTCCACCCAAATAAATAGGCTCTCCCAGCAGGCCAAGGGACTAAAGAAACCCCTGCCAATTGGCTGAGACACCCCATACATTCATACTCTGCCCTTGCAAAGCCCCTGTCATTCTAATGTCATTAGCCCCAGTGCCAACTAGTGACACAAGAGAAAATGTGCAGCAATTCCAGAATTAGAGGGGAATCAATTGATCTTCTAATAATTAGCCAGGAAAACTACCACCTGACAAAGTAAATTTATTAGCAACCTAAAAACCAGGGTGATACATCATGCAGGATTTATATAGTGCCAACAGTTTATGCAGCACTTTACAATACAGTTCAATACAGAAGGGATGAGAGTATCCAGCTCGTGGAGCTTACAATCTAAAGGAAGGGGGAGATTGTACAAAAGGTAATGGCTGTGGTGGCTGATCTGATGGAGGTGACTTGGATACAGTTCTTAGGTGAAGGCGGGATAGGCTTCCCTGAACAAATTAGTTTTTGGGGATCGCCTAAAGGAGGAACAGGGTAGGGGCTGACCAGACATACTGAGGCAGGAAGTTCCAGAGGATGTGCGAGGCTCTGAAGAAGTCCTGGAGGTGAGCATGGGAGGAGGTAACAAGGGAGCTAGAGAGCGGGAGCTCCTGGTGAGGAGCGGAGAGGACGATTTTGGTGATATCTGCAGAAGAGGTTGGTGATGTAGCTGGGGATAACGTTGTGTATTGCCTTGTATGTTGTGTTTAGTATTTTGGAGGGTAGTGGAAGCCAGTGAAGGGATTGGTAGACAGGGGCAGCAGTTATGGAATAGTTAGTAAGGTGTATTAGTCTAGCAGCACTATTCATAATAGACTGAAGGGGGGATAGCCTGTGTAAGGGTAGGCAAGTGAGGAGGGAGTTGCAGTAGTCGAGGTGGGAAATAACCAAGGAGTGAATAAGTTGTTTTGTGGTGTTGTTAGTCAGGAAGGTGCAGACTCTGGAAATGTTGTGGAGGTTAAGGCGGCAGGATGTAGCCAGTGAATGGATGTACGGGCTGAAGGAGAGGTCAGAGTCTAGGATTACACCCAGCATGTTGGCATGTGTGGATGAACCAATGGTTGTGGCATGAGAAAAGGCTCAGGGAGGAGGAAATATTACAAGCTCAGTTTTAGAAAGATTGAGTTTGAGGAAGTGGTGTGACATCCATACTGATATAGAAAGGATACAGGGGGGACTTTATATGAGCCATGACCATCCGGTACACCGAGCTCCATCCCTATTATTTAGACACACAGAGGGGAAACGGGGCAAAAAAGGAGGGCAGCAGTGGGACTTTATATGAAACAAGACATTGGGGGTCAATTAAATCAATCAATAAAATTGTATTTTATTGGCGTTGCACGGGGAGATACTACAATACATTAACAATACGTCAATACTGTAATACATAAATCTTTTTGCAGAAAAATATACAATAAGATAAAATGTAAGTAAATAATAAATAGTAAATAAATATATATAAATAAATAATAAATAGAAAATATGTAGAAAAATATATATATAATAGTAACATAGTCAATTCATAATATATAAGCATTAATATATATACCTCATATTATCATAATGTAGTTGCACATCATTAGTAACAGATCAGTGGTATATCCCAAAGTGCATATATTGTGGAAACCAATAAAATGAATTGATGATTTAGATAAATAAATCAAACCCATGGGGGAATCATGTCTTGTTTCATATAAAGTCCCACTGCTGCCCTCCTTTTTTGCCCGGTTTCCCCTCTGTGTATCCATACTGATATGTCACTCAGTAAGTTTGTGGTACGTGGAGAGATTGAGGGGGTAAGTTGAGGAGTGGAGAGATAGATCTAGGTGTCGCCAGCATAGAAGTGGTATTGGAAGAACACCTGAGCCATGACTGCATTGATTGGATGCAGTCACTTTCTGGACAGCAATTTTCTAGCTAGCTTCTTTGAGAAAAGCCAACTTTATTAGAGCGGAACTAAAGTGCATAAATACCTCCATGCCAGCAATGTGAGGTCTGTAAAATTTCTCACCATTGTTACATCTTCTTCTTGACTTCAAGGTGTGGAGTCTCTCACATTGAGTTACACCTTAAAGGACAGTAATGCTCTGAAAGCTGGGAACATCAAGGAAGATAGGTACAATGGCACAGCCCTGTCATCCTACAACAGTTGTGTGAAGTCTAAACCTACAGGCCCTGTATAACATCAGGGGGATAAGGTGACAGGGATTCCCCAGTTGGAGCACTGGGATCAAATAGAGTGTAGCGCTGCTATTTTTAGATCAGTTCTAAGGATAGACCTGAACGCGCAGTCACCCCAGGCCAGGAATTCATACACACACACACACACACACACACACACACACACACACACTGATACTGGGATGCGGGTTCATACTTGCAATGATAAACACAGTCATCTATACAAACAATTGTGCAGGCAGACAGGTGTGTTCGTTATCATAGTGCAGAGGGGGGAGGATTGTAGTATTGGGATGTAATACAGGATTGCTGACAGAATTATGACTTATACAAAGAGGGCTAATAAAAAAAACAGTCCTGGATTGTGATGTAGGTATGTGAGTCATTGATCAGAGAAACTTAGAAGAGGGGAATTCTGGGCACAGGGTGTCTGCATCAATGTATGCGTAAAGGGTCTAATTATAAGGGTAGAGCATAAAGTCCTATAAATGTCAAATTATGATAGCACTATAACAGATCATAAGGAAATCTTTTCAGTTGCAGGGTCATATTTAATTTTTAATCATATAAAATACAAATGTAAAATTATATTATTTTGGAATAAAAAGAAAAAAGAAAATAAAAATAATTTCATAACCTATACCTATCATACCAATAAGTAAAAGAAGATTTTTATACACCTAAACCTCTTATTATTAATCCTTTCTTATTTGTACATGTAAACACAGCACCCTCTAGTGTGTGCTAAATGTAGTATAGGTTTTTGTTAGTGTAGGTTCATTTATTTAGCTCAGGGCTGAGCCTAAGCTATGGATCTTGGTCAGGGTTCATTGACTCAGGGCTGGATGACTCATCCTGACAGCTCTTTTGGTGCCTTCCACTGGTCTAGAAGTTTGTACAAACTTCTAGAGATAGTGGGTGGAGGCTGGGAGGAGCTACTTGAAATATTTATGAGGCTTCAGCCAATCCCCAGGAATGGGCTGGCAGGGGGCAGAGCTTACCATATAAATAGGCACGAGCCATGCCAGCAGGGGCAGTCAGAGGAAGATGGAGATATAGTGCTGAGGAGGCAGCTGCTGGTTGCCCTCTGGGGTACCCCCTTGTCTGGGGGGGTGACCTTTGGCTGGGGCTCAGGTGTTGGAAGGATCCTGCCACAACACACAGAGGACGCCCTTCCTGGAGGCATGGAAGCAAGAGAGAGGACAGTGAGAGTAGAGCAGCACTACTGTTGACTTACAAGGGGGGGAGTCTGCCACATGTAGTCAGTTCTCCCTGAAGATAGTGGTGTGCCAAGTCTTCATCCCTTGCCTAGGGGATCTCCTGTAGAGTCAGCCGGGTCAACTGGTGAGAGTTAGGCTGGAGGACTGTGGAGGAAAGTTAGCTTGGAGGGCTAGTGAAAGGGGCAGCTGCAGCCAGGTGGGTTGGCAGTGCCTGAAGTGGTAGTGCTGGGACCAGTAGCCACAGGAGGAAAAGTACAAGCTGATCACTGTATTCATCTATACAACATGGGGCTTTGAGTTCCTGCTTACAAAGGGCCATTGCTAATTCTGACTGTGTCTGTCAGATCCACTAACAGTGATCCAGCTGGACACTGCAAGCAAGTAAAGTGCAAGAGGAGTGTCAAGGAGACTGTATATAGGAAGATGTCCCTGAAGTTGTTACCAAGGTTTTGTTGCTGAAGTCAAATGGACATCCCATCCTCATCCAGTTTATTAACCCCTAATAAATAACAAAAACAAAGCCACAGACTGTTCTATGACTCTGGAATGCCTGTGACAATTTGTTGTGCCTGGCTGTGCAAGGTGAGGGATACCAGTTCATCCTTAGGGGGTACGCTACATATACATACACCCATCAGTACAAATAACATATCTGGATGGTTGTTCTAGCTGGAGATTTTCTCCCATTCAGAACTTAGGCCAACCATAGTCGGAGTTGCAGGAAAGAAATTTGTTCGATTCCCATATCAACAGTCAGTGTTGAACCATCAAATGCAGAGAGCTGCAGAGAAAGTCAATGCTGGAAGAATGTAAAACTGTAAAATGTGTTCAAGTGTTAAAGGAAGCTGTAGGATAAGAATATATCACATCATTTGTGAAAATGGCATGGTATTTTATTTGAGTATGTCCATAGCCTTTTCGCAGGGCAACAGTGATAGTTTTGAGTCCATCAGCTACATCCTTGTTTACAATTCAACCCAAACAATCCTTTTTTTTAACATATATACATATAATATAGCATGCGAAAAGGCGTGATACAATACTACATGATACAACACTTTTCACCATTGCCACCAGAAAAGGTGTGGTACAATAAACCACGTTCTCCAAGACAACACCCACCTTTCACCTTGGCCACCAGAGAAGGTGTGGTACACAATAAACCATGTTCTGTAGGACAGCACCCAGCTGTCACCATGGGCACCAGTCACTATGCCACCTTGGCACACTTTGTGTGGGGAACTTTCTTTAACATGCAGAAAATTATACCTACCATAAAAAAGCCTAGTTGGGTTTTCCTCCCAAGCCAAAATGTCTTCTCTTCTGTAAAGCAAATAAACTTTTAGTATATAGAGGTTTTTGCTTTGCGAAAACAATTTTGGCTTTGTGGCCTTATATGTTAAGCTTTGTCTGAGTCTTAGAAATCTTTGTAATGTCATAATATTACCATAAAAAACAATATCAGTAAATAATACCCCGTTTTAATGCCATGTTTTTTAATACGTCAGTCGCCAGTGTATCTCCCAGGTTTTCACATGGTCATCATAAACTGTGTAACTTGCATTCTGAATGTGCATTTTAAATTTCATCAGAGACAACGGCTGCTACTGTATTTAAGGTGACCCTGTCACTTCAATTTTAAAACAGAGAGGGCTTGTGTTTGGGCAGATATTGGCCTTTAATGAAGTATATAATTCACTTCCATCCTAGTTCGCTACGGCCCAGGGCGTCATTTCCTCCTGCTCCCCTGCTGCCTTCTGGGACCTGTGTGTGTCCCAGAAGATGACAAGGCCATTCAGAAAGCGCCACGCGACTTGCAATTGCACAGTAGGAAACTGGTGGTGAAGCCTGAAGGCTCCACTGTCGGTTTCCCTTAGTTAGAATGGTGGCGCCTGCACCCAATCCGATGGACGGATCGGCCTCGGAGGGGACAACATCACGGGCTCCCTGGACAGGTAAGTGTCCTTATTAAATCCAGCAGCTATAGTGTTTGTAGCTGCTGACTTTTTTTTTAAATAAATGTTTGTTTGCGGCTGGAACTCTGCTTTAAGTAAAGAGAAAACCACTAATACTTATCTGTCCGGCGGTGCTGTGGTTCCTTCTACATTATTACTGTCCTGTAATGATGATGGGATGAATCACAGTTACCAGAAGTGGACAAACAATCCAACACACTCAGAAGTTGTGGATTAGTGTGGTGAATAGCGTTTCTGTGTACCCTAGTGGGGATCTTCGTTTATCCAGAGCAAAAAAACACAGCTCACTACACACACTGAAGGAATCCTTAAAATAAGTTTTCTGCACATTCCAAATAATGTGCTAAAATTATTTGTTACTGCATTTCAGAAACTTTTAATGCAAGAACAAATAATGTAAAGTCTGTCTCAGAATGATGTTACATAGCCTCCATTCACAATTTAGCAAATCAGGTCCCAAGTGATAGCTAACTTTTGCTGGCCATACACATTTAGACAATCCTTTGAAAAAGCGTTCGATACACTAGATCATTCGAATTTTGAAACTCAAATTGCAAAAAAAAAATCATGTCAGATGTTTTGCTCTGAAACAAACTAAACATTAGTAGTGGAAAAGATCTAAAAGATTCCAACAAATCTACAGCACATGCGCGTGTTAAGTGAAACTCTGGGTGTAATCAATGAAAAATCCACCATTTATGTTATCGATCGATAATAATCTGATAATTGGTTGCCATCTATTGATACAATTATGGCGTTATCGCATGCACATTCGACAGATCTTTAGAAATCCGAGTGTTTTTTTTGCACGATTTTCTAACCTTGTGTGGCCAGCATGACTCTGTATGTGCAAACATGTTAGATTTTTGTTCCACTGCAAGCAAAAAAATATTTAGAGTTTTTCAGTACATAAAAATGACTTCTGATTCTGTTTTATGCAGATTTTCCATGATCCACCAAGTGTCAGCAGTCACAAGACATCATTCTTTGTAAATTTTAACTAATCTAGAAATATCTCAGAGTTGTTGCACTGGAAATTATCTCATCAAAATCAGCTGATTATTTTTCAAATTTTAAAGTTCTGATTTTAAACTGGTGGAACACCTACGCTGATAAAAGGTCATCTATTAGTCATCGGGTTTCTTGAAATTTGTGTATTACTGACAAGGTCTGGCAAGTTATGAGCAACCTAGCTTTATGGGGAGACCACTGGGATGGAGACTCAGATTTTTACTATGGGATTTTCCCAATTCCTGCTGGATGGAATGAGACAGGATTGTAAAGTTTGCAGAACAGAGTTTCTTCTTATTGCAACATATATAACACATTCATTTGCACTCAAATATCTTCCAGGCTAGTGTATCACTCAGCTTTGTAATTGACATTGAAAGTCCTAATATTAGCATAGATGTAGGCAGTGGACCAGGTTTATTAGGGTCAGCTCTTTTTTTGTTTATCTTTTTTTTTTTTCCTTTTAACCTTTTATTCTTTATTTTAACCGTACAGTATAGATCTACATTTGTCCCAAGCTTGATGGCACTTAGGGCCAAATGTTGATCCAGACCAAACTGCAGAAAAGTTAAGATTCTTCCCATGGAGTATTTCCTGGTATGAAATTGTCTTGCACTGCACCAGGCGAAGCATGCTTTCCTTGTGCCATACTAGACCTTATGTGACAAGGACCTCCTATCTTTGAAATAGAGTAGGATTTACTGAATCATCTATTGGGACTTGGCTTCAACGGCTTTGCTGTCAAATCCAGTAATTGCAAAATGCAGGTCTGCCTTTAATATTGATCAGACCCTTCTCTCCACCTGCTCTGAGACATACAATAAATAGCATCTAGACTTAAAATCAGTTTACTGTATCAGATCAGGCAGCGATTGCGATTGGTTGCCAGAGGTTACAGCATATCATTACCGCTTACTGACTGGTTGCTAGAGGTTACAGCACACATTAAGGCTCACTGATTAAGAGGTTACAGCACATGATTCCTGATTGTTGATTGGTTGCTAGAGATTACAGCACATCTTCTCCTCACTGCAGGGAGGCATGATATACATATGAATGCCGCCTTTATTTACAAATCAATGCGGCCGGCCTCTGCTATTTACATATCAATGCAGCTGCTATTTATATATGAATACTGCCGTTATTTACATATGATTGAAGGTTATTTACATGTAAACACAGGGTCTGCAGGTGAGTCATCTGTACACAACAATAGGGCAGAGCTCTGCAGCATTAATAGCAGCACTTCACACTGCGATATTGGGACACAGCACAGGACTAAAACTTCAAGGAACGAGGGAATTTAAACTGGCATTGTTGGCAAGTATGAGGCAGCTGCTTTGGGCCTCACAACAATGACAGGGCCCAGGGCAGCTGCCCCTTTTGCCCTGCCTTAAAGATAGCCCTGAGTGAAACAGTGGCAAATTAGGACCTAGAACAGAAGATCCAGTCATTTTAGAAGAGCCCACTGATCATCTCTCAAGAGTCTGATGAGGTCAGAATATTATACCACATTTGTCTGGGCCAGTGAAAATCACCAGAATGTCCTCATTTGATCTGGTGGAGCAGACACGGAAAGAGCTTTAGGGAAGGAAAGAGGTAGGTCGGGTAGTACTGTAATGGTGCCACCAGAGCATTCACTGCCATTGTAAGAGAATCTCTGCTTCTGTATACACATTTTCTCAGTTTGTTTTTTAACTGTTAAGGCCAAAACCTCCCCATTCAGTGTCCTTCCATTTTGAGAGAGGTCCTGAAACACCTCTGGGGTAAAGAGCTCATTCATCTGAATCCAAGAGCTGTTGTCTTTGTCTCTCATTTGTCTCTACCCAGCAAGGTGGCACTTCACAACAGGACTATCCATACATGATGGTTCCTTGTGTGTGATCCTTGTGAACAGCTTTTGGCACCAGTGTGGTTACACCTGACATCCGCCTCTTTTGGGCCCACCGTCCCACTATCTGGGATACCCTTCATCCCTGTATATCATTCTCACTTTGGGTCTAATGCGGTGGCAGGGCCAATCCTAGGGTCACAGACACCAAGGTGCAAAAATATTTTTGGCGCCCCACATGGTCGTGCTCACCTTAGCAACTCCTCCTCTTTACAATTGTTTCTAGGGCAACTACTCAAAACACAGAAATGCTCCTCTAAGGAGTCTTCATTACCCTGGGATCCTCCCATGATCTCTTAACAATAAACAGAATACAGTAATAGAAGCAGAATACTCTATTGGGACCTGGAGGGGGGCCTCTCTAATGGACACAGAGAGGGCTTCTGTTAGAGGGTCTGTTGGAAAGAGCCCGGTGAGAGACTGCACACATAGTACAGGTGATGGTCAGAGACTGCAGACATACTACATTAGATGGTCAGGGACTGGAGACATGATAAAATAGATGGTCAGAGACTGCAGACATGATACAGGAGATGTGTCAAACTGCAGGCATGATACAGTAGACAGTCAGAGACTGCAGACATTATACAGGAGATGGTCAGAGACTGAAGACATGATACAGGAGATTGTCAGAGACTGCAGAAAGGATACAGGAGATGGTCAGAGACTGCATAATTGATACAGGAGGTGGTCAGAGACTGCAGACATACTACAAGAGATGGTCAGAGACTGCAGACATGATACAGGAGATGGTCAGAGACTGCAGACATGATACAGGAGATGGTCAGAGACTGCAGACATACTACAAGAGATGGTCAGGGACTGCATACATGATACAAAGTATGGTCAGATACTGCAGACATGATACAAGAGATGGTCAGAGACTGTGGACATGATACAAGAGATGGTCAGAGACCAGAGATCAATGCATCAAATGCAGCCTCATCAGTGCTCATCAAATACAGCCTCATCAGTGCCCAATTGCAGCCTACTAGTGCTCATCAAATGCAGCCTACCAGTGCCCACCAATTGCAGCCTACCAGTGCATACCAATTGCAGCCTACCTGTGTCAACCAAATGCAGCCTGGCAGTGCCCACCAAATGCAGCCCACCAGTGCCCATCAAATGCAGCCTACCAGTGCCCACCAATTGTAGCCTTCCAGTGCTCATTGAATTCAGCTTATCAGTACCCACCAAATGCAGCCTACCAGTGCCGTGTCCATCAAATGTAGCCTACCAGTGCCCACCAATTGCAGCCTACCAGTGCCCACCAATTGCAGTCTTATCAGTGCCCATTAAATTTTGCCTACCAGTGCCCACCAAATGCAGCTTATCAGTGCCCATCAAATGCAGCCTTATCAGTGCCCTTCAAATGCAGCCTACGAGTGCCCACCAAATGCAGCTTATCAATGTCCAACAAATGCAGCCTTATCAGTGCCCATCAAATGCAGCCTCATCAGCTCCCATCAAATGCAGCCTTATCAGTGCTCATCAAATGCAGCCTACCAGTGTCCATTAAATGCAGCCTACTAGTGCCCATCAAATGCAGCCTATCAATGCCCACCAAATGCAGGCCACCAGTGCCCACCAATTACAGCCTGCTAGTGCGCACAAATTGCAGCCTACCAGTGTCCCTGGATTACACAGAGCAGTGACGATCTCCTGCTGTCACAAAACTTGGATTGGAATCTCCCGGGCGGCCACCGCTGGAGGGCTTCGTTCTAAGGTATGTTTTTCATAATGTACTAGTATGCAATGCATACTAGCACATGATGCCATTGCCTTACAGGTGCTTTTTTTTTTAACTGCTGTGGTTTACTGCTGCTTTAAGGCCCCTTTCACACAGATGTTTCGAAAGAGTCAGTCTATCCATTTTTCAGGCAGACCTGATTAGACCATCTATTCTCCTCTATGGAGAAGCAGATGTAAATAGGCATGTGTCCATAAACACCTGCCTCCATCCAATTCTATCCGCTAACCCTTGTGTCAGGAAGAGGAGCGCCCTCTCCCTCTCGAGCAATGGCAAACTGGATGGGCGATGGGCTGCCTTAAGCTCACACTGGTGTTCCAAATACACACAAAGAGAGGAGGAGAAAAGGGAACACTTCAGCGCCTCCCCCCCCCCCCCATTCTTAACCACTTGACCACTGGGCACTTAAACACCCTTAATAACCAGACCAATTTTCAGCTTTCGGTGCTCTCACATTTTGAATGACAATTACTCAGTCTTGCAACACTGGACCTATATGAAATTTTTGTCCTTTTTTTCACACAAATTGAGCTTTCTTTTGGTGGTATTTAATCACCGCTGGGTTTTAAATTTTTTGTGCTATAAAAGAAAAAATACAGAAAATTCTGTAAAAAAATGAATTTTTCTTTGTTTCTGTTATAAAATTTAGCAGATTAGTAATTTTTTCTTCATAAATTTTGGCCAAAATTTATACTACTACATATCTTTGGTAAAAATAAGTACAAATTGGTGGATATTATTTGGTCTTTGTGAAAGTTATAGAGTCCACAAGCCATGGTGCCAATATCTGAAAAGTGATCACATCTGAAGTACTGGCGGCCTATTTGAATTCTTGAGACCCTAACATGCCAGAAAAGTACAAATACCCCCCAAATGACCCCTTTTTGGAAAGAAGACATTCCAAGGTATTTAGTAAGAGGCATGATGAGTTTTTTGAAGTTGTCATTTTTTCCCACAATTCTTTGCAATATCAAGATTTTTTTTACTTTTTTTTTTTTTTTTCACAAAATTGTCATATTATCAGTTTATTTCTCACACAGCATATGCATACCACAAATTACACCCCAAAACACATTCTGCTATTACTCCCGAGTACGGCGATACCACATGTGTGAGACTTTTACACAGTGTGGCCACATACAGAGGCGTAACATGCAGGGAGCGCCATCGGGTGTTCTGGAGCACCCAGGACAATTCTGACATTTCTCTCCTACATGTAAAAATCATCATTTATTTGCTAGAAAATTACATAGAACCCCAAAACATTATATATGTTTATTTAGCAAACACCCTGGAGAATACAATGGTGGTCGTTGCAACTTTTTATCTCGCACGGTATTTGCGCAGCAATTTTTCGAATGCTTTTTTTGGGAAAAAAAACAGTTTTGTGCTTAAAAAAAAAAAAAACACAGAAAAGTTAGCCCAATTTTTGCATAATGTAAAAGATGAAGTTACACCGAGTAAATCGATACCTAACATGTCACTCTTCAAAATTGCACAGGCTCGTGGAATGGCGCCAAACGTCACTACTTAAAAATCCCCATAGGCGACGATTTAATTTTTTTTTACTGGTTATATTTTTTGAGTTACAGAGGAGGTCTAGGGCTATAATTATTGCTCTCGCTCTAACGTTCGCAGCGATACCTCACATGTGTGGTTTGAACACCGTTTTCATATGTGGGCAGGACTTACGTATGCGTTTGCTTCTGCATGCGAGCACATGGGGACAGGGGCGCTTTAAAAAAAAAAAAAATTTTTATTGTTCATTTTACTTTATTTATTTTAGCTTGACATTTTTTTCCCCAAAAATAAATTTTTTGATCACTTTTATTCCTATTACAAGCAATGTAAACATCCCTTGTAATAGGAATATGGCATGACAGGTCCTCTTTACAGTGAGATATGGGGTCAATAAGACCCCGCATCTCACCTCTAAGCTGGGGAGGCCGAAAAAAAAGAAAAAAAAAAAAAAAAGATTCTGGATTTGATCGTATTGGCGAGTCGGTAGAAGCACCGGAGGGCGGCGGGAGGGGGGGGTGTCTATGGCTGGGTATTGCAGGGTATCACCGACTATGGCTGGGTATGGCTGGGTATCTCAGAGTATGGCGTTGCAGAGTATTGCGTTGCAGAGCATTGCAGGATATTGGAGGGTGTTGCGGAGCATTGCAGAGTGTTGCATGGTATTGGCGGGTGTTGCAGAGCATTGCAGAGTGTTGCAGGGTATTGGTGGGTGTTGCAGAGCATTGCAGAGTGTTGCAGAGCATTGCATAGTGTTGCAGGGTATTGGCGGGTGTTGCAGAGCGTTGCAGGGTATTGCAGAGGGCTGCAGAGTGTTGCAGGGTATTTTAGAGTATTGCAGGGTATTGCAGGATATTGCAGGGTATTGCAGAGTATTGCAGAGTATTGCAGAGTAATGCAGAGTATTGCAGGGTATTGCAGGGTATTGCAGAGTAATGCAGAGTAATGCAGAGTATTGCAGAGTATTGTAGAGTGTTGCAGAGTAATGCAGAGTGTTGCAGGGTAATGCAGAGTATTGCAGAGTAATGCAGAGTATTGCAGAGTAATGCAGAGTAATGCAGAGTATTGCAGAGTATTGCAGAGTAATGCAGAGTGTTGCAGGGTATTGCAGAGTAATGCAGAGTAATGGCAGGGTATTGTCAGGGAATTAAGGGGTTAATTTTCGGTGAACAGCGATGTGGGCACTGCAGATGCAGCCCACATCGCTGCTGACACCGATCTCTTCCCCCTCCGCTGAGAGGGGGAGGGAGGAACCGGCGTCATAACATGACGCCGGTTTGTTTACAAGTGATCACTCCGTCATTTGACGGAGCGATCACGTGGTAAACGCCCGCTATGAGCGGCCGTTTACCGTGATCCGTGATGCGCCGGGTCCGTAGGCGCTCACGGATGCTCTCGAGTGCGCGCCCCAGGGGGCGCGCGAGAGCAGAATTCTGGGAGGACGTCATATGACGGCCTCCCAGAGTTAAGAAACCGCCCTGTAGCCGTCATTCGGCTAGAGGGCGGTTGTTAAGTGGTTAATAATGTACTTGGTGATAATAATTACTATTTTATTATGTCTGACTAAAACTTTTTGATTTTATATTCTTACCTCTTTGTACTCTCACTACCTGGTAGACAACTGCCTTTAAAGTCCCCCTGGGGCCCTCTGCTTTGGTTTACCCCGTTTTTAGGATGTGGCAGATAGTCTCCAGTTATTTACAACACTAGGCTATCTCTATTCATAATGATTGATATGTGCTGCTGCTGTGGCATTGTCCAACTGAATTTTGATTGGATAGCCCTGCAGCCCAGATAACCAGTGTTGAAGGGACAACTAGATCATTTGGACATCCAGAATGTTGAGGGGAATATGAGCTTTCAACAGTGTCCAAATCCATTGCACAGTGACGCGCGTACACACGAGCGGAATGTCTGACAGAAAGTCCAACGGGAGCTTTTCATCGTATATTCCGATCGTGTGTATGCCCCATCGGACTTTTTACATCGAAAATTCTGACGGACCTAGAAATAGAACATGTTCTAAATATTTCTGACGTAACCAATTCCTATCGGGAAAACCACTCATCTGTATGCTGTTCCGACAGACCAAAAACGACGCATGCTCTGAAGCAAGTACGAGACGGAAGCGCTCGCGTGGTAAAACTAGTGTTTGTAATGGAGCTAACACATTCGTCACGCAGCAAATTCTGTGATCTTTTAATGCAGTACATTCTTTTGTTCTTTTAATGCTAGAAGAATTAAGTTGTTTTGCTACTCATATTCACACAAAGTTCTCACAAACTTATTTCTTCATTATTTCTCCTGATCTCATGAATACTATTCTATTTTTTGAAATCACGATCTCCATAATAATGTTTACAATTCATTTTTATAGTCATCTTTTATTTTATTTTTTTATTTCATCAAGATCTCCTTTTTTTTGGATTATTGAAAAATTATTTTCTAGTGATTTCCATATATAATTGTTTTTTTGTGTGTCAAGTTACCACAATAATATTATTAGGTTGTATTTTTTTATTAACCTCAAGGAGGTTGGTGTCCCTTATTAATTTGACATTGTCTTTTATAAATGTACCTTCCTACTCACAAACAAACGGTCCTATTTGAAGAAAAACACATAGGAAAGTATTCTCAGAAAATAAAATCTCCATTTATTCTGGGTAACAAAACAAAGAGGGAGGCAACGCTGGAGAAACTTTTGGAATTTGCAAAGCCTTTTGGCCCCAAGGACACACATCAAGTCTGTGGAAAATAAAATTGGTAGCTTAAGGAGTCCATATAATTTGGAGCCCAATCTGGTCCAGGACTCCCAGAGATTAGGACCAGCAGCAGATGACATATCTGTCCACAGGCTGTGGTACTACACCAGCCTGCGTCTTCTGTCAGACCAGACTGAACCCAGGTCATCACTTTGTTTTCTTCACTGCAGCCTTCCCTCCACGCTTCCCTGCAGCCTTCCCTTCATCCTTCCTTGGAGGCTGTTGCTCTGGTGGTGGACTTGTGGCAGGAGGAGGAGGAGGATGGGCTTGCTCATATATGTGGCTGTTCTCAGTCAGCTGGCCACTCAACCCCTTCTGAAGGGCCTCAAAAATAATTCCCTCACAGAGGAGGCGTTGGTCCTCCTCCAATTTCAGCAATCTTGTGCTTAGATAGCAGCCATAGGCCTCTTCATCATTGAGGGGGCTCCTGAGGACATTGCTTGCTTCCCTAATGAGGCCTAGTGCTGCCCCCTCCGTCATCGTCCCCTTCCTGGGCCTTTTGGTTGTAAAGCAGAGGGGAGGCACCTGGGATTGGGTGAGGCTCCTACTGGGCCCAGCTACCTCCTGGCTGACACTGGGCCTGCCCTCCTCCTGGCTGCCACTGGGCATGGCCTCCTCTTGGATGCCACTTTCCAGACCCTCCTCTTAGCTGAGCTCATCCTGTGTATAAAAAAGGAACATAGTTTTAGTTTTTGGTTCATCAATTGCACACACTTTTCTGCTCATGACTTGCATATTGAATGTTAATAAATAGAAAAGACTATCATTCTGACCCCAGCATTTTTCATTCTTGTCCCAAACATTTTTGGCCACTAATGTGTATTGATATGTATACATCACTTTTTAAAAAAAACATTAATTTGTTAGCAATTATAACATCTAGTTAACATCATTAATATTGGGACAATAAATATGTCTAAAAATAACATACCTGGCTCAAGCTGGGTACATCCACTTCTTTAAGGAGGGAAGGCCCAGGTTGTTCCTCGTCAGCCTCTGCTGGGGTTGAGGGAAGGATGGAGGGAAGGCTGCAGGGAAGGGTAGAAAGAGATTCCCTGCCTTTAGTTTGGTCATCCAGAAACCGCAGTTTGTTGAAGTACCACAGCCTGGGGACATACACTTCCGCTGCTGATGCTCCTGATCAGAGGGATTTCTGGATCTTATTATGCTCCTTCTTATACATGTTCCTCAAGAGCCCAATTTTCTTTTCTAAGAACACGATGGTTGCATCGAGTCACAAATTCCAGAAGTTTCTCCAGCGTTGACCTCCTAGCTTGTTTATTATAATATAATCTGCGTTTCACCTCCCACAAATTTCTCATCTCCTTGTACTTGTCAATGAAGCTGGTCATAAATTCTGGGTTGTTATATTAATTCATATTTTCTGTAATACAATACACAAGACAAAAACACGAATGTCAGCCTAAACTCTCATAATCTTATCCCAATATAGGCCTCAATCTTGAAGCAGTATAGGCCACTGATGTATCAAAGTTAAGATTTTACCTTCGTTAGAACGTTTATTCTCCTTCCTCAGTATACCGAACATATGTATAACACATGTGTGTTACTTTATATAGACTGCGCAGGCGTCGCCTGCGCCATTCGCCCCTGACGTTCTTTCTAGTGTATTCCCTTCCCCTTCTCTTTGGCACGCAGTAGGAGCGACATGGCAGAGACAGAGCAGGTGTCTGTTAATTGGAGTAAAGAGGAGGAGGAAAGCCCAGAGGCAGAAACGTCCCAGTCCCGGAGTCGACGATTTAAGGGTAAAAATATTTCCTTTCTTGAGATGGTGGAGATAGTGGACATCTTGAGGACGACCGACTCTGATGGGAAGAATGGCCCGTACCTAAACCCAAATGTGAGAAAGGCCAAAATTATGATGTAGCACTAACCCCCGAAGGAGCTCCTGGCTATTTTTGGGCTTACCGTTACCTTTCGTTCTTCTTGTGACATGTCTAGGGGATGTCCCGTGGTAGATGGCCCAGTAACTTGAGACTGATAATAGATCCAGTTGAATGGATTTTATTTGCAAACGTCAACAATTGAACAGTCTTTTAACTTGGGATCAGAGGGTTGGAAAGGAAAACTCAGGTACTCTCAATGTCAAACTCTATAAACGTTAAGAACTTGATTACTTTGACTGCATCCAGAGAATAGCCATTCACAGCTGGATGAGCACTCAGGTTGGACAGTCCCTCTCTCACAAGGCCTAGCAGCAAACAAGGTGCTTACTCAAGAACAAAGTCTTTATCGCCGACGTTGTAGCAGAACACGTAGGGAAACGAAGCTGTAGAACACTTGTAGGATACCTGGATCTTTCAGCCAACTTGGCGATATCCTCAAGACCGGATTCTCTCGGTTACTTCAGCCTTCCAGGCTCTTGTTAAGAAACCAACCATGGTATTCTTCTAAAGAGTCCTCCCCTGGAATGCTGGAAGCACACTGGGTCTCTCCAGGACCGGAGACAGCACCCATCTACCTCAGAGTCCTTCCTCAGTTCCCTTGCCTTGGGCTAGCCAGCCCCGAGGCATCAAAGTTGGGTGGAACCGCACCCCAGGCCATAGCCTTCCTGGGGGCTGGTCAGGACAACCAGGACCATATACTCAGCACAGCATACTGGACCGGAACCCAGAACCACATGACGTTCGAGTCTTAAATACCCTCTCCCAGAGGGCACAGCAGGAGGGCCACTCCCACTGACCTGACTCTGAGAGGGAATAATTCAAGCGCCTAACCAGACCATAGTTCCATGCCTGCCACCAGAGACAATGCCCCCGTGACCAGCATGAACATCCCACAGTCCAGTCAGAGTGACACAGAGCCAAATTTATTCAAATAAGGCCCAAACCAAACTGTAGTTTGGGTAAAGCTTTTAACTTTAACTAAAAACATAGCGCATGCTCTTCAGGAGCCAGCCGCTACAATGACGAAAGTTGTGAAGAGTGGGGTGTAGGACGGCAATGCTGTGTAGAGTTGTTGTGCCACATCCAATATAAAGACTACAAAGATAGGAGAACCCCTGGTGGTGGACTTTAAAGGCACGTACAACCATAAAATAAAGTAAGAACAGTTTTGTTTATTTATTGAATTGATATAAAATCATATAGCAATAAAAGTAGTTTATACAAGTCAAGACAAATTGTACAGTACAATGAAGCAAATCACCTATACAAGATCGGCTATAAAGATGATCACCCTACGCGTTTCAGAGCTTTTATAGTCTCCTTCTTCAGGGGTGGAGATACAGCATGAGATTTAATTCTAGTGAAGAATATAAATGACAGGGTATTAGAACAGGAGCATGGTGGACCAAAAATAGTCATATATTATTATCTCTGTTAGTACTTACATAGCCAGATAAAGTGTCATGTGAGTATAACACACTATTCAATTAAAAACAGCAGACCAGGTTAGATGGAATACGTGGCTTCCCAGTATCCGAGGCTTCCATGAAGGAGGGATGGTGATAAACGTAGTAATGGGATGTATAGAAGGTTTGTAATCTTTTATTAGTTTTTTTCTTGTTGCTGCCTGTAGGCAGAAAGAATCCTGCAAGGATGCAAAGACCTCCCCTTGGTCGCCCCCTGTAGAGAAGAGGGGGGTTGTTATTTACTGGGCGTAATCAAAGGAAACACGGGGGTGGGCAACAAAAAAATGCCGGGTCCTAAAGAAGGATAAAAATAGGAAATGGACTGGAGTATATGAGGCAAAAACAACAGCCTCATAAAAAGTATATTGGCTGGAGAGTAGGTGAAAAATTAAATAGTAACTCTAGTCTTTGTAGTAATCATAATGATAATACTAAAAATCATAATAATAAGTATATACCTGTAATGGTAATGTAGGTGAGGGTAGATAGTATATTCAAAACCCGGAGGAGATGGTGGGGGCTGCAGAGTAAAAAAAAAAAAAAAAATTATTGAAAAAAAGTTGTGAAGAGTCTGCACACAAATTTTGGGGCTCGAATATCAAAGGAGCAAATAAGGAAATGCTGGTCAGGCCTGAAACTGAGGGAGCTGGATCAGTACAGAAGGATCTAGAGAGTGCTTAGAAAATGGCAGGTTTCAGGTTAGTGGGCACAGTAATCGGTTGTAGGAAACATCGTTCGCTCATTAACTACTATGTTTTGGGTAGATACAGGTTAAATACATTTGGTCATGCCTAAATATCTGTGTGCTAAATATCCCTTTTGCTTCATTCTCATAGGGGACCAAAAGACTTGGAGGACACCACTCAACAGAGGACACCAGGAACCCCCCACCTGACAAAGAAGGGGAACTCCCAAAAAAACACATCACACCCTAGGATCTGGAGGAAGGACAGGTAGAGGAAGTGGTTGAACTTGTCACCACAACAGGTGAGTGTCTGACACCCCAGCTTCAGGTAATATATGTATGCCTGCATATTTATAATACATGTTTTTCCCAATTTTTTTAGGTGATTTCTTTATTGTGGAAGAGCAAGCTCCAAAATTCCCAAGTGCAAGTGCACAACTCCTAATCTAGGACATCATGACATGGAATAGTGAAATCAACATCATAAGAAACAAACTAAATTTTCTTGAACAACAAATGAAGAACGTGATTGATGTGTTGGGGAGAATTTAAAAGTTCTTCAAAATGCAAACATTTTAATTTTTAATTGTTCTAAACAAACTTTTTTTTGTAATTAGTAAAGGCCAAATTTTGAAGATGCACACAGTGTGTCAACATGTGCTATCTGCCATCAGGGGATTTCAATGTACGTGTTTTGTGTGTGCAACCCCTTCCTCCCAAATGAAGTAGATGAGAGGAAGGGGTCGCACCCCCAAAACACGTCCATTGATCAGCCATGATGGCAGATAGCACATGTTGACATTAGGCATGGAATCAGGAGGAAAATACACATTTTGGCTCCCAAATTTTGTGCATCTTCAAAATTTGGCTTTTACAGAGGTGACATCAACCCATCTGATGAAGGCACTATTCAGACATGTAGGACATACTATAATGTCTGATATTGCCTTCTGGTTTTCTATGTTGAACTTTGTAAGTTCCATAGTTTCGTATGTTATATGTTATTAAACATGCCTATTTTGAACAAAAAAACTAAAAAAATGTAGAAAAATACAAAACCAATTTTTTTTACCCAAAAATGTGAAAACGTAAAAAACTTTGCTCATCAACAATGTGCAGCTTCTTATTTCAATGGTCAATACCATTTTTTTTAAGTAATTTTTTGTTTACAGTGACAATGGGGCTCATTTACTAAAGCAAAATTCACTTGGCACTACAAGTGCACTAGGAAAACCTAGGAGACAGCCAAAAACAAACACAAACGATAAAGAAATTTCAAGATTTTATCAGATAATTTTTTTTAATTAAAAATTTTTTTAGACATTGTCTGGCATAGCAATGGCCCCCCTACCCATAAAATAATTTACATATTTCTGCCTAATTTAACGGGCACTTTGGGGGGCCAAGCCAGTACGGCCAGTATCCAGGCCCTTCAGGGGATTAATAGGAAGTCCGGCCTCAGGCTCAACTGAGGCAATATAATTCTGGGCATTTTTCCTTAAAAATGTTTGCAATATGCAGAAGGATAGGACGATGTGGTTGATTTTGTAGTCCGCCATATGGATTGCTGTCAGAAACAGGCAGAACCGGCTGACCATTATCCTGAAGGTATTCTCAACAACTCTTCTCACTCTGGCCAGCCGGTAGTTAAAAACCCTCCTCTCCGGGGGTGAGGGTCCTTTGGGAGAATGGCCTCATCAGGTGCTTGCCCAGACCGAACGTTTCATCAGCAAGAAAGATGAAGGGGAGTCCTTCCACGTTGTCTGCATCAGGTGGCAATGCCAGGCCACCAGTCTGGAGACGTTGGTAAAACTCCATCTGGGCAAAGACTCCTCCACCCGACATCCGGCCATTCTTCCCCACATCCACATAGAGAAACTCATATTGTGCCGACACCATCGGCATTAACACTATACTATTAAACCCATTATAGTTATAATAGTAAGACCCCTAATGGGGTGGTGGCATGATGTGGACGTGCTTCCCATCTATAGCCCCTCCACAGTTCGGAAAGTCCCAACAGTCAGCAAAATGGGAGGCCACAGTCTGCCATTCCTGCGGCATTGAAGGGAACTGTGGAGTCAAAACAGAAAAAATATATATAAGTACTTTTGCACATAACATTGCAAGCAGATTAAAACAAAAACATTCTTGGCCGACATCAGTATAACATTTTTTTAAAGGAGTATTTCCAGACAAAAATCTAGGGTTCACTTATCATATTCCTCTCCCCCCCCCGATTGCCCATTGTAAACCTTTGACTTTGGGAGCCAAAAAAAAAGCCTCTGGCACTCTCTCTGCCTCAATTTAAGGACACAAATAACATTTGTACACATTTTAGGGGGTGTTTTGGGTAAAGCCCCAAAAGCACTACAATGGAGCTGACAAAATACATTGTTAAGGGACTAGGCTATAGGTGTAAATGGGCCCAGGATAGCATGCTGGGGAGGTTAGTGAAGGCAAATATGCATGTAGGCCAAAAAAGGAGCATTTTAAAAGCTTACAGCATGCATGAGGATAAAGGGGACATTCACAGCATTTTCCAATCATGGTAATTAGGTAACGATGAAATAAATACAATACATTAGCAAACATTAAATACATATAATGTAATGTTAAAGGATAAAACTTACCTTAATATAGTCCTTCTGCAGGACCTAAATGATGGCAGAACAGGTCTCTGGAATAATGATCCCCAGAGCCTGGGGGGGAGATGCCTGTAGAGAACTTGAGGTGTTGCAGACTTCTCCCAGTCTCCAAGTACCACAAGGTGGCGACGAGCCTCTGCTCTGGAGTGATGGCTTGCCGTATGCAGGTGTCCTGCTTCATAATATAAGGGGTGAGCAAAGCCAATAGACGGTGAAAAACTGAGAAAGTTCCTGAAATCCTCAGGATTATTCTCCTGGATCTCATGAAGCAGAGGTATGTGCGAGAATTGGTCATGCTGGAGTAACCAATTCTTGGTCCATGAACTCCTCCTCGCCCTGTTCATGGACTGGACTTGAGTCAAAGTATGAACCCCAACACCAAGCCCCCACATAGCACAAACTGTACGAGGCGTTGTTTTTCTTGCAACATGATTTCAAACCGGCCGGCTGGTCAGAACGAACTTAACAGAATGCACTGCAGAACAGCAAGACCTGTGAAGAGCGAGCTGAAAATCAGTAACAAGTGGACAAGAACGCACTGAAAAACAGATACGAATTGACTACACGCACTGAAAACCAAATACAAACCCAGATAATGCACTCTAATTAACTTCCCACCCAGTGCATCAGTAGTGTTATATAAACGACCTAGCAATAATTAAAAACAATGTGCCCAAATTACTAACATAAAGTGCTATATGCTATGTATTGGAATACTGGCATCTCTAAGCACATAGCACTTTATGTTAGTCATTTTGGCACATTATTTTTAATTATTGCTACATTGTTTATATAACACTACTGATGCACTGGGTGGGAAGTTAATTAGAGCGTATCATCTGTATTTTTCAATCATCATTTGTAGTGTCGGATCACTTATAATATGATTGCAGCTTAATTATTCAGTATTTTCTCAGCCATTTGAGTTTCTACATCCATTTTTGCGCTTTAGTATTTTGTATCAGATACAAACCCACAAGCACAAACTGAACAGTATTAAAACGATCTGAAAAAGCTGGAGTCTGAAAAGTGCGAGTCGTCTCTAACCAAACTTCTACTAACACGAGATTAGCAGAAGGAGCCCAAAGGGTGGCTCAGTGGCTATTGAACTTCCCTTTTCTAGTCCTCTCATATGTGCTGTACATCAACGCGTTCTTGGCGGTCAGACTGTGATCGTGTGTACGCAAGACAGTTTCAGCGGAACTCCGTCAGAAAAACCTTCAGAGTTTATTCCGACGGGAAAACCGGTCATGTGTACAGGGTATAAGAGTGTCTAGGACCCCACCTATCACATACCTGGTAAAGACTGGAACGTTGTGGAGGCCTCCCTTGCACCTCCTGCCCAACACTCCTGAAAGTGGAGACAGAGAGTGTAAGGGCAAGGAGTGACATGAGTGCCGTAGTAGCTCGATGGTGCTCTCCAATCCGTAGGTGGGTAGAGCTGGTAATTGCAGTCTTCGGAATAGGATACAAGAGCAGCTTGGCACCAGAGCAAGAGATGGAAGAGATGCAAGAGATGGAAGCATGACCAGGAGAAGGGCAGCAGTCAGCAACAACTGGGCTGCAAGGGACCAAATCAGCAGGCAAAGGAAGTCCAGAAGTCAGGTCATGGTCAGTAACAGCTGAGCAAAGATGTACAGGCCGAGGTCAGAGTGATCAGGTAAACAGAGTTGGAGCGGGATCAGAAGCGAAGGCGAGCTGGGTCATGCACAGGTAAGTGGGTACAGCGGATCAGGTCTCGGGAACACAGGAACAGGCTGAAGACCATTCAGTAACTGCTCATAGTGACATACCAGTTTAAATAGGCCACTGGGCGCCAAGTGCACAAGCTAATTGGTATGTGTACGCACACATCTGCATGTATGCGCGCACATGGGCTTTAAGTCAATGTCAATGGCTTGACATTAATGATAAATATTTTATATAAGGGTCATTTTCAAAACATGGCATGTGGTACTTGAAGAATGAGATTGGGAAAAATAATATCAAGACCAACATAATATTTTTTTCCTGCAGTCACTTCCACTAAAGCTTCGTGAGGTTCACAAATCTCTTACAATCTCTTACTGTCCTCTTGACCTCACATCTTTTTCTCATTCCTATTGGAATATTCTTACAGGAGATCTTGCCACCCATAAAGAGGTGTATCAGACATCAGCCCCTACACTGTATTGTTGCTGAGTGCATATTTAGATAAATATGGGAATCCTTGTTTGCTGAGATCACAAGACTTTGGCCTGAGATCAGAGCTACATCTATTTGCATAAAACTCATTTAGGAAATTACCCTTTCATGTACAGTTTTCCTCATCTCTAACAGGTGGATCAAACAACTCAATATTTACCCAGGCACAGAACAGCACAGAGCCAACTAAGCAGGAAGCATCAGATAGAACTACAGGCTCAGCTGGAATATTAATTCTACAGATATGATAGCTTGTTTTTTACACCATTATTATTACTAGCAAGCGAGTGATTGATTGCTGTCATTTCAGATGACATGGCAGTAGAAGTCTCTGGGTCTCTGGTCGTGTTTTTGTAAACACTTACATGGTAACTGCACTGCAACTCAAACATATGATCCTTCGCTGTAAATTACCTGTTAAAATTGGGATATTGTTGATGCAGAACAGTAGAAGGGTTTCCGTCAAAGGGGTACTTTTTTATGTACTTTTTTATGCGAGAATGTGCTTAACAATAAGCCCCTGTACACACGGTCGGAGATTTCGACAACCAAATCCGTCGGATTTTGTCGGTCGGATCTTGTCCAAAACTGTTGCATACACAGGGTCGGATAAAGTTGTCGAAAAATCCGATCTTTCAGAACGTGATGACGTCATTCCGTTATGATGGGACTACATTCAGGCTAGTAGCCAATATCTTTGATGTAGGAATTTGATCTGAGCATGCGTGGCACTTGGTCCGATCAAAATTCTCTACACATGATCGGAGTATGTCCGATCGGCCCAGTTGGTCGGGAAATATTTCCAACAAGTTGGAAAATTGGGTCCGATGGATATTTCCGACGGAATCAGTCCGATGCATACCACACACAGTCGGATTATCCGACAACACGGTCCGATAGGACACATTCCGACGGATTCTCCGACCGTGTGTACAAGGGCTAAGAGTGGCCACAACATTTGGCCAATGAGACAATATAAGAATGACAGTGTACAGTTTGTTAGTACAGTATGAGAACAGACTTGAGGTGCTGGGTCTAGGGATAAACCCTAAAGGGAAAACCTCACCCAATAGGGGAAGTTCCGCTTGTCTGCCTCCTTCCCTCTCCTCTGTAAGTTTTGGCACTTGTTTGTTTTGGGAGAGAGCAGGAACCTGGTTTTGACAGGTACCCGCTCTCACTTCCAGTTGGATCGCCAAGGCGATCAAAGCGAAAGTTTGTCCCCCCTGACCTTTGCCCGCAGCCTTCTCGGACAAGTCACAGGACTCAGAAAGCTACAGGACCATTCACAACACACAGCGTGGCTCGCACATGCACAGTCACAAGCAGTGTTTCCAAAGTAAACATGCCGGTGCCCTGACCCAAAAGATGGCTGAAGAGCCAGCATGGGTAAGGACAGGGCTGCATCCCTAGACAGGTAAGTGTCCTATTATTAAAAGTCAACAGCTACAGTATTTGTAGCTGCTGATGCTGACTATAAATTTTTTATTTCTAGGATGAAGCACCTGGATGGATGTCAATCGGTCTAACAATTAGCAGGTAGAGAAAAAAAGGGAGAGGCCTCGGTCATTAAATTTTAAAGCATATTTCAATTTGAGTGGAGGGTAAAAGGTAATTTGGGGGGGTTACTGATTAGCAATCTGGTTTGGTACCTCTGGGTGTAAAGGGGTATATTTTTACACCTGTGGTGGGCATGTGCTTACTCTAGCACCACCCCCAAAGGAGTCGCTGGTTACATTTTGGGTTCTTTGTTCTGTGCCTCAACTCCAAGAACAACCTCAGCCCCTCTGACACACCTGGTTAAATAAAATTACTGCAAACACATTTAAGGACACATGTGGTAAATACCATTTGCCTGACTGTGGATTATCACCAAAAATAGACACACAACTGGTAGTGATAAACAAGTTGAATATATTAGCACGGTTTAAAGCATATGGAAATTGGCACCACAACAGGTGAGTGTCTAAGACCACAGCTTCAGGTAAGGTAATCAATGTATGCCTGCATATTTATAATACACAGTGTTTTTTTTTGGTTTATTTTTAGGTGATGTGGATGTTGTGGAAGAATTTTACAAGTGAAAGTGCCCAGATCCTCATCGGGGAGATAATGGGGTGCAATTGCGATTTAGATAATATCAAGAAAAACATCAATGATGCTCAACAAAAGATGAAGAACATCATTGATGTTTTAAGGAGAATCTGAAACACCCAAAACTAGCTAGCATCCATTTTCATTTTAAAAAAATACTTTTATATTTTTAGAAAAGCCAAATTTGGAAGATGCACACAGTGTGTCAACATGTGCTATCTCCCATCATGGGGGATCAATGTACACGTTTGTGGGTGCAACATCTTCCTTACTACTAAAGTGGCTGTGATGAAAGGTTGAACCCCCAAAACACGTACATCCTCCATGATGGAAGATAGCACATGTTGACATTAGGCATGGGATCAGGAGGAAAATGGCCAGTTTGATTCACAATTTGTGTGCATGTTCCAAATTTGGCTTTTACAGGGGTGACATCCCATGTGATGAAGGCAATATCAACACAGCTTGTACATACTCATGTCTGATATTGTCTTCACTTTCCAAAGTAGTATTTGTAGTAAAGTTGTTGTTTTCTGTGGCAATGGGTGTTATTTACTAAAGGCAAATCCACTTTGCACTCCAAGTGCAGTTTCAGGTGCACTTTTGCAGTGCATTTGTAATGCATAGTGGATTTGCCTTTAGTAAATAAAACCCACAGCGCTTTTTAATTTGCCTCAATCACGCCATTTTCATGACTCCACATATTTCTGTCATGGTGCTGAAAATGAGCAATATTTTTGTCAGTAATGCCCTACACACATTAACAACAAAAACAAGGTGCGTGTGTAGCAGACCCTCAACATAATAATATTATCTGAAGAAGAGACTGTCACCTCATCTCACACAAAAATTGCACTGTTGAAGAAAAAGGCCCAAACCCCCCCCCCCCCAAAAAAAACCTAGGAGACACCTAAAACAAACCCAAGCAGTAAATGAAAACAACGATTATTGCAGTTTGAAAGAAAAAAAAATGTATTAAAAAATGCCCAACTGAGGCCACATAGTTTGGTGAGTATTTCTTCAAAAAATTGTGCAGAATGCAGCGCGAAAGCACAATATGATTGAGTTTATATTCCTCCATGTGGATTGGAGTCAAAAATAGGCGGAACCAGCTGGCCATTATCCCGAAAGTGTTCTCCACGACTCTTCTGGCTCTGGCCAGCCAGAAATTAAAGATCCTCTGGTCCGGGGTGTGGGTCCTCATTGGGAAAGGCCGCATCAGATGGTTTGCCAGAGAAAACGCCTCATATGCGCCAAAAACTAAGGGGAGTCCTTCCACATTCTCCTCTGGAGGTGGCAAGCCCAGACTGCCACTCTGAAGACGCCAGTAGAACACTGTATGCGCGAACACTCCACCATCCGACATCCGGACATTTTTCCCCACGTCCACATACAGGAAGTCATATGTCACTGACACCACAGCCAACATCACGATACTATTAAGCCCCTTGTAATTATAATAGTAGGACCCCGAGTTGGGGGGTGGGACGATGTGGACATGTTTCCCATCAACTGCACCTCCACAATTGGGAAAGTCCCAATGGGTGGCAAACTGGTAGGCCACAGTCTGCCATTCCTGTGGCGTTGAAGGAAACTGTGGAGTCAAACAAGAAAAAAAACAAGATCAGTATAACCTTTTTGGAAATTAGTATTTAAAGCCAAAAGTATAAGGTCCCCTTATCAGATTCCCCACCCGCCCCCCATTCCCCCCCAATCTGATGGCCCATTGCAAAAAATTACGGGGGGGGATGTTTTGGACAGGTAACCCTCTCCACTTCATTGAGAGCTGAATGCATAAATAATGTGTGATACCTTGGCCAGCCCCTAGTTACATACACTAGTGGCAGCCCACGGACAGGTAAGAAGTGTCATAATACAAAAAAAAATATAATGAACAAATGGAAGCACATTTTTACATTCTCCTATTACCTATCAAGATAATAATAGGATAAAAAAAATGTAAACAGTAGCATTTGAAAGTATTGAGGCAGGCCCTTGCACTGCATTCTTTGGTGAATTCATCCATAAATCTGACCACAAAAGAGGTAGGTATAGTGTGTATTGGGTTTGGCAAAGTCAGCGAACTGACTACATGCACTAAGCAGATACGCACCCACAAGCACATACTGAAGAGCAGTAACGATCTGAAGCACAACTCTGAAAAGCGCAAATCGTCTCTAACCAAACTTTTACTAACACGCGATAAACACGAGATCAGCAGAAGGAGCCCAAAGGATGCCGCACGTGGTGCTGAACTTCCCTTTTCTAGGTTTACGTCACCGCATCCTTGTCGACCGGAAATTCCGACAACTTTGTCCGACCGTGTGTAGGCAACACCAGTTCCAGACTAAATCCATCGGAAATTATCCGATGGATTTGGTGATCGGAATGTCTGATCGTGTGTACGGGGGCTAAGAGATCTCCAATACCTCATCTTCCAAATATTACAAAGAGCTAGTGTAGCTAGGTGATACATCAATATGGAGA
The DNA here is from genome assembly GCF_037356315.1 of Lithobates pipiens. Taxonomy (NCBI): domain Eukaryota; kingdom Metazoa; phylum Chordata; class Amphibia; order Anura; family Ranidae; genus Lithobates; species Lithobates pipiens. The sequence goes on along the minus strand of NW_027507903.1, from coordinate 518,889,252 downwards.
AGGAGGCATTTCCTTTTATTCCTCTCTACCTCTAATGAAATACTGATGTTATGCTGCACCATTCTCTTGAAGCCAGCAGGGGAAGAGTTAAAGCCACACAAACTCATAGACTTCTATGCAGAACGCTGAAAATCCTTGGACACAGCAGCCATATATTAGGACAAATAGACTCCTTACACTACAGATCCCAAAACGCACTGTGAAGTAGGAGTGGAACTGTCGAGGAAAATTCTTCTTCTTGGCACCAAGGGAGTTAGAGGGAGAGCGCCATCTTAATTTGATTGTAAAGGCAGAAGATTTTTTTATTTTAATGCATTTCTATGCATCAAGATAAAAAACCTTCTGTGTGCAGAAGCTCCCCCCCCCATCTAATACTTACCTGAGCCCCCTCTCGCTCCAGTGATGTCCATGGGTCCCTTGCCCATCCAGGACTCTCTCTTCTGATTAGCTGAGACACAGCAGTGGCACCATTGGCTCCTACTGCTAACAATCAAAGTCATTTAGCCAATGAGGAGAGGGGGCGGGGCCGAACCCACGGCTCCATGTCTAAATGGATACACAGAGCTGCGGCTCGGCTCGGGTGCCCCATAGCAAGGGAGGGGCCAAGAGCACCGAAAAGGGACCCGAGAAGAGGAGGATCTCTGTGCAAAACCACCACACAGAGCAGGTAAATATAACATATTTGTTATTTTTATAGAAAAAAAATAGACTTTACTATCTCCCTGAGACTGGGAGTGAGGACACCTGGGGCAGTGAAGCACCACCCAAATCACAGCGCTTGCACTGCTGCCGCACTGAGATTGGAGCATCCACTCACCCTCTGCTTCCCATGGCTGATCACTGGAGGCTATCGGGGAGAAACTGGGGGGACCCCCCTTCTACAGTGAGAGGTCTATGCAGCATCCTGGGAACTGGTGAGGGATTCAACAATAGCCGGCAAAAGAACATCTCAAAGGACTACTCCTTCCTTAATTATTCTGTAAGCCCCTTTGTTCCCCTGCCCACTCCACCACCATCCTCCTTTTCTTTTAGACAATGTATACCCAGTCATTCTAGGACTAGCGTCACTGCCATAAATGTGCTCTGGCAGTATAGTTCCAACTGGTAGATTAAACTTTACTACTGCTCACTGCTGCACTTAAGGTGGCCTTGTACTGTTTATGCTGATCTGGATGCCAATTGTCATCTTATGCTTAATCCTTACTGTTAATGATTTTGTACTCTAAATTGTGTTATTACCGTTATTAATCCATTTTATGCTTCCGTAGTTACCACTGATATTGGTTGACAATATATTAAGTTTGCCTTTACTACCTGGTTTTGTGCCTGTTTTCTTTGATATAACACTACTATTGGGTACTGAGTATTACTTTCAGTGATTCCCTATGATATTGTATGTTTGTGCACTCAACCTGGTGTGTCAGAGGGGCTGAAGTTGTTGAGAAGGTTGAGACGAAGAACAGAGGACCCATTCTATCAAGCGGATCCTACAGGGCTAGCGCTACACTTGATACCGTTATTATGGGGGAAAGAACAGGGTCCCAATAGTGAGGACATTTTTCACTAGACTTCAAGATACTAAGGAATGGGTAAATAAAGTGTAGGATTGCTATGAGCAATTTAAAAAGTCTATTGGATTGAAATTACCTCATCTATGGTATAGAGGGAAATCTTGGCTGGGTCTTGAGCAGCACATTGTTAGCTCTAAATAGTGCCAAATTTGTTAGTTGGTACCAGCTCTGAGATGCATAATGTAAACACCAAAGCTTTGTCACCAGACTAAGGTTGGTAATATCTTCAATGGAGACACTGTCAGGTCACCTTGAGGCCAGGTGACAGATGCACCCCATAGGGATTAGGAGTGCACCGCAAGGTTGTGGACCCTATGGCTGACTGCTGCGGACGGGGGTCAAGGTGATAGGAAGGCAGGGCCGCCAGAACACCAAGATGGATCCCACCAGGGTTAGAGCGTAAGATTCCCTGGGGCGCGGAGTCTAAGAGCCAGCAGGAGTTCACCAGAGCCTCGAGTGGTGAGGATGGTCTTTGCTGCAACTGGCTCCAGGTCGCGACCCCCAGGTCCAGCTCACACCCACAGTAGGCAACAGGAGGATAGGGATGGTGAGGGACAAAGCCAAGGTCAGGGCCACAAGCAGACAGGAAAAGTCAGGGACACGCCAAAAGGTCAGGATCACAGACAAACAGGGATAGTCAAGGACACGCCAAAGTCGGTAACGGAAAACAATAGAAGAGCACACGGCAGGTAACAGGAAGCTAACACACAAAGGTTGATCAGCAGGGTTGGCTAGCAGTGCACAGGTTAATATAGAGTTCCCTGATAGGAGCTAGGGTGGAGCCATGCCAGAGGATGGATTATAAAAGCAGTCAGGTGAGGGTCGGCTGGTCTCTAGAAATGAACACATGGAGACAGGTAAGCAGACGAACTCTATTGCATAACCATGACAGACACCTGATTCAGTGGGAACTATGCAAGAGAAAAATCCTCCTCAGTTTGGGGAAATGTCCTTCAGGACAGGAAGTGAAGGTAAATGTCTCCATTGGGACACAGACAACATTTTCCTCTACTCTGTTCAAAGCTAATCATTTTTTTTTTAGCTATTTGTTGCACATATGTTGAAGGTATGTTCAATAATTCCAATATGCGAAGGGAGTGGGCCGGGTGAAAACAGAACTTTTTTTATTTAAAAGTTTTTGCAATGAAACAAACACATGACCTTCAGACTAAGAGACCGGGTAGCAACTGCTATTCCGTTTATGCATAACACTACACATCAATAGATATAATAATAACATTCTTATATACAAGAATAACTTCCTTATAGAAAATAATAAACAACTGTACATGTGTTGATATGTTATTTAATAACACCGCAACCTTTATTGATCAAAGGGATGTAAATTAAATCAATTTCGCCCTGTTTAAAGTCTTAAATATGCTCCCTCTTACCTGCAATGACACAAACACATGACCTTTAGACTGATAGACCGGGCAGCAACTTCTATTCCGTTCCCACCCAAAACAAAGGTCTGTCTTTTTGGTTCCCCCTGCTATTTTAGTAGTGGTTCCATTAGAATGTGCTCTCTGTCATTCAGGATTTTAACTCTATGCTGCCATCTACTGGTGATTTAATAGAAATGCCATGAGTTTTACTTTCTTTATTAGCAGAACTATAATCCCTTTTTATGGGGTATCTTATTTTGACATCCCTTACACTCTAGATAAAAGATACGTATAGATATAGGCTAATGGTCTAGTTGCATTTTTTTCTATATACTCAAAGAGTGCCACGTCCCAGTGAAAATTATACAAAGAAAGGGGATGAGAAACAAGAGGGACTGGAGGGCAACCAACCCCCGGGACTTTTATGACGGCACTAAATATACTTAAACCATATATAAAATCATTGAAATTTTTATTTGATGTACAAAAGACATTTTACAAACAAAATAGACAATTACATCCATTAAACATACAAAGTGACAAAGTGCATATAAAGAAAGTTGGTATGTGGGCTTATATAGCTCCATCCATTACCACATTCTTATGTGATTTAAACTGCATTGTTTCTTTCCTACATGTTTCGCTCTTCAGAGCTTCCTCAGGACAATTGCAGCAAACAAAAAAACTGAAATTATATAAGAAAATTTATTTTAATACACATATACAGCATTTTTGTACATACAGTAAGCCCGGAACACAGGCATAGGAAATGTCCACCTGTATGGTTTGACATATCATGATTACATTAGTCTAGTGATGGATTCACTCCAGTCTAACAAGAACGGCCCTAACTGCAGCGAAACCATCACCAGAGAAATATTTTTTTTTTATTTAAACATAAGGACATAATTTACATATCAATAGTAAATCCACAAATTGATTGTCAAAAAGGGGGCAACTAAACCATTTCCAAGAATGGCGTCCCCAAATTTATTAGCATATTTAGTGCATAAATGGTGTAATTCTCCTACTAAGGAGAATGCAGATTGGGTTGTAGAACAAAAAAAAAAAAAAAAAAAAAACAGCAACTGGACTATGAGATATATATACTTTTCAACAAGAAAATGAAAATAGAAATAAAAAAATATATATAGAACTAAAGTCTTACCCCATATAATCAGGCAAGTTGCTTGTATTATTTATCGTTAATATCGTATGTTGGGTATATCAATTAACATTGAAATGAGGACAGATAATCTCTTCCTCCTTTACTTATCAAGCCAGCGGACCGCGGTAAGAGCCCCCATTTAGGGATCCCCCATTTCTGTCCCCAAAAGGATCTGCAGAGGCACGAGAAATATGTGTAAAATATATCTTAGCCATTGGATTATGTTTATCAAATGGCGCAGTCCAAATTTCTAACATACCTGGTAGTAATATGACAATGAAGAAATGAAACCAGTTCACACAGCCCGGTATCCACATGTACCATATATTGTCAGATAAAAGTTGGATAAGATGTGTTTCTGAACACGAGAAAATTCTCTGTATTGATCTCTGAAACAGGAAAGATAAACGAAGAGACCAAGTCTTCATTATAGCCATTCCAAAAATGAGAGTAAAAAATGCATAGCCCTAAAGTTAGGACTGCAGGCATGTCCAATTAGTCCAGTGAAGACATATTTGTCTCACCTGTTAAATGAAGCAACGTGGTCTATTCGGTGAAGTTTTAGGAGTTTCCTCCATCCGTTTGGTGGCTCCACGTGTCCGCTCCCAATGCTAGCTTGGATAGCACTGACCGGGAGCCGCGAATTTAAACTCGTGTCTCCAGCCCAGCAGCGTCTGACGTCATTGCCGGGCTGCGGGCACACCTAATGGGAGGATCCCCTTCGTGCGCACGCGCGCACGACGTATTTCCTTCGTGCGCACGTAGGTGTCTAGTGCGCGTGCGTAACGAACGTGTTGCACGTCCGTACAACGCGTCGGCCATTTTAGATTCTGGCCGAAGTGAAAGGCTTTGCCAGTAGTGACCCCTAGAAGCCTGTGCTGTGGCCAGGATCCATCATTTGGCCAGAGACAGGTAACCTATACGGTTTGGGGGCTGTCAGCCCTGATTTTAAATTCAAATGAGTCATAATTCAAGCAAATGGGGACAAAGGTATCCCGACATAAGTGTCGGTTGCCATATGTCCCTGGTTTCAAATGATGGAAATGGAAACTGAATTGCTTGAGACCGGCAAACCCGAAGAAGGGGATTAACCCATATTTGAAACGGGGCGGGCTGACCAAACCCTCAACTGGTTGAGGAAGGTTGTAGGTCAGATCCGCCCCGGGGTGCCCGTACAGACCAAAGGGGGCAAAAAATAAAGGAGGGTCCCTTTTGTATCAAAGAGTGCCTACCTCAGTTCGCTGGCTTGAAAACACCTCATTGTTTATGGCTTTTCGAATAGCCATGGCCCGTGCTATAGGGAGAAAAAAATAAATAAATAAATAAATAAATAAATAAATAAATAAAATGTTTGGAACCATTTTCCATCTCACATTTCTTTCCTCCCTGCCTATGTGAGGAAAGATTTAAAACTGATTGAGTCATTAAGTCCCGGAGATCGGGTGGCCCCCAAGTTGTGTATCCATCTAGTCTCCCGCTGTAAGAGTGTATTATTGTAATCTCCCCCCCTTTCTCACGGAGGGACATGTTCCAGGGGGAAGAAATGCATAAGACTATCATTAAACTGATGATATAAGCCAAAATGTCGGCTGATTGGGGTTTCCATCTTCCTCCCCCGCACCAGGGACACATGGTCCCTGATGCGGTGGAAGAAGGGACGCTTCGTCTTCCCAACGTAAAAAGCATTGCATTGACAGATCATAATATATACCACTCCCACTGACTGACATGTTACAGCGAATTTAGGCTTGAAAGTGTGGCCATTGGGCAGGCATATGGATTTTGACGCATGAAGATATCGGCAGAAGCCACATTTGTGGCAAGGGGTACATCCCACCTTCGAGCCCACCCTCGAGGGAGGGGAAAAATGGCTTTGTACCAAAGAGTCCTTTAGAGATCGTGATCTCCTGTATGTAATACCCGGATAGTCCGGGAGATGTTTGGCTAGGGTGGGATCTCCCTTTAAGAGATACCAGTATCTCTGAAGGGTCCCCTTAATTTGCTGATGTTGTTCATTGAACGTGGTGATGAATCTCACCCCTTCAGTGTTTCTAGGCCGTTTATGACTGTGTATTAAAGAAGCCCTATTCTGTTTTTTGGCTCGTATATAGGCCCTTTTGAGGCTCTTGTTACTGTAGCCTCTTTCCCGGAGGCGTAGTCTCAGTTCCCTAGCTTCTAAATTAAAATCCTCATGACTGCTGCAATTCCGCTTGAGCCGGAGATATTGTCCGTATGGGATACTCGCTATCAGAGGGGACGGGTGTGAGCTCGATGCATGCAAAAGTGAATTTGCCGCAGTTGCCTTACGGTGAAGAGTTAGGGCCGTTCTTGTTAGACTGGAGTGAATCCATCACTAGACTAATGTAATCATGATATGTCAAACCATACAGGTGGACATTTCCTATGCCTGTGTTCCGGGCTTACTGTATGTACAAAAATGCTGTATATGTGTATTAAAATAAATTTTCTTATATAATTTCAGTTTTTTTGTTTGCTGCAATTGTCCTGAGGAGCGAAACATGTAGGAAAGAAACAATGCAGTTTAAATCACATAAGAATGTGGTAATGGATGGAGCTATATAAGCCCACATACCAACTTTCTTTATATGCACTTTGTCACTTTGTATGTTTAATGGATGTAATTGTCTATTTTGTTTGTAAAATGTCTTTTGTACATCAAATAAAAATTTCAATGATTTTATATATGGTTTAAGTATATTTAGTGCCGTCATAAAAGTCCCGGGGGTTGGTTGCCCTCTTGTTTCTCATCCCCTTTCTTTGTATAATCCCTTACACTCTCCCCCACAAAAGTTTATGTCGTCCTCGACATACGCAGATTTTATTATAAAAACCATTCCTTTCCCAATCTCACAATAACCATAGGTGCCAAGGTTAAACATGAAGTAAACTCTGATGGGTTATACTTCCTCTTTTGCTCGCTGCTGCAGCCTGCAAATGAAAAGCATAATGGGCTAGTATGCATCGCATACTAGCCCATTATGTGGCACTTACCTGAAAAAGAATCCAGCGATGTCTCCTTGTGTGAGCAGCATCTATCTTCTGTCCCTCTTCCTTCCGGGCCTGCGGACTCCAACTATTGTTGCATATAGCCAACTAATTAGTAAACCTCTACAACACAGGTTTGGTAGGTTATTGAGAAGATAAGGTTTGATGGAGAAACTAGGGGACTTCCATCCTTATGGTCCCTTTGGGTATTTGAGCTACCCTCTTTTAGGTACCACCTATTGTTGACGTTGTATGGGTGATGGTTATTGGACAAAGCCAAGGCATTTCTTCTTTCTGGCATACTTGAAGGGCTTGGGTTATGCACCCAATGATTTTGGGGTCCACTTCTTGAGAACACTGTTGCATATATTGTTCAGGACTTTTTTTTTAACTTTATTTCTTTAATCACAAATTTCGTAATTTTTACACAATATATCAAAACAGACATTTCCTCCAGGGCCCAACCTCCCTCCCCCACACTTTCCACCCCCCTTAAAAGCAATAAGTGTAATATCAACTATGCAACTATTGACTGAAACCTGTGTGGGGAGGTCGTCCTGCAGGAGGACCTGTCTAGAAATCAATTTGAGTCTAAATTCACAGCCAATTCCCTACATCCTCTCAACTCCATCCATTCCTCACAATCACTCATCTTGCAATCTCTCAAGGTCTATTTCCTTTTAAGTCATTACCCGACATTTTGTTTTTTTCCAGACTAGTAGACATCACACAATGAAGCCTCTTGCTTCCCACCAGTGTTTCCAAATCAAGTCATATTCTTTAACGCCCCTTGTTTTGTATATATCGATTCCTCCTTAAGAATGACTCCATTCATGCAATTCAGCCATTCCCCACTGGACGGAGGTGATGCCGACTGCCATCTCCGGCGATCAGGTTCCTTGTTTGGAATAAACATCTCATGACAGCTACCTGGATGTTTACTGGATTTCCCACTCCCTCCACTAGTCCCAATAGGCAACGTTTTACCTCCAACTCAGTGGAGGATCCAAATGTCCGGTCGATGACTCCCGTCACCTCCGTCCAGTAACAGAACAGCTACGGACATCTCCAAAACATATGGAGCACATCCGCTTCTAATACCCCACACCTAGGGTAACTTGAGTCTTACTGACGCCGAACTGGAAAAGTTTCCTAGGAGAGTAGTAAGTGTAAGTAGTAATTGCCCATGGAACCTACGGGAGTCAACAATGGATTGTACCTCACGTGGGTGAGGACATGGCACCGAGGTGGTAAATCAGTTGCTGACCAATGGTTTCAATAAGGAGACATCAAAAACACATTTGAGATGTGCATACTAGGAGGAAGGTCCAACGTGTAAGCCACTGGGTTAATCCTGTGAAGAATACAGAAAGGCCCAATAAACCGAGGTGCAAACTTCAGTGAGGGAACACGAAGTCGGAGGTTGTGAGATGACAGCCAGACCCTGTCCCCAAACTGGTAGGAAGGCGCAGGCAGGCGTCTGCGGTCAGTATGGAGTCTGAACCTATCATTAGCATGATGCAAAGCCTCCTGGACTTGTACCCAAGTGGAACGAAGACCACAGAGATGCTCCTCTAACGCAGGAATACTCTGCAGAACAAACAAGTCAGGCAACATGGAAGGTTATAAACCATAATTCGCAATAAATGGAGACAATCGGGAGGCAGAATTCAAGGCACTGTTGTGAGCAAATTCTGCCCATGGTAATAGGTCTGACCAGTTGTTATGGTGGTCAGAAATATAGCAACGTAGGAATTGCTCCAAGGACTGATTGGCTTGCTCTGCGGCCCCATTAGACTGCGGTTGATACACAGAAGAGAAAGCAAGCTGAATTCCCAACTGTGCATATACCGGGAGACAAACTGACTGCCCCTGTCCGAGACAATCACATTGGGTAGTCCATGTAAGCGAAAGATCTCCCAAGCAAAAATGGAAGCCAGTTGCTTAGAAGTAGGCAATTTCTTAAGTGGTATACAATGACACATCTGGTCAACTACCATAAGGATAACAGTGTTGCCTTGGGAGTTGGGCAACTCCACAATGAAATCCATAGACAGGTGGGTCCAGGGCCTCTCTACATTGGGTATAAGATGTAAGAGGCCCACTGGAAGGTATCGTGGAGTCTTAGGCCGCGTACACACGGGCGGACTGTCTGGCCAACTAAGTCCGTCAGACAATCCGACAGACAGTCCGTCATACTTTGGAATGAACGGACTTGCCCACACACGGCACTTTTTGAGCGGACTAATACGGCGGACTAAGTCCGCCATACTATCCGCCCTACTTTTGAAATGAACGGACTCGCCCACACACGCGGAGGAAAGTCCGCTCATTTCGAGCGCGTCTCCAGGTAGGCGGATCCCACGAAGGAGACGTCGCTGACCCCGCCGCCTGGTATGGACTTAAAGGGGAACCCCAACGCTGAAAAAAATCGGCGTGGGGGTCGAAGAAGAAGAACGGGCGGCGGCGGCGGCGACAAAAGACCGGGCCACCGCCTGTAAAAGAGCTATAAGAAGGCGCGGTGGCCCGGCAGAAGAACCGAAGAGGGGGACAAGACCCCCGAAGTCGGGAGAAGAGGCCGGCGACGAGGAAGAAAGCCGGACTCCTCCGCTAGCAAAAGAGCTACAAGAAGATAGCGGAGGAGTCCGGCGAGAAGACCCCCGAAGACGGAAGACCCCCGGAGCTGTGCAATAAAATATTTTATCTCGTGTGTTGTGTTTTTTTTTGGTACTTTTATTTTACAGGTGAATGGGTAGGGGTACATTGTACCCCATACTCATTCACATAGGGTGGGGGGCCGGTATCCGGGGGCCCCCTTATTAAAGGGGGCTCCCGGATTCCGATAAGCCCCCCGCCCGCAGACCCCGACAACCAACGGCCAGGGTTGTCGGGAAGAGGCCCTTGTCCTCATCAACATGGGGACAAGGTGCTTTGGGGCACGCGGCCTGGTACGGCTCAGGAGGGGGGGGCGCTCGCTCGCCCCCCTTTCCTGGCCGGCCGGGTAGCGTGCTCGGACAAGGGTCTGTTGTGGACTTGGGTGGGACCCCCACGCCGATTTTTTTCGGCGTTGGGGTTCCCCTTTAAGTCCATACCAGGCGGCGGGGTCAGCGACGTCTCCGTCGCGGGCCCCGCCTACCTGAATACCCGCTCGAAATGAGCGGACTTTTCTCCGGGCGGGAAAAGTCCGCTCATTTCAAAAGTAGGGCGGACTGGCACACACACGGGTGGATTGTCCGCCGAAATGCGAGTCCAGCGGACAGTATTTCAAACATTCTGAAAGACTTAGTCCGCCAGACTGTCCGCTGAAAAAGTCCGCTCAAGCCCACACACGACTAAGTTGGACAGACAGTCCGCCCGTGTGTACGTGGCCTTACTCTAAGCACACACGGAACAGGCAGCTACAAAGGCAGTTACATCAGCCTGTAGACTAGGCCACCAGAATTGTTGGGAAATGGCCCAAATTAGTTAATTCTTCCCAGGATGGCCAGCTGCCTTGGGAGAATGGTAAGTCTTGAGCACGGCAGTACAGAGACTATCTGGGACAAAGCAGTGGTCACAAGGTTTCTCAGGAGGAGCATGGACCTGAACAGCAAGAATTTTGTCACCCAAACGAGTAGTAAGACTGGTGCGAACCATAGCCAAAATATGATCAGGAGGAATCACAGGAACCGGAACCGACTCCGACTTGGAAGTGGAGGAAAATTGTTGTGACAAGGCATCAGCCCATACATTATTAATACCGGGTAAGAATGAGACGATGTAATTAAAACTCAAGAAAAAAAGCCCATCGCGCCCTTCTGGGGGAGAGACGCTTAGCCTCAGACAAGAATGTTTCTTAGATTCTTATGGTCAGTAAGAATGAGAACCGGCACAGTGGTACCTTCAAGGAGATGTCTCCATTCTTTCAGGGCTAAAATGATCGCCAACAGCTCTCTGTCACCAATCTCGTAATTGCACTCAGCAGGTGACAATTTCTTGGAAAAGTAGCCACACGGCTGCATAGGGCTCTGAGTTAGGACGTTGAGACAGAAGGGCGCCAACTCCAGTCTCAGAAGCATCAACTTCTAGGATAAAATGCAACGTAGAATCAGGATGTGCCAACACAGGAGCAGAAACAAAGGCAGCCTTGAGAGTTTCAAAGGCCTTAAAGGACTCCGGAGACCAACTCTGTGGGTTACGGTCATTTCTGGTCATATCAGTCAGGGGTTTGACCAGAGACGAGAAGTTACAAATAAACTTTCGATAGTAGTTGGCAAAGCCCAGGAAACGCTGCAGAGAACGTAAACCCACAGGTCGAGGCCACTGTAGGACTGCTGAAAGTTTCTCTGGATCCATCGAAAAAACAGCAGTGGAAATGACATAGCCCAGGAATATAACCTATTCACGATGGAACTCGCAATTCTCCAGTTTACAATAGAGATTGTTCTCTCTTAGTTTCTGAAGCACACGACAGACACCTGTGTGGTGGCTTTCCAGGGACTTGGAAAATATGAGGATATCATCGAGATAAACCACCATACATAACTGCAACAAAGCTCGGAGGACAGCGTTAATAAATTCCTGGAAAACTGCCGGGGCATTACAAAGGCAAAAAGGCATTACCAGGTACTCATAGTGGCCTGTTCTGGTATTAAACGCAGTTTTCCACTCGTCGCCCTCCTTAATCGGCACGAGATTATATGCCCCTCTCAAATCAAGCTTTGTGAAAACCGTTGCTCCCTTGGGGTGGTCAAATAACTCTGTAATCAACGGAATCGAGTAGGCATTCTTAATCGTGATACGATTGAGACCTCTATAATAAATACAAGGTCTCAATTCACTGCTCTTCTTCTTCACAAAGAAGAAACCAGCACCAACAGGAGATGAGGATTTGCGGATGAAACCTTGAGAAAGTGCGTCTGCAACATACTCCTCCATGGCCTTATCCTCCAAGACTGACAAAGGGTACACTCGGCCATGAGGGGGTATGGCACCAAGTTGAAGGTCAATTGCGCAATCATAAGACCGGTGTGGAGGCAAAGTACCAGCTTGACCTTTGTCAAAGACATTGCTAAAATCGCGGTACTCCTCCGGCAGGGAGGAGAGTGAAGAGGTGCACAGGACCTTGGATACCTTCCGGAAGCATATCTCACTGCATTGTGGTGACCAGGAGAGAACCTTGGCACGGAGCCAATAAAAAGAGGGATTGTGCCTCTGTAACCAAGGATAACCAATAGCCAGTGGAAACCTGGGAAAGGAAATAACTTGGAATTGGATTATCTCATGGTGAAGAGCCTCTACGGCCATGGACAACGGAACCATCTCATGAGACACATGGACAAGCTGTACAGGTCTCCCTTCAATGGCAAGTGGAGTGTCATGCAGCTGCAGCACAATCGAGTGCTGTGATACAAAGGCAGCATCAATGAACAGGCCTGCAGCCCCAGAGTCGATTAGAGCCTGTATCTCGATGGACAACAAAGCCCAAGAAAGGGTAACCAAAACCAGGGGCTTATCCTTCTGGATAACTGGGGACGAAACAACGCCACCTAAGGTCTGTCCATGACAGGGCCTCAAGGTTCGGGCGTTCCCTGGACGATAGGACAAGACTTAAAAAAGTGACCTGCCTGGCCACAATAAAGGCACAATCTCTCCCTCCTCCTAAAGGCTCTCTCCTCTGCAGAGAGAAGCGTGAAGCCCAAGTGCTTGAGTTCATCTTCACTGACCGACTCGGTACCAGGAAGCATGGGAGGTGGGGGAGGCACGGGTGGCACTGCAAAGCTTGGAGGCAAACGTACAGGAGGCTTCCACAAGTGTTCTTTCAAAGAAAGTCTTTCTCTGAGTCTGGAGTCAATGAGGATGGCAAACGAGATCAAGCTCTCCAGCTCAGTGGGTATATCTTGGGCTGCTATCTCATCCTTGATGGAATCCGAGAGACCATGAGAAAAAGCAGCCACGTGGGCCTCATTGTTCCAAGCAACCTCTGCTGCCAGAGTACAGAATTCAATAGCTTAGTCGGCAACAGTTCTTGTACTCTGTTTGGTGGACATGAGGCATTTGGCAGCAGAAGCAGAGCGTGCGGGAACATCAAATACCCTTTTAAAGGAGGCCACAAAGTTAGGGTAACTCAAGACAACAGGTTTTTGTGTCTCCCATAGAGGGTTTGCCCAGGAGACGGCTCTCTCAGAAAGCAAAGATATCACAAAACCTACTTTGCTTCTGTCCGTGGGAAACGCCTGGGGCAGCATCTCAAAGTAAATCTCAACCTGGTTGAGAAACCCTCTGCATTGAACTTGATCACCCCCAAATTGCTGGGAAGTGGAGCGGAACCAGACATACCTCTTATAGAGGTAATACTCGAGGCAGGTGCCTGCACAGAGATTGGCGCAGCAGCAGGGACGGCTTGCAACTCAGGTTGCACAGGAGCAGCCACAGTGGGGGATTCCAGGTGAGCTGTGTGACTCAGGAGCGTTTGTAACGCTATGGCAAACTGATCCATGCGGTGATCTTGCTCAACCTGGAAAAAATATTACTGACAAGTGGATTGACTGTATCTCCTGAATTCATGGCCTTTGCCTACTGTCAGAAACCATGAACCAGACCGAGACAGAAGTACAATTAAATCACACTTGTTTATTAATAAAAAATAAAAAGGTAAATAGAGTAAGCGTAGTCAAGCATAGCCAGAGTCCAGTAACCGGATCGAGTAGTCAGCCAGGCCAGAGTTCAATAACCAGATCGGGTAATCAGCCAGGCCAGAAGTCAGAGATCCAAGTGGAGGAACAGCAAGCAGGATAAGGAGCCAGAAGGGATGTCAGCAAGTCAGGCTTTAACCACTTCAATATAGGGCACTTTCGCCCCCCTTCCTTCCCAGCCCAATTTTCAGCTTTCATCGCTCTAGCGCTTTCAGTGACAATTGCGCGGTCATGCTACACTGTACCCAAATGAAATTTTTATCATTTTGTTTGCACAAATAGAGCTTTATTTTGGTGGTATTTAATCACGACTCAGTTTTTTATTTTTTGCAATATAAGCGCAAAAAAAGCGTAAATTTGGAAAAAAAACAATATTTTATTTTTTCTATTTTAAAAGAAATCCAATAAAATCTAATTTTGTCATAAATTTAAGCCAAAATGTATTCTGCTACATGTTTTTAGTAAAAAAAATTCTGTTAAGTGTATAATAATTGGTTTGTGTGATCACGGACATATGTACGCAAATGATCATGTACATATGTGTGCAGGTGATCACGTACATATGTGTGCAGATAATCATTGGGACATGTGATTTTAGTGGGATATATGTGGGGGACATGTTTTTATTATTAGGGACATGTGTTTTTATTATTTGGGGACATGTATGTTTTGGGGACATATGTGGGGACATATGTGGGGACATTGTGTTTATACTGTGTGGTGTGTTGTGTGTTTACACTAGACTGGTGATCAGTGAGTAAAAAGCTGTAAAAAACAGCTCATACTCACTGATCATCAACCGGCTGCAGCGATCTGCTCTCCTCTCCTCAGCAATGACTTCTGTGTGAGGAGAGGAGGAGCCAATTGCCTAGCAACCGGCTGTTTGTTTACATCACATGACGGCCGTGATTGGACACGGCCGTCATGTGATCAGGAGGGCCAATCACAGAGCCCTCCTGCCGATCTGAGACGTGCCGTGTCCGGGTGACAGGAGCACATCGGGATCGCGCCGCTGCGCGGGCACGCGCGCACGATCCCGCTCCTTCTGAAGGACGTTCCTGAACGTCCTATCAGAAGTAGACGGCTCCCACCGGGCCGTATATGTGCATTGGCCGGGTGGGAAGTGGTTAAACAGGAACGCAGGATATGGTTGGAGTAATGTTGTAATGTCCTGCCTAGTTGTGTTCGAAACCGGGATGGATAGTTTGGAAAATTGTCCCTTTTAGAGTGATACTAATGTCTCACCGATATGCAGTCCATCAGGCAAATGATGGGCCTCATCAGGTGTAAACAAAACTGTCTGATCAATGCTGGTTTGGTGTGAGCCCTACACCTGAGATACATCACAGTGTTTGCTGGAATTCTTTGGCTCTCAGTACCAGTCTTTAGTGTAGTACCATCGGTTTTCTTGTGATTGGCTTGTAGTAGATTTACAAGGATCTCTGTTTTGGTGGTCGACAGTTCCAATGATGTCCTTAGTATGTCCCCAAAACCTGGAATGGAAGGATAGTCTAAATACTGCTTTAATTGGAACTTGGTCACTTCTCAGTCAAGTACCCACTGGCCTTAGGAATAACTTTTTTTATCAACTCAGTCTCGAAGTGTTCATCTGAGCCTTCTCCTTGTGAGACAAACAGGCGGTCCTTCAACTCAATAGTTCTGAACAGGAAATTTTGAGGAGTTTCCTTACTATTCTGTGAGATGTTTATCAGTTGTACAGTTCGTAAGCATTTTCCTCCTTGTAATGGCTTTTTAGGATTCTCCTAAGTTGCACTAGGGTCAGTTCATTCTTCATTTCCAGCATACCTCTAAGTTACCATGGTGGAGTCTGAGCAACTGCAATAGGTTTTTGTTTTGGATCACTGTCACTTGAGTCCTTGCTTTTAGTACTTAACTCTTTTATCTGTTCCTTGATCATTCTGGAGGCTTCCTGGAACTTCTCCTGCATAGTGTGGTATTGTCATTTCAAAACGGCTAATTGCTGTTCCGGTTGGGGGTCTTTGTCAATGATGTTTGGTACTTCAGCATTGTCCCTCTTCTCTAGCTCACCGATGAATCTTAGTTGCTTGGAGAAATTGTGTCACTGCCTCTTCACTTTCAGTCTTGACCAGTTCACCTATCACCTCATTGACTATCTGCATGTAGTGTCACCCGGGTTTTCCTTTCGCCATACTTGCTTCTGAGGCCTTGATAAACTGGCAAGTCTCAATGAGATCACCGATTGTCAGACACCATACGGCTCCCCTTCCATTCCAGGATTATACGGGTAAACCTGTTGTTAGGCCATCTCGTGTTAAGTATTAATATGATCGCTTCTTGGCCTTTTAGCTAAGATCAAGTGTAGTATCTGTTCTTATCGGTTGCCAGAGGAAGGCGCTTATGTCACTCCCGAGTGTGGGGAGGGCTGATGTAAATCCAATGTTGTCATTGCACCTGGAAGGGCGGTTTTGGTAGGGGTCAGCATCTGGGCATCCATGCTGGTGTCAGTGGGGCCCGAGTCTGAGCCATCCGGAAGGGTGCTCCTGGTGAGGATGGGTGCTGCATGCGGTCTGAACCCAGAGGGGCGAGTCTCTGGCCTTCTGGCCTAGATTGGGGTAGCTCTAGCTCCGGACAGTCTTTCAAGAGAGAACTCCGGGTCCTCCTCTGTATACAGGGGAGGAACGGTTAGTGTCTCTGAATGTAATTAGGAGTGATGGGAGCGGGGTTGAGCTTGTGGATGGGCAGGCTCTCCCGAGCTTCCTGAACTCCATGCCTTCCTGACTGGAGTGGGGGCTGCTGTGGTCTGAGCTGTTGGTCACGGCATTCTTGAAGGCCTATGGAGTATGTGCCCCTGGAGTGGCACTCCAGGGGTGCCTAAAAATTACTGTGAGTGAGGGTCACTTTGATTTTGGGCACTAAAGTCACTGCACCATATAGCATGCTTTTTTAGCACCTGCCTCTTGGGCCGAGCCTTTTGGCTGGGACCAAGAGGAATTTTTTATTCCTGGCCAGAGGGCCTGGTCATTGTTTTACACAATGGCCACCTTTGCACCCTCCTTCTCCCTACCCACTTTATTTAATGTATTACCTTTATTTGTGTGTCACGTTTTTTGTGTTGTGCACTGCACATGTGATAAGCAGGGTCACAGGTCCCCGGGCCTGTCCTGAAAGTCTGGGGAGGGGGTGGACATGGCCTTCTGGCTTAGTTCGCCCTCTCTCTTCAGGGGTCTCCCTTCGGGGGAGCCCTACCTAGTATTTGGGTGGGTCTGTTTCAGCAGACCTTCTAAAGAAAGGGGTCTGTCTGGTTTCGGCCAGTCAGACCAAGTTTTAAGTACCCTTGTCCCTGTCAGGAGCCTAACGCCCCAGGGGATTCAGGGCAAGGCCCTCTGATTTCAGAGGGCTTGTGTACCTATTGCACTTTTTTGTGTTCACTCCCTATGTGTGTGCACATTTTTTTTGGCACTGGGTGACGTTTTTGAGTGTTTTTTGCAAAAAAATAAAATAAAATTAATATGATGCTACTAACAATACTATAATGTGGCAGTATATATATGGTTTAGCAAACTATGCTGCTTGAATAAACTGGCCAGGTTTACTTTACAGCCGGTTAATAATAAAAAATATTCTTGGTGTCTAGTTTAGAGATCAGCTCACATGCTTATTAGCAGACATCCCAGCTTCTCCCAAGTTCTGCTTTAAGGCAATACAGCGTATTTAGATAAAATCACTATAAAGTGTCTCATTACATTATTAATAATCTGTCTATGTTTCTGTGCAAGGAACTTGACATCAGTGTCAATGTTTGTTATTCAGCTCATAAGTATCAGTTGAAGACTTCAGAGCATAACGATCCTGCTATGCTCAATTGGATAATCCCATCTCTTCACCAGAGTCGATCAGCACTAGGACAGAAGAAATCTTCTGCTTTTTCATCCTTCAAATACACTTCTGAGCTGCCGTGCCAATGAAAGTAAAGTTGCCAAGTTTCCAAAAATTAATTTGGCATGCTGAATTCAACAGAGATCCTTTTAAGTTGAATCCTAAAATACTGGCTCTGAATCAGCAAGGATTAAACGCTTCCAACCGTCCCGCAGCGAGGCTGATCCATCGCCTTTAGCACAGGTTGGCCCATTCAATATACAGTCTCTTTTTTTTTTTTTATTTCTCCAGTACCTTGGCCACTGGAGCACTTTATGTTTTGGGAGCAAACATTTCAAGGAAGAGAGCAAATACTAAGCCTTTCATACAACCTTATGGTGGACATGAACATATCGTTGCAAGTCTAACAGAAAAAATGTCCAAACAATGAGACAACAGAATTTAGAGGAGTCTGTAAATAAGGAGATGTATGGAAGTTGTTATGGCCTTGGTAGCAATATTGTATCATGTTATTACTAGATGGGATCTGTCCTAAGAGCCAAGAATAACAGGATATATACACAAGAAAGGAGCAGTGAATTTCTTTGAAGGGTTTCCTAACTGTACAGCCCTTCATCCTCGGCTGAACTTGGGCAGGGTTTAGTGATAATCCATGCTTGTAGAACATGATAGATTTATAGTTTGCCAGGTAAAGGTTTTTTTTTCCTTAACACAGACCTATCTTGAACACAAAAAAACATTACAGAGGGACTAAACACTGGAAGCTGTGCCAAAACAAAAATAGGCAGAGGGCCAAAGACTAGTCACCAGTATTGCCCGTGATCTCTCTGTAGCTGACCCTTTCCCATTACTAACTTATCATGACTTGTTCGGTACTGTGTCTCTGTATGGAGGCAGCCATTTTGGTAAAGGCAGGACTTTGTGTCCTCATGCCAGATCCTCCACCAGGGAAAACAGTGAGCAACACAGTATTGACATCACCAAATCTTACTTCAAAGTTCCTGAGACTAGTAGTTAAAGGAAGCAGTGTCTTAGATCTCACACTGCAGATATACGCTATAAAGTTGTGATCCTGCCAGTTACTAGCACTACCTGTACAGTTTTGCTGCCAGTCTGTGCATTTTTTGGCTTTTTTTTCTTGTATAGCAGGTTTGCAGGATCGTTTCAGCTAGGTGATTCACAGCAGCCTATCGGAATAGGAGCAGAAGAAAGCAGCAGCATGCTTCATGGGATTGTTTTATTCACAGGAAAAATATTGCAAATTATATTCATATAACAAACCTTTTTTTGATTATTTTTTTTATAAATTTAAGCAACCATATGTGTTCCAATCCACTTGCCTGGGACAAAGACGTGCTGTGGCCTAGCCCCACCAAGAGGCCAGGAAAAGGAAAAGGAGATCATGTGATCAGCTGCAAGGCTATCTGAATTCTTAAGCCTTTTGATGTAAAATGAAAAGGTGAACTAGCTCAAAAAATACTGGCCACCCCTCTGGCCGGACACAGCTGCACATAGTGGCCATGATGCCCCATGCTGCCATTGTAGCTATCCGAACTTTACAATAAACAGCCCAGACCTCATGTGACCATGCTGTCCTGTGGGAAGAAGAACTTCTTTCTTCTGGAACACCTTACAGGAAGAAAAATCCTCAGATGCATTTCTCATTGGTCAGCACGGTTATGTGGTTGTGCTGACCAATGAGTTCTTGCCAATGTGAACATTTTCATAGATATTCACTCCAGATATGTGTATTGCAGTGTATGGGCCACTACATATGCAGCATGGGGCATCACAGCCTCTAAGGCTGGCCATATATGAGTTGTAATTGTTTTTTTTTTTTTACAATCAGCGGGTTGAATGAAAATGACTACAAACAAAATTATAACTCAGCGCTCATATGGGAAGGCATGCACAGGCCGAGTAGTCAGGCTTAGGGAAACAAAAGAGAAATAAAAAATGTCTCTCAGTGAGCGGGACAATGTCCATAGTACCAGTCTTTAAAAAAGAGGAGAATCCATGTTTCAGCACCAAGGGCAGCCAGTGTGAAGTGCTAGAAGCAATCTCTACAATGCAACAAGGAAAAGGTCACAGCGCCACTAAGTGCAGTATTTAAGGAACCATTTAATGATTAAGGCAATTAACAGACCACTCACAAAGTCTATTTGTGGTAAGTGGTCAACACCAGAATCAATGAAATACTATATTACAGCACCAACGTCCCCATGATAACATAGAAAGTACTGAAAAGAGGGCATGGGAAATTATAGGTGCAATTAGTACTATGACATAAAGTATTTTCAATAAAAACACAGTTTATCAAAGTCACAAAAAAACAAATATAAAAACGATTTGTTCACAGTAATGGAATCCACCCATGCGAGCTGCCAGCTGCACTCCAAAGACATGGACATCCAGGAGAGATCCCCCAGAGCCAACTGCAGGATTACCATTGTTCACAATGCGTATACTCATGCTCCCTTTGTGAGTAGTCTGTGAATTGCCTTTTATCATTAAAGTGGTTGTAAACCCTTACAAACCACTTTGACCTACAGGTAAGCTTACCTGCAGGTCCAAGAAATATCTCCTAAACCTATACGGTTTAGAAGATATTTACCCGAAGACAGCCACCGCTGTCTACGGCGCATGCGCCGTAGACAGCGGCCCGCAGGTGCACTGGGCAGGCCACAGATCGCGACGATATGCCGCGAGTGTTGGCTCCCGTGCGCATGCGCGGGAGTGATGTCATCGCAGCTCCGGCGAATCACAGCGCCGGAGCAGCGAGACCCAGACGCCACTCCAGGATCCATGGCAGCGGCGAAGAGGAAGATGGAGGACCGCTTCGGGGGCTTCCTTTTCAGGTAAGTTATTCATAATGAGCTAGTATGCTATGCATACTAGCTCATTATGCCTTTGCCTTACAGGGTGTGTTTTTTATTTTTTTATTTTTTTGCCTTTACTTCCTCTTTAAATGGTTCCTTAAATATTGCATTTAGAGGCACTGTGTCCTTTTCCTTGTTGAACGAAAATAATGAAATTCCCCCATCCAAACACTTGAGGTGGATGGGAGAATGCTCCCCACTGTGCCATTGTATTCTGATGGTGGGGCGACTTCCCCACTGTCAGAATACACTGATCAGCATTAGAGGCTATAACCTGCAGAAAATCCAACAGGATGGTTGTACAGAAGACAGTTTCAATCTATGTATGGCCAGCTTAGGTGCAGTGGGGTCCAAAGGGGTGGCCAGGATATTTGGAGTTAGTTCACTTTTTAATTTTTCTTGAACTTACCATTTAAATAAAAAAATCTCTCTAACTATATAAGTTCTTACTTCTCCTTGCTAGCAATGTTCATCTTGGATGCCAACGAATGAAAATAATATTTACAATGTGACTTGGTCTCCGCCACCTCAATTGAACTGCTGCCTGTAGAAGCTTTGTACCCTATAATATCAAAGCCTCCACAGGGGATGTAAGAGGTTTGGTATTTAGATCCAGTTTAACTGGACCGCCTTCCAGAAGTCATGTCAGGAATGTTATACTCTAACAATGCCGACTCCTGTATTTATTACAAGTCTGCACAGTGCACTCCCTTTGCTGAGCCCAGTAATTTGGGGCCATAAGATAATGGTTCGAAATAACTTCTAAGTACGTCTTGACTCTGACAGGCCGGCCCCTCCTAGCGACATTCCAGGAGCATACGGCACACGGCTAATTATGGCATTGGAATGACGAATATAAACAACAGAAGAAAAACGCAAGCTAACCTCTTTATTTTGATACCCAAATATGACTGGCTTTTTAATAATGCTTCTCACACGTGCCTGAGGTCACATGATGTTAATTGCCACTTTACAAATTAACTATTTATTATGTAGCTAGTAGAGGCGCTTTACTAGGAGAGAACAGAGCTCTACTACCAAGATATGCACCTGAGCCACAGGCCTGGAATTCCCACAGCTTAAGCAAGCTCACAACCCTAATACTAACCACCCCTCACCATATTTCATACTGCGGAATCTGTAAAGGTAGTTTTCAGCTATACTATCACCAAAATATTAATATAAGATGTTCAAAGATGATTTTAAAATTGCAAATACACTGTGTTTGTGTACCTCTGTGCTTGCTATGCAATCCATGGACCGTGGGAAGAACCAGCAGAGTGCTGCACTTAGTTAGCTGCCCGAAAACATCACAGCACCCTGCTGCAGTACTCCCCTCATGAACCTTCAGCCCTTAGGCATGTGTAACATTTGAAAGATATACTGTATATATATATTTATGGCCGAAGCCCTATGACTGATACGTATCTGAACAATACAAACTTATCATAAGATACACTATATGAAATGGACCTGAAAGTGTGCCCTGGTCTAATGGACGGTATACCAAAATAAGGGGGCATACCCAGTGATTAGAAATGAATGTGTTTGAAGAGAAATGTTTGAGAAATGCCCTAAAAAAGGGGATGGGAGGGTGGGTATTGCGCACAGGAAACCGACAAAGACCACAGGCGAGTGGGCTGGTTAAATACCCCCCGGGCTCCTCCCATAAATTCAGGCCACCATACTGGCCTTCTTACTTATGGCCGAAGCCCTATGACCGATACGTATCCGAACAATACAAACTTATCATAAGATACACTATATGAAATGGACCTGAAAGTGTGCCCTGGTCTAATGGACGGTATACCAAAATAAGGGGGCAAAAACACTTAGGTAGGGGTAAGAGAACTTTATTGTTTCCAGCTTTATCTTTATTGAGCCAGTTGGGTGAATGCCCGAGACATCTCTGCCTGTGGGTTAGGGATGTATCGAGCGAAGCAGGCCGATTTCCACCTGCCCAATCTTTTGATAACGTGGTCCGGGACCCCATACCAGGATGCGGATGAAGCTGCTTCGATGCAGAAGGAATGGCCGGAGTACTCACCGGGATTGAGAAGCAAGTTGCGGAGGAGAATCCTTACGTGTTTTATGAACTGGCAGTTCGCAGATAAATGGCCGCCTGTATGACCAGACTGGGGAGAACACCGAAGGGGTAGCTGGTAAGCATGGTGGACATGTCCCTAAAGATGGAACTGGTGATGGGGAGCCGTTTGACTTTAACTGGTGGTTGCTGCTTCTGGATGCTGCAGGATGGCTCGGATCGCGTGGGACGAGAAGATGAATGGTTTGGTAGGATCCTGGAGTGAGAGGAAGTGCTGTATGCCAGCTAAGTATAACCGGATGGTGTTGAAGGACAAGGCCAGTCGACTATGACAATATGAGGTGAAGGCTAGTATATGCCTGGCATCTATGGGGGTGCCTACTGTGGAGGCAACCAGAAATTTGTTAAACGCTTTCCAGGCTACCTGGTAGGCTTTCAGAGTGTTGTCTGAGAGTGATTGGTTGATGAGCTGAGTGGCTCCATGTAGATGCGTCTCTAGTCCAGGGTCAACTGAGACCAAAGCGGGATAGGAGCTGACACTGTATCGGCTTCGGGAACCTGCCGAAAGAAGGAAAGGAAATTAAAGCGGGACAGTGGGTCAGCTGCAAGGTTGTACTTTCCTGGGACAAACGTGCAGTAGACATTAAACTGATGCTGCAGAGACAGCTGAACCAGCCTGCGTAGGAAGGACATCACGGTGAGAGACTTAGACCTGCATTTGTTGACAATTTCGGCTGTGGCCTGGTTATCGGTGGTAAAACCTACGGTTTGTCCTTTCCAGGTATGACCCCAGAGCTGGGCGGCTGCTACAATGGGGTAGAGCTCGAAGAGGGATGAAGACTGGCTAAACCCAGGGATCAAGAGTATTTGAGAAGGCCAGGGTCCGGCGAACCAATGGTGGCCAAAAATAGCAGCAAACCCTGTGGAAGCTGCGGCATCTGTCACTACCTGTGGCGAGAGAGGTGAGATGGATGGGATGAACAGGGAGATACCGTTCCAGGTGGACAGGAACTCGTCCCACATTGACAGGTCTGCTATGGCTGCGGTATCCAGGCTGAGGACTTGATCCGGGTCTGGTGCCTGAGAAAGGTAGACCAACAGGCGCGAGATAAAGGAGCGACCCTGTGGAATTATACGCATGGTGAAGTTAAGCATACCCAATAGCGACTGTAGCTGCCTCCTTGTACATCCCCTAGTGCGGGTGAATTCACGGAGAACTGCCCTGATGCGGGTCAGTTTGTCAAGGGGCAGGCTGGCTTGCATGGAGCTGGTGTCGAGATTGACTCCGAGGAAGGTGATGAATTGTGTGGGCCCATCAACCTTATGTTCGGCGATGGGGACATTGAGGTTCCCAAAGACGGTCCTTAGTTTGTCAAGGTCCCTTGGAGGTACGCCCGGCTGCTCAATCAATAGGAAGTCATCCAGGTAATGGATAACTTGCTGACAACCAGCCTTGTGCAAGAGGATCCAGGCAAGAGACTGTGCAAACGTGTCAAACAGCCAGGGGCTGCTTTTAGAGCCAAATGTTAGTTTAGTGGCGAAATAATATCGGTCTCTCCATTTAATGCCGTGCCAGCACCAGAGGGACGGGTGGATAGGCAACAGCTTAAAGGCATCGGAAATGTCGGCTTTGGACAGCTACGCACCTGTGCCTACTTTAAGGATGGCCTGAATCGCCATGTCAACGGATGCGTATTTTAATGAGAATTCTTCGGTAGGGATCAGGGAATTTAGGCTGGGAATGTGGGAAGAATGAGGCGCAGACAGGTCGTACACCAAGCGGTTTTTATTCGAAAATTTGCCCTTGACAAGCCCAATAGGGCTAACTCTCCACATATTGAAGGGGGGCTGTGTGAAGGGACCTATGACAAAGCCTCGTTCCACCTCGGTTTGCAGCAGCCGGTCTATGGCCTGCTCGTCGGAGGCTGCTGAGCGGAGATTTCTACACTCATAGGTTGTGTGGGGCAGAGAGATAAGGCCGGTATGAAAGCCTGTTGTGAAGCTACAGATGAGGAAGGTGGCTAGTGAGGGAGTGGGGTGCATGGTGAGATAGAAGCCCAACCATAGGACGTCTATGCGGCTCAGTCATGAGCCCTTGTGAGTTTTAACCTCACACAAATTCCTGGGGTGCGCTCTGTGACATAAGACACAGACGTGCAGTAGGCGGCACTGGCTGAAATTACATGAGCCATAGTTGTAGTTATTGCAAATAGCCGCCCCCCCCTATGGTTCGAACCGAACGTCCAAACTTGTCTACTTGTGTCTTCAGAGCGGGGCCTGACGGGCCTTGGGCTGTACCGGAGGTGGAGGGGAACTCTACGGGGCGACTAACCGTCATGTTGGCGCACCAGGAGGCGGTGTGGGTGGAGGACTGGCAGATGGCACACAGGGGCGAGCGTAGGCCGGCAAAATGCCGGCAGAACAACTCCGTATTTGTACCCTAGGTCCACCACGGTGTGGAGGTACAAGTCCAGCTCTTGCCTTCTGGCAGGGGATGCTGAGCAAATGACGTCCCTTAGCATCCCAAAGGCTAGGGTAAACTCTGGGATGGAAAGTTTGCGGTTCAGCCTGGGATCCTTGGCCTTGAGGACTATGGAGACATCTCCCCAGGTGTAGGCCATGTTTTCTGCAAGGTCGTGGACCGAAATAAGCAGGGAGGCAAGGTTGACATCCTTGCCATCCAGGATGTCCTTCTTTATGCCGGCCGGAACCAGATGTGCTGGGCAGACAACGGGACATGTCCCTGCGGTACCTGTCGGCAGTGGTGACGGGACTGCAACTGGAACAGGGGTAGTTGTAGCTGGGTGAGCCTCTAGGAGCGTCACTCTGGCCTGGATGTCCGTGACCGTGTTGGTTAAGGACGACACCATTGAATGTAGCTGAGATATAGCTGCTGAGATGGACTGGAGAGAGGCCTGAGGTGGGGTACTGGGCCCGGCCGTAGCTGGCGGGGTAGAGAGGAGCCTGAAAAGCTCTGCCTTCCTGGCCGTAGTGGGGAAGGGAATGCCCCTGCGTCTCAGCTCTGCCGTCAGCCTGGGGATATTCCAACCCCTGAAGGACTGTATGCTGTCGCTCACTGAAGGCAGGCGAGGAGACAAGGGGGCGGTAAGGTCTTCGCTGCCGACTTGAGACATGGCTCCAGGTGGATCGTGCCCTAGGAGTGATGCCCTATCTCTTTGGGGTTGCAAGATGGACGACCGGACGACCGGAACCTATAGAGGGTGACATAAGTCAAGACTGTTTCTCAATCTTACCAAGCAAATCCGCCTGTTGCTGTGCGCTAAGGCGGGAGCGAACGTGTATACATATATATATATATATATCGTCACGTGCCTTCATATTATATATATATATATATATATATATATATATATATATATATATATACGTATGCCAGCATGGTTGCTGTCGCATTTTGTCTGCGCCTTCCCCTCTCTCTCTCTTTTTTTTTTTTTTTTACCTGGGAAAGATAACGTTCAAGCTGGTGCAGGGTGGACCTACTGAACTTGACTGATCTGGAGAGAGAAACAACAGATGATAACTGATGAGGAGCCTGACAAGTAAACTGAAGGGTGACGTAAACGGCTGGCTGATATGACCGAGGTGCACCGGTGAGTAGACAGTTTTCCGCAGTAATTCTCTCATTTATTTTTTTTTCCTTTTTTTCTCCTTTTTTTTTTTTTTTGTATTCTCCTGTCCCAATCCGACGTATCGTTGTGCAAAGGACGAAATGTGGGATGATCCGTGTCAAGCGTGGGAGCACAAATAAGTGCTGTAATTGTGAACGTAAAAATAAGACAACCTGTGGAAAAAGTGAAATGTGGCCAATCCATCTGGGGCACGCCGAAACGAATCGATGCATCACGGATGCTACTGGATTCGAATCGGAGCGCGGGAAGTGATAGTGAAATGAAGCACGATTTGCCATGACAGAGGCACGAAATGGTCGTGTCGCCAGAGCGACTGACAACAAACTGGACTCTGGAGCATGTACTGAAATGTGGGAAAATAAACCTGGGGCGGACCGGAAGGAATCGGTGCGTATTTAGACGTGACTGGATTCGAACCGGAGCGCGGAGCATGACAGTGAAATGAAACTAACAACTTATGTCATGACAGAGGCCTGAAAAAATACCTGGGGGACGTCCAGACGAATCGACACACAGGGATGCGATCGGATTCGAACGGATCGCATTATGTGATAATGAAATGATTCCCATGATAGAGACACGAATCGGGGAGGTCGCAAAACCTGCGACTAACAACGAGCGGGCTCTAGAGCATGTACTGAAATGAGGCCAACGCAACTGGGACACGCCGATCGAACCTGTGCATTGCGAATGCGACTGGTTTCGAGTTAGGACGTAATATATGACAGTGAAATGATTCCCATGACAGAGACCCGGATCGATAAGCCGAAGGCTAAAGCCGCGTACACACAGGCGGACTGTATGGCCAACTTAGTCCGTCAGACAATCCGACGGACAGTCCGTCCTACTTTCGAATGAACGGACTTGACCACCCACGATGCACAAACAGTCCGTTGAAAGCTTGCGCGATGACGTGTACAGCACGTACGACGGGACTAGAAATAGGACGTCCAATACACAGCAATGCAACCTTCGGCCGTGTAAATCCTTTCTGAGCATGCGCCATACTTAGTCCGTCCAACTAGCCTACTCACGAGCGGATTGTCCGCTGAAACCAAAGTCTGACGGACAATATTTTACGGAAATTCCGAAATACTTAGTCCGTCAGACTGCACGCTGAAAAAGTCAGCTGAAGCCCACACACGAGCGGACTGTCCGCTGAAATGTGTTTCGACGGACTAAGTTGGCCAGACAGTCCGCCCGTGTGTACGCGGCTTAAGACTAACAACGAGCGGGCTCTGGAGCATGTACCGAAATGAGGCCGAGCAACTTGGAGCACACCGGGACGAATCGGCGCATTGCGGATGCGACTGGATTCGAATCGGAGCGCAGTATGTGACAGAAATTAGTGAAATGTTTGAAATGATAAAATGAAATGATCCAAGTGAGCCAGCCGTGGCAGAGGCACGAATCGTTGTGCCGTGTGATGCGACTGGCAACGATTTGTCTGTGGAACACGGTGACGAGGTAGACAATACAATAAGCTACGGAAATAGTGCAATATTTTTAGTTTAAGCAATTCTACCGAAATGAGGCCCGTGCAATGAAGCGAGCTGCGATAATAGTGCGTTCAAGTGACTAACGACCCGGTTTCACAACTAATGACTCGAGAGTTTAGTGTCGAGTTTTGGGTTTTAAGACACTCAATAGAAATGTTTTTAGTAAAGGAAGGTCAATCGAGACCCCTACATGTGGCAGTCGAGCCAGAGACGTTGTACAAAAAACGGGAACGAAAACCACGAGACTTCTTGTAGAGAGAAGTTTTTCTGAATGGCAACGAAACTCGAGCAGTCGGCCTAGTGACGTAGTATTGCGCACAGGAAACCGACAAAGACCACAGGCGAGTGGGCTGGTTAAATACCCCCTGAGCTTCTCCTATAAATTCAGGCCACCATACTGGCCTTCTTACATATATATATATATATATATATATATATATATATATATATATATATATATATTCTGAGTCCTTCAACCAAGACAGATATGGAACCACATAAAGAAGCCACAAGACTCACAACATAACACTGACGTGACCTGAGGTGTGCCCTGGTCAGCTGGTCGGTACACCAAAAGAGTGGGCATACCCAATGATGAGTAATAGATGATTGTAGAAGAAGGATGTGCAAGGAAGTTCCCTGGAAATGGGAAATGGGTGGAAGGGTATCGGGCACCGTAACTGACAATGGATACAGGTGAGTGGGCTGCTTATCCACCCCCCGGGCAAATCCCATAAATTCAGGCCACCATACTGGCCTTCTTATTTATGGTCGGAGTCCTTCAACCGAGACAGATATAGAAC
Organism: Lithobates pipiens; assembly: GCF_037356315.1. Lineage (NCBI taxonomy): Eukaryota > Metazoa > Chordata > Amphibia > Anura > Ranidae > Lithobates > Lithobates pipiens. Next base: position 518,860,712 of record NW_027507903.1, on the reverse strand, counting down.
CACATGAAGATGCCACAAGACTTACAACTTAACACAGACCTGAGGTGTGCCATGGTCAGCTGGCTAGTATGCCAAAAAGGGGGAAAAAATAACAGGATAGGGAAATAATGTTTTCTTGGACATGAGATTTACTGAGCAAGCTTGCTAAAGGGTTGTGACATTTCAAGTTGTGAGTTCGGAATGTACCTAGCAAAGCAAGCAGACCTCCACCTGCCCAACCTCCTGATGACATGGTCTTGCGCACCATGCCGAGAGGCAGCTGACGCTGCTCCGATACGAAAGGAGTGCCCAGAAAACCGGCTGGGGTCAAGACCTAGGTTAACCAAGAGGATACAGACATGTCTGATGAACTGGTTAGCACTCAGGGGGCTAGTAGGAAAAGGCAACAACGAGCTGGAGCCAGACTGGTTAGTCAGGTGTGTCAACAACTGGTCAATGGCCGCTACTGGGCACCAATTGTTGTGGGTCTGGAAGAACTTGATGTTGACCCCACTGTCGGACTATTGGATCTTGGACACTGCAAAGTGTATCATGAAATGGTCTTGAACGCGGGTCAGGTGGCACCTGCGTAGAACCTGACAGTCAGGGGCCACTGTAGGTAAACTCACCTGGTAGCAGAAAATGGCAGAAGGCCAGGTATATAGCAGCTTGTATGACCAGGCTGTGCAGTAACCCGAAGGGGGACCACATCAGGATAGCCGGTATACCAGCTGATGTTTCTGGATGCTGCGTAGGATGGCTTTGACTGTGAGGGCCTTGAATAAGGAAGGCTTTTCAGGTTCCTGTAAGGACAAAAAATGTTGGATGCCAGCCAAGTATAGCCTGATGGTGCTGTGGGATAAAGTCAGCTGCTTGTGACAATATGACATGAAGGCCAGGACGTGTTTGATGTTGCCTGTCTACGACCCAAGGCATGGAACTAGAAATCTGCAGTAGGTGTTCCAGGCGGGGTGATAGGCCTTTAGTGTGTTGTGAGACAGCGATTGGTTTATTAGGAGGGTTGCGTTGTGAAGGTGATCCTTCAGCTGTGACCAAGGTGGGAAGTGGCCAGGTTGGCTCTGGGTTTCTGCAGGAAAATGAACAGAAAGTTAAAGCGGGACAGCGCATCCACTGCGAGATTGCATTTGCCAGTTGAATTTGTACCGGAATTTGTACCGGAGGGATATCTGCACCAGCCTGCATAGGAAGGACATGATGGCCAAGGACTTCGACCTGCCTTTGCTGACAGTTTCGGCCGTGGCCAGGTTATCTGAAGATAAGACCATGGTCTGCCCTATCCAGGTGTGGCCCCAGACCTGAGCTGCAGCGACGATGGGGTAGAGCTCAAATAGGGAGGATGACTGGCTGAACCCTGGAACTAGGAGAATCTCTTGTGGTCATTGACCTGCGAACCAATGAGGGCAAATTAACCAATGAGGGCAAAAAGTGAAGCCTGTGGAAGCTGCTGCGTATGTCACTACGTGAGGTGATGAAGCTGATTTTACTGTGATAAACACGGACACGCCATTCCAGTTTCCAAAGAAATTGTGCCACATTGCCAGATCAGTGGTTGCTTCTTAGTCCAGCCTGAGGACTTGATCAGGGTCTTGTGCCTGTGAAAGGAAAAACAGAGTGAAATGAAGGAATGCCCCTGAGGGACAATCCTCATAGAAAAATTAAGCATCCCTAACATTAATGATGGGCTGTATGGCTAGGGCAATGGATGCGCACTTAAAGGAGAACTCCTCAGATGGAATTAATTAATTTAAACTAGGAATGTGGGAAGAATGAGGCACGGACAAATCATAAACCAAGCTGAGTTTATTTGAGAACTTTCCCTTGACAAGCCCAATAGGGCTGACTCTCCAGGCGCCAAACGGTGACACAGCAAAGGGACCAATGATGAACCCCCGGTCCAGTTTGGTCTGTAGCAGAGTGTCTATGGCTTGTTCATCGGTGGAGGCTGAGAGAAGATTCCTGCACTCGTGGGTGGTATGGGATTGGTAGATGAGCCTGGTGCGAGTGAGGGAGAAGGGTGAGAGGAGACGTAGCACCCCAACCACTGTACGTCCACGCGGCTTAGTCATGAAGTGTTGGGATGTTTGAGGTTGCATGTGATCTTGGGATGTGCTCTGTGGCAGATAACACAGATGTGCAGCAGCCGGCATTGACTGAAGTTGGAGGTAGCTTAGGTAAAGTTATTACAGATCTGTGCTTTCCCCAGTGACTGAACAGGCTGCCCCAACTTGTCCACCTGGGGATGTTGATTGGGAGGGAGCATGCCCTGGCTGGCACTGGAGGTGGAGGGGAAGGTCAGAAAGCATCTGGAATCCACGTTGGAACACCAGTTCGCCGTGTGAGTAGAGGAAGAAGAGCTCAGTATCCAGGATGCTCCAATCAGTGCTGGCCTTAAACTGGGAACGTTTGGTTGCAGCTCTAGCTACGAACAACTGATGATAATCATAAAAGGCAAAGCCCCCATACTTGTACCTAGGGTCAACAATGGCATGGAAGTACAAATCCAGCTCCTCCCTCTGCTGGGCTGGCTAAAACATAGGACATCCCTGAACATGCCAACTCACCGACGGACAACTTCTGGTTGAGTCTCGGATCCTTGGACCTCACTATCACGAGACATTCCCCCAGGCATAGGACTTGTTTTCGGCCACCTCGTGGACTAAGATGAGGAGAGAGGAGAAGTTTACATCCTTGCCTTTCAGGATATCCTTCCTAATAGCGGCTGGGATGAGATGAGCAGGAAAGATGGCGGGACTGATGTCCAGCATACCTGTGAGTGGGAGCACTAGGACAGGATCTGCGACCATGTCTGGGGGGGGGGGGGGCGCTCCTGGGTGCACTTCCAGGACTCCCACTCTTGCCTTGATGTTGGAGACAGCTGTGGTCAAAGCTCCAACCATGGTGTGCAGCTGGGCAACAGTCGTGAAATAGATTGCAGGAATGCCTGCTGTGTCGGGTCCAGCTGCTGCTGGTGGTGGGAACAGCAGCCTGAACAGCTCAGCTTTCCTGGTGGTGGTGGGGTAGGGAACACCCCTATGCCGTAGCTCTCCCATGTGTTTGGGAATGATGCATCCCCTCAGGGACTGAGCGCTGCAGTGGTCTGAACCCGCATAGGGTGACAGAGGGGCGGAGACGAGGTCCTTGCTGCTGACCCACATGGCTCCAGCTGTAAGACAAAGAGTCGGATAGGTTAGAATGGAAGAGAAGAGTCAGCGTAAACAAGAACAGGTAAGAAAAAGGTTGGGAAGAATAGAGGAGTGACAAACCCAGTGAGAAAAATCGTTGCGTTCCAGCGAACACTGAGGAAGTGGAAATTTTGAAAACTCAAGGGTGCGGGGCTCCGAGATCAGCCAGGAGGTGACTGGCCAGATAACCGATAGCTCGGGTGCCCAGTCTGTGTTATACACCAGAACCCCAGGGCGTGATGGGGCGAGAACCTGAACCTGAACTCTGATTTTGGCCTAAGTAGGAATGTTGCACTCTGTAGTACGTGACGTATGGTCGCAATGCTAAAGCTTGCACTGTCTACATGCAAACTGTTTAGCAACCGTGTCTAGTGAAGGCGATGACCTTCAGAAAATAGTAAGTCGCGAAAGGAATGTGACAGTAACTAAACGCCAGACGAGCAGCCCAAATCGTGTATGTAAAGTCAGCGGGGTGAAAAGGGTGCTGCAGGGTGACGTTAGGGTGGAACCCGTGTACTACACACCTGACTTAACCACTTAACAACCGCCCTATAGCCGAATGACAGCTACAGGGCGGTTTCTTAACTCTGGGAGGCCGTCATATGACGTCCTCCCAGAATTCCGCTCTCGCGCGCCCCCTGGGGCGCGCACTCGAGAGCATCCGTGACCACCGGGTCCACAGGACCCGGCGCATCACGGATCACGGTAAACGGCCGCTCATAGCGGCCACTTACCACGTGATCGCTCCGTCAAATGAATTGTAAACAAACCAGCGTCATGTTATGACGCCGTTTCCTCCTCCCCCTCTGTACCGATCGGAACAGCGGAGGGGGAAGAGATCGGTGTCAGCAGCGATGTGGGCTGCATCTGCAGTGCCCACATCGCTGCTCACCAAAAATTAACCCCTCAATTCCCTGCCAATACTCTGCAATACCCTGCCATTACTCTGCAATACCCTGCAACACTCTGCAATACTCTGCAATACCCTGCAATACCCTGCAACACTCTGCAACACCCTGCAACACTCTGCAACACCCTGCAATACCCTGCAATACTCTGCAATACTCTGCAATACCCTGCAATACCCTGCAATACTCTGCAATACCCTGCAATACCCTGCAATACCCTGCAATACTCTGCAATACCCTGCAATACCCTGCAATACTCTGCAATACCCTGCAACACTCTGCAACACCCTGCAACACCCTGCAAATCTGCAATACCCTGCAACACTCTGCAATACCCTGCAACGCTCTGCAACACCCGCCAATACCCTGCAACACTCTGTAATGCTCTGCAACACCCTCCAATATCCTGCAATGCTCTGCAACGCAATACTCTGCAACGCCATACTCCGAGATACCCAGCCATACTCTGAGATACCCAGCGATACCCAGCCATAGTCGGTGATACCCTGCAATACCCAGCCATAGACACCCCCCCCCCTCCCGCCACCCTCCGGTGCTTCTACCGACTCACCAATACGATCAAATCCAGAATCTTTTTTTTTTTCAGCCTTCCCAGCTTAGAGGTGAGATGTGGGGTCTTATTGACACCATATCTCACTGTAAAGAGGACCTGTCATGCCATATTCCTTTTACAAGGGATGTTTACATTCCTTGTAATAGGAATAAAAGTGATCAAAAAATTTATTTTTGGGGAAAAAAATGTCAAACTAAAATAAATAAAGTAAAATGAACAATAACATTTTTTTTTTTTTAAAGCGCCCCTGTCCCCATGTGCTCGCATGCAGAAGTGAACGCATACGTAAGTCCCGCCCACATATGAAAACGGTGTTCAAACCACACATGTGAGGTATTGCTGCGAACGTTAGAGCGAGAGCAATAATTCTAGCCCTAGACCTTCTCTGTAACTCAAAACATATAACCAGTAAAAAAAAAAAAAAAATCGTCGCCTATGGGGATTTTTAAGTAGCGACGTTTGGCGCCATTCCACGAGCCTGTGCAATTTTGAAGAGTGACATGTTAGGTATCGATTTACTCGGTGTAACTTCATCTTTCACATTATGCAAAAATTGGGCTAACTTTAATGTGTTTTTTTTTTTTTTTTAAGCACAAAACTGTTTTTTTTTTTTCAAAAAAAAGCATTCGAAAAAAATTGCTGCGCAAATACCGTGCGAGATAAAAAGTTGCAACGACCACCATTGTATTCTCCAGGGTGTTTGCTAAAAAAACATATATAATGTTTTGGGATTCTATGTAATTTTCTAGCAAATAAATGATGATTTTTACATGAAGGAGAGAAATGTCAGAATTGTCCTGCGTGCTCCAGAACGCCTGATGGCGCTCCATGTATGTTGGGCCTCTGTATGTGGCCACGCTGTGTAAAAGTCTCACACATGTGGTATCACCGTACTCGGAAGTAATAGCAGAATGTGTTTTGGGGTGTAATTTGTAGTATGCATATGCTGTGTGAGAAATAAACTGATAATATGACAATTTTGTGGAAAAAAAAAAAAGGAAAAAAAATCTTGATTTTGCAAAGAATTGTGGGAAAAAATGACAACTTCAAAAAACTCATCATGCCTCTTACTAAATACCTTGTAATGTCTTCTTTCCAAAAAGGGGTCATTTGGGGGGTATTTGTACTTTTCTGGCATGTTAGGGTCTCAAGAATTCAAATAGGCCGTCAGTACTTCAGGTGTGATCAATTTTCAGATATTGGCACCATAGCTTGTGGACTCTATAACTTTCACAAAGACCAAATAATATCCACCAATTTGTACTTATTTTTACCAAAGATACTAATCTGCTAAATTTTATAACAGAAACAAAGAAAAATTCATTTTTTTACAGAATTTTCTGTATTTTTTCTTTTATAGCACAAAAAATAAAAAACCCAGCGGTGATTAAATACCACCAAAAGAAAGCTCCATTTGTGTGAAAAAAAGGACAAAAATTTCATATAGGTCCAGTGTTGCATGACTGAGTAATTGTCATTCAAAATGTGAGAGCACCGAAAGCTGAAAATTGGTCTGGTTATTAAGGGTGTTTAAGTGCCCAGTGGTCAAGTGGTTAATGCCCTGGTTACGAAAGTCCTGGTTGTAGTCAAGAATACGCAGATGATCGGGAACCTGTGGAGAAGGTGACATAGAGGTCCAGGTTTTAACCTTGCATTACAGTAACCCTTAACCCAGCCCAGCCCCCTAAAGTGTGAATGACCCCCCCGAGCAAGAACGTATGCAAGCCCCAGGTTTTTTTCTTACCTGTAAGAAAAACGTCCAACCTTCGTGTAGGATGGAACAACCTGAACTCAACTGACCTAAGGGAGAAAAGACAGACAAGAAAACGTGGCCATGAACATGTGCCAATGGAGACAGTAAGTGGCCGTGAACGGGTGCCACTGGAGACGATGAGTGGATTTAGCAGGATAGGAAACATAACGTATCACAACATCCCGTATGGAATTAAAAAGGTGTTAGAATCCTACCTGCTGTCGGCAAGTACCGTGGGGGTTACATCCCCCAAGCACTATGTGCGCTTGGTGAGGGCACATAGGGATGACCTGGCAACATGGCACACGTTCCTGGCTAAGTTCAATGGCAGGGCATTGTCGATGTCGGGGCCTGTTAGCAACTTTGACCTGGAACTGTATACGAATGCGGCGGGGGCAGCTGGCTTTGGGGCCTTTTTCCAGGGCAAGTGGAGTGCAGGGCCTTGGCCGGAATCATCAAAGGCAGCAGAGCTTGTGAAGAACATGTTGCTGTTGGAATTATTTCCCATCGTACTAGCTGTAGAATTATGGGGGGAATCTTTTTGGAATTTGAAAGTGCGGTTCCATGGGGACAACTTGGGAGTGGTACAGGTGATCAACAAGGTGTCGGCGGCATCACCGCTGGTAGTCCGGTTGTTCAGACACCTGTTTTTACGCCGTTTACAGTTGAACGTGTTTATTTATGCTGTTCACCTCCCAGGTGTAGAGAATGTCATCGCTGACGCGTTGTCTTGCTTTCAGTGGGACAAGTTTTTTTTTTTTCAGTGGGACAAGTTTTTTTTTCTTTAACCACTTTCAGACCAGACCATTTTGCTGGCTTAAGACCAGAGCTCTTTTTGTGATTTGGCACTGCGTCGCTTTAACTGACAATTGCGCGGTCATGCAACGTGGCTCCCAAACAATATTGATGTCCCTTTTTTCCCACAAATAGAGCTTTCTTTTGATGGTATTTGGTAACCTCTGCGTTTTTTATTTTTTGTGCTATAAACAAAAACAGAGCATCAATTTTGAAAAAAACTCATTATTTTTTACTTTTTGCTATAATAAATATCTCCCAAAAAATATAAAAAAACATTTTTTTCCCCTCAGTTTAGGCCGATGCGTATTCTTCTACATATTTTTGGTAAAAAAAAATCTCAATAAGCGATTATTGATTGGTTGGTGCAAAAGTTTACAAAATATGGGATAGTTTTATGGCATTTTTATTAATATTTTTTTTTTTACTAGTAATTGTTATTGTGACTGCGACATTATGGCAGACACATCGGACATTTTTGACACATTTTTGGGACCATTGTCATTTATACAGCAATCAGTGATATACAAATGCATCGATTCCCGTGTAAATGACACTGGCAGTGAAGGGGTTAACCAGGAGGTGGCAGTGTAGGGGTTAACTGTGTCCTAGGGGCATGTTTCTAACTGTGGGGGGGGGCGTGGCTGTGTTTTACAGATCACTGATCTCTGCTCCAATCACAGGGAGCAGAGATCAGTGTCACTTGTTGCTAGGCGGAATGGGGAGATGCTGTTTACATCGGCATCTCCCCGTTCTTCCTCCCCGTTAGACAATTGCAGGTATCCCCACAGCGATCGAGTCCGCGGGACCCACGGTTGGACTCACAGGGATCCCAACCGGCACGGCGGCAAATTCAAAGGGACGTACCTGTACGCCCATTTTCCTGTCCGTGCCATTCTGCCGACGTACATCGTCGTGCGCCGGGTCAATACGTATTCTTCTACATATTTTTGGTAAAAAAAAATCTCAATAAGCGATTATTGATTGGTTGGTGCAAAAGTTTACAAAATAGGGGATAGTTTTATGGCATTTTTATTAATATTTTTTTTTACTAGTAATGACGGCGATCAGCGATTTTTTTTTGTGACTGTGACATTATGGCAGACACATCGGACATTTTTGACACATTTTTGGGACAATTGTCATTTATACAGCAATCAGTGATATACAAATGCACCGATTCCTGTGTAAATGACACTGGCAGTGAAGGGGTTAACCAGGAGGTGGCAGTGTAGGGGTTAAGTGTGTCCTAGGGGCATGTTTCTAACTGTGGGGGGGGCGTGGCTGTGTTTTACAGATCACTGATCTCTGCTCCAATCACAGGGAGCAGAGATCAGTATCACTTGTTGCTAGGCAGAATGGGGAGATGCTGTTTACATCGGCATCTCCCCGTTCTTCCTCCCCGTTAGACAATTGCAGGTATCCCCACGGAGATCGAGTCCGCGGGACCCACGGTTGGACTCACAGGGACCCCAACCGGCACGGCGGCAAATTCAAAGGGACGTACCTGTACGCCCATTTTCCTGTCCATGCCATTCTGCCGACGTACATCGTCGTGCGCCGGTCGGGAAGCGGTTAACACAGTGGTCATCAACACTGTCCTCAGAGCCCACTAACAGGCCAGGTTTTATGTATTACCTTGGGGAGATGCAGACTAGAATACTGCAATCACCGAGCAGCGAATGATATCACCTGTGATGTATTTCAGTTATCTTGCAAACCTGGCCTGTTAGTTGGCCTGAGGAGAGGGTTGATGACCACTGCTTTAACACACCACATCAAGCTGCATGGTGATTGAGCTGATGCCTATCTTTTTGTTGTTTTCTGTGTCCCATTTGAGCAGATTTTCCTTCACATCCTGTCGCAGAGACACAACAGAAGGAGAATGCATATCTCTTCAGCTAGAGGGGAAATCCCACCCTTGATGCAGGTGCCTGCTCCAGGCACAACTGTACATTTTTGGATTTCCCCTTACTTTCTATCTCACTAAGAACAGCCACAGGACAAATAGAGAAGATAGATTTTGAAAACAGGGACACAGGCGACGTTTAAAAATTTCAACAGAGGTTTTAATCCTTCTTCAGTCTAAACAACACTACAAGAAATGATTTGACTGAAGGTCTACTTTTAACATCCCTGGAGGTACGATTATTTCAGATTTTAGGTGCTGAAAGCGGTACCATTATTTTGCATGGAAATTTGGCGTTTTATATTGTAGGCCTGTAATTCTTAGAAATAATTCACTTAAATCTGTCCAAACTAGAGTCTAATAGGCATCCGGGTATGATCAAATTTGAAATATGAAATCATAAATTATAATATAATATATATATATATATATATATATATATATATATATATATATATATATATAAAATAAATAACTATAAACAATTATAACAAATAATAATATAATAATAATAAAAATTATTCAATAATGTAATCAAATAAAAAACACTGAAATATGCTGAGCTGCAGAAATGTCGCTGTCTTTACGTTTAGTGTTTGATGACGAATTTCCCAACAAATTACTATCGCTCAATTCTGTGAGTGATTCTAATTTATTATCCCTGTTTTCTAGCTGGTCTATAGCCACTTTTGACGTAAACTGACATTTTTTGGTTGCTATGGACAATCTCCAGTTTCCTGGCATAAAGAACAGTATTTATAATATAAAACTGCATGCAGGACACTGGAGAAACCACTAGGGACAAAGGGGATGTGTAATTATTTGATACAGTACTGTAATCTGTAAGATCACAGTATACTGTATCTATACTGTGTTTTTCACTTTTTGAATTTGGCACCGAACTCTGTCCCCGTGCGTCTCAACGCTCACAAGGAACGGAGCTCTGTGTGGTCACAGATCTAGCGAGACACGGCGGCTCGCTGATCACAGTGGGAAGACATCGCTGGATCCAGGGAACAAGGTAAGTAATCCCTACATGGATCCAGCGATGCGATCCCGAGTCTGGCTCAGGAATACCACCAGGGAGGTTAAACTGCATGAACAAAACATCTACATATACCCAGTGAAGTGACTGGCCATAAAGATGATACATAAAGATGAAGCAAATCCTCCTACATAACTTGTACCTGTTTATCTGCAGTCATCTCTTCTCTACATATATTCAAAGTCCAGAATTTATAAAGTTTGTCTGAGCTGTCAGAAAAAAGGGGACACTGCAGAGCTCAGTGAGAAAAGTTCTGAGAGCTAATTGAAGGAAATGAACGTTTGAATGTTTGAAGTGGAATACAGCTGTTATGGCAGCGGGTAGCTGATATAACTCCTGTATCCTCTTTAAATTGTTCCCGACCAGCTCGCATACATATATGCGGGCAGAATGGCGCCCCTGCGCAAAACCCCGTACAGGTATGGGGATCGTTTAAGAGCCGCCAGAGGGCGATCGCTGCACGGAGGGCGTCCCAATGATGGCCCCAGCGATGGCCGCCGGCCATGTGCGATCGCGTGCACGAGTGCCAGCTTGGGGATTTGTGTGTGTAAAGAGGAGAGGAGACATGTTGTTTGTTGCTACTATGTAGGAACAAAGAAATGTCTCCTTGCCTACTCAGTCCTATACCCATAGAGTTAGAAACACTCATGAGGGAACACATTTAACCCCTTGATCACCCCTAGAGTTAACCCCTTCCCTACCAGTGTCATTTACATAGTAATCAGTGCATTTTATAGCACTGATCGCTGTTTAAATGTCAATGGTCCCAAAAATGTGTCAAAAGTGTCCGATCTGTCCGCCGCAATGTTGCTAAAAATCACAGTTCACCGTTATTACTAGTTAAAAAAAAAATGCCATAAAAATGCCATAAATCTTTCCCATAGTTGGTAAACGCTATAACTTTTGCACAAACCAATCAATATAACTTATTGCAATTTTTTTACCAAAAATATGTAGAAGAATATATATTGGCCTAAACTGATGAAGAAATTTGTTTTTTTAAACATTTTTGGGGATATTTATTATAGCAAAAAGTAAAAAAAATATATATATTTTTAAATTGTCGCTCTTTTTTTGCGTATATAAAAACAAAAAATAAAAACCATAGAGTTGATCAAATAGCATCAAAAGAAAGCTTTATTTGTAGGAAAAAGGACGCAAATTTAGTTTGGGTACAGCATTGCATGACCACGCAATTACCAGTTAAAGCAACGCAGTGCTAAATTGTAAAAAGTGCTCTGGTCAGGAAGGGGGTAAAACCTTCCAGGGCTGAAGTGGTTAACAGTGGGTGGTCTTCTTTCAGATAAAAGTGGTCTCTGTGGTAGATTTGCCACAAGATCACTTTTATCAGGGGTGGGAGAGGGCCCCCCCCCCCCCCACCGCTCTCCAGTCGTCTCCACTGCTTACCGGAGCTGTCGGTAGCAGCGGAGATGATGAGTTCGATGGCCCCCACTCGGCTCCATAACATTGGATGGTGGAATTGACATCAAACATCCCTTCCACCCAATGGTCTTAATTGGGGGGGAAAAAAATTGTAAAAAAAAAATAATAATTTTGTTTTGTTTTTTCTTTTTTAATTGCATTTTAGTGTAAATGTGAGATCTGAGTTTTTTTGACCCCAGATCTCACATTTAAGCCCTTGTACACACGGTCAGAGATTCCGACAGAATGTGTCCTATCTGACCGTTTTGTTGGATAATCCAACTGTGTGTGGTCTCCATCAGACTGTTTCTGTCGGAGTATCCGACGGACCAAGTTTTCCAACTTGTCTGTAAAATTTTCCGACAAAATGCTCCGATCGGACATACTCTGATCATGTGTAGCCTACTCCGACGAACAAAGTGCCACGCATGCTCAGATCAAATTCCTAGACCAAAGCTATTGGCTACTAGCCTGAACGTAGTTCTGTCATAACTAAATAACGTCATCACGTTATGTACAATCGGATTTTCCGACAACTTTGTCCGACCGTGTGTATGCAACAGTTTCGGACAAAATCCGTTGGACAAAATCCAACGGATTTGGTTGTCAGAATGTCCAACCATGTGTACAAGGGCTTAGAGGTCCTGTCATGTTTTTTTTCTATTAAAAGGGATGTTTACATTCCTTGTAATAGGAATAAAAGTGACCCATTTTATTTTTTTTTTTTAAAGGACAGTGTAAAAATAAAAATAAAAATAAATAAGAAAAAAAATGTAAAGCGCCCCGTCCCGCGGAGCTTGTGCGCAGAAGCGAACGCATACATAAGTCACACCTGCATATGAAAATGGTAGAGCAATAATTCTAGCACTAGACCTAATCTGTACCTCAAAACTGTTCAAAGTTTGTCATCATTCCACGAGTGAGTGCAATTTTGAAGTGTGACATGTTGGGTATCAATTTACTCGGCGTAACATTATCTTTCACTGTATAAAACAAAAATTGCGCTAACTTTACTGTGTTCTCATTTTTTTATTTAAAAAATGTTTTTTTCCAAATAAATTGTGCTTGTAAGAATGCTGTGCAAATATGGTGTGACATAAAGTATTTGCAACAATGGGCATTTTATTCTCTAGGGTGTCTGAAAAAAAAATATTTTGGGGTTCTAAGGCCCAATCCTTAAGTAGTTATAAATATTTTTCAATAGCCACAAAGGATATAATGCACTTTTTATGCATGGTGCTGCACACAGCCTGCAAAGAAAGCAGAGCGGTAGGATGGATCCAGCCGGCTCTACCCAAAACAGGTTGACTGCAGAAAGGGGGAAGACAAGACCAATCACACTGCACAGAGAAAGGGAGCAGCAGTAACTGGTCTTTTTTATATGTTTTGGATGGAGTTGAGAGGGATTAGAACCTGACAGGATTTTATTGTTGTCTGTGCCCTCATTATGGAGATTCACCCTCTCTATTTGCCCTGTTTATCATTATCATTGAAAGTGACGAAAAATCCCAAATTTTGGATTGTCATCAGCACAGTAATAGAGGGGAAATCTTTCATTAGTGACACTAGTTCTGGTGACCCTGGTGGTCACCAAGGACTCCCTCATTTTAGGGTGATTTCCTGTCACTTCCTGTTTCGGCTATGTTACAGGAAGTGAAAGGAAACCTCCACAATGAGACACAAATGGCAGAAGAAGAAATTAACAGGGGTTATAACACTCCCTTACTTTATAAAAAAATGAAGAAAAAAAAGTTTTGCCTGTAGTTCTACTTTAAGACACCCAGTTACACCTATGTATTTTGTATCTGGAAGCTACAAAACACTCAATCTACAAAATCCCATGGTTTTCAGTGGTGCCTGCTTATTTGTTTTCTTGAAATTTGTAACTCAAAAAAAGTAGATGAGTTTCTTTTGAGATGCAAGCTTCAAATGGTTTTGAGCCCAACAAGATTCCGAGGGAGTACTTGAAAAAATAACGCATGAACAATGAAACTGCCCTTATTACATGTTTTCATTCCCTAGTTACTAGCTTTACATTGACTAAAAATATATATTTTTTAAACTTTCAAGCCCCAGATGTTCACAAAAATATCTAAAAAAATTGTACAAAAATTAGACACAAGTTAAAGCAGAGTTGCACTCATTTTTGTGTTTATTAAAAATCAGCAGTTCCAAAAAGTGTAGCTGCTGACTTTCAATAAACAGACACTAACCTGTCAAGTGATGCGTCCACCCGAACCTTCGCTTTTCTTCCTCGCCTCTCTGTGGCGCTGCCATTGCAAGTGTGGGCACCCGACTGTGACAGCTTGTGGCTTCACCGCCGGGTGTGGACTGCGCTTGTGTGAGTCACACAGCACCTCCCCATTGGTTGGGCAATCTTCTGGGACCTGTGATGCGTCCTAGAAGATTGCAAGGAGGGAGGGGGAGAGAACTTCTGCTCGAGCTATCTAGTGGGAACAAGTACTTGTCAAAACTGGGTACCTGTTCCTCCCAAAAACATGACATGCCAAATGTAACATATTTGGGGGGGGGAGTGCTTAAAACAGAACTTCCCCTTTTGGGTGGAGCTGCGCTTTAAAGGAGAAGCTTGTTTGCCTGGGCTTCTCTTATAGGTCACAGGAGTGCAATTAGTTTTGTACTCCTGTGACCTGTTTTTAGGTCTGTAGTGTGCTCTCTGCTGACGTCACTGGAATCAGTCCAGGCACCACGTCATCACAACAATAAAGTCTGCCTGTCTCAGCCTCTCAGCAAGCCACTGAGAGACTGAGACGGCCAATCTCCGCCCTTCCACAGCTCAGCAATCCAGTGAGCGTGGAGTAGATCTGCTGATTGACAGGCAGCAGCTCTCCGTTTGGGGATCTGTGAGAACCGAGCCATCAGCGGTGTTCGATCGCTCGGTTGTAGAGATGCCGGGGGACTGATGCAGCATTGGTCCCATGCTGCATCCACCTAGGTAAGTATAAAAGGGGAACCCCCCCCCCCATACTTGTCTATTAAGGTCAGCAGTTTCAGCATAACAGATAGGAATTGTCCCAATCACGTAACATAGCAATGTTACTGAGTATAGCACATCCAGAGGTGTCGAGAACACCACTCACTGTGGCTGGATCTTGAAAATACTTTATAACTGCATGTTCCAAAGGGGTTCTGATGAGAAATGAAAAGCAAACCACTCATTTTAGACTCAATAAATGTGTTATATACTGTATAAGACATACAGAAGTTATGCCAAGAAGGGTCAAAAGCACCATGTGTAAAGATGCATTTAAGTCTTTGACCTTAATATTAGGTTCTTTATAACCCTCAGTGCTGAATATTTTTAGTTACCATATTTGCAGTGATGAAAAAAATGTGTACATTTCCAGGTGCATGTCACCCTCTTCTGGGCAAAAAATAGAACTGATCTTCTATAGCTTGGGCCTCGACTACGTAACCCCAATGAAAATAGAAAATGCATTGGATTAACATTTAGCATTATAATATGTGTGATGCATCAGAGTGACTGATCACAAACGTTTGGGTGGGAACACCCCTCTAATAGGCCATAAAATTGTTCGGAGTCACAGCAGTGCTGCAGATGGACAGATCTGAGCTAAGAAAGATTGTTGCACATCATCATTGCTCTCTGCACAGCTGTATTAAAGTAGATGCAAACTCTAACTCGGGGTGTCCAACCTGTGGCCCAAGGGCTTAATTTGGCCCAAGACAGCTATGAATGTGGTCCAAGGCAGCTATGAATGCGGTCCAACACAAAATCATAAATTTACTTATAAATGTTGCTTTTTTGGAATTTTTTGTAAAAATTTGTTTACACTTAGCAAACACATGCAGCTGAAAAATCTCCCACTTTTCACAATCACACCTGATTCATGTCATCAGTTTTCGGCAGCACCTATATTTGTGAGCAACTATTTTCAAGGATAAAGTGTAGCATGGACAACTATGCTGTCATGTGTTAGCCCAATAACAATAACAAATTTATTATAGGGAAGGCTTTTTTTTTTCTTGTTCTAAATATTTATTGATATTATATAGACAAAAATGAACCAGAGTAGAAACCAAACTTTACATGACCGCATCAATGTAGGAGAGGACTCTGTGTCATAAAGTAACCAAACCAAAGTAATGGGCAAGAAAAGACTAGAGGAGAAAGGGAGAAGCAAGTCTCATTTGTTAGACTTTTGCATATCACACATACAAATACGTAATTTTGTTTAAGGGTGGTGCTTCTTACTTCGGAAGTAACATACAAAACTGTAAATTCTTTTCCTTATTTCCATATACTTATTTGAGATTGGGTCTGGGTTTCTGCTGCATTACACAATGTGTTTCAAACATAAACAGAGTAATAGGTGCCACAGTACTAATTATCTAGAGCTGTTCTGGGAACAAGCTATTTTGGGCTCTGATATGCTGCTTTACCTGGTAAGGAGGTGGCATTAGTTCACACACCCAGCATATTCCCAGCTCTCACTGGATACAAGAGAATACATGTCTGGCTGGATCCTTAGGTCAAAACGTTCCCACACCTCCCAAATTCCAGAAGTAAAATGTGGTGCGTAATTAAAAGCCCTGCCCATGATATCACTGATGTGGTTGCCAATGCTGACCAAAGGTGAGCATTTCAATATGGTTGGGCACCCGGCACCCTTTATACCACTGTTTAAGAAAAAAAAACAAGAATATTATATAATGTACTTAGAAGTAGTTCAAGTAGATGGACAGATGGGGCAGCAACTGGATGCATAGCTGATGATACCACATAGCCAGGTTTCCATCACACTCTATATCGTATGTCCCTTTCTCAAAGTTCTACAGAATTGTGAAAAAGGTGTCAGAATTGTTGGACTGAAACACCTGTTACAAATGAGAATGATATAACACCTATGCGTGCATCCATGCCCACCACTAGAAAACATGGGGCCCCATACTGCCTACATGACAGGGGCAGGGCCAGCACAAGTCTGATGGATGGCATCCCATACTAATCAGACTCAACTCTGTTACCAACCAAAACCGGGACCCCCCCAATGCTTACCCAGTTGGACCCAGGCCCAGTACAGAAGGGCTGGCTGTACTCTTCTAATGGTGGCCCTGCATGCACCAGAAAGTAGGCATGGCTTTCTATGAATGGGCTTGATTAAATAGGCATGGGATATCATAAAAACACTAAACACTATCCATACTTGTCTGTTTTCATGCAGTAAAACTCATGCTATATGCTGCATGAAAATTACTTAGTAGAAAGCCGACTGGGCTGGAGCATAGCTGGGGTTTTTGGCCTTTTTCGCCTTCCTCTGGATCAACTGTGAGTGAAGGATTGTGTATATGGAATTGTGTTTTTTTTTTTTGTTTTTTTTAACAAGATGGACTTGTGTCTTATTTTAACCTGACTAACTATGTAACTATAGCAGTGGGATGCTTGCTCTACAGTTCCACGCTACCACCATGTCTGACTGTTGGTATGATGTTGTTATGAAATGCTGTATTCGTTTTATGCCAGATGTAATGGGATGCGCACCTTCCAAAAAGTCAAATTTTTGTCTCATCAGTTGACAGAATATTTGTCTAAAAGTCTTGGGGATAAAGAAGATGCTTTTTGGTAAATGTGAGATGAGCCTTTGTGTTCTTTTTGGTCAGCAGTGGCTTTGGCCTTGAAACTCTGCAATGGAAGCCATGTTTGCCCAATCTCTTTCTTATTGTTGAATCATGAACACTGATCTTACCTGAGGCAAATGAGGCCTGCAGTTCTTTAGAAGTTGTTCTGGGTTCTCTTATGACCTCCTGGATGAATCGTTGTCATGCTCTTGGAGTAATTTTTGTAGGCCGGCCACTCCTGGGAAGGTTCACCACTGTTCCAAGTTATCTCCATTTGTGGATAATGGCTCTCCCTGTGGTTCACTGGAGTTCCGAAGCCTTAGAAATGTCTTTGAAACCCTTCCTAGACCGATACATGTACATTACTTTGTTTCTATCTGTTCTTGAATTTTTTTAGATTGTGGCATGATGTGTGGCTTTTTGTAATCTGTTAGCATGCTTCACTTTGTGAGACAACTTCTATTTATGTAATTTCTTGATTCAACAGATCTGGTGGTAATCAGGTCTGGGTGTGGCAAGTAAAATTTAACTCAGCTTTCCAAAAAAATTGTGGTTAACCACCTGACCACTGGGCATTTAAACCCCCTTCCTAACCCGACCAATTGTGAGCTTTATTTTGGTAGTATTTAATCACCGCTGTTTTTTTTTTTTTTGCGCTATAAATCAAAAAAGACTGAAAATCCGGTAAAAAAATAAATAAATAATTATTTGTTTCTGTTAAAATTCATTGCAGAGTATTAGCAGAGTATTAGCGAGTATTGGCAGAGTATTGGCGAGTATTGGCAGAGTATTTCAAAGTATTGCATAGTATTGCACTGTATTACATCGTTTTGCATAGTACTGCCAGAATATGGGCACTGAGCAGTGCTGTGGGCTGGATCTGTAGTTCCCACAGCGCTGTAAACAATATTTCCCCTCTCCTTCTCTCCTCTCATACTGTACTGATCGGTACAGAGAGGGGAGAGAGAAACCGGTGCCATGACATGGTTTATTTACAATGTATTTATTTGCTATCAGTGGCTGTTTACCGTGATCTGTGATGCTCCCATGTGTGCGTCCCAGGGGGTGCGTGGGAGCGCGATTCTGTGAGGACGTCCCACGGACGTCCACCCAGAATAAGCCGACCGCGCTGTAGCTGTCTTTCAGCTATGGCCCGGTCGGCATGTGGTTAATCACAGTTCATTCATGATTCAGCTTGGGAGGGGGCAATTACCTTTTCACACAACTGTATGTATATTAATTAAAAATGTTCTACCTTTCTTTTACATAGACACTTTGTTAGGCTGCTGATTTTTTGCAGATTTCTCTTCCCAGTCTCCTTCCAATACAATAAAGTGAAAGCTTACATTTAAGAGAGCATTTTCCCATTTGCAACATTACAGTGCGACACACCCAGGACAAAAATAATGTGTGCAAATTAATGCGACATTGAGATAAGTTTAGGTCAGAAATTAGCACTTTGACATTGTTACATGTTTGCGATCATTAAAATTCTGGAAGATGTAGATCTCTTCATTTCATTCAAAATATTTGACCTATAATCTGGGACCTTGGCATTAATGGAGAGAGGGGAGATTTTTTAAGGTCACGTAACAAAACCTTGACAGCAAAGCATATACATTACCTGTAAAGAAGAAACTGATTAGTGACCAGACATCACTGCAGGAAGAAGTAGAGATGTGGAAGTCAGCAGGAGGAACCAGAGAGCTGCAGAAGATAGCCAAAGTTGAAACACCTGAAGATGTTGGCGTCCCAAAAGTTAGAGGGGTCTTTAAACTAGGCGATGGGGGGGTCCAAAGGTAGAGATGGACAGCGCAGAACAAATTCCAGAGGGTAGTATTGGGGGCGTTAGTGGTAGGTTGACCAAAGCACATAAACCCAAGGTAAGTATTGTAGCAAGTCCTAGTTACAATCTCGGAACACCCACTAAGAGGATAATATGCGACCGGTCTAAACTAAGTGGCATGTTCACCAATGCCAGGAGCCTGGCGGACAAGATGGGTGAGCTAGCGATACTGTTGAACCAGGAGGATTTGGATTTTGTGGGAATTTCAGAGACCTGTTTCAACAGCTCCCATGATTGGCTGGCAAACATTCAAGGGTATACCCTTTTTCGCAAGGATAGAGAGGGTAAAAAAGAGGGAGGGGTGTGCATATATATCAAGAATAATGTACAACGTGCATGTGAGAGATGACATCACTAAGGGAGCTAGGGAGGAGGTGCAAACCTTATGGGTAGAGCTCCAAAGGGATGAAGCTAAGGGGAAAATAATACTGGGAGTATGCTATAGGCCCCCTAACCTAAGGGAGGAAGAGGATACAGATCTCCTATCACAATTTGGATTAGCAGTAAGGATGGGAAGTGTTATCATAATGAGGGATTTTAACTGTCCAGACATAGACTGGGCGGAGGGAACCGTGCATTCATCAAAGGCTCGCCAGTTCCTAAATGTCTTGCAGGATAATTTCATGGGTCAGATGGTAGATGCACCAACTAGAAATAAAGCGTTACTGGATCTACTGATTACCAACAATACAGACCTGATCACGGATGTGGAAATAAGAGGCAATTTAGGTAACAGCTATCACATGTTAATTGGCTTCAGTATAAATCACACAAATAGGAAACATAAGGGGAATACAAAGACACTGAATTTCAAAAGAGCCAACTTCCCTAAACTACGAACCTTGCTAGAAGGCATAAATTGGGATAAAATCTTAGGAACAAAGAACATGGAGGATAGATGGGAGAGATGGGATGAGAGATGACCTGATCACGGATGTGGAAATAAGAGGCAATTTAGGTAACAGCTATCACATGTTAATTGGCTTCAGTATAAATCACACAAATAGGAAACATAAGGGGAATACAAAGACACTGAATTTCAAAAGAGCCAACTTCCCTAAACTACGAACCTTGCTAGAAGGCATAAATTGGGATAAAATCTTAGGAACAAAGAACATGGAGGAGAGATGGGTTTGCTTTAAGAGCATATTAAATAAGGGCATTAGCCAATGCATCCCATTGGTTAATAAATGTAAAAGAGTGAACAAAAGTCCTGGATGGCTTAACTCCAATGTAAAAATGCATATAAAAGCAAAGGAGAAGGAAGGCTTTCGAAAAATACAAGGTTGAGTGATCATCATCAGCATTCAGACTTTATAAAGAATGCAACAAAAATTTAAGGGTGTAATAAGGACGGCTAAGATAGAACACGAAAGACACATAGCGGAGGAGAACAAAAAAAATCCCAAGAAATTCTTTAAGTATGTAAACAGCAAAAAAGGGAGGACGGACCATATTGGCCCCATAAAAAGAAAGGAAGGACACCTGGTTACAAAGGATGGGGAAATGACAATGGTAATGAATTTATTCTTCTCCTCACTCTTCATGAGGGAATCGGGGGTCTTCAGTAACAGAAACTGCAGTGTTTATCCTCGTGACACATCACAGGAATCACCTCCATGGTTAACAGAATTGACAGAATTGAAATTAGTCTTGGGAAACTTAACATTTATAAATCACCGGGACCAGATGGCTTGAAACCATACTTAGGGAACTCAGTCAAGTAATTGCCAGACCATTCTTCCTAATTTTTACCGACAGTCTACTGACTGGAATGGTACCAGCTGATTGGAGAAAAGCCAACGTGGAACCAATATTTAAAAAGGGCCCAAAATACATCCCTGGGAATTACAGACCAGTAAGCCTAACATCAATACTATGTAAACTCTTGGAGGGATGATAAGGGACTATAAACAAGATTTTAGTAATGAGAACAATTTTATTAGCAGTAATCAGCATGGATTCATGAACAATCATTCTTGCCAAACCAATCTACTAACCTTCTATGAGGAGGTGAGTTGCCAGCTAGATAAAGGTAGGCCCGTAGATGTGGTGTATCTGGATTTTACAAAAGCTATTGACACAGTTCCCCATAAACGTTTACTGTACAAAATAAGGACCATTGACATGGACCATAGGGTGAGTACATGGATTGAAAACTGGCTACAAGGGCGAGTTCAGAGGGTGGTGATAAATGGGGAGTATTCGGAATGGTCAGGGGTGGGTAGTGGGGTCCCCCAGAGTTCTGTGCTGGGACCAATCCTATTTAATCCTATTTAATCTAGGGGAATCTAGAATGAAAAAGGATCTGGGGGTCCTAGTAGATGATAGGCTTAGTAATGGCATGCAATGCCAAGCTGCTGCTAACAAATTGAGATCCCGCAGTAGGGATAAAACTTTTTCACAAAAAGGAGTTTAACAAGACTCTTGGTCACTCATTAAAATTAGAAGACTTCCGGCCGGATGTGATCGAGGCAGCAGCATGTCTTCACAGCTCCGCTCCTCCGGACCATCATCCGCCTCATTTGGAGCCGCTATCCGCCTAAAAACATCACCATCTGCAAGGGGAAGGTGAGCTGCAGCCGGGGATGCCATCTTCTGCCGCCCGAAAAGGGGCTAAAGCACGCAGGGACCAGTGGCATTCACACGCGGTGGGAGACACAGCGCTTGGCCCCGCCCCCACCATCTTGTCTTCCCCGCCGCCCTCACAGCGCACCAATCATACAGGAGGGAGGATGGCGCAGCTGAATCAGCTGGAGGGAGCTGAGCCAGTGCCAGATCCGGTCCCAGCGGTGGACACAGACGCCATTACCAGGCCAATATTGGAAGCAATCAGCGCAAGTAAAGCAGAGCTTATGGGTCACATAGATCATCTCTGCTCTGAATGCAATCTGATTAGACATGATCTGGACAAGATAAGGGGCCGCCTGACTACTGTAGAAATGAGGGTGTCAGATGTACAAGACACGTCCCATAGCTACGGTGCCCAGTTGGCGGAGCTCAGAGATCAGGTCAGAGAGTTACAGCATAAGTCTATTGATGCTGAGGACAGACAGAGGCGTAATAATATTCGGGTGATAGGGCTACCGGAGGGGACTGAAGGTGACAAGTCAGCACAATTTGCGGAACAATTCTTTAACCACTTGCTTACTGGGCACTTAAACCCCCCTCCTGCCCAGACCAATTTTCAGCTTTCAGCACTGATGCGCTTTGAATGACAATTGTGCGGGCATACAACACTGTACCCAAATGAAATTTTTATCATTTTTTTCCCACAAATAGAGCTTTCTTTTGGTGGT
Organism: Lithobates pipiens; assembly: GCF_037356315.1. Lineage (NCBI taxonomy): Eukaryota > Metazoa > Chordata > Amphibia > Anura > Ranidae > Lithobates > Lithobates pipiens. The sequence continues at coordinate 518,838,381 of NW_027507903.1, read as the reverse complement.
ATTTAATTACAGCTGGGAGTTTTATTTTTTGCTAAACAAACAAAAAAATGCAAAAAAAATAAATAAATCATGTTTAATAGTTTGTTATAAAATTTTGCAAACAGGTCATTTTTCTCCTTCATTGAAGTGTGCTGATGAGGCGGCACTGATAGGCTGCACTGGTGGGCACTGATAGGCTGCACTGGTGGGCACTGATAGGCATCGTTAAGGCGGCACTAATAGGCACAGATAAGGTGGCACCGATAGGCACAGATAAGGCGGCACTGATGGGCAAAGATGGGCACAGATAAGATGGCACGGATGGGTGGCACTAAGGTGCACTGATAGGTACCACTGATAGATGGGACTGATGGGCACTGATAGGTGGCACTGATAGGTGGCTCTGATAGGTGGCACTGCTGGTCACTGATGGGCGGCACTGATGGGCACTGATGGGCACTGATGGGCACTGATGGGCACGGATATGTGGCACTGGGGTGCAGCACCATTGTTGAGGCAGATTGTGGGCACTGATGGGTGGCACTGTGGGCACTGCTGTGTGGCACTGTGGGCACTGCTGTGTGGCACTGTGGGCACTGCTGGGTGGCACTGACAGGGGGCACTTATTTATTCATGAGGTGGCACTGGCAGGGGGCAGGTGGGCACTGGCAGGGCTGGCCGTGATCGGGACTGATGTCCCGATCACGGCCGCCGGTGATCGGCTCTTTTTTTTTTCTTCTCACGCTGTCAGCGCGAGGAGGAAAAATAGCCGATTACCGGCTCCATTGTGTCACATGATCAGCTGTCATTGGCTGACAGCTGATCACGTGGTAAGGGGTCGGGTTGACCCCTTGCTCAGATCCGTGATCAGGCGAGTCTCATAGACTCGCCAATCACAGAGCGCGCCGCGCGCTCCCCTCAGGGGGCACGCAGGCTGCTCGTGCACGGGACGACGTCAATAGACGTCCGTCCCGGCAAAGGAGGTCCGCGCTGTAGCCGTCATTTGGCTATAGCGTGGATCTCTAGTGGTTAAACAACTGTTGTCTATTGCTGAAGTGCCTCCCACGTATGTGGTAGAACGAGCACACAGAGTCCCGACGGGCAACAGGCCCCCAGGAGCTTTTCCCCGGCCATTCCTGGTCCGTTTTTTTGAACTTCCGTGACCAGGACCTGATCCTGACACGGGCCAGAAAAGTCCCGGAGCTACGTCACGGCAATGAAAAGATTATGCTCTTTCCTGATTTCTCTGCTGCCACGCAACAGAAGAGGAGATCTTTTACTGATGTGCGACGTCGACTGAGAGACAAGGAGATCAAATACAGCATGCTGTATCCAAGTAAACTCCGGATTCAACACAGGGGCGCTGTAAAGTTCTTCAAACATCCTGAGGAGGCCAGTGACTGGATGGACAAGGAATTGTGAGTGTTTTTCCCTTCTGGATGGCGTCGGAAAGAGTTTTTCTTTTTCTTTTGTTTTCACTCGGCCCTATGTTATGCCCTGGTTGATCTCTCCGGCCGAGTGCATGGTGGCACTCATTTATTCGTGCCAAAGGCTGCTGCAGATCTATTCTACCTTGCTTTTACCCATTTTTCCTTCCCTGCAATGAGCCCCGAGCCACTTTGCATAAACACTACGTTGTTCCTGGAATAGAGAAATGGGTTTTTTTTTGGGGTCGATGATCCGGAGGTCTGGGCCAGTGGATACTACACTTACTGCCGCATACGTTTTCATATATTGTGGGTGGCCCCTTCCTGACTGAGCTAGCTATCCTGTCCTGGTGTGGTTTCATGGGATAAGGGTCAACCTGGTCTCGGGGTACAGGACTGGGGGGGTGGATGCCCGTATGTAATGAACCTGGCTGCGGGCTTTCTCTGCGTGGGTGACACGCGCCTACGCGTGCATTGCAGTGGCAAATCCTGCCTTGATGCATGGCTCCAATATGATATAGAGAAACAACGTGGAGTGGAAGAGGCCTGAATTAAGTACTGCAGGACTACCGATCACTGGGGCGTGGCAGTGCCACAGCCACGACTGTTCTTTTGGTTGTGTTTTTGGGGTTAGGGACAAAGCTGAATACCGGACTAGTTGGAGTTGTTTCAGGTATAAAGGCAGGGGTGGGTTTTCAGGGAGTCACAGCTCGACTTGGGGATTTACTTACAAAATTTGGTCACAATGTACTTATATTTTCTGTCTGGATTGAATTAATCCTAAACTTACCGAGGGTACTCTGGTCTATTTATACAAACTACAAAAATAATGGCGGATGATGTGAGAATTGTTTCATGGAATGTTCGGGGGTTGGGTCACCAGGTGAAGAGGGCCGCTATGTTTAAATTTATTAAACTGTCCAAGCCGCATATCATCCTCCTGCAGGAGACCCATCTTGATGGCAGCAGGGTCCTAGCTCTGCGTAGATCGTGGATACAGAGAGCTTTACACTCAACATATTCCATGTTCGCCAGAGGAGTCTCAATCTTTATTAATAGAAGTATCTCCTGCAAAATCCATCAGGTTATCTCTGATCTGGGAGGCAGATTTGTGGCTGTGGTTATAGATGTTTTTTACAAACAAATGGTACTGGTTAATGTATATGTCCCGCCTCCTTTCCATGTCAAGGTGTTGTATGATCTGTTGTCCAAGATTGCACCATATGCTCACCTCCCGGTGCTTTGGTTGGGGAACTTCAATGCCGTCCTTGATGCGGCTTTGGATACCACCAACCCGCACAGGGGGGAATCGGTTGATTTGATTGGCTGGTGCTCGGTGGCGGACCTTGTGGAGCTGTGGAGATGGAAACACCCAATGGAGAAAGGGTACTCACATGTGTCGTCGGCGACGAGAATTGATTTGGCGTTTGGGAATAGGCTGATGCTGCAATATGTGACTGGGGTGACCTACCTAGCGGGGGGATTGACTGATCATAACCCACTTGCGGTTACCTTGACGCTTCCATCGGGGGGGAGGAGAGGGGGATGGAGACTTTCCCCAGGTTGGATACAAAATGACTTGGTCCACGAACAGGTGTCTGAAGAGATACAAACGTACTGGTCTACTAATGTAGATATGGCTGACCCACGGGTGGTATGGGACGCGTTCAAAGTGGTGACACAAGGGCATTTCATTTCGGCCATTAAGATGGCTAGGCTGACTGATGGGAAAGAGGTGGAAGGCTTACTGCAACATGAAAGTCAGGCAGCTAGGGCACATGCGGACTCCCCATCGGGAGAAACTTATGAGGCCCTGCTGGAGGCGAGGCGCACGTTATCGTTGCATTTTACTAGTCAATCCCACGTAGAAACAGCTAAAAAGGCCCAGACGGTCTTTGCAGAGGGTGACAAAAATGGAAAACTTTTGGCAATGCTGGTGGCAGACCATGGCTCCTTCACCTGTGTTCCGGTTCTTAGGGTGCAGGTAGAGGACTGATTAGTGATCCGGGGGCTATCATGCAAGAGTTTGTCAGATTTTACTCCGCATTATACTCCCCTATCCCTCCCTACGACTTGTTAGAACTGGATTCCCTGATGGGAGGTCTACCTATACCTAGGCTTTCTGATGCCAACAAGGACTTATTAGAAGCCAAACTAACGCTTGAGGAAATACAAACAGCAATTTTTGCATTTCCCCCTGGCAAAGCCCCTGGCCCGGATGGGTTCCCAGCGGATTTTATGTAGACATGCTGGCCCCCCGAATTCATGCGCTTTTGGAACACTGTCATGAGCAGGGTTACCTCCCACAATCTATGTTGGAGGCCTACATGGTCCTCCTATTGAAACCGGGAAAGGATCCCATGGACTGTGCATCCTACCGACCGATTTCCCTGCTAAATATGGATTAAAAAATTCTGACTAAGATACTGGCACGACGGTTAGCCGAGGTGCTCCCTTCGATTGTCAATATTGATCAAACAGGCTTTATGCCGGGTAAGTCCACAGACACGAACCTAAGACGGCTTTTTACCCAATTGCAGATTAAACAGAGTGCAAGTGATTCCAGAGTTGTGGTCTCAATAGACTTTGAGAAGGCCTTCGACTCTGTGGACTGGATGTAAATGACCAAAGTGTTAGAGGTCATGGGGTTTGGTCCACAGTTTAGAAGATGGATAGCAATGCTCTATGCCCAACCGACGGCGGCGGTTAGACTGGGTTCGGCCACGTCCGATTTTTTTGGGGTGGGCAGGGGGACAAGACAGGGCTGTCCTCTGTCCCCCTTTCTGTTCTCCCTGGCTCTGGAACCGCTTGCGGTGGCACTACGATCATCAGGTGATATTGGACACATTAGAGTAGGCTCAATTGACGAGACGCTTGCACTGTACGCAGACAACATGTTATTATTCCTAAATGACCCTGGGGAATCACTGACGGTGGCCTTGGGGATCATAGATCATTTTGCACAGTTTTCTGGACTGAAGGTAAACTGGGGGAAATCCTCCGTCCTGCCCATTGATGCGGCGGCCAGGGATAGTAAGGACCCTGGATTGGCATTACAATGGGTTGAGTCCCTTAAATACTTGGGTGTACAGGTCACAGCGAATATTGAGGACTATATGGCCCTTAATCTACTACCCCTGATACAGCTTCTCAAAAAGAAAACGCAGGCATGGATTAAACTCCCGCTGTCCCTAGTGGGCAGGATTAGTTTGCTGAAAATAAAATTCCTCCCTGTGGTGTTATATTTTCTTAGACACACACCGGTTTGGGGCCCCAGATCGTATTTTCGTAAACTGGACAGTATAATTTCATTGTATCTTTGGGCCCCTGGATCACCCAGAGTGGGAATTAAAGTGCTACAGGAGCCCAGGGAGAGGGGTGGCCTAGCTCTACCTGACTGGCATAAATACTATCTCGCCGGGCAGCTGGTGTTTGCATGCAGATGGCTGACAGCTGATGATGGGGATGCGGCTACAGTGTTAGAGGCGGCTCACCTAGGGGCTTATGACAGTCTGCGATTCGCCTTGTTTAGAGGTACAAAATCGGAGCTACCGCTGACACTGTCCATGAAGGCCACTATCAGAGCGTGGGGAGCAGCGGTTAAATTGGCATGCCCCAGCTTTAGAGGGGTATCCCCATCAACGCCCTTATGGATGAACCCGACCATGCCCCATTTTTATAATCTTATGGACCCCATGCTTTGGGTGGTGAAAGGTATCAAAACAATAGGGGATATAACCAGATATGGGGAGTTACAAACCTTTCCTCAATTACAAACAAGACACGACCTACCTAATGGTTATCTATTCCGGTCTTTGCAGATTAGACACGCCTTTAAGGCACATTTTCGAGAGATGAGAGTGGAGTCCCTGCCTTCGGCCTTGGAGAGGTTATTGTCAGGGGAAGACCTGGTCAAACCCCTTTCAGTAACATATAAGGAAATGTTTCAAATTACACCCCAGGCCATAGTAAAATGTAGAGACCCCTGAGTGCAATGGAGGTCACAGATGTCCAGGGGGAAGACTGGGATGCCCTGTGGACTAGACCATTTCAGCACTTGGTGTCTGCTAGGGATAGATTGATCCAGTTCAAATTTTTGCACAGGAGCTATTACACTCCGGCCCGGCTGGGCAAGATCTTCCCGACCACCTCCTCGGAGTGCTGGAGATGCTCCCACTCCCCGAGGGATGCTCATCATATTTTTTGGAACTGCCCCCTTGTGCAGGAATTTTGGGAAGACATAACTTTGTGCATCTCTGAACTGATTCAAGTACCTATCCCAAAGACTATTAAAGTCTGCCTGCTTGGCCTGGTTGACGAGGTGGTATCATCGAGGGCTATGCGAATAATGCTGAATATCCTGTTGTTCTACGGTAGAAAATCCATTCTTTTACATTGGAAAAAAGGGCTCCAACTGTTTCCTTTTGGAAAGGCCTGGTCAACACGATGCTGCCATATTACAAGCATACTTACGAGGCCAGAGGCTGCATGAAAAAATGTGATAAAGTCTGACATTAATGGTTGAACTCCAATACCACAGTAGGATAACAACATCAGGGAAAATGGTTGGGAATAGGGAGGTGGGGGTAGTTTTTGGTGAGAACCGCGGATAACAAGAACATAGATTGAGAAAACATTCTAGTAGGTACCTTATCCTTAATTCCTATTGTATGATCCAGACACTCAACATATGGGTGAGATAAGCTGTAAGTGGTACATGGGGTCCGGTCGGGCTGTGACTCTTGGGATGGTGGGGGGGGGGTTGTGTTGGACTAGATAGTTGTTGTTGTTAGATAGGAATTGGCCGGTGGCCAGCGGATGTGTCCAACAGACGCGTCCAATGTTTTGTATGTTTTGTATGTTTTCATAAAATCAATAAACAGAATTAAAAAAAAAAAACTACGTAGAGGGTTCTTTACTGTAAGAGCGTCAAGGATGTGGAATTCCCTTCCACAGGCGGTGGTCTCAGCAGTGGGGGCATTGATAGTTTCAAGAAACGATTAGATAAGCACCTGAACGACGGCAACATACAAGGATATACAATGTAATACTGACATATAATCACACACATAGGTTGGACTTGATGGACTTGTGTCCTTTTTTCAACCTCACCTACTATGTAACTTTGTAATTTGTTCATAAACGACCTGGAGGATGGGGTAAACAGTTCAACCTCTGTATTTGCGGGCGATACTCAGCTAAGCAGGGCAATAACTTCTCCGCAGGATGTGGAAAACTTGCTAAAAGATCTGAACAAATTGATGGGGTGGACAACTACATGGCAAATGCGGTTCAATGTAGAAAAATGTAAAATAATGCATTTGGGTGGCAAAAATACAACAAAAAAATATATATGGATGCAATCTATACACTGGGGGGGAGAACCTCTGGGGGAATCTAGGCTGGAAAAGGACCTTGGAGTCCTAGTAGATAATAGGCTCAGCAATGGCATGCAATGCCAAGCTGCTGCTAACAAAGCAAACAGAATATTGGCATGCATTAAAAAGGGGATCAGCTCTAGAGATAAAACGATAATTCTCCCACTCTATAAGACTCTGGTCCGGCCGCACCTAGAGTATGCTGTCCAGTTCTGGGCATCAGTCCTCAGGAAGGGTGTACTGGAAATAGAGCGAGTACAAAGAAGGGCAACAAAGCTAATAGGTGGTCTCAGCGGGGAGCATTGATAGTTTCAAGAAACTATTGGATAAGCACCTGAACAACGGCAAAATACAGTGATATACAATGTAATACTGACATATAATCATACACATAGGTTGGACATGATGGGCTTGTGTCTTTTTTTAACCTACTATGTAACTATGTACCCTCCTTTCCTGTGGCAGCAATACAAGAAGAAGTTTCCCGTACTAGCTGTCACTTTTTAAAATCAGCGTGGTCGCGTGGGGCTCCATTTCTATTAAAGGAGGGGCGATATTTTAAATAGAACCAACTTGTCAAAGAGACTGAAGGTCTGCTTTAAGAATTTGGACCCTTTACTCAGTACCTTATTGAAGCACCTTTGGTAACAATTACAGCCTCGAGTCTTTTTGGGTATGACACAACAAGCTTTGCACACCTGGTTTGGGGGATTTTCTGCCATTCTTCTTTGAAAATCCTTTCAAGTTCAATCAGGTTGAATGGAGACCATCGGTGGACAGCAATTTTCAGGTCTCTCCACAGATGTTCAATAGGGTTGATGTCAGAGGTCTGTCTGGGCTACTCCAGGACATTCAAAGAGTTGTCCCTAACCCACTGCTGTATTGTCTTGGCTGTGTGCTTAGGATCATTGTCATGTTGGAACGTGAACCTTCGGCCCAGTCTGGGGTCCCGAGCACTGTGGAACAGATTTCATTGAGGATATCCCTGTACTTTGCTCCATTCAGCTTTCCCTCAACCCTGACCAGTCTCCCAGACCCTACTGCTGACAAACACCTCCATAGCATTATGCTGCCACCACCATGCTTGACTGTTGGGATGGTATTGGGCAGTTGATGAGCAGTACCTGGTTTCCTGCAAAAATAACGTTTAGAAATGAGGCCAATCAGTTCAATCTTGGTTTTTACCAGACCAGATAATTTTGTTCCTCACAGTCTGAGTTCCACACAGTCTGAGAGTCATTCAGGTGCTTTTTTGCAAACTCCAAGTGAGCTTTTATGTGTTTTGCACTGAGGGGAGACTTTCATCTAGCCACTCTGCCATAAAGCCCATATCGGTGAAATTTCAGTAATGGTTGTCCTTCTGGAACTTTGTCCCATCTCCACACAGGATCTCTGAGTGACCATCGGTTTCTTGGTCACCTCTCTTACTAAGGCCCTTTTCTCTCTGGAGACCAGCTCTTGGAAGAGTCCTGCTTGTGCCAAACTTCTTCTGTTTTAGAATTATAGAGGCCACTGTGCTCTTGGGAACCTCAGTGCAGCAGAAATTTTTTTGTAGCATTCCCCTGAACTTTTTACCCGCAATAATCCTCTCTCTGAGCTCTGGTGGCAGTTCCTTTGACCTCTGATACAGTATGCAATGGCACCTGTGACTTGAGGCCTTTTATAAAAATCTGTGTGCCTTTCCAAATCACGTCCAATCAATTTCATTTTCCACAGGTGGAATCCAAACAAGAAACGTCTCAGCAGTGTTCAAGAGAAATGGGAGGCACCTGAGGTAAATTTCAAGTGTTGTTGCAAAGGGTCTGAATACTTATGCCAATGTATTATTTCTGTTGTTCCTTTTTCTCACACTTGCAAACATTTCTAAATACTTTATGAAAGCACTATGTACAGTGCCTTGCAAAAGTAAGGGACAGCCACACACCAAAACTCGTGGACCAGGCAAGGAGGGCATTAATCAGAGAGGCAGCACAGAGACATAAGGTAACTCTGGAGGAGCTGCAGAGTTCCACAGCAGAGACTGGAGTATCTGTACATAGGATGAAAATAAGCCGTACGCTCCCTCGAGTTGGGCTTTATGGCAGAGAGGCCAGAAGAAAGCCATTACTTTCAGCAAAAAACAAAATGGCACATTTTGAGTTTTTAAAATGGCATGTGGGAGACTCCCAAAATGTATGGAGGATGGTGCTCTGGTCTGATAAAACTAAAACTGAACTTTTTGGCCATCAAAGAAAACAATATGTTTGGCGCAAACCCCACAAATCACATCACCCAAAGAATTCCATCCCCACAGTGAAACATGGTGGTGGCAGCACCATGCCGTGGGGATGTTTTTCAGCAGTCAGGACTGGGAAACTGATCAGAGTTGAGGGAAAGATGGATGGTGTTAAATACAGGGATATTCTTGAGCAAAACCTGTACCACTCTGTGTGTGATTTGAGGCTAGGACAGAGGTTCACCAGCAGGACAATGACCCCAAACACACTGCTAAAGCAACACTTGAGTGGTTTAAGGGGAAACATGTAAATGTGTTGGAATGGCCTAGTCAAAGACCAGACCTCAATCCAATAAAAAATCTGTGGTCAGACTTAAAGATTTCTGTTCACAAGCGCCACCCATCCAATTTGAAGGAGTGGGAGCAGTTTTGTAAGGAGTAATTGGCAAAAATCCTAGTGGTAAGATGTGGAAAGCTCATAGAGACTTATCCAAAGTGACTTGGAACTGTGATAGCCGCAAAAGGTGGCTCTACAAAGTATTGACTTTAGGGGGGGTGAATAGTTATACACATTGACTTTTTCAGTTATTTTGTTCTATTTGTTGTTTGCTTCACAATAAAAAAAAAAACATCTTCAAAGTTGTGGGCATGTTCTGTAAATTTAAATGATGCAAATCCTCACACAATCCATGTTAATTCCAGGTTGTGAGGCAACAAAACACAAAAAATGCCGGGGGGGGGAGGTTTGAATACTTTTGAAAGGCACTGTGTGTGTATATGTGTGTGTATATGTGTATATATATATATATATACACTCACACATACACACACATGAAGAATGGCACATTTATGACAACACATTCTAGTATCCTGCCAAAAAAATCACCACATCTGTAACGGCAAAATATAGCTGCTGAAAGTATATCCAATGCTCTGAACTGTACAAATAGCTTGAAAAGATCTATCTATTTAATCTCCTTTTGGCAACTGGGTCATGTTACTAAGCATGCAGCTGTCAGTTACTTGTCCATTTTTACTTATAGTAAACCTGTCACAAACATCGGCAATTAAAACTGAACATATGATGAAGAAATCCATTAACAGGGATTACAGTTGGTGACAACCTCATGTCAAAACAATCTGTAGATCCAAAGATAAAGGCAAATAAAATTATGAGCAAAGTTCAAGTGTTTCCATAAAAGTCAAGTTTGGCTCTCTCCACAATGTGTCTTAGTTGGTCAATAAGGCCACTAATCACATTAAACCTCACTTTTACAGTAAGACATAAGATTTGGATGTCAAAAATCCCCATCAGATTATTATTTTTTTGCCCTGTTGGGTAGATTTCGCTTTACTTAATTTCCCAGAAGCAATAGAAAGCTAGAAGAAATCTCTCCAAAGTAAGGGTAAATGCATCTCAGGCCGCGTACACACGAGAGGATTGTCCGTCCAACTTAGTCCGCTGAAACGTGTTTCAGCGGACAGTCCGCTCGTGTGTGGGCTTCAGCGGCCTTTTTCAGCGGACAGTCTGGCGGACTAAGTCTTTCGGAATTTCCGTAATACAGTCCGTCCAAACTTGGTTTCAGCGGACAGTCCGCTCGTGAGTAGGCAAGTTGGACGGACTAAGTATGGCGCATGCTCAGAAAGGATTTACACGGCCGAAGGTTGCATTGCAGTGTATTGGACGTCGTATTTCTAGTCCCGTCGTACGTGCTGTACACGTCATCGCGTAAGCTTTCAGCGGACTGTCTGTTCATCGTGTGTGGTAAAGTCCGTTCATTCAAAAGTAGGACGGACTGTCTGTCGGATTGTCTGACGGACTTAGTTGGACGGACAATCCGCCCGTGTGTACGCGGCCTTAGCCCTTATTGAAAGATTTTCCCACTGCTTCTTTTGCAGGGACAACTGAACAATGTTGGGTTTCCTATCGCTATTTGTTCTGGTGACAACGATCACCAAGCCGAATAGAGAAATGCTGAATCTCCATAGCAAATACACAAACAGCAGTGATTTAATTTAAACATCCAGGTGCAGGATTGGACAGAGGTTCTAACCATTCCGCACTGCATCCAAATAAATAAAAGTTTTGGCTAGAGCTAGAACTTTAAAGGCCAATTCCAACTTTTGCAAAAAAAAATATTAAATTCTCCCATGCTGATTAATAAAAAAAAAAAAGTGGATTTATTTAATTTTGCATTGGAGTATGCAAAGCATTTCAACTACGATCATGGGTGCAGTGCTCTGGCTCCTGCAGACTATTTCTTCAATCCAGGTTTGTACCTGTATACCAGTATGAACCTTCGGTTACAGAGCTGGAGGAAGTTCCTAAGAGGGTCCTTTCACACTGGGTGGACTCTGGCTGCCATACACTTGCTCAGCAGGGGATCTGTCCGCTGAGCAGGCGGATGACAGGTCTATGTCCGCATATGCAGAGCAGACACAAACACAGCCCACTCTCCTCTATGGGCGGTCGGATGTAAACGGATCGCCTGTCTGTTTACACCTAACTGCCATCTGATCCGATCTGCCGGATCTGTCTGTTTTTAGCAGATCGGATAGGATGTTGATGGGTGTAAAGGGACACATGTCCGTTTACACCTGCCACTCTATAGAGGAGAATGGAGGTTCCGATGGGATCCACCTAAAAAACAGACAGGTGGACCTGTTCGCCACATTAATGTGAAAGAACCTTAATAGACTATACTGTATGTGCTAACAACACCATACTTGTGTTCCACTCAAAGCTATGAGTCCATCTGCTATAGTGGAAGATGAGACTTTTTTTTAATTCACATATTTCTGTGAATGAATGACCCGGCTGTGCGGCCAAATCCAAAAATTTAGAGGAGCGTGCAGGGAGAAAGCAGTTTGGGGGTATGGGGATGCAGAGACTGACCATGTTTAAAGTTACACCTTAAATATGAGTGCAACATGAAACATGATGAGAAAGTGGGCTTATCTTTTAAGTTTAGCAGCCTATTTCTTTTGGTAATATGGTAACTTATTATTAATTATGCTCGATTTCAATTTCCAAACTTCTTAGCAGATCAACTGCACATACTGCGAAGAAAAATGTACTTTCCGTGGTAGTTTTTAAAGATACGAGATGTCAGCTCGTAGTTTCTCTTAGCATGTTTTGAATCTGCCTTGCAGTTGGACATGCCTGGAGCAATTCTCAGGGTAGCTAAACTGCCAACTTCTGCCGGTGCTTTTATAATACTGAGGAGACACTAGTTACTGCAAACACATAGGAATTTACTTAATTCCTACACAATGGAAGAACAGTTCCTCCTTCTACTGACCATACAGCTTCCTGAAAGATGGGATTGTAAAATGGGATCTGAGCATTCGTTTTAAATTGCAGGTGCAGAACATTCTGAGTAGACCAAGTAGCCCCACCCAGAAACAAAAATGCAGACAGGTGCCCTTTTCTAAAAAAAAAAAAAAGATTAGGAGAAATGTGGGGTGTTGGACCTTTTGTTATAGACCAGGGGACTCCAAACTTTCCAAAGAGCCATTTTACTGCCCTTCAGGCTTTAGGGGAACCAGACTGTGACCAGTGGGAATAAAGTTATAAGATACAAAGAGAGGGGCGCCTCTGGGTGTAGACGTAACAAACAGTTTTATTTATAAATTATATATACACAGGCAACTCACATTTGATAAGATCATCAGAAGCATGTACGTTTAAAAGCCATCCATCAGGGACGCTTCCTGTTTGCTGAGCTCTTATTGCCACCCATTGTATACACTGCTCAATAGTAAAGCCGGCCACAGTGGGGATGATCTCAGAACAAGGCTTGGAGTACGATTAACAGCAGACACGGAGAGATGACGTCACTGGCAAGTGACGCGTTTCACGAGTGTGCGGGCTACAATGACAGGGTAGCCGCGCTCCTTCATCTTTGCTCTGTAAGGGTTTTTATTACAGTATATATTTCCAGTTACTTGCGCCTTTACTGGTGTAAATTAGGAATAAAGTTATAAGCTTGGTGGTCAATGGCAGTAAAAGAAATTACACAGTGCCTGTGATTAGCAGGAGGAAGAATAGTGTCCCATTACTGGCATTATTCAGAGAAATAGTACTTCATCGTTGCTTTGGTGTTAGTGGGAGGAATAGTGCCCCATCATTGGTGTCTATAGAAGGAATAGTGCTTCATTGTTGGTGTCAGTAGGGGGGAATAGTACCCCATCATTGGTGCCTTTTTGTTGATTTCAAAAGAATAGCCATAAAGGCTAAGAAAGGGCTGCATCTGGCCTGCAGGTCACAGTTTGGAGACCACTGTTATATAGATTAGTGTAATTGGAACTGACATCCAATATTATGATTTAGGCATCTTTCCAAATAGTACTGGCCATGGGCCTGTGCGAATCTTGAATTAACTACTGTGCAAGAGGAAAAGTGGCAGAAGCATTTTGTAAAGTGCAGAAGTAGTTTTTATTAAAAGTCACATTCAGTTGAATACAATGCATTTCAGGGATTCAAAGGGTCACTTTTCAGCAGAGCTTGGCAAATGTTGCAGGAGGGAAACTTACACTGTACCAATATTTGTACCGTGACCCTGAAGGATATTTCAGTAACATCAGATGAAAAGCATCTGCTTCAGAAGCTGGTGTAGGCAGCATGATTCTTTCATGGATAAAGTTGCACTTCTTTTCAAAATTTTATGTGGTAAATGTAATGTGGGTTGTGGTATGCTGCTGAAAATGCTATATGCACCTTTATTGGTGCATTGGACGGCCACTTCAAATAAAAGGGTGGCCTTACTGAAACAAGTGCATGCCAATGCACTGCAATAGACATTGAGGATACAGACCACACTCCAAGGAAAGTCTGTTGAGAAAAACAAATCAACAGTTTACAATTAAGGTTGGATAGAGTCATCACGGTTTGGCTGGCAATTTTCCATCTGGTCAATTGAAAAATCAACTTGTCAAGCTGGATGATGCTGGCAGGGGTGGTGAGAGCATCAGAGGTAATGCGCTGCTAGTTTTAGTGGAGCTTTACAGATGCTAGCGGGGAGCTTTTAAACCCACTTGCGGCCAAAGAAGGGGATAATACCGCCCGTGTAGCGCTGCTGCCGAAGCGATTTGACCGTGATACCGCCCGTGTAGCGCCGCTGCCGAAGCGCTGCCTATTCATTTCAATGGGCATGGGCAGTGGAGGAGTGGTGTTTACATTGCTCCTCCACCGCCCCAAAGATGCTGCTTGCAGGACTTTTTCTAGCATCAAATGCCGGCCTCCCGTTTAAACAGGGAATGCGCGCGATCGTGCGCGCGCATCCCTGTTTCTTCGGTGGCGGTGTGTCACGGAGACACCGCTCGCCACCGAAGGGGGTGAACAGCCATTGGGTATGGCTGTTTACCACGTGATCGGCCGTGATGAAGTCACGGCCGATCACAGATCACACCCCAGCTGTGCACGGCGCAATGCGCGGGATCGCGAGCACGCTGCGCATGCACGTCGGTGGCGGCGTGTTCCCCGGGAACACTGCTCGTCACCGACGCTGGTAAACAGCCATTGGCCGGCTGTTTACCCACGTGATCGGCTGTGATCCTTTCACAGCCGATCACTAAAATGTAAACAAACCGCGGTAACGAGATGTTACCGGATTGTTCTCCTCCTCACACACCGATCGTGTGTGAGGAGGAGATTGCGGTAACATCTCGTTACCGCCTAGTCTACACCAATCACACTGATTGCCCCCCCCCCCAATAATGAGGACCTGTCACCACCTCTCATAGTACCTGTCAATCACAGTCCATCGGAGTACCTGTCACAGTCCATCAGAGTATTTGAGTACCTGTCACAGCCAATCAGAGTACCCGAGTACCTGTCCACGCCCATCAGAGTACCCGAGTACCTGTCCCAGCCCATCAGAGTACCCGAGTACCTGTAACGGCACATCAGAGTACCCGAGTACCTGTCCCAGCACATCATAGTACCCGAGTACCTGTCCCAGCCCATAAGAGTACCCGAGTACCTGTCACGGCACATCAGAGTACCCGAGTACCTGTCCCAGCACATCAGGGTACCCGAGTACCTGTCACGGCACATCAGGGTACCCGAGTACCTGTCACGGCACATCAGGGTACCCGAGTACCTGTCACGGCACATCAGGGTACCCGAGTACCTGTCACGGCACATCAGGGTACCCGAGTACCTGTCACGGTCCATCAGAGTACCCGAGTACCTGTCACAGTCCATCAGGGTACCCGAGTACCTGTCACAGTCCATCATGGTACCCAAGTATCTGTCACGGTTCAACAGTGTACCTGAGTACCTGTCACAGCCCATCAAAGTACCCGAGTACCTGTCACAGCCCATCAAAGTACCCGAGTACCTGTAACAGCCCATCAGAGTACCTGAGTAGCTGTCACAGCCCATCAGAGTACCCGAGTACCTGTCACAGCCCATCAGAGTACCCGAGTACCTGTCCCAGTCCATCTGAGTACCCGAGTACCTGTCCCAGTCCATCTGAGTACCCGAGTACCTGTCCCAGTCCATCTGAGTACCCGAGTACCTGTCCCAGTCCATCTGAGTACCTGTCACAGTTCATCTCAGTATCCGAGTACCTGTCACAGTCCATATGAGTACCTGTCACTGCCCTTCAGAGTACCCAAATACCAGTCACCAAGCCATCAGAGTACCTGTCACCAGGCCATCAGAGTACCCGAGTACCTGTCACCAGGCCAACAGAGTGCCCGAGTACCTGTCACCAGGCCATCAGAGTACTCGAGTACCTGTCACCAGGCCATCAGAGTACCCAAGTACCTGTCACCAGGCCATCAGAGTACCAGAGTACCTATCTCCAGCCCATCAGAGTACCCCAGTACCTATTTGCAGCCCATGCCTCATAGAATATACGTTGGGGTGTTTGCTTTCCAAAATGGGGTCATTTTGTGGGTAATTTCACTGTCCTGGTGGTCCAGGACCTTCAAAAGTGTGATGGGTAGGAATGAAATGAGATGTGTCATTTATGCTCCTAGAACGCCTGAACGTACTACTTCAATGTTCGGCCTCTCTATGTGGCCAGGCTGTGTAAAAGTCCTACACATGTGGTATCGCCATACTCGGGAAGAGTAGCAGAATGTATTTTGGGGTGTAATTTTTGCTATATACATGCTATGTGTTAGAAATATCTCATAAATTGACAATTTTGTGTAAAAAAAAAAAATGCGTTTTAATTTTTTTCCACATATTCCAAAAACTTCTGGAAAAAAATTAACCATTCAAAAGACTCATTATGCCTCACAGATTATACGTTGGGGTGTTTGCTTTCCAAAATGGGGTAATTTTATGGGCAATTCCATTGTCCTGGTACTCCAGGGCCTTCAAAAGTATAATAGGTGGTTGAGAATTGAGATGCGTCATTTTTGCTCGTAGAACGTCTGAAGGTACTGCATCAATGTTGGTGCTCTGTATGTGGCCAGGCTGTGTAAAAGTCTCACACATGTGGTATCGCCGTACTCGAGAAGAGTAGCAGAATGTATTTTGGGGTGTAATTTGGTGTATGCATATGTTGTGTGTGAGAAATAACCTGATAATATGACAATTTTGTAAAAAAAAAATAATAATAAAAAAAAAAAAAAAAAAAAAAAAAATCTTCATTTTGCAAAGAATTGTGGGAAAAAATTACAACTTAAAAAAACTCATCATGCTACTTACTTAATACCTTGGAATGTCTACTTTGTAAAAAGGGGTCATTTGGGGGGTATTTGTACTTTCCTGACTTGTTAGTGTGTCAAGAAATGAGACTCACCTGATGTACTGAAGGACTGATCAGAGGTGATCAATTTTCAGCGATTGGCACCATAGTTTGTAGACTCTATAACTTTCACAAAGACCAAATAATATATACTAATGTGGGTTATTTTTACCAAAGATATGTAGCAGTATAAATTTTGGCCAAAATGTATGAAGAAAAATTACTAATTAGCAAAAATTTATGACAAAAACAAAGAAAAAGGCATTTTTTTCACAAAATGTACGTTTTATTTTATTTATAGCACAAAAAATAAAAAACTCACTAGTGATTAAATACCACTAAAAGAAAGCTCTATTTGTGTGGAAAAAAGGACGCGAGTTTCATATGGGTACAGTGTTGCATGACTGAGTAATTGTCATTCAAACTGTGAGAGCGCTGAAAGCTGAAAATTGGTCTGGTCAGGAAGGGGGTGTAACTGCACTGTATTGAGGTGGTTAAAGACCAGGCCTTTTTAGATTCTTTTTGTTTAAAAGTAAAAATCACAATTTTTTGCTAAAAATTACTTAGCACCCCCAAACATACATACATACATATATATATATATATATATATATATATATATATATATATATATATATATATATATATATTATTATTATTCACGATTTATATAGCGCCAACAGTTTACGCAGCGCTTTACAATGTATAAGGGGGGACAACACAATTACAGTACAATACAAAAGGTACAGGAGGGCCCTGCTCGTAGAGCTTACATTCTAAAGGGAGGGGGTGGTGGTACAAAAGGTAATAGCTGCAGAGAATGATTTGATGGGGGTGGCTCGGGGACAGTTAGGTGGGTGTGGGATAGGCTTCCCTGAATAAATTAGTTTTCAGGGAACTCCTAAAGGTGGACAGGGTAGGGGCTGAAATTTTTTTTACATATGCCCTAGACTGGAAGCGATCTGGTCTCTCCTCCCATCTGTGTGTAAACTGCTGGGTCATTTCCTGGTGAGAACATGTAAGCCCAATAAACACCGTCGAGCAGGGGGAAGGAGGGGCAACCCCTCCCGCTGCTTCTAAATGAGATCCAGCGGCTAATTGGCCACTCGGACTGCTTTTTAAAGAAAATTGCCGGCTGAAAAAAAATACCAGGGTTATGGCTGACAGCTTCAGCCATAACCCAGGTAAATCACTACAAAACTGTCCCGTATTTTTATATATATATATATATATATATATATATATATATATATATATACACACACACACACACACACACACACACACACACACACGTATTGTAGTCTTGAAGTGGCTATATATCTACAATAAAAGACAGAACATAATTCAGAAGAAAGAAATGAAACACAAGGTGAGCTAAAGCCCCCTTGACAAATTCCTAAAATCAACCAAAACCCCATCTAAGAATAGGCTACAAACAAAATGTCTTATCAATGACTTCTCTGTGATTTTCAAGAAATATGTGCTTATACATAAATGTACAGCAGAAAGCCAAGACGGGACAGGGAATTGTATCAGCACAGCTGCTGCACCACTCCTGCACGTAGTCGTGTGTTATTTGTACCCTAGCTGGCCTAGACAGTGTAGGCTGAACCACACCTTTGTTTAGGTCCAGGCAGCTGAGAGCCTTCTCATATAGTCTGTAATTACTTTGGTGGGAGGATTCCTTACAGACCATGACTTTTGCGCCACTTGCAGGTTAAACATTTAGCCACACATTAATCACACAGGAAGCATAGAATATGCATTCTAACATAACCAAGCCCAAACTTGAATCAGCCTTGGGGTAACTCATATATAACAACCCAATCATGTATCTGACTATACATAGGTTATGAAAAGTTCTGAAATGAATAATATGTTATATAAAGTGGACATGGACTTTGCCCACGTGAGGAAAAGCAGCAAATGCATTGTAATGCTGTCTCCAGTAACTTTTTCTCCCTAAAACCTTGTGACAGGCCCTCCCAAAAAAATAAAAGACTTTTAAAGCACCAAAGAGGGGTTTTTATACCTGATGAATGCAAAACATATCTGTGGATCCTGCCTAAAATCCAGCGTGCTGTCAGTTACCATGTTTTCTCTGTGGACTACAGAACACCTCCATCTATGTTATGGTGATGAGGAAAGGGGAGGTGTTCTGAAATCCAAACACACTACCTGTCATAGGGTGACATTACTGTTCCTCCATACAGTACTGTGCATGAGCACTGTCACCCTAGGCCAGGATGAGTGTTAATGGCAGGGTCACCAGGTCAAAACAATGGAAAAAATCCAGAAAAAGAATAATACAGGCACCACTTCTCTGGATAGATAGCTACAATATAAAAATGAATGTTTGTTTTTGGGTTTAGAAACTTTTAATCAATTTTAAATACAGTGCATCTGGCCTCCACTGATAGGTAGGCTGTATTTATTTGCACTTTCCTATGGTAGCCGAGAGCGGACTACATTTATCTGACACTGCAAACTTGTTCTCACCTTTCCAGACTGTATTCTCCTAGTGCTGGGCTCAGATTACATGCTTCATACTCCAGAGCCTAGAAGAGAGCATTGTGGGAACTGAAGTCTCCTGAACAGACATTAGTAAACTGCAGAATTATCCATGAACTACACCTCCCAGCAAGCCATCTGCTCCAGGGGAGAATTATGGGAGAGGTCATAAAGGGATCTGCCGACCAGGTCCACACGCTCATGCTTCCCGAGACCCCTCGAGTGTGCGCCAGCTCGCCACTGTGTGAAAGTATTGCGGCCTACCACGCAGCACACAACCTTTGCAGCTCCAGCCCAGGCGGGACAGATGTTGCTCACTACACGTGGGGTGCCCCCAGCAGCATCACCGATAGTATCAGAGTAGGCCGACTCCCTGATTCCACAGATTTGCAGCCATCTTATCCTGTCTGCAGTAAGAAGAATTGATTTGGATCATTCATCATTGGTGAGAGGGCAATTGCCCAAAAATCCGGTTACCAGCCATTGATATATCACTCTGAACACTGTATAGAGAGACCTTACATCTGGATTGCCTAGATGACTGCTACTGGCCAGAACCAGCTGCCCTGCTTTGCTTGCTGATCACTGTGCCACACTTAGGCATTCTTGCTTCTTTGAGCTCCAACTGCCAGTGAAGATCTTGCAAGGCCTTGCATTCTGAACATTGCTATCTTTTTTCTCTTAAAGGGGATACATCGCTAGTACCTATATTACTTTATCTCTCATTAGGACTAAGGGTAATATGGGCCGGCCTGGGGTTTCCCTTTAGCAGTAGTAATATAGATGGCAACCAATAGCCTTCTTGAATAATACATTTACTTATTGCCTGTTACTGTGCACATTGATATTATTTATCTGTTATTTCTACTTGTCATTTAATTGCTTTGAGGACTTTCAACCAAGTCTTGTCTGTTTATCCAGGGCTTGGCTCACTAATACCCTCTTTAAGACTCTTCTCTTGAGTAGGTAAATATGAGAGAGCTAAAACAATCTGCATTGTGTCAGTGTGTTAATTAAAGGTATATACAACATGTCTGAACCTAGAGTGTCAAGAGGGCTGGAAAGTTCACAGGGTCAAGGCTGCACAGAAGAACGTGCCATTCTAAGCAAACCCCAAGAGGGCAGCGATAGATTCAGGGGCTCGTCCGAGATTTTCTCTGCCGTAGGCCCTAGTCAGTCCAGTCACAAGCCATTGCAGGAGAAAGAGATGAACTCAGTTGCTGCAGTCGTCTGGGGAGAGCCCAAAGAGCTCAAATGGAGCGAAGCACTGTTTTGGAGATCTCAAGAAGTGAGTTCACTGAGAAAGAAATCAATCAGACAGTAGATGAGAGCCTAGAAGAGGGCCTACATTCTGGATGTGAAGGTAGAGTTTACTCTGGACTATGTTTGGGTGTTAATGGAATGGCAGAAAGACATACCTTCCTGTTTCCGTAGAGAAGCAGTGCCCCTAGCGGAAGGGGTGATCCCACTGCAAGTGTGGGAAGAGGCCACAGAGGGGCAACTGCCACCACAAGCCAGTGCAGGGAACACAGGGCCAATTGGTGCAGATTTCTGTGGGGCTAGTGCTCCTCCCGCCTCATTATATACAGACATGAGCCTGCTAGTAGAGAGTTTGATGAAAAATGGCTCTGCCAATGCCAATCAAGGCTATAGGAAGCAACAGTTTTTTCTCATGACAATTGCCAACTCCTTCTGGAGAAGAGGAGTTTGAGACTTGGATTAGTCAGGCCATTCAGGCAGTAGAAGAATGGAGTGTTCCAGAGGCTGTAAAAAGGCAGCGGCTCAGTGAGAGCATCAGAGACCCAGCAGCTGAAGAGATCCACAATTTGCAAATGGGAAAGATTGTGTTGCTATGGATTACATAGAAGGTCTGTATGCTGTATTTGGAAGAGCAGAGAAGACCTCAGGTCTCTTGTACAAGTTCAATCACACTCACCAACAAAGAGGAGAGAGACTCTCAGAGAACATTTCTGGAGTAGACAGAATGCTACACCAGATTATCTTTAAGAAGGGCATTGATCAAAAGGATGCTGACCAAGCTTGGGTCTTACAAGGGGCCTGTCCAAACCATCCCATTGTTCTAAAGTTATTGTTGAAGGGAACACAGATAGTTCCAACTCTTCCTGAATTGGTGAGAAAAGTAAGGGAGGAAGAAGCTTCATTGGAGGAAAAGAGCCAGGGGATGAGAGAGTTGGGTGCCAGTGAAGGAAGGAGAGAGAAAGTGTCTGCCCGTGTTGTTCATGCTGAACCCAGGTTCTAGGATGAGGCCAAGATGGAGCGAGAAGGACCTGTCAGTTCTGATAGCAAAAAGCCAGTTGCGAATCAGTCAGTGGAGTTGATGACCCAAGTTGCTCAGGCTCAAACGTATCAGGCTTTGATGGAAGTAATGGAAACTCAAGGGAATATGCAAGAGAAAAGGTTTAACCCAGGAGGGTTGAGGTCGCCTCAAACCAAGGAAAGGAGAAGTTTCGGTTGTGGGGAAGTTGGGCACTTCAAGGCTAAGTGTCCCAAAGCAGGAATCAGTCCGGAGTTGTTCGCTTTTTAGGAAGTGTTAAAAGAGTTACAGAAAGTACTTTTCCCAAAGGAGGTAAACTTCTGGAGACCTCAGTGAAGGTGCCAATTGAGCGTCCCAAGGTAAAACAGAGCTACAGAGTCAAAGCAGAAACAACAAGCAAGGTATTTCACTTGTCCCTCTTTCCCTTCACCTGCGTCTAAAAGTGAGTCACTCGGAAAGGGAAGAAAGACACAAGAGGTCAATGTACCCCCTTCTAATCGAGCTGTGAAAGGGACTTTACTGCCACAACAAAAGTTAGCTAGGGCTCAGACTATAGAGTCACAAGCAAGGAATTTGCCAAATAATTTGGTAGGACCCACTCCAATAGTTTTGCTTCAAGAAGGCCTGGAATTCTCCACTCTAATTTATCCCAAAGGTGCTCTATCAGGTTGAGGTCAGGTCTCTGTGCAGGCCAGTCACGTTCCTTCACCCCAAACTCGCTCATCCATGTCTTTATGGACCTTGCTTTGTGCACTGGTGCGCAGTCATGTTGGAACTGGAAGGGGCTATCCCCAAACTGTTCCCACAAAGTTGGGAGCAGGAAATTGTCCAAAATGTCTTGGTATGCTGACATGACCTTGGGATGAATTAGAGCAGAGACTGTGAGCCAGGCCTTCTCGTCCAACATCAGTGCCTCACCTCACAAATGCACTTCTGGAAGAATGGTCAAACGTTTCCATAGACACACTCCTAAACCTTGTGGACAGCCTTCCCAGAAGAGTTGAAGCTGTTATAGCTGCAAAGGGTGTGCCAGCTCAATATTGAACCCTACGGTCTAAAACTGGGATACCATTAAAGTTCATATAAAGGTAGGTGTCCCAATACTTTTGACACTATAGTGTGTGTTATAAATTCCACCACAACTGTGTAGTGAATGGGTGTACCCAATGAGAGACAAATTAATGGATTACTTTGATAGAACCTCACACTACACTAATCTGAAGCAAAGACTGCGTGTGGCCATGATAAAACTGGAAGCCTACATACATGAGGGGAGGGATAACTATGTAGTGTATTCCTAAGGTGCACTGCACTTAAGCAGATACGCAGAGGTGTCATCAATAATTAACGGCACCCCCATGCATCAGCACCCATGATACCATTTTTAGCATGCCAAATCGCATGGTACCACAGCATCATGCAATTAGGTTTGGTGCAAAAAAAGAAAAAGAGGGGTAGGGGACTCCTCAACCCCCGCAGGTACAGCAGTTCGTGTTCACAGGGGACTCCTCAACCCTGGCAGGTACAGCAGTTCGTGTTCACAGGGGACTCCTCAACCCTGGCAGGTACAGTAGCTCATTTAAATTTGTGGGCTGCTGTACCCTACAACATGTGTGCGCAAACACATCACCCTAGTGTGAACCAAGACTTATCCTCCAGTTTTCAGGCTGAAAAGAAGGAGCAACGGGCTATACTGCCCGTGTGTTATACAGAAAAGCGAGATCACCCTACACAAATTGTGGCAGATTAAACCGTTCATATAAATGTATTTGAACTCTTTTTGTGGTCAAGAATTTTGCTTAAAGCTGACCATCAATGGATTGAAATTTGGCCGGGTCAGCAGGGATTGGATGAATTTCATTTCATGTATGGGCAGGGTGGTAGTACGGAAGTTGATCAACTGCCCTGTTAGATCTGCACCTTCAGCTACACCCGGCAGCACTGGCCAGTGTATTCTGACAGCATTGTCAGAACAGAATAGCTTAGTGAGGAGGATTCCCCCAACCACGTCGAGTGCGTGGATGGGTGACAGAATCAAGTTCTTTATTTTTTTTTTCATTCAACTCGCTGAGTTGAATGAAAAAAAGAACGACTAATGAATGGGAAACTTTTGAATGAATGTAGTGATGTGCTTTTTATTTGGCTTAAAACACTCAGAGGGGACATGAATGCAGCAGTCACAGATGTAGGAGCCCTTTATGATTGGGAAATAGATAAAATGTAGAGCAATCAGTCTGGAACTGTTAAAGTGGTTGTAAAGGTAAAAGTTTTTTCACCTTAATGCATTCGATGCATTAAAGTGTAAAAACATCTGACAATACCGGCCCCCCCATTATACTTATCTGACCCCTCGAAAGTCCCGTGCTCGTCCCCGGGATCCTCTTCGCCAATCAGCCTGGCCGCTGATTGGTTACAGTGGATGGATTGAAAGCAGCTGCTGTCAATCACATCCAATGATGCGGTGCGCCGGGGGGCGGGGCAGAGTGATACAGCGAGCAGCTATAGCTGCCGGCTGGATCACGGGAGCGCGCCTGCAAGCACGCCACATCATGCGAGGGAGCTCGCATAAAGTTGTGGAGTCCTTGCAGGAGGGAGCCGAGACAGCCACCGAGAAGAGCAGGTTCGGGCCACTCTGTGCAAAATGAGCTGCACAGTGGAGGTAAGTATAACATGTTTGTTATTTAAAAAAAAATAAAAATTTCCTTTACAACCTCTTTAAAGTGGTTGTAAACCCTTACAAACCACTTTGACCTACAGGTAAGCCTAGATTAAGGCTTACCTGTAGGTCCAAGCAATATCTCCTAAACCTACATGGTTTAGGAGATATTTGCCCGAAAATGGGCACCGCTGTCTACGGCGCATGCGCCGTAGACAGCGGCGCGCAGGCGCACTAAACGCGGCAAGTCCAAGAATGGAGCTGCCTAATTTGTCGACTCCCGTGCGCATGCGCGGGAGTGACGTCATCGCGGCTTCGCCGAATGACAGCGGCGGAGCTGCGAGACGCGACTCCCGTGCGCATGCGCGGGAGTGACGTAATCGCGGCTTCGCCGCTGTCATTCGGCGGAGCTGCGAGACACCACCAGCAAGATGGATGCGGCGGACTACAGGGGACAGCGGCGACTTCGCTGGCTCCTGTGTCAGGTAAGTGACACATAATGAGCTACTATGCGATGCATAGTAGTCCATTATGCTTTACCTTTGCAGGGAAAAAAAGAGGAAGTAAACCCATCAGGGTTTACTTCCTCTTTAAAGGGGAGGGCCACCCTGAAAAACAAAAAAATGTTAAAAATTACAAAAAATCTAAAAAAAAAAAAAAATGAAAAAAATTTTTTTTTTTTACTTACCAGAAATGCCTGTTGCTAGGCACTTTATCCTAATCTTCCTCTTCCTCCTCCGCGGAGATCTTCTGTCTTCTCTCTTCGTCGCGGCGTCTTCTGGGTAATGAGTCGCACTGTGTACTGGGAACTGTGTGTTCCAGAACACAGCGCGTCCCATTCAGAAAGCGCTGCGGGACTCGCGCATGCGCAGTAGCTGCGGGACTCGCGCATGCGCAGTAGGAAACGGGCAGTGAAGCCGTAAGGCTCCGCTGCCTGTTTCCCTTACAAGGGATGGCGGCGCCGGGACCCGAGAGCCGAGGGACGGGTCGGCCTCGTTTGGCCGACATCGCGGGCGCCCTGGACAGGTGAGTGTGTTTATTAAGTCAGCAGCTGCAGTGTTTGCAGCTGCTGACTTTTTTTTTTTTTTTTTATAACCGGCCCTCCGCTTTAACTAATAGGAGAGGCCTTCAAACATGGTCTATTCGATACAATAGTCCTGTGTTGCATATATAACCTTTTATGGTAAAGATCTTTCAGTTCAGTGCTTTAATTTGATCTCAGTTACACTACGGCCCTTTCTACCTCACTGTATGTACACAGTTACACATCATTTAACAAATAAAACAATGAATCCGTGTTTCATCCAGGCTGTACATGTTCCTCTGCTGCAGGGATGTAGCAGGTTAACTACAGTGAGAGGGAATGAGATCCTTATGACTCACCCACTGGGTGACAGAAGCACAGAGGAATGCAATAGTTTCATATCTCGGCATGTTAGGAACCAGAATCCACGTGGGCAACAGAAGAGTCACTGAGAGTTTCAGGATCTTAGAAGAACCCACTCAAGGGCGGCATCCAGAACACAAGAAACCACTGTGATACACTTGAATACACAGATGGCAGAGATAAGGAGAATACAGAAAAAAGCTCAATGACAATTACAACTGTGCTTATCTTAGGCTAGCCATACATACATTGAATTTCACCCCTTGTGTGGCCTTGTTGGCAACACCTGGATCAACAAAAGTCATCTGAAAAAATCACCTTTTTGGGAATAGCCTAATGGAAAACAGATACGTGCCATTTAGCATGGATAAGGAATCTGTTAGATTTATTTTGTTTAGCCTGCATGAGAGAAAGCTGCAGTGGCTTGAAAAAGAACCAAAAATGTAAATCTATATTAGTGGGATTGTATGTTATAGACCAGGGGTGCCCAACCAGTGACCTGGGGGCCACATGTGGCCCGCGACCTCCTGCTCTGGGATAGAATAGAAAGAAGACTTATTAAAGGTCAGTTTTTACTAAAATCACAGTGTATATATGGGCATATCTGTTCTGCAGTGGTTACTGGGCTGCTTTCAAACTGATCCACAGGTGCAGAGCAGTTTACCTGCGGGTTACCTGCACTGAGCCATAGACTTCTGTTATTACCTGCGAGTTTGGTGAGCTTTCTGAAAGTGCACGAAACCTGCAGAATATAATAGAAGTCTATTGCAAACTGCAGGAAAGCCAAAGGTACATTGCGTTGCACATGTGGTGCAGGTAAACCGCAGCGCATCAGTGTAAAAGCAGCCTTGGACCCCTTTCACATGGTCAGTCCGACCAATTGGATCCTCCATTCACCTCTAAGTAGTGGCAGACATAAATCGACTCGTGTTCTACCTCCAATACGATCCTCTAAAAAGTATCGTGGGCTGTGTCCGTGTCCGCTCTGCAAATGTAGAGCGGACACGGACATGCCATCCACCCGCTCCACTCATTGTGGCCGGGTTACCAAGTCGCTTAAGTGGCCCTCGCTCTTCAAAAGGTTGGGCACCCGTTATAGACCAACACAAACGTAGCACATAATTGTCAGGTGGAAGGAAAATAATAAATGGTTTTCAAAATGTTTTCCAAATAATGTGAAAAGTGTGGTGTGCATTTGTATTCAGCCCCCTGAGTCAGTACTTTGTAGAACCACGTTTTGCTGTAATTACAGCTACAAGTCTTTTTGGGGATGTCTCTACCAGCTTTGCACATCTAGAGAGTGACATTTTTTCCCATTCTTCTTTGGAAAATAGCTCAAGCTCTGTGAGATTGGATGGCGAGCGTCTGTGAACAGCAATTTTCAAGTCTTGTCACAGATTCTCAATTGGATTTAGGTCTGGGCCATTCAAACACACGAATATGCCACATCACAGTAGGGATGGTGTGTTCAGGATGATGTGCAGTGTTAATTTTCCACCACACATAGCGTTTTACTTTAAGGCCAAAAAGTAAAATTTTGGTCTCATCTGACCAGAGCACCTTCTTCCAGGTTTGCTGTGTCCACCACAGGGCTTCTTGCAAACTGCAAATGGGACTTCTTATGGCTTTCCTCTTGCCACTCTTCCATAAAGGCCAGATTTGTGGAGCGCACAACTTATGCCCTACACACAGTCGGAATTTCCGACGAAAAATGTGTGGCGATCGGATCTTGTCGGAAAATCTGATCGTGTGTGGGCTCCATCGGACTTTTTCCGTCTGAAATTTCAACACACAAAGTTTGAAAGCAGGATGTAAAATTTTCCGACAACAAAATCCGATTGTTTAAATTCCAATCATGTGTACACAATTCCGACGGACAAAGTGCCACGCATGCTCAGAATAAATTACGAGACGAAAGCTATTGGCCCGTTTATAGTCCCGTCATAAGTGTTGTACGTCATTGCGTTCTGAACGATCGGATTTTCCGACAACTTTGTGCGACCGTGTGTATGCAAGACAAGTTTGGGCCAAAATCCTTCGGAAAAAAATCCGACGGATTTTGTTGTCGGAATGTCTGACCGCGTGTACAGGGCATAATAGTTGTCCTGTGGACAGATTCTCCCACCTGAGCTGTGGATCTCTGCAACTCCTCCAGAGTTTCCATGGGCCTCTTGGCTGCTTCTCTGAATAATGCTCTCCTTGCCCGTCCTGTCAGTTTAGGTGGCTGACCATGTCTTGGTAGGTTTGCAGTTGTGCCATAATCTTTCCATTTTCGGATGATGGATTGAATAGTGCTCCATGAGACATTCAAAGTTTGGGATTATTTATTTATTTTTTTCATAACCTAAACTTCTCCACAACTTTATCCCTGACCTGTCTGGTCTGTTCCTTGGTCTACATGATGCTGTTTGTTCACTAAGGCAGGCCATGCATGGCTCAAATTCCCAACAAATTTTCTTTAGAAAATCTTTTCAAACACTTTTTGTTCCAATTTCGCATCATTAGTGGGACACAGCAACAGCCGATCTTCATGCAGCTATCAAATTTTAAAAATTGCACAAGTTTTTGAAAAAAAAAAATTTTCTAATCAATGATGGAAGAAAATTATTTTCTGTTGCAAAATGAGGTGAAATTGAAGGCTTGGTTGGTCAAATTTTGAAAATCAATGGTGGCATCATTGGATCACAAAACGCATGGACTTTGATTTTGAAAATAAAATTTGTTCAGAATTCGACCATGTATGGCCTGCCTTAGGTTCTCTAACGAACCTCTGAGGGCTTCATAGAACAGCTGTATTTATACTGAGATTAAATTAAATTACACTAATTAGGTGACTTCTGAAGGCAATTAGTTCCACTAGATTTTAGTTAGGGGTATCAGAGTAAAGGGGGCTGAATACAAATGCACGCCACATTTTTCACATATTTGTAAAAAAGTTTGAAAACCATTCATCATTTTCCTTTCACAATTATGTGCCACTTTGTGTTGGTCACATAAAATCCCCAAAAAATACATTCACGTTTTTGGTTGTAACATGACAAAATTTTAAGGGGTATGAAAATTTCTCAAGGCACTATATACGGGTATGGTCAGCTGTACTCTGCAAGGAGGGATGCGCCGAAAATTGTCAGCTATATATAGGGTTATCGGCGATTTACTGGTAGAAATAATAAAAAGGTAATGGCCACGAAAAACACGTGTGATTATGACGCAATTTTACTTTGTTTCCGGTGCGGCTTTCATAAGTCATGTGACTCAAATTGCATCAAAAGCGCAACACAGGTGCATTTTTTATATGATGTTTTTGCAACATTTTAAATGCATTTCAAAGCCTCTGCCACTAAACGCTCCTAAAAGCCATTATGCGCATGGACACATAGGCTAACATGGAGGGGCGATTAGAAGCAGGGAAAAAAAAGCCAGATGCCCCCTAGAAGCAGCTGTAAAAGCATCCAATGTGCATAAACTCATCAATTTAACGGTTTCCCAAAATAGTTACATTCAAGGCATGCCCTGAATGAGAGCAATCACAGTTGCTTGTGCTCTCAACCAAACGGCTGGTGTCATAACTGAACACATTTGCAACATGTTTACCTTCCCCCAAAGGAATGCCCATAATTTGGGCTTTGGCCTGGGGGGGATGGAGAGAGGGAGAGATTTTGTTAAAACCAACTAGTGTTTTGATTATGCAGAGCCAAAAAGGTTTACTTCCTGTTCAAAAGCTAACAGGTAAGCAAACCTGTTGCCATGTTCTACGCAAAAGCACATTTCTTTAGCAACGGTGTGCTTTTTTATTAACCACTTCAGCCCCGGAAGAATTGACCCCCTTCCTAACAAGAGCACTTTTTGCAATTTGGCACTGCGTTGCTTTAACTGACAATTGCGCAGTCGTGCGACGTGGATCCCAAACAAAATTGACGTCCTTTTTCCCACAAATAGAGCGTTTTTTGCACTATAAAACAAAAAAGAGCGACAATTAAAAAACAAAAAAAAACGCATTATTTTTTACTTTTTGCTATAATAAATATCCCCAAAAATATATATAAAAAAAATTTTCCCTCAGTTTAGGCCGATACGTATACTTCTACATATTTTTGGTAAAAAAAAAAATCGCAATATGCGATTACTGATTGGCAAAATTTATAGCATTGCAAAATAGGGGATAGTTTATGGCATTTTTATTAATCCATATATTTTTTTAAAAGGCGGCGATCAGGGATTTTTATCGTGACTGCGACATTATGGCGGACACATCGGACATTTTTGACACATTTGTGGGACCATTGTCATTTGTACAGCAATCGGTGCTATACAAATGCACGGATTCCTGTGTAAATGACACTGGCAGTGAAGGGGTTAACCATTAGATGGCAGTGTAGGGGTTAAGTGTGTCCTAGGGGCGTGTTTCTGTGGGGAGACGTGGCTGTGTGACACGTCACTGATCTCTGCTTCGATCACAGGGAGCAGAGATCAGTGACACTGTCACGAGGCAGAATGGGGAGATGCTTGTTTACATTAGCATCTCACGCTCTTCCTCCCCTTGAGGCAATCGCGGGTATCCCCACGGCGATCAAGTCCGCGGGACAGGCGACCCGACTCACGGAGCTTGCCTGCTGGCCGCCTCTTAAACGGCCATGTACAGGTACGCGATTCTGCCTGTATTAGCCCTTCTGCCGACGTATATCGGCGTGAGGTGGTTGACAAGCGGTTAACCACCGGCTGATGCAGATATACATCCGCACTTTGAAGAGGGATATCTTGTTATGGCAGCAGCTAGCTACCATAACCCCGGTAACCTCTTCTTCAGTGAGCGGTCCAGTTTCACATAAAAGTGGTCTCTCCCTGGCAGTTTCACTGCAAGATCACTTTTATCAGCAGCGGGAGAGGGGACCGGACCAGACTTTTTTTCTAAAAAAAATAAATGAAATAAAAAATAAAAAATCGACTGCAGACTCTTGATAGGCCATATTATGTATTTCTTCCACTGGATATGATTTTTTCATATACTTCACATTACATCACACAATGTATCCACCAAGACCCCACATTATGAATTCCTTTTGCTGTCGTTCTCACATCATTGGTATTTGAGCTTTTCTGGGGTGGTTACTTTGATTACTCTGAGCTTTCATCATTTCTAAAAATATGTCAGTATACCCAGAGTTATGTATATAAATGTTAAGGAGGTAAAAATCCATAAAAGACTAGCTGTTGGCTTGTTCCCCGAGCTGGAGGGATGATGCCATTTTCTGGCTTGACAGCATCCTGTTTCCTATCAGACGAAGGAAGTTTTTTGTCTGCGTTCCTCAGCTGTTTTAGAACTCTTGCCGCTGCCCACTCCAGCAGGAAGGATGGCTGGAACAAACATTTCTAGATCCTAAGATGTTTTCTTGTCAGCCTCAATTAAAGCATCCTTCAGTTTCTTGGTCATACTGGGGATGAGGTTCATGTGTTCTTCTGCGCACTTCATCACACAGCTCTCCAACTGAGCCCTGACTTTTGCTTCTTTATTGCCGGAATCAAAGGAGTCCTTAGCTTTGTCATTGCAGTGCATGGTGCACCGACCAAGGCGATCCTAAAGAGAAAATGAGATAGTTATTGTAGAATAATATACAGCATCATTGTATGATGATTAGTGCTTCAAGTAAGCCAGGGGCATTATTCAATCCTGTTTGGGAGACAGAAAACACTTTAAGTGTTACTAAAACCAGGACCCTGCATTCATTATATCTGGTCTCCCACAGTACACAGAACATGGAAATGCAATTATTTTAGTAAATATAAACTGCTAAATATCTTTTCTCATCAGCAGTATATAGCAGTCTTGGGACTTCTATCAGTATCTGGTTAAAGCTTGTAGGAAGAATTTTCATTCTGACTGTCCTATGAGGCTGCATGACCCCTGACCCTCTGTCTGGACAGTGCCGATTGGCCCTGTGCTGATCACATGCACACTCCCAAAAAAAGCAAAAAAAAAAAAACACACTATAGCAATACACACTAAACAGAGTGCCCCCTAAACCTGCACTAAAGGCGAAATGTTAAAGTGACCGCCATTAAAAAAAAAAAAAAACACCCCTGCAAAAATGACAGTAAATTCTCACCTATCCTATCGCCCACAAGATGACATGCACAACAATAAAGACTCTTCAGAATTCAACATTTTAGGAAGTTGTGTGCGTTTATTTTTTTGGGTTCATAGAAATAAAATATGTTAAATTTCTTACAGTTCATTGACTTTTTAACAACTTGCTGACCGGCTCACGCCAATACATGTCAGCAAGGTGGCATGGGTGCTCAAAATCACGCCCTTTAAGAGCCACCAGAGGGCACTCACGTACCCTGCACGGTGGGGTACCTGATTCGCATGCAGGAGTGTAAACACATAAATCCCTGTGGAGAGGAGACATGTCGTTTGTTCCTAGTAAGCAGGAACAGCAAAATGTCTCCTCTCCTACTCATTCCTATCCCCATACAGTTAGAACACAGTGAGGGAACACACATTTAACCCTTTGACTGCCCCCTAGTGTTAAACCCTTCCCTACCAGTGACATTTACAGTTATCAGTGCATTTTTATAGCACTGATCGCTGTATAAATGCCGATGGTGCCAAAAATGTGTCAAAACTGTCCGATCTGTCTGCTGCAATCCCGATATAAAAAAAAAAATAATAATAAAAAAAAAAAAGAAACAAAAAAAAAAAAAAAAAAAACAGATTGCCACTATTACTAATAAAAAAAAAATTATCAAAAATAGAAGAAAAAAATGACAAATCTTACCCATAGTTTGCAGACGCTATAACCTTTGCGCAAGCCAATCAATATACGCTTGTGATTTTTTTTTTTTACCAAGAATCTGTAGAAGAATATATATTGGCCTAAACTGATGAAGAAATTTGTTTTTTTAAAAACATTTTGGGGATATTTATTATAGCAAAAAAAAAAGTAAAAAATATTTTTCCCCCAAATTGTTGCTGTTTTTTTGTTTATAGCGCAAAAAATAAAAAACGCAGAGGTGATCAAATACCACCAAAAGAAAGCTTTATTTGCGAGGAAAAAAAAAGGACGTAAATTTTGTTTGGGTACAGCGTCGCATGACTGCGCAATTGTCAATTAATGTGCCGCAGTGCCGAATCGCAAAAAATGCGCTCCTGCCATTATGAACAACACTGGGAGTCTAAGGAAATACCTGGTACTTCTGGGAAAGGAGGAGCATGTGGCTAACTCCATGAGACAGTGCTGTGGGAACACAGCTGACACAGGGCTTTCTTTGCTCTTACTGGCTGAACACAGCAGGAGGGGAGCAAAAGTAAGATAACAATATGCTGCTGGGAAGGGCTGAATTAAAGTAAACAAAAATGCTTTGCTCTGCATTGGAAAATTAGATTAATTTTAAAGCTGAATTCCAGGTATGGATTTCATTGCATAGTTACATTGGTCAAGCGTGAGCCAACATAAGCATGCATATACCATACCTGTGGGATCACTGTGGACATGAAGAATACCTGTAGTAATTACTGCTGCTACAGGTCCTTTGCAAAATGGCTGTCCTGCTGCATAGTAACCATAGGGTGTCGCTCATTTGACACATGTGCAATTCACAAAATGCCTTGCATTTTTCTCAGTGAATGCAAAGTGTTCTCTAATTGGATGGGGTAGAGATTGTAATATCACCGGCCACTTCACATCCAATTTGAGAAAATTGTGCATGTCTATGAATGATGCATGGGCTGAGGGAGCGCCCCCCTGAAGTCACTTTGCAGCAGGGCCCTTCCCCTGAAAGGTACTAATGCAGCTTTATACTTTTATTAATATATAACATGTTCCTGAATATACAAGACTCTTACCCATTTCCACTATCATCTAGGCTACACTGGAAAGGAACTGCTTGCTGAACTGATCTACATTTCTTTTTTTAAATACTTACTCAACACTCATTGCAAGTCTTCACAGTGATATGAAGCCAATGCATACCGTATAGTGCAGTTCTCATTTAACAGTGGTGATTTGCTGCCATCTGGTGGAATAATGGAAGCACTGCAATATGTTTTTAGACGGTTCTAGGGATAGATACTATATATAGTGCTAAGAAAAGTCTGTAATTTGCAGCACTCACCTGAAACTTCTCCAGCTCAGTGGTGACCAGACTCTGTGCTTGAGCAAGTGGCATGTGGCAGCGCTCTATACAGTTGTGCACATTCTGCATAGAAGCAGCTTCATTATCACAGCACTTAGCGCTACACCGAAACATCTTCCCCTGCAAGATACAGAAAGTTATTTAAACATCATCATGCAGCACTGAATATTCTGTTTTTAAAAATTTTAGATAAAAAGTCTTTAGCAAAGAAACCTCAGTTCAATCCTTTATTAATCACATGTAACAATACAAATAAATATTAAGTAGGAATTATCTCATGTTGGCTGCAAAAGTATATATACCCTTTAAGGTTCAGTCCACCCAATACAAGCAAGAGCTACACCCATGTTCTGAGGTCTACATACCTATACTGACCAATTCACTCTCCTCGTCTGGATTTTTTTATGTAGTAGGGCTGAGGGTGGGTGCAGAAGAGCTGGGAGAATTTAGAAGATTGTAATCCCTATGGTTATTTGTACACCTTAACATCATTGCACAATACTTCCCTGGATTTTATGTGACAAGAAGCCAATGTGCTAAGAAGCCCTGACGGGAAGGATGGTGCCCCCCCAGGATGTAGTACCATTAAAGTCCAGGCCCAAAGGAAGTGGGTTAAATGATGCTGGGCATCACTCAAACCCTACAGAATGGCAACATCTAGTGGCAGAAAGGATTTACCGTGTGGGTCAGCTCTAGCTTGAAGGCTCTGTTTTAACTGTGCATATGTTAACTTTTGCGTGCAACCAGCAGAAATACCTGCATCTGTATTTCTTTATCTGTATTCTGTAATCCCCTGTACAGTTGCACTCATCCCGGGAGGCACATTCCAGGGTCTATATTTACCTCTAATGCCATGCTGATCCCTGGGGCCACAAGGTGGGTGGTGGTGTTTTTTTTTTTTTTTGTTTTTTTTTATTATTGAGTTTTGCTGTGAAGTATTGCTCCATATTTACCAGGAAAACCAGAGCAGATGACAAAATTTCAAGCTAATCAGGAATTAAATATTTACTCAAACATGCCGAACGTTTAACATAAAAGGAAATGTAAAAACACACATGACCTGAATCAACTGTCCAGACATCTGTACACACTTCAAAGGTTCTAGACAGGGGCAAGCGGTCCGATTTACCACATACTGGATCCTGCTCAGAGATGGATGGTTTATCAGGTGGTGACATAGTAGGTGAGGTTGAAAAAAGACACAAGTCCATCAAATCCAACCTATGTGTTTGATTATATGTCAGTATTACATTGCATATTGCTGTCATTCAGGTGCTTATGTAATAGTTTCTTGAAACTATTGATGCTCCCTGCTGATACCACCGCTTGTGGAAGGGAAATCCACATCATTGCCGCTCTTACAGTAAAGAATCCTCTATGTAGTTTAAGGTTAAACCTCTTTTCTTTTAATTTTAATGAGTGGTCACAAGTCTTGTTAAACTCCCTTCTGCGAAAAAGTTTTATCCCTATTGTGGGGTCACCAGTATGGTATTTGTATATTGAAATCATATCCCCTCTCAAGCGACTCTTCTCCAGAGAGAATAAAGTTCAGAGCTCACAATCTTTCCTCATAACTAATATCCTCCAGACCCTTTATTAGCTTTGTTGCCCCTCTTTGTGGTGGTGTATGTAAGCTGGAAGCGAAATTAGATTTTCTTGCCTGCACTAGAATCTCGTACAGGTAAGCCGATACTTACCGACAGGAAGACTCAATGCACTACCACCGTACTCCACGGTAGTTCATTGAGAACTACAAGCCGACAGCCGCTAAGGCTGCTGAGACTTGTGGTTCATTCATACAAAGAACTGTGTGTATGAATGACACAGCCGTGAGGGTGGAGCCTTCCGCAGCTGCACTGCTTTCAAAAACTGGCAGCTAGTATGGGGAACTTCTCCCTGTACTGCTGCCACAGTGGGGGGAGGTCAGCGGGAGGCGACTGCAGCATTGGGAACATATAACATGTTACATACTAAAACATGGGTGGAACATGTAACATGTTTCCAAAGGTTAACTTACCCTTTAAGAACCCTGTTTATTTTTTATTCAAGGCCACATGGTTACAAATGGTAATAAATGGATTCATTTCTGACATGAATGCAAGAAGAATAAAGCAATTCAATACAAATGGGGTGTAGAATTCAAAGAACATTTATATTATACTGCCATCTACAGGATTTTAGGACACTAGCAAACCAGAAAATTGTAAGCCAGTCCCCATAAAACCTCTCATCTACCCAGCATGCCTTTATTTTGTGGGGGGGGGGGGGGGGGAAGAAAAAAAAAAAGTAGGTCTTTGCCATGTTTGTGGATGGTTTGCACAATAAACATGAATGCCTATGACCGAGGTGACAGATGATTTTGCTCTCTACGCCTGATTAAAAAGCACAGACACCTCGGCCTACCTCCTGCACCTGGGGTTCAAGTGGTGCCAAAGAGAAGTTACTTGGAGTGGAGAGTTCCTTCAGTGTGATGCTATTAAAACTGGTCCCAGTTAATCTTGTATTTAGGGGGTTCCTCTGGAGAAAAGGGATGCCAAGGGGTACCAGTACCACAAGCAATTCAACAGTGCCCAAGAATATAGGATTCTCCTGAAGAAGAGAGTGGGAGTCTGAATGGGGTACAACTCCAGAAGCAGTCCCCAGAAATGTTGATCTGATAGGCAAGGTTAGGAAAAGTTTCATTCAAGTATGCAAACAATAAAGCTATGCTGTCCTCACATAAAATTTTTTAAATTAAAGCGTGTTAATAGCTACTTGTCCTGTCACCTATACATTGGATTTTTCATCTCTTGAAGAGCTCTCGCAGCAAAAGAATCTTTGGCATCCGATACCCAACATGCAAAGCAGAGTGTATATGGACCCTTCACTGTGCATTGTGGTACACCCCAGAGGCCCTTAGAGGACACAGGTATCTTTGGCAGGTTATCATTTACAGCCTGGCTTAACCAATTTATGACCACCCACATACTGCGGCAGGGACAACCACTCTATTCTGGATTATGTATCTAGCACGTGATCTGCATGCAGGGGTAGGGAGTGCACTCACGCTGCCCAGGCTGCGCAGCAATTGGCTGCAGCCACTGACTGGTTGCCAGCACCTGACAATTGGCTCCGGTAATTACCAAAAGAGAACCCTGTTTTTGTAAACCCCAAGAACTGCCTACTGGCCATTTTTGGCGATTCCCTCTCATGCTTTGCATCTTATATTTTTTTGCAAATCTTTTACTGTCCTGGAAGGGATTGAGGTCACCCAAACAATCCCAATGGCTGAAACTCCTTAGCCCTTGTACACATGATCGGACATTCCGACGACCAAATCCGTCTGAGTTATTCCGACGGATTAATTCCGGACGAGGTCCGGAAGTGATGTTGCATACACATGGTCGGACTAAGTTGTCGGAAAATCCAATTGTACATAACGTGATGACGTTATTTCGTTATGACGGGACTACGTTCAGGCTAGTAGCCAATAGCTTTGGTCTAGGAATTTAATCTGAGCATGCGTGGCACTTTGTCCGTCGGAGTAGGCTACACATGATCGGAGTATGTCCGATAGGAGCATTTTGTCGGAAAATATTTCCAGCAATTTGGAAAAGTTGGTCCGACGGATATTCCGACGGAAACAGTCCGATGCAGACCACACACAGTCGGAATATCCGACAAAACGCTCCGATATGAAACATTCCGACGGAATCTCCGACCATGTGTACAAGGGCTTACTCTTGTATAGACTCACCTTTGCATTACGTAAGAGAGTCAAAACATTTCAAAACAATTTGGGGTAAATGGATAGCGAGTCCCTTGACACTGACATCTATGTTGCTAAATTAGTTATGATCGTTTGTGTTACTATTTGCCTGGCAGTTATTAATGTTTGATTATACTATACCGCCCACGAGATTACATATTCTTTCTCACCATTAAAAGTTCATAGGAGGTACGTGAGATAGTTGAACAAAGGTTGTTTATTACTTGTTCTTGCCTTTGTACATGTTTTCTTTGGACCAGGCACCATGTTGCCATTGTTTTGTTTGTTTTTTTATGAGTTTTTGTGTCTTTAAAACTCAAAATAAACATATCTTAAAAAATAAAAGTAAAATTTATTTTAAATTTTTTTTTTATTTTATTGGATGTGTTTTATAGCAGAATGTAAAAAATGTTGGGTTTATTCCAAAATTGTCTGCATTTTTTGTTTATAGCGCAAAAAATAAAAACGCGGAGGTGATCAAATACCCCCAATGAAAACTATTTGTGGGAAAATAAAGACAAATTTTATTTGGGCACAGAGTCGCATGACCACACAGTTGTCAGTTAAAGTAACGCAGTGCCATATCCCAAAAAATGGCCTGGTCATGAAGGGGGGTGTACATCTTTCAGAGCTGAAGTGGTTAATCTACCCTATGGTGCAGGAGATAGGTGGGATAGCAGCACCCAACAGAGAATAACTAGGTACCCAGAAGCGGATTAAAGTGAAGTGCATTGTGATCATTATTAGTTGGGGGAGAAGGTCCTGTTAATGGGCTACATTTACACTTGAGCTGAGCATGTTAAGGTGTTTTTTCAAGCATTTGAGTGTTCTTCATTTCAGTGTTTTGAGGTGGGCAATAGAAAACTGTGTAAATGCATCAAATGAAAACCTGTCTACATGTGACATAAGATGAGGATGAATACAGTGTGCAAGTACATAACTTTGCTCTGCTTTCTGGAAAACATGCAGCTGAAATTTTGCATAAAACTTCTAGGCAGGTTTTCCAGGCCACACAGAATGGAGAAGACCGATCACATGGCTGGATCACACTTCTGTTAAAGCGGGAGTAAACAGAGTTTCAAAAAACACTTACATTCCCGGCATGCTGGAAATGCTAACTTTTCACATTGGTTGTGCTCTCAACCAAACTTTCAAACCATCCAATAGCTGGTGTCATAACTGATCACATGTGCAGCATTATGGCAGTTGAAGAATCATTAGAGGCCGAGATGGCAGCTTCCTTGACTGAAAACGATAGAAGGGTTTACTTTCACTTTAAAGAATACAGCTGCAAGCTTCCACAAAGCTTCTAGAGCAAGATATGAAGGTAAAAACAGTGTGAGATCATGCCTGGCTTACATGCCTGCAAGAAATGCAGTAGGCACATAGAACAGGAAAACCAGAATCAAGTACATGGCTGCTGTACATAGAAGTTCTGTATCTTTCTCCTTTATCTGGGGAGCAGTGTAGTCTTTCCACTGGGGCAGCAAGCTTCGTCCAACTTCCTCTGGTGGTTCTTTCCCGGCTCTTATAATGGGGGAATCACTGGGATTGTAGATGCAGAAGTGGCCACAAACGAGAGAAATTAAGGTTTCAGCTTCCAGAATCAGACTCTCCTCCATTCTGAACATGCCTCAACCACTTAAATGTAGCAAATAATCTTGGATATATATTAATATTTCATTCTCTAACGACTGTCTGCCACAATATCGCTGTCCAACTTTAAGTCCCTATTCGCCAGCGTTACTAGTAAAAAAATAAATAAATAAAATATATCCTATAGTTTGTAGACAATATAAAACTTTTTACCAAACATATGTAGCAGAATACATATTTGCCTAAAACTTATTTTATTATTTTTTTTATTGGATATGTTCTAAAAGCAAGTAAAATTTTTCAAATTTTTTTTGTTTATAGCCAAAAAATAAAAAATTGCAGAAGTGATCTAAATACCCCCCCCCCCCCCCAAAAAAAAAGCTCTATTTGTGGGGAAAAAAGGATAAAAATGTTATTTGGGTACAGCGTCACACAATCGCACAACTATCAGTTAAATAAAACAGTGCCGTATCGCAAAAAATGGCCTGGTCACGGAGGAGGGTAAATCTTCTGGAGGTCAAGTGGTTAACTCCTTAGCGCTGACAGTATGCATATATGGGATATTTTTATTTATTTATTAATATTTTACTAGTAATGGTGGCGATCTGCAACTTATAGCAACACTGCAATATTGCAGTGGACAAATAGGAAAATATAACTGACACTTTTTTGGGACCAGTGCTAAAAAAATATCCACTGTCACTGTACTAATGACACCGGCTGGGAAGGAGTTAACAGGGGCGATCAAGGGGTTAAATATGTGCCTAGCCTGTGCTCTCTCACTGTGTGGGAGGTGCTTTGACTCAGGGGAAGGCATTGATACATGTTCCTGCTTTGCAAAAACACGGGATCAATAGCTTACCTTCTGACAGAACAGCAATCTGCCTTGTTTAAGTAAGCAGATTGCCATTCTGCCTGTGTACAATCTGATCAGTGGGTGTCGGCGGACATCGAATCTACGGTACCTGCCGCTGGGCTCCTGTTGTATGTGATAAAACAGGAGCGGTTTTCGGATCCTAAAACCCAGAAGTGGCAGATCATGTACTAGATTTAACACAGAGCGGCCGCCCTACCGCGGTATATGTACGGTGGGCAGTCTGCAAGTGGTTAAGGCCTTTTCCTGGCCATATGACTCCGGTTCACGCTAGGAGGAAGGAGCGTAGCTCTGAAGTGTCAGCAGTGTATGTTCCAGCTTGCTCTACTGAATACCACCGTCCTCCAGTTCACAGAATGATTTCACTCCATGGATGTTTGGCAGTTTCTTGTTTACATGCCTATTGCTAGTGTACTTTTGTGAATACCAAATTTTAAGTTTTTATTAAAGCACTCTTTTAATACTGCACTTAGAGTGGCGCCTCTGTTTCCATTTTCAGTGTTAAAGCGTTAGTAAACTGACGTTTTTTTTCTTAAGCCTGCAAGGCAAAGTTATAATGTGCAAGTATGCATTGCATACTAGCACAATATGTGAAACTTACCTTAAAACAAAGCTCCCTAGCAGCACGTTGTCACCACTTACAGGGCTTCAATCTTTACCCGATCTTCCTTCTGGGTTGACGGGCTTCGTTTCTCTGATGAGAAGAGCCGCGATGGCATCACACCTGTACATGTGTGCGGGAGCCACTGTTCACGGCACAGGGCTCAAGGAATGGCGCGGTATGCGGTTTCTTCAGAGCCCATACACCGGGGAGCTCATCGGCAGCTTCACAAGTAAATATCTCCTTAACGGTGCAAGTGTAGGAGATATTTCCTGTACCTATTAGGTAAGCCTTATTATAGATTTACCTATAAGTAAAAATCATACATGGGAGTTTAAAAAAAAAAAAAACACACACCTTTATCACTTTAACTTTATGTCCTCCTCCTCTAAGCCCTTGTACACACGGTGGGAGATTCCGACGGAATGTGTCCTATCGGACCGTTCTGTCGGATATTCCGACTGTGTGTGGTCTGCATCGGACTGTTTCCGTCGGAATATCCGACGGACCAAGTTTTCCAACTTGCCGGTAAAATTTTCAGACAAAATGCTCCGATCGGACATACTCCGATCATGTGTAGCCTACTCCGACAGACAAAGTGCCACGCATGCTCAGATCAAATTCCTAGACCAAAGCTATTGGCTACTAGCCTGAACGTAGTCCCGTCATAACGAAATAACGTCATCACATTATGTACAATCGGGTTTTCCGACAACTTAGTCCGACCGTGTGTATGCAACATCACTTCCGGACCTCTTCCGGAATTAATCCGTCGGAATTACTCCGACGGATTTGGTTGTCGGAATCTCCGACCGTGTGTACAAGGGCTTACACTTTTGGGAACTTTTAATGTGGGGGGAGTAGGTACCTGGTTTTGACAGGTACCTGCTCCCACGTCCAGTTGGATCATCCAGGCGACTCCACAGGACATTTGCTTCGCCCCCCTTTCCTCCCAGGCCGCAACATTTTGGGAGTCTTTAGAGGTACCAGGAGCCTACGGAACCAGTCACAGAGCTCAGCGTATCTTGTGTATGTGCAGTGTGGAACCGCAATAAGTAACAACCTTCTTCCCACACTAAACATGACTTATCTGGGGACCCGAAGACCAGCAAAGAAGTGGCTCAGGTGAGGACAGCGTGGGCTCCCTGGACAGGTAACTGTCCTTTTAGTAAAAGTCAGCAGCTACAGCATTTGTAGCTGCAGACTGTTAAATTTTTTGCAAACAGGCTGATGATCCTTTTGCTCACTCCTGAGATGGACTTTGGAATTTGTACATATGTGCTATGCTTGTTCCAAGCAAAACAGAAGTGTGGGGGGGGGGGGGGGTTCAGGGGCTCACGGAGGACATTACATGGAGGCAGAAACACACAGCAAGAAACAATTTCATGAAAAACAGATTACAGGACCATTAAGTAGAGGATGTGTATGGATAATCTTTGGAGAATAAGGAAATGATTTCAAGCGGTTGTAAACCTTTTTTATTTTTTACCCTGCAAGGTAAAGCCATATTGTGCTAGTATGCATCGGACAATAGCACATTATGTTAAACTTACCTTAACCCCTTCACGTCGACCATATGCAAATTTGCGTTCATGGCTTGAAGGGGTTATACCGGGATGATGCCTGGTTGCGGTTGGTTTTTTAGCGACAACAACCGATGTGGCTAAAAGCCGATCGCCTGTTATCCTAAAAGAGCGGGAGATGACATTTGTGATTGGCCAAGTTTGGCAATCCGAATACTTTTAAGTGCAAAAGGAGGGATTTGGGGTCTTTTAGACCCCTGATCCCTCCATAAAAAGTACCTGTCACCACAGATTTTTACATTCCTTGTGACAGCAATAAAAGTGATAAGATTTTTTATTTATTTTTTTAAAGTGACAATGTAAAATAAATAAAACAGCTAAGAGAATTTTTATATATTTTTTTACTTAAAGAGCAAAAAAGAACACGCATACATAACTCGCGCCCGCAAATGTAAACAGTCTTAAAATCACACATGAGGTATCGCTGCGATCGCCTGAGAGCAACAATTCTAGTAAAAGACCTCCTCTGTAATGCTAACCTGGTAACCGTTAAATGTTTTTAAAGCGCTGCCTATGGAGATTTTTTAGGTACCATAGTTTGTCCCCATTCCACAAGTGTGCGCAATTTCAAAGCGTGACATTTTAGGTATATATTTACTTGGCGTAACATCATCTTTCACATGGGGAGAACTTCTTAGAAGGATAATATTATTTATCCGGATGTTCCCATTTAGAATACATAAGCCTTTTTTAGCCATGCATGAATAGGAAAAACATCCCCAGATGGAGGAGGTTCTAATGAACCCAATTAGAGGTGGGTTCCTCAAGAGCCTGAGATGCAGGCAGCAAAAAAAGGTTGAACGAACCAATTTAGTAAGGGAGTGCACAAGCAACCTGTCTTGTGATGTTACGCCTTCTATATTAGGATCCTCGGAAGAGGATAAATAAGTATCTTCCAAATCTTTGGGAAGATCCACCTGATCCCCAGCCTCCTGCACCTCAATAAGAGGGTCCTGAGCACTAGATGGGAATCTGCTATGTTTGGCCCCCCTATGGAGAGATATCATAGCATCAATCTTCTTTGCAAATTACAAATGGTAGAAGAGAAAACCTCTTGTGTGATATATACAGTGTCTACCGCAGCTGCAACAACTGTTCCCCCTGACGGCTCAATCTGACCAGCCGCATCCCTCTCAGAGGAGGATGACATTCTTTTGGAAATGGATTCAGTTTATTGTAAAACCGTTGACCCGTTTAGAACCCTTAGAGGAGTTCCTGGTCCCATTACCACTAATAGCCTGAAGCATAAAGCAGAGGCACTACCAGCAAAAGAATGTACACTGCTAGGTTATAGTCCAGCGCTAATAGCTACTATTAATCCTAGCCTGGTAAGGTATAATGTATCAAAGGGAAAAGCCTGTGTCACCGACCTGAAACAAGCCATCCTCCTGCTCTGTCCCTCCACAGCCAGCAGCAGCTGCACACATATAGTGCTTTAACAACTTTCTGCATGTGTGGCCGGCGTCTGACGCCATTAGCCACACCCCCCGTGCGAATTACGCCCCACCCTTTCCTTTCAAAGGAAAGTGTTTTCCCGCACGAGTGGCAAGTTATGAAACAGCAGATGGGGCGGGGGTAAATCCTCCGCTGAGTGGCCAGCGCGGTCTGTCTCCCTTTTTCTTTTTGAAAAAGGAAACTGCTTTGGCATATCAATCCCCCGAAGGGGAGAAAAAAAAATAACATTGGGGGCGCAGGAGGCGAACCATACCCCCCTTTCTTACCGGAGGATCTGCTTGTGGCCGGAGGAGAGGAGAAATGAAGGCTCCCGTGCTGTTTCCAGCATCAGGTATGCGAGTACTGATTCCTGAGAAAATCCCCCTTACCTTTCCTCGCAGCAGGGTTATCTGAGATAAAACCCAATCTTCACTCTTCACGATGGGCTGCGAAACCTTAAGGAACAGGGGAACCTAGAGGTTACCCACAATCCTGGACCTGCGACAGCACCCTGCCAGTAAAAAACTTTATGGCCTTACTACCAAAAAGTACTGGATCCCAGGGTCCAGCTCTCTAACAGAGAAGCGTTTGCAAGCAAAACCTTGTTTCTTCGGACACAAGGCCCGGGTACCATCCAATTAGCCCATGAAAAGGACATCAGAACAGATCCGGTCAGCATGGCTAGCCCCAGCAAGGATTGCTTCCAGTGGAGCTCAGCACAGCACATCTTTACTCGTGACCAAAACTGAGGACTCCCAGTAATGGGAGGGATTACATAGGGAGTACATTTCTTGCCTTAGGGCGTGCCAGTGTCCGTCACCTATCATGGGCCCTATAACCCACATAGAAAGTACTATGGCTGTGTACCCTGATGTAAGAAAGGAAAGTGCTCATTTTAAAGGCTTATATGCAAGTTATTGTCATAAAAAAAGTGTTTGGGGACCCGGGTCCTGCCCTAGGGGACACGTATCAATGCAATTTTTTTTTTTCAAAACAGCTATACTTTCCGGAGCAGTGATTTTTATTTTATTTTTTTAATGCTTAAAGTGAAACAATAAAAATATTGGGGGGGGGGGGGGCTATAGTATGCCTGCAAAGTGGTGCATTTTTCCTGTGGTTAGAACAGTACCACAGCAAAATTACATTTCTAAGGCCCCTTTCACACTGGAGCGGCACGGGCATTGGCGGTAAAGCGCTGCTATTTTTAGCGGCGCTTTACCGTCGTTTTAGCGGCGGTATGCCCCCGCTAGCGGCCGAAAAAGGGTTAAAACCACCCGCAAAGCGCCGCTTTGCAGGAGGTATAGCCGTGCTGCCCCATTGATTTCAACGGGTAGGAGCAGTTTAGGAGCTGTGAATACACCGCTCCAAAGATGCGGCTAGCAGGACT
This sequence comes from Lithobates pipiens, assembly GCF_037356315.1. NCBI lineage: Eukaryota > Metazoa > Chordata > Amphibia > Anura > Ranidae > Lithobates > Lithobates pipiens. Next base: position 518,793,482 of record NW_027507903.1, on the reverse strand, counting down.
TTTTTACCATCCTGCCAGCGCACCACTCCAGTGTGAAAGCCCTCTGGCTTTCACACTGGAGTGAAAGGGGCTGTTTTTTTCAGGCACTATTTTTAGTGCTGTAGTGCCTGCAAACCGCCTCAGTGTGAAAGGGGCCTAAAGGAAAAATTGTCATTTAAAACTGATCGCGGCTGTAATGAATTGTCGGGTCTCGGCAATATAGATAAAACTATTATCAAGCCCTTTGGGTCTGGTGTGAATATTAAGGGGAACCCCGAACCAAATTTTTAAAAAAATTGCGTGGGGGTCCCCCTAAAATCTATACCGAGCCCTTCAGGTCTGGTATGGATTTTAAGGGGAACCCTGCGGCAAATGAAAAAAAAAATAAAAAAAGGTGTAGGGCTCTCCCCAAAATAGATACCAGACCCTTATCCGAGCACGCAACCTGGCAGCCAACAGGAAAAAGGGGGGGGGTGAGAGAGCGCCCCACCGCTGAGCCATACCAAGCCACATGCCCTCAACATGGGTAGGGTGCTTTGGGGTCTAGCGAGGGCCTCATCCCCACAACCCTTGCCCGGTGGTTGTGGAGGTATGCAAGCGGGGGGGCTTATCAGAAGCTGGAAGCCCCCTTTAACAACGGGACATCCAGATCCTGGCCTCTCCCCCATGTGAATTGGTAATGGGGTACATCGTGTCAAAAATGGTAAAAGACAGCTTGGGACAAGTCCTTTATTAAAAAATAAAAAAAATAAAAATGTTCCGCGATGTACGTTCTTGTCGCCCGACAGACCAAAAAAAAAGCCGCAACCGATCCTCCTCCATGGGATTTTTTCTTCTTTGGACCGTCAGGCGGCGTGAACTTACATCGCAGGACATTTTTTTTTTTAAATAAAGGACTTGACCCAAGCTGTCTCTTGTCTTCTTTTTTACCATTTTTGACACTTTTTTGTGAAATGGTAGGGGTACGATTACCTATTCACACGGGGGGGGGGGGGGGATCTAGGGGTACCCTTGTTAAACCCCTGCCTGCATACCCCCACAACCACAAGGCAAGGGTAGAGGGGATAAGGCCCTTGTCCCCATCAACATGGGGACAAGGTGATTTGGTGTCAGACCCCCAAAACACCCTCCCCATGCTGAGGGCATGTGGCCTGGTATGGTTCGGGGGGGGGCGCTCACGTTCCCCCCTCTTTTCCTGCAGCCTGCCAGGTTGCATGCTCAGATAAGGATCTGCTATGGATTTTGGGGGGACCAAATAATTTTTTTTTGCCACAGGGTTCCCCTTAAAATTCCTTAATATTCATACCAGACCCAAAGGACCTAGTAATGGACTGGGGGGAGGGGGCATGCTTTTCTTTTCAAAGTGTTTTATCTATATTGCTGAGACCCGACAATTCATTACAGCCGCGATCAGTTTTACATGACAATTTTTCCTTTAGAATTGACATTTTGCTGTGGTACTGTTCTAAACACGGGAAAATGCATCACCTTACAGGCATACTATAGACACCCCCCATGCAAAATATTTAAAGAAATATTTACATTTTTATTGTTTCACTTTAAGCATAAAAAAAAAAAAAAAAAAACACTGCTCTTGAAAAAATGGCAGTTTAAAAAAATAATTATTTGCATTGATACATGTCCCCTGGGGCAAGACCCAGGTCCCCGAACACTTTTTATGACAAATACCATGCATATAAGCCTTTACAGTTAGCACTTTTGATTATTCATGTTCGTGTCCCATAGACTTTAAAGTGGTTGTAAACCCATTACAACCACTTTAACCTACAGGTAAGACTAGATTAAGGCTTACCAGTAGGTGCAAGAAATATTTCCCAAACCTAAAAGGTTTAGGAGATATTTGAAGAAATAGCGGCACTGATGTCTACGATGCATGCGCCTTAGACATTGAGCGCAGGTGCACGGAGCCTGCTGTTTCTAACGGCGATCGTGCCGTTTGTGGCGGCACCAGCGCGCATGCGCGGGAGTAAACTCATCGTAGCTCCGGCCAGTCACAGTGCCGGAGCCGCGATACCCGGAAGTCACTCTGGGATAGATGGCGGCATCGGAGGAGGCGAACGAGGGCCGATGCAGGAGCTTTGATCTCAGGTAAGTAATTCATGAGCTAGTATGCATACTAGCTCATTATGCCTTTGTCTTGCAGAGTGTATTTTTTTTTTTCCAGAGACTTTACTTCCTCTAACAGTATTCGTGTATTCTGCCGACTATTTTGCCCGTTTGCATGTTCTGCTGCAAACCGAACAGGAGTGTGTTCGGCTCATCCCTAATATTCACCCATCATGCTTCCGGGTTCATGGACTTCAGCTCTGTGACTGGCGGGAGCCGCGATTACATCACTCCCGCACATGCGCATGGGAGCTGTGGTTTACAGCGTGGAGCTCTAAAGGAATAACACAGCTGGCCGTTCATTCAGAGCGCTTGCGCCTGTAATGTCAGCGGCTGCATGTACAGTAAATACCTCCTAAATGGTACACGTTTAAGAGACATTTACACTACCTATAGGTAAGTCTTATTATAGGGTCACCTATAGGTAAATGTCAGTGATGGAAGTTTACTTCTACTTTAATAAAAAGCAGTCTCCATGGCAGCTCATGGACTCTGGTACCATGTAAACCCAAGCCAGGCCAGGCCCACCTGCATTTTCCTGATGTTCTCCCTCTCCAGGTTCTTCACCATCCCATCCACACCATTTTGTAACCGAGTCTGAGCCTCCTCTGCCATCTCTCAGCTGCAGCACCATGCGCTCCAAGGGCATGAAAGAATCTTCTTCCGCCCTCAGTACGTCATTTCCAGGACATCAGGTAAGCTTTACCCGGGGCGCCATCTTTCTTCTGGGCACGTTGACCTTCTCCTGAAAATGATTAAACTCTAGTAAATAGAAAAGCACAGCTTCCCGATAATGAACAACTGCACTAAGTTATGACCGCATACATATATACAATCATAGTGGGGAAATGCATTTTACTCAACTTAGCTTCGACCTACACAAAGATGGCCGCGTTAATGCGGAAGACCCGCCCACTTAGAACGTCATCAGTGACTTCCCATTGCTTCGGCGCGCTGTACCGTGTGCTGAGAACGTTGTGTGATCGGAGCGCATCGAGAGAAACGGCATCGTCATGAGCAAAGCACACCCGCCTGAGCTGAAGAAGTGAGCCGGGGACTGGAGTGGAGGGATGGGGAGGGCCGAGCCCGGGAGAGGCTTGTATGGGGAATGTCCGGGAACTTTTATCGGGATGCGGCCCTCCACACACTATTCACGCTCCTTCCATTGTGCAGAGTCCCAGCATAGAGCTCCGGGGTGGTGGGCCACCTAGTCCGTGTACAGATATATTATGTGATATAGCATGACTCCAGCTAGTTAGCTTTCTAACACGTGTACAATAAAGTTACCGGGATAGTGAGGGTTATAATACAATGGACTCCACCTTTAAACACTTGGCCTTTGGAAATTTTACCCCCCTTCTGGCCAGGCTATTTTTTTTGTAATTCGGCACTGCATTACTTTAACTGACAATTGCGCGGTTATGCGACGACGTACTCAAAAATTAAGCTTTTTTTATTTTGGCCCCACAAATGGAGCTTTCTTTTGGTGGACTTTGATCGCCACTGCAGTTTTTATTTTTTTTATGCTAAAAACCAAAAAACTGACAATTTTGGGGGGAAAAAAAACTTTATTTTTTTTTACTTTCTGCTATACTCCAAAAGTAAAAAAAAAAATTGAATGCCTTCATCAGTTTAGGGCCAATATGTTTTATGCTACTTTATTTTTGCTAAAAAAAAAAATCCCAGTCGGTGTATATAGATTGGTTTGTGCAAAATTTGCAAACTAGGATAAATTTATGGCTTATTTTTTTTTTTTTTTTTTTTTACTAGAAATGGCAGCGTTTAGTAATTTTTAGTGGGATTGCAGTGGACAAATTGGACACCAGACACTTTTTTTGGGAACTAGTGACGTTACAGTGATCAGCGCGAAAAAATATGCATTGTCAATACTAATGATACTGGCATGGAAGGGGTTAAAGCGATTGTAAAGGTTTTTTTTTTTTTTTTTTTTTTTATCACATCATACTCACCTCTACTATGCAGCTCTTTTTTGCAGAGTGGCCCTCAACACTGTCTTCTGGGGTCCCTCGACAGCTCCCGTAGCGCCTTCCCACATCAGATAACCCCCCCCCCCCCCCCAGGAGAAGTGCTCTACCGAGGGGCTTAACTTGCGGGTGCGCTCCCAAGTCCAGCATTTGGCGTCCATAGCCACCGAATGTATGACTTGAGACCCCCCCTGGCGCCCACATCATTGTATTTGACAGCAGCAAGAGCCATTGGCTGTGCTACTATCAATTTATCCAATCAGGACACGAGACACCGGCCGGAGCTGGTGTGCTCGTTCTCCCGTCACGCAAATTTTTGGGGCTCAGTTAAGTATAAGGGGGGGCTCTGCTGCATTAAAAAAAAATTTCACCTTAATGCATTAAGGTGAAAAACGGTGAGGCTTTACAACCCCTTTAACATCAGGGGCGATCAATGGGATAAGCGAGTCCCTAGGGCAGTGATGGCGAACCTTGGCACCCCAGATGTTTTGGAACTACATTTCCCATGATGCTCCACTACACAGCAGAATGCATGAGCATCATGGGAAATGTAGTTCCAAAACATCTGGAGTGCCAAGGTTCGCCATCACTGCCCTAGGGGATGCTTTCTAACTGTGTGGGGGATGGACTCGCTAGATGAACACCGTAATCCATGTTCCTGATTAGCAGGAACGCAAGATCACTGTGTTCATCTCTGACAGAGAGGTGGTCTGCCTTGTTTACATTGGCAGACCGCCGTTCTCTCTTGGGTGTGATTGTGGGTGGCCGGTGGAGATCACGTCTGCCGGATCCACTTTGACACCCCCCCCCCCCCCCCGCTGGCCATTACACTAAATGATGTACGTACAGGTATGTCGTTTCACGCAATAGAGCCAACTTGCCACAGTATATGTACTGTAGCCGGTTGGTTGGTGGGTGGTTTAAACTGGCTCCACACCAGTACTAACTCATTATACTAACTATCCTGTAGAAGGATTGAAAAATGTATATCTATTCTCAGGGTCACATGATCATCCTCCACGGGAGAGGGGAGATCACTGACAATGGCTGCAGTGACATCGCCCATACACTTAAATCTGCTGTCTCTTTATGATGCTGGGAGCCATTCATGTGACCAGAGCACTCTCAGCATAGGGTAGTTAGAATAGGGCACTTTCACACAGGAATCCAATCAGGTCTGCCTTTCAGTTTTTCAGGCGGACCTGATTGTCAGGTCCATGCATTCCTATGGACTGGTGGGTGTAAATGGATTTGTGTCCACCTGCTTACTACCGGGTCCGCTAAACAAAAAATGGATGACGACTTCATCCTCTTCCATTTAGGTGGACTGGATCAGAGGCAGCTGGGTGCAAATGGACAGCGGTGTCCGTTTACACCCAGCCCAGTTAACATGGATGCAGCCAGACTTGGTGGAAGGAGATTCCTGTAGCACAATTTGGCAAGTACCGAATCGGAGTATATATAAAATAATATGCAAAGTGGTTGGAGGGAAGCTTCAGAATGTCCAAGATGTTTTTATTACAAATTATGCGAGTAGACTGCAGTTCCTCTTTAAAAGTGCTAAGTATCATGTATTTCTTATGTCTGCAGTAGTCAATAAATGTGTGTGAACTGCATTGCTAGTCGAGGATAACATTTGGTGTAGTAGGTGTGATTGTGTTAATGGTCTAATGTTGTGAATACTGGTTTAACATATTACTTTTTTTTTTTTTTTTTTTTTCATTTTTAGGTTCATGGACAAAAAATTATCTCGTAAGTACATAGCTGCAATCCCGAGATAATTATAAAGAGAGTAATAAGATGGATGATTTTAATTGAGTGATTTTCTGGCATGTGAAGAGAGCAGTGGTGATGTGAAAGATGTAGTGCCTATGGCTTACTATCAAGAATTCAAACTGTAATTTACATTTTTCACCAAGGATTGTTATATTTGTTTAAAAAAACCCAGAGTATTACATATATCTACATATGATGTCCAGCAGGATAAGCTGCTCACATGCAGCGCAGTGATTGGTGGTGTCAGTCTGACACCGCATTTCCAATCCCTGTAAAGAGCCTATGACGTAGGCTCTTTACCATGTGATCAGCTGTGTCCAATCACAAGGCACGAATAGAGCCAAGCTGATAGGCTGCTCTTCTGATGGGGAGGTCTGTGCTGCTAATCGGCACATTGATTATCAGTGCAGACCCATTGAGGGAGCCCCCCAGGGATACCAGTCTGTGCCCATCAGTGAAGGGGAAAATGTTTTTTTTTTCCCTAGCGCTTAACATAAACAGCGGTGAATCAAATACCACCAAAAAAAATCTAGTGGGAGTAATTTCCTAATTATCAATCAGCTGCTGGACCTGCAGGGCTCGAATGAGGAAAACATCTGGGTCTGCATCCCTTTAGCCTTGATTTGATATTGAAAGTATCTCACCAAAAAAGACATTCGTTGCACTGGATGCCTGATATCTGACTTGTATCTTAGTGTAGCCTTCTGAAGAAAAGAAAATCAGTGCGCCAATCACACAAGCAGAAAATGGTTTCTGGGGGGGTGTTCTGTACACATTTTTTCATATTGAAAATGAGTTAATTTTTAAAACCATTCAATTACAATATGACTTGATGCAATTGTATACTCTAAAAAAAAAATTTCTTTCCCCCCCACAAAAGTGTAGTTGCCCTTTTAAAGGGCTTATAAAGTCAGAAGTTTTTTTTATCTTAATGCATTCTATGCATAATGATGAAAAGCCTTCTGTGTGATGCAGCCCCCCTAACACTTACCTGAGGCTCCCCCTGTCTAGCAATGTCCATGAGTGTCTCGGCTGTCTGATATTCTCCCTCCTGATTGGCTGAGACACAGCAGCGGTGTGACGAAAAATTGCAATAAACATTTTATTCTCTAGGGCCTCTACAAAAAAAAGTTTCTGAGTTGTGAATAATTTTCTAGCAAATTAAATACTGTTTGTTTTTTGTTTTTTCATGGAAAGCAGTGTCAGAATGGGCCTGGTCTTTAAGTGGTTAGTTAAGCAGAAATGTGCTATATCTTGTAGCAGAGTTATCTGGCATGAGTTGTACACTTTATGTAAGCCTGTGCTTCTTTCACTTTAACATCTCCATTTTGATGTGTTTTTAGTAAAGTTAAATGGAGGAAGACATGTTCAGGGAATACTTCGAGGATTTGACCCATTCATGAATCTTGTGCTAGATGAATGCACAGAAGTAGCACCAAGTGGGCAACAAACTATTGGCATGGTGGTGAGTATGCAGACCATGAGTGCAAAATCTATTTTGAAGCAGCTCAGCATAATGGCCAATGAAAGTCACAAATAACCATTTTATCTGACTGAATTAGATCCACCTATTAATGTAAATGGAAGGTGGCCAGGGGCATTTTTTATTTTATTTTTTTTTATCCTCCCAACAGTGTCTTCTTTATAGATGAACGTTTAGCCGTCCTAAATAACCAATGAGAATCTACTCTGCATGGCAAGAATACAGGGATTTGCTTTGTGATATTGATCATTGCTTTTACCGCAATACAAGGCTATCTTTAGACTAGTCTAAGCAGCTATGAATGAAATTTGTTTAAAGCAAATGTCCATTATTTCAGGTTTTCTAAATTCTTGCTGGGGGCAGACACCTTGTGATGCCTTCTGATATTTGCAAGAAAAGGCTCTATTGTGGCCCTGTCTGATTTAGTCTACTCTTGTTACTGTTCCTGACTTCATAACTACATTCTGCCGTTCTCCCTGTCGATGGGGAGTGCTGCCACTGGGACGGTCTCATAGGACGAGAGGATTGTGGTCAGGTCCTTGTAGCAAAGTGAAACTAGATCATAGAGGGGCACAGAGGCTTTTCTAACTGATGTAGGGAGGCACTTTCTGATGTCTGTTTCTAACACAAATATTTAAACGTGTTTTTTTTTTTTTTTTTTTATCAGTTAACTTTATTGTCTTCTGTAGAATTTTGGCAGTGCTTTTAGATAGGTCATGTAGGGGAAATGCATTTTGTCAACAGACACTTCTTAGCAGTATTTTGCATCTACCTACCAAAATGTATCTGTGAAGGGGCTATATCAACCTCTGAAGCTGAAGATCCTGTTTTTGCATTTGCTTATATCAGACTTAAGGCTTGATATGACCTTATCAAAAGGGTCATACCTATGTACTCACCAAATCATCAGACCTTGTGCATAAATTCGGTGAGCATTAAACATAATCTCATGTCAATGTCTAAACGTCCCAAATTTCTTTTTGAAAGAAGTAGTGATTAGCCACTTCAGCCTCGGAATGATTTTACCCCCTTAATGACCAGGCTGTTTTTTGCGATACGGCAATGCGTCACTTTAACTTACAATTGTGCAGTCGTACGACATCCACAATTGATGTCCTCTTCCCCACAAATAGAGCTTTCTTTTGGTGGTATTTGCTCACCTCTGCGGTATTTCTTTGCGCCATAAACAGACTATTTTTGAAAAAACAACAACTTTACTTTCTGTTATAATGCATATCCAAAAGGAAAATATAAAAAAAAATTTAATTTATTCATCAGTTTAGGTTAATATGTATTCTCCTACATGTTTTTGGTAAAAATTTGACCAGTGAAACGGGGTGGATTTGATTTTAATCAAGTATTTAAATCACTAGTAAAAAAGCTTGATTTTAAATCAACTCGATTTTAAATCATATTTTAAGAACCACAGCAGCTCCTCCTGACCCGCTGTTGACTCACTGACAGTCCCATTCACTTTAATGGGATGGCTGGTGAAGCGACAGTGTCACAAGGTGAGGGATGTGGCGGCAGCAGGTTGAGTGGATGCCCGCTAACGGGCGCTGCCATGATGGCTCTGTAATGACAGGTGCTCTTTAAATGTAAGGACTTATTCTTGCTGGTAGTTAGGAAACCTTAATTTTGTTTGCAAATATTTGATTCTATTTAGAATAATAAGCGATCAGATTAGTAAAATAGCGATTATACAGTTTGTAGTGTACATAGATTTGCAAAACAATGGGATAAAGGAATATTCCTGAACTTTGTTTCATCTCATGGTTACTGTGAAATTGTGTGAATGCATCAATGCAGTGCATGTTATCTCAGCTTGGATGCACTGAATGAGTTTACCTAAAATGTAAATATTGCAGAATATACAGCCTCATGCTACAATATAACTAAGCTCCATTTCATGCTGAATAAACTAAATTATTAATGTATCTTAATTCGAAAACTATCTGTGGATAGACTTTTACTCCAAAAGCGTTTTATTAAAAAATTTGGTTTAAATCAAACATTTAAAATATCTCTCCATCTCTTATTGGCGTAGAACACGCACCCCTAGTTTAGGAGGGAAGTTTAAGGGAAAAAAAACTTACATTTAAATGCCCATCAATGCAGCCTTGTCGGTGTCTTTGCCGTTTAAAAATGGCACCGCCGAGATACAGAGCGGATGTCCTGTGTATCTCGGTGGCTTTTGGGTATTTTCGAAAATACCCGGAAGCCACAGCAGGGGATCGGCGTATAACATGCACCCCCAATTTCCCCCTGATTTTATGGGTAAAAAGTGTGATAGATATAGATAAAAAAAAAAAATGTTTTTTCATTGATTTATTTCCACCCTGCAGTGAAACCAATACAGTGATCAGTGCTATAAAATGCACTGATCATTGTTTTAAATGGCACTGGCAGGGAAGGGGGTTAACCCTAGGGTGGGCGATTAAGGGGGTAAGTGTTCCCTAGGGAGGTGTTTCTAACTACTGACTGGGGTTAGAGATTGCTGTTCCTGATCACTAGGAACAGCTGATTTCTCTCTCCTGCCCTGTCAGATTGGGGCTCCGCCTTATTTACATAGGCAGATCCCTGTTCTGACACTCTCTTCACCACAACCGTGTGACTGGCGATAGCGGGCTGTGGATCCTCTCCCTGCACCTGCTGTCACATTCCGCGTGGGGCTTTGCCCACAGCAGTGTCATCCATTCACAGGAGTTTTCCACTGTGGCAGACAGCTTGTGGCCCTCGAACTGCAAGGGTGCTCATTAGTATAGTTTATTCACCAGCCCTGCAGCTTTCAGACCTACAGCCCATACAGAAAGTTCTAGGGCTTGACATTGCAATATTCTGTAGGCTCCTTTTACAAAGCTGAGTTTAGCCTTTAGGCCTGATTCACACCTATGCTTTTTTTTATTATTTTTTTATTTTTTTTTTGTGCTGATTTGCACCACAGTCATTTAACGTGGTTTTCTATGGAACATGTTCTGTAATGCAAAAAGCCTTATTCCTCGCCAATGTTCTTTCTGTGACAAATTGTCCCTTACAATAAAATATAATGTAGGTGTTTGCCAGCTCACAATGACTCAACAAGGTAGTGTCCAAACAGATTTTATTGCATGATCACATCAGATCAGTGCAATGCTTTAGAGCGACATCAGGTGAAGGGGGTCCTGCGTGGCTCCGAAACGCTGCACTGCTCTGTTTTTTGTGATCCTGCAATAAAATCCATTTGGACGCTACATTTTTGATCTGTGGATGTGCTGGCAAATATCTACATTGTGACTTTCTGAACCAGTTCCCAGCTGGTTGTTGCTACAGCACCCAAATCTTTTAGAGCTTTATCCAGGAACGTGTGTGATGGGAATATGGAGTATTACAATAAAGTATGGAACCCATGAGTTAATGAGGTCAATACACCATGTGTGATGGTTTAGTGATTATGTAGATGTGATTTAAAAGGGAACCGCAGCATTTTCATAACTCCTTTTTTTATACTTTTTTTTTTTTTTTTTTTAAATATCCCAATTTACTTTGTAGAGGTTTTATTACTAGACATTTTTAGAGTGTAAATTACAATACTATGAACATCTATAAAGTATAATATGATTTTTTTTTTTTTTTTTTTTTTGCCCAAGGTCATACGAGGGAACAGCATTATCATGTTGGAGGCTTTGGAACGAGTATAGTATTAGGATATGATGAGCCTAACCTGCCCGTGATGTCAACCCTCCATTAAGTCATCCTACTGTGTTCATATGCTTTACATTTGTTGTGCTGTTCATTTTTTCTTTTTTGTATTAAAAGGTTTTTCACTTACACGGTTTGTCTATTTCTTAAAGTGAGCCTGTGCTTTACTGAAGCCCTTTATAAGCTTCAAGGTGCAGCTTGAAACTTTAGCAGCGCAGGGGGTTCTCCCTCCCCATATTACAGTTCTTTGCCTGAGCTTCCAGTTGTCAAGCAAAAGCACCCTCATATTGGGGGGATAGGAATGAGTCACATTCTTCATCCTTGGCAGTACTAGGTTTAATTTTTCACTCCCAGGGTGAAAGGTAAGTGGGGACAGGATCTTTATCTGTGGGACTACGTGTGTCTTTGTGCCCCCAACAGAGATCGGGACTTGAGACTGCAGACTCTGGGTCGTAGCCTCTGATTAGCTATCACAATTACCCACCCCCGTGTTTATATCTTTTGCTCCTGCTCATTCAGAAGAGGAAGTAAACAAGTGTGGAAATTTTTGGTTGTTGGCAAATTGTGGTAAGAGCAAGAAATATACAGCTAGCTTACTAATTTGGGCCAGTTTTCCTTTGATTAACCACTTCAATACAGGGCATTTTCACTCCCTTCCTGCCCTGTCCAGCTTTCATCGCTGTAGCATTTTGAATGACAATTGTGCGGTCATGCAATACTGTACCCAAATGGCATTTTCCCTGTTCATCTTTCAGGACAGCCACTATGAGAGAGAGAGAGTCTCCTCCTTCCTCTGGAAACACTGCGCTAGCCCATAAATTCTCACTTCCCCCTGCCAGACCTCAGTTATTAGTGTTTCCTCTGGCGGGGAGACACTGTGCAGGGACCAGGCCGGTCAGTCAGGGAGGCTGTAGGCATTTTTGTCAGAATCCTGTAAAGGAAGCAGGGGCTTCCTAGGGAGAAAGTGGGCTACTTACCCCATCAGGTATTGCCACCCCTTCCTAGTCGAGCACAGCTTCAGGTCGTGGGGGAACCTATCGCATCTACAGGGACGCAGCTATAAAGCCAGATCTCTCTGTACCGTATAGACCGCGTTTTTGGAACCGAGCGACAGGCGAGGTCGTTTCCGGCGGAAACTAACGCTTGACCTAAAACGATCGCGGCTTCCGAGTCGTGGAGCTGATAGGAGGGCTGGGCACAAGCTGGAGACGAGTCGGGACCGTGCACAGGTGGCGTAAGATTGTAGTAAGCAGCCACCTGCAGTCATGTTGGAAGCAGATACTCAACCAACGGATGCTACCTCCAGCATTCCTTACGGTAAGAGCACCCTGGGGAGGGGTACTCTCTATCTAGGATTGCCCCTCCATGTATGGTTCCTAGCAGTGGGGGGCAGACCCACTGGGGTGCATGTTAACAAGAGTCTAGTGCACTACCAGGGTTTTATCCTGAACCTTAAAGTGAGTTTTTTTTTTTTTTGTACATGTATTTCAGAAAGCTGCAGAAAAAACGAAATCTACGCATAGCTCTAAAAGGAAGTGGGCCTCCTGTAGGGACATATTAGGGGAATCGTGGACAAAGGTGTTGTGTAGAGACTGCATAGACACCCTTGTTAAAGAAAGGGAATCTGAACAGGAGTCAGGACTATCAGCTTCAGTCAAAGAGCTCTTGTCGTCCTTCATTTAGATCCCTGTTTGAAAAGTTTCAACTTGCCACTGGTCCAGCTCCCCAGGATACAACCCCCGCCTCTAGCACAGAGTTCTGCTCCGATTCAACCTGCTACTACAGGGGAGACAGAGGTTGCAGGCCCTTCAGGGATGGAACAGAGACAACTAGACAGTTCCTCTTCTGATTCCCAGGAGGGTTCAGAGGGGGAGGACCGGAGGGAGTGGGGGGGGGGGTGGGTCCAGGAAAACCTCCAGATATAAATTATCCCTGGATGAAGTAGAGGACCTCTTAAAGGCAATTTATACAACCCTCAGTATCCAGGCAGATAAGAAACCCCTGACCCTTCATGACCAAATGTACTTGGGTTTGGGGGAACAAGAGTTTTTCCAGTACATGAGGTATTGATGGAAACCGTTAAAAAGGAGTCGCAAGATCCCGAAAGACCCCCCCCTTTTTTTTTTTTTTCTTCCCCCCCCCCCCCCTGCTCCTAGATCCCTAAAGAGAAGATAACCATTTTCAGAGGACATGGCATCCATTTGGAATAAAAGCCCCAAATTGGATGCCACCTTCTCCCAGGTCCCCAGACACACGGATCTGGCGTTTGAAGACATGGGGGGGCCTTGGCAGATGTCATGGACAAAAGGATTTGACTCTCTGCTTAAAAAATACTTGGGACTTGGCTATAGGCAATTTAAAGCCAGAAATGGCAGTTACAGTAGTTGCTTGCAATTTAGGGTACTGGCTCTCTGGCAGATCCAACATATTGAGGCAGTCACAGATAAGGAAACCATTTCGTCTTCCCTGCAATGCTGCGAGGTATTGCATACATAGCAGACACCTCGGCAGGGTCAGTCTGCATGTCGGCCAGAACAGCGGCCCTAGCCAGTTTAGCCAGGGGGCCCTCTGGCTAAAGACATGGCCAGGGGATAGTGCCGCCAAGGTCAAATTGTGTGGGGATACCTTTGACGGGAGACCTCTTTGGCCCAGGGCTAGAAACTGTTCTAGACCGCACAGAGGCCAGGAAAAAATCCTTTCCTCTTAAGCGGAAAACCTCTGTACAACCCAAAAAGGATTTTGTCCGCAAAGGCGCAGGGAAGCCCCAAAACCAGAAGGGGAAAAAGAGAACCTGGCCCCAAAAAAGGCAAGGGCAGAGGGGTGATTTTTTATTTTTTTTTTGCCCTCCTGACCAGCCCTGTAAAAACTAGTGACATTCCAAGTACAGTGGGGGAGGACTGGGGGCCTTCCTCCCACAGTGGGAGGCAATATCCCCCAATCAATTTATTCTAGGGGTGATAAGGGGGTACCTCCTGGAGTTCACAAGACCTCCCCCACAGAGATTACTTGTCGCGCATCTAACCAGGTGCATGGAAAAGGTTGTGGCCTTGCTGGAAGCACTGAGAAAATTAGAAAATCAGGATGTTATTCACAGAGTCCAAAAAGCGGAAGAGGGAAGGGGGTTTTATTCTCACATTTTCGTAGTAAAAAAAACCCACGGGGAAATTCAGATTAATTCTGAATTTAAAGCCCCTGAATAGGTCAGTAACATACAAAAGATTCTGTATGGAGTCAGTCTTTACAGTAAGGGTTCTACTACCCCATAACTGTTTTATGGTGTCTTTGGACCTAAGGGACATGTATTTACACGTCCCTATAGCAGAAGTTTCTACGCCTTGCTGTAGACCTAGGTGGAGAAACGGTACACCTTCAATTTCAGGCACTACCATTCGCCCTATCCCCGTCACCCCGCATTTTTACCAAAGTCTTGGCAGAAGCCATGGCCTTTCTTCGGCTCCAGGGCATATCCATAATAGCCTACCTGGAGGACCTGCACTTATTTTCAGCGTCCCAATACAGTTGGCGAAAGATCTCAACCTAACAAAAAGGGTCCTTGCAGACCTGGGGTGGCTACTAAACTTGGAGAAGTCCAGCCTGATTCCCCTCACAACAGATCACATATCTGGGTTTCCTGTTGGACTCAACACTGGTTTTTCTACCAATAGAGGTGGTGTAAAAGCTGGATAGAGTGGTGGCCTCTCTTCAGAGCAACTAGCTGTTTTCCATAAGGTTTCTGATGTCAGCATTGGGTCTACTTGCATCTACCCTCCCAGCAGTGCAGTGGGCGGGATTACACTTTCATCCTCTACAGACCTTCGTTCAAGGGGTATGGGACCACAGTTAGGAGGATCTAGACACCCTAGTACATGTTCCACGCCAAGTAAAGAGATCCCTCTGGTAGTGGAGGAAGGTGACAAACCTGTCACAAGGACGTCTGTGACTCATCCCAGTTTCTCAGGTGGTAACTACAGATGCAAAGGCTGGGGGGGGCCACATCTGAGTTCCCTTCTAGCTCAGGGCACCTGGGAAGACGATGAGCTATCTCGGTCGTTCAATTGGAAAGAACTAAGGGCAGTTGAACTAGCCCTCAGGTCTTTCAATAAAAAAACCTCCTGGGCCACCACATTCAGGTGCAGTCAGACAACTCGTCAGCAGTGGCCTACTTAAACAAGCAGGGCGGCACGAGAAGTGGAGCCCTGTTGACTTTAGCAACAGCCATTCTGAGCTGGGCCTAGACAACACTCATTTTCAGCAGTCTTCCTCAGAGGAGAATAGAACGTAATAGCAGACTTTCTCAGCCGAAAGAAGCTAAGGGAGGCCGACTGGGTCCTCAACCAGGAGATCTTCAGTCTCATGGTAAAGAGATGGGGCTCTCCGGAAGTGGATCTTTTTGCATCCAAAAGCAATGCAAAAACCCCTGTTTTTTTTTTTCTCCCTGAGAAGAGGAGAGGGAGCTTTAGGGGTGGACGCTTTGACCCAGAATTGGCATTTCTTGACATGTCTCTGAGTCTTGTGACACCACATTGGCCCAAGAGAGCATGGTTCTCAATACTAAAACAGCTGGTAGTAGAACCTGCCTTATTCTTGCCCCCTCGGAAGGATCTCCCCTCTCAAGGGCCAGTCCTCTGTCCACAAGTACGCCAGTGGAAGTTAGCAGCCTGGCTACTGAAGAGGGTATATTAAAAGCTAAGGGTTTCTTAAGCCCCATACACACTATCAGTTTTTCTGCTGAGTTTTTCCTTCAGGTTTACCAAAACCATGTAGTGCAAGGGCCTGCCTGATTGCATACACATTGAAACTTCTAAGGTTTGACCTCGTATTATATGGTTTTGGTAAATCTGAAGGAAAAACTCAGCAGAAAAACTGATAGTGTGTATGGGGCTTTAGAGAAGATAGTTTCCACCCTCCTTGACAGCAGGAAAAAGGAAACACGCCAGATTTATAAGAAATTCTGGCTACGTTTCAATGAGTGGTGCGTAGGAAGCTCCTTCTCAGTAAGGAGCCCCTCCGCAATGTTGGAATTTTTGCATTGTGGGGCAAACGAGGGCTGACACTTGACCTTTGAGGGTACTAATGGATAATTAGTACCCTCAAAGGTCAAGTGTCAGCCCTCAGTGTTTATTTAGAAAAACATCTGGCTGCCAACCCATGGGTAGTCAGATTATTTAGGACTCTGGTTAGACAGAGACCGGTCCAGGGTCTTCCTTTTCCCAGGTGGGACTTACCTTTAGTTTTACAAAGTTTAACGGGAACCCCCTTTTGAGCCTTTAGAAGAAGGTTTACTAAAGGAGCTTACTTTGAAGACCGTTTTTCTGTTAGCAGTGACAACTGGCAGGAGGGTCAGCGAGATTGAGGCATTATCAGTCAGACCACCCTTTTGCGTTATTTTCCCAGATCGGATAGTTTTAAAGACCGATCCGGCCTTTTTGCCTAAAGTGGCATCTGGCTTTCATAGAAGCCAGGAGGTAGTCTTGCCCTCATTTTGTCCCTATCCCTCAGGAGAGAAGGAATTGAAATTTCATTATTTGGATGTATCCTACAGTACCTAGAGCTGACCAAAACATTAAGAAGGTCAGACTCTCTTGTTTTGTTTTCCGTGGCCAGAAAAGGATGCAAGGCGTCCTGACGCACTATCGCTAGATGGCTCAGAGTAGCCATTGAGAAGGCCTATTCAGTTGCAGGGAAAGAAATCCCAGTGGGTATTAAGGCACAGTCTACCAGAGCTATACCAGCCTCTCAGGCAGAACGAGCTGGAGTAACGCCAGAACAGATATGCAGGGCAGCAACATGGTCCCGCTACTCCACTTTCGTAAAACACTACAGAGTGGACCTGGTGTCGGCAGGTGAGGAGGCCTTTGGGCGAAAGGTTTTGCAAGCTGTAGTCCCACCCTAACTGCTAAGTGCTAGTTTATCCTCTCATATTGGCTTTCCTGAAAGACGAAGAGGGAAAATTAGAGTTACGCTTAGCGGTAACGTCTTTTCCAGTACTTTTTCAGGACAGCCCTAGTTACCCACCCAAAAAAATTGGGGGGTCTTATAAAAGACCAGAACACAGCATGTTATTAATGTGTTCTTGTGTCTCCCCAGCTGGCCGGAGGTGATCTCGATATAAACTGAGGTCCGGCAGGGGAAGTGAGAATTTATGGGCTGGCGCAGTGTTTCCAGAGGAAGAGGAGAAGACTATCTCTCATAGTGGCTGTCCTGAAAGACTACTGGAAAAGACGTTACTGGTAAGCGTAACTCAAATTTTTATCTTTTTTTTTTTTATTTTAGTTTTTTCCCCTCACGAATAGAGGTTTCCTTTGGTGGTATTTCATGACCTCTGCTTTTATTTTTTTGTTTTGTTTTTTTCACTATAAACCAAAAAAAGCGACAATTTTTGAAAACACTATTTTTTTTATTTTGTTTTACTAGTAATGGCGGTGATTTTTTTTTTTTTTTTATCATCGTGACTGACATTGCAGCAGACAGATCTGAAACTTTTGACACTATTTTGGGACCACTGACACAGCGATCAGTGCTATAAATATGCACTGATTACTGTATAAATGTCACTGGCAGGGAAGGAGTTAACACTAGGGGGCAATCAAGAGGTTAAATGTGTTACCTAGGGAGTGATTGTAACGGGGGGAGGAGAGACTGACTAGTGGAGGAGACCGATCGGTGTTCCTATAGACTAGAAACACACGATTTGTCTCCTCTCCCCTGACAGGATGTGTGTGTTTACACACACACACACACGGGCACACACGTTCCTGTTCTGTCTTGACATTTTAGGGCTTCCGAAACTGTGATGGGTAGTGAGGAAGTAAAACGAGCAATTAACGCCCAATGAAATCCTGAAGGTGGTGAGTGGAGTCATGCAGCGCTTTGTGAATGGCCGGCTGTGTTCTGGGACACACACAGTTCCCAGAACACACCGCGCCAACTTCCCCAAAAGATAACGTGAGGCGGAGAAGACTGAAGATCACCGTGGTGTAGGAAGTGGCAGATTAGGACGATCTGCCTAGCAACAGCCATTTCTGCCAAGTTAAAAAAAAATTAAATTCAGATTTTTAGGGACATTTGTTATGTAATTTTTTTTTTTTTTGCGTGGTCCTCCACTTTAAATTCCAGTATATATACCATAGTTTGTAGCTGCTATAACTTTTGCACAAACCAATAAAT
Source organism: Lithobates pipiens (assembly GCF_037356315.1). NCBI lineage: Eukaryota > Metazoa > Chordata > Amphibia > Anura > Ranidae > Lithobates > Lithobates pipiens. The sequence goes on along the minus strand of NW_027507903.1, from coordinate 518,775,287 downwards.
ATACGCTTATTGAGATTTTTTTTTTTTTTAACCAAAGACATGTAGCTGAATACATTTTGGCTTAAATGTGTGAGAAAAAAATTGAGTTTATTGGTTATTTATTTTTTATAACAAAAAGTAGAAATATTTTGTTCCCAAAACATCTTTCAAGACAGCACCCGAAAGATCATGGCTCCTACTCCCACAGGACACACCTCATCAATCAAATCTTTATCAGGAGGCCTCCACGCTGATTCCATCAGTTTTTTGTGTTTCCTCTAGCCAGAGGAACACATCTGGTGGGAGCCATGGTCTCTCTGGGTTTTCCTGGGAGATGAAAGGTTCTCACCTGTCAACTCTTCCCCTCCCCCTCTCTGTTTGTCTTCTCACCTGTCAGGTTTTTTTTGCTAGGAGAGTGATCCTCCCTCTTGCTGGATTATCCTGTGGGCTCCCTCTGCTCCTTCCGTGTACTGCCTGGGAGTGCAGCCCTTCTTTTTTTTCTTTCTTGCAGATGAGTGGTTTGCAGTGGTCCCTTGCTGGCCGCCCGCATCGTGGGATGGCAGCGGTGCAAGACTGAGCAGCTGCCATTGTTCTGGTGGCCAAGGAGAGTCCTTGGCCACGTCCTATGCAATGTACAGGCAGACGGACTTTTAGTCAGCTGGATTTCTCCTTCACATAAATACACCATTTGACTTGCCTTGGTAACCATCAAGAACTCACCTGTAGTGGGTGTATGCGATACCCAATTAGGCTAAACCATGGTTTTGTACACTGTGTGTGTGTGTGTGTATATATATATATATATATATATATATATATATATATAAAATCTATGTCGTTATTTCTCAAAACCTGGCTATGAATGAGCACCTGTCCTAACGGTGTGAAATGCGTTAGCGGTTTTCATCCCTGCTGTATGGATCTATATTAAATAAAGGAATTATTTTTCATTGGAGTGCAGCCATCCAAATTTTTTCATTTTGTTCTTTGCACACTGAGCCATGCCCACACCTGAAGAGGGATGAGACAATTGGGAACAGATAACTAGAGTAGGTTCTCCTTTCATGCGTTGCTAGGAATTTAGAACATTATCCAGATGAAGGCTCATGTTACTGCAGATCCCCCAAAACAGGAGATTTTGGACTCCTTTACAACTTTATCTGCAGCAGTATCATATATTGCGGATGCCTCGGCAGAATCTATACTCATAACGGCCAGGTCCGCAGCATTACCGAACTCTGCTAGGAAGGCCTTATGGCTAAAAACCTGGCCCGGGAACACGGCATCAAATGACAGACTGTGTAGCATTCCCTTTGCAGGGGATTTGCTGTTTGGTTCTGAACTAAAATCCATTCTTGACCAAACGGCTGATAAAAAGAAATAGTTTCTGGTCAAGAAGATGCAGGTGCAGACCGTAGGCATTTTTTTTCGGCATCAAAAAGGACAGCACGAAGGGAAAACACAGAGCAAAATGAAACCATGGTCTTTACAGAAGCCCAAAGGTAGGAGTGGAGTGCTCATCAATCCTCCTGCGACTTCCAGAAAGCTGCAGTGACTCCTCCCTCCCGGTCAGGGGAAGACTCCAGGAGTTTCTTCCACAGGGGAGAGGCATTACATCAAACCAGTTTATTGTAAACATGCTCTCGCAGGGGTACATGTTCGAATTCATGAAAGAGACTCCAAAAAAGATTCTTGGTGACAAACACCCCAAGGGATCCAGCCAAGGATCTCGCCACAAAGTCCCTAATCCAGGAACTGAAATCCCAGAGAGTGATTGTTCTGGTCCCTACAAGGGAGTTCTTCCAGGATTTCTACTTGCACATATTTCTCGTTCAGAAACCCTTAGGAAAGTTCCATCACATGCTAAATCTCAAGATGCTAAAGCGATCGGTAGAATACAGAAGATTTTGGCTGGATTCCATTTTCTCAGTAAAAAACCTCCTGAACCAAGGGTGCTACATGGCATCAATAGATTTACAGGATGTCTACCTCCACATACCCATTGCTGCAGGGTCCCAGAAGTATCTGAGGTTGGCATTGAAAGAAGGGAAGAAGGTGGTACTGCAGTTCAGGGCACTCCCATTTGGCCTGTCATCATCCCCAAGAGTGTTCACGAAGGTAATGGCCGAAGTGCTGGCACCTTTGCGTCTAGAAGGAATCTCTGTGATTCCTTATCTGTATGACCTGCTGTTTTTTCACTCAAACCGAAGTAGTGGTTCAGAAGAACTTGGACAGAGCTCGTGCTCACCTAGAATCCATAGGATGTGTCTTAAACCTCCAAAAGTTGAATCTGATTCCCTCACAGGAGGTGTTATTCATGGGTTTCTGCATCAACTCAGTGGAGCAAAAGATTTTTCTTCCAGAAGAAAAACAGAAAAAGTTGGTGGATGTGGTGTCATCGTTGCAGTCCAGTCAGCTCCTGTCCATCAGGAAAATCATGTCAGCATTGGGAACCCTGACCTCTTCCATACTGGCAATTCAATGGGCAAGGCTCCACTTCAGACCTCTGCAAAGTTATTTTGGTTAAAAACCTGAGATCACCAGCAAGATTCACTGGACTCGCTAGTGAAGGTCCCCACCATGGTTAAAAGGAGTCTTTGATAGTGGAAGGACCAGACAAGGTATTCAGCAGGTCTGTTATGGTCCTTCCCAATCCAAGTAAGATTAACAATGGATGCCAGCTCCTGGGGTTGGGGGGCTCACATGGGCAGTCTGTGGGCTCAGGCTTGTGGTCCACAAGAGAAGCAGTAAGGTCCTCAAATTGGAGGCAACTAAAGGCAATAGATATGGCCTTACTGATGTTTGCCAAATAAGTTCAGGGACTGCATATACAGATCCTGTCAGACAATGCCATGGCGGTGGCCTACATAAACAGCGGGGCACCAGAAGCAGAGTTCTTCAGTGCCTAGCAGGAAACATTCTAAGATGGGCAAAGCTCCATACTCTATCCTTGTCTGCGGCCCACCTAAAGGGGACTCTAAACAGGGTAGCAGAGATCCTCAGCAGAAACCAGGTATACGAAGTGGAGTGGTGATTGGACCCAGATGATCATGAAGAAATGGGGGTGGCCAAGAGTGGATATCTTTGCGACTCAGGAAAATACACAGGTGTCTCTCCTTCTCCCTGAACAGAAATGAGTCATCCCTGGGGGTAGAAGCTCTGGCGCATAGTTGGAAATTTTGCCTCTGCTACGCTTTTCCCCCTTTTCAGCTTATCCCTCAGGTCATAACAAAAATACAGAAAGAGGATACGACAGTAATCCTCATCACTCCCTTCTGGCCCAAGAGGGCTTGGTTTTCATCCCTTCTACAGATGCAACTCGAACCGTATTGGCACCTTTTGTTGAGACAAGACCTGCTGATCAGAGGCAGTGTGTCCATAAGGGCGCACGGGCGCTGTCCCCTCTCTCCAGCCACCACCTCTATCACCAATAGATAGATCCATGCATTGCATGAATCTATCCATGACATCCGCTGTCACCCTCTATTCGGGCACCTGGCCCCTTTTCGGGGCACCTGACTTAGAGGGGGGGGGAGTTTAAGCACCTGATTAGAGCCATAGGCTCTAATAGGCATCAAAAGGTAAACAGCGAACACCATTCTTGGGGCTCGCAGTTCACCCAGCTATGTTAGAAAAGCAAATGAAAATATATAATTTCCTAACTCTGAACCGCCTCTCAGCCAATCAGGTGCTCAGGTCTGTTACCTGATTGGCTGAAATGACAGGTGCTGTGATCGGATGCCTATCAGGCATCCAATCATAGGAGAGGATGGGAGAAGACATCGAGGACATGGAGGAGGGAGCATGGAGGATACCACCTGCCGCCATCACCCGCTGCCCCAATGAGACAGGGTAAGTGGCGGGCAGGGGGGCCCAGTGGCAGCATTCGATGGACACAGTGGTGGCTTTTGGGCACAGTGAGGCTGCAATTGATGGGGTTTTTTTCAGAATTTTTCAGTTTGTTTGCCCCCCCCCCAAATATTTTGAACACAAGCCGCCACTGCTGCTGATACAAGGTCCCCTGCTTCACCGGACGTAGCAAAGCTAAAACTCACGGCTTGGCTTCTGAGGAGCAGCTTTTGAGGAGAAAATAATTTTCGGATAGGTTGGTTGCTACCCTTGTATATAGCAGAAAGAATGTTACCAGAGCAATTTATTCCAAAGTCTGGAAAATTTTAAACTACTACTGCACAGCATCCGGCAGATCCTTAATAGAGATTTCTTCTATCCTTGGTTCCTGTAAGAAGGAGCTGACAAGGGCCTAGCTGTCAGTACCCTCAAAGTTCAAGTTGCCACACTGGGGGTATTTTTTGCAAAAATCTATCTCATCAGAACCCCTAGTGATCAGATTCTTTAAAGCCCTCACCCAGTCCAGACCAATAGTGATCAGAAGCTGTCCAAAATGGGACTTATCAGTTGTTCTACAGGCCCTGTAGGAACCTGGGAACCTTTCAAACCCATTAGTTTAACCTCCCTGAAACTGATTACTTTGAAAACTGTTTTTTTTAGTGACTATAATAGCTCGAAGAATTAGTGAGCTGCAAGCCTTGTCAATCAGGGAGCTTTTTTTTTCAGACCAAATTGTTCTGAAGACGGATTCAAATTTTTTGCCGAAGGTTGCTTCTTTCCATAATCGAGCTCAAGAGATGATTCTTCCTACGTTTTGCTCTAATCCATCGGGTAAGAAGGAAGAAGAATTACATACATTGGATGTTAAAAGAGCAGTCTTATGTTATCTGGAAGCCACTAAGGACTTTAAGCATTCAGACGCATTATTTGTTTCATTTCCTGGTAGTAAAAAAGGAAGACAAGCTACCAGAGGAACCTATGCCAGATGGTTGAGAGTGGCTATATGAGAGGCTTATTCACTTACAGGCCAGCAGAGTCCAGTTGGTATTCGGGTTCATTCCACAAGAGCTTTGGCAGTGAGTTTGGCAGAAAAAGCTGGTGCCACCCCCGAACAAATCTGTAAGGCAGCTACATGGATGAGTCTGACAGCCTTTGCCCGTCATTATAGGTTAGACTTGCTGATGGCTGGGGAGTAGGTTTTCTGAAGGAAAGTCTTACAGGCTGTTGTCCCACCCTAAATGGACTTAGTCTGGCGGACAAACCGAACGAGCGGACCTGCCCACACACGGTACTTTTGCGGCGGACTTAGTCCGCCGGACTATCCGCCGTACTTTTGAAATTAACGGACTTGCCCACACACATGGAAGAAAATCCGTTCATTTTGAACGCGGCTCCAGGTAGACAGGACCAGCGAAGGAAGCGTGGCTGGCCCCATCACCTGGTATGGAGTTAAAGGGAAAGCCCTACGCCGAAAAAACGGCTCTTTTGATATCATACCGTGGGCCTCCTCTGCCACCAATGCTGTGACTGTGGTAACATGGCAAGTGACCTCCTCATCTGGTGGTAGGCAGCGTGGCAAGTGACAAACCACATCTGGTGGCAGGCAGTGTGGCAAGTAACAAACTGCATTTGGTGGCAGGCAGCATGACAAATGACAAACTGCATCTGGTGGCAGGCAGCGTGGCAAGTGACAAACCAGATCTGGTGGCAGAGACGTGGCAAGTGACATTCTGCATCTGGTGGCAAGCAGCGTGACGAGCTACATCTGGTGGCAGGTGACAGTGGCACGTGACACACTCAGGGCTCCCACTGATTCTGCATTATGGTGAGTTGAACTATTTAATTTTATATTACAATGTAATAATAGAAATAAAGCGCTTCAATCATCCTGACACCATATCAACCATGGTGCCAGGATGACTGAATGCCAACACCAATTAATTAATTTATTAAAAATCAATTACACATCCATAACATGTGATGCCAGAATATGGGTCACTGAAAATTGTACTGTTACATTAACACCACATACAGTTGAAAGGCATCTCCCAATCATGTAATTTAAAGGACTGGTGTTCTTCCTGTTGCCCTTAGACTAAGCTCACATTTGCTGATTCTCTGAAAAGTGATCCAAGGCAGATCCCTTCTTCAGGGTGGGGCTAAGCAGCTTCTGTCATGCAATCGGGAGGTGATCCTGCTGCTTCCTGAATGCCTGATTTTATTTTGTTTTTGCCGAATGGTAATTTTTAAAAGGACTAATGTGGGTTTAAGTTTGCCAGCATGTGAACGGCCACTTCCAGCTGTATGGTAGGCCTTAATAGGAGGGAGCTCAACCATATGATTTTTACCTCTTCCTAACCACCTGATAGAGAGTCACATTAAAAAGATCACTCTCTCCACTGTATGGCAAAACTTTTCTCTTGCTTTGTTAAATGTCACCAATGGTAGTGTCTAGCTCCCCATGTCTATTGGCCTTGAAAATGGCTAGAATTTAGCATTAACCACTTCCCGACCGGCGCACGCCGATGTACGTTGGCAAAATGGCATGGGCAGGCATATTGGCGTACAGGTACGTCCAGTTTTAAATGCCGCCCTGCCATCACGAGCGTGCCAGCGGGTGCGTGCTCACGTGCTGGTCGGGACCCCCGTGAGTCCGGTCGCAGGTCCCGCGGACTCGATCGCTGCGGCCATACTGTTGTAAACAGCATCTCCTTGTTCTGCCTAGCAACAAGTGACGCTGATCTCTGCTCCATGTGATTGGAGCAGAGATCAGTGTTCACTAAAACAAAGCCCAGCCCCCCACAGTTAGTAACACGCCCCTAGGAACACTTAACCCCTACACTGCCACCCACTGGTTAACCCCTTCACTGCCAGTGTCATTTACACAGGAATCACTGCATTTGTATAGCAGTGATTGCTGTATAAATGACAATGGTCCCAAAAATGTGTCAAAAATGTCTGATGTTTCTGCCATAATGTCGCAGTCACAATAAAAATGCCATAAAACTATCCCCTATTTTGTAAACGCTATAACTTTTGCGTAAATTAATCAATAATCGCTTATTTTTTATTTATTTATTTTTTTACCAAAAATATGTAGAAGATTACGTATCGGCCTAAACTGAGGGAACAATTTTTTTTTATATATTTTTGGGGGATATTTATTATAACAAAAAGTAAAAAATAATGCGTTTTTTTTTCAAAATTGTCGCTCTATTTTTGTTATAGCGCAAAAAATAAAAAACGCAGAGTTGATCAAATACCACCAAAACAAAGCTCTATTTGTGGGAAAAAAGGACATCAATTTTGTTTGGGAGCCACTTCGCACGACCGCGCAATTGTCAGTTAAAGCGACGCAGTGCCGAATTGCAAAAAGTGGTCTGGTCTTAAGCAAGCAAAATGGTCCAGTCTGAAAGTGGTTAAAATTGCACCCCCTTATAGATTTCAATGGGGTTCTCTGTCAGGATTGAGTTTCACAGATTCCAAGCAGAATCTGACAACACCCCCTTGCAAAGTGAACCTGGGCAGACTTGCAAATCCCTACTTTGCAGAGATCTTGTCACCCAGACACCTGTGGCACAGCACTGCCAGGTCCTGAATGACCCTATAGATTATAGTGCTGTTACACCACACAACCAGGCCCATTATCCACCCTAACCTGTAATTAGACAATGAAGGAGCTGAAGAAAATGAATGAAGTAATCTTTCCTGTAAGCATATTCCCTGCTCCTCCCTAGTTCAAGTGCTGCTGTAGTGGGGATTGCAGAAGGCGGACACATTTCTTTTCTTGTATCAGGGGACACAGAGCCATAGTAATAACTATGTGGGTTATATCGGCGTATCAGGTGCTGGACACTGGCATGCCCCTTAAGGCGTGAACTTCCCCCATATAACCCTTCCCACTACTGGGAGTCCTCTGTTTTTTTGCCAGTGTCTAAGGTGTTGGCGCACGTGTAAGGATGTGTGTACTGAGCTCCACGGGCAGTAATTCTTTGAGAGCCAGCCATCCTGACCGGATCCGTTCTGATGTCTCTGTAATGGACTAAATGAATGGTACCTGGGCCTCGTCATCCGAAGACACAAGGTTTTGCTTGCGAATGCTTTAAGAGCTGGGCCCTGGGATCCAGTACTTTTTGGTAGTAAGGCCAATAAAAGTTTACTGGCAGGGTCTTCTCGCAGGTCCAGGATTGTGGGATAACCTGAGTGTTCCCTGGTTCCTGAAGGTTTCCTTTTAAAGGTCTTGGAGCCTATCGTGAAGGGCAAAGATTGTTTTTTTTTTTATCTCTGATAAACCCTGCTTGCGAGGATAAGGTAGGGGAGATTTTCTCAGGAATCTCTCCTTCCATGTATTGTGTTGTCATGTCATGTCTATGTGTCACCACTGGAGGCTGTATTGAGCACTCACCATTCTGACGCTGGAAACAGCAGAAGCTCCACTCTCCTCTCCGTTCAAGCCAGCTCAGACCCTCAGGCAAGAAGGGGGGTCTGATCACTTTCTGGGCCCCCAGATTGGTGATTTTGGTCTATTTGAATGCCAACCAGCTGCCTCTTTTTCTTTAAAAAAAAAATGTTTTTTTGGGCAAGTCACGGCTGCTCGCTGAGCTGAGGATTTACCCCCCCCCCCCCTGCCGCTGCCTGCCATGATGCCGGCGCTCGCGCAGGAGATTCGCTTTCCTGTTTGAAAGAGGAAGCAGGGGGTGTTTTCATGCGGGGGCGCGGCTAAATGGCATCAGACACCGGCCACACGTATAGTAAGTAGTTTAGAGCTCTGCAACAGAAGCTGCTGCCTGGTGGTGGAGGGACAGAGCAGAGTGGTTGCTGGTCAGGTTTGGTGACTCAGGCATTTCCCTTTTGACAACATTGTACTAAAAGTACGGCCTGTCAGATGAGCCGTCAAGGGTAGAACACTTCTGTCCCTGTGTATTTCATACAAACAGGTTTTTTTCTTCTACCATTTAAAAGATTGTTGCTATGATGTCTCTCCATAAAAGGACTAAACATAGCAGATTCCCATCTAGTCCTCTGGGCCCTTTTGTTGAGGTGCAGGAGGCTGAGGATCAGGTAGATCTTCCCAAATATTGGAAGATACTTATTTTTCCTCTTCGGGGGATCCTAACAGGGAGGGAGTAGTCGCACGAGTCGGGTGTTTGTCTACTCCCTTACTTAACACTTTTGTTGCCCGCACAGGCTCTTGAGGTATCTACCTCTAATAGGGTTAATTTTAACCTCCCCCACCTGGGGATGTTTTTCTTATTCATGCATAGCTATGTATCCGGAATGAGAACATTTCTATGAAAGAAATGGGGGGGTTCCAGCTATTAATGCTGCAATCACCTCAGTGAGCAGAGTCTCACATGTCCAGTGGATAATGCACTGACGTTAAAGTCAGACGGTCTCAATCGTCAGGTTCAGGAGAAAGTTCCCAGGGGCAGCACCAGGATCTTGGGGGCAGAAAGCCCATGAAGCAGAATGCTAAGGCCATCTCATGAAGGAGCACCCCGACTCGTTTGGGTGAGGGGAAAGGTCCTGCGATTCTCAGTCTGGCAGGAACAATGTTAAGAGCAGAGGGATTTCTGCGATTTTTTTTTCTCTAGGTTACATCTAGAGTTTCAAAAGCCCAGATGGCCCAGTCGGCTTTTGATCTGAGGGTCTGGGGTTTGGATCCTGTTTGGGTGCTGCCTGTGGGGTCATTGGGGCTGATGATGTGGCAGTCTTTATGCAAGAGTGTCCGTCTCCTCAAAGAATGTTCCTAGAGTTCCAGGAAAAAAAAAAAAAGTAGAGAAGTCTCTCTTTCTGGCCTCTGGATCAGCTGTTATCCCAGTCGGTGATATCAGAGATTCCCTTAGTGGAACAGGGTTTTTTTTGCCGCAAACCTTTTAAGGTCCCAGAGCCAAACAGAGAGGTAAGACCCATTCTAGATCTCAATTGGCACTTTAACAAATCCGATCCTTTCACAATTCGATTGGCTGTGTCCATCCTGCAAAGAGGGGAGTTGCATATCTCCATATGCCAAAGTTTCCCACTTACCAGAAATTTCTACGTTTTGAAATATAACATTTTTCAATCGTGGCACTGCCATTCGGTTTAGCCACAGCACCAAAAGTGTTCAGAAAGATTCTGGCACCTCCTTTAGCCAGGTTAAGGGCTCAAGGCATAACGGTCCTAGCCTATTAGAAGATCTACTTTTAATAGATCATTCAGTCTCAGGTCTAAAACCAGAGTCTGATCTCAGCTGTAGATATCTGAAATCTCTAGGTTGGATTCTCAGCCTAGGAAGATTCTCCTTAAAACCATCAAGGAGGTTACTTGGGGGCTGGTTATAGATACCATACAGAAGAAGTTATTCTTACCCCAGAGGTGAATCAGTTCCATTGTAGGACTAATTCAACTTATCAGGATAAAGGAAAATTCCTTAATTCAGCTGCAGATTTTTAGGGGAAATGGTGGCCTCCTTCAGGGCCGTCTCTTACTCGCAGTATTATTCAAAGACTGCTTCAAGACACCATCCTGTCGGTCTGGAATAAAAAAAGATTCAGGCCTTGTTTCCAATACGCTTGGCTCCCAACATAGGTCAGAGCCTAAATTGGTGGTTGTTATCCAGCAGGAGGGAAAATCTTTATCCTGCAAGGTGTTAACAACCGATGCCAGCCTTCTAGGCTGGGGAGCAGCCCTGGAAGAAGATTCTGTCCAGAGGAGATGGTCCAGGTTAGAGGACCTTGCCTATCAACTTTTTTGGAAGTTTCAGGCAGTACATTAGGCCATAGAATCTTGGCGGTCAGACTACGGGACTGTCCTGACAGGATTCAGCCTGACAGGGCCACGGCGGTGGCTTATATCAATCACCAGGGGAGGCACGAGAAGTCATGCAGCCCAAAAAGGAGGTGAATAATGTTCTAGCTTTGGCAGAACACAACACGCCTTGCCTATTGGCAATTCTAATTTTTCAGGCATCCTACTTGAGACGCCAATTATTTCCGGGAGAATAATCTCTTCACCCCGACATTTTCCTAGCAATGTCTTAATAACTTTATGTCAAACAAGGGGTCCGCTAGCAGGTGGAACAGACGCATTAGTCTTCTCAGGGGATCAGTTTTGACTGATCTATGCAATTCTTCTAGCTCTGCTACTTCCGCACCCTCTCCTCAGGATTAAGCAGGAACAGAAGGAGGTGATTCTGGGGGCCCAGAAGATCTCAATTTATCGAGATCATAAAGATGGCAGTAGAAGTCCTTTTGGACTCTGCCATTATAGCCAGACCTTCTTGCACAAGGTTCGGTATTTCATCCTACTTTACGGACAAGGAGTTTAACAGGTTTGACTGTTGAATCCCATTAAGCCCAGGAAGCCGGCTTCCAGAATCACTTACTATAGAATCTGGAAGGCATAGGTTTCTTGGTATGGATCCAGGGTTTGGCGCCCCAGGAAGTATGTCAATAGGCAGGATTCCTGCATATGGGATCTGAAATGAAGCTGGCCTTAACTTTTATCAAGAGCCCGATCCAGGTCATGTCAAACGATCTGTAAGACCGCAACTTGGTCTTTGGTTCAGACATTTATCTGATTTTATCAAATTGATATTAAAGGTCATGAGGATATTGCCTTTGGCTACAGCATATGCTACAGTATGAGTTCTCTGGCCTCCTGTTTCCTTGATTCTGTCCCCCCCTCTTCAGTTGCCATTGCTATGGGACATCCCACATAGTTATTACTATGGCTCTGTGTCCCCTGATGTAAGAAAAGAAAATAGGATTTTTATAACAGCTTACCTGTAAAAATCCTTTTCTTTGATGTACATCAAGGGACACAGAGGTCCCTCCCTTCTTCTTCTTATACACTTTGATTGCTTGGCTACAAAACTGAGGACTCCCAGTAGTGGGAGGGGTTATATGGGGGAAGTTCACGCCTTAAGGGGCGTGCCAATGTCCACCACCTGATACACCGATATAACCCACATAGTTATTACTATGGCTCTGTGTCCCCTGATGTATATCAAAGAAAATGATTTTACAGGTAAGCTGTTATAAAAATCCTATTTTCTTTAACATAAATATATTGTACATCTTGAAACCTAGGATTCATTTTACACCGTTTCATGCATCAATGTTTTTTAAAATCTTCTAGTCTAATAAAATCGCTCAAATTTGTTTTGTAAATAATGGTGATAATTTTTTTTATTGAGAATTAGTGATACAGTAGGTATTGACAAAAATAGAAACATGACAGCAGCTGATTCGGCAACATTCAACTGAAAGTAAAAATCTGAAAAAGAATAGTGCAAGAGAAACCACCACCTGGATCCCAACTGGCTTAAGCATTTCAAGGGGAGTACAGGGCAATACCCCCTTCCTCAGAGCCAAACAGTTCAGAGCCCTACACATTACCTTTGATAGCAAACTAAAGATGACATGAGACCCATAGCTCCTCCCCCTACAGGGGCTGGCTAGATGTGACACAAATGACTTTTGTTTGATGGCCTCAATCAACCCATGTTGCTCTCATGTCATCTTTAGTTGGATATAAAGGCTAATGTTTAGGGATCTGAACTGTTTGGTTCTGAAGAGGGTACTACCTCTACCTTGAAACGCATAAGCCAGTTAAGATCCAGGTGGTATCTTTCCAAGCACAGGAGCATGCATGGTGGATCAAGCAATTATGATGCTGTTTACTCAAATGAGCATTGTATATCACACAACATATCTTGTTTTTCATAAATGGTTTATAGGGATAATGGGTTAGGCTGGTACCCTCTCTCTGTGTTTTTCTAGTAAGCTATTAGAGGCATCCCCAGCCCTGAGAGAGCAGAAAGGTGTGGCACCTCTTTGGTTCCCATCAAAAAGCAGAGGACTGTGAAGATAGAGTACCAAACCACCACACTCGTATGCAGGAGGTGTTTTGCGTTTTTTCTAACATGGCTTTAGTCTGCTGTCTGCTGAAACTGGATCACAGAGGCTACACTTCTCTTAGCACAGTGTTAAATTTCCTATAAACACCATGTGCAGTGTTCTGTTTATCGAACAGTTTTTATGAAGACAAAAAAGCCATCTATAGCATCCTTCAATTGTGTGAAGAATATAAACTGTGCAGAAAAGCATCTTCCCACAGGATCATACATTTAGACCCCAGTCACATCGGTAGGACTTGTCCGGCGATTTGAGAGTTTTAAATCGCATGTAAAGTCGCACGCTATTATCCGCATTGGAAGTGATCAAATCGGTGCGACTCCAACAGATTTTGAAAGTAGTTCCTGCGCTACTTTTAGCAAGTTCAAGTGCGACTCACATAGACATCCGAGTATGAAGTGGCACAGATGTCTTAAAAGTAGCTCCTGAAGTAGCACTACTTTGAAATCATGCTATTTCAGGTGAAGTAGCACGATTCCAATGTCACAATCAGTGTGACTGGGGTGTTAAAGTTTTTTTTGTTTTTTTGTTCCCTGCTTTTTTTCCCAAATACATTACCAGCCAAAAATATTTTGATTCTTCTACACCAAAGGCCACTTTCACACTGAGGCATTTTTGCGCTAAAAATAGCGCCTGTAAACTGCCTCTTATGCAGCCCCAGTGTAAAAGCCCAAGTGCTTTCACACTGAGGCGATGCGCTTGCAGGACAGGAAAAAAAAAGTCCCGCAAGCAGCATGCGTTAAAAGCGCCCCGCTAGCGGCAATAAAGTGCTGCCAAAACTGGCAGCGCTTTACCATCAACGCGGCCAGTGCCTCAGTTTGAAAATGGCCTAAACAATGCAATCACTTAAAAAAAATAAAAACAAAATTGTTACATTACTGTGAGCAGTGAAATCTTTGATTACGTTGCAATGTTTGCAGTGTTAGTAAAGGACCTTTTAAGGCTTGAATTCAAGTCATCCACAATCCTGCCCTTGCATGGCTTTAAAAGCTCAAAAAAAAACTCCCACTCCCATCCTCCCTATTCCCATAACTTACCCCACGTCACATGGCACACCGGTGGAAAAGGTAGGCTTTTTGGGGAGGGGACAGCCTAAAGCCGATCTGTAGCTACCACAATGTTCAACTATGATGTAAAATGTATTTCACATCATACCTGCGATTATATATATATATATATATATATATAATGCTGCTTGAGGTTTCCTTCTCTAATATTTTTCAGTTACAAGAGAAGCAAGACATAGGCTGCTGTCTTTTACAACAGGCTGCAACCAAGATTTCCCCAACTCACCATGCCAGCATCAAGTTGGACCTTTGGCTCTCTGTTAGTGGCTAATCCACTTAGCCACTAGTAAAATAAAAAAGCCTCCAGCCCTTTGATATTACTACCTAGACCCTAGTGCACAAATCAGAGGTGTAGCTTGTGGGCGCCGATGCAAAAGTTGACCTGCCCCCCCCCCCCCCCACTACTTCCACTGTGTGTGTAGATACAACCACTGCACGCCAAGATACTCAAAGTGGCTTAAGAGTTTAGAGTTCCCACAGTTCCTCCTTACATTAGAGGACAGGGATCACTGCTGGAGAATCAGAGGGCAGGGACCCTTGGCAGGTCATTTGGCAGAGCTCCTTTCCAATTCTAGAACTGTAAACAGCTCCCCCCAATGCACAGGGCTGAAATCATATTTTTTACACAGTCTATCAGCCTTCACAGGGTGTATCTGGCTTTTATGTTGCCGTTCTGACCCATGAAATCCCTTGGTTGGAATGGCAGTGTAGTTGCAGTAGGCAGATACACCCTATGCAGATCCATGGCTGACTGCCTGTGTTATAAAGGAATGTGATTTCAGCCCTGTGAAGGAGGAGCAGTATAGAGTGCTGTACTGGAAAAGAAGCTCAATCAGCGGGCATAGCATCCAGGGCGGAGGAGGTGGTCAGGGGGCTTTATATCTAGGGGGGGCAAAGCCATGTGACATGAAATCTAGAGCCTGCAGCCCCTCAGGAGGTGTTAAGGGATTTGTTTTAGTAATTTATGAAGGTTTCTCTGGCAGTGTTGGCAGGTGTTGAGAGAAGGTCACCTCCCGGAGGTGCGTGTCTTTTCCCCAGTTGTCAGGGAAGTGGGGTAAGTGGACATCTCCGGGTCTGGGGGTACAGAGAATCCCAGGTAGTGACAAGAAGACAGAGCGGTGTCTTACCTCACCAGTGACATCAGTCTCATTGCAGGTACAGGACGGCACTCTCCTCTTCTTAACTCACTGCGCTCAGTTACCATTCCATGTTGCCAGCACACAGCACAGACACTTCCCCATTCTGGGCTGTTCTCACCCCAATCTCCTCTCCATTCAGGAAATGGCTCACAGCTTCTCCCTAGCCAATGAGAACAGAGGGGTGTGGACTGTGGAAGGCAAAGTGGAAGGCCAGTACTGGAGCATGGCTGTGGGGCCCTAGGGCAAATCGGAGCTGGACTTTGTGGAGGATATAATATGACCGGGAGGCTGCAGAGGCCCCCTGGAGCTAGGGGTGGGATGCGATGGTGACCCCTGCAACCCCTTATGCTACGCCCATGGCACAAATATAGAAAAGAAAAAAGATATTTGGCTCACAGTTGGGATATGTCACACTAGCAATCTTTAAAAGTTGCAGCAGAATCACTTAGGTCCACTTCATACTTTTGCAGTTTAAATACGGTGCATAGTGCATGCGTTATAATTGAATTCTATGTAAAACACATTTTTACGAAAAGCGAAAACAAAGCTGTAGCAAGTACACACCTAAATCACACTGAAGTGAACAGGATCTAATAGAGGACACTTGCAAGCAAAACTCTGCTGGATTTGAACCAGTGAGATAGAGCTGCTGTAGTAGCAGGTGAATACTCTTATTAGCAATCCCAACTAGCTTCCAGTGATAAAATTGTGAATATATTACCCCCAAATGTTTTTAGATATAGATAGGAGGCACAGTATCTAAAATATGCTAGATATTACAGTAAAAAGGAGAGTGTATGATGTAGAATAAATTTTTTCTAGGCTAGGCAACTCTCATACGGGCGTACAGAACAAATGGGAGCGCCAAACCATTGCCAAACTCCAGGTTTACTTTCACTTTAATTTGTTTGTTTAGGCCAAGTTGGCATAAAATTAATTATTTCTTTTACCAATTGTTGCGGCTGTCCGTGCTGCCTAAACTGTATGTAGCATCAGCTACATACATTAATACAGTGCTGTGTTCCAGCAGTACAGGGAATTCCTATCTGTTTCCGGAAGAAAATCGAGTCACAAAAAGCCTTCTATTTTGTGGAGTAATTTCAAGGTTTCCTCTGGTAGGCCGAGGAGGAGAGGTGGGCGGATGACATTATGATCTCCACCTCAGCCAAACAGAGGAAGCCTTGTATTCACTGCTAAAAATACAAGGCTGTGAGTGGCTGAGAAACACTCAACCCAGTTTTGTTCCAGCAGCAGACTGGAAGTCCCCGTACTGCTGCCGGAACACAACACTGTATATTGTATGTTTCTAATGCTACATACAGTTCATACAATGCTGACAGCAGATGCATTAAGTAGTGAAGGAAATTGTTTCAGCCAAATTGGCCCAACAGAATCTAGTGAAAGTAAACCTGGATCCCAAAAATATATGTTTATTTCCTCAAAAGACAAAATTAGCATTGGCTTTATAAGGAAATAAACATACCTGTCTGGATGTGTGGTGCTCCTGTTTTTTTCTGTATCCCCTGGCCCTTTAACTCTGTTGGGACTCAGCAAGAGAGTAGAATCTGGCTCCACTACAGTCAGCGCTAAGTGTTAGGTAGGTTTAAAAAAAAATAAAAAAAATCTATAGCTCAGACTTTAGACGTTCTGCTAAATCCTGCTGGTCAATGTGATCATCCTTTCCATACCACTGATGGTAAGATAAAAGAGCTACATTCTTGGCAGAGATGGCACTCATCTCCATGGCACTGGCTGCCCGTTCAATGCCATTCAGGTAATAAATTGCACGGTGAAGTTTTATTGGTGGTATTTTCTCTGGTGAGCTGTATCTCGGATAAGCCAACCAACTTCTCGCTTTAACTGCATAGTAAGACTCAAACAGCTGATGCAACTGTTCATCGGTTAGGACTTCTGGAGAGAAGATTTTCCAGACTCTGAGACCTACAGATTTTGATGCGTCAGATTCTGGTACTGGATTAACTGGAGACGCGGTTGAAATGCTGTGGATAAAAAGTTTGGGGTTTTCCGTAGTTAATATATCTGATAATGGAAACTGACATGGTGTGGAGCATCCAAAGAAGGAAGTATTGATCCGTCCATGAACAAATGTGGTCACCATCTGATGGTAAGGTTCAGGCAAGGTTTCGATTGGTGGGTCAAAGCCCACAAACTCTATGTTACTAAGTTTCTTGTTGAGTGGTGTTGCGATTACTACAATGTCATACAAGTCCAACCCAGGGCCTGTGTCTGTTACATAGCTTATTTCATACATCTTCACTGTATTTCCTGCAATGAACAAAAAAATAAAATGTATATTAATAATCAAATATATCAGATTGTGCAGTGCTAAACCTTAATGTATATAATAAATATTGTGGTATACAAATGACCAAAATTTGTTGTAACGTAGGGTAAATCAATCTCCATAGAATTTCCACTAAAATCCATGTAAAATAGTGATCATATAGTGAAAAAGTTTAATTTCCAATACAATAGTGCTTATGTGTAAGGTAAAGTCTAGAGGCTTGCAAATAGATAGAAAACTGTCTAAAAGACAGAGTGTAGTGGTAAATGATTCTTTCTCTGAATGGTCTAGGGTTGTTAGTGGTGTACTCCAAGGTTTAATGTTGGGACCCTTGCTCTGGTCAGAATAAGACATGGTTGTATATATGTGGCTTGAGAACTTGCTGTTTTTGCAACAAACACATCAATAAACATAAAACCATTACTGCTTGTGCCTCCTGAAAATAATTCACTATCTGTAATTATAATAATTGCAGCACCGCTAATGTTGTCTATGCTATAGAATGCACATCATGCAGACTGCAATATGTGGGCAGTACATCACGCTCTATGCAGGTCAGAATTATTGAACACTATCATGGAGCTTCTTATACTAGGGACAAGGGCTTGTCAAATGTCTCAAAGCATTTTTAATTCAACAGATTTTTATAGAGGGATTTTGACAAAAAAAAAAAAAAAAAAAAGCTAGTGGTAATAATGCATGGAACATACTTATAAAAACATAAGAGATGATATAGCTAAGACTAATAATGTCACATAATACGTTTTGGTAGATGCCAAGGATTGTTTATCGTCTTGAAGGCTGGAGCCTATTTGAACACTAGCTTGAAAACAAAGCTTATATGTAGCTCAGGCACTAGAACTATCCAAAATTTTGCGATAACAGAAAGGTGGATTTTGGCTTTAGTCCAAAGGGTGCAGAAGGGAGAAAAGCAAAGAGAAGAAATAGGGGAAAGGGAGGACAAACTGTTCAAATCGTGTAAATACACACTTATAACCATAACTTTAAAAGCGAATATCCCTAAAGCAACAAGGAAGTAAAGTGTACTAATTGGATACCTTGATGCCTGTATTGATCAGGTAATTTTAAAGTGCGAACGCCAGGATCGCCATAATTGTTAAAATTTTGACATCTGACCCTCTTTAGAAGCCATTATTTGTTTGAATGAGAACCTCATTAACCTGCTTGATCACTTCTCTAATTTCAGGGACCTCATCTGTTTTCCATTTCCTCATTATTATACCTCATGAGCACCGATGCTTAGAATGGCCATAGCTACATCTGGCTTGAGAAGATAACCAGTGATGTTCAAAATTAATTTAAACACTGCTGCCCAGAAGCTTTGAAGATGGAGATAGGATCAGGTCATGTGAAGTAGTGTGCCCACCTGACCACATCCCCTCCAGCATTCATCTGATGTTTCTTTGGAAAATTTAGCGGTAAGGTACGGAGTAAAGTACCATCACTGTTGCAGCTTTGTGGCAGTTTCCCAATAGTTGGAACAATGCGAGAACTGATAGTTACATCTAATTACTTGTAGCCATTGCAGTTCAGCAAATTAACATTTGAGGTCTTTTTCCCATTTGAGTAATTGGGGAGTTTTAAGAAATGTTGATATGCCCTGTAGCAATTTATAGGACAGAGTGATTCCTTTACAAGTGGGTTGTGGGGCGTTACAACATTTCCTGGCCTGTGATGGGACATGTACTTGGGAAAGAGGTGTGGATGTCAGTTAGATCAACAGTAAAGCACACAAGTGGGGCAAGAAATATTGTATTCTAGTTGATTAGGACGGTCAGAGTTCGTGGATGGAATGAGACAGAGAGTTCAGATGTTAAGAAGTTTCAGGTAGTCCAAGGTACTCAAAACAGTCAGGATATGGAGGGAAAAAACAAACAAAAAAAATAGTAACGTGTAATTAGATGTAGGACGCTAGCCTCTGCCGGCCACAGGAATCGTGCAGGACTAGTAAAGATAAAAAATGGCGATTCAGAAAGGAATCTGGGCGGAGTAATTACCACTATACAACTGGGGTCAACAAAGAAAGAATGACATTTTTTTTCAGAGGTTCACCAGACCTGGATTGAACAAACGTAGAGTTGCTTGCACAGGGTTAACCAGCATCCATGTCAGAACTTGCATGCGAGGCCCTAGAAGAGCTGTAGTGATTTGGAGGCTGTGGGTCCAGAATTTTCCATTCTCTCAAGAGGCGCAGACCTTCTTTCACCGATCTGATGGCATAAGTGGTGTTTCCCTTCGTGATTAGCAATTTTGCTGGGTAGATCCAAGCGGTATGTGATGGTTATAGATCGGTTTAGTAATGGATGCCAATTGCCTTCTTTTTTGCATGGTAAAAGCCGAGAAAGATCCACCATGCTTTGTGGAAGATTATCTTTATTTCTTGCCGACGCTAGCAATTTCTCCTTGGTGTGGAAGAAGTGGATTCGGACTATAGTGTCACATGGAACGTTGTCAGGGATATGCTTGGGTTTAGGCAATCTGTGAATGCGGTCTATTAGCAGATCTTCTAGGAGCATCAGGGATGGCGTCCTTTAGCATGTTGGTGAAGTAGGATTTTAGGTCTGGCTGCTTTACTGATTTGGGAATTCTGCAAATTATTACACCTGGACTTGTGCTCTAAATCGGCCAGTTTGGACTTTACCCAGTGCATTTCCTCATCTCTTTTGTTGTGAGAATTTACCATCTCATTGAAGATAGAAAATTTGAGAGAATTTGAATCTATGTGAGTAACCCTCTATGACACTTCAGCCACTTTGAATTTGAATTACTGTGCTAGAGAGGGGATGTCAGCATGGATAGTGAAGCGTAGGGACACCAACATATCTTTCAGGATTGTATCCATCACTTGTAGGGAATTCTAGTATGGAGTTCTCCTGCCGTTCTCTTGTAATCTCTAGGGGAGGTGTCAGTAGCACTCACCTCAGGTGACAAGTCATCCCTCTGGAGCTTTGGCTTGGACTTAACAGGGCTGGAAAAGGATCCTGATCTTGTCCCCCCCCCCCCCCCCCCACCAGCCCTATATGGAGGCTGTCCCCGGGATGGATGGCTGTGTGCAGAGGCCCTGGATGGTGTGTTGCCATGTGAGAGGCTTGGGGAGCCCACCAGCACCATATTGGAAAGCAAAGCGATGCAGCTTAGAGAAGAAGGCCATCTTCCCTGGCTTCTGCTAGCCCCTTTGTCTCCCAGATGGCATGCCAGCAGTCGTCGGTAGCATGCGGCTGTATCCACCGGGCCATATGAGTCCCCGTGCGGCTGGAAATGCTTCTGGTAAGCTGTTCTGACTAGGAGCCTTCTTACAGTTGGGCCCATTTTCAGCGGCAGTCAGCCATGCTCCCCCTGTCTCAAAGCATTTTAAATCATGCTGGCAATTTGAGTGTGTTCAAATTTTATGGCTTGGAAAAGTTAAATGATCTCCCCAAGGGAGTGACATCCACTGGAAGCTTCTTGAAAGGGAGGTCTGGTGGATTTTCAACCTTCATACAAGAATACCCACAGGCATAAACTACTGGTATGATGTGGACCTTTCTAAAGTAGCACAATTATTCCAATATGATTTTTGATTCTGTTCTGCATATTGTGCCTTATACTCCTATCTATCTTTTGGAGTATTTAACTCATTTTATCCATATTAGATACACCAGGACCACATATTCTCTGTATTGTTTTTGTCTCTATTTGTATTTCTATTTATGTTTTGTTTTCATTTTTCGATTTGCTTGTTTTTGGCTTGAATTGTGATTTTTTTATTTTTTTTCAATGTTTATGATGTCTATGTCCATTACTCTTTCAGTGATATACCTGTTTAATACTTAACCAGTTTGGATTTTTAATTAACATGATTGTTTTAGTGCTTTGCATACTAAATATAATTTGCGTTTCACTTTAATGTTGTGCTATGATCAATGCGGTTTGCTGAAACGCGTTAGCCCCTGTGTATACTCTTTTATCCTGTAATCAATACATTTGGATTTGGAGTTGCTGGCTTTACTGAATTCAATTGCTGACATGTTGTCTGGAGGACATCAGAGCCAGAGCACCCATCTGTGGGCCCTACTTAAGAATTAAAGAAGGTTCCCCTGTTCCGAGCACTGCATTTGTTGTTCATCTATTGTCACATAACATAGTTACATACTAGGTGAGGTTGAAAAAAGACACAAGTCCATCCTATGTGTGATATGGCAGTGTTACATTGTATATCCCTGTATGTTGCGGTCATTCAGGTGCTTATCTAATAGTTTCAAGAAACTATCAATTCCCCCCCCCCCCCCCCCCGCGCTGAGACCACCGCCTATGGAACGGAATTTCACATTCTTGCCGCTCTTACAGTAAAGAACCCTCTACGTAGTTTAAGGTTAAACCTCTTTTCTTCTAATTTTAATGAGTGGCCACGAGTCTTGTTAAACTCCCTTCTGCAAAAAAGTTGTATCCCTATTGTAGGGTCACCAGTATGGTATTTGTATATTGAAATCATATCCCCTCTCAAGCGTCTCTTCTCCAGAGAGAATTAATTCAGTGCTCGCAACCTTTCCTCATACCGAATATCCTACAGACCCTTTATTAGCTTTGTTGCCCTTCTTTGTACTTGCTCCATTTCCAGTACATCCTTCCTGAGGACTGTTGCCCAGAACTGGACAGCATACTCTAGGTGCAGCTGGACCAGAGTCTTGCAGAACGGGAGAATTATCGCTTTATCTCTGGAATTAATCCCCTTTTTAATGCATGCCAATATTCTGTTTGCTTTGTTAGAAGCAGCTTGGCATTGCATGTCATTGCCGAGCCTATCATTTACTAGAACTCCCAGGTCCTTTTCGTGCACAATTAGATCACCCATGTATATACACTATATTACCAAAAGCATTGGAATGCCTGCATTTACACACGCACATTAACTTTTTAACAATCAGGATTGCTTTATTAAAGGATTAATAATACAGCATATATGAGAAACAAATTAACTTTAATGGCACCCCAGTCTTTGCCCGTAGGGTTCAATATTGAGTTGGCCCATCTTGCTTTGTGCACTGGTGCGCAGTTGTGTTGGAATAGGAAGGGGCCATCCCCAAACTGTTTCCACAAAGTTGAGGGCATTAAATTGTCCAAAATGTCTTGGTATGCTGACGCCTTAAGTGTTCCCTTCACTGGAACTAAGGGGCCAAGCCCAACCCCTGAAAAGCAACCCCACACCATAATCCCCCCTCCACCAAATGATTTGAACCAGTGAACAAAGCAAGGTCCATAAAGACATAGATGAGTGAGTTTTTGGTGGAGGAACTTGACTGGCCTGCAGAGTCCTGACCCCAACCCGACAGAACACCTTTGGGATGAATTAGAGCAGAGACTACGAGCCAGGCCTTCTGGTCCACATCAGTGCCTGACCTCACACATGCACATCTGGAAGAATGGTCAAACATTCCCATAGACACACTCCTAAACCTTGTGGACAGCCTTTCCAGAAGAGTTGAAGCTGTTATAGCTGCAAAGGGTGGGCCAACTCAATGTTGAACCCTACAGACTAAGACTGGGATCCCATCATGTGCTTGAAAGGTAGGTGTCCCAATACTTTTGGTACTATAGTGTATGTTGATTGCTATGCAGGTTGGTAGAGAAACAAACATAACTTCATTGTTTATTTTTCAGGGTCCCCCCTCGGAAATTGCCAATCACCTAAAAATCCAACACGGCTATTTGCTATACCCCAAGATCAGCTAGAATGAACCTATTAAGGGTCTAAGCTCAACAACTTGAGAGAGCAGTCAAGGCGAAAACAAGTGACTCGGAAGTGGCATAGAGGTGTTAGTGCTTTCAAGAGACTTTCCCAATTTGGCAAAGTAAATGATCTTCTTTAATGATAATGGTAACTATTCAAATGAATATTATTTGTGCAGGTTTACAATTATAGCAAGTGTATAGTATATCCCAAATTCAAAACTGGACATGTACTTGACACGTGTCATGTGCATGATTAAAGTAAATGAGAACCAGATTTTGTTCCCAAGCCAGTGATTAGGGGTCACTGGGACAGAATTACTCATTTGTAGCATTTCTGATCTCATGCCAGTTTGCTGCAACATGGAAAATATTGATGTATAAAGCAGATGAACAGTGTTATCTGGATTCCGTAAATCTAAAGTCATGCCAGTCACACCTACCAGACTTTGTAGAGTGAACTTTCTCCTGTAGAGAAGTGACAGTGCCCTGAATTAGCTGGGCTTTTGCAGCATTTAGGAGGCCATTACAAACCAGTTTATTCCCACCTGCCACTGCCCACACTCCGGATTCAGTCCAAGCATAAGAAATAGCACCTAGGAAAAAAAACAATGATGAACTATGAACAGAGACAGTGTGAAAGAAATTAACATTGGGCTAAACACAATCTAGTCTTATGGCTCAGACCTGTAGTCATCTTTACTAACAATGTATATGTACAGATACCGTTATCAGTGCCAATACTAAGCATTTGCACAAGTACTCCGATACCTGAACTTGATATCTTTGCGGTAAATAGGCTCAAATCGCACTGCAAAGAATCACGTGATTTAAACAGGAACACAGTGGAATGCCTGTCCTCGTCACATGCATTTTCCCCCACTGCTCCTGTGTGAACCCAGACTTGTCATAGTGACTCCAGCCTGGGTTCACAAAGGAGTGGTGGGGGACAGTAATTGCACAGCATTCCTGTTCAAATCGCATGCAATTCTATGTAGTGTGATTTGAGCCCATTCAGTTTTTATGGTCTCAAATTAAACTGCAAAGGTATCAGTACTTGGAATCTGCAAGTAGTTGTGGTACTTGTACTCGCTGGTAAAAAAAAGCATGCTATCAGTGCCTAACATATTGTCAGATAGGTGGACACATTACCTAGGATTCAAAGAAAACAAAACTAGACTAATACCCCTAGCCAATGGTATCCTCCTTCTATAAAATGTTGCCTTTCTGTCTCTGATTCCAACCTTTAATTTATTGACCTAGAATAAGCATGCAACAATTAAATGTATAATTTATTCAAGGAAATGGCACAACCCCCTTTCCCCCCACCCATTGTAAGTCAGACTTTGAAGTACAGCGACAATCTGAAAGCAAACAGCTTCTGCTCCGTGCTCCTCTTACAAAACCCAATAATTCCAGATAACAACAGCAGCATTGGGTGCCGCCTTTGCTAAAAAAAAATTGGAAAATATAAATAGTTTAGAAAAATGATAAGCTTATAAAATTATCTACAAAACCATTATAATTTTTCTTTCACCATATCAGTCAAGGGAAACATTACAGTCAAATGTTCCTTCTTCACATCTCTCTTTGTACAGACAACAGTCAGAAAAATCCTTCAGCATCATAACAGATTCTCACCAACAAAGGCATTCATCTCAACTCCTTGCCCATAGTTGAATCTCATAACTGGAACCACCATTTCATCAATAAACTTCTGTGTGAAGCCATAGTTCTGCATCTCTTCCTCTATGGACATGTTCAGCTTTGAAACAAAGTCATCCCCAGCCATGGCATGCAGTAATGATTCCGTCGTGGAGAAAGAATAATCGAACGTCTGATAGCGGTAAATCCTGCCAACAACAAAAGCAAAAAACGTAATAAAAGACAATTCTGCACCTAATCACATTTTACTTATAGAGCTGGAGAAAACTATTTTTTGTTACTCACCGTAAAATTCCTTTCTCTAAGTATGACGGACACAGTGTTTCTAAATATGGACCACAGGGCTATAGCGCCACCTACAGGAGTAGGCCGAAAAATAACTCAGCACTGCCTATGGGCAGTCCTAGTTCGTATAATCCATCTCTGCTATAGGCATCACAGTAACATCAGTACAAGAAAAAGAGAACCACAAGAGGGGCGGGTGCTGCATCCATCAATGAGAAAAGGATACAAAAAAATCCTGTTGTTATCTCTTGCGTTCATTGACAGATATCGTTCTCCTAAATCTTGACCATAGGCACGTCTCAAAGCAGTTTCTCGGGGGGGGGGGGGGGGTGAAGAAACATCCCCCAAAGGGAAAACGGAGGTGTCAAACGGTGGCTTGCAAAATAAGCATTTACAAACGCAAACATGTCAACCTGTGCAAATTGCCACAGATATGCACAGACAACCAGGGGGCCACTGAGACAAAGGCAGATGTCGCAACACCAAACAGGCACTAAGCACCCTTATAGAGGGTGCCATATAAGAGAAGGGATCCTGACCCCTGATCGCATAAACTGGAACAGTCTGCCTGATCCCATGAAAATTGGAGGCAGAGGAGGCTGCCTGGCTTTTTTTTGTGGCCATCTGCCATCACAAGCAGAAAATCCAACCCCCAGAAGGAAGCCGCAGGCACACTAAAACCTCGCAGACCACAACTAAGGAATATAGAGCAACCACTTCAGGGTGCGGACATAAGGTAGATAGGACAATGTCCCTGTTCAGGTGAAAACAGTCACAGCCTTTAACAGGAAGGAGGCACAGACAGACAAGGAGGCTAACTCAGATTTAGGGTTTGACATGTTGGATATCTACAGTGGATATAAAAAGTCTACACACCCCTGTTAAAATGTCAGGTTTCTGTGATGTAAAAAAAAATGAGACGAAGAGATATAATTTCAGAACTTTTTAAATAATAATAATTAAAAAAAAAAAATACGGTTTCATAAGTGTGCACACCCTTAAACTAATACTTTGTTGAAGCAACTTTTGATTTTATTACAGCACTCAGCTCTCAGCACTCACTTTTTGAGTATGAGTCTATCGGCATGGAACAACTTGACTTGGCAATATTTGCAGATTCTTCTTTGCAAAGACACTCCAAATCTGTCAGATTGCGAGGGCATCTCCTGTGTACAGCCCTCTTCAGATCACCCCACAGATTTTCAAATCAGATTCAGGTCTGAGTTCTGGCTGAGCTATTCTAAAACTTGAATCTTCTTCCGGTGATTGATTTGGATGTAGGCTTTGCAAAGAAAGAAGGGTGAATGGCAATGACCGTGCTAATTTTGTGCCACATCCAGTTATTTAGAGCAAAGAAACAGTTATTTCCCCTTTTATAATTAGGCAACATGTATCTAGTGGTATCAAACAAAGAAAATATATTTTAAAATAGAATAAATTTATTCAAATTAAACATAACAGAATCAATACAGACATAAAACAATGACTCGCTGAACACAGTCAGCAGGTATCACCATATGAATCATAAATGTTAAGACCTCCTTACACCCAACATGTTTTGGAGTTCCTTCTTCAAGGGTGCAACAACTAAGGAAGAATCAATCTGAAGCATAAGATATAGAGTCAGTACAAACAACATTTATATAATATATATATATATATATATATATATATATATATATATATATATATATATATATATATATATATATATATATATATATATATATATATATATATATATATATATACACACACACACAATAATTTTACTTACATATTGGTGAAAAAGAGTTTTATTGTCCCCTCATAGGATGTCATTGATCAAACATTAAAATCAAAATCCAGTAATGCCTAAGACAGGTATGCCGGTGGGACCCTCAGCTCAGGAGGAAGTAATTCGGGCAGAGTGTTATGTTTATCACCATTTAGGGTAATTCTCCTCAAAGGGTTAATGAATTTAGTTTAGAGTTCTCTCGGATGCCCCAGGGATCAGGCCAGACCCCCGAACACACTGGAGCCCAATGTGGAAGTCCCTACAAAATATATAGTAGATAACAATATGGAAAATCTAAAATCGTACAAAATTTTTTATTTTTATGATTATTGGAATTATGGTAGTTGATATTCATACCTGTAAATCTGGATATATTAATTTATGAAGAGCCAGGACCGCAGGTCCAAGGTGTTGACCTAAAAATATATAGTACAGACAAATTCATATAGGACCTTAAATTTGTCTGTACTATACATTTTTAGGTCAACACCTTGGTGTTGGGTGTCTTAACATTTATGATTCATATGGTGATACCTGCTGACTGTGTTCAGCGAGTCATTGTTTTACATCTGTATTGATTCTATTATGTTTAATTTGAATAAATTTAATCTATTTTAAAATATATTTTCTTTGTTTGATACCACTAGATACATGTTGCCTAAAAAGTCCATATAAAGGGGGAAATAACAGTGTTTCTTTTCTCTGGATGTATGCTTTGGGTCGTTGTCATGCTGAAAGATGAAGTTCTTCTTCACGTTTAGCTTTCTAGCAGAATCCGGAAGGTTTTGTGCCAATATTGACTAGTATTTGCTGTTCATAATTCCCTCTACCTTCATTAAGGCTCTTGTTCCAGCTGAAGAAAAACAGCCCCAAAGCTACCAAGCTACCATCACCATGCTTCACTGTGGGTATAGTGTTCTTTTGGGGATGTGCAGTGTTTTTGCACCAAACATATCTTGGAATTATGTCTAAAAAGTTCAACCTTGGTTTCAACAGACCCCAACACATTTTCCCACATGCTTTTGGGAAACTTCAGATGTGTTTTTTGAAAGTTTAGCCGGGCTTGGATGTTTTTCTTGATAAGAAAAGGCTTCCATCTTGCCACTCTACCCCATAGCCCAAACATATGAAGAATACAGGAGATTGTTGTCATATGTACCACATAGCCATTACTTGACCATTATTCCTGCAGCTCTTTTAAATGTTGCCGAAGGCCTCTTAGCAGCCTCCCTAACCAATTTTCTTCTGGTCTTTTAATCACTTTTGGAGGGACGTCCAGTTCTTGGTAATGTCACTGTTGTGCCATATTTTCTCCACTTGATGATGACTGTTTTCACTGTGTTCCATGGTATAGCTAATGCCTTGGAAATTCTTTTGTACCCTTCTCCTGACTGATACATTTTAACAATGAAATCTCTCTGATGCTTTGGAAGCTCTCTGTAGACCATGGCTTTTGCTGTAGGATGTGACTAAGAAAATGTCAGGAAAGCTGAACAGCTGAACTTTAGTTGGGTTTAATCAGAGGCATATCTAACATGAGTTTGATTGTGATTACTTAATTCTAAATCACAGCTACATCCTCAGTTATAAGAGGGTGTGCACACTTATGCAACCACATTATTTTATTTTTACTTCCCTCCCTTAAAAGTTTTCAGTTTGTGTTTCCATTGAGTTGTACAGTTAATAGGTCACATTAAAAGTGGGAAAACGTTCTGAAATGATTTATCACAGAAGCTTGACATTTTAGCAGGGGTGTAGGCTTTTAATAGCCACTATATGTACTACGGTAAGTGCAACCTCACGTTTTGGATTTTACTAAAAAATGTGGTAATTTATTGTGTTTGTGTGCCCTAAAATTAACTTTAATGGATTTTTTTTACTGAAATTTTGCATTTCCTAGACCTTTGCAGTAATATGGTGTGACATCAGAAATTGGAACTACCACTATTTTATTCTCTAGGGTGTTTTCCCAGACAATGAGAAAAACACAAATAAAAACTTTAAAATGACAGTACACAAATAAGAAAAGAAAAACACAAAGAACAGTAAATGAAAAACTAAACCCTAAACCACGTTAAAATACACCCAATGCCAGCAGCCATGGAGCAATCTGGCAATGGGTCGTGCAGGAACAGGCAGTGCCCTTGGGAAGGGGTCTTGTTCCCTTCTAGTGGGGACTGAATGGCTATGGATAGCACAGTGCAAGTCACCTGGGGCAGATCCAAAGAGGTAAAGTTGGAGAAGGGCACATAAAAACACTGCACACTAGGCAGCTTCCCCTCTTTCTCCCCCTTGTCCAAACACTGCATAAGCTTCAATCAGAGGAGCAACCCCCTGCTACAAAGGAAAGATCATGTCCTGGGAAGCATGGGAGGGAGGGTTACTACCCAATCTAAATTATCTAGTGCAGTGGTGGTCAGATTTAAATTATAAGGCCTCCAGTGGGCTCCACAATAGCAAGGCATTTTGGTACCCCCAAAAAAATGGTGATCCTGCTGCATTTTTAGCATCCTACTGCAATGTACACTGAAGCAGTTGGAGTACAGTAACCCCTAGCATTGGTGTTACTGAGTGTACAAACAATCCCAACAATGGCATCAGTGGACGCAATAATAACGCCCCATGATTGGCAATAGTAGACCTAGTCGTAACTCTCAAAATTGGCATCAGTGGATACAATAGTCCCGAGCACAAGTGCCAGTACTATTATCTGCCCATGGTGATGGTCAGTGGCAGTTAAATTAACACCACCACCCCCCCCCCATATTGGTGGTATTTATTTATTAAAATGTATTTATATACAGTGCCTTGAAAAAGAATTCATACCCCTTTACATTTTACCACATTTTGTCATGTGACTTGAAACTGGGACGGAGGTGCATCTTCCACCAGAATGACCCTAAACATACAGCCAGAGCTACAATGGAATGATTTAGATCAAAACATATTCATGTGTTCGAATGGCCCAGTCAAACTCCAGACCTAAATCCAATTGAGAATCTGTGGCAAGACTTGAAAATTGCTGTTTACAGACGCTCTCCATTAAATCTAGCAGAACTATTTTGCAAAGAAGAATGGGCAAAAATGTCGCTCTTTAGATGTGCAAAGCTGGTAGAGACATAACCAAAAAGACTTGCAGCTGTAACTGCAGTGAAAGGTGGTTCTACAAAGTATTGACTCAGGGGAGCTAAATACAAATGCACGCCACACTTTTCACATATTTATTTGTAAAAAAATGTTGAAAACCATTTATCATTTTCCTTCCACTTAACAATTATGTGCCACTTTGTGTTGGTCTATCACATAAAATCCCAATAAAACACATTTACGTTTTTGGTTGTAACATGACAAAATGTGGAAAATTTCAAGGGGTATGAATACTTTTTCAAGGCACTTTTACTGTGAAAGAGCAGAGAAGACATTATGAGAGAATGACAGAAGATGTGTTCAACTGCTGAACACTCCTGAAGAAGAAACACAGAAGAAAATGTCCTGACTGTGACTTTTCTAAGGAGATGGGACAGAGAAGGCCGTGAATGGATGAGGTGACTAGGCGCCGCACAACTTCGTTTTCTTCAGATAGTGGCAGCAAGCAGGGTGAGAAGATTCCTCGCTCACTTTCAAAACAGGGACTGTGGGAGGGGGGGGAGTGCAACTGTAACATGTTACACCCTGACAAAGGGGGTGATCCTTTAACTGCTTCCCACCCGACGTCCTCCCATTCTTGGCACACAGTGCAGCGATCGGTGGTGGGCTGTGACCTTGTGGTAAAGAGCCTACAAAGTAGGCTCTTTACCATGTGATCAGCTGTGTCAATCACCGATCATGATAACAAAAAAGCCTATGATGTAGGCTCTTTACCATGTGATCAGTTGTGTCCAATCACAGCTGATCACAGTGTAAACAGGAGATGCCGGTTATCAGCATTCCTCTCCTCACGGTGACAGCACGTGAGGAGAGGAGAGGAGAGCCGATAAGTGGCATTCCTCAACGGGGACATCTACACTGGCAATCAGGGCACTGATCATTAGTGTCCAGATTATCAGTGCCGCCTCAAAAATGCCTGCGAGTGCTGCCAATCAGTGTCCATTAGTGCCACCTCATCAGTGCAGCCTACATCAGTGAAGGTGAAAAATTACAAGACAGAAATTAAGAAAAACTTTTGTTTTTCAAAATGTTCGCTCTTCGTTTGTTTAGCAAAAAATAAAAATAAATCTAGTGGTGATTAAATACCACCAAAAGAAAGCTCTATCTGTCTCAAAAAAGTGATAACTTTTTTTTGGGTACAGTGTTGCATGACTGTACAATTGTCATTCAAAGTACGATAGCTCTGAAAGCTGAAAATTGGCCAGGGCAGGAAGGGTGTAGGAGTGCCCTGTAGGCAAGTGTTTAAAGCAGCAGCATTTACCGTAATGATTGCAGCGTCATTACATAGCATTGCAAGGGCTAACATGGATTTTAAAGCTGCAGCATTTTCCTGTGAAAGAGCAGAGAAGACATTGTGAGAGACAGAAGATGTGTTCAACTGCTGAACACTCCTGCAGAAAAAAAATGTCTTGTCAGTGACTTACCCAATAAGCGCATATAAATTTATAGGGAACTGATAAGGGACACATGAATTGAAGGAGAAATTGACAAAAAAAAAAAAAAAAAAACAGACTAGCCACTGACACAGGTCATAGTCATAAAAAATAATTGATTGTTTGATCACAAAAAGGCCTCTTTCACACAGGGCGGATCAGTGCTGATCTGTCCCATGGATATCCGCTTGCTCAGCGGGGATCGCCGGAGCAATTGCCACTCTCCCCTATGGAAGATCAGGTGATGACGGACCGCACAGTCCGTTATCACCCGATCCGATCCACACACTTTTTCAGATCAGAGCCGGTCAGATGTCAGCAGACATGTCACGCTGACATCCAACGCTCCATAGACCTCTATGGAGCGTCCGTTCAGGTCTGCCTGAAAAACTGACAGACGGACCTGAACGGATTGGCCGTGTGAAAGAGGCCTAAAGGAGGTGAGAATCAATTACCACAAATAGACAAATTTAAAAGGATCTTCGAGTATTTACCATAATGACTGAAGAGTTAGTACATAGCACTTAGATGGTTAACGTTGATTTTAAAGCAGCATTTACTATGATTGCAGTATCAGTACATAGCTTCTCTGTCTTTTTCTGTCAAGAGCAATGGCACAACCATCCACCCATCCAGGGCTGGCCCAACCAAGTGACCCAGTGGGACCATTGTCCCAGACGGCACTTGAAGAGGGGCGGCGGCGTGCACTGAAAAGTTGTCAGGAGTACCCGTTGGCCGCCACACATCCTAATCGGCGTGCTCTCTTCCGATATCCGCCTGCTGGGATGCCATGAAATTCAGCATCCAAGGAATGTGTAGCCCACACTGCCTGTGAATCAGTTTCACATTGAGCAAATCCTGAGGTTTGTGAGAGCCACTGAGTCTGTGACACTGTCAGCTAATGTAATTGTATACAGGGAGAGAGATCAGCAGTCACAACTCAGCGGTGATGTCGGGAGTGGGCAGCACTGTACTATACTTACCTATACCCTGGGGGCTGCATTCCAGTCACGTGACCCCCCCCAGCGGCCAGCTTTGGGGGGAGAGGAGTGATCGGGCCCTCCCGCCACACGACGGATCCGCCGGTAGCAGTGGAGGCGATCGGGTCCACTCTCCTGCTTGGTATGGAGATGAGTGAGGGGAAGATGCAGAAGCGAACATATACGTAAGTAGCGCCTGCATATGAAAACAGTGTTCAAACCACACATGTGAGGTATTGCTGCGATCGGTAGAGTGAGAGAAATAATCCTAGCCCTCCTCTTTAACTCAAAACATACAACCTGTAGAATTTTTTAAACGTTGTCTATGGAAATTTTTAAGGGTAAAAGTTTA
The DNA here is from genome assembly GCF_037356315.1 of Lithobates pipiens. Classification (NCBI taxonomy): domain Eukaryota; kingdom Metazoa; phylum Chordata; class Amphibia; order Anura; family Ranidae; genus Lithobates; species Lithobates pipiens. The sequence goes on along the minus strand of NW_027507903.1, from coordinate 518,742,682 downwards.
TCACCAAGGTGAAATTTTGAAGTGCGACATGTTGGGTATCAATTTATTCGGTGTAACATTATCTTTCACGATATAAAAAAATTGGGCTAACATTACTGTTGTGTTATTTTTTAATTCAAAAAAGTGTATCCCCCCCCCGCTTGTAAGACCGCTGCGCAAATACTGTGTGGAAGAAAGTATTGCAACAACCGCCATTTTATTCTCTAGGGTGTTAGAAAAAATATATATAATGTTTGGAGGTTATAAGTCATTTTCTAGCAAAAAAAAAAAAAGTTTTTAACTTGTAAACAACAAACCTCAGAAAGAGACTTGGTCTTTAAGTGGTTAAATTGTCATACAAATATGTATTAGATATCAAATCTTTATTATTTTGTGGAAATAACATGGTGTGGGTGGTTTTTTGTCAGTCACAGGCTGTGTCACATCCTTCTAGCCTGTCTCTTAGAATAACAGGGAGGTGAAGCCACCATCAATCAAGATGTAATATCCTGCACCCATGTGTTTGGCTTGTTAGTGGGCATTGAGGAGGAGGGAGGAATTGGGATGTCATTTACCACTGTGTATACACCCACATGTGTGACTCTATAATCACATGGACTGCTCGGATGTGATAGGAAGGAATTGCTCAGCATAGAAACTCCCTGAAAACTGAGCATGTGCAGAGCTGCCAACACTGCACTGCAAAATCCCTAGTTGAATTGGGGACCTGGACAGAATGGGGACATAGAGAGTAGCAGGATCAACCAGGTTTTTTTGTAGTATACAGAAAACAAATTTCATAGCGACTGAGCGAGTATGCAAGGCATGCAATACTGCATTTGATCATATTTTTTATTGAATTTTTTTTTTTTTTTACGATAAGGGTTTAGTGACACTAATTATTTAATAATGGTATTTAATAATGGTATTTTCCATCACTCAGCAGGACTATTCTTTGCAAAGCGCCATTTCAAAGTTCAGCAAAGTATATTATTTTATTACATGAGATTTTAAAGTACATATTCGTATCAGCATGATTAGGTGCTTTCCTAAGCAGTTATTTATTTAATCAAGCAGAACAAATAAGTAGAACAAACAGGTACATTGATTTTGGGGGCACTTGGACATGTAGCAAGTGTTTATGACATTGATTCTATCCTTATAACAAGTTTTAACTGGGTTTTCAATTTGGTAGAGGGACAAGTGGCTAATACTAATACATATAATATCATACAAACATTAAACTACAGATATATGTACTAAACTAAAACTAAATGAAAGTCGATAGAAAGCCTAAGGCCTATTCATACCTGAGCGTAGTGTTTTTAGGCAGAAAGTCACGTGATTTTCCCGCGTTTTTGCCATGATTTGAGGCCTTTGCCGCAATTTTGTACAGGTCAAAAGGTCACACTGTAAAAAGCAGAAAAACGCCTGTAATCTGCCTAAAATAAAGTTCCAGAACTTGTTTAAGCTACAGGTGTCTTGGAGCTTCTGGATTCAAGCGTTTTGGAGTGAAGATGTGAACCATCTCCATAGAGGATAATAGATTTTTTTTCCTCTCTCTCCAGCGTTTAAATACTTAAATTCTCCCCTGCAATCATTCATGTAAGCCAAGTTACAGAAGACAGCTGATTGTCTAGCTCAGAAAGACAAATCTGGGAGTCTGAAAATGCATAATATCAAAGTTAAAGCGGTGTTTCAGCCGAAATGTTTTTTTAAAAGTCAGCAGCTAAAAAAAAGTAGCTGCTGACTTTTAAATAAGCAGACTTACCTTTCCAGGGCACCTGTGATGTCGGCCGCCGAGGCTGACATGTCCCTCGGCTCTCGGGTCCCAGCGCCACCATCCTCACTAAGGGAAACAGGCAGTGGAGCCTTGCGGCTTCACTGCCCGTTTCCTACTCGTGCGGCACTTTGTGAATGGGACGTGTTGTGTTAGGCCGCGTACACACGCGCGGACTGTTCGCCCAACTTTGTCCGCTGAACAGTGTTTGGGCGGACAGTCCGCTCGTGTGTGGGCTTTCAGCGGACAGTTTCAGCGGACAGTTGGACGGACAAGGTTTTTCGGAAATTCCGTAAAACTGTCCGCTGAAACCTTGTTTCAGCGAACAGTCCGCTCGTGTGTAGGCTTGTTCGTCAAACAAAGTTGCGCGCATGCTCAGAAAGGATTTTCACGCCGAAAGCTATAATGCAGTGTATAGGACGTCGTATTTTTCGTCCCGTCGTACGTGCCGTTCACGTCATCGCGCACGGTTTCAGCAAACTGTTCGTCCGTCGTGTGTGGCCATGTCCGTCCATGCTAAGTTTGAGCGGACTGTTTGCCGAAACTGTTGGACGGACAAAGTTGGGCGAACAGTCCGCGCGTGTGTACGCGGCCTTAGGGAACACACAGCTCCCAGAAACACAGCGAGCCCCATTACCCAGAAGACAACGCGACAAGGAGAGAAGACGAAGATCACAGAGGAGCAGGAAGAAGGCAGATTAGGAAGACTGCCTAACAGGGATTTCTGACAAGGTAAAAAACATTTTTTTTCAAATGTTTTTTTTTTGAGAATATTAATCATCTTTTTTTTTTTTAGGGTGGCCCTCCACCTTAAAGATATTTAACATAGTAAAGTTATAGCAAACACAATGTAACAACTAGTGATTAATGAATAGTTCTATAAACAAATGCCCACCATGTGTATCAGAAATGATTCCATTGGTATTCCACCAACTGAATGTGCTATGCACCGTTCCCAGTGATAATAAAGTATATCAATCCAATTGAAAATAAAATTGGCCTCTTACCAGATCCCAATGATTTCTAGATTACAAAAGATCATCTAGTGCATGAGGTAAGAAAATGCCCGATGCCTGGCCACATCCTCTGTGTGTCTCCCAACCTCCAAGATGAAGGAATCCAACAGCCCCTGGCTCAGCGTCCCCACACAGCACTCTCTGAACTCCACACTAAAAGTAAACTCCACAATGTCCCAGCATAGATTGCCTCGCTCAGGCTGATCACTGCGCTTCACTCGGGTGTGTGTACAGGATAAGGGAATACAGAAAGGAGGCTCATCGCATAATAAGTAAAAGCAGGGGGGAGGATCCTCCATTCCCAGATGTAGCCTGTTAAGGGGAAACGCATTGGAAGGACACGGGATCAGCATCCCTATTTGTTGGTGATCTCCATGCTGGATCATCTTCTCTCTACTGCTCAATACTTTCATCTTTGTTGTAAGCGCATATTTTAGCCTTAAAGTGGTGTTGTACACAAAAAAAAAAAAAAAAAAAGATTAAAATTCCCCAAAAAATAAAACATTTGGAATTTTTTTTTTAACTTTCCTCTAAATGCCTGTTGCTAGGGGGTCCCTCGTAGTCTGCCTCCTTCAGTGCCTGGGCTGGTGACATCACTTCCCCTCGGCAAAGGGCTCAGCTCTGCCCCCTCCCTCCTGTCAGTCATCTGGGACACCTGACAGGTCCCAGATGATTGCACGGCCAATCAGGGCACGTGGCGCTGCTCACGCAAGCGCAGTGGGTGCCTGGCTGTGAAGCCACAGCCGGGTGCCCACAGTTGCAATGCCGGTGCCGCCGAGCGGAGGGGGGGGGGGACAAGTGGAGCTTCGACCCCCTCACATCGCTGGACCCTGGAACAGGTAAGTGTCTGATTATTAAAAGTCAGCAGCTGCAGTATTTGTGTTTTTTTTTTCAAATGGAAACTCCTCTTTAATAAAACCCCCTACTATTACGTATTGTGAGATGAGCCTTCTATCTGTTTCTAATGACAGTAGGGGTGCACGGAATGGAAAAATTGGTACCGAAACCGAAAATGTAGAATTCACTTTGCCAAAAACTGAAACCGAAAATTACAGTTTTTAAAAAATATTTATATTTTTATATATAATTGTATTATATTTGACTTTTTAATTAACCACTTAAAGTGGTTGTAAACCCTTACAACCAACTTTGACCTACAGGTAAGCCTAGATTAAGGCTTACCTGTAGGTCCAAGAAATATCTCCTAATCCTACACGGTTTAGGAGATATTTGCCGAAAGACAGGCACCGATGTCTACGGCGCATGAGCCGTAGACAGCGGCGCGCAGGCGCACTGAGCGCGCCGCAGTCAACGGCGATATGCCGCGAGTGGCGGCTCCCATGCGCATGCGCGGGAGTGACGTCATCGTGGCTTCGCCGAATGACAGCGGCAGAGCAGCGAGACCCCCCCCCCCCCCCCCCCGAGAAGATGGATGCGCCGGACTACAGGGGACAGCGGTGACTTCGCTGGCTCCTGTGTCAGGTAAGTGACACATAATGGGCTACTATGCGATGCATAGTAGTCCATTATGCTTTACCTTTGCAGGGAATGAAAGAGGAAGTAAACTCATCAGGGTTTACTTCCTCTTTAAGGACCGAGCCTTTTTTTGACACTTGTTTAAAAGTTAAAATTAAATTTTTTTTTTTCTAGAAAATAACTTAGAACCCCCAAACATTATATATTTGTTTTTCTAACACCCTAAAGAATAAAATGGTGGTCGTTGCAATACTTTCTGTCACACCGTATTTGCACAGTGGTCTTATAAGCGCACTTTTTTTGGGAAAAAATACACTTTTTTTAATTAAAAAATAAGACAACAGAAAAGTTAGCCCATTTTTTTTTTTATATTGTGAAACAATGTTACGCCGAGTAAATTGATACCCAACGTATCATGCTTCAAAATTGCGGCACTAGTGGAATGGTGACAAACTTTTACCATTAAAAGTCTCCAAAGGTGATGTTTAAAAATGTCTACAGGTTACCAGTTTTGAGTTACAGAGGAGTTCTAGGGCTAGAATTATTGCTCTCGCTCTAACAATCACAGTGATACCTCACATGTTTGAACACTGGTTTCATATGCAGGCACTACTCACGTATACGTTCTGTAGGCAAGCTTTAAAAACAAAATAATTTTTTTACTTTTTATTTTGACACTGTCTTTTAAAAAAAAAATACATTTTGGGTCACTTTTATTCCTATTACAAGAAATGTAAACATCCCTTGTAATAAAAGAAAAGCATGACAGGACCTCTTAAATATGAGATGAGTGGTCAAAAAGACCTTAGATCTCATATTTACACTAAAATACAATAAAAGAAAAAAAAAAACAAAAAAAAAAATCACTTGAAAAATAGCCCTCCCATGCTATGGAGCCAAGCAGGGGGCATCTTCCCCTCACTCAGCAGCCAGGCATCCACGGGAAAGGACGCTATCCGTGGGTCCAGAGACAACCGAAGCGTGGCGGAGGTGGGCACCTCTCCCGCCACCGATAAAAGTGATCTCGCGGGTAATATGCCGCAGAGACCACTTTTATCCTAAAGAGAAATGTACGGCGTTCCAGAGTTATGGCAGCTAGTTGTTTTGCATGAAGTGGTTAATATCAATTTAAATTAATTTGAATTTATTGCTGGTCATTTTTTCCACTTTAAGTGCAAGGAAAGCTCAAGAAATATGCAGTCTGCAGTCTCTAACCATCTCTTGTATCATTTCCACAGTCTCTAGCCATCTCTTCTATCATGTCCTCAGTCTCTAACTGAAAATTAAGCACATTGCTGTTTAGCAACATTTCTATTTGGCGTACCTCTAGCAAACATGATACAAGAGATCAATGCAGCCTACCTGTGCCTGTGGGATGCAGCCTTGTCAGTGCCCGTCAGATGCAACCTCGCCAGTGCCCATCAGATGCAGCCTCGCCAGTGCATGTGGATGCAGCCTGCCTGTGCCCATAAGATGCAGTCTCCCCAGTGCCTATGGGATGCAACCTTCCTGTGCCCGGCAGATGCAGTCTCCCCAGTGCCTATGGGATGCAACCTTCCTGTGCCCGGCAGATGCAGCCTCACCGGTGCCTGTGGATGCAGCCTGCCTGTGCCCTTATGATGCATCCTCACCAGTACCTGTGGGATGCAGCCTGCCTGTGCCTGTCAGATGCAGCCTCACCAGTGCCTGTGGATGCAGCCTGCTTGTGCCCGGATCAGAGCGGTGATCTCCCGCTGTGTCACAGAGCTGGATTTGAATTGCCTGGGCCGCGGAAACAATGTCCCGCCTCCTGTGATCACGTGACACTAATTCAGTGTCCTAGCATTGAATAAGTGTGCCGGCTATCACAGGAGGTGGGAAAATGTTACTACAATTCAGATCGCCTTCTGAAAGGAGAGGAGGAGTGAGGGGAGGACAGGACCTTGAGCCGCCAGGATGACACCCTATAATGGGCCTCACCGGTGGGCGCGGCCACCGCTACTTCAAATGCGCCATTATTGGCACCTTTTTCTTTCAGCAATATGCTGAAAATACCATTTATTTTTTTTGGCCGAAGTAATTTCATTGCATCCCTACTAATAAGCTTCTGTGCCTTTATTATCCAGTCACAGTCTTTTAGTATACTAAAGCCGAAAAAAAAAAAAATACACAAACAAAAACATAACAAAACAAACAAAACAGTGTTGTGTATGTGTCTGCATTAGTTTCCTCTTTTCAGTCTTTTTCTCCCTTTATTTTCCCCTGGTGATTCTGCCAGTAACATATTTCCTGTCCTAGGGTGATAACGCTCTCTTCATGGCTCTGTATCTATGAAGAGGTATGGTCTCCAGGACAGAAAGTATGTTAGGACTACAGAGCATTACCTCCTCTCCAATCTCCACAGTATATGGAAAAGTGCTTTGTAGTTCAGAGAGAACTCAGACCAATGATAACCATTAATGATACAGCTGAAACAGAGAGCACAGGGCGGTATTTCACTGGATGTCTGGAAGGATCAACAGATATTTTTGAACTTTTAAAGCAGTTAAAACAAAATGCATTTACTTGTATTTTAAACAGAACGAAAGGGAGCACATATGTTCATTGTTAAGGTTCACATATTCTGTAATCAAACTCTACTATTTTGGCTGCAGTTCACAAAAATAAATGATCATAACAATTTACGGTGTCTGGCACGTGTGCCTGAAATTTGCCTGAACAGAATTACACATTTTGTGACAGTTCACATGTATTTCTATGGCATTTTACACTTATAAGCAGTATAAACTATTCAATTGATACTGCATTCTCCATATAGATTGCTAAGGGTTAATATTTAGGCCAGGGATAACTTAGGCCTTGTTCAATAGCCGATTAATTCCAAGCCCCGTGTCAGCAGTCCCATGTCTATTGGGACACAGAGCTGCACAGACAGCCGTGCAGGGGTGGGTGCATGTCCCCAAACTCCCCTTGTGTGTGTTCGGGACCATTCACCCCCACCAATGTTATATTGGGAGCAGTGGCTGTCTGTGCAGCTGTGTGCCCCAATAGACATCTATGGGACTACTGATACGGACATGCACACAACACCTGTGCATCTCCATGCAGATAAAACATGAGCCTGCACAGGGCATGGAAGTAATTGGCTGTGACAATGAGGCCTTACAAATGAAGCTTGTTTTACACAAGTTTTAAGCGGCATGTTCCACCAAATTCTTGCCTCAACTGCTACCCCACAGATGGGACAAATCTTCAACACCAGAAAATCCTGCTTTCACTGCCATGATTTATCAAAGGTCTAAAGTATTTAATGTACAATTAAACTCATTAATATGATGAGGTGCAATGCAGTTACAGGATCTAAGCAGGTGTATAGGTAAGCCTACCAAAGTCTATATGGAAGAGTAGAGCAAGAATATTCAAAATTCTTACTGACTCCTGACACCAGAATATAACATTATTATTATTATACAAGATTTATATAGTGCCAACAGTTTGTGTAGCACTTTACAAAATAATAATAAATCTGTATGCAGATAATGAACTTGGCAACGCGTAATTATTACCACGTACCTCATGAACTTATCCAAAAGATCTTCCACCCACATGTACCTTCGTAGGAAATTCAATCCATAATTCCACAGGTTTTTAATAAAATTTATAAGGAACCATTCACTCTCTTGAAAAATAAACTCATCCCCATTGTAAATTTTCAGCAGATTTGCAGATAACGTGCATGTACTCAGACCTGTAACAAATACAGAGTGTCAGAGCTAAGAAAGTACGGGTCTGTATGTGAGCAGAAAACTCATACAGTCTGGTGACCAGGGGCATTGCTAGGTGGGAAAAAGACCAGGGGCTTCAGTCTGAAGTCCGAGCCTGACACCTGGGGGACGGGGAGGGGTGTTGTGTGGCCGGTTGGGGGCGGTAAGCTCACTTCTGCTTTCCTGACTTACCAGTACCCATCAATGCTGACCACTAAAAACTGACACACGCTGACCATTACACTGACTTACCTGACACACACTGATCATTAAACTGACCTACCTGACCCACACTGACCATTACACTGACCTACCTGACACACATTGATCATTACACTAAACCATACTGACCTACCTGACACACACTGACCTACCTCACACACACACTGACCATTACACTGTCCTACCTGACCCACACTGACCATTAAACAGACCTACCTGACACACACTGACCATTACACTGACCATTACACTGACCTACCTGACACACACTGACCATTACACTGACCTACCTGACACACACTGACCATTACACTGACCTACCTGACACACACTGACCATTACACTGACCTACCTGACACACACTGATCATTACACTGACCCACATGACCCTTAGATGTCAGACTTCAGGTGACTGTGACCTCCTCCTGCAGCTCGCCCATCCCAGTAGACAGCAGGCAGACAGAGACAGTGGGAATCTCATGGTGCTCGACGCGGCCACACTTTAATTCCCACCTTCTGGAGCCCACAGCGCCTATGATGGATATCACACATCTCGCGGTCCCGCCATTGGACCAGCGGGATGTCCATCATAGGCACTGCAGGCTCCAGAAGCTGGGACCTGCTATGTCACTCAGCCACGCTCAGAGTCAGATTGGTCCCCGCTCAGGCTCGGGGCTAATAATATAATTGTGAATGCCCAAGGCCCACTCGGGGCTCCAGCCCCCAGCTCCCGCGCCGAAAGGCTGAGACCTGGACAGTACTCAGACCAGGTTGGATAAAAATTGTTTTTTTTTTTTTTGATTTAAAAAAAAAAAAAAAAAAAACTAATCTTGTTAGTGGGCATCCACTCACCTGTTGCTGCAACATCCCCTCACCTTGTTGTGTCACTGCCACATCACCAGCTGTCCCATTAAAGTAAATGGGACGTCGGTGAGTCAACAGCAGGTCAGAGGAGGAGCCGGTGAGGGACAGAGATGACAGTTGCGCTTTAAAAACTATGATTTAAATCAAGCCTTTTTACTAGTGATTTAAATCAAATCCACCCTGGTTGAGTGCTGGATAATGCTGAGACCTGGATAATGCTGGTCTATAGAGGAATAGGCCTCTTTCATTAGGGCGCTGAGACCTGTATACCATTTTATCGAGTATCTCTACACGCCAGGTGCTGTATGCAGGCAGCCCATTCAAGTCAAGTACACAACATCCACATGGACACAGTCGATCATCCTAATCTGACCAGCTTGCAGTCATCCGCACATCTGTCACGTTAGGACAAGTGGCAGTGCCTGTGCAGCTGCTGCATCCTAACAGACTTTTAATTACTGCCTGCACGCAGCACCTGGAATCTAAGACTGGAAAAAATACGGCTGCTCACAATAGATGGGCCTCAGCACCTGTGTGAACGAGGCCATAGGCAAGGCTGTGCAGCAAAATGGCCAAGAGTCTGAAATCTGTTTGTGATTGTTGTTATGCTAAACAACCCCTGAACACTGTGTAAAGCTGGCTATAGAATGTTATTTTTATTCTTTTAGCCACAAGGCTGAAGGAAAAGAAAAATGAACAGACCCCCTCCATCCACACAAATGAAGAGATGGGAGAATTCTCCCCCCGGGACATTGTATTCTGACAGTGGTACCCACATCTGTCAAAATATACTGAACAGGTGCAGCAGCTGATGCAAAATTTCCAACATATCTCTTCAGCAGAAGCCAATTCAACAATCATCTTCTGTTGAATGGGGGAGCCCACACGCCTCAAAATTCGATCAGCCTTGGCTGAACCAGACGAATTTTGATCAGTGTATGAGTAGCAAAAATCCCTGCAACACATTTATTCTGCTGGCTTTGTCCTTGGAAAACTATCCACTTGAAGCCAAGTCTCACTCCCTAAGGCTAGGTTCACTCTATTGCATTTGTGCTACTTTTGCGTGGGCACATGCATGGGCACAGCAGCCCATTCATTTTATTAGGCTGCTGTGCCTGCGGAAAAAGGTCTTTGCACCTTTTCTAAAATGCATCCGCAAGCAAACCACATGGAGCTTTTGTACCCTGCAGTTTCATGCATCTGAAAATGCGCTGCGTTTTCCGATGCGTGGGGTGCCACTAAAAATTAACGGCACCCTTGCACATGTGCAAAAGGGCAGCACGTTCTCACTGCGGGTATATTAACACGTGTGATTTACACGCTGTGCCACACCTGCAGCACTAAAAAACCTATCCTAAATCAAGAAGCTCTCCAAATAGGACAAATTGCAGATCATGATTTCTTGGTTCCCAGGTAAAAAGTACATAAGGAAGGAAGGAAGGAAGAAAGAAAAGACTGTTCACCAGAGCAGATTGGCTTCTGCTGAACAGTCCTGCTGGAAAACCAGCATTCGATCAGTATGTGCAATTAAGATTAAAGTAATCTGGATCATTCATTTGTAAAATCGCAGGGATAGCAATAGATAAATGTCCTTCAATAAATTTGTTGAATGACCTCGTCCTATGAAAAAGCTGATTTATTTTATGCTGCGGGCGCCTAAATCTACCTTAGCAGGAGAATGGAAATCACCCTTATGCCACGACCAGACTTTTTGACAGTAAAGGTCTGACGGAACGAGTCCGTCGGACAATTCAATCGTGTGTGGGCTCCATCGGACCTTTGCTTGGCAAAAATCCGGCGGACTTTAGAAATAGAACAGGTTTTAAATTTTTCCACCGGAACTCCGCCGGACCGAGAAATCCGTTTGTGTGTATGCTAGTGCGACGGACAAAAACCGACGCTAGGTCAGCTATTGGCTATGAACTTCCTTATTCTAGTCCGATCATACGTCATCACGTTCGAATCCGTCGGACTTTGGTGTGATTGTGTGTGGCCAAGTCCGTTCATTCGGAAAGTCCATCAGAACTTCATCGAAAGACCGTCGGACCTAGTCCGTCGAAAAGTCCGGTCGTGTGTACGTGGCATTAGTCTCCATTCGCCGCATGAAGCATATAATATCTTGGATCATGCTACATGAGAAATTGAGTAGTATAATAAATGACAAACAGATGCTCTTCTAACAAACTTGGGAACCTTGGGCAAACCATGTACAGATACCCCTCTCCTTCACACTGGGGTAACTTCTGAAACTTGTGTTTTCTGTGAGTTGTAGGTCTCTGCTTACCTCTTCTTTCAGAACTTTTCTCTCCATCTTTGCTTCTTTACTATGGCTATATGACTATAATTTGGGGCTCTTCTGAATTCTTGAGGGCTGAATCCATACTGAATATTTTTTAGTCTGCAATAGGACCCTTTGGATAGTGCTATTGGCTGTGTGCATAGCAACCATAACTTACTTGGATTGTACGGTTTATTGGTTAATGATGTATTTCACATTTACTAAATGGTGCCCTCATTATCATGTACCCCCTTCATATCCTGTTAAACTCTGAGCAACTTTGTTGACATGGATATTGGCTTTTTGGATGTACACCTTTCTTACTTATATAATGAATAACAATTTTTGAATGTAAAATAATCTGGATAACATACAGTAATTAGATTGCTGCACACTGGACTTACCCAGATCTTTAACAAAACTTTTCATATGGAGATGCAAGGGGTGTATCACGGACCCCCCAACTTCATACTGGTTCTCTTCTATCTCGATCGTAGCCAGTCGGCCACCCACATCACCCTTCTCAAATATATCAATCTGGACATCTTTTCCAAACTTCTGACGTAAGAAATAGGCTGCTGATGTTCCTCCAATTCCGGCTCCAACAACCGCTAAGGAACATACGAAAATAATTATTTTGCTTCAAAAAAGATAATTTCACACATACATTCAACTAGGGGGTCTAATTATATATATATATACACACATATACACACACACACGCGCGCCATATTTATCGGCGTATACCACACACTTTTTTTTACCTGAAAATAGGGGGGGAGGGGAACTAAAAAAAAAAATCAAAAAAAAATCGCAGGTGCGTGTTATACGCAGACAGCTTATCTTTAGTAAAATGCATTATGATAAAAAAAAAAAAATTTGACTTTAGAACCACTTTAACTGCTTCCCGCCCGGCCTAAAGTAAAATGACAGCTAGGAGGGATCGCTGCAATCTTGCGTGGATATCATATTATGTCCTCCCAGGATTTGGTCACTATGTACACACTGTACTGCTCTGGTATATTTGAATTATATACTGTAAATATATCTTTTTTTTACATACTGTCACCAGTCAATGTGCCTAATCACCCCCATACCAGTCATACGGTTATGCTGTACTGCACTGGTGACAGCATGTAAAAAAAATTAATTGTGGAAAAAATAATAATGTTTTTAACCACTTTCAGACCGGACCAATTTGCTGGTCAAAGACCAGACCACTTTTTGCGATTCGGCACTGCGTCGCTTTAACTGACAATTGCGCGGTCGTGCGACGTGGCTCCCAAACAAAATTGACGTCCTTTTTTTCCCACAAATAGAGCTTTCTTTTGGTGGTATTTGATCACCCCTGCGGTTTTTATTTTTTGCGCTATAAACAAAAATAGAGCGACAATTTTGAAAAAAACGCATTATTTTTTACTTTTTGTTATAATAAATATCCCCCAAAAATATATAAAAAAACATTTTTTTCCCTCAATTTAGGCCGATACGTATTCTTCTACATATTTTTGGTAAAAAAAAAAAAAAAAAAAAAAATCGCAATAAGCGATTATTGATTGGTTTGCGCAAAAGTTATAGCGTTTACAAAATAGGGATAGTTTTATAGCATTTTTATTAATAATTTTTTATTATTTTTTTTTTTACTAGTAATGGCGGCGATCTGCGATTTTTATTGTGACTGCGACATTGTCGGGGACCCATCGGACATTTTTGACACATTTTTGGGACCATTGTCATTTATACAGTAATCACTGCTATATAAATGCAGTGATTCCTGTGTAAATGACACTGGCAGTGAAAGGGTTAACCAGTGGGTGGCAGTGTAGGGGTTAAGTGTTCCTAGGGGTGTGTTACTAACTGTGGGGGGTTGGGCTTTCATTTAGTGTACACTGATCTCTGCTCCAATCACATGGAGCAGAGATCAGCGTCACTAGTTGCTAGGCAGAATGGGAAAATGTTGTTTATACAGCATTTCCTCCATTCGGCCGCTCCGTGAGACGATCGCGGGGATGCCCGCGGCGATCGAGTCCGCGGGTCCCGCGACCGGACTCACGGGGGTCCCGACCAGCACGGGAGCGCGCCGCCGGCGGCGCGCTCCCGATGGCACGGCGGCAACGAATATTGGACGTACATGTACGCCAATATGCCTGCCCGTGCCATGCTGTCGACGTACATCGTCGTGCGCTGGTCGGGAAGTGGTTAATGTTTTCATTTTACAAAAAATGTGAAAAAAATGGGTCGTTTTGGGTGGGGGATTTGAACTATTCTGGCATTTCAGGGCCTCAAGAAATGCGATAGGTGGATTGGTTCGTTTTAAAATATACAGTTAGGTCCATATATATATTTGGACACAGGCACAGTTTTCTTACTTTTGGCTCTGTATGCCACCAGAACAAAATTAAAATGAAACAATCCAAATGAATTTGAAGTGCAGACTTTCAGCTTTAATTCAAGGGGTTGAACATTAATATCAAGTACAAATTTTAGGAACTGCAACCATTTTTATACACAGTCCCCTCATTTTCATGGGCTTAAATGTAATTGGACAAATTAATATAATCATATATAGCATGTTAATTTTTAATATTCTGCTGAGAATCCTTTACTGGCAATGACTGCCTAAAGTCTGGAACCCATGGACATTACCAAAGACTGGGTTTCCTCCTTTCTACAGCTTTGCCAGGCTCTAACTGCAGCTGTCTTCAGTTCTTTGTGGGTCTTTCTGCCTTTAGCTTTGCCTTCAGCAAATGAAATGAATGCTCAATTGGGTTGAGATGAGGTGATTGACTCAGCGATTGCAGAATATTCCACTTTTCCTTTAAAAGCTCCTGGGTTGCTTTTGCATTGTGTTTTGGAGCATTATCCATCTGTACTGTGAAGCGCCGTCCAATCAACATTGCTGCATTTGGCTGAATCTGGGCTGACGGTATATCTCTAAACACTGCAGAATTCATCCAGCTGCTTCTGTCTTCTGCCACATCATCAAAAAACAGCAATGACCCAATGCCACTGGAAGCCATGCATGCCCACTACCTCCACCATGTTTTACAGATGGCATTGTGTGCTTCGGATCATGAGCGGTTCTAAGCCTTCTGTTCACTTTTTTCTTCGGTCATTCTGGTACAGATTAATCTTAGTTTAATCAGTCCAAAGAATGCTTTTCCAGAACTGGTCTGGCTTTTTTAGATGTTTTTTGGCAAAGTTTAAACTGGCTTTTCTATTCTTTAGGCTTATGAATGGTTTGCACCTTGTGGTGAACCCTCTGTATTTGCTCTTGTGATGTCTTCTATTAATTGTAGACTTTGAAAATTATATACCCATCTCCTAGACCTAGAGAGTGTCCTTCACTTGTATGGATGTTGTGAATGAGTTTTTCTATACCATAGAGAGGATCCTGTGATCATCCACAACTGTTGTCTTCTGTGGACGTCCAGGCCTTTTTATGTTGCTGAGCTCACCAGCACGTTCTTCTTTCCTCGAGAATGTACCAAACTATTGATTTGGCCACTCCTAATGTTGCTGCTATGTTTCTGATGAATTTCTTTCATTTTTCAAGCCTTAAGCCCCATACACACTATCAGTTTTTCTGCTGAGTTTTTCCTTCAGATTTACCAAAACCATATAATATGAGGGCAAACTTTAGGAGTTTCAATTTGTATGCAATCAGGCAGGCCCTTGTACTACATGGTTTTGGTAAATCTGAAGGAAAAACTCAGCAGAAAAACTGATAGTGTGTATGGGGCTTTAGGCTTGAAAAATTAGACTTTCAGGCCTGTTTCACTTGCATGCACAGCTCCTTTAAACGCATGATGTAGGTTCACAGCAATAGATTCCAAATGCAAACACTATACTAAAGCCTGGTACGCACGATATGAAAATCAGAAGGGAAAAGTCTTAAGACGAGCTGTCTGCGGATTTTCGGACCGTTAGTACGGTGCATTCGACAGATGATTTGACTTTTGCATCAGACAAAAGCTGGATGTGCAGGCTATAAAATGTTTGTTGGATGTGAACTCAACATCTGATTTTCAGATGGTCAGTACAGAAACCATCACACAGAAGTCAAAAAGTACAAACACGCATGCTCGGAGTCAAGGAACAAGCCAGAAATGTTTGGTCTTGTAAACTATTGTTCGTAATCTAAAATTAACATTAATGACCTGAAATGTCGAAGTGCAGCGCACATTCTCATCTTCTTTAATGGGATAAAAATGAAGCTGCTTTGCTGGTGATACTTATGTAGTTATGCCAAACGGATTTTAAAAGGGGGATCAGTAATCACTGATCGCCGCCATTACTAGTAATTTTTATAGCACTGATCGCTGTATAATTGTCAATCATCCCAAAAATGTGTCAAAAGTGTCCGATGTGTCCGCCACAATGTCGCAGTCACAATAAAAATTGCAGATCGCCGCCATTACTAGTAAAGAAAAAAATAATAATAAAAATGCCATAAATCTATGCCCTATTTTGTAGACGCTTTATCTTTTGTGCAAACCAATCAATATACGCTTATTGTGATTTTTATTACCAAAAATATGTAGAAGAATACATATCGGCCTAAACTGAGAAAAAAAATGCCTTTTTTTTTTTAAATTGGGGATATATTATATATATATATATATATATTTATTATAGCAAAAAGTACAAAATATTGTTTTTTTTTTCTTTTTCAAAATTGTTGCTTTTCTTGTTTATAGCGCAAAAAATAAAAATCGCAGAGATGATCAAATACCATCAAAAGATCCACGTCGCACGACTGCGCAATTGTCAGTTAAAACAGCGCAGTGCCGTATCGCAAAAAATGCTCCGATCGATTGAGTAGCCAAATCTTCCGGGGCTGAAGTAGTTAACAAGACACGTGGCCGCTCATTAAAATGAGAAGAATAGAAGTTTAACCTTAAACTGTGTAGCCGTAGAGGGTTCTTTACTGCAAGAGTGGCAAGGATGTGGAATTCCCTTCCACAGGCGGTGTTTTCAGCAGAGAGCATTGATGGTTTCAAAAAACTATTAGATGAGCACCTGAATGACCACAACATACAGGGATATACAATGTAATACTGACATATAATCACACACATAGGTTGGACTCGTGTCTTTTTTCAACCCCCGCCTACTATGTAACTATGTAACAGAAACAAAGAAAAAAAAACACCAAAAGAAAGCTCTATTTGTGTGAACAAAATTATACAATTCTAAATTGGGCACAGCGTTGTATGACTAAACAAATGACATTGAAAGTGTTAGTGAAAAGCTGAAAATTAGCATGGCAAGAAGGGGGTGAAAGTGCCCAATACCGAAGTGGTTAAAGCGGGAGACCCGCAATTTTTTTTCCAAGTCAGCAGCAGCTACAAATACTACAGCTGCTGACTTTTAAAATAAGGACATTCACCTGTCATAGGGTCCAGCGATGTGGACACCTGAGACAGAACCGCTCCTCGGTCCTCGGATGCTGCTGCCGCCATCCTCGGTATGGGAATCAAGATATTAAGCCTTGTGGCTTCACTTCCCGGTTCCCTACTGCACATGCGCGAGTCACAAAGCGCAATCTAAATGGTCTGTGCTGTCTCTGGGACCGATGTGTGTCCCAGCAGACAGTGCGGCGGGACAAGAAGAGGTGTAGACTCCCATGGGACTCTATGCACAGAAGTGAGTGCAAATACCTGTCTTAGATGGGTATCTGCACCCCCCTCACCCCTGAAAGGTGGCAAATGTGACACTGGAGGAGGGGAGGGTTCAGAAAAGCGGTTCAATTTTTGTGTGAACCTCCGCTTTAAATATTGCAATCAGGAAAATGCTGCATTATGGCCACTAGATGGCACTGACAAACATAGGATTATAAATAGAAAATTACATTTCACACATATGACACATTACGGGATCATTCACAACAGTTGTGCAAAAGAAACCCTTGCACAGCGTTTTTTTATTAATGACTTCCGTTTAACCCCTTTCATGCCAGAACACTAAGCGCTTTAAACAGCCCATTCTGTACAGGCTCAGGTGCACCTCAATGCATGCAAATCTGGGGTAGGCTGAATGTTATATATTGATAAACATCTGCATTTCAACGGTGTATTTAGATGTTTGACTTGTGTTTGAATTCAAGGAAACCTGTGATGAAAGAAATATACTATGTAGCTCGTCCACACAAGCTGCCTGAGGATACAGTAGCCAATACAAGAATACAGATGAGGCCTTCTGTTTCCTTTCATCTGCTACATTCTTGTTCTTTTGAAGCTCATTGCTTTAGAATAGGGACAAGCCAAGGAGTGTTGAGATCCGAGTCCGAACCCACCTGAGCAACCCCACCAGAAAGCCATCACCTGTACTGGGCCAATCATCTGCGGCTGGGGCATCCCCCAGGATTGGCCCAGTGCAGACTAGGATCTCATCCCTGCTTCAGAACTACTGACCTTAGGTGCAGCCAGAAAACTAGCATTTTATGAAGGAGGCCCGCAATAGCAGCCTACATAGTTTCTTTATGACTGGTGCGCTTTAAGGCTGAATTGGGAAAACACTGTAGGCGTGTGGACACTCCACACTGCTCTGAGGACAGGGACTGGTCATTATACCCCTAAGCACAGAGCAGCCCCAATCCTCTTCTTTTTGGGTCCCCTGCAGGTGATCCTGACTCCTCCCCACTGCTGAGTGCCCCTAATAGCAGCCTTCCTGCTATGGGGGCTCCTGAGCCAAGCTCCTGTGAATAGATATTGTCCATTCACACACAGAGCATGGCTTGGCCCTGCCCCCTGCCAATGGCTTCCGCTGCTGTGTGAGCCAATGAGGAGAGAGAAATCCGTGGCTCTCATGCACATCGCTGGATCGAGATGGGGCTCAGGTAAGTATAAGGGGGACTGGAGGGAGTTGCACCCAGAAGATTTTTTTTTTTACCTTAATACACAAGGTAAAAAGCCTTCTGCCTTTAGAACCACATTAACATTCATGTAGGTGCAGGTCCATGGCCCTGAATGCAGACAGTATCATGTAGTGACAGTTCATTCATGTCACTGCCCAGCACCTCTGAGACCTCCCGCTACCATCCAGTGTGATGTGGAAAGATGCAGATATTCTGCACTGTTCTGCAGCTCACCACACAAAGAAAACAATTGTTTTCTGTGTGCCCCATTGGTGACCTGCATTTATTTAGTGCAGAAAAACACAGGTCACCTTAGTGCCACTTTATACATTATTCCCCAATGTACATCATTGACCTTTTCTGCCATTATTCTGTCCCAGTGCCTTCCTACACCGATGCTGTCCTGGTGCCCACCTCCACCCCAAGTGCAATTCTAGTGCCCTCCTCCACCTCAACTCCGGTGCAGTTCTAGTGCCCACCCCAAGTGCAGTTCTAGTGCCCACCTCCACCCCAGGTGCAGTTCTAGTGCCCATCCCAAGTGCAGACCTTCACCCCAGGTGCAGCTCTAGTGCCCGCCCCAGGTGCAGCTCTAGTGCCCACCTCCACCCCAGGTGCAGCTCTAGTGCCCACCTCCACCCCAGGTGCAGCTCTAGTGCCCGCCCCAGGTGCAGCTCTAGTGCCCACCTCCACCCCAGGTGCAGCTCTAGTGCCCACCTCCACCCCAGGTGCAGCTCTAGTGCCCACCTCCACCCCAGGTGCAGCTCTAGTGCCCACCTCCACCCCAGGTGCAGTTCTAGTGTCCACCTCCACTCCAAGTGCAGTTCTAGTGCCCATCTTCTCCCCAGATGCAGCTCTAGTGCCCACTTCCACCCCAGGAGCAGCTTTAGTGCCCACCTCCACCCCTGGTGCAGCTCTAGTACCCACCCGTACCCCAGGTGCAGCTCTAGTGCCCACCCGTACCCCAGGTGCAGCTCTAGTGCCCACCCCCACCCCAGGTGCAGCTCTAGCGCCCACCCCCACCCCAGGTGCAGCTCTAGCGCCCACCCCCACCCCAGGTGCAGCTCTAGTGCCCACCTCTACCCCAGGTGCAGCTCTAGTGCCCACCTCCACCCCAGGTGCAGTTCTAGAGCCCATCTGTACCCAAGGTGCAGTTCTAGTTCCCACTTCCACCCCAGGTGCAACTCTAGTGCCCACCTCCACCCCAGGTGCAACTCTAGCGCCCACCTCCACCCCAGGTGCAGCTCTAGCGCCCACCCCCACCCCAGGTGCAGCTCTAGTGCCCACCTCTACCCCAGGTGCAGCTCTAGTGCCCACCTCCACCCCAGGTGCAGTTTTAGAGCCCATCTGTACCCCAGGTGCAATTCTAGTTCCCACTTCCACCCCAGGTGCAACTCTAGTGCCCACCTCCACCCCAGGTGCAGCTCTAGTGCCCACCTCCACCCCAGGTGCAGCTCTAGTGCCCACCTCCACCCCAGGTGCAGCTCTAGTGCCCACCCCCACCCCAGGTGCAGCTCTAGTGCCCACCTCCACCCCAGGTGCAGCTCTAGTGCCCACCCCCACCCCAGGTGCAGCTCTAGTGCCCACCTCTACCCCAGGTGCAGCTCTAGTGCCCACCTCCACCCCAGGTGCAGCTCTAGTGCCCACCTCCACCTCAGGTGCAGCTCTAGTGCCCACCTCCACCCCGGGTGCAGCTCTAGTGCCCACCTCCACCCCAGGTGCAGCTCTAGTGCCCACCTCCACCCCAGGTGCAGCTCTAGTGCCCACCTCCACCTCAGGTGCAGCTCTAGTGCCCACCTCCACCCCGGGTGCAGCTCTAGTGCCCACCCCCACCCAAGGTGCAGCTCTAGTGCCCACCCCCACCCCAGGTGCAGCTCTAGTGCCCACCTCCATCCCAGTATTGGAAGTACTGCTCCATGGCCACCACCTCACAAGAAAGCCCTCCCCCATATCTGAGGTAGGTATCATTGTTTCCATTGTACCCACCACGCCCCCCTCTCGCCCTATCATATCCCTCTACCCCCTCCTCCACACACGGCTTCAGATTACAACTCCGGGAGAGTCCGCCGTCCCCCGCCCAAGATAACAGAACAGCCCCGGCCCGCTCTCACCTATCCTGTTCGGAGGGTGTCGGGGCTGCTGAGTCGCTGTAACCCTCAGGCTGCACAGTATGAGCCCGCTCAGCAAAGAGCAGAAGACAACGGAGAGATACATGCCGCCACACGGGTTACTGCCTCTGCGCATGCGCCGACTTCATCTGCTGATCACATACAGTATTCAGACGCTGTGCTATTGTCTGCAAGAGCTGAGAGGAGAGAGCTATATACAGGAGATGAGGTCTGTGGGGGGCGGGGTCATAGAGGAGACCTTTGAACAGCCTGGCACTCCCCTCCTCAATAACCAAGCTAGGGGGTGGTTTTATTTTTGGAGAACTTGGATAGGATCGTGGGAGTTGGCTGGGATACTCCAAAAACTAGAACTGTGTACAGATTGAGCATAGCTCCCAACTGTCCCTCATTTCAAGGCACTGTCCCTGATTTGGAGCAAAGTCCCTCTGTCCTCATTTTGGTCTGATCCATATAGTTGTATATAAAATAAACTTTTTATCTTTCAAAAAGTCTTTCCTAATGCTAAACCTTTCATCCAATTTCTAAATTGCTGCATTTGTAAATTTCAAAAGCCAATATAAAGGAATAAAAATAAAAAAGCACTTTTAGGTTTAACCACTTCCCACCCGGCCTATAGCAGAATGACTGCCAGGTGGGGGTTTCATTCAGGGCCGTTTTAAAGGCAGGGCAAAAGGGGCAGCTGCCCTGGGCCCTGTCATTGTTGTGGGGAGCAAAGCAGATGTCTCATACTTGCCAACTATCCTGGTTTAAATTCCCTTGTTCCTCAAGGTTTTAGTCCTGTGCTGTGTCCCAATATCTCAGTGTGAAGTGCTGCTACTAATGCTGCCCAGTTCTGCCCTATTGTTGTGTAAAGGTGACTCACCAGCATGCCCTGTGTTTACATGTAAATTACCAGCAAGCATATGTAAATAGAGGCAGCATTCATATGTAAATAGGGGATATCATGCCCCCCCTCAGGGGGGGGCATGATATGTATATCATGCCCCCCTGAGGTCATAGCAACAGTAATCTCTAGCAACCAATCAACAAGCAGAAATCAAGTGATGTAACCTCTAGCAACTAATCAGTGAGCCATAATGTGTGATGTAACCTCTAGCAACCAGTCAGTGAGTGGTAATGATACACTGTAACCTCTGGCAACCAATTACAATAGCTGCCTGATCTGATTCAGTAAACTGATTTTGAGTCTAGCTCCTAATTATTGTATGTCTCAGAGCAGGTGGAGAGCAAAACTGCATGGGGGGTGGGCCCAAGAAAAGTTTTGCCCAGGGTCCAATCAATATTAAAGACAGCCCTGGTTTCATTGTGACATTGCGCAGCCTGGCGATCGAGGAGGCGGTGTGTCGGGACACTCCACATCTCCAACCTTGGTAAAGAGCCAATGACGTAGGCTCTTTACCACGGGTCCAATCACAGCTGATCACAGTGTAAATAGCGCTGACAGGTGGGAAGAGAGGAGCGCCAATAACTAGTGGGGGCATCTGCACTGATAATCAATGCAATGATTATCAGTGCAGCCACTTGCTTGACAGTGCCCACCAGTGATGCCAATCAGTGCTGCCTTTCAGTGCCCATCAGTGAAGCTTGTCAGTGTCGCTTATCAGTGCCCATTCTTGCCCCCTATCAATGCCCATAAATGCTGCACATCAGTGCCACCTATCAATACTGCATATTCTTGCCACCTCATCAGTGCTGTCTTTAAGTGCCCATCAGTGAAGCTTATCAGTGCCCATCACTACCACCTATCAATGCCCAAAAATGCTGTCCATCATTGTCACCTATCAATGTCCAAAAATGCTGCCTATCGCTGCCCATCATTGCCACCTATCAATGTCCAAAAATGCTGCCCATCAGTGCCACCTATCAATGCCCACAAATTCTGCCCATCAGTGCCCATCATTGTCACCTATCAATGCCCAAAAATGCTGCCCATCAGTGCCACCTATCAATGCCCAAAAATGCTGCCTATCGCTGCCCATAATTGCCACCTACCAATGCCCAAAAATGCTGCCCATCAGTGCCACCTATCAATGCCCAAAAATGCTGCCCATCAGTGCCCATCATTGTCACCTATCAATGCCCAAAAATGCTGCCCATCAGTGCCACCTATCAATGCCCAAAAAATGCTGCCTATCGCTGCCCATAATTGCCACCTATCAATGCCCAAAAATGCTGCCCATCAGTGCCCATCATTGCCACACGGAGGTGTGAACACAACCTGACAGAAGTCAATGCAAGTCGTATTGCAGTCAAACCTAAAGTAGTGCAGGAACTCAAGTCGCTCCTATCAGAACGGTTCCATTGCCGCTAATGCCCCATTAGCGGCAAAGGAATCGTTCTAATAGGAGCGACTGAACTCTCATGTCGCGGCAGTGAACCAGGGCTTAGTGTATATTGATTGGTTTGAATGAAAGTTATAGCGCCTACAAACTGTGATATACAGGGCCTTGAAAAAGTATTCATACCCCTTGAAATTTTACACATTTTGTCATGTTACAGCCAAAAACGTAAATGATTTAATGTGATAGACCAACACAAAGTGGCACATAATTGTGAAGTGGAGGAAAAATTCTAAATGGTTTTCAATTTTTTTTTTTTTTACAGATAAATATGTAAAAAGTGTGGCGTGCATTTGTATTCAGCCCCCCTGAGTCAATACTTTGTAGAAGCACCTTTCTCTGCCATTACAGCTGCAAGTATTTTTGGGGATGTCTCTTCCAGCTTTGCACATCTAGAGAGTGACACTTTTGCCCATTCTTTGCAAAATAGCTCAAGTTCTGTCAGATTGGATGGAGAGCGACTGTGAACAGCAATTGTCAAGTCTTACCACAGATTCTCAATTGGATTTAGGTCTGGACTTTGACTGGGTCATTCAAACCCATGAATATTTGATTTGATCTAAACCATTCCATTGTAGCTCTGACTGTATGTTTTACTGCGGCAGGTTGGCTTGGCAAATCGACGTTACCTTAAGTCACTTTTCCTTTTGACCAGGGGGGCACGTGCTCGGAGCCGATGCGAGTGCCCGGTGGGCACGATGACCACCGGGGCGCCCACGATCACTCGTGACAGAGCGGGAACCACGATGTGTGTGTGTAAATACAAAAATCACGGTTCTTTCAGGGTAGAGCCAGATTGTGTGTTCATACTAAGTATGAACACCGATCTCTCTCTCCTCCTAGACAGTCCCATCCCTCCTACAATTAGAACACAGTGAGGGAACACAGTTAACCCCTTGATTGCCCCCTAATGTTAACCCCTTCCCTACCAGTGACATTTATACAGTAATCAGTGCATTTTTATAGGAATGATCGCTGTATAATTGTCAGTGGTCCCAAAAATGTATCCAATTTATCAGCCGCAATATCGCAGTCCCGACAGAAAATCGCGGATCGCTGCCATTACTAGTAAAAAAAATATATATAAAAATGCCATAAATCTAACCCCTATTTTGTAGACGCTATAACTTTTGCGCACACCCACCACACTTATTAGGCTCTCCAGTGTGATCGGGGAGCTCTGTTAACAGCCAGTAAAGCAGCCAATCAGACCTATCTGTGTCTGATCGCCTGTATTGGAGCCCAGAGAAGAGATCTAGGGTCTCTCCATAAAGAGGACCCGTTACAGCCCATGCTATTACAAGGGATGTTGTTCATCCCTTGTAATAGCAATACATTTAACCCCCCTGGCAGTATTCCCGAGTCTGGCTTGGGGTGGAAGTTTTACACCAAAAGCGGTAACCCTGAGCCAGACTCGGGACCGCATCGCTGAATGCAGGGAGACTTTACTTACCTTCTCCCTTGGATCCAGCGATGTCCCCACGCTGTACGAGCTGCTCATCCTACGGAGTGATCTATCACAGAGCCGATCTCCGTTCCCTGCGAGCATATCAGGAAAAGTCTGATAATTGGAGGAGAGCGCACAGAGTTCCCAGCATATCTAGAGAACTGACCACAATGTGCTCCCTTGCTTAGTGTGGTCAGTTTTTAATAGGAAAGCAGGAGGGACTGGCAGGAGCACCAGGGATGTCATAAAAAGGAAGCATACAAAGAGAACAGTATACTTTATTATACAAAGTACACTGTACAGCAGGCGTATATCAGGAATACAAAGTTTTAGGGTAACAAACAAAAAATAATTGAAAAGGTACAGCTTTAAGATTTTTTATATATATATATATATATATATATATATATATATATACACACACACACACACACACACACACACACACACACACACACACACGAGCCAGGACTATTGAGGTTAAAAGACTTAATATTAGGCCAAAATAATTATTTTACATATGTTTCCATGAGCCAAGTTGAAGCCATTTTGTGCTGGTTCTTAGTTTCAACTTTCAAAGTTCATGGCTGTTGAATAGACACTGTTACTAGAGGTTTTTTTTCTCTTAAAAGGACCCAGTGCACATTCTCCCAAGTTATAAATCTTGAGAAGTCTTATGCCGCGTACACACGATCAAACAATCCGGTGGAAAAGTCAAAGACAATCCCCCCCGTGTGTAGCCTCCGGCGGACTTTTTTTACCCAAAAGTATGGCGGACTTAGTAGTTTTGCACTCCAATCTTCCCATCGGACTCGCATTTCGGCGGACAATCCAGCCGTTGGTATGCCAGTCCGCCGTACTTTTGAAATGAGCGGACTTTTCCCGCGCAGAGAAAAGTCTGCTCATTTTGAGAGGGTCTCCAGGTAGACGGGGCCAGCGAAGGAGGCGTCGCTGGCCCCGTCACCTGGTATGGAGTTAAAGGGGAACCCCAACGCCGAAAAAATCGGCGTGGGGGTCCACCCCAGACCCTTGTCCGAGCACGCTACCTGGCCGGCCAAAGCACCTTGTCCCCATGTTGATGAGGACAAGGGCCTCTTCCCGACAACCCTGGCTGTTGGTTGTCAGGGTCTGCGGGCGGGGGGCTTATCAGAATCCGGGAGCCCCCTTTAATAAGGGGGCCCCCGGATACCGCCCCCCCATGTGAATGAGTATGGGGTACAATGTACCCCTACCCATTCACCTGTAAAAAAAAAACACAACACACAGGGGTTAAAGTAGTTTATTGCACAGCTCCGGAGGTCTTCCGTCTTTGGGGGTCTTCTCGCCGGACTCCTCTTCTGCTAGCTCTTTTGCTAGCGGAGGAGCCCGGCATTCTTCTTCGACGCCGCCCTCTTCTTCCGACTTCGGGGGTCTTGTCCCCCTCTTCGGTTCTTCTTGCCGGGCCACCGTGCCTTCTTCTAGCTCTTTTACAGGCGGTGGCCCAGTCTTCTGTCGTCGCTGCCGACGTCTTCTGTTACTGCAGCTGCTGACTTTTAATAATTGGAAACTTACCTGTCCCAGGGTCCAGCGATGCGGGGGAACGAAGCCCCCCCTCGTTCCCCGCTCCGCTCGTGGTGCCAGCATTCCTACTGTGTGAGCGGCACCGCATGCCGTGATACGCCGCACAGTCATCTGGGACACGTGACAGGTCCCAGATGACTGTGCGGCACCGAGGGGAAGTGATGTCAGTGTCCGGGCGCTGAAGGAGGCAGACTACGAGGGACCCACTAGCAACAGGAATTTAGAGGTAAGTAAAAACATACATTTTTTAATGAATTTTAAGCTATTTTTTCATTTTATTTTTTGGTGGAAACACCACTTTAAGTCAATGACCTTATCCAAATTGTCTCAACCATATATGCATGTTTCAAACGCAAAGTCTACCAAGTTTGACAGTTCATGGTATTTTATATATTTTTTTTAAGCTTATGTCTAGGGTCATTCATAAATTGAAATTTACATTTTTTGAGAAACATTTAAAAAGCATTTTTAATCTTATACTGTCCCTAGTAGTAAGTATGCACTAGGGTCCGAGATCATCCCTATAGCTTTTGGGCAGGAAGTTAAATGTGTTTGCCGTCACTCATGACGTGAAAGGCATTGCCACACCCACTCCTGGGGGGAATATAGAGTGATAAACATGGCAGAAAGGGGATGGAGATTGAAACAATGGAAGGAGAGAAAGCAAGAGGAAAAGGGAACGGAGAAATGTAGGAATAGTAGAGGTTTCCTTTGGGATGCCGATATCTCTCAAAACAAAAAAGTTTCTTAGATCTCCAGTAAAGTAATAATTTTCTATTTTATATTTTGGTATTAAATTAATTTAGTATATACATGGCTAAACCATTTAACCTTTGTGACATGGCATTGGAGTTGTGTTATTTCTATCTGCAGCATGACATAATTATATTCCAATTATAAGAGAAGTACACATCTTTGTATATCTAAAAATAAAAAAATCGAATTCCAAAGTCTGTAATCAATGGTTTTGTTACGATAGATGTTTAAACATAAAATTCATTCGAGAATTATCTTTACCGTAAAAAATTCTTGATTAAATTAAGCAATCTCTGTGCACAATATAAAATTTTGTCTGTGCATTTTAAAGTGTAAGCTTGAAGGTCTATTTGTTTGAGACTAAATCACACATGTTGAATCAACACCTAGTTTGTTTTCATAGTCTGTAAAGCCATGGAAAGCTATTTACAAAGCCATCATGAAGTGTTGAGACATGGTATTTTTATAACAAGAGCTTGTGGTAAAATTTCTCATCATTTGTATTACCAATATATTTGAAGTTATAGTCTTTGTATCAAATTATATTCATATTATTTTGCACCAAATTTTTAGTTAATACATATAGATATTTTAGCACACTGCTGTATTCCTTTGTCTTCAAACAAGCATGGATAAACTAATTTGAATTATTGGTTGATCTGTGGAAAAACGTGAAAATCTCCTCAGCCATAGATTTTTGCATATTTCCAATACTGTTAATATTTCAGTATATATATATATATATATATATATATATTATTATTATTTTTTGAACCACTTCATGCCCGCGCTATAGCCAAAAGACGGCTACAGCACGGACACCAACTGCCGGGAGGGCGTCCTCCTGTTTACTTCCCCTCTGCGCGCCGCCACAGGCGCGCATCGGGGAAGTTCTGTGCTGGCCGTGTCCCTCGGACACAACCAGTCACAGATCGCTGTAAACGGCCAATCACAGCGGCTGTTTACAGCACGATCGGCGTGTCCAATGAGAGGTGATCTTATATGTAAACAGACAGAGTGTGAGGAAGGAGAAACGAACCGCTGCAGCGGTTAGTGTAAAAAATAAAAAAATAATAAAAAAAACAAAAATAAAGTGCCCATCTGTCCCCACTGCCACCTGTCATCAGTGCCATCTGTCCCCAGTGCCACCTGTCATCAGTGCCACATAGTGTCATCTGTCATCAGTGCCATATCAGTATCATGTGTCATCAGTGCCACATATTAGTGCCATCTTTCATCAGTGCCACCTGTCAGTGTCACGTGCTGTTATCAGTGTCACGTGTCATCAATACTAGGTATCAGTGTCACGTGTCATCAGTGCCACGTCGGTGTCACAGTTTTTTTTAAGGTTCACCGCAACATGCATAGATGTGAATCGAGCCTTAGTGTAACCATATTGCTACACTTAGAGGCACCTCTCTTCTCTTTTATACTCAGTTGTGACATGACACTGCTTGTATATCAAGACATCACTTGGTTTTTTAGAAGTCAAAATGTATTAACCACTTGGCGTCTATTGACGTCATGGGCTTTCAGTGGTTATATCTGAATGATGCCTGAGGCCACAGACATCATTCAGATATTGCCGTTTTCAGCCAGCGATTCCCTGCACCATAAGAACGATCATAGCGGCTGTTCCGCTGCTTGATCGTTCTCACGGGCGGCGGGAGGGGACGCCCCCCCCCCCCCTCCGGTGCTTCTACCGACTCACCGTTTCCATCGGTGAGTCGGTCATAGGATCCGCCGGCCCCAGCAAGTTATCATAGAGATTTCCAGCGGACTAGATCGTCTCCGGAGTCTTTATGATCGTTCAGAGGCCGGGCGTGATGTTATGACGTCACGCCCGGCCTCTGTATTCAAATTAACGGCGCCGATCTGGCTAGGAAGCCAGGATCGGTTTTATTTATTTATTTTTTTATTTTTATTCTTCCCAGCCTAGAGGTGAGATATGGGGTCTTATTGACCCCATATCTCACTGTAAATATGTCCAATCATGCCATATTCCTATTACAAGGGATGTTTACATTCCTTGTAATAAAAAAAAAAAAAATTATTCCTATTGTTAATTTTATTTTTATTTTTTTAGTTTTACACAAAAAAAAAAAAAATTGGATGACTTTTAAGTGTAAAACAAAAAAAATTAAAAAAAAAATTAACAATGATAAAAAAATAAAATAATTTAAAGCGCCCCTGTCCCCGTGAGCTCGCACACAGAAGCGAACGCATACGTAAGTCCCGCCCACATATGAAAACCACACGTGAGGTATCGCCGCGAACGTTAGAGCGAGAGCAATAATTCTAGCCCTAGACCTCCTCTGTAACCCAAAATATGTAACCAGTAAAAAAATTTAAAGCGTCGCCTATGGGGATTTTTAAATACCAAAGTTTGGCGCCATTCCACAAGCGCGTGCAATTTTGAAGCGTGACATGTTTGGTATCTATTTACTCGGTGTATCCTCCTCTTTCACATTATGCAACAAAATTGGGCTATTTTAAGCAAGAAACAGTTTTTTTTCTGAAAAAAAACGTGTTCGAAAAATTGCTGCGCAAATACCGTGCGAGATAAAAAGTTGCAACGAGCGCCGATGTATTCTCTAGGGTCTTTGCTAAAAAAAACATATATAATGTTTGGGGGTTCTATGTAATTTTCTAGCAAAAAAATTAGGAATTTTACATGTAGGAGAGAAATGTCAGAATTGGCCTGGATGCAAAGTGGTTAAAAAATGTTTGCTTGTCTTGCAAAATGCTCTCAAAACAAGTTACTCTCTATCCAAGGATTAAGGGCCGGTTCACACAGCGATGCGATGCGAGGCGACACGGCTCGCCTCGCCTCGCTCCCGCAAGTCGCCCCCGTTCAGTACTATGGAACCGTTCTGAGAGGAGCGTCTCGAGTCGCTCCGACTCAGAAAAAAGGTTCCTGTACTAATTCTGGGCAACTTCGGGGGCGACTTGCATTGACTTCTATACAGAAGTCCTCTGCAAGTCGCCGCTGAGATCCCCGCAGGTCGCGGCGAGGCAAGTCGGAGACGCCTCGCCGCGCCTCGCTGTGTGAACCGGCCCTTACTGTAGTTTTTCTAGGCTAGTCAATCATCAAATGGAGTACAGAACAAACAGGAGCGACAAACCATTGTTTAAAGCAAAACTCCAGGTTTACTTTTAGTTTGTTTGGGCCAAGCTGGCACAAATGAACTATTCCTTTTACGAACAGTTGCGGCTGCTGTCAGCATTGCATAAATTGTATGTAGCATCAGCTACATACAGTATACAGCACTTTGTTCCAGCAGCAGCACAGAAAATTACCATCTGCTGTTGGAACAAAATCACATCAAGCTGAGTGCTTCTCACATGATTCTCACGCTATTCACAAAAAGCCTTGTATTTTTATGAACAATTTCAAGGCTTCCTCTGGTTGGCCAAGGTGGAGAGGCGGGCGGATGACATGAGGCTCTCTGTAAATGGCCGAGAATCACATGCAGCGTTGACAGCAGACTCAGATTAATTAGTAAAGGAAATAGTTTGGGGCCAGATTGCCCCAAAAACTATTTAAAGTAAGAGTAAACCTGGAGTTTCGAGTCCAAAATATACATTTTCTCATAGAAAAACAAAAAACAAAAAAAACAGGCATTAACTTTATAAGGAAATTAACATATTTTTCTGGATGTGTGGTGCTCTTGTTTCTTCTGTATCCCTTGGTCTTAACTCTATGGGCACCCACAATCGCTCGTGACCCAGCGAGAAATGGGATCTGTGTGATTCGGCACTGCGTCGCTTTAATTGACAATTGCACAGTCGTGCAACATTGTACACAAACAAAATTGACGTCCTTTTTTTTCCCCCCCACAAATAGAGCTTTATTTTGGTGGCATTTGCCTCAGCGATTTTTATATTTTTTGCGCTATAAACAAAAAAAAAAAAAAAAAGAAGAGCGATAATTTTGAAAAAATAAATATTTTTTTTTTACTTTTTGCTATAATAAATATCTCCCAAAAATATATAAAAAAAACAAATTTTTTGCTCAGTTTAGGCCGTTCTGTATTCTTCTACTATTCTATTTGTGGTAAAAATCGCAATAAGCGTATATTGATTCGTTTGCGCAAAAGTTGTAGTGTCTACAAAATAGAGGCTAGATTTATAGCACTTTTATTATTATTATTTTTTTTACTAGTAATTGCGGCGATCTGCGATTGTTATCATGACTGTAAAAAATATGACAGACACAACGGACAATTTAGACACATTTTTGGAACCATTGGCATTAATACAGTGATCAATGTTATAAAATTGCATTGATTATTGTAAAAATGTCACTGGCAGTAACACTAGGGGGCGCTCGAGGGGTTAACTATGTTCCCTGGGAAGTGATTCTAATTTAAGGGGGAGGGGGACTGACTGGAGGAAGTGACAGATTGTGGTTTCTAGCCAATAGGAACACACGATCTGTCACGCCTGTCAGAAAAGAACAAGGAAGTGTGTGTTTACACACACACACACACACACACACACACACACACTTACTTGTCCCTGTTCTGTCTCTCCTAGTCATGACTGCTTGTGGCCGGCGGTCATCACGACCATCAGCCACGAGCATCGGCACCCTCACTGTGCTATCCCAACCGCACGAGCCGACATATAGCTACAACGGCTCGTGCAGGGGAGCCAACCTGCAGCGGTTGGTAGGGAAGCAGTTAAAGCGACACAGTGCCATATCACAAATAATTGGCACTTGCCCACTGCATACGTACAGCCGGGTGGGCGCCCTCTCCTTCTGAGTGGACGTTCAGGATAGTCCCTCAGAAGATGCCGGATCCCGATGCGCTCGTGTCACCCGGACACGGCGCATCTTAGATCGGCAGGAGGGCTCCGTTATTGGCCCTCCTGATCACATGATGGCCGTGTCCCATCACAAACAGCCTTTTGCTAGGCAATTGGCTCTCCTCTCCTCTCACGGAAGTTGTCGCACAGAGGAGAGCAGATCTCTGCAGCCGATCAGCGAGTAGGAGCTGTTTCTTACACCAGTCTAGTGTCATCTAGTGTCACCACACATGTAAAAACACACATAGTAAATAAACATGTCCCCCACATATTTAACAGTAAAATCACATGTCCTAATTATCATTTGCACACATGTCCGTGATCACCTGCGCACATCTGTACATGATCATTTGCGTACATATGTCCGTTATCACACAAACCAATTATTATAGAATTAACAGGATTTTTTTTTTTTTTTTTTTTTTTTTTAGCAAAAACATGTAATACATTTTGGTTTAAATTTATGACAAAATTAGATTTTATTGGATTTCTTTTAAAATATCCAAATTCCCGCTCTTTTTTTGCTTATTATTGCAAAAAATAAAAAAACAGAGTCGTGAATAAATACCACCAAAAGAAAGCTCTATTTGTGCGAACAAAATGATAAAAATTTCAGCATTGCATGACTGCGCAATTCTTATTGAAAGTGCGAGAGCGCTGAAAGCTAAAAATTGGTCTGGGAAGGAAGGGGGCGAAATTGCCCAGTATTGATGTGGTTAAGCAGCCAAATCTTCTGCTGAAGTGGTTAAGTAAATATCTCAAAATAAGGCGATTTGTCTTCAGTAGTTTTAAAACATTGATCAATGTCAGACAAAAAGAAAAATAAATAAATAAATCTATAGCTCAGTCTTTAGCCGTTCTGCTAAATTCTCTTGGTCAATGTGATCATCCTTTCCATACCACTGATGGTAAGATAAAAGAGCTACATTCTTGGCAGAAATGGCACTCATCTCCATGGCACTGGCTGCCCATTCAATGCCATTCAGGTAATAAATTGCACGGTGAAGTTTTATTGGTGGTATTTTCTCTGGTGGGTTGTATCTCGGATAAGCCAACCAAGTTCTCGCTTTAACTGTATGGTAAGACTCAAACAGCTGATGCAACTGTTCATCAATTAGGACTTCCGGGGAGAAGATTTTCCAGACTCTGAGACCTGAATCTTTTGATGCGTCAGATTCTGGTACTGGATTGACTGGTGACACGGCTGAAATACTGCGGATAAAAAGTTTGGGGTTTTCCGTAGTTAATATTTCTGATAACGGAAACTGACATGGTTTGGCGTATCCAAAGAAGGAAGCATTGATCCGTCCATGAACAAATGTGGTCACTGTCTGTTGGTAAGGTCCTGTAAAAGTTTCGATTGGTGGTTCAAAGCCCACAAACTTGACGTTACCAAGATTCCTGTTGAGTGGTGTTGCGATGACTACAATGTCATACAAGTCCAACCCAGGTCCTCTGTCCGTCATATAGCTTATTTCATACAGTGTCACTGTATTTCCTGCAATGACCAAAAAAAAAAAAAAGCATATTAATAAATTAAACGCTTGATCTTCTGCTCACCTTAATTATAAGCGCTTTAATGGCACCAAAGATCTGAACACCAACATCACTGAAATGTTGCTCTCAATAGTGACAAGGGAATCCCTCACAGCTTAATCTCACATGCATCCATAACGTCCACTCCAATATATAGCGAAAGATCCTCAAAGCAATAATATCACAGCTAGTGCTCTCTGTAAAGATCTTTATTACTCTTAAAGACAAATATACATACAAATAAAACATTTGTAAGCCAGCAAAATATTAGTGCTTCAAGCTGGATGTGCTTAGTTAATGATCAGGATGGGTCATCTCAAACAAGCCGCCGCTCAGAGGGTAAGGCCGTGCGCAATGATGTCACTCCATAACGCCACTGGTACACGCTGCGGTCCTGGGAGGGGACTTCTTCAGTGGGTCCTCTGAAGAAGTCCCCTTCCAGGGACACAAAGCACCAGAGCTGAGTTACAAAGTGTCATCACGCACAACCGCACGTCGCTTACCCTCTGAGCGGCAGCTTGTTTGATCTGTCCCATTCCGATCATTGACTCGTTTTTAGAGACAAGAGGTTATAGGAATACTGGGATAGTTGCTAATGCTGTACCCTGTGTATCCAAACCTACAAGATTTATTTTGAATATATGGGCTCTCTCAGTACTAGGTAGTAAAATATACAAAAGTTTAATAAAAACCAAGAAATATACATACACATATACATGCAAATAATTAAAAACATATCCACCGCAACTAAACAATTTCTATCGGGTTTCCCCGTATGATTTATGTTGAGAAGTGGTGTGACGAAATTTCTCTACCGGTTTTTTCGGCGAACCGCTTCTTCAGGAGGAGGTTCTACAAAGTAGATGGCATAATTGTATACAGTAAAATAGGAACAAAAACAAAAACTGTCATTGATGTTAAAGTGGGCAATACACGGTATTAAGTACTGGGGTATGTAAACTTTTGATCAGGGTCATTTGGCTAGTTTGTTTTTTTCATTAGGATTTAAAAAGAGTAAATACAGTAGATTAATAATAAATGGCTTCATCCAAATACTAACCATGAGTGAAAAATGTTTTTGTGTTATTCATATTTTCTGAAAAATGGCCAAGATATCATACATTTTGCCAGGGTATGTAAACTTAGGAGCACAACAGTATGTACGGCCCGACGCAACTTACCCTCTGATCGGATACTTGTTTTTTGGGTCTCATCCCGATCATTAGGAATTTCGACACTCATAATACTTAAAACAACTGAAAAATGTAATATCGATATCAAGTAACCAACACTAAACTTGTCAATGCAGGGCAAAGTGACAGTGCCTCTGCAAAGGGAATTCCCCAACACCTATATACTTACCTTACCTATACTCTCTCACCGATTCTTCCTCCCCTACGCCCAGCAAAAATACCTGACATTTCCATGTATTGGGGAGTAGTGCTTGGTCCTAGCAGCCAATTGCTAGGCCCAAAAACTTCCATGTTACTGAGTGACATCATCACTCCCCAAGTTCACCGGCATTGTCAATTTCAGCGCTGGCTGCATAGGAGAGAATGGTGAGGGAGTATAGTGTAGGCAAGTATAAATAAGGAAGGCAGGGGATGCCCTTTGCAGACACTGTCCTTTAGCACTGCATGGGCAAGATGACAGCGTCTTTGGGTACAGTAAAAAAGAAAAGTTAACCAAAGTGATTAGGACTCTTAAAATTCAGTCTAACAAATTAGCAGACTTGCTAATATTTAAATTTTCCTCTATTTAGCCTAACTTGCATTGTCCGAGGAGGACTCTGTATTCTGGGGTTAGAGATGAGGTCACATGAAGTCCGATAGTTACTGCTACACAAAATGCCTGATCTCATACTGATAATATATGCAATTCACAAACCTAACACCAGAATAAGCTTACTTATTTTAGAAACAAAGTGCTTTATTATCCAATACAGTCATGTGAATAAAAACAAAATGATTCTTATTTCTTGTTTTAAACCTGTCTGAATTTATTCTGTCTCAAAAGTACATTACTATATCACACAGTGGCGGCTGGTGGAATTTTTTGGTGGGCGGCAAACAACCACCCTCCCAGGTAGCCGGCAGCACTTAACCACTTATTGTTTAATACACTGACCTTTTTTCCCCTATTCAAGCTTCTTCTGGCATTGCTCTCTCGGCTGCTAGAAAGGATTTGAGGCAGAGTGCTCTTGGTATCACGCCACCTGGGACAGGAGCTGGTGCTACAGAGGAAGCATTGGCTTATGCAGCTCCCGATTTTGTGGCCACCTGCTTCCTCTGCCGCCGACGCCGGGCTTGATGCACTCTCATGCTCTGGGATGATAGCGGCCAGCTGCTTCCTCTGCTGCCAGCGTGTGGCTAGCTATTCCCAGAAGTGGGTGCAGATACCTGGATTATACAGGTATCTGCACCCCCCTCCCCCCTGAAAGGTGCCAATTGTGGCACCAGAGGGGGGGGGGGAGGAATCCGATGAGCGGAAGTTCCGCTTTAAAGAACCTCTTTAATAATAAATGATTTCAACTGAATATTATTTGTGCTGCCTTATAATTATGGCAAATGTATAGTATATCACAAATTAAAATTTGGACATGTAATTGACATGTATCATGTGCATGATCAAAGTAAATGAGAGCCATATTTTGCTCCCAAGCCAGTGATTAGGGTCACTGGGACAAAATTACACATTTATAGTGTGTATGATCTCATGCCAGCTTTCTGTAACATGGATAATACTGAAGAATAAAGCAGATCAACAGATTTATCTGGAACACGTGGATCTGAAGTTATGCCAGTCACACTCACCAGGCTTTGTAGAGCGAACTTTCTCCTGCACAGAAGTGACAGTGCCCTCAATTAGCTGGGCTTTTGCAGAATATAGGAGGCCATTACAAACCAGTTTATTCCCGCCCACCACTGCCCACAGTCCAGAGTCAGTTCCAGCAAGAGAAACAGCACCTAGGGGGAAGAAAGAAATAAAAAATAAAAAAAAATGAACCATGAACAGTGACAGTAATTAACATTGGGCTAAACACAATCTAGTCTCATGGCTCAGACCTGTAGGCATCTTTACTAACAATGTATATGCACAGATATTGTCAGAAAGGTGGGTATTTTAACCTAGAATTCAAGAATAACCAAAACAAAATAGTACCCCCTAGCCAATGATGGCATCTATAAAATTCTACCAGTCTGTCTCCGATTCCAGACTTGATTGTATTGACCTAGAATAAGCATGCATCAATTAAAGCAGTTGTAAACCGCAGGTGGTAAAAATAAAATAAAATAAATCCTGCAAGGCAATGTCATAATGTGCATCGCATAATAGCATATTATGAAAGACCATAGAATGAAGCCTTTCAGCGCCGCGATGACAGCGCTGAGACGGCTGACATCTTCCCCTGGTCTTCCAGGTTTGCATCCTCCGGCTACATGAATGGCTGGAGGCGCAATGAAGTCACTCCTGAGCATGCGCGTGGGAGGCACCATTTCCGGCACAGGGTCCGAAGGTCCGGCACTGTAAGCTGGACCTTTAGAGCGCATATGTAAACTTTGAGATCATAGGCTGTGTGCACTCTGAATAATCTCTTAAACTTGCACAGTTTAGGAGATATTCACAGTACCTACAGGTAAGCTTTATTATAGGATTGCCTGTAGGTACAAGTGGTGTAACAGAGTTTACTACCATTTTTATATCAGAAACAAAATGCATACTCATCATCCCAGGTCAAATTACTTTATTCTGGGTGTAATCTTACTAATGCAGGGAGCAGTACTTTATTAGCACTGTGCAACCAGCCACTACTCTTCCACTTACTTCCAAGTAGTACAATAAGGCCTCATTTACACTTGCTTCAAAATGTGGCATTTGACACGATTTTTTAAAGCATTCTAAATGCCAAAGCACCTTGAAGCCTACCTGGTTACCTTACAGTCCTGTTCACACTGTTTGCTTTGCTTCAAAAATGATACCCAGTGTCGCTTTCTTTATTAAAGTATCTTCAAAGCCTCCATACAAGTCTGACAATGCTCGTTAACAGCACCTGAAGATTTTGAGGGGCTTTCATTCAGGAGTTAGCTTTGCTTTGTTTTGGAGATATTGCGATTATGAGATATCCCAGGATGCAGTTGGAAACCAAGTGAACCAGAAAGACGTCAGCAGTCACTTCTGGTTCATGTTTATATATTCTGTGAGTATCTGGTGCAGGCATCACATCTGATGTACAGTGTGGAGCAGCAGGAAGATGAGTGGGGTCTGGACTGGAGCAACTAGCAGACGGCACATGTGGTGTGCAACAGGGGAACGTTATAGCGAAAGATGAGCAAGGACCAGAGACAGAGGAGACTCAGCAGCAGGAGATCAGCAGAGCTGGGGGATAGGAGCAGGTAAACTAGCAGCACTGGAGCAATATAGCAGAAGGTGGGTGGGAACTGGAGAGAGAGGAAGATCAGCCAACAAGGGCATCAGCAGAGTTGGGGGTTACTACTAAGAGGGGAATAAGCAGAGCTGGGGGTACTACAGAGCAGGAGGAATCTCCTGAACTGGGATACCAATGAGCTGGGGATCTGCTGAGAGGAGGGGGGGGGCTACCAAATCGAGGTTCTACTGGGCCCCTTTAAAATTAACACACAGAGGGCATTTTGTTAGGGCTTGTTCACACTTGACTAAACTTCAAACGCTTAAATGTCCTATACCATTAGTATGGGCATTAGACTCGCTTGAATGAGCCTTAAAATGGGCGTTAGACTTGCGTTTTACAAGCGTTAATGACAAGTTAAAAATGCTCCCCAACTGCCCTATGGGCAGTTTTGAAGCGTTTGATTAGCATTAAGGCACGTTAAAACTGCTGCACAAATGCCTATTCCATTACCATGAATAAACTAATCTTAACAACCCGCATCCGCGTTTGCGAAGAGTTACCGTAGACTTAAATGGGACACATTGAAAGGCTTCAAATGCCTCCTGACTTGAAATGAGGCTTCAGTTTTGCAGCGATGCAACACTAACGCTTCAAGTTTGATAGTGTGAACAGCACTGTGTGCCAGAGTGAACTTAGCCTTAAGCTTCAAAGAAACTATGCTAAAGCGGTAGGCACTTTAACGTGTGTTAAAGTCTAAGCAAGTGTAAAGGAGCCCTAACATACACAAACAAACAGAAATAATTTAGAGTGGTTAAAATGTTAGCTAGAACAGTATTTAAAAAAAAAAAAAAAAAAAAAAACACACAAATTTAAGGAAATGGCACATGTTGCCACTCTTGCAGCCCTTTGTGACAGCAGTATGGTCCACACGGCCACTTCATTCTTTCACAGAGTTATGTGAATTAATCAACTACAAGTACTGACATTCATTGTGGATGTCAACTTGTAGTTCTTAACCTTTCTTGTGGTTTTCCCCGAGTGTGACTCAGGGTTAAATTTCAGTACCATTAGCAGTAATCCCGAGCCACACTCGGGATTGCATTGCAGGATCCTGGTGCAGTGTACTTACCTTGACCCCAGGGTCCTGCAATGATCCTGCGACGTCCCCCCCGCTGTGTCTGCGGGCTGTGTCCTCCACCCAATGCCTCTGGGTGCCAGGCTCTGTTCCCTGCAAGCTTTTTCAACGCACAGGGGCGGAGCCCGCCGGCAAATTCAAAAAATAGAAAATTCGTAACACATACAGTCTTACAGATTACATTACTGTATGAAATCGTTTCACATTCCTTTTGTCCCTAGTGCTTTGTCCAATGCCCTGCATGCAGTTTTATATTATATATACTGTTCTTTCTGCCTGGAAACTGGAGATTGTCCATAGCAACCAAAAAGTGTCCCTTTACGTCAAAAGTGGTTTTAGATCAGCTAGAACACAGCAAGAGTAAATTATATCTACTAGACTCTTGTTTGGACAGATTTAGACCCCTTTCACACCAAGCCGCCCCAGGTGTCAGCGGTAAATCTGCGCTATTTTTAGTGCCGCTTTACCGTTGTTTTAGTGGCGCTATTTGGCCACTAGCGGGGCGGTTTTAATCCCCCGCTAGCAGTCGAAAAGGGGTTAAATCCACCCACAAAATGTCGCAGAGGCAGCGTTTTGCCGGCAGTATCGCAGCGCTGCCCCATTGATTTCAATGGGGAGCAGCAATGAGTTCACCGCTCCAAAGAAGCTGCTGGCAGGACTTTTTCTGACGCTCTGCCAACGCACCACTCCAGTGTGAAAGCCCTCTGGCTTTCACACTGGAGTGAATGGAGATGCTTTTTTCAAGAGCTATGCAGGTGCTATTTTTAGAGCTGTAGCGCCTGAAAAACGCCTGCAGTGTGAAAGGGGTCTTAAGTGTGTTATTGCTAAGAATTACAGGCTTACAATATAAAATGCCGAATTTCTCTGCAAAACAATTGTATCGCTTTGAGAAGCAAAAATCTGACATAATCATACTACCAGGTAGGATACTGAACCACCACGGCACTGTTGAGCTCTGTGGTAGTGAATTGAATCTTCCTGCCTGCTAGTAAGATTAAAGGGCAGACAGCTTACACTGACAGTCTACAGGAGTGCTGTATTGCACCCCCGATCTGCTAATCGCTGGCACAATGATTTCCAGGCTCCCAAAAAAAATAAATAAAAAAAAAATCATTTTTTTTTTTTTTAAAGGTGAACTTATTCTTTACTGGAACAGACACCAGAGCTTGATTCGGCTGCTCAGCATGCGCTTGTACTGAACACCCAAGTGCTTCCGTATGTGAGGGTAACCCGAAGGAAAGGGAGTTTCTTTCTTATTGGGGCCAGCATCTTATTTAGTCGCTCAGCAGATGCACTTCTGCTGAGCATTAAGAGAGCCTGACACTCATTTTCTGATGAGCACCCATTCGGTGCTCATCTCACCCCTTCCTGCTAGCCCCCAGGTGTGATGCTGGAAACAGGCAACGTGGTGAATAGGAGATAAACAGCGCAATGTTAAAAATATTAAAAAGATTAAGTTGCCAAAAAGCCCTTTTCATTTTTAAAAGCCTCAGACATTCTTAAAAGCATCTCAGATTTAAATATGGTTTTGATTAAATTATTATTATTTTATTTTTTTATCAGGACAAGTAGACTGTCAAAGGGACAAGTAGATTGGGACCCCAATTTAGTCCCTTGGACAAGTTTTTTGATGATGTGCTGTGTCCGAGGAACACTGTTCACCACCAATCGCCATGCTGCATGCTCCTGGAGGAATAGGATGTCCACCTGGAAGGAGAAGTGTCCCGTCCGGCCTATAGCAGATTGATTAACTGGTTAAAATAATTATAAGCTTTTAAAATTATATATAAAGTTGATCCAAAACCTTTCACCATGTCAAGGTAAACATCTCTCTAGCATTGTACAGCCAACAATTAGAAAAATCATTCCTTAGCATAGCAGATTCTCACCAACAAATCCATTAATCTTAACTCCTTGCCCGTAGTTGACTCTCATAGCTGGAACCACTATGTCATCAATAAACCTCTGCGTGAAGCCAGATTTCTGCATCGCTTCATCTATGGTCATGTTTAGCTTTGATATGAAGTCATCCCCGCCCATAGCATGCAGTAAGGATTCTGTGGTGGAGAAAGAATAATCGAACGTCTGATAGCGGTAAATCCTGCCAACAAAAGCAAAATATAGTAAAAGATGATGCTGTACCCAATCACATTCTACTTAAAGAGCTGAAAAAAAAATAAGTTTGACAATTTTACCTTTAAGGGTAACAGGTCATGAAAGAAACATGTGGGCCTGTCACTGCTTTTCTATGACTTTACTAATCTGCATACTTGTTCTGGGTCATTGACAAAGTACTGGATGAAACAGCTCAAGATACGCTATCAATGACCTCCCAATTAGCATATCATCACAGCGCTCAAACTCACCCTCCACCCAGCTGCCACTTTAAAAGTAAATGAATCTATCAAGAGGTGAAAAAAAAAAAAAAAATCTACCACTAAAATACAAGTAACACCTAGTGGCGCTATAAAGACTGCACACTGTTGAAAAAACAGTGTGTTAAAATCCCCAAAAATACCAACATAAAAATAAAAATAATAAATAACTGTGCATCAATGTAATCAACAATACAGTGAATATATCGTGATAATGTGACAATAAGAAATGCAAATAAAAACAAATTTTAGAATAAATGCATTAATAAATCGCACAGAGAAAAATGCAGTGGAAAAAATGAAAAAATGATGAAAAACACATGCAAAATGACAAAAAAGTGCTCTAATGAGACTGTGCAGTTCCAAAGTGCCTTAAAGTGGTGATGGCAATAGTTCAAATAAAGAGAAGTAAAATCTGCAAACAAATGTCCATCAGCTGCAAACCTCCACCACACCCTAGTGGTCGTGCCCCCCTTGTTCAAAACACTCGCCAAAGGTTTTGCCCAGCACTCTCGTGTCGGGCAAACAATGCTTATAATGTATGCAGGTGATGATTGATTCTCCAAACCACTTCTTATGCCAGCACCGCAGGTGGAGGTTAATCGCTTAATAACTCAAAGTTACCTCAGGGAGACAAAAGAAACTTCCCATAGTGCAATAATGTAAAGCTGTTTAATCTCAATAAAACGTTCAATTAAAATCACACTCACATGGATCCAATAAAAAATAGGCACTTCACAATAGACAATCCACTGGTCAAATCAGAGATTCATCTCTCATGGGCATTGGTGAGTACACTGGAAGCAGGCTCAATTCATATCAAATCGCACTGTCTTTATACAAGGAATCTGTGTGGTACCTGACAGCAGACAACTCGATTCAAAGCCAGCGCCAGATAAAGATATCCAATCCTTCAGCCTGTGTGTTCCCCTTCCTCCGCCTTCTCTCTACTCAGTAACTGTGTAAGCTGGTCGCCCTATAGCCACGCCCCCCACATGTTTCGTCCAATAGACTTCTTCATGGGTTTGTACACAATGAAGAAGTCTATTGGACGAAACATGTCGGGGGCGTGGCTATAGGGCGACCAGCTTACACAGTTACTGAGTAGAGAGAAGGCGGAGGAAGGGGAACACACAGGCTGAAGGATTGGATATCTTTATCTGGCGCTGGCTTTGAATCGAGTTGTCTGCTGTCAGGTACCACACAGATTCCTTGTATAAAGACAGTGCGATTTGATATGAATTGAGCCTGCTTCCAGTGTACTCACCAATGCCCATGAGAGATGAATCTCTGATTTGACCAGTGGATTGTCTATTGTGAAGTGCCTATTTTTTATTGGATCCATGTGAGTGTGATTTTAATTGAACGTTTTATTGAGATTAAACAGCTTTACATTATTGCACTATGGGAAGTTTCTTTTGTCTCCCTGAGGTAACTTTGAGTTATTAAGCGATTAACCTCCACCTGCGGTGCTGGCATAAGAAGTGGTTTGGAGAATCAATCATCACCTGCATACATTATAAGCATTGTTTGCCCGACACGAGAGTGCTGGGCAAAACCTTTGGCGAGTGTTTTGAACAAGGGGGGCACGACCACTAGGGTGTGGTGGAGGTTTGCAGCTGATGGACATTTGTTTGCAGATTTTACTTCTCTTTATTTGAACTATTGCCATCACCACTTTAAGGCACTTTGGAACTGCACAGTCTCATTAGAGCACTTTTTTGTCATTTTGCATGTGTTTTTCATCATTTTTTCATTTTTTCCACTGCATTTTTCTCTGTGCGATTTATTAATGCATTTATTCTAAAATTTGTTTTTATTTGCATTTCTTATTGTCACATTATCACGATATATTCACTGTATTGTTGATTACATTGATGCACAGTTATTTATTATTTTTATTTTTATGTTGGTATTTTTGGGGATTTTAACACACTGTTTTTTCAACAGTGTGCAGTCTTTATAGCGCCACTAGGTGTTACTTGTATTTTAGTGGTAGATTTGTTTTTGTTTTTTTTCACCTCTTGATAGAAAGTACTGGATGAGCAGGACTGCCGGGTGAATGCTGATGGCTTGGTGGTCACGTGACTCTGGGGCTCTCGGTCTGACAGTGGCTTGGCTGAAGCGGCGGCTGTGCGAGAGGCTCCCGCTGTCCTCCCCAGACAGAGGAACAACTCCAGCAGCAGTGCATGCTGGCAAAAAGCCAAGCACTGAACGCTGAGATCCGGAAGATTAATTCCACTGAAGTATGGTATCTCCCCTGAAGCACTGTGTGGCGAGAGAGGACCTCCCTGAATCAGGAACCAACTTGGCAGAGCGATGGTGGATGGGTGAGAAACATGCAATGAATATTCCACTATACTCAAATTTAGTTTCACTGCCAGTGTGAGAGACTGGCAGGAAGTCAAGGGCCAGGACCTGGAGGTTGGGGAGGGATTAAACCTTAAAGGAGATTTGTAGAGGGGGTGGTTCGTGCTTCTTAGTTGGGACCTGTGTGGGGGAGAGCTCACACAGCCTATGAACTCACTGTTGTATAGCGAAGAGAGAAACCTTAGATTTAAAACAGTGGGTTCTTTCTGCACTCCAAACCTAAACATCAGAGACGATCTAGCTTGCCCAGTATTGACATCTAGTGGACACTTAGCTAATAGTAATGGGGTAAAAAAAGAAAAAAGGCACATCTCCGGGTGCCAGCCCCCCTTTTTTTGGGGGGAGGGTGCAGGTGCAGGTGCTGTCCCGCCTCAAGTAGAGGAGGCCCGGCTGCAAAAAATTCCACCATGACAAGAAGGGGGGGGGGGGGGGGGGGCAGCACAGTGCCAGAGCTATTACACAGTTGCAGAGAACCACAAAGGGGAGTCAGGCAGCGGCTCACTTGGAGAGGTTTGCGCATACTTTGGCCAGACCCCTCAAAAAAAAAGAAGAAGAAAGAAGAAAGAAGAAGAAAGAAGAAGAAAGAAGGAAGAAGAAGAAAGAAGGAAGAAGAAGAACCCGCAAGCACATTCCAATCAGCAGTCTGGGGCTCCAGCTATGAGAAAAAGCCAAGAGCATAGTCAAGTAGTAGCAGCAATGGAAGCAAATAATGCAGGAGGGAAATCCGCAGGTAAGGAAGTTAAGGATACCCCAAAATCACCAGGCAGGTGCCATCATTAATTATGTTTTATGCATGTCTTATTGTCTTGGTGACTGATTCACATCACAACTTCATTGATACAAAAAAAAAAAAAAAAAAAAAAAAAAAAAAAAAATGGGGGGGGGGGGGGGTATGATTTATGGTTTTGCTCACAACTGCCCCACACACATGCAATGCATGGCTACATGTGTGGGTTCAGTGATCAGCAAAAAAAAAAAAAAATAAATAAAAATAATCAATGAAGTTGTGCTGTGAATCAATCGCTAGGACAATAAGACAAGCATAAACCATAATGAAATGGCATGGTCACTTTAACGTTTGGGTCCACCATCAAGTTTATTACGGTCATAACTTGCCAAATTTGTATTACAAGGTAAGAGTACTTAGTGCCTAGATATCATCCTGCCATACTGTAAGGATTCTCTGAGTGGGTAACACAGAAATGTTGCCAGCTATGCTTATTACAAAAAAATTATTTCAGTATAAATAAGGGACAGTCCAATTTAAAATTTGATAGGATTCATCTACTTTAATGATATTGTGATCTAATGAAGACCTCCAAATGTGATAGAAGCAGCAGACCATGAGTTTGCATCCATCAGTCCTGGACTGGCAATCTGTAGAGGAGGACAGAGGACAAGCACGGCCTGGCTCGCTCGGGTCTCTCCCCACAGTCCTGCTGCCCACACATCCAGTTGTAAGGAGTCGGGTGAAGGTCTTCCCCCTGTAACAGCCTGTGTGCAACAGTGAGCCAAGGAGGAAAGCTCTGGAGATTGG
Source organism: Lithobates pipiens (assembly GCF_037356315.1). Taxonomy (NCBI): domain Eukaryota; kingdom Metazoa; phylum Chordata; class Amphibia; order Anura; family Ranidae; genus Lithobates; species Lithobates pipiens. Next base: position 518,698,103 of record NW_027507903.1, on the reverse strand, counting down.
GACTCAGAACACGTGTGTCTCCTCTCTTGCCAGCGAAGTCAAGCGAGCGTCACAGGGTGGCTGGGGATGATGTCAGTGGGAGGCGGGAAAAGACAGCGCCACTTAATTCGGCTCTGGACTCAGAAGCAGGGCATGGCGCGGCACGAGGATGACGTCATAAATTTTTTTTTTTTTTTTTTTTTTTTTTTAAAGTTGTAGCATTGATGCCACATCGTGGATGGCCGAATCCAGATGCATCAATGATACGATTAATTTCAATACCCCTAGTGACCACCATCATTTTACAGCACTGCCTTAACACTCTTGGGCATGGAGTTCACCAGAGCTTCAGGAGGATGCCACTGGAGTCCTCTTCCACTCCTCCACGACATCGCGGAGTTGGTGGATGTTAGAGACCTTGTGCTCCACCACCTTCCGTTTAAGGATGCCTCATAGATGCTCAATAGGGTTTAGGTCTGGAGAGATGCTTGGCCAGTCCATCACATTTACCCTCAGCTTCTTTAGCTAGGCTGTGGTCATCTTGGAGGTGTTTTTGGGTCCTTCTGTTGGAATACTACCCCGTGGCCCAGCTCAGCTTCAGAGCCATCTTTATGCAGAGAAACAATTCTTTTTTTCAGATCCTCAGAGAGTTCTTTGCCATGGAGGTGCCATATTGAACTTCCAGTGACCAGTATGAGAGAGTGAGAGCGATAACACCAAAATTTAACACACCTGCTCCCCATTCACACCCGAGACCTTGTAAGACTAATGAGTCTCATGACACCGGAGGGGAGGGGGGGGGGGGGGGGGGGAATGGCTAATTGGGCCCAATTTGGACAATTTCACTTAGGGGTTTACTCACTTTTGTTGCCAGCGGTTTAGACATTAATGGCTGTGTGTTTAGTTATTTTGAGGGGACAGCAAGTTTACACTGTTATACAAGCTGTACACTCACTACTTTACATTGTAGCAAAGTGTCATTTCTTCAGTGTTGTCACATGAAAAGATAGAATAAACTATAAAAAAAATGTGAGGGGTATACTCACTTTTGTGGGATACTGTATATGTATTGTTCGGTGCATATGATTTGCAGGTGTATAGTTAAGCCTACCTAAATCTATATTTAATAGTAGAGCAGGAATATTCAATATTCTTACCGACTCCTGTCACCAGAATATAACATTATTATACAAGATTTATATAGTGCCAACAGTTTGTGAAGCACTTTTGGAAACAATTAATCTGCATGCAGATCTTGACACTAGCAAAGCGTAATTATTACCACATACCTCATGAACTTATCCAAAATATCTTCCACCCACATGTACATTCGAAGGAAATTCAGTCCATAATTCCACAGCATTTTAACAATATTTATAAGGAACCATTCACTCTCTTGAAAAACAAACTCATCCCCATTGTAAATTCCCAGCAGATCTCCAGAAGGTTTGCGTGGATTCAGACCTGTAAAAAATGCAGAGTGTTAACTAAGAAAGTTGCAGTCTGTGTGTGAGTAGACAACTGATACAGTCTTGTGATTGACAGAAAAAGGTAAACAGAGAGGCTGAGACCTGGATAACTCTGGTCTATAGAGGAATAGGCCTCATTCATAAGGGCGCTGAGGCCTGTATACCATTTTCAGTGTTTCTAGACCCCAGGTTCTGTATGCAGGAAACCCATTCAAGTCTATTAGGACGCAACACCCACTCATCCCAATTCCACCAGCTTACAGTTGTTGGTGAGTGGCCCCAAAAGCAGACAGTGTGTGCTCAGGGCCACTCACCCGCATGTCTGTCACATTAAAACAAGAGGCATTCTCTGTGCATCCACTGTATCCTTAGACTTGGATGACTGCCTATATGCCGCACCTGGAGTCTAAAGGGGATGAAAAAAAATAAAAAAAATAAAGGCCGCCCACCCTATAGCAGCACCTATGTGAACAAGGTCATAGACAGAGCTGTGCAGCAAAATGGCCAGGAATCTCTTTGAGATTGTTGTTGTTACCCCTGAACACTGTAAAGCTGGCTATATACTCTTCTTTTTACATTCCTTCAGAGACAAGGATGAAGAAGCATCCCCCCCCCTCCCAAATCCATACAAAATAAAGTGATGGGGGAATTCCCACACTAACCATAAATCCAATACACCCCCCCCACAGGACTGACAGTGGTACCCGAAGAATATACTGATCCGCAGCTGCAGATCAATGGAAGTTTTCCCAACATATCCCTTCAACAGAAGTCGATTAAGCAGTCAACTTCTGTTGAATCGGGGAGCCCACACACCTCGAAATTCAGCAGTCCCAACTGATCCAGACGAATTTAAATCAGTGTATTACCAGCTTAGCTTTCAGGGTTGGATGAATAAAGATGGGCAAAAAACCCTGCTACACATTCATTCTGCTGATTAGGCCAAGTCCTTGAAAAACTCTCCACTTGAAGACAAGTCTCACTCTATTGTGTTTTGTGCCACATTTGTGGGGGCACAGCAGCCTATTCGTTTGAATGGACTGTGTACCTGCGAGAAACTGTCTCTGCACCTTTGATAAAATGCAGCCGCACACAAAACCTCATGGAGCTTTTGCACCCGAAAATGTGCTAAGAATTAATGGCACCCCACACATCTGCGAGAAGCTCTCCGAATATGACCAATTGCAGATCATGTTTTCTTGGTCCATCAAATCATAGAACTTATCCTTTAATTATGATTAAAATAATCTGGATAACATGCAGTAATTAAATTGCTGTACACTAGACTTACCCAGATCTTTAACAAAAGCTTTCATATGGAGATTCAAGGGGTGTATCACTGTCCCCCCAGCCTCATACTGGTTCCCTTCCACCTCAATCGTAGCCAGTCGGCCACCCACATCACCCTTCTCAAATACATCAATGTGGACATCTTTCCCAAACTTCTGACGTAAGAAATAGGCTGCCGACGTTCCTCCAATTCCGGCTCCAACAACCGCTACAAAACATACAAAAATAATTAATTTTGCATAAAAAAAAGTTAACTTCACACAAGCATTCATTGGGGGGGGGGGGTTTAGTTATAAAAAAAAAATAGTTTATTTCCTATGATTATCAGCTCCATCTAGTGGCCATAATACAGCAATATCCTTAAAGGCCAAATTCACCTTTTTCCTAAATTCCTGCCCCCTTATGTACTAATAAAGCATTAATGAACTTCTTTTGCAAAAATAAAACAGCTCTACCTCTAGCCTACACTCTCTTCATAGCTGTTTAAAAACACTGCTGACAAGACAGAAGAAGGATCCGAGATCAGGTCAATAGCAAGCTGGGTCAGCAACCAAGGAAACACACTGGAGGTGCACAGGGAACAGCTGAAGACCTGTCATGTTGTTTGTTCGCCTGTTCACGTGCGCGTTTGACTGATAGCTGTTCTGCGGAGATTCATGCTACTTTTTTCGATTTTCAGGTGCGACCTGCATAGACATCTGTGCATGAAATCGCAGAGATGTCAGCCAAGTCCCACCTGAAGTAGCACATATTCAAAGCCGCATTCAGTGTGAATCTTGACTTACAACCACTTTAAATATTTCAATCAGGAAAATTCAGCATTATGGCCACTAGATGGCACTGGCACTTATTTAACTGGTTGCCGACCGCCGGCTGTCAAATGACGGCGTCATATGACGTCCTCCCATTTAAACAGGGAATGCACGCGATCATGCATCCCTGTTCCTTCGGTGTCGGCGTGTCACAGAGAGACACCGAGGGGGGTGAGCAGCCATTGGGTACGGCTGTTTACCACGTAATCGGCCGTGATAAAGTCAAGACCGATCACAGATGGTTCCACCCCCACTGTGCACTGCGCATGCGCGCAATTGCGAGCGCGTGCACGTCGGTGGCGGCATGTTCCCGGGAACAGAGCTTGTCACCGATGCTGGTAAACAGCCATGGGACAGCTGTTTACCCACGTGATTGGCTGTGATCCTTTCACAGCCGATCACTGAATGTAAACAAACCGAGGTAACGATAGGTTACCAAGTTCTCCTCCTCACACACCAATCATGTGTGGAGGAGGAGATTGCGGTAACATCTCGTTACCGCTTGCAGTACACACCAATCACACCGATTGCCGCCCCCCCCCCCCCCAATAAAGAGGACCTGTCACCACCCATCAGAGTACCCGTCACAGTCCATCAGAGTACCCGTCACCACCCATCAGAGTACTTGAATAACTTGAATAACAGTCACCAGGCCATCAGAGTACCTGTCACCAATCCATCAGAGTACCCGAGTACCTGTCACCAGCCCATCAGAATACCCGAATACCTATTTGCAGCCCATGCCTCATAGAATATACGTTGGGGTGTTTGCTTTCCAAACTGGGGTCATTTTGTGGGTAATTGCATTGTCCTGGTGCTCCAGGACCTTCAAAAGTGTGATGGGTAGGAATGAAATGAGATGTGCAATTTATGCTCCTAGAATGCCTGAAGGTACTACTTCAATGTTTTGCCTCTGTATGTGGCCAGGCTGTGAAAAAGTCTCACACACGTGGTATCGCCATACTCGGGAAGAGTAGCAGAACGTGTTTTGGGGTGTAATTGTTGTTATATACATGCTATGTGTTAGAAATATCTTTGTGCTAAAAAAAAAAAAGGTTTCATTTTTTTTTTTTTTTTTTAACATTTTCAAAAAAACTTCTGGAAAAAAATGAACCGTTCAAAAGACTCATTCTGCCTCATAGATTATACAATGGGGTGTTTGCTTTCCAAAATGGGGTCATTTTGTGGGCAATTCCATTGTCCTGGTGCTCCAGGGTCTTCAAAAGTGTAATAGGTGGTTGTGAAATGAGGTGTCATTTTTGCTTGTAGAACACCTGAAGGTACTACTTCAATTTTGGTCCTCTGTATGTCTCACACATGTGGTATTGCCATACTCAGGAAGAGTAGCAGAATGTATTTTGGGCTGCAAGTTGTTGTATGCATATGCTGTGTGTGAGAAATAACCTGATAATAAGACAAATTTGGTAAAAAAAAAAAATATATATATCTTACATTTTGCAAAGAATTGTGGGGAAAAAGGACAACTTAAAAAACTCACCATGCTACTTACTTAATACCTTGGAATGTCTACTTTCTAAAAAGGGGTTATTTGGGGGGTATTTGTACTTTCCTGACTTGTTAGTGTCTCAAGAAATGTACTAAAGGCCTGATCAGATGTGATCAATTTTCAGTGATTGGCACCATAGTTTGTAGGCTCAATAACTTTCACAAAGACCAAATAATATACACTAATTTGGGTTATTTTTACCAAAGATATGTAGCAATATAAATTTTGGCCAAAATTTATAAAGAAAAATGACTAATTATTTCACAAAATTTACATTTTTTTTTTATTTATAGCACTAGTGATTAAATACCACTTAAAAGAAAGATCTATTTGTGTGGAAAAAGGACTCAAGTTTCATATGGGTACAGTGTTGCATGACTGAGAAATGATCAAACTGTGAAAGAGTTGAAAGCTGAAAATTGGTCTGGACAGGAAGGGGGTGTAAGTGCATTGTATTGAGGTCGATAAACAGAAATTTACATTTCACACATACAGTAAAGCAGTGGTCATCAACCCTATCCTCAGGGCCCACTAACAGGCCAGGTTTGCAAAATAACTTAAATACATCACAGGTGATATCATTTACTGCTCAGTGATTGCAGTATTCTAGTCTGCATCTCCCCAAGGTAATACATAAAACCTGGCCTGTTAGTGGTTTTTCAGTACACGTACGCAGGGTAGTTTACAGTAGTTTCTAGGCAGTTGAGTTTACAGGCATTTTAAGCACCAAAACACTTCTAAATGAGGCAATTCATGTTTAGCCGCTTTTCGTTTACAGGAGTTTTTCATTTTTGGCTATTTTTAACCACTTCCCGCCCGGCCTATAGCAGAATGAAGGCCAGAAAGTGGATCAGTTATCCTGACTGGGCGTCATAGGATGTCCAGCAGGATAAGCCACTATCGATGGTACGGCGTGTCAGTCTGACACATCGCATCACCGATTTTGGTAAAGAGCACCTGATGGAGGCTCTTTACCACGTGATCAGCCGTGTCCAATCACAGCTGAACACAATGTAAACAGGAAGTGACGTTTATCGGCTTTTCCTCACTCGCATCTGACAGACGTGAGTAGAGCCGATCGGTGGCTCTCCTGACGGGGGGGGGGGGGGGGGGGTTCTGTGCTGATTGTTTAACAGCGCAACCCCCCCCTCCCCCCATGCATTCCCGCCCAGGACCACCAGGGATGGCAACCACACAGGAAATCCATGTATGCCAACCTAGACCACCAGGGATATGCTAATCAGTAACCAGGCAGCTGCCAATTAGTGCCCATTAAAAATGCCTGCCAGTACCACCAGAGATGCCTATCAGTGCCGTCCATCAGTCCCCAGTGCCACCTATGAGTGGCCATCAATGCTGCATATCAGTGCCATTTCACTGGTGCCACCTTATCAGTGCAGCTTATCAGTGCCCGTCAGTGAAGGAGAAACTTACTTTTACAAAATTTGATAAACAGAAATAAAGAACTTTTTATTTTTTTTATTTGTTTAGCAAAAAATAAAAACCGCAGAGGTGATTAAATAGCACCAAAAGAAAGCTCTATTTGTGGGAACAAAATTATAAAAATGTTGTTTGAGTACAGTGTAGCATGACCGTGCAATTGTCATTTAAAAAGTGAAATGCTGAAAGCTGAAAATTGGCTTGGACAGGAAGGGGGGGGGGGGCCAGGAGGGGGGGGGGGCGCGTAAGTGCCTGGTATTAAAGCATTTTTTTTTTTTAAACACTTCTTCACGTAAACGCGGGTTACTATCTGTCAAGGTAACTCATTCAGGAGAGGTTGTAAAAACATTCCGTGTACATGAAGCCTAATAGACACATTACGGGGATCACTTGCAACTGCTGTGAAAATGAAACACCTGCACAGCATTTTTTTTTAAATAGACCTCTTAGGCTTCATGTACATGGAACGTTTTTACAACCTCTCCTGAACGATTTAACTTGACAGATAGAACCCATGTTTTGCTGCATTTACATGCCGCGTTTAGAAGCGTTTTTAAAAAATTAGTTTTTTTCAAAAAAGTACAGGCTTACCTTTAACACCAGAACACTGAGCTAAAAGTGCTGCTTTAAACAGCCCATTCTAAATGAACGGGCTCAGGTGCACCTCAATGCATGCAAATCTGGGGTAGGCCGACTTTTATAGATCAATAAACATCTGCATTTCAAGTATTTAGAAGCTTCACTTGGAAATAAACCTGTGATGAGAGGAATATAGAGTCTGCTCCTGCTATACCAGTCTAGTGACATTGCTGGCTGTCACTAGTCCACACAAGCTGAAGCTGCCTGTTGATACAGTAGCCAACACATTCTGATTTCTTTCATCTGCTACTTTCTTGTTCTTCCTCGTTGCGTCAGAAGGGTGATGTGATCCATTTCTGAACTAGCATTTTGTGAAGGAAGCCAGCAATGGCAGCCTACTTGATCTATGACTGGTGAGTTTTAAGGCTGAATTGGGAAATCACTGTAGATGTGCGGGTAACGCCACACTGCTCTGAGGACAGGGACTGGTCAGACTAGTCATTATACCCCAAAGTAGTAGTTCCCAACCTTTCTTCACTGACATACTTTGGCTCCATTCCCATCAATTTTACCCTTTGGTCGCATTCACATGGGGTGTACTATAGTGTACCCCGTATGAGGGCCGTACTTACCTGCATGGAGATACACAGGGGTTCCATGAATTCCCATGCAGGCAGGCTCAATGTCCGGTCTCCACTTCCTCCACCCCAGTTCTGGTGACTGGCCTGGTGTTCCCCGACGATCAAGGACACTTTATTTATAGTCACAGAAAAACTATTTGGGCCACACGAGCACCCCTTGATTGGTGGTACCTCATACAAGCCACAGATGGCCCTCCAAGGTACACCACTGCCTTTTCCTAGCATTACTGCCTCCAGCCTCGGCCCCGGTCCCCACCCCCTCCAGCCCCGGTCCCTACCCACTCCAGCCCCGGTCCCCACCACCCCCGGGGCCTACCCCCTCCAGCCCTGGTCCCTACCCCCTCCAGCTCCGGTCCCCTCCCCCTCCAGACCCTTCCCACCACTGGTCCCCACCCCCTCCAGCTCCGGTCTCCTCCAGCCCTGGTATCTACCCCCTCCAGCTCCAGTCCCCTCCAGCCCTGGTCCCCATCCGCTCCGGTCCCCTCCAGCCCTGGGCCCCTACCCCCTCCAGCCCCGGGCCCAACCTCCTCCAGCCCCGGGCCCAACCTCCTCCAGCCCCCGTCCCCTCCAGCCTTGGTCCCTACCCCCTCCAGCCCCCGTCCCCTCTAGCCTTGGTCCCTACCCCCTCACAGCCTTGGTCCCCACCCCCTCCAGCCCCGGTCCCCTCCAGCCTTGGTCCCCACCCCCTCCAGCCCCGGTCCCCTCCAGCCTTGGTCCCCACCCCCTCCAGCCCCGGTCCCCTCCAGCCTTGGTCCCCACCCCCTCCAGCCCCGGTCCCCTCCAGCCTTGGTCCCCACCCCCTCCAGCCCCGGTCCCCTCCAGCCTTGGTCCCCACCCCCTCCAGCCCCGGTCCCCTCCAGCCTTGTCCCCACCCCCTCCAGCCCCGGTCCCCTCCAGCCTTGGTCCCCACCCCCTCCAGCCCCGGTCCCCTCCAGCCTTGGTCCCCACCCCCTCCAGCCCCGGTCCCCTCCAGCCTTGGTCCCCACCCCCTCCAGCCCCGGTCCCCTCCAGCCTGGTCTCACCCCCTCCAGCCCCGGTCCCCTCCAGCCTTGGTCCCTACCCCCTCCAGCCCCGGTCCCCTCCAGCCTTGGTCCCTAACCCCCTCCTGCTCCGGTCCCCTCCAGCCTTGGTCCCTACCCCCTCCTGCTCCGGTTCCCTCCAGCCTTGGTCCCTACCCCCTCCTGCTCCGGTTCCCTCCAGCCTTGGTCCCTACCCCCTCCTGCTCCGGTTCCCTCCAGCCTTGGTCCCTACCTCCTCAGCTCCAGCCTCGGTCCCCTCCTCCTCCAGCTCCAGCCTCGGTCCCCTCCTCCTCCAGCTCCAGCCTCGGTCCCCTCCTCTCCAGCTCAGCCTCGGTCCCTCCTCCTCCAGCTCCAGCCTCGGTCCCTCCTCCTCCAGCTCCAGCCTCGGTCCCCTCCTCCTCCAGCTCCAGCCTCGGTCCCCTCCTCCTCCAGCTCCAGCCCTGGTCCCCTCCTCCTCCAGCTCCAGCCCTGGTCCCCTCCAGCCCTGGTCTCTACCCCCTTGGTCCCCTCGGCCCCGGTCCCCACCCCCCTCCAGCCCCGGTCCCCTCCGGCCACGGTCCCCACCCCCTCCAGCCCCGGTCCCCAGACCCTCCAGCCCCGGTCCCCACCCCCTCCAGCCCCGGTCCCCAGACCCTCCAGCCCCGGTTCCCAGACCCTCCAGCCCCGTCCCCAGACCCCTCCAGCCCCGGTCCCCAGACCTCCAGCCCGGTCCCCAGACCCTCCAGCCTTGGTCCCCTCCGGCCCCGGTCCCCAACCCCTCCAGCCTTGGTCCCCTCCAGCCCCGGTCCTCAACCCCTCCAGCCCTGGTCCCCTCCAGCCATGGTCCCCACCCCCTCCAGCACTGGTCCCCTCCAGCCACGGTCCCACCCCCTCCAGCACTGGTCCCCTCCAGCCACGGTCCCCACCCCCTCCAGCACTGGTCCCTCCAGCCACGGTCCCCACCCCCTCCAGCACTGGTCCCCTCCAGCACTGGTCCCCTCCAGCCACAGTCCCCACCCCCTCCAGCACTGGTCCCCTCAGCCACAGTCCCCACCTCCTCCAGCCCTGGTCCCTCCAGCCACAGTCCCCACCTCCTCCAGCCCTGGTCCCCTCCAGCCACAGTCCCCACCTCCTCCAGCCCTGGTCCCCTCCAGCCACAGTCTCCACCTCCTCCAGCCCTGGTCCCCTCCAGCCACAGTCCCCACCCCCTCCAGCACTGGTCCCCTCCAGCCACAGTCCCCACCTCCTCCAGCCCTGGTCCCCTCCAGCCACAGTCCCCACCTCCTCCAGCCCTGGTCCCCTCCAGCCACAGTCCCCACCCCCTCCAGCACTGGTCCCCTCCAGCCACAGTCCCCACCTCCTCCAGCCCTGGTCCCCTCCAGCCACAGTCCCCACCTCCTCCAGCCCTGGTCCCTCCAGCCACAGTCCCCACCTCCTCCAGCCCTGGTCCCCTCCAGCCACAGTCCCCACCCCCTCCAGCACTGGTCCCCTCCAGCCACAGTCCCCACCTCCTCCAGCCCTGGTCCCCTCCAGCCACAGTCCCCACCTCCTCCAGCCCTGGTCCCTCCAGCCACAGTCCCCACCTCCTCCAGCCCTGGTCCCCTCCAGCCACAGTCCCCACCTCCTCCAGCCCTGGTCCCCTCCAGCCACAGTCCCCACCTCCTCCAGCCCTGGTTTCTGACTTCCTCCTCTACTCCAGGTCCAATCTCTATTGTACACACCATAGGCTCTCTCCCTGTCATGTCCTTCTACATGTGTCCACAGCCCCGCCCCCTTCCCCACACATAGTCCCGGTTCTCACCTATCCTGCTCGGAGGGTGTCGGAGCTGCTGAGTCGCTGCAACCCTTAGGCTGCACAGTATGAGTCCGGTCAGCATGGAGCTGACGGCGGCGGAAAGATACATGCTGCGTCTCGGTTCACTTCCTACTGGTGCTCTGCGCATGCACCAAATCCTCTCTGCCTCCTACGGGTGTCTAGAGGCTGATATGGGGGGGGGGTGTATACTTATAATATACAATGACCGATCACTGCTGGGGTTTGCAATAAGAGCTGAACGCAAACAAATGCAAGAGTGATCGATGGGGGGAGGAGTCCTATAAGAGACCTTTGTACCGGTTATCTAATCGTCGTGTACTGCATGAGATAGGGCTGCAGGCCAAGGGTGAGGGGTCACCTCAAACAAGGAAGCAACACTGAGCTCCGGGTCCTGGATGATTCTTCCTCAAAGGGGAGCTAAAGGCAAACATGGTTTTCCTTTTCACTTTAACCCCTTGTGCCTAAGGGTAAAACACATCTTAATGCCTGCGCACTACTTTGACAGGTGTTAGTAAAACCGTACATGCCGTCGCCACTATTAGTGCATCAGGTGGATTATACTGCGTTTTTATTTTTTTAGGACAAATTGGGTTTTCATTTGGTGATAAATGGTTATGGATATCCCTGATTTTTTTTCTTTTATTATTATCAAAGGAAACTGGCCCAACATAGTAAAGAAAAGCATTTTTTATTTAACTTTGCTTTATTTTTCTTACTACTACCATAACCTACCACCAAAGAACAACCCAAATAAATTCTCCAGCTCCCGATGATCACAGCGATACCACGTATGTGTATGTTGTTGTTGTACCCGTAGAAGTACATACCAGACAACGATAGTGCGCATTTTTATCCTACCTAAAATGTACTGATACTAATTTAAAAAATAAAAATATACTGACCCTGACCTTGACCTATATAACCAGCCCATGATATCTAGGGCTCTCTTCCAGGCACCCAATTTTTTTGTAGGACCTCTGATCTTCTGCACCACCTTCAGGACCGAGCTTTTACTTTCCTATTACAGCCAGCCTCCTACTGCACAGGTGCATGATCACAGATTGCAGGGAGACCGGTCCTGCAGCTTCCTGGGATGTACGATGTGTACCCAGGAGACTGCAGATGGGCTAAGGCTGTGTCATCCTCACAGGGCTGCTTTTAGAAATCACGGGGCCCCATGCAGCCTACCTCACGGGGCCCCCCATTCTGTCCTCAAGTGACTGAGGACAGAGATTTATCAGTTCCTTTCTCTGCAGCCTCAGCAGCACAGATGAATATGTCTATTTCTGACACCCACAGATGCTCAATAGGGTTTAGGTCTGGAGACATGCTTGGCCAGTCCATCACCTTTACCCTCATCTTCTTTAGCCAGGCAGTGGTCGCCTTGGAGTTGTGTTTGGGGTTGTTATCATGTTGGAATACTGCCCTGTGGCCCAGTCTGAAGGGAGGGGTTCGTACTCTGCTTCAGTATGTCACAGTACATGTTGGCATTCATGGGAACGCAATGAACTGTAGCTCCCCAGTGCCGGAAGCACTCATGCAGCCCCAGACCATGACACTTCCACCACCACGCTTGACTGTAGGCAAGATACACTTGTCTTTGTACTCCTCACCTGGTTACCGCCACACACACTTGACACCATCTGAACCAAATAAGTTTACCTTGGTCTCATCAGACCTCAAGAGCCACCTTCTTTACATATAAAGATCATGCAGGCACCACGTGTTATTCCCTTCACCAAGCGAGATATACGCTTACCAGATCTATTGGATCCAAACGAATATACATTCGAAGGATCACAAAAGCTTATATGTTTGTGTGTAGAATTCTCAGCAGTACATTCTCCAAGGGAATTTCAAGTATAACCGTTCCGTTCGTGTACTGGGCAGTAAATTATCTCCAACCATACACATCCATAAAAATAGTTGAACACGAATACGGCCCTCCCTCTTTACAGGGCCACCTACCTTTCGCGAGGCTGTGGCACTAAATTTCATAAAGTATGGGGCATTTGGACAGAGTCGCGTGACACCAACGCTGACTTGAATCCGGACTGATGGAGTTTCATTAATGCTTAATGGAAGAGTTCTAAGTTGTGTGATATTCATGTAACCCTGGGTCATTATTAACGTGGGCAATAGGGGATTGGTAGGTGAAGGGTGATGCTTGCATATTTTATCCTGGGTCTGTGTGTGGACTGCGGTGGAGCATGGGTGAATTAAGTAACTGTCCTGAGTAAGGTGCAGTGGTGCTGGAGCGTACAGGGGGAGGGGGGGGGGTTCTCTTTTTCTTTTTTTTTTTTTTTTTCTTTTTTTTTCTTTTTTTTTCTGTTGGATGCACACGCCGGTGGCGGTGTGTCGGGTGGGGGGAGGGGGAGGGTTATTTGGTTGTTCCCTGATTGTTGACTCAGGGGTTTTTTGTAATAATCAGCCTGGGTATGCCCAATAGGCTGTAGGTTGTTTTATTGTTTTCTTGCAAATTAATAAAAATAATTTATAAAAAAAAAAAAAAATAGTTGAACACATGTAAAGGAAAATAGGGACCAAATAGCGTAATTCCGTTTTTAAAAGAAATTTTATAAAAAGTAGTAAACTCACATGTGTACAGTAGATCAAGCGCTTTTCAATAAAAACATGGCTGCAGTGGAGTCCCCTGCAGCCATGTTTTTATTGAAAAGCGCTTGATCTACTGTACACATGTGAGTTTACTACTTTTCATTAAATTTCTTTTAAAAACGGAATTACGCTATTTGGTCCCTATTTTCCTTTACATGTGTTCAACAATTTTTATGGATGTGTATGGTTGGAGATAATTTACTGCCCAGTACACGAACGGAATGGTTATACTTGAAATCCCCTTGGAGAATATTATTCCTTATATGTAAAGAAGGTGGATGGTGATTTCTTGCACACCTGTGGATCAGACATAGATATCACATATAAGAGACTTTGTATCTCTGTTTTTTTGGACTTCTCTGTTTGGATTTTCTTTTGGTTAAAAAAAAAAAAAATTTTTTTTACTTACCTGTAATTACTACATATATGTGACTTACAGTAAGATTTTATAGGTCACCCCCTTTTTTTCACGTTGTTAATGTTTAAGAACACCTATGCACATGTTTTATATATGAGTATATATTATTTCATTTAAGGATGGTATAATATGCCTGGGTTTGAGCGCTACACCTTTGTATAGAATCTATAACGTTACACTTTTAAATATCCTTGTGGTGTGTTAGCAGCTTTCTTTTGTTATCATTTTAGTTTTAAAGGATAGCGCAGTGTTTGTTTGATAGTTTGTGACTCATCAGACCTCAAGACATGGTTCCAGTAATCCATGTCCTTAGGCCGCGTACACACGGGCGGACTATCCGTCCAACTAAGTCCGTCAGACAATCCGACAGACAGTCCGTCCTACTTTTGAATGAACGGACTTGACCACACACGACGAACAGACAGTCCGCTGAAAGCTTGCGCGATGACGTGTACGGCACGTACGACGGGACTAGAAATACGACGTCCAATACACTGCAATGCAACCTTCGGCCGTGTAAATCCTTTCTGAGCATGCGCCATACTTAGTCCGTCCAACTTGCCTACTCACGAGCGGACTGTCCGCTGAAACCAAGTTTGGACGGACAATATTACGGAAATTCCGAAAGACTTAGTCCGCCAGACTGTCCGCTGAAAAAGTCCGCTGAAGCCCACACACGAGCGGATTGTCCGCTGAAACACGTTTCAGCGGACCAAGTCCGTCAGACAGTCCGCCCGTGTGTACGCGGCCTTAGTCTGCTTGTCTTCACTAAACTGTTTGTGGGCTTTCTTGTGCATCATCTTGCTTCTGGGATGACAGACATGCAGATTAATCTGATGCAGTATGCGGCGTATGTTCTGAGCACTTGCAGGCTGACCCCCCCACCCCTTCAACCTCTGCAGTAATTCCAGCAGCACTCATACATCTATTTCCCAAAGACAACCTCTGGATATGATGCTGAGCACGTCCACTCAACCTCTTTGGTCGATCCATAGCGAAGCCTGTTCTGAGTGGAACCTGTCCAGTTAAACCGATGTATGGTCTTGGCGACTGTGCTGCAGCTCAGTTTCAGGGTCTTGGCAATCTTCTTATAGCCTAGGTCATCTTTATGTAGAGCAACAATAATTTTTTTCAGATCCTCAGATAGTTCTTTGTCATGAGGTGCCATGTGGAACTTCCAGTGACAAGTATGAGAAAGTGAGAGTGGTAACACCAAATTTAACACACCTGCTCCCCATTCACACCTGAGACCTTGTAAGGCTAACGAGTCACATAACACTGGGGAGGGAAAATGGCTAATTTGGCCCAATTTGGACATTTTCACTTAGGGGTGTACTCACTTTTGTTGCCAGAGGTTTAGACATTAATGGCTGTGTGTTGAGTTATTTTGAGGGTAAGCAAATTTACACTGTTATACAAGCTGTACGCTCACTACTTTACATTGTAGCAAATTTCTTCAGTGTTGTCACATGAAAAGATATAATAAAATATTTACAAAAATGTGAGGGGTGTACTCACTTTTGTGAGATACTGTAAGTGTGGCACGGACTGTAAGTTGACCGTACACTACGAATTTCAGCCCCTTTCTGGGGAACCAACCAAAATGAGCTCAGTGGTGCCTGACATCCCTCGACTGAGAAATAGAAGTTGAATACCATCGGCCAAAAAACAGCTGTATCCGATCAGATGCAGGCATTGTTAGAGTATTTTCACAGTTGTGGGGGGGGGGGGGGGGAGTCAAAATACATTGAGCTCAGCGTGAGATTCGTCCATCTGTGCGTGAGATTCATCCATCTGTGCTGTATAGATATGGAAAAAAAACGTACTATTTGGCCAACTATAAGCTGGCCATATGCTGATTGAAACGCAGCAAGTTCAGCAGGGACCAATGTGTGGCGGTCTCCAGTCAGCAGAATTAATTGTTTAATTGACTTGCGTTGAAGGGACATGCTGGAAAACGTTTTCGATCAGCGACTGCAATTAATCCTCTGCAGCTGCTGATCAGTGTATTCTGTTGGAACACAATTTCTCGACAGGGTGGATTCCTTCATCCACCTCGCTTTTGTTCTCTTTTATCCCTTCAGCCTATTGGCTAAACAATAAGGCTGTTTTCACACTGAAAGCACTGGTTGTTATAGGTAAAGCGTCGCTCATTTGAGCAGCACTTTACCCATGTTTAAGAGGCGCTTTTGCACCACTTTTCAGCCGATATTGGGGGGCTTTTAACGGCAAGGGGTTAAAAATTCCAGTTTTGCTGCACTTCTGAAGTGCTTTTCAGGCACTTCTGCAGTGCTGCCCATTCATTGCAGTGGGCAGGGGCGTTTTGGGAGCGCTGTATACAGTGGTGTCACTAGGGTTGGTGTCACCCGGTGCGATAAAACATTAAAACATGGTGTCACCCCGCTCCAACTATAGTTGCCCCTCAATACAGACCCCCGTCCTTCAGTACAGACCCCCTTCCAAGTATAGTTCCCCCCCCCTCCGTACAGTCCCTCCACAAAGTATAGTCCCCCCTCAGTCTAGACCGCCCACTTAGTACAGACCCCCCTGCCTCAGTATAGATCCCCCCACTAAGTATAAACCCCCTCCATCAGTACAGACCCCCTCAGTACAAACCATCCCCCTCCTCCATCAGTAAATCCCCCCCAGGACAAACTACCCCCTCCATCAGTACAGCCCCCCCAGGACAAACCACCCCCTCCATCAGTACAGCCCCCCCCCAGGACAAACCACCCCCTACACCAGTACAGCCCTCCTAGCACAAGGTACCTCCCTTCATCAGTAGAGCCCCCCCAGGGCAAACTACCCCCTTCATCAGTACAGCTCCCCCAGGACAAACCCTGTCACAACACCATGGAGGATATTCCCATCATCTCAATCCGACACCCCCCGCCCGTTACCGCACCAGCTCCGGTGGCTCAGATACATGGAACACCCGGGCGGGAGCTGGAGAGGAGGGGACAATGTGCAGCCACGCACCACCTAGGTAGAGAATAGATCATGACAGGCAGCAGCGTTGTAGAGACAGAGGAGGAGGAGAACACCCGTGGCGCTGGAGGTGGGTTCCCAGCTGAAAGAAAAAAAACTTCCAGAGTCAGCAAGGGCTTTCCTCACCCTTGGGATGGTGTCACCTATGTAGTGGGTGGCACCCAGGTGCGGGCCGCACCCCCCCCCCCCCCCACCCCCCTAGCAACACCAATGGCTGTATACAGCACTGCCACCAAACCCCAAAGATGCTGCCTGCAGGACTTTTTCCAATGTCCTGCAAGCACACCGCCTGGATGTGAAAGCACCCATTGCAATGAATGGATGGCAGTTTTCAGGCACTTTACAGGTGCTATGTCTAGCACTAAAACACCTGAAAACTGCTTCAGTGTGAAAGGTGTCTAAAAGATGAACTGTAAGGGGGTAATTCTTCCCAATGGCCACAAGTGTAGGGCGCATTCTTCCCACGGAACATCACATTAATGTATCATGAGTTGTAGATTGTAGATGTAGTCATCTTTAGCAGGGGTTCCCTGAGCCTGGAAAGTTATTTCAGGGGTTTCTCTATCTTGAAAAGGCTGAGAAAGCCTGATTGAAACATAAAAAGTATGTGGCTGGAACCAAAATGCAAAACTCTGGGTAGGAGTATAAAAAAAAGAGAGAAGCTGGAACTTTTCACATGTTAATTATGCATTTACATTTAAACAAAGCTTGCCTTTTCGGGAGTTTAGAACAGTATTCTATTGTGTAACGTATAAAGCTCCTTGCCAAGGGCAAGGTAACCTCACAGAAGTCTTACAAAGACCATTAATTAAAAATGGAGCCTTTATGCAAAAAAAAGAATTGAAAGCCTGCTATGGGAATGTACATCAGAAACCTTCTGTTACCTGCAATTACCTCTGTGTTGTCTGTTATCTCAGTATTGAACTCTTACTTAAAGCGGAGGTCCACCCTAAAATGGACCTCCGCTCATCGGAATCCCCCCCCCCTCCGGCGCCACAATCGGCACCTTTCAGGGGGGAGGGGGGTGCAGTTACCTGGATAATCCAGGTAACTGCACCCACTTCCGGGCTAGCTCTCTGCGGAAAGGGGCGTACGTTACGCCCCTTTCCGCAAGCGCCCGCCCCCTTCAGCAAGTGCCCCGCTGCCTGCTGGGAAACACACAGCTCCCAGAGGCAGCGGGGACCGTCTGGATTGCGCCGCGCGGCTCGCGCATGCGCAGTAGGGAACCGGGAAATGAAGCCGAAAGGCTCCATTTCCTGATTCCCATACCCAAGATGGCGGCGGCAGGACCCGATAGACGAGCGAGCGATCGGCTTCGGGTGCCGACATCGCGGGCGCGCTGGACAGGTAAGTGTCACTATTTAAAAGTCAGCAGCTGCAGTATTTGTAGCTGCTAACTTTTAAAAAAAAAAAAAAAACGCGGAGTCCCGGTGGACTCCCGCTTTAAAGAGGAGGGCCGGTTATACGAAAAAAAAAAAAAAAAAGTCAGCAGCTGCAAACACTGCAGCTGCTGACTTAATCAACACACTCACCTGTCCAGGGCGCCCGCGATGTCGGCCGCCCGAGGCCGACCCGTCCCTCGGCTCTCGGGTCCCGGCGCCGCCATTCCTTGTAAGGGAAACAGGCAGTGGAGTCTTACGGCTTCACTGCCCATTTCCTACTGAGCATGCGCGAGTCCCGCAACGCTTTCTGAATGGGACGCGCTGTGTTCTGGAACACACAGTTCCCAGAACACAGCGCGACCCATTACCCAGAAGACGCCGCGACGAAGACAGAAGATCTCCGCGGAGGAGGAAGAGGAAGATTAGGAGAAAGTGCCTAGCAACAGGCATTTCTGGTAAGTAAAAAAAAAAAAATGTTTTCATTTTTTTTTTTTTTTTTTTTTATATTTTTTTGTAATTTTTAATATTTTTTTTGTTTTCAGGGTGGCCCTCCACTTTAAAGAGGAGCTGCACCTTTAAAAAAAATATTGAAAGCCAGCAGCTACAAATATTGCAGCTGCTGACTTTTAATAAATTGACACTTACCTGTCCCAGGGTCCAGTGATGTCGGCGGGCAGATGACGAGCAATCGCTTGTCTCTCTCCGCTGCCCCCGCCGCCATCCTCTGTCAGGGAATCGGGAAGTGAAGCATTGTGGCTTCACTGCCCAGTTCCCTACTGCGCATGCGCGAGTCGAGCTGCGCGTCTCCACTGGTCACCGCTGTGTCCTGGGAACTGTGTGTTTCCCAGAACACAACAGGGGGGGGGCATCTGCGGCTAGCTTGTCCCGGAAGTGGGTGCAGATACCTGGATTATCCAAGTATCTGCACCCCCCTCCCCCCTGAAAGGTGCCAATTGTGGCACCGGAGGGGGGAAGGGATCAGATGAGCGGAACTTCCACTTCAGGGTGGAGGTCCTCTTTAACCAGTTCATCAAGGGACAATGGCAAAAATGCCTCTTACATTGGCGGTCACTTGTCAGTAGGGAAAATACAACCACCACACAAGTTGCAATCTGATTGTACTATCTCCTTTAGCTCTACCAACAATTATTTAGGGCAAGGGACTGCCTGGTTGGATACAGATTGATTAGATAGATTTGGTAGGTCCTCATATTACATTGAATTATTGTATGATCAGATTGTACTGTGTATGGTGACCCTTACAGTGGTGGTCAGAAAGTCATCTTCACCCACAACTAAAGAGATAATTGATGTCGTGCTGCTGGTTTTGCCAAGTGGAATCAGTCCTGGAACTATGCTGGTACCATTAAATGGGAAGTCAATCAGCCACAGTCAAGGAACCCTTAGGCCTTAGTAACCCTGGAGGAACCCTGAATGAGAATGAATGCCTTATACAGTTGGTTTTATACTTCCATTATTAACTGGTTCACACCCAGCCAATAGCCTAATGACAGCCGGGAGTGACTGCTCTAGATCCGAGTGGATGTCATAGGATGTCCTCCCCGGAACGCTCTTTGTGTGGCCCACGCGGTCCGTCACCCACTGTGTGGGTCATTGTACCGTGCCACTGCCAGTACCATGTGATCGCTGTGACCAATCACAGCAGATCACATGACAATTGTACACAATGGATGGATTCCGTTCATTGTCTACTGTGTTGCTCACTGTGATTGAGCACAGTGATGACATAGTACAGACAGGGCCAATCACAGCCCATCTGTACCATGTGATTAACTGTCTCCAATCACAGCTAATCACAACAAAACTGTACACATTGAATGAATCGATTTAATTTAGAAAAATGGTTACTTATAACAGTGAATAATATTGTTATAAGCTATTATAATGTGTAAAAAAAAAAAAAATCCTGATCACCTCCTCA
This sequence comes from Lithobates pipiens, assembly GCF_037356315.1. Classification (NCBI taxonomy): domain Eukaryota; kingdom Metazoa; phylum Chordata; class Amphibia; order Anura; family Ranidae; genus Lithobates; species Lithobates pipiens. The sequence goes on along the minus strand of NW_027507903.1, from coordinate 518,678,226 downwards.
GAATAGTACAGTGTTACTACTATGGTAACACTGTATTGCTCTGGTCACAGTATGTAAAGAAAAAAAACATCAAACATAAAAAAAGTGAAAAATGTAATAAAAAAGAAAAAAAATGTAAAAAAAGTTAACATTTGTTTTGTTTCTTTGGTTTACATACTGTCACCAGTCAGTGTCCCTGATCACCACCACACCAGTTATATGTTTCCCTCTGTACTGCACTGGTCAGAGTATGTAAAAAAAACAAAAAAATTTGGGAAAAAATGTTAATTCTTAATTGTCCAAAATCTTGTGACAAGAAATTACAAGTTCAAAAAACTTGTCATGCCTCATACTAAATACCTCAGACTGTCTACTTTCAAAAAGGGGTCATTTGGGGGTATTTGTACTGTCTTGGCATTTTTGGACCTCAAGAAATTAGACATCAGCACATGAGAGATGATAGGTTCCTCCCTACAGGAAACACAATCAAATCACAGCTGTTTAGAAGGCCCCACCTTACCCCTTGTCCTTCAGTTCTGATTGTGTTTCTCCCACTGCAAAACTTTTTTTTTTCTGACCAGAAGACTAAAAAGAGTCAGATGGTACCCCTGTGAGCCAGGTGTAGGAATGCTGGTGAGGGCTGCACTTACCTGCTGCCTCAGAGCTTCACAGATTGCCCCCAAAATGTCATTTGTGCAGGCGGTCTGGGCGTTTCAATCCCCCACCGTTACACGCCGCTCAGCAGCTGTGGTCTCCTCCTGGTCTTCCCCTAGTGTAGCAGGCGCCATTTTGCTGGAGTACAATCGATCTAAGCACCAAGGGGAGGACTCAGCGTGCTCCAAGCCTCACTCTAAGGCTGAAACTTCCTGTCACAACAGGAAGAGGTGGAGCAAGCCCAAATGCGGTAAAGATTGTCAAAATCGCACACCAAGCCATTTTGTTATAGGTGTATTAACAAACTGGCTCGGAAAGAGGCCTCAGGATTAATGAAAGATTTTCTCAAGTCTGTACAAGAGGAAATGTTGGCCACTATACAATCTTTCCGCAACTCTACTCACACACCCTTAGTAGTAGGTTCAGAAGAACCCACCCCTAAAGAAGGTCCCTCATCACAGGAGAGTTTACTATCCAAGCCAGGACCAAGTATCTCTTTACCTTTCTCTCAGGGGCTTCCCCCAGCTCAGCCCAGGGAAGAGGATGTGATAGAGGAAGTAGAGAGCCAGGCAAACTCTGAGCTCTCTTCAGATGAGGAGGCCGGCTTAGGTACAGATAATGATGTAGAAGACATCAAGTTAAATAGTCACCTCTTTGGCTTAGAGGACTTGGAGGGACTCCTCCAGGCTATCTATGCCACTGAAGAAATCCCTGAACGAGTTAAGAAAACCTCTGCTCAGGATAAGATGTACAGGGGGTTGGTTAAAAGCCAGGCTAGGGTATTTCCCTTACACCCTTACACTAGTCTCTTAAAGACATGGTTCTTCAGGAGTGGAAATTTCCTGAAAGGAGTTTGGTCAGTCCTAAAACCCTGAAGAGAAGGTTCCCCTTCAAGGAGGAGGAAGCGGATTTTTTTTTAAAGGTCCCCAAGTTGGACGCCACCCTCTCCCAGGTGACAAAAAAGTCTGACCTCTCCTTTGAGGACACTGGGAACATCCAGGACGCAATGGACCGAAAGTCCCTGCTGAAAAAAAGCCTGGGAGGCCAATTCTTCGGCTATGGCCCCTGCTTTAGTAGCAACCTGCGTTGCCACAAATGTAGACTTATGGATAGAGAAGCTTAATAGACATTTCTCCCAAGGAAATACATTTTAGGATATCCTAGATTCCCTTTCAGTGATAGGGAAGGCTGTTGCATTCCTGACTGATGCGGCAGTGGATTCCGTTAAGGCCTCTGCAAAAACAGGAGCACTGATTAACTTGGCCAGGAGGACCATTTGGGTTAAAGCCTGGGAAGGTGATCTTACCTCTAAGGCCAAACTGTGTGGCTTGCCCTTTGAAGGATCTTTGTTCTTTGGCTCAGGCCTGGATGATGCTTTGTCTAGGTCCGCAGAAAAAGGGAAGAAATTTCCTGTCAAACCCAAACCGGAAAAGTACAAGAATTTTTTCAAGGCCCCTAGAGACAAAATTAGCAAAGGTCCAAGAAGGAACCCAGCAGAAAGCGGGGTTATGGTAGAGGCAGGCAAAAAGGTAAAGGTAAATTTGCTCTTTTCCTCTTCAGGCCAAAACACAAAAGATCCAAAGTGACGCCAGAATGAGGGTACAGGGTAGACTGTCTCAGTTCATTCCTGGGAGGAGATTTCAGACAGTCCTTACATCATCAGTCTGCTCAGGGAAAGCTACCGCATAGAATTCTCATCATGGCCCCCACCTATGATCACATTAACGCATCTTCCCAAGGATGCATTAAAAAAGAAAGCCCTATTAGACGGGATTCAGGAAATAGTAGAACAACAGGTGGTAGTTCCGGTCCCAAAAAGCCAGCTTTACCAAGGCTTTTACGCCCACATTTTTGTGGTACCCAAGCCTTATTATAAATCTCAGAAACTTAAACAAATTCCTAGAATACAAAAGGTTTTCCATGAAGTGTATTTACGCAGTGCGGAAAAACCTACTGAAGGATGTCTTTATGACCACCCTGGATCTCAGGGATGCCTATCTACATGTTCCGATTTTCCCAGAACACCAGGTTTTCCTGAGATTTGCGGTAGTAACCCAGGAAGGAGTTTTCCACTGGCAGTTCAAGGCACTTCTTTTTGGACTAGCGGCAAGTCCAAGAATCTTCATGAAGATTCTAGCAGAGGCGGTGGCCCATTTCCACCTCCAGGGGATAGCAGTGATACCCTACCTGGACGACTTGCTAATTTCCGGTCCATCAGCCGCTCTGGTGGAAACAGATACCCAGAAGGTGATCTCTGTCCTGAAAAGACTGGGCTGGCTGGTAAACTTGGAAAAGTCCTCCCTGGAACCAGCTCAGGTCCAGACCTACCTGGGTTTCAGGCTCAAAAGCTTTTTCTACCAAGGGAAAAGGTGGAAAAGGTTGTCTCAGTCATTAAAAGGCTGTTAGGAACCCCTGTGTGCTCATGTCAACCATCATTCCAGCAGTAGTCTGGGCACAACTGCACTCAAGGGATCTGCAATACTTCCATCTTTCCTCTTGAGACAAAAAGAAAGAATCCCTGGTCGAAAGTCTAATCATTACCCATCAGGTAAAATCCTCCCTGGGGTGGTGGTCAGTCTCAGACAATTTGGAAAAAGGCAGATCCTGGGGTCAGTGGGATCCGCTAAAGGTCACCACAGACGCAAGTGCCTGGGGTGGATAGCTCACCTAGGGAAAGCCAAAGCTCAGGGCTCCTTGCAGAGGGAAGTAGCCAGATCCTCTTCCAATCTCAGGGAACTCAGAGTGGTGGGCAATGCCCCAAAAGCCTTCAAAAAGACAGTCACAGGAAAAGAAGTCCTGGTCTGTTCAGACAATGCTACGATCGTAGCTTATCTGAACCATCAGGGGGCAACCAGATCCCAAACCCTTCTAGCCTTAGCAAAGGAGATCCTGACCTGGGCCGAGTACAGGGTAGTCTCCTTGTCAGCGGTCCACATAAGGGGCACAGACAAACAGGAAGCAGTCTTCCTCAGTCGCCAAACTGTCATACAGGGAGAATGGGAACTGAACCCGAAAGTGTTTTGAGTACTAGTTCAAAAGTTTGGCTGCCCAGAGATAGACCTCTTTGCCATTCAAAAGAACAGGAAGGTAAAGAAGTTATTTTCTCTCTCTCAGGAAAGAGAGTCAGAGGGCTTAGATGCTCTAGCACAAAACTGGACCTTTCAGTTGGCTTATGCCTTCCCCCCCTGGCACTGATTCCACGAGTCATTCAGAAACTCAATCAGGTTTCAGGCCGTGTCCTCCTAGTGGCCCCATGGTGGCCAAGAAGGGCTTGGTTTGCGACCTTGAAGGCACTTTCAGTAGCGCCTCCCTGGATGCTCCCGGACATTCCGGACCTTCTCTCGCAGGGTCCTGTGCTGTACCCCAGACCAGGATTCCTTCATCTGACGACCTGGTTAGTGATTGAAAGATCCTTAAGAGCAAAGGTGGCTCAGACAGCGTGATAGACACTCTCCTCTTAAGCAGGAAGCTGGTGACAAGAAAATTCTACTTTAAGGTTTGGTGTAAGTGAAAACAAATAGTTTACACTTCTATTCCAGTAATCCTGAAATTTCTCCAGGATGGAGTAGAGAAGGGTGTGGCTGTCAACACTCTTTGAGTACAAGTGGCAGCTCTTTCGGTTATTCTTGATGCTAGAGTAGCGAAAGAACCTTTAATTAAAAGATTTTTGGTAGCCAGGGATAGGGCTACCCCTGTCAGGAAGGATAGGTTTCCTCCTTGGGGCCTAATGAAGGGTTCTAGAGGCATTATCTAGACACCCATTTGAACCATTAGAAGAAGTTTCATTTAAGTTTTTGACCATAAAACTAGCCTTTCTCCTAGCAATTACTACTGCTAGGGGGTAGGGGACTTACAGGGTCTTTCTATTAAAGAACCCTTTTTTCTGATCCTACCAGACAGAATCATCCGCAAGCCAGGTCCATTATATCTGCCTAAGGTGTCTTCAGCCTTCCATAGGACTCAGGTAATAACCTTACCATCTTTTTTGCGAGAACCCTAAGAATGAAGGGGAAAATAAATTTTATTGTTTAGATGTCAGGAGATGCCTCCTTATCTACAGAGGGTAAAAGAATTTAGGATATCTAATCATCTTTAATCCTCTTCTCTGGACCTAGAAAGGGACTCCAAGCCTCAAAATCTTCAGTCTCTAGGTGGATAAGGCAAGCCATTCGTATAACTTACAAAAGTTCAAGCATACCTGCACCAGAAAAGTTTAAAGAACACTCAACTAGAGCTCTAGCAACCTACTGGGCTGTAAAAACAGGAGCCTCCTGGGAGCAAATTTGTAGCGCAGCCACTTCTGCTTCATCGACTGATGAAAAATGTGTGGAAAGATACTGAAAGTCTGCTGCCAAGAGTTCTGGGTTTATGTTTTATAGGTTTCTGAAACAGATTTTTTTTTCGATTGAAAAAGCCCATGGCGTGCAAAACACACCCAAAAAACGTCCACCCGGTGCATAAAAAAAGTGCACACACATAAAGAGTGAAACACAAAAAAGTGCAAACGGGTGTCTGATGTCCTCCACTAGGAAGGACCATACCCTGATCCCCTGGAGCGTTAGGCTTCAGACAGGGACTGAGGTACCAGACTCATCAGTGGCCTTCCAGCCAAAGCCGGAAGACCTCCTCTCCCCAGGAGGTCTGCCGAAACAGAACCTCCTAGGTACTTGGTACCATGGGGCTTCCCCGAAGGTAGGCCCCCCAATAGAGGTTGGACCAAGCCAGAAGGCCTATCTCCGCCCTCCCACAAGACTTTCAGGATAGGTCCGAGGACCGACACCCTACTCATCAAACGTGAAGTGACAAACATGACTCACATAACACAAAAAAATAAATAAAAAGTGAGGAAAGGGATAGTGAAGAGGAGAGTGAAAAGGTAGCCATTGTGCAATACAATGACCAGGCCCTCCGGCCAGGAATCAAAAATTCCTCTGGTCCTAGCCAAAAGTCCGGGCCCTAGAGGCAGGTGTAAAAAAGCGTGTATCTGGTGACGTGACCTAGGTGCCGAATATCAAAGTGCAAAGCACAGTGAACATAAAGCACATCACCATGGGCTTTTCAACAGAAGCATCCCCGACCTCCCAGCCCAGACCACGACAGCCCCCACCCCAGCCAGAAAGGCACGGAGATCCAGGAGCTTGGTGAGACCCTTTGCCATCAGGTCACACCCTCACTCCCATCACTCCTACCTAATTACATTCGGGAAGTACAGGCCGCCCCCCTGCTGGAACAGGAGAACAAACGTTCCCTGCTCAGGACTAGCACATCCTTCTCGTGGACACTTATCTGAACTACAAAGATCTCGACTCTTTTGAAATACTCTGGTAGGAAGACATCCATGCAGAACCATCCAGGTGACATCTTTCTGTTTATTACTAACACCGGCCATCTCAAATCTCTTCCAGGTCTGCGCAGCCTGTGGGGAACTTAGAAAGGTTATATTACTCACTGTCTCTTGTGCACGAAATCTCCTGATGATAACGCCTTTAACCAGATCTTTTGGCATTAAATCTTCTACCCCCAACTGTTTTCTGATATTCTCTAAGCAAAGGTAGAACGGTGCAACTACAAAAGCACAGGGTTTAGTCAGGTCCTTTTCTATCCATTTCCATCTCACAAACTTCCATCCCCCCAAATACCTGGCTAAGAAAGCTGCTTTACTGCCACCATGTAGAATCCTATTCACCAAAAGCAAATAATGAAGCTTTAAAAAAAAGTCCAAGTTTGGGAAGTTCAACCCGCCCTTCTCCTCCTCTTTCATAATGGTTGCCCTTGCCAGTCTTTCCATACGAGAACCCCATAGGAAACTAAACAGCTCTTTGGTAAATTTTTGCACTCACCTTTTCCCAGGCGGCAAAACAACACATGTGTAGAGTAAAAGAGGTAATATCACGGCTTTTGTGATCAAAACCCTACCTCTTAAAGACAGGTCTCTCAGTTTCCAAAATCCCAACTTTTTATTCATTTTTTGAAACAGATTCTGGTAACTCGTCCCACCACTTAAGCTCTTGTCAAAAGTTACCCCCAGCACTTTAACTTCTTCCACATCCTGGAACCTGTCTGCCTTTAACTGGATTTCCCGACCCAGCTGACATCTCTTGCTCTTCTGCCAATTGATGGACATTCCTGAGACGCCACAAAAGATCCTAAAGAGCAAACTTGCCCTATCGAGATCCCTCTGCGACGTCCCAACCACCACAATGTCATCCATATAGGCCAAAACTTTTATTTTCTGATTATTACTACCAGGGACAGTAAAACCCTTCCATACCTTATCAAGTAAGATCCTCTGTAGTAACGGCTCCACCACTGATACGAAAGCAAGCGGGGAAAGGGGGCATCCCTGCCTCACCCCTGACCGTACATGAAAGGGCCTGCTCACATGTCCATTCACTAACACCTGGCTTGTTATCCCTTTATACAGACCTTTAATTGCTCTTATCATAGTCTGCGGTAACTGCATACTAGCAAGTACCTGGAAAAGAAACGCATGAGAGACTTTATCAAATGCCTTCTCCAGGTCCATGCTTACCACCACTAAAGCCTCGTTATGCGAATTGACATGATAAATCATGTCCCTTAGTAAAACTAGGTTGTCTGCTATCCTCCTGCCTGGTATCGCACATACTTGGTGGTCTCCGATTAAGCTAGCAGCCACATCTCGCATCCTATTGGAAATAACTTTTGACAAAATTTTGTAATCGGCGTTAAGCAGGGAAATTGAACGCCAATTCCGCAAATCCCTCTTATCACCCCCTTTAGGAATCAAAGTTATTGCGCCCTCCCTCATTGACTCACTCATCCTCCCTTCTTGATAAGCGAACCTCACCACCTCACACACCTCCTTACCCACCGTCTGCCAAAATTTAACGTAAAATTCTGCTGGAAGACCATCCTTACCAGGTGTTTTGTTACAGGCCATACCTTTCACAGCGGCATATATTTCGTTATCTTCTAATCCTTCAGATAACGCGTTAACTTCTTCAGGTGTTAATCTTCCCTTTAACACACTGCAATATTCCTCCATCTCTTCTTCCATTATCTTGAGATCTCCTTTAAATAAATTCTCATAGAAAGACTTTACCTCCTCCACAATCTCATCCCCTTCCACCTCCCCTTTAGAACCAAAAACAGAAACAAAAACTTCCCTTTTACCAAAAACTTTCTTGAAAAAGAAACGGGTGCACCTTTCCTCCTTTTCAAGATGTTCAACTCTGGAGTGGTATATAATCCTCTTCCCTTTCTCTTTCAGAATCCTCTTCCTCTCCTCCTGAACCTTGGCAAGCTCACTCCCAACATCAACACCAATGGATTTGAACTTATACAAGGTATGTAGTCTTTCTATCAAACCCTCCTCCTTTTCCCTTTCCTGTCGAGCAAGTTTTAGGCCCCAAAATCTGAAGAACTGTTTAAACTTAGATTTAGCCCAATCCCACCAGGCTAAAACATCAGGGAATTCTCCCTTACGTCTTACCAAAGAACAGAAAAACAACTCAAAAGAATCTACTACTTTTCTTTCTTTTAACAAATTAATATTTAGTTTCCAAAGACCCCTTCCGAAACTAATTTTCTGATCTACCCCAAGTGAAACCAGCAAAACGCGGTGGTCTGAAAAGGTTACATTTTTTGTCTTAAATGACACCGGGTTAACATTTTCTGAAGACAAAACAAAATCAATACGGGACCTGATTTCCCCTTTGTCTGAAAAGAAAGTAAATTTATCTGCCTCTGACCCCAACTCATGACCTACATCATTTAACCTAAAATCAGAAATCAAATTGTTTAGAGCCGTGGAAGTACTATCTAATGACACCTTAGAAGTACTTTCTCTGTCACCCACACTCCTAATACAATTGAGGTCCCCCACTACCAGTGTGGGTTCCCTCCCTGGGAGGTACAGAGCTAAGGTCTCCAAAAATTCAAGTCTCTCCCTCCTATTTGTTGGAGCATAACAATTAAAGAGGCGTAATTTAAAACCAAAACAACTCAACTGTACTTGTAAAAATCTACCCGGAATTATGACCTTAGCCACAGACCACACTGCCTGACCAAACTCCCATTCACTTGGTTTAGGGGCATTAGTTAGCATACATTCTTGTACACACACTACATCCCCATTCAGATCACTCAAATCTTTAAGTACAGCAGCTCTCCTATCTAGAGAACCTATACCTCTCACATTAACAGAAACTATACTAACCATCTAAATTAAGGTTAGGTTATGTGGTTTCTATCCTCCCTCCACCCCTATCTTTTCTTATCACCTCCATACCTTCGGAATCAGTTTCTTCTGAATCAGAAACCATCAGGTCACTTGCAAGTTCCAGTTCTGACCCAGAATCCTCCTCTTGTGGAGGATCATTTGGCACAGGCTCCACCCTACTCCTCTTTACTTTACTTTCATCCCCACTCTCCTCTCTTTCCACACATACCTTCTCCCTCTGAGCAGCCGTCATAGGCCGGTCAGAGCCAGAAGCCACATCCATCTCATCTACCCCCTCCTCCTGTGGTACCTCCTCCTCCATTCCTTGTTCCGTATTACATTCTACCACTTTGGACTCAATCTCTTCACCACTGGCAACTGCTGCCAAGGTCTGTTCCACTCCTGCATCAGTTGTACTTTCGTCCAGGCCCTGATTCACCTCCTTCTTCCCACCTCCCCCGCTTACCGCAGCACCCTCTACCCCTCCAACCTCTTTATCCTGCCCCTCAGTTGAGGGCTGCAGGCTCACATTCTGCCTTGTTGCTGCGGCAGCGGGCCTAGCACCCCTCGCTACGTCTGCATAGGAGGCCATCCTACGAGTCGTATTCAAGCTACATGTTCGGGCCTTGTGTTCAGTTGACCCACATAGGTCGCATGCTGCAGGCTTTGAACAATTAGCAGCCTGATGACCCGGCTGCCCGCAAGTTCTACAGCATACTCCCACCTGACATTCATCCTTGGTATGCCCATATTTGTAACACTGACGACAAAATTTAGGTTGACCAACGTAAAAAAGGGAGCACCGGTTCCCAGCAATGGTAAAGAAAGCTGGGGGGTGCTTTACCCCTCCATACCCTTCAGGGTCCTCTTTAAACTTTACTTTAAATTTGATTTTGCTACGATAAATCCCAAAAGGATTTTTTAACGGCTCTCCCAAGCTCACCTCATGACAATACCGAGCTAAAAAAAGACGGACCAATTGAGTTTCCATAAAAGGGTTATACAAATGAACAGTAACAAACCTACTTCCAGGGTTGAAAAGGAGCTCAAAGGTACATTTTGATAGCAGTTCATTCCCTTCAAATAACTTCCGTCTAATATCTTCAAAAACTCCAAGGCAAATAGTCTCGATAATAAAAGAAACATCGTAAGTTCCGGTTGCTGGAAAATCTTGTAAAGCGTAAATCTGACTCACCGTTACATTTAAAGTATCCTGTAGAATATCCACAACGATAGTCCTCAGAGTGACCTCCTTCACGAAATCTGGCTTGACCAGTATTCTTAGGGTGTTTTGGATCTCCCGCCGCGCCATGATAACGCCCGGTAAATATTCGCTCACCCGTCGCCCTCTCGCTAACCTCGGATAGCGCCCTGCCCAATAGCAGCAAGACCTGAACCCCGAAGGGAAGCAGGTCAAGGCCGAGCAGGACTGGTATCCTCAGAAACCTCTTGTCCGCAACCAATGATCGCAGCCAAAAGGCCGAGAAGTGAAACAGATATTCCGCTTAGGCCTGTAAAAGCCAGATGGGGATGGCAAATCCACGGAGATGGCCTTGTGATCAGACACACCTAGGTCATACACCTGCAGGTTGGTGAGAGGACCAGAGTTTGTAATGACCAGATCTAAGCAGAAGTATATTCTCATTTCTGTCATTTTAAGGAAGTATCACTATCTTTTGCATTATTATAGTATTACACGTAGTACTTTGTACCATCTCCCTAGATGTATGGTAACGATAGCTGCAATGTCAGACAGGACACCCCCCCTTGTTGCATGGCGCCCAACACCACAGCTAGCATGGTGCTTGTCTCAGGTAAGGCCGGCCATAGACAAGTCGAAAACCAAACGGCGAATACGATTATCCTATCATTTTTTTTTTCTATAAAAAATAATCCAGCATGTAGAATTAGGCACTTTCAATTGTGGCACAAAAACTGCATGTCGCAGCTGGCACAACACTGATGCAAAAAAAAAATGACATTTGACTAGAGTTTTTCATTCAGTTTTCAACTTGTCTATGGCCTGCTTAAAGTGGTTGTAAAGCCTAGACATTTTTTACCTTAATGCATTTAACCGGTTCCCGACCAGCGCACGCCGATGTACGTCGGCAGAATGGCACGGCCAGGCATATTGGTGTACAGGTACATCCAATCTTTAATGCCGCCCTGCCATCGCGAGTGCGCCACCGCCGGCATACCCCGATCGTCTCATGGGGCGGCTGAACGAGGAAATGCTGATGTAAACAGCATTTCCCCGTTCTGCCTAGCAACTAGTGATGCTGATCTCTGCTCCATGTGATTCACTAAAATTAAAGCCCAGCCCCCAACAGTTAGTAACACACCCCTAGGAACACTTAACCCCTACACTGCCACCCACTGGTTAACCCCTTCACTGCCAGTGTCATTTACACAGGAATCACTGCATTTATATAGCAGTGATTGTTGTATAAATGACAATGGTCCCAAAAATGTGTCAAAAATGTCCGGTGTGTCCGCCATAATGTCGCAGTCACAATAAAAATTGCTGATCACCGCCATTACTAGTAAAAAAAAAAAAAAATTTATAAAAATGCCATAAAACTATCCCCTATTTTGTAAACGCTATAACTTTTGCGCAAACCAATCAATAATCGCTTATTGCGATTTATTTTTACCAAAAATATGTAGAAGAATAAGTATCAGCCTAAACTGAGGGAAAAAAAATGTTTTTTTATATATTTTTTGGGGATATTTATTATAACAAAAAGTAAAAAATAATGCGTTTTTTTTTTCAAAATTGTCGCTCTATTTTTGTTTATAGCGCAAAAAATAAAAATCGCAGAGGTGATCAAATACCACCAAAAGAAAACTCTATTTGTGGGGGGGAAAAAAAGGACGTCAATTTTGTTTGGGAGACACATCGCACGACCGCGCAATTGTCAGTTAAAGCGACGCAGTGCCAAATCGCAAAAAGTGGTCTGGTCTTTGACCAGCAAAATGGTCCAGGGCTGAAGTGGTTAAGGTGAAAAATATTTAGGTGTCAGCATCCCCCCAAACCCCCTCTTTTACTTACCTGAGCCCTCATTTGATCCAGCGCCGTGCACATCTGCAGCTCTTCTCTCCTCTCACTTCCAGGTCTCGCTGGCTTTGCTGGGGCCATAGGCTCCTAGTGCTGTCAATCAAAGCCAGTGACGAGGGAGTGGAGCTGAGTCTCACTGTCTGTGTCAATGGATGCAGCAGCGGGGCTGGACAGAGGAGAGGAGCCAGGAGCGCTGGCAGAGGAAACCGAAAAGAGGAGGTTCACGGGCCGCTCTGTGCAATTCCATTGCACAGAGCAGGTAAGTATAGACATGTTTTGTTATTTTAATTATTTATTTATTTTATTTACCTTTACAATCACTTTAGTCTGGATTCACAATGCCATATGGAGCTGCTCACAGCAGGGGTCCAGTGCGTCCCTGTTTACTGTTTTTGGTCCAATTTCAGTCTGAATTTTTGGCCGAATTCGGACTTGAAATGTACCAGAAGACACACAGAACTCATGTGCAATTTGCACCAGAGCAGCTCTGGAGATGTGTGACCCGGCTCCATTGAGAGCCGGTCACAATCTCCTGACATGCGGATTGAATGCAGGGAAACCCACATCCAATTTGCAATAGTGTGAACCCAGCCTCAAGCGCTGGTAGCTGGAAGCAGCAGCTATCTCCTTGTTAGTTACAGTGTCAGACACCTGTGAAAGGGGGCCCTGCTGTTAACAGAGTAGGGAGATGGGACAAAGTACTACATGAACTTTGTCTTAGCATTTTGCTAAACTTCTCAGTAGCTGTACTTCCTGGGCCTAGAACAAGGGGGTTGACCCTTGCAAGCTTTTCCCCAAAAATATTAACTGTTAAGCCTCATGCACACGAGACGCAGTTAAACGCGTGTTCAGATGCAGTTGGACACTTTTTTCAACTGCCCCTGAACTCATTCAATGTTATCCTAGGTGTCCATGCACACAGTCTCGTTTTTTTTGCCGTTTTTATGCAGTTGCGTTTAACCTCGTTTTTCTAGAAGCAAAAAAATGGGTTCAGACGCAAAAATTTCCACGTTTCAGATGCAAAACCGCGTTTGCATGCGTTTTTAAAGGAACCCACTTTTTTGGACCTGAAAACTCAGAAATATGATTTGAGAATGACATTTTGTGACCCGAGTTTGGGGGCCCATATCTTGGGGCCACTTATTGCCAGGAACCCCAAATTTGGTATGCTGACACTGTGAATCTAGCACTACAACATATCCAAATTTGGGGTTCCTATCACCAAGTGACCCCGAGATAGGGGGCCCCAAAGTCGGGTCGCAAAATGTCATGCACTTTTCTGCATCAGAGAATGAAATTTTGTGACCCAAATTTGGGGGCCCATATCTTGGGGCCAATTATTGCCAGGAACCCCAAATTTTGGATGCAGACACTGTGGATCTAGCACTACAACATATCCAAATTTGGGGAAAAAAAAATCGGTCTTACTGTCTTTTTTTTTTCTTTTTGTGGGGGGTGGGGGCAGTGTGCCCTGTGATCTTTGACTTCAGTGTTGTTCAAGTAGATCTCAATCTCTTGAAGGTTACCTACCCCTGCCATAGATTGTAGAATTTCACACAAACCAATCATTATACACCTATTGGGATTTTTTTTTTTACCAAAGACATCTAGCAAAATACATTTTAGCCTAAATTTATAAATAAAATTGATTTTATTGGATATGTTTTACAACAGAAAGTAGAAAATATGTATCTATTTTTCACAATTTTCATTATTCATAATAATTTCATTATTTATTTTATCAAATACCACCAAAAGAAAGCTCTATTTTGTGTGAAAAAAATTATTAAATGTCTCATTTGCGTACCGTGTCGCATGACTGCACAGTTGCCAGTTAAAGTAGCACAGTGCTGAATAGCAAAAAATGCAGGGGTCCAGATTGTTTAATAAACAGAGTGAAGGGGCCAGGAGTAAGTAAAACCAGAGTTCAAGGGTCAGGATTAAGGGTCGGTTCACACCATAAATTGCACAGGAACATGCTGTGTGTTCCTGCGTGCAATCTGGGTGCAGTGCAATTTTAGCTCATTAATTTGAGTAGACTGAAATCATGCCGCACCAAAGCAAAAGTAGTGCATGTACTACTTTATAAAATGCACAGAAACCACTGTACCATGTGATCTGGTGCAGGCAAACACACTGTAGACATGCATTTAGAGTGTCATTAAAGTGAATGTAAATTCAATTTTTTTTTCTCTATAAAAAAAGAAACATGTTATACTTACCTGCTCTGTTGCAGTGGATTTTCACAGAGCAGCCCAGATCCTCCTCTTCTGGGGTCCCTCTTTGCTGCTCCTGCAAAAAAAAACTTCTGCCTTTACAACCCCTTTAAGTTAACACTGACACCCACTGCAGATCACAACTGCAGTGAATGCAGTGAATGTGTTTTAATGTGGTGGGGGAAATGTGCATGGAACGGAGGTTTCCTGCTCCACATTCTGCTGTACTGGTTCTCAGTAAAACCCAACATTCAGGGGTCAGGATTAACATGCAGAATTTAGGGGTTGGGATTAAGCAATGCACAGAATTCAGGGGTCAGAATTAAGTAACACACAGAGTGCAGAGGTCAGGATTAAGTAACACACAGAGTGCAGGGGTCAGGATTAAGTAACACACAGAGTGCAGGGGTCAGGATTAAGTAACTGTCAGAAACCATGAATCAGACTGAGACAGAAGTACAATTAAATCACACTTGTTTATTAAAAAATAAAAAGGGTAAATAGAAAAAGCGTAGTCAAGCATAGCCAGAGTCCAGTAACCAGATCGGTAGTCAGCCAGTCCAAAGTTCAATAACCAGATCGGGTAATCAGCCAGGCCTGAAGTCAGGGATCCAAGTAGAGCAACTGCAAGCAGGATAAGGAGCCAGGAGGGATGTCAGCAAGCCAGTCTAGAAACAAACTGCAGGAGATGGTTTCTTGTGATGTGACCAACGCGAAGGCAGAGGTGAAGTGAACTGGAAGGCTTTAAGTAGGCAGGTCAGACGAGCATCATCGGGAACAGCTGGTAACTGTGGAGAGAGAAGAGAGCTGGCAATTAGCCGACAGCTGAGCGGCCAGCCCAGAGAAGGAAGGGCTAAGCCAGCCCTGACAGTACTCCCTCCTCAATGACCCCTCTCCCTCGGAGGGCCACCGGGCTTGAGGGGAAACCGTCTATGGAACTCGCGGAGGAGGAAAGGGGTATGTACGTCAGAGGATGAAACCCAGGAGCGTTCCTCCGGACTGTACCCCTTCCAATGCACCAGGTACTGTATGCGCCCACGGAACCTATGGGAGTCAACAATGGATTGTACCTCATACTCCTCATGGTTCTCAACCTGAATAGGGTGAGGACGTGGCACCAAGGTGGTAAATCGGTTACAGACCAACGGTTTCAATAAGGAGACATGAACCACATTTGAGATGCGCATACTAGGAGGAAGGTCCAACGCGTAAGCCACTGGGTTAATCCTGCGAAGGATACGGAAAGGCCCAATAAACCGAGGTGCAAGCTTCAGTGAGGGAACTCAAAGCCGGAGGTTGCGAGATGACAGCCAGACCCTGTCCCCAACCTGGTAGGAAGGCGCAGGCAGGCGTCTGCGGTCAACATGGAGTCTTTACCTATCATTAGCATGACGCAAAGCCTCCTGGACTTGTACCCAAGTGGAACGAAGACCAATGAGATGCTCCTCTAATGCAGGAATACTCTGCAGAACAAACGAGGCAACATGGAAGGTTGCAAACCAAATGGAGACAATCGGGAGGCAGAATTCAAGGCACTGTTGTGAGCAAACTCTGCCCAAGGTAATAGGTCAGACCAGTTGTTATGATGGTCAGAAATATAGCAACGTAGGAATTGCTCCAAGGACTGATGGTTAAGAAATGGTGTTGCGCTCCGACTACATAAATCTAATTAAATTAACATGTACTCAAATGACAACCAAAACAGTAATAAACTAAAGTGTGGAACTGTATGTTTAAATAAACTCAGAAAATGTGCATAAATATTAAAGTGCAATACACCAGGTCACATTGTGCGCTTGACAAAAAACTTGATATGAGAAATCCTCTATAGATAACAGTGAGATAATATTAAGTATATATCCGAATATATAGATGATATGACAAAAAAAAAAAAAAAAAAAAAAACCTGAGTGTCGTTATAAAAGTGCAAAACAGATCAAAGAATACACAAAATACTAATAATCCATGTGTAGTGTGTCACGTGTCTGAACAAAATACTAATAGTCCATAAACAGTGAAATGTGTGTTTGAGCAAAAATTCCAAAAACAAAAATAAAGTGAACTATAGTTATATAGAGAGCATATCCATTTAATGATAAAATGCGTCCATTTGGTGATCAACAAAGCAGTATCCTGCGTGCTCCAAAGGCAGGGGGTGGATTCCACCAGTGCTCCTATCCGTATAATATCCTCACACTAGGTGCAGTAATTACCTTACCTTACTGCTGTAAGGTAAACAGCATTTCCAAAGTGACGCTTGTTGTCCAATGTAGGTTCAGTAGGTGATGTAATCCTGGACTCTCATTCACCGTGGGCACGTTGTAACATGCAGAGAAAGCAAGGGGAACACTCCAATAGTGAAGTACGTATTCACAATTTATTGGGTATAAAACGAAGGTAAGGTACTCACATTTAAAACAATAATAAAAGCACAACTTAAACGAAGTTTACGTTTTTTTTTTTTTTTGTCATATCATCTATATATTCGGATATATACTTAATATTATCTCACTGTTATCTATAGAGGATTTCTCATATCAAGTTTTTTGTCAAGCGCACAATGTGACCTGGTGTATTGCACTTTAATATTTATGCACATTTTCTGAGTTTATTTAAACATACAGTTCCACACTTTAGTTTATTACTGTTTTGGTTGTCATTTGAGTACATGTTAATTTAATTAGATTTATGTAGTCGGAGCGCAACACCATTTCTTAACCATTATTACTTAATCTGGGGAGGGTGTATACCCCTGCCGGTGTTTTGCTGCAACCCCACTAGTTTTAGGACACATTGGTAGGCGCGAGAATACTTTTACTCTCATGCTCCAAGGACTGATTGGCTCGTTCTGCGGACCCATTAGACTGCGGGTGATATGCAGAAGAGAACGCAAGCTGGATTCCCAACTATGCACAAAAGGCTCGCCAGAACCGGGAGACAAACTGACTGCCCCTGTCCGAGACAATCATCTTGGGTAGCCCATGTAAGCGAAAGATCTCCCAAGCAAAAATGGAAGCCAGTTCCTTAGAGATGGGCAACTTCTTAAGTGGAATACAATGACACATCTTTGAGAACCGGTCAACCACCATAAGGATAACAGTGTTGCCTTGGGAGTTGGGCAACTCCAAAATGAAATCCATAGACAGGTGAGTCCAGGGCCTCTCTCCATTGGGTATGGGTTGTAGGAGGCCCACTGGAAGGTGTCGTGGAGTCTTACTCTGAGCACACACGGGACAGGCAGCTACGAAGGCAGTAACATCAGCCCGTAGACTAGGCCACCAAAATTGTTGGGAAATGGCCCAAATGGGTTGATTCTTCCCAAGATGGCCAGCTGCCTTGGGAGAATGGTAAGTCTGGAGCACAACAGTACGGAGACTCTCTGGGACAAAGCAGCAGTCACAAGGTTTATCAGGAGGAGCATGGACCTTAGCAGC
This sequence comes from Lithobates pipiens, assembly GCF_037356315.1. Classification (NCBI taxonomy): domain Eukaryota; kingdom Metazoa; phylum Chordata; class Amphibia; order Anura; family Ranidae; genus Lithobates; species Lithobates pipiens. The sequence goes on along the minus strand of NW_027507903.1, from coordinate 518,660,682 downwards.
AAGAATTTTGTCACCCAAAGGAGAAGTAAAACTGGTGCGAACCGTAGCCAAGATACGATCAGGAGGAATCATAGGAACCAGAACCGACTCCGACTTGGAAGTGGAGGAAAATTGTCGTGACAAGGCATCAGCCCTTACGTTCTTAGTACCGGGTAAGAATGAGACAATGTAATTAAAGCTTGACAAGAAAAGAGCCCATCGTGCCCTTCTGGGAGAGAGTCGCTTAGCCTCAGACAAGAATGTAAGATTATTATGGTCAGTAAGAATAAGAACAGGAACAGTGGTACCTTCCAGGAGATGTCTCCACTCTTTCAGGACTAAAATGATCGCCAACAGCTCTCTGTCACCAATCTCATAATTGCACTCAGCAGGTGACAATTTCTTGGAAAAGTAGCCACACGGATGCATAGCGCTCTCAGAGTTAGGATGCTGAGACAGAAGGGCGCCAACTTCAGTCTCAGAAGCATCAACTTCTAGGATAAAAGGCAACATAGGATCAGGATGTGCCAACACAGGAGCAGAAACAAAAGCAGCCTTGAGAGTCTCAAAGGCCTTAATGGACTCCGGAGACCAACTCTGTGGGTTACCGTCCTTTCTGGTCATATCAGTCAGAGGCATGACCAGAGACGAGAAATTACAAATAAACTTCCGATAGTAGTTGGCAAAGCCCAGGAATTGCTGCAGAGGACGTAAACCCACGGGTCGAGGCCACTGTGGGACTGCCCAAAGTTTCTCTGGGTCCATCAAAAAACCAGCAGTGGAAATGACATAGCCCAGGAATGTAACCTGTTCACGATAGAACTTGCACTTCTCCAGTTTACAATAGAGATTGTTCTCTCTTAGTTTCTGAAGCACACGACAGACATCTGTGTGGTGGCTCTCCAGGGACTTGGAAAATATGAGGATATCTTCGAGATAAACCACCACACACAACGGCAACAAATCTCGGAGTACATTGTTAATAAATTCCTTGAAAACTGCCAGGGCGTTACAAAGGCCAAAAGGCATTACCAGGTATTCATAATGGCCTGTTCTGGTATTAAATGCAGTTTTCCACTGGTCACCCTCCTTAATGCGCACGAGATTGTATGCCCCTCTCAAGTCAAGCTTCGTGAAAACCGTTGCTCCCTTGAGGCGGTCAAATAACTCTGTAATCAATGGAATCGGGTAGGCATTCTTAATCGTGACACGATTGAGACCCCTATAATCTATACAAGGTTTCAGTTCACCGCTCTTCTTTTTCACAAAGAAGAAACCAGCACCAGCAGGAGACGAGGATTTGCGGATGAAACCTCGAGAAAGTGCATCAGCAACATACTCCTCCATGGCCTTATCCTCCAAGACCGACAAAGGGTAAATCTGGCCACGAAGAGGTATGGCACCAGGTTGAAGGTCAATTGCGCAATCATAAGACGGGTGTGGAGGCAAACTACCAGCTTGACCTTTATCAAAGACATCGCCAAAATCACGGTGCTCCTCCGGCAGGGAGGGGAGTGAAGAGGTGCACAGGACCTTGGATACCTTCCGGAAGCATGTCTCACTGCATTGTGCTGACCAGGAGAGAACCTCAGCACGGAGCCAATCAAAAGAGGGGTTGTCCCTCTGTAACTAAGGATAACCAATAACCAGCGGAAACCTGGGTGAGGAAATAACTTGGAATTGAATTATCTCATGGTGAAGAGCCTCTACGGCCATGGACAATGGAACCGTCTCATGAGTCACATGGGCAGGCTGTAAAGGTCTCCCGTCAAGAGCCTCAATGGCAAGTGGAGTGTCACGCAGCTGAAGCGGAATCGAGTGCTGCAAAACAAATGCAGCATCAATGAACAGGCCTGCAGCCCCAGAGTCTGTATCTCGATGCAGGGCCGGACTGGGACAAAAAACAGGCCCGGGCAATTTAGACTGAGCAGCCAATTTTCCAGCAATCGCCCGTTCGCGAGGGCGGTTGATGATGGGATAATCACGGAGTCGGTCCTCTGCACTGTAATGTGACACTGTGATATAAAGGGGACAGCACTGTAAAGGAAACTGTAATGATTACAGTCCCCCTTTACAGTGCAGTTCCCTTTTCATCACAGTGCCCCTACCAATCACAGCCCCCCATCACAGTGCCCCTACCAATCAAAGCCCCCCATCACAGTGTCCCTTGCAGTCATGCCCCCCTCTCTGCCTCCCCTGCACAGTCCTACCTTTGGCAGGGCAGAGGCACAATTCAGCCTGTGTGTCCTCTACAGGCTCTCCCACCCCTCCAATGATGTCATCCTATCAGCAGAGTAGGGCGCAGGAGGAGCTGTAGATCTGGATCCTATTAACAAACGGGTGATTACCCGCTTGTTGATGTGAAAATACTCCCGCTCTCTGTGCAGGTCTCCAGCTCCTCCCGCCCCCTACTCTGCTGATAGGATGATATTGTTGGAAGGGTGGGAGAGCCAGTAGAGGACACACAGGCATAGCGGCATAGTATCCCCCTCTCTCAAGCACTCTGTATATCAGATCTATGTAAGTAGATCACTCTCTCAAATAATGATGGGGTTGGCTTTAAATGCTGTGATCATCCTTTTTCATCTATAATATTTTAGGTTTTCCTATTTTTCTTTTTTCCCTCTTTCTGGGTTTTTATTCTTCGTGTTCTTTCATTTTTATCCTTTATTTTTTTTTTATTTCTTCTTTTTGTTTTCCTTTTTTTTTTATTATTATTTATATTTATGTTTATTTTTTATTATATTTATTTTATTTTTATATTTATTAATATTTTTATTTTTTCACACTTTTATTTGTTTCTTACTTAGGTAATTTTCTTTATTTTATTTTTATTTTTTTTAAGTTAATTCTCCAAAAAATATTCAGTTTCACCTTATCCTCTTAATTTATCTATTTTTCCCACTCATTTCTTCCTTTTTTACTATTCTCATTTCTCTTCTTTTTTATTTTTCACTCGTATTTTTCTCTTATTTTCCTCTTCTTTGTCTCTTTTTTTTTTCTCTCTTTTTCTTTATATATCCCCCCTTTTTTTCTATCCGTTTTTCTTCCCACCTTCCCCTCTTCTTCCCCCTTTCTTATCTCCTTTTTGCCGCCATTTATCTTTATTTATTTACACTTTCCTCCTGTGTCCTCCATTACTCCCCGGACTGCCTTTTCTCATTTACCTGTTTTCCTTCCTTGTGTCTCCTTTCCTTGTATACACTCTGAATTGGCTTGACTTCTCACGTTTACGTCCATTCAAAGTGAAGAAGAAAGTAATCTGCCTGGCGTCATCTGGTTTCATTTCATCATTGGCACCTGCCCTGGCAGCGTCCCGTTGCCTTGCGATCGTTGGCCGCAGCGCGCGTGCGCGTACAGCGATCGCTGTTTTAATTGCCTGGCAACCACGGATCCCTGTACAGTGAGTGTACAGATCTCCGGCTCCTCCAGCCCCTGTTCTGCTTATAGATGACATTGTCGGCAGGGGAGGAGAGCCTGGAGAGGGGATACAGGCACAGCCGCACAGCGGGAGGTGAGCGGGGACCGCGGCCTGTGTTAACCCTCTCCAGGCCGCGTTCACCGCTTACCTCCCGCTGTGCAGCCCAGCCATCATCAGGCATCAGATCACGGCCCCGAGGTTGAGCCCGGCGGCCCCAGCCCACCGGGCAAATGCCCGGTATGCCCTATGGCCAGTCCGGGTCTGTCTCGATGGCGACTCAGTCCAAGAAAGGAATAACTGGGGACCAAACAACGCCACCTAAGGTCTGTCCATGACAGGACCTCAAGGTTCGGGCGTTCCCTGGACGGGTAGGACAAGACTTCAAAAAGTGACCTGCCTGGCCACAATAAAGGCACAATCTCTCCCTCCTCCTAAAGGCTCTCTCATCCGCAGAGAGACGCGTGAAGCCCAGGTGCATAGGTTCATCTTCACTGACCAACTCGGTACCAGGAGGCATGGGAGGTGAGGGAGGCATGGGTGGGACTACAAAGCTCAGAGGCAAACGTACAGGAGGCTCCCGCAAGCGCTCCTTAAGAGAAAGTCTTTCTCTGAGTCTGGAGTCAATGAGGATGGCAAACGAGATCAAGCTCTCCAGCTCAGTGGGTATATCTCGGGCTGCTATCTCATCCTTGATGGTATCCGAGAGACCATGAGAAAAAGCAGCCACGAGGGCCTCATTGTTCCAAGCAACCTCTGCGACCAGAATACGGAATTCAATGGCGTAGTCGGCAACAGTTCTCGTACTCTGTTTGATGGACATGAGGCACTTGGCAGCAGAAGCGGAGCGTGCTGGAACGTCAAAAAACCTTTTAAAGGAGGCCACAAACTGAGGGACAACAGGTTTTTGCGTCTCCCATAGAGGGTTAGCCCAGGCCAAGGCTCTCTCAGAAAGCAAAGATATCACAAAACCTACTTTGCTTTTTGAAGTATATCTCAACCTGATTGAGAAACCCTCTGCATTGAACTGGATCACCCCCAAATTGCTGGGGAAGCGGAGCAGAACCAGACATACCTCTTATAGAGGTAATACTCGAGGCGGGTGCCTGCACAGAGACTGGCGCAGAAGCAGGGATGGCCTGCGACTTAAGTTGTACCGGAGCAGCCACCTCGGGGGATTCCAGGTGAGCCGTGCGATTCAGGAGCGTTTGTAACACCATGGCAAACTGATCCATGCAGTGATCTTGCTCATCCAATCTGGCAAAAATATTACCAACAAGTGGATTGACTGTATCTTCTGAATTCATAGCTTTCGTGTACTGTCAGAAACCATGAATCAGACTGAGACAGAAGTACAATTAAATCACACTTGTTTATTAAAAAATAAAAAGGTAAATAGAAAAAGCGTAGTCAAGCATAGCCAGAGTCCAGTAACCAGATCGGGTAGTCAGCCAGTCCAGAGTTCAATAACCAGATCGGGTAATCAGCCAGGCCTGAAGTCAGGGATCCAAGTAGAGCAACTGCAAGCAGGATAAGGAGCCAGGAGGGATGTCAGCAAGCCAGTCTAGAAACAAACCGCAGGAGATGGTTTCTTGTGATGTGACCAACGCAAAGGCAGAGGTGAAGTGAGCTGGAAGGTTTTAAGTAGGCAGGTCAGACGAGCATCATCGGGAACAGCTGGTAACTGTGGAGAGAGAAGAGAGCTGGCAATTAGCCGACAGCTGTGGTGCCACCCCAGAGAAGGAAGGGCTAAGCCAGCCCTGACAGTAACACACTGAGTGCAGGGATCAGGATTAAGTAACACACAGAGTGAAGAGGTCAGTATTAGGTAACACACAGAGTGCAGGGGTCAGGATTAGGTAACACATAGAGTGCAGGGGCCAAGATTAGGTAACACATAGAGTGCAGGGGTCAGGATTAGGTAACACACAGAGTGCAGTAATCAATATTAGGTAACACACAGAGTGGAGGGTTTAGGATTAAGTAACACACAGAGTGCAGGGATCAGGATTAGGTAACACACAGAGTGCAGGGGTCAGGATTAAGTAACACACAGAGTCCAGGGGTCAGGATTAAGTAACACACAGAATGCAGAGGTCAGGATTAAGTAACACACAGAGTGCAGGGGTCAGGATTAAGTAATGCACAGAATGCAGAGGTCAGGATTAAGTAACACGCAGAATGCAGAGGTCAGGATTTAGTATCACACAGAGTGCAGGGGTCAGGATTAAGTAATGCACTGAATGCAGAAGTCAGGATTTAGTATCACACAGAGTCACAAATGAGCTTCTAGAGAAGAATGGTCACACATTCCCATACACACACTCCTAAACCTTTTGGACAGCCTTCCAAGAAGAGTTGAAGGTGTTATAGCTGCAAAGGGTGGGCCACATCAATATTGAACCCTACAGACTAAGACTGAGATGCTGTTAAATTTCATGTGCATGTAAAGGCAGGCGTCTCAATACTTTTGGTAATATACTGTATAAAGTGCAAGGGCCTGCCTGATTGCAAACAAATTAAAAGTATATAGGTTTTACCGCATGATATATGGTTTTGGTAAACCTAAAGTAAAATTGTACAAGATAATTGTATAATGTATGGCCAGCCTTACAAACTCCCTGTGCTAGGGAGACAATGCTGCTCAGTATGGTTGTCACCATAGGACAGGAAGTT